>NC_135078.1:17125000-18480000 GCF_051107435.1 Chaetodon auriga | reverse complement strand
CAGACTAATCCATGTTAGTGAGCATACCAAACTCTTTTCTTAATTTAAGAAGGCTGTACCTTGCAATAGGGACCAGAGACCAAGCACAGAAGAGTTCTTATGTAAGAGCATGTTATCGACAGAAATGTATACAACATCAAACCATCATACACAGTGTATAATTAGAATTGTTCTGTATTTGTCCTCATAAAATATCACACAAAACACACCCACACAGAGATGAAGTTGAAATGGGGCAGGGTTTCATACCCTTGGGTACCTTGTCCCATCTCAGATGATGTTTATCTGCTGCCCCCCATTGATCAGTGGATGTATGACACTCTCTGACTCGCCAGAACAATGTTGTCAGTTTGTCATCTGAGTGTGGCATCTAGTGGTCAACATATAGAAACAGGTGAGTCTGACTAAAATAACAAGGAAGAGAAAGTCTGTAGCTTTGTTGAAGAGATAAAGGGTTGTTTTGAACTGGAAAAAAAAAAGAAAGAAAGTATTTTACTTCCCATAAAACTGACAAGTCAAACAAAGGAGAGACCACCACTGCCTGCACTCCACTGGCTGCATTCCTGCCAGGTGTGTTATTGCTGTTGCAGTTTCATGCTATTATGGAATTTGTCATTGTTGATGTTCTTAGGTACTCTGATTTGACAAGTCAAAATGTGGGCTGTGAGAAAAAGTCTATTGAAAGAGATTAGTGACAGCAGAGACTGATTTATAATTTAATATTTGAATACTGAAAATATGGCAGATTGGATGACAAAGATTTAATTATCTTAACAGTGTCGTTTGAGTTATTTTCATTATCTTTCTTCAGCCTTCCAAGACAAATTTGGGATGCAACTGACTTCTGGCTGCCATCAGACTTGTTTTCATTATACATCCACAGATGTGACTGATTAAATTCTTACAGATTCATGGCAGTTTAACCAAATCTGTACTTCTTAAAAAGTGCAGATTTGACAGACATTTTATCTACCTATAATTTGATGTGATTGCACTCTGTGGAAAATCTATAGAACAGCTGGGGTGCTTAAAGATTCCTGTCACTGACACACCACCACTCCAACATCAGAGGATGGAGGAGGAGGAGTTATTTTACTTTCAGATAATAATGTCGGGACACAGTTCACGATCCATACCGACCAGTAAAGGGGACACATCACGTGTCACTCAGTCCTAGAACCTATCTTTGTCTTAATGCATTTACTTACATCGCCTCACAGGTTTCATAAGCGATGTTGGACCGACTCAAGAGCATTAACCTCCTACTCCTACCCCCACAGTGAAAAACACTATTTACCTGACTGTAACATCATACCACCATAATACTTTACAATATTTTGAATAAATATTCATTTAATAAATTACACATGCCTTGGAAGGAAATAGAAGCAATGTACAGCGATTCAGGCTTTTGAACGAATCAAAACAGATTTAAGCCGAAGCGGAAGTAGGCTACAGTGTGTTATCTTGACATACAAGTGAGTTTCCGCCCTATATGTCTATGTTCCGCCCACTCCGTCCTCTGACCAATGAACATAGCCGGCGCAGCATCCTCCAGGGCCGCTGGAGTTCGCGGGAAACCGGCTGTAGTCGCGATATATTAAGCGTATTTGGACTCTGGCCGGAACAACTGCCTTTGATACGAAACCAATGCTTCATTAAACGAACTATTGTAAACTATTACCGTTGAAAACGTAGCAGTGACACCGCTGAAAATCACCGTATTTTTCGTGCTGTCCCGGCTGCACTGCTAACATCCGACGCTAGTTAGCTTGCTAGGTTGTCACGTTGGCTAACGAGAACACTGGTTCATGCGACAGGGCAGAGAAAATACCGCTGGCTGTTAAAAGACAAAGGGCTGACGCAGTCAGGCACGAAACAGACTGTTGAAATGAGCATGTTCAATTTAGACCGTTTTCGTTTTGACAAGAAGGCAGCGACGACAGCGAACAAAGAGCAGGTCGGCTCGAAAAGTCCAGAGTCTGAGAAGGAGAACAAGCCAGGTAAGTAGCAGATGTTACAGCTAGCTTACTGTGATGTTAGCCAGATGTGTCAGGCATGCTATCGGTACCAGTAATAAGTAACATGGTAATTATTAACACGCTCCTTTTTGCTGCAGGTCAGGCTCACTATTTTCCACGTAACAGTGTGGTCGAGGTCCAGGAAACCCACATAATATCTGATGTAAATTTGCATAGAATTTGCAAGGTCCTTATTATTGTCATGGGTTTATGTGCCTGTGTTGTCGCTGGGCAAAGTCAAAAATCACAGCACCTTGAAAGCAGAGTGTAAATAAGCCACCAATAATGTGAAGGTATTTTAGAAATGGTTGTAGGAACCTTGAGGCATTGTCAGTCTGCTGTGTTAGCCCGGTTCTTTTATTGGAAGCCCAAGAACAGACCGGAGAAATCGTCAGTTCACAGCCGATTTATTGAGGTCACAAGTAAAGTATCGCGACCGAATGTAACTGGCCAGTTGTCAAGACGTGGACAGCCAAACTACTGTCCACGTCTTGTCCCTGGAATGTGAGAAGCAACCTGTGTGTGAGTGTTGTTTTGGCTTTCACCAGTCATGCTTTCTCACAGCTCTGAACAGTACAAGGACATTCATCAAGTTACACGAGTGCAGTAAGAAAGTACAGAATAAGAATGCATAAAATCACTAGACAGAGCCAATTCTAACAACTGTGCATCCTTTAAGACCAGGTAAACATTGCTGTCATGACATATAACAATATTATGGCGAGGTCTCACATCTCAGTATATCATCCAGTTGTGGTCCAAGTAGGTCATAAAGAGAAACATATGGGCACGTGGACCAATCCTGCAACTCATACATTCTTCCTGAGCTCACCAGAGATCTCCACCGTCTTTAATTTCTACCTTCAGTGGTCTTTGGAGGATAAAAAGAAGTAGTTTAATTACACTAGAATTTTTCTGACATTGCTTTAGAGTTTGGTTGTGACTTGTGAAGACATGCCCATAATTCTCCAGTGCCAGTCTTCTTGCTGTCATCGCTCCACTTGAAGGATTAGAACGTTGACATGTGCCGTAAAACCAAAGGGGCTGCAAACTTTGCAAATGAACAAGACGATATCATTTTGCCTTCCAGCTCAGATGAAACCCGTCAAAGCCCCACCAAAGTCCCATGCCCGAGGAGTGGTTTTTGAAGAAGTCCTTACTATTGATTTGGAGGAGGATGAGCTCTCTGAAACAAAGACCAAAATATCATTAACCAGGAAATCCAAGTAAGTGTAAACTAAAATAACAACATTTTCACTTTTTTTCTCATTCATGCTCAGTCATAGTGTTTTACAGTCTTGTTGTCCGTCTTTTATAGGAATCCCACAGGAAAATCATCCAAAAATGTGGAAACACATTATACAGATGACGAGGACACCGATTTGGAGGAGAAAGTGAACAGACTACTGGAGATGTTTCCTCAGTTAACAAGGACGGAGCTGCTGGATGTGAGTTGAGACTTTGTTGAGGCTTTGCAGCTTTTAAGCCCAGAATACATAAGCCAGCTATTATTTGGGCTCTGTTCATAAGAAACAATCCCCTTTAATCTCCCAATTTTCCCCGTTCACAGCACCTTGTTCTGTTCTGTTTTCAGGTCATTGGGAGCACGAGCACTTTGGATGGAGCTGTGGCTGCGTGCCTTTTAAAGTTTGGTGATAAAGAAGGTAAGTAATTACTTTTTCATAAGCACATAATGGCAGCCCATGCTCGATTCCACATGAACAAGAAGGAAACACTTTCTTATTGGCCTTCTAGCATAAAGAGGGCTTAGTTTATTGTTGGAGAAAAGTCATCAGCTTCAAACAAAAACCTTGTAAAGTAAGTAAGAAGGAAAAGTTGTTCATTAGATTTTTTCTGTTTATGAAATATTCAACAATGTTGTGCACAAATTTACCTGCCCAGCTGGCTACTTTTCTCGATCAGCTGGCTACCCTTGAAAACAATGGATGTGTTGTCTCCTCAGCCCCAGACCAAGGCAGGAAGAGGAAGCAGGATGGATGCAGCAGTTCTCAGGACAGTGTTGAGATTCAACCCAGCAAGAAGAGGAGGTCCTCAGCGGTAAGATGACGAATGTTTGTAATGGTTTTTAACAATGTTTAGCAAGTTTTAAGATCCACTTTAAGTGTTTTCACAGCCATGTTGCATCTATCCAACACTCATCATCAAGCTCTTTGCACATATTAAGAAACACAAATGATCATTTAACGAAGGCTGATGCACAACAAAGTCCCAAATAAGGATTGTCATATTGATCCTATGTTCATGATTATGTAAACAGTCTACATGACTTTTTTGGCATTCCCTTAAGTGGTTGTTATTGAATTTGAGTGGTAAGGGGTTCTTCCCTCTGAGTTTTGAATCTACCATTCTTGTATTTAAACCAAAAGGCTTCTGGTGAAGAAGATAATGAAGGCAAAGAGCCCAGCTGGGAGAAGCAGGAGGCCATGGTCCGAAAACTCCAGAAAAAGTTTCCTGATCAGGACAAGGAGGTGAAAACACAGACACTCCCTGTCCCTGTCTGTAACACATCAAGCCATTTCATATTTTGATTTTAGTCCGGTGTGATTCTGCCCTCTCAGTCTGTTTGTACACTGGGCATAAAATGATAACTGTACGCTGGCCTGTGAGTTTCTGATGTTTACCTCTCCTCACAGCCTCGTACCTCAAACACCCAGAGGCACATTTAGCTCCCTCCAGCTTTATGACATCTCATGCACTACTTAGCCGTGTATCCATTTAATAGTTTAATACTTTTTTCTTCTTCAGCATGTCATCCGACACTGCCATCATAGGCTTAACTGTGAGCGACTAAATTATTCTGTGAATGAATACATTTGTGAGGAGGGTTTTGATGATGTGATTTGCTGCACCCCTAATCATCCGAACCCCCTTATCAACTGTTCAATCTAGACACTGAGGATGAAACAGTGAACCTTGAATTTCAATTAGTAAGTCCTACTTGTATGACAGGATTTATAGAATATGTGCATTATCTTTTCATTTGAAACTACTGAAGCAGAAACTAATGTTCTGTCTTTGTCCAATGATGCAGCTTTGCAGCTACTTGAAATAATGTTTTACCCTGGAAAATGACTTTAAAGCCATGTCAGGCCACAATGCAAAAAGGAAAACTCCTTCTTCTTGCAGGAGCTGCGGATGGTGCTGCAGGAACACGACTGGAATGTTGAGGACGCTCTGCAGGTTCTGCAGATGTTCTCTGACCAAGGTGAGAACAAAACAGCTGCCAGCTATTCACTGACCTCACGCTCATGTGCGCTTCTTGTTCTTAACTGAATCTGATTTTTTTCTTTTCTGTTGTCAGACAATACCAGCTTCAGCTCACCTGAAACAGAAGAAAAGAAGTCCAGTAAGTTGAAGAGCAAAGACAAGTCGAGCAGGGACCACAGAAAGTCGGAACGCCACAAAGATCACAGAGACAACAAAAAAAGGAAAGATCACAAGGACCGCAGAAATATTAGTGAAACAGAGGAGAGTATAGGTGATTCAGACGCTACAAAGGACAGTGAAGACGATTCAGACTCGGGCAGCAGCGAAGGTTCCAAAAAGAGAAATAGCGCTTCCACTCTGTCCACATGGCTTCAAAAAAGTTCAGATTCAGTGTCCTCATCCTCCTCCGTCAAGAAAACAACTACCTCTTACTCCCTGAAAACGCCCTCCTCCTCCTCCTCCTCCTCTACTGCCCAGATGCTGTCCAGATTTGCCAGTGGGACCAGTATAGCTAAGAAACAGGCAGCAGAGAGCAAAAGGAAGGCGCGTGCCTCAGACGAACATGTCAGCTCTGACGGGGAAAATGATGGTGAAGAGGACACCGTTAGCAGTGAGTTCGAGGACTCTGACGATGAGCTGGACTCTAAAGGTGGCATGACAGAACTGAAGAAGGAGATGATAACGTTCTTCCAAAATGCATCAATTGATGAGCTGTCGCTGATTGCTGGGTGCTCGGTTAAAAAGGCCCAGAAGATTGTGGAACTGAGACCCTTTGATAGCTGGCAAAGCCTGGTGAGAGACTGTGTGTGTGTGTGTGTGTGTGTGTGTGTGTGTGTGTGTGTGTGTGTGTGTGTGTGTGTGTGTGTGTGTGTGTGTGTGTGTGTGTGTGTGTGTGTGTGAACACCTGGAGAATGGCTTTGTGACCTGTGAACTTTCATTCACACTGTGTTTACTGACTGAGCGTGCTAGCAGAACTCTTAACCTCCTGACATACTCATATCATTTTCATTGTCCAAACATCTGTCAACAGAGAGTAAATATTAACAGCAATGGTGCATAATAATTATCAATGACTGTCATGTTGCAATAATAGGGAAATATTTACTGTCTTTGTACTAATCAAACACAGTGAAAGATTGCATTGTTTTTTTATTATGTTTGGTTTTATAAGGTGTTCCTGAAGACAGATTTAACCATTTAAGTCACAGTACAGATGTGTTTGCCCTGATCAGAGATGTACGAAACCTGGTAAGACAGAACCGTCTGCCATTGGATGCAGTGGCACCAGTAAATTCAGTGATGCGTTCGTTGTCAGGTCATGAAGTGACTGTGCAGTAGTGGTCAATGGGTACCGTCAAGATACTTGATTATAGCCACATGTTCTTTCCTCTTCAGGTCGATGTCTTCCATAAGGACAACGGACTGTCCGAGGTCTTGCTGCTGGGCTGCAGAGTCGTCCTCAAAGAGCGGAAGGTTGTTCTGGGGCTCATGTCCAAGTGTGAGACCATTTCCTCAAAAATGGTCAAGCAGGTCACTGAGGTGATGGAGAAGGGCACAGGGTCCATGAAACAGCCCCGTTTACTCAACAGCAAGTGAGTAAAAAGTGTCATATGCACATAATGTAATGGTTAAACTAGTTAAATATAAAAACTTAGTGTTCAGTGACAGAGCAGCTGACTGTGGGTCATGAACCCCCCACCACACAGACACACATACACACTCGAGCTGGACATTCACTCATTTTCCATTCCACTGTCTAAATCTGCTGATTTACATGTGAGCTGCAAATCTGCACTTTTGGAGGCCAACGCAATGAATTTCATCCATCATTACATCTGCGACTGCGCCTGCATTCCCTTTTTGAGATGGTTGAAGTCGGCCCCTCTGACTGTTTGGCTGGGTGTCAACAGTTTTGCATTTTTGTTTCCATAAATGATGCATCGAGACTGTATGGCAGTATGTTTTCATAAAAGTGAGGAATCCGCTTCTTGTTCTCAGGCTGTTATTTGTTGTCTCTCAGGTTCCAGCTCAAGCCCTATCAGCTGATTGGTCTAAAGTGGCTGCTGCTTCTGCATGAGCACAAGCTGAGTGGTATCCTCGCTGATGAAATGGTAAGGCAACCAGCATGGCACCTGTGGGAAGTAAAAGGGTGCTGTACCAACATTTGTGAGGTGTTGATCATGAGCCCAAAGTCAAAAACAAATGAAGGATCCTGAATGTAAACATTTAATAAGCCAAGCAGCACAGCAGGCGCTCACAGCTTGTTTAATTCAGCACTCCATGTGTGATGCTGTGCCGGTATCAGAGTGTTTTTTGTAGATATGTGGCAAACCTGCAGGTGAATAAACAATCAGAAAGCGCAGGAAACAGCAAAGGATATAAAATGTGTTGTTTTAGCCCCGAGACTGTGAGAGAAGTGAGAGCTTTGATTTGTGTAGTTTAGCAAAGCTGCACTGCTTGCAGTGGAAGTCTGTCAGGATTTTTGCTGTTTATACAGGTAGTACGTGATCTGAAACACAGATGTTCAAATGTCTTTTGTTTTCTGTCCACCTGGCTCTTTCTGAAACCCTTTATCTCTTTGTGTTTGATATCTGAGTGTGTCTTTCCATCTCTCCTCTTTAACTCTCCTCTTCACTCCCTCTCTCAGGGTTTGGGGAAGACCATCCAGGCTATAGCATTTCTGTCCCAGCTGTACCAGAATGGAATAGAAGGTCCTCATCTCATCACTGTGCCGTCGTCCACGCTGGGTAACGATCTCCACAAGTCACACACTTTTGCTGCCTTGCTTCATATTATGTCACCTAACAGCATACACTTGGATAGTTACGTTAAGGCTTTGTTTACACATAACATTTTCTCTGTGCTCTGTGAGGCAGATTAAAAATCAGTTGTTTATTAGTGATTTATTTCATACTCTCTTTTTTGTAGATAACTGGGTCAGAGAGCTGAAGCTGTGGTGTCCAAGCCTCAACGTTCTAGTCTATTATGGTAAGACTCCTCGTTCATCTTTTCACGTTGACATGCCGTCTTTCCTTATGTGAACCCTGCAAGTGATCTGGACACCTTAAGTGTTCACTTTCAACCGTGCACAGAGACCGCTGAAGAGGACTCTGTGTACTTTTTGTGCAGAACTGTATCTTAGCTCGTGTTCATGCAACACTGTAGCAAAACCCAGCCAGAAGCTGTGCTGGTATGCGGAATAAGATGAAACATGAACCAGAAAGCCCAAATCAGGAAGACGTATGAAACCCTGAGCCTCCACAGTGCAGTTTGTGTTCCTTTGAAGCAGTGTATTCATCTCTGGGAAGTTATGATGTTGACTCTATACCGGGTTTAGTTCCTGGTGTGTGAACTTATTTCATTGTTCACTGTTAGAACCCTCTGTGACACCATGAACCCCATTTTGTGCCTTCACACTGGCGATTGCTGTGGCTGGAGGCGTTGTGTGTTCAGAACGCCTCGAGGAAGTTTCTGTACATTTGACACAAACATCCACGTGGACTCAAGGATGAATTGATCAGGTTTTGGTGATCAAGGGTCAGTGTGACCTCAGAAAACATTGGGCCATAACTCAAGAATTTGTACTCTGAGTATGACAACATTTCACACAAACGTCTCACAGGATAAAATGATGAAGCGATCACAATTTCTATCCAAAAAAAATCAAGGGTCAACTTCACTGTTACATCAAAAACACTTTTCTGGTCATATTTCACCCATAACTTGGGTGTCCACCTTGAAACTGTGATTGTTTAGATCTTCTGTGCTGCGGTGTGGATTATGTGTGTGAAGCGTCCACATTTTACAATTTGTAGCTTCTTTGCAGCAGCATCCACATTTGAAGCATTTTAGTCAACCACAAGCTCATTGGTTGAGCTGATATTGAGCTTCTGCTGATTGTTGATTGAGTGTTGTTGCACCATGTGATGAAGAGCGTGTACACGAATGTTTTGTGCAGGATCCATGGAGGACCGCCGCTACCTCAGACACGACATCCTCAGTGGAGATGTAGATTTCAACGTCATTGTGACCACGTGAGCAAACGCACAGACACCCTCTGTCACATTTTCCAGAGTATTACAGTCGAGATGCTACAGTCAGCTCCTCGAGCAGCTTGTCAGTAACACCTGAGCACAAAGTAAATGAGTCCTTTTGTTTTATCGTGTCTTGCTTGTGTTTGACTTGTTTCACAGGTATAACTTGGCCATAGGAAACGATTACGACCGCAGCCTTTTCCGCAAGCTGAGTCTGAAGTACGCTGTGTTTGATGAAGGTCACATGTTGAAGAACATGAACTCGCTCCGTTACCGCCACCTTTTGGCTATAAACGTTAGTTCACTGACATTTTGTAATGTATTTTATACTCCCACCACCCCCTCATTTCTGGTGTCTTCATATGTTATGAGAATTCTTTGCCTTTCTATCCTTTCCTGTATATCCAGGAGTACCTCACACAGCAGCTGTCCCTTTCTCTCTCTCTCCCTGCAGGCAGAGCATCGCTTGCTGCTGACAGGAACTCCTTTACAGAACAACCTCTTAGAGCTGATGTCTCTCCTGAATTTCATCATGCCCTCCATGTTCTCCAGCTCCACTACACAGCTCTCCAAAATGTTTTCCATGGTGAGTGAGAGAGTGTGTGTTACTGTGTTTGGACAGATGGCAGCTATGTCATTAGAAACTGGATGGCACCAAATACCTGCATGCGCGATAGGGTTGGTCTGTTTGTTTGTTTGTTTGTTTTTTGTTTTTTTGGGGGGGGGCGGGGGTTGATTGTTGAAACAGTGGAAAGACTAACCAAGACGGTTTTGGTGATTTTTATTTTGTTTCTGTCAAATTTGAATGATGTGTATTTTACAATGAGTTAACACGACAGTTAAGCTCATCTTAGTCCGGTGAAAGAGAGTGACTTCAATTCTGAAGGTGTCTGGTTGTACGAGGTATAAGAGTTTAGTTAAGATTATTTATTTAATAGACTAAAAAGCAAAGAAACATAATGTTGTATGTTATGTGTCAGAAATCCCATGAGGACCAGAGCCGCTTTGAGAGGGATCGTATTGCTCAGGCCAAACTCATCATGAAACCTTTCATTCTCCGAAGAGTCAAGAGCGAGGTGAGATGATCCGTAAAGTTACTCATTTGTGCACTCATGTAAATGTTAGTTAGTTTTGCAGTTTGAAATTTTGAACACTTTAGGTTTTTGCTCGAAAAACCTGCAGTAAAAATATAGGTAAAGTTTTCTTCTTTGGGTTTTAATTAGTTCCCCTGCATCCAACTATGTTAAAAACCCTGATAAATTATAATCCAGTGAACATTTTAATTCAGTCTGTTAATCAAAAGAATTAGGACGACTCTATTAAACTTTATTGCTTCAGCATTTGTCACTTACTGTATGTCGGTATTCTGCAGTTTCACCATTCATCGTTAAATAATGGTCATAATGAGAGTAAGCTAATACAAATCCTGTGTAAGTATTGTAAATGATAATAAAACTAATGGTCATTCCTTTTTTTCCAGGTCCTCAAGCAGCTGCCAGCCAAGGAAGAAAAGGTGGAGTTCTGCTCAATGAGTGAGAAACAGCAAGTTCTCTACCAGACCCTCTTTAAAAAACTCAAGAGTTCCACCAATGGCGAGAGTAAGCCTGATTCACTGCTCCCTGCACCACGCAAATATTTGTACAAATAACTGAAAAAATGCCTGGCTAATATTTCCCCTCATGCCTTCTCGCTGCAGAGCGCGAGTTGTGTAATGTGATGATGCAGTTGCGGAAGATGGCCAACCACCCTCTGCTTCATAGGCAGTACTACACCACAGAAAAGCTCAAAGCCATGAGCAAACTCATGCTCAAGGTCAGTCCGACTTCCTGACTGGCCCTTGTTTGTTTTGTCTGCTGTCTCCGAGCTGTGCCACAAGGCTTAGCTGGCTGATGGCACAAGCATTCAAATGACTTTGCCATCTGAAAGTGTTTGGGTGGTTAAATAAGTATTTCTCTGCCCCCTTGCATTCTTCTTTCTTTCCCTCCGCAGGAGCCAACTCACTTTGATGCAGATGCTGCTCTGATCCAGGAGGACATGGAAGTGATGTCAGACTTTGAGCTGCATCGTCTGTGCCAGCAGTACTCCTCCATCAGCTCCTACCAGCTTGAAACCGATCTCCTGCTTGACTCTGGGAAATTCCGCCACCTCACAGAGCTGCTGGCCTCGCTTAAAAACAAGGTAAAAACAAATGGGCAGATGGGTGTGGTACGTGCAGGAGGGAGCATGTGCAGTCTTGTTTTTATGCCCAGCAATCCCTCATGTAGCATCGCTTTTTCCCTTTAATCCTGCAGGGAGACCGAGTGGTATTATTCAGTCAGTTCACCATGATGCTGGACATTGTGGAAGTGCTGCTGAAACATCTTAAGCATCGTTACGTCAGACTGGATGGATCCACACCCATAGCTGACAGGTCAGTGTTGTACTGAACATTTAACTCACATCAGTGGTAGCCAGTAAGGCAGAATCATGAAGCATTTAATGTTAATGAAATCTTGTCAGTCATCTCTCCTGCAGACAGTACACTTTTTCTTATTTCACTGCCTCACATGTAATATCTAAAATGATTTCTTTGTCCTGCAGGATCGTGCTGATTGATGAGTTCAACACAGATCCTGATATATTTGTGTTCCTGTTGTCAACGCGTGCTGGTGGCCTGGGCATCAACCTCACCTCTGCTAATGTTGTCATCCTCCATGACATAGACTGCAATCCCTACAATGACAAGCAGGCCGAGGACAGATGTCACCGTGTAGGCCAGACCAGGTAAGATGGAATCTGCAGATAATCGTCTGATTTTATGGGAAGAGTCGTGAAATTTACTCCTATTACGTCAGCAATTGGAAAGCATTTCTGCAATATGCGGGCAGATTCTCGTGAGATTCATTAGGTATTAATTGCACTTACAGGACCTCCACAGGCAAACATTTTCCTTTCAGAACTGGGTTTAATGTGGTGATTCACTGTAGTGACTAATAAACCTCACTGTGGGTGTCAGGACCGTACAGGTGATTAAGCTGATCAGTAAGGACAGCATAGAGGACTGCATACTGCAGCTGAGCCAGAAGAAACTAAAACTGGAGCAGGACATGACCGCTGCTGAACAGGGTAAGGACATGTGCGCGCACACACACACACACACACACACACACACACCTGAATGACTGCATGCACACTATTTCTGTAATAAATACATGAAATTGATTGAATTTTACTAGGTATAGTATATATCACGAATAGTAGTGGTGATTTCTTTAGTGTTTGTTATAGAACAGTAAATATTCACCTACTTCAAGTTGCTTCTCAAATAACTTTAACAAATAAATGATGAAGAGTTCATCAGTAACAGAGGAGATCAAGCAGATTTCAGAATCGCTGTGCTACATCCTCACTCTGCAGAGATGGTAGTAATGAAATACTTTCCCTAACCCCGAAGCAAGTATTGGTTGCTTGAACATGTAAGATCTGAGTAAAGTCCCAGCATCTTCCTGTGCACATACAGTGTGAATAAGTACAATAATCAGGTCAGGATGAACACACAGACATGCAGTGGATGTTGTGTATACATACATATGAATACTAAAATTACAATGTGGAGTAACAATTCACAAAATTAGGTAAATAAAGTACAAATATTTATGGAGAAGAGGAGACATAAACAAGCCTCCAGGTGCCGCCGAGCACTGGTGTAGAACTACAACAACAGATCCAAATCTTGAGGGCAGTGACTAATGCTGCATCACTATTGTTAGTCATATTTCCTGTCACACAATATTTGAACCAGCTGACTTGCATTTGCCCTAACTTTCTGAATTATATGCGAATGAAAAAAAATTAAAACTAAAACGTAATATGTTCTTTAGGTGATGAGGGGACTATACCTGAAGATATGGCATCTTTGCTCAAAGCCTCACTGGGACTGTGACACACAAACAAGTGAAAGTTGAGACTGCACAAATATGTTTCTAATGGCATTCCTGTGATTCTGGGCAGACTTGAGTGTTCTGACTGAACACACACTTTAGTGTCTATACTAGAAAACTACTGAGAACCATATGCTGCCATGAAAAAGAGTTCTGATGGTGAGATCTGATTTACTGTGTAGCGTGGTAGCTGTGCCTGAAACACTATTTTTACACGTGCACAGTTTTTGCTCCTACTTTGACTATGAGACCCGTAAATAGACCCAAAACAAAGATTTTGCCTTTCTGAATATTATGCACTCCACATGTTATGTGAGGGTCTCAGGCTGCAGAAGCTTGGAAGAAAGTGGCGTTGAGAAGTTCAGACCAAACCGTCAGGAATGCAGCATGTGTATGAGTGCACTATCAAATGTGGTTTACTGAACAGAAGTATCATCATTTCAGCTTATATGACCCACGCAGTCTTATGTTACTCACATTCAGTTAAAGGTACTGTATGCTGGTCAGGAAAGTGAATTACTGGCAGTCTTTGACCAATGAAATATTCCAAATTCTAGTCAGGAAGTACTGCTTTTCTGCAGAGGATGTGCGTGCAGAATGCAGCCACCATCCCTCATAACAGGACGTGTTGGATCGTGCCATTTTCTTTTTTCTTTTTTTTTAAGTGATCCACAGCAGTATTTGAATGGCAAGTAGGACAACTGCACAGAAAATGTTGCTATTCACATTGATTTCCTTTGCTGCCATGTCTGATCAAACCTTTTTGACAGTTGAGGTTGCATCAAAAAGTAAGCCAAGTATCTGGAAAATTGTACTGTCACTGTCAGTGTAATGTGTTGAGTTTCATCCTGATCTCATATTTTAAGTCAACTTTTCAGCAAAGGCAGACTGACTGAACTTTTTTGGACTGAATATAAGATGGTTGTGTGGATGTAGTTGATGCGTTTAATACATAAATACTCCAGATTTTCTAGTGCATAAAGCTAGAAGAACTAAAACAAAAATATAAAATAGAATGTCTTTAATAAGTATGGTGCTTGAACTGTTTCTTACTACTCCGTTAAACATCTTAAGCCAAGCGACACCATGAGGATGATGATTTGAGGAAGTAGCTGCTGCATTTATGTACTGTGTAAAGTGGCTGATGTGTTGTAAGTGTACAAGTGTTACTGTAAAAGCTTTTATGAAGTTATTTGTATGTTTTTAAGGTTCCTGTTTGAACTGAATAAAAATAATTGGAATAAAGGTTTGTGTGGTCATGCCTACAGCCATCCATCCATGGTGTGTAGCCCCTGTTAATGCTTTATCAATATACGCCATTGCATCAGTCATAAGCCAACTCAAGGTGGTAGACAGCAGTAAATATCCCAAATCAAAATCCCTTCATCTTGGTGTGTACAATGGATGCACAAGGGTTTTCACCACTCACAGTGGTGAGTAAAAATTGTTTAATATTGAGACATTACAAACATTAGAAGACAACTAATGACATTTTTTTGGATGGACTCTGACAGAATTTTTCCATTATAAAATTGTGATACAAAATGGGAGCGAGTTTGTTTGGCAATCACTATGCTGACTAATCTTTCCGGTTAAAATGAGAAAAAATATAATACTTGAAAGTTCCACATTATGTACGAAAAATGTGCTAAAATCTACAGTTACCCATTGTAATCTAATACTTTACTCTGCACTGGGGGAGTATCGTCCACACCTGAATCCTGTCAAGTGAGCATCGCATTTGATGGAGTAGGTGAAGTAGAGAACTCCTTTTTTCAGCTGACAGCTGAGAGAGCGAATTCCTCGCTCAGGAAAGACAACACATCTACCCGCTACGTCATTGTAAAAAACATCTCGATCCCAGACTTCAAACCTCAACTCCTGACCCACTTCCACTGATCCAAAGTCATAAGTGGCATTCCACACTGGGTCATTGTTGTCCATCACCGTCTCCGTCTCCTCGTACATGCCATTGTAGAAGATCTTGACGTAGGCATCAGTTTTTGTGAAAGTGTCTGCCCTCAGACCTGCTGCTCTGTGGATCACCAGTCTGAGAGTTCCTCTGCCAGCCCTTAGAGGACAACAGTTGTGATCCAGATTGGGAGTTGGGGAGCAGTTCTTGAAACCAAAGTGGTCCTCCTTCAGCTGGTTATCTTTAATATACTCTGTGACAATGCTTCTCAGATTAGCACTGATCTGTGAGTCCTCCACCAGATGATGCAGTGGGAAGATGGCGTAAGAAACCACATCAGGGTTGTCATGGAGGCTGTTCATCCAGCTGTGGTACGCCTCAGATGGGTCCTGTTGGTAGAGGATGTCAGGGAAGTACCTCTCTCCTCCGATAACCTCAGTTTTATGGGTCATGAAGCCTTGGTAGAAGCCCATGGTCATGTTACCTTTCAGGAGGTTGTCGCACTTGTTGGAGAAGGACACGTTGGCAGGGATGAAACCAAGAGCCATTCGGAGTTCAACATTCAGGCAGTTTTTGACCTGGGACTCTGAGAAGCCCTTCAGTGTGGCCAGGCAGGTCCTGAAGGCAGTGATTCGTCTCACCTTCCCACCAAGCTGGACCTAGGAGAGATCAACAAATAATGAAATGAAGGCTGATGGCCTTTTGGCATAGTGAGAAGTTTCATCATAATTCCTACTTCCTAAGTACTACAGTATGAAAGGCTGGAAAAGTACACTGTATCAAGCATCTTACCTGGTGTATATAGTGTGTTCCATAGGTGTCTATCAGCCGTCTATACAGAGCTCTGTCCTGGCTTGTATTTATTCTCTGTGGGAGTCTCTTCAGATGTTTTGTGAACTCTGCACTCAGCTGGGGATGATCAGCCAGCCTGTAGCTAAAATGAACAAAAGGCATGTGGAGTTCAACCATAACACAATGAGACCATAATCTTGACTCTCATGTGACAAACACTTGAGCTCAAACTGTTGCAACCTTGCAAAAGAAAAAAAAATTGTGTACCATTTGTTCCTGAATTCAAGTGTTTTCTTAAACAACCCCATTTTGTAAGTCGTTGACCTATATATGATAATAACATATTTGCCTTCTTTACATGCAGGACTAGTCCCACTCCTCTTTACCTGTAGTAGGTGCAACTGATTTCATGGATGGCAAAAGTGGCCTTGTCTACACTGTGCTGTGATCGGGCAAACTTTGCCAAGTCTGAGCGGCTTCCTCCCAGCAGTACCTTGCCGACATCATCTAAACTCAAACCCATGTTCCAGTTGTTGTTAACCAGGGAGTTAGTGCTGCGCAACAGGGAGTCCACAGAGTGGTGGAGGGCACTGGAAAGCTGCTTGCTGCAGCGGCTGAAGGGACGCCAGTCGAGCACTGCTGCAGGCAGCCTCTGAATCTGAGGAGGTGAGAAAAGGCAGGATGTGGAGTAGGATGCAGGTGGAGGGAAAAAATGGTTAAAGGAAGTGTGGAATAGAACAAGAAGGAAAAACAGAACAGGAGGAACAACAAAGAAGAAGCGGTTTGGATGGAATTGAGTGAAGTAATTTTCAATTGAAGACCATGGAAAAAGAGTTTTACAGTTTTCACCTGTCCTTGTTGGAAGCGGTTTGGACACAGTGTGCAGGTGTGGTTGTCAACCAGCTGACCTTTGACGTTGATGACATATGCCCCTGTTCGACGCATCCGCACCACATCAAAACCCTCCCCTGCCAGGTTGTGGCCAGGGACAAAAGGGGCTTTTTCACACTCAGACCCTGACCCAGTGCGACAGCCCTGGACCCCGCAGACCTCCAACAAGACCAATGAAGCCAGTGTAAACACGGCAAAGTTGCCCCATGGGTATCCTGCTGCTGGCATGGTTATCTGAATGTAACAACATGCGGAGGGGGGGAAGTCAGTATCCGAAAGTCTATATTTTAAGGATTTCCTCTTTGCTGGTAGCAAATAATAACAAATGAATTATGTCTGTTATACAGTAAATGTAGATGGGCTCTTAATCCTCTCTGCTTAATAAACTGGAGTAAT
Source organism: Chaetodon auriga (assembly GCF_051107435.1). Lineage (NCBI taxonomy): Eukaryota > Metazoa > Chordata > Actinopteri > Chaetodontiformes > Chaetodontidae > Chaetodon > Chaetodon auriga. The sequence goes on along the minus strand of NC_135078.1, from coordinate 18,462,806 downwards.
CCTGCCACAGATGTTGTGTCAACTCTAAAAACGTGCACAACAGACAGATACAAGACAACACACAGTCTTACCTCGGACTGTGTTTTATCCACCGGCCCTCAGATTGTGTCCCCGTCCTCCTTTAGAAGTTGTCAGACTGTCTCTTCCTTAGCCTAATGAAATTCCTCTCCAGATTTTAACAGCCAAGAAAAACACATTTGTTGTGTCTCGCTGTCTTTGCTAGCCCCATCGATGGCACAGCTCACTGTAAACAATGAACTGTGAACTGACTAAAGTCTTGATCCTGGTGGAAATGAAATCACGGTTGAAAGAGCTTTGGCTTTGCTTGCAAGCTGTGCTGAAAGCCTGCTGCTGGGTGCACCGTTTTTGTCCGTCTTCCGCCTTATGAAAAAGACCGAGGGAGTTCCTCTGCCTCAGGGCTATGTATCTCTCTGTCTGTCCCTCTTCCACTCTCTCTCTCTCTCTCTCTCTCTCTCTCTCTCTCTCTCTCTCTCTCTCTCTCTTCCCCTCCCTCCCCAAAGGCCTTAGCAATTTCCTCAGCATGAGTGGGTTTTGACGTTCATGACCCAGCTCTATGAATCCTTTCACAGCTGTGTATGTTTATGTGCACGTGCATGTGTGGGGGAGGGAGATTGTATTGTCACGAGAGGAGAGATGCACCCTTTACTGGAAATGGCCATATGTATGTGTATGTACGTGCATGTGAGTATACAGTACATGTGTGAAGTGTATGTGTGTCTGTTAGAGTGGGTGTGAGTTTTTATAGTGTCTGAGCCGGCCTGTCTGTGTACTGATAACCTTACCAACCACATGACATCAGCTTTGCCATTGTCTATTTATGGATGTGGGTGGAATGTTGGTGGTTTTCTCTCTGAAGTCTCTGCACTCTGCACAGAGTTTCTTTCAACATGAGACAGAGGAAAATTTGTTTTCTGGCCCAGATTTGACATTTTGGTTAGAGAACTGATATGTGCTCTGGTGCCACGTTTCCAGACTTGCATGATGTGCATGCTTTAATAGAGTGAGTTTTGCATTGCTGCTATGGTGTAAATATAATTTTGGTCATCAAAAGATGAAACTAAATGTGCTTGGATTTAACTCAGAGACCTAACTCACTTTGTTAAGCTCGTAAGATTGAAGAAACTCACGTATACGTGTTACATGGTCACTGCTTTAAGTGACCACTACCAGGTATGTTTACAGGATTTAGGTTGTTTTATGTGAACAGAGAAATACCAAGCATAAATAAAATATACACATGAAGACATAAATCCATTTAATTGTTTTGCAGTACTTTAATTAGTAGTTAAGTGCAGTACAGAGGAGTTTGATTGACATACATTTATAAATCCTGTCATTTTTAGTTGCCTGAAAGACAACGTAAAGTACAAAAAAAATTATAAATCCTTAATGAAATACTTTGATCATTCACATATTGAAAAAAAGGCTACACAAAATGTTCACCAATCATCTGTACAAATATTTCTAAGCAACATGCTTTCTAAATGTGCACTCACAAAGCATTGAAGTAAATAAAAATGTTTCTACATGGCATTGTGCATCTTAGCCTCATGAGGGCAGTATTGCTTCACCATGGTCTTTGGAAATCACTTCTTTTTTTTTTTTTTTGTGCCACTTGTTGATGTCAAAGCAGATTGCTGTTTCTTAAATGTCTCAGAGTATGATAGTCTAAAATTTGTAGCTGCAAAATACCAAGTTTTACCTATGCTCAACTAAGACCTAAAGTACACATCATGGCGTCTGAACAAATGTTGATTAATAAATCTTTAACTGTTACAATTACTATCTATAGCAGTCGTTCAAATGTGAATTTATGTGAATCTGTCAGACCAGATGAACTTCAATCTCTGGGAGCCAAGCCTCTAAGGTGTGCGTTTTTCTCAAGCCTCACTTCCTGTATCTCCCTCTCCTTCTTCACGGTCTACCTCTCCACCTATTTCCGCATAGCCTCTAGCTCTAACAAACCCTGACAGCCTTCTCCTCCTTTTCACCAGGACTACCGCCACTATGACCACCAGCACAATCATACCAATCACCCCAAAGGCTACCCCTGCCTTTTCCCCACTAGACATCTGACTCAATTCTGGGTTAAGCTGGCGTACAAGTTCCTGGATTTCCTCTGGTTTGGCCAGCTTCCACGCCTTGGTTTGCCCCACTCTGACCCAGCTCTTTTCTCCTTCAGTCATCACCATAACAGTGTTTGTGGACTGCATGCTGGTAAGTGAAGGATTAGTGAAAGGAGGCAGATGGATCGGAAGCAGCTGCCCACCTGTGAACAGTCCTGACTGGACGCAGTAAAGAATTTCACAGCCGTCACTCACTGTAGCGAGATGCTGACTGAACTTGGGAGGGCAGTGACGTTGGGACCCAGCCAGAGGGTTGCTTGACTGACAACTGAAGAGGCCACCAAATGGCACTGAGTATCTGGTGGCAGTTTCATAGTCGTTACTCACACAGATCACTTGGCCATCTGAGAGAAAGTTTACTGGAATGAAGTTTAAGGGGCAGCTTTTAGCATTGGTGAGGGGGTTCAGGAGAGAAGGGGTGTATATGCCTCCAAACAGATACCCTGAGTTGTCTGGGGCCTTCCCGTTTACAGAGCACCAGTAGGTGTTGATGCGAGCAGAGCGAACATGGTAGTTATCCTGACACACCTTGCGATAGCAATCTGAAAGGCCTAGAAACCCACAATCGTAGTGCTGGTCGTAGCAATCGTACGAAGTGTAACCCTGCTGTCTCACTTCTGATCTGAGTAAAGTGGGGGAGTACGGCAAACGACAGGAGAAGTCACCTGTGTCAGGGTTTTTCTGGGCCAGGGCATCACATAATGGACCTGCATTTGAGCTGAGTTGATCACACACTTGGTAGACGCCACCAAAACTGAGATTTGTAGCAGGGCCCTCACAGGATGCATCATCAAGGTTGGCTTGGAAGTTGAAGTTCTTGGAGTTGACGTCGACACAACCAGGCCGTGTGTTGATCTTGTAGTATCGCTCTATGGCCTGACTCACTGTCAGAGCCAGTTTGCCAAGTGTTGGCTGTGGCAGATCAGGGAAGGTGTTGGTGTTTATGAAATAGTGTAGGGGAAATCCAGACCGATCAATAGCAACCAGGTTGTTCCTGGTACTTTCCTGCCACTTCTCCAGAGTGATGCCAGGATAGAAAGCCATGCCACCGTGGCTTTGAATCAGAGAGTACTGAATATTGGACTGATATGTTTGAAGCAATGAGCTTTGCTGGGTATTGTGACTGCTAATGTCAAACTTGAGTTTGTCAAAAAAGTTTAAGCCTGCCTGTGTTGTGAGAGAGGAACTTTGTGAAATGTTGTCTGACACGTATGAAGAACGGAGGTAGTCTTCCTGCACCAAGGTAGCCCCGGCATCAACACTAGTGATAACATGGGTTCCATAGTCCAGGACCATCTTCTCTGAGAGATATTCTGCATTCCTTGTTTGGTTGTTTTCTATTGCATTGGCTATCTCTTTGGCCTGTTGAGCAAAACGTGTGTCCAGAGTGAAGTCCGGATAAACCTTAACTGTGTAGATGAGGTTCCGAACCTTTGAGAAAGAGATCAGATAAAATGTTAGTTTGTTTTTTAACATCTCCCATACTTATATCTGCTTATTAATGTTGTATTCCTTTTCTTTCCTTACTTTTTAGAGTTACATCAATCACTCCAGGAACTAATGGCTTTCTGGCTGACATTGGCATGTCTACTAATGTTTACTGTGCGTTGCCTCTGTTAAATGGTCCCATAAATAAATAAGATATATAATGGTACTAAACACTTTTATCAACCAATCTTTGCAGTAATCCAGGGTAGAGTAGTACTTGTTTTATACATGAACAAAATATTTCACAGATAATTTTAGCTTCTGATCTACAATCACTGGCACACTGCTCATCCAAACTATTGAAAATAACAACTTACTTGCACTCTGGTTGTGGTTGAAGAGTCTTTGACCTGGTGGGTTTTCATCCTCTGGTTCTCTGTCGAATATTTGCCATTCAGGATTGAGAGGAAGGAGCCATCTGCATTTATAGTATAAGACGAAGAGCTTTTCTGCTCCAGCCAGGAGCTGATTATCTCTGAGTTTGTCTCCACGCCCGTCTCCTTGTGCGGGATGACAAACACCTCATCTGGGATGAGGTAAAGCCCGTCCTCAGTGGTCTGGCACTGGATGTAGCTGAGGTTCATGACTCGACCCACATCCAGGTTCCGGAGGTTGTCCCAGCCTCCGCCCGGCAGCACCTCCAGCGCTGTTATGGAGAGGTTGGTGGAGGCACGACATTGTCTGAGCCAGTTGGTGGGGTGGCTGACAGGCACTGAAGAGCAGACCTGAAGGAGAACCAGGAGCTTCACTGCTGTCTTCATGATGACTGTGTCAGAAAGGGCTAAGATGACTGAATATAAGGGGTCAAGCCAAGTTCCTCCTCCTCTTATGCACTTTATCATATGACAAACAGGAACATCTTGTTTAAGAACTGCTGGGGGAGGATGTGGTTTTGCTTTCAATTGCAAATCTGCATTTATATTTGCAGGCAGACCATTGTACTAACAGAACAAAACTCAATACACTTCCTAATTTATGACGAAACTTCTATCATTTTCTATCACGTAACATAATTAAAGGCAATATAAGAAGAACTGAAGCAGCAAATATTATGGTTAGCCATAAACCAGTGTTCAATATGGTGCAATTACATGATTTATGTTACCTAATTATTCAAGTGAGTAGAGTGAGGTCAGTGACAAAAGCGCAGCGTGTTAAAATAAACTCTAGTTCAAGAGTAATATGAGGAGGTCACAAGAACCTGCCTAAATCTGTACAATTCTAAGTAACCATCATGCAGTCTGACAACAAATACCTCAGCCGTGAGTTGTCAGGGATAAAATCACATCAAGAGTCTTTCATCTACAGTATGTTTTGGCTATGTTTCACATTATCTCTCTCTCTCTCTCTCTCTCTCATTATTCCCCCATCCAATAGGAAAGGGACACAAAGGAAAAAAAAAAAAAACAGAAAGCAGCTGAAGTGTACACAGGAGGATGACTGTGAAAAAGGGGAAAATGAAACTTAAGCTTAATATAAAACCCAGTCACATGTTAAAGGTACACTGCTTCCGTTGATTAATTTGTTCACTGGCTTCCTCTTATTAAAGGGAACAGAGAGAAGATGTGAAAACAAGACAAACTAAGAGAAAATATTGCTGTTTTTTGTGTGAACTGTCACATGAGTGGAGGTCACTGGGACTGTCCTGAAAAATTCTGCCTGAGTCACCACCCAACATCAGCACCCAACAGTCAAGACCGAATGTCTGGCTACTACAATGATGAGTAAAAACAATACATGTAGGAATAAAGTACAGAACTGCAACAAATACAATAAAAATTTGGGACAGTGTAATAATGTTTTATGTTATGTCACATGTGGGGAATTTTCCATGTTTTCATTGGCTTCATATGTGATGTGGCATAAATCATTACATTTGCCGTATCTATTAACTATCTTCAAAACACTCTTAGCCACTCAGTCACACTTTTAGCTCCATTTCCATCCAATACTCCAGCTTCCAGATACTACCACAGTTTAAACTGACCTGAGGTGTCTGCTGCTGTCTAGTCATTGTACTCTCGGATCAGGATGGCATGTCTGTGCTCCTCGGCCTGGCATAACTATCTCTTCACCCGTGGTGAGTCCCCGCCGTGTGTTTTGTCTACTGGAGATAAGAGAAACACCAACAAACACATCTTGACATGCCCGTCCAGTCTCACTGTCGTCAGTGACGATCAGCTGCGTTTTGCACACAGCTGGCGAGAGTCATCAGCTGCTGTTTAACGGCCAGCCTGGTTCCACCCAGTATTCTGCCGAGATCAATGCAAACAACCAAAACTTTACACACTGCCGTACAGGGTTTCCAATCCAGGTTACATTTCAATAAACTCTCGGCACCTCTTTGCTCGCGACGAAGGTTGTAATACCGTCAAATGTGTGACAGTATCTCTTTAAGGGCACCATGAACACGTTATATTCAGGCACCACGATCGCTGTTTGTGTCCATCACTTCACGGCAAACTTTTCAGTGTTAAAATTTGTGTGAGTACACAGTGCTGGACGCTCTGGTTCCTGTGCGTAACTGTGCGTAATGGCGCCACTAGGAAACGTAGCGCGCGCTCGACCGTTTTCCAGCGTCACTGTGAATCCAGCAAATCAAGCAAATCAAGACATGGTCCGAAATCGTGCCCTTGTTCACCCAGTCACTACAACCCCATAATGGACAATCCATAGTCCACTGAGCAGTGAGCACTACGTTCAGATTTCGGACACTTAATTAATGATCATGATTTTGCGTCATAAGTGGAAGCTGCAGAGACACAGCGGTCGTTGTCACATCTATGAAGTTGCACTATGGGGTTTCTGAGGGCACTATATAAGATTTCTGATAGAATTACACATCAAAATTCGGCCACTCAAATAATACGGTGGACAGTAAACATAGTCAATAATGTACGTCGTTGTAAATTTAAAGATGCATACCTGACAGATTTAAAGGCTCGATGAGGTGCTTCCTCAGTTTAATGCTGTCTACAGCAGGATGTGCTCTTATGCAGAGTTCTTGCATAAACAGAGGACATACAAAATGCTGTGTGTCAAAGTTATTTTTGTTTTGTTCAAAACTGAAATAAAAAGTATACGACACGCTCTAAAAATTAAAACATGTTTATTATTTGTAGCAATTCAAGTCTTTACAGACCATGGCAGATGGTGGCAGGGAAGGGGAGTAAAAACAGCAGGTTCAGTGTTTTCTTTGAGAGAGTAACTGAAAAATAGCTAAAGCAAACTCAGGTTCAGGTAGTTCAGTCCACACATATGTTCACAGCCACCAGAGGTGTTTGGTCAGCATTCAGTGTCCATTATGAGGATTCACTTCTTAGGAGCAGCTCTGGTCCTGGTAGACTTGGTGACCCTGCGTTTGACCTTCTTAGGACTCCTGGGCTTCTTGGACTTCTTGGTCGCAGCACGCCTCTTGGCTTTCTTAGGACTCTTTGTCTTCCTCTTTTTCTTAGGTGACTTCTTGGCTGCTGGAGTGGCACCTCCGGCTGCTTTCTTGGCTCTGGTCCTCTTCACCTTTTTGGCTTTTGGCTTCTTTTTCACGGCCTTCTTCTTTCGAGGTGTGGGTGGCTTCTTGTTCACCTTGAAGGAGCCCGAGGCCCCTGTGCCCTTGATTTGGGTCAGTGATTTGCTGGCCACCAAGCGCCTGATGGCGAGGACGATTCTGGCTCTGTTCTTCACCACGTCTTATCCCCCGGACTTCAAAGCCTTCTTCAGGGCTGCTAGGGACATGCCGCCGCGCTCCGTGGATGATGACACGGCTTTCAGTATCAGGTCTGACACTGCGGTGCCCGTCCTCCTCTGAGTCCTGGATCTCTTTTTGGGAGATTTGGCCGGAGTCGCCGTGGGCAAAGCAACAGCAGCAGAAGACATTGTAAGGGCCTTTTTGCTTCTATCGAGTGAGACTGTGTTAGAGTATTATCTGTGGTGAACTGGCCGCCTCACAGTCCAGTGAATTAATTGTTACAGAATCTTGCCGGTAGATGGCAACACACAACCACACAACCGATGAACTCAATGGCTTTGTGAGTCATCGCATACTGAAGAAAACGCTGTCACTTCAGGGGTTTAAGACCTCACTACTTCAGTATAGTATACACCCTCTAAGTTTTGTATGAATATACGTGCGTATCCCTTTATTAACCTTTTTTTTCCATGCCAAACTCACTCAAACGATTTCGTCTGCTGTCTAGTCATTGTACTCTCGGATCAGGATGGCATGTCTGTGCTCCTCAGCCTGGCATAACTATCTCTTCACCCGTGGTGAGTCCCCGCCGTGTGTTTTGTCTACTGGAGATAAGAGAAACACCAACGAACACATCTTGACACGCCCGTCCAGGCCCACTGCTGTCAGTGACGATCAGCTGCGTTTTGCACACAGCTGGCGAGAGTCATCAGCTGCTGTTTAACGACCAGCCTGGTTCCACCCAGTAGTCTGCCGAGATCAATGCAAACAACCAAAACTTTCCACACTGCAGTATGGGGTTTCCAATCCAGGTCACATTTCAATAAACTCTCGGCACCTCTTTGCTCGCGACGAAGGTTGTAATACCGGCAAATGTGTGACAGTATCTCTTTAACTGCACCATGAACACGTTATATTCAGGCACCACGATAGCTGTTTGTGTCCGTCTCTTCACGGCAAACTTTTCAGTGTTAAAATGTGTGTGAGTACACAGTGCTGGACGCTCTGGTTCCTGTGCGTAACTGTGCGTAATGGCGCCACTAGGAAACGTAGCGCGCGCTCGACCGTTTTCCAGCGTCACTGTGAATCCAGCAAATCAAGACATGGTCCGAAATCGTCCCTTTGTTCACCCAGTCACTACATCCCCATAATGGACAATCCATAGTCCACTGAGCAGTGAGCACTACGTTCAGATTTCGGACACTTAATTAATGATCATGATTTTGCGTCATAAGTGGAAGCTGCAGAGACACAGCGGTCGTTGTCACATCTATGAAGTTGCACTATGGGGTTTCTGAGGGCACTATATAAGATTTCTGATAGAATTACACATCAAAATTCGGCCACTCAAATAATACGGTGGACAGTAAACATAGTCAATAATGTACGTCGTTGTAAATTTAAAGATGCATACCTGACAGATTTAAAGGCTCGATGAGGTGCTTCCTCAGTTTAATGCTGTCTACAGCAGGATGTGCTCTTATGCAGAGTTCTTGCATAAACAGAGGACATATAAAATGCTGTTTGTCAAAGTTGTTTTTGTTTTGTTCAAAACTGAAATAAAAAGCATAGGACACGCTCTACAAATTAAAACATGTTTATTATTTGTAGCAATTCAAGTCTTTACAGACCATGGCAGATGGTGGCAGGGAAGGGGAGTAAAAACAGCAGGTTCGGTGTTTTCTTTGAGAGAGTAACTGAAAAATAGCTAAAGCAAACTCAGGTTCAGGAGGTTCAGTCCACACGTATGTTCACAGCCACCAGAGGTGTTTGGTCAGCATTCAGTGTCCATTATGAGGATTCACTTCTTAGGAGCAGCTCTGGTCCTGGTAGACTTGGTGACCCTGCGTTTGACCTTCTTAGGACTCCTGGGCTTCTTGGACTTCTTGGTCGCAGCACGCCTCTTGGCTTTCTTAGGACTCTTTGTCTTCCTCTTTTTCTTAGGTGACTTCTTGGCTGCTGGAGTGGCACCTCCGGCTGCTTTCTTGGCTCTGGTCCTCTTCACCTTTTTGGCTTTTGGCTTCTTTTTCACGGCCTTCTTCTTTCGAGGTGTGGGTGGCTTCTTGTTCACCTTGAAGGAGCCCGAGGCCCCTGTGCCCTTGATTTGGGTCAGTGATTTGTTGGCCACCAAGCGCCTGATGGCGAGGACGATTCTGGCTCTGTTCTTCACCACGTCGTATCCCCCGGACTTCAAAGCCTTCTTCAGGGCTGCTAGGGACATGCCGCCGCGCTCCGTGGATGATGACACGGCTTTCAGTATCAGGTCTGACACTGCGGTGCCCGTCTTCCTCTGAGTCCTGGATCTCTTTTTGGGAGATTTGGCCGGAGTCGCCGAGGGCAAAGCAATAGCAGCAGAAGACATTGTAATGGCCTTTTTGCTCCTATCGAGTGAGACTGTGTTAGAGTATTATCTCTGTGGGCCCTCTTGACAGCTTCAGGTTTTATAAAGACGCGATGAGAACCGTGTAGAGTCAGCCTCACCGCCACTGCGCGCCTCTTCTCTCCTCTCAAACTTGATGAACTTTGTGTTTTCTCCAGCAGGATTATTCCGTAAAATCCCTGCGTAAAGTCTTAGAACTCCAGATTAAAAGTATATTGTAAGAATCAGCGTAATCTCAACTCTCTGTATCGGTATTTTTATTGAGAGATTTCATAAAATATGTCAAAGTTTATTGTGCGTAATTACATAGCTGCCAGTTGTAAGGTGTAATTTGAGACGCGTATTTTGAACATTTTAGCAAAGTAACATCCTCAAAACAATCATCTACAGACTTTAATAAGTAAATAAGTTTAAATAGCAATAAGGCTGATGTACTGGCTCCAAAACTTAGTTTAATTTCTGCCGCTTTTGCTCATTAAATTCATTTAAAGATGACCAAAGAAACACAGCTGCCTTGCAGACCCACCATAGTGTGACCTGAACAGAGATTCCTGAAACACGGATGCAAGATAGTTTCCATGAGAAGTGTGAGGTGAAAATAGTTTAATATGAGAAAATGTTAGTTTTATATCATTATATGATATATATCTTAGTGAAAATATTACTGCAGGCTGTATGTCTCCTCTGTGTGGCGGGAGATGGACCTCAGCCAGAATAAGTTATCAACCCGTAAGGTGGGGCGGCCAGAGAAACGAATTCAAGATTCAAGATTAATATTCCGGGTTTTTCTTACTCTAACTAACTGTATATTTACAATCGGTTTATTTGTTATTAAAGTGCCGGTCTATGGTTTGACAACTGGCTTAATCGTATTACAGGAAATTATGCCATAAAAAACGCAAAGAAAATTCCCCTATGTGCTTTTAACGCGTTGTCTTCTGCATGTAAACCTTTTATTTAAAGTGCCATCATATTTCACTGAATGCTCCTGTGACAAACTTTCTGCTGTCTGTAGAGCCTTTGATCAATGAACAGCACAATGTATGGTATAATGCATGTGAAATACGAATTTCAGTCAGAGTTCAAAGATGAAGCACTATTATTGTATTTACTTCGAGTATTGTTAACTATTTTGTGTCCTGTCACATGTTTGTGCATCAGTAATTTTATTTTGACCATATTACAGTTATACTGACACAGATCAATAATTTAAATTACTGATTTTTTTTTTAAAATCATCTCTGGCTCTCTTTCCCGCTTTCTTTCTCCCTCTGTTTTTATTGATGAGAGAAGTGAGTGTTTGTGTGTGTGAGAGAGATGACTGGCAAATGTAGTGCTGCCTCCTGTCGCGCACTGATAGCGCCGCCCCGTGTTACACACGTCTGTACAAGCGCGCGCACACAGAGAACATATTCCAACAGAGTGCGTGAAATTAGTTCCAATAAAAATGCAGTTGTCCTCTCAAGTAGACTAAGTTTTAAAGTGTGTTGATTGTTTGGCACCCACTCAAAGTATCTGCAGTGTTTTCTCTGTCGATGAGCGGTGAGTCCGCGGTAACGCAGGGCTGCAGAGGAGAACAGAGAATGAAGCAAATATGCATCAGATCAGATAAAGCTGTGATCATCTCAAAAGAGAAAAACACCTTCACGAACACACGCCCTTTCACCTTCTTTAACACTACAGTGTACACAGGTTGGATTTGAGCTTGTTCACTGACATGTTGTTCCCATAATTAAGCCAAAGCAGTGACGTCATTGAGTAAAGAGTCACTGTTTTATGGTGCTCGACTCTACATCTGCACATGTAATGTCATGTAAGTGACTCCTTTTACATTATGTGCTGTTTATCTGTGTCTTGGTCAGAAGAGCCACCGAGAGTCGCTTTATGTTGTTATCTCCTCAAACTTCCGTAGTGTTTAACTTAAAAGTGTCAGATTAAATCACCAGTATTCAGCCGAGCACTGCCGCTGTGACTCACTGCTGAAACAGTGTTCATACATCCACTGTGTTGCAGCTCTAAATTCCCACAGAAGTCTCTTTTTTGTATTAGAATATGTTTTATTGTGACAGATTATACTCAGTTTTAGGTGCTGAGGAACAGAGGAGGGGAGTTCCCTCCTCTGACAATGATAGTTCCCTCAGGGGACTGTTTTAATGGCCTCGTCATTGCTCGATCTTACTCGATACAGTAGATATGTGGTATGTTTTTTGCTATGTCATGAATAACTTAAAAAAAAACTAATATATATATATGAGTGTGTGTGTGTGTGTGTGTGTGTGTGTGTGTGTGTGTGTGTGTGTGTGTGTGTGCAATAACTAACCAAACAACTATCAAATTTCAAATGAAAGTGGACCCTAAACCATGCTAAATCCGTAGAAAAGTGTGATCATTGCTCAGTAGTAAATATATTCACCTGAACAACTACTTAAACCAGAATGAAATATCTCATCTTTTACTTCCACCATTAAAGTCTTTATCATCCTTCACGCTCTTGAGGAGTGGTGCGTAATGTGACGTTGCTTCCCACCGTTGGGGGGTGAGGGGAGCTGCAGGGCAGCACAAACCTGTTTTCCATCACTCTCCTCCCCGAAGCATGTGACCATGTGATCACAGTCACTGCAGTCAGACAGACAGATTGAGAGAACTTGTGACCAAAGCAGCAGGAACAGAGAGCAGCTCGGCGCTGTGAGCGATAAAAACCGGACTGCAGCAACTTCACAGGCCTCCTTCTGTCTCTTCAGCTCCCTCCGACAGCATGGACTGCGGAATATTCACCTCCAAGACCATCCTCCTCTTCCTCAGCTTGGTGTTTTGGGTAAGTGGCGGTGATATTTCTCCACCTGCAGATATTTGAGCTCATGCTGACGGCGGTCTAGGAGAGAGTGAACAGCCTTTTTCTCTGAGAAGCGTCGCCGTTATTATTTTGTAACCTGCTGTGTGTTTAAATCAGAGTTGTGACTTGATAAACATCTTGGCAGCCTGTCCTAGTTTTCCAGCCTGCACAGTCGCCATCGCTGTATTGTACTCCCTCATTTCCGCTGTACCATAACACAGCGCAAATATGCGTCGTTCATTTAAAAAAAAAAAAAGAAAAGAAAAGAAGAGAAAAATAGAAAGAAAAAATTCCAGAAAGGCTGTGAGTAACATTTCCCAATCATATGAGTTTCAGTCAGGCTGGGTTCAGGGGAACGCTGATTCACCTGACTCTGCTGTAACATTTGGCCGTCAGCCAGTTTCAACGTTGACTCATTTGACCACAGTTCATATCAGGCGACCAGTTGTCAGCTGTCCACTGTCTCCTTCGGAGGAAAATTGGTTCAGAGGCTCAGAGTATTCGTTTCTGCGTGTCTGTGACTGATGGCTGTGTAATGTGATTACTGTGTTTGTGTGTGTGTGTTTGTGTGTGTGAGAGAGAGAGAGAGAGAGAGAGAGAGAGAGAGAGAGAGAGAGATGGCCTATGCGTGTGTGTATTTGCAAGAGAAAACAGGCATGGCTTATCTCTTGAATTCAAATTTACTTCCTTATTCTCCATCTTCTTTCCAGTCTAATGCTCCGTCTGTCTGTCTGTCTGTCTGTCTGTCTGTCTGTCTGTTTCACACGAGTTTTCCTCCTCTCTAAATATGAGTGTGTTTTATCCCTTTATGATGTTTAATGTGTGCAGGCTCGATTGCATTCCGTCTTGTTTTTCTCACCTGACACACCCTTACCTTATGGCAAAAAAGCTTTCACATACATCACAGGGTTCTAGCTGCAAAGCAGTTAAAAGTAGTCTGTCAAGCTAAACTGAACAAGTCCGTGTATTAGGATAGAATGGTAAGCATCAATGTTTTTTTTTTTCCCCTCTGATTCACCAAAGCAGGAGTCTTAAATCACAGTTGTATTCTGTTAGATACAGTAGGGATGTCCCCACTCATTTGAATGTCCTGACATATCCTCTTTAGGACATGGAGGGACTGTGCTGGTTTATCAGAATATTGATTATCCATTTAAAGTCTGTCTTTATGAAATCGTATTATGCACATAAACATTTGTAAAAAGCCACAAAAGTTCATTGAAAAACTTGTGAAGTTCCCAAACCTTCTAAAGATGGCAGCTATTATGCAGGGAACTGAGTGAGAACGTGACTGACATGATCCACTTAATTAGAATATTTCCATTTGATGTAATGGTCCTATGATAAGACATGGCATCCTCTTTTTTTTTTTTTTCTAAACAAATGACGTGATTTGAGGGGAAAAATCAGAAGTTTAAAAAGTTCATGTGTTCTGAATGTCTGGAAGCACATGCACACATGGTCTAAGACACAGCACGAGTACGCTTCTCCTGCAGGGGCCCTCTGAAATCAGCCCCACGGATCAAGAAACATCGCCTTCTCACATTCCAGAGAGGTGGCACCGTGCATGGGCTCTATATGTTGTGTAAGCCTCTTTGTGCTGCTTCTGAGGCACAAGATCAGAGTTTCTAGAAAGATTAGGGGTGAGAGATGGGGGTTGGGGGGGGGGCAGCAACTACCCCACAGGGATCTCGTGACTGTGGTGTGATTAAGAGAAATGAGTCATGAGGCTAAAGTGCAGGATGAATGTTTGTTCGCATATGAACAAACCGAGCGCACAATCTACAGCTCACCTCATTACAGGGGAAGTAAAACTAACCGTGATACTAGAAGTGGGAGATTTTTTCTTTTTTCTTTTTTTTTTTTTTGAAGTATGTAGTGCTGCAAATTTTCCATCTATCGTGGACAGGCACATTTAGCTGATCACATATTTTCATATTTACACAAGCAGCCACATTAGAGTAGAAACTAATGTGCAGTTTAGCTTCTGAAGTGTAAGTGGAGCTTTCGTCACTCAGCGTTTGCCTTTCTCTCTCCCCCCACACCCACACTAACAGTCCTCTTTTATTCTTTTATCACGCACCGGAGTTTGAATCCACTCTGACACAGTGAGTTTCAAAGGGCACAGGGAAGTCAGGCCGGTTGATAATGAGATCAATACTTTAGAGTCCTTGTTTTCATAATTGTTGTCTCTGTTCTGGAAGTTTCTTTAGGTTTGACTTCTGGATTGGTTTAGAACTGATCACATAACAGTCACTGTACTGTACTGTGTACATACAAAACTGGCCCATATACATGCAGTCTTATGATCAGTGAGCTCACTACTGAAGCATGACTCGCAGAAAAGTCGTGATGGTGGTGTGACTTGATGCCAAATCCACATCTGACAGACTGTCAATGACCTTCACCGCCTGTGTTCATCACATGAGATCACAGCAGATAATCAAAGGAGAAAATTCTCTTTGTGCTTTATCTAACAGGGATTTACCAAGCAGCTTGTTCTCCTTATGTTTGATGGTATTCATAACTGTTGATGCACTATCATATGTTATTACCTCTCCTGTGTTTTATACCTACAGTATGTCACGTTGACAGAACAGGACCACACTGGTTGATGAATCTAATATCAGCATCCAGGCTAAAAAACAGCTCTTTCCATCTGTTTTCTGTTCGTTTCTGCAGTACTTTGTTTTGTTTAAGGCAAAGTCTGAGTATGCTGAGTTTTTAAAAGCTCAATGATCCTAAACTTAATGACTGTTGACTCTTTTTGCACAGACTTAAAACAACTGCAGTGGAAATTGTCCAAACGAGGAGAGAGTGCCTTAATGTGGCTATTAGCTGTGTACTTTGTGTGTTCTTTTTTTTTTACAGAATGATCTGTGATTAAAAAACATCAGCAGATACATATGTACACACTTCAATAGTGTCCATTGCACTGGATCCTAATATTTGCCTTTATTTCCAGAATATTAGCTATATATATGGTAATGTAATGGTAATCTAGTTATAATTTCTTTTAATACTGAAATACTGACTGTATCTTACCCTAAACTGTATCGCAAACTTGTCAATTGTGAGCTACCATTTTGACGTGCCACATGTTGATGTTTTCTCCTCCCTGCAGGCTGCAGGAACGGCGTTGGCCTACGTCGGTGCCTACGTGATCAGGAGCTATAATGACTTTGACAGCTTCATTCAGGACAAGTACACACTGGTCCCGGCTGCCATCATCATCGGCGTCAGCGTGGTGATGTTCATTTTCGGACTGGTGGGATGCTGCGCCACAATCCGGGAATCTAAAGTCGGCCTTAGCTGTGTAAGCGTGTGTGTGTTGCGTGAGCGTTTTCAGTTACATCGTTAGTTATGTTGTTGCGCTTCGTCTTTGCTCTCCCTTCGCTTTTGTTTGTCCTCTCGCTCTCTTTCACTTCTATTTCCCTCGCTCAATTTCCTCACGACGTCTTGTTTTCTTTTTCCCTGCAGTTCTTTCTGATCATCATGGTGATCTTTGCGGCTGAAGTGGCTGCTTTGGTATTTAGCTTCATCTACCAAAACAAGGTGAGTCACAGATACATGTCCTCTGTCACACAATGTTCGCTGCTGACAGTAAACTGTGTTAGACATTGGACTTTCAATCGACGTTGCTTTTCTTTCTTTGCATCTGTCCAGATAAACGGAGACCTGGAGCGCTCCATGAATGACGCCTTCACAAAGTACGACGGACAGGATCCCGAGACCAAAGCTGTGGACTACCTGCAGACTCAGGTTGGCGTTATGTTCCACTGCAGCTCTGTCTTATCACTTGTGCTTTCATTCTCCTCCACATCTTCTGCTTTGCCTGCATCCTCTCCCCCTCGCTCGCTTTCATTTCCCTCTCTTGTACTTTCTGTTTAGTCCACAATCTCTCTCTTTCTCTCTTGCCTCTTAAAGAAGAAACAAAGAAACCCCCTTAAAACAGCAACAGCTAAAAGCACAGTATGGGCGATAAAACCCCCCAAAAAATGTAGTATTTTCCATCCACATGCTCTAAATGCTCCAAATTCACACCTTTGCATCTGTTAAAAGTCATTCAGGAAATTGCTCATTTCAGTAGGTAGATTGAGAGCATGCAGGTCAAAAAGTCAGTATCTCTAAATAACCTCAGTGCACTAACTCACTCACTTTTATATGTTGACGATAAGATCTCATTTGGAAAATGCTTCATTTGAACTGTTTAACTGAAATATACTTGAATTTGAATATACTCCTTGAAAAATGCTTGAATCTGGTGTTTCATCTACGCTTATGAATCAAACTCACTTATGTAAACCAAAAAGCTTTTAACATTTGAAGTGAAATGATCCTGTTGGCGACTTGTTTGTTGTCTTCCTGCCGTCGAATTTAGCAAGCATCAAATGATCATGATCGAGGTTTATTTGAACAGCTGGTAGAATAAAGGAAGTGAGGAAGGAAGGAACACATTGATAGCTGTGGGCGTAAAGAAATTTTAACAGGGTGGAAAGTTTTGGTACCTTGAAAGTGCTGGAGAAGTGCTTGAATTTTACTCTTTAAAAGCTGTATGAAGCCTGCAGGATGTCACTCTTTCCATTTCTGTCTTTCACTCTTTTATTATATCTCTTTGTCACTGTCGTATGTATTTGTTGGTCTCCTCTTGGGTTCTGTATTAACGCCTGTCTGTTCTCTTTTTGTCTCGTGCAGCTGCAATGCTGTGGTGTTCAAAACTACACCAGCTGGTCCAACACTACCTGGTTTACCAGCCACAACAACACAGTGCCTCGGTCCTGCTGTAAAAACATGACCAGCACACAGTGCACTGGCAGACTGGATCAGCTGGACCTGCTTTACCAAGAGGTAAATCATACAGAAGCGCACTCTGCTCTTTTGACTTAAAGACAGTTTATTAGGTATTTCCTCTTTAAGTGCTTTTAACCGCTTCTAAAACGGCAGCTCGGAGAAGACTTTGAAGCAGGAGCTAGTTTACACCGAATGAAATAAAGTGAATTAAGTCTGCAAAATCAAATTTTCTCCCACCTCTGAGGCAATAAAGCAAGAGCAGATGCTTTCGATGTGCATATGCAGCATGCGCACTGACTGTACTTGTGTTCATATGTTTTAGGGTTGTGAGCCCAAGCTGAACAGCCTCCTACAGGGCGTGTTGAGTTACGCCATGCTGGTCATTCTGGGCTTCGCCATCATCAAGGTAAGAATGGTCACATGCAGTTGAGCAGCTTTTGTATGTACATCCTGCTCTCAAAGCAGTGAGGTGCACATCAGTCAGTGCAACAGATGGTGTATCTTTTTGAAGTAGTCGACTACGTGTTATACTCCTTTGTGTGCCATGCTGTACCCCCCGACTGCATGGATTTCCTAACCTAGCACCACCTGTGTGACATGGCTCATGAGGGGTGGACAACCAAGGTGTACTACTGTGCTGTAGAACATAACTCGTCTTCAGATCTACTCATGTAAAAGTACAATAGCTCTGCTCAGGGCTACAGCCATTTCTGTGTTTATACACTTGATACAGATTCAGTTCTGCTTTTCAAAGTTAGCTTCCTCAGAAAGCTGAACTCAGAGAAGGCCTCACTAAGGAAAATAATCTGACTGGAATGGCCTCCTGATTGTTCTGCAGACCACTTCTTGTTCTTCCACAGAGGCTGAGGAAAGTCAGAATCAGACATGGCACAAATGCAAGAATAACCCACTCATTTCTAGCCATGAAATTACTTGAGCTTGTCCTGTGAACACATGAAGCTCCAGAATTTTAAGAGTTTATGTCTGATTCATCCTTCCTGTTGCAGTTCTTTGGGATGCTGAGCGTGTGTGTCATCACCTGTAAAAGCGGAAGCCGGAGGAGTGGCTACCAGCCTCTCTATGCCTGAACCACCTCCTGCACCCACCCACCACCTCCTCATTTTGCTCGACGAGGTTTGCCGACCACTTCACTCAGCAGTGCACAGCAGCGTCCAGGCCAATCACTGCTCAAATCTTAAGTTTTATTTAAAATAATGATATATAAAGTATACACGTGTGGCAAACCTTGTCTCAGTCTGAAGTGGGTCATACACAGCTTTCCTCCATAGATGAAATCAGCACAAATGTTCCTCTGACCTGTTAAATCATTTTGCTGAATGTGGACATTGCTTTCAGTTCTGAGTTGTTGACTAAATTTCCCCCTTTGGAGATTTTTATGGTAAAGTTTCTGTGTGGTTGCCTCAGGTTTCTGTACTTTTTCAGCCCAACTATGGCCTTCCTTTGGGATAACACACATGAGACAATAGCCCAAAATACCATTTTGAAAGTAATCCATAGAAAATGTTGATCTCTGTTGGATTCTGTTTGCTGAGAGCCTTCCTCTCAAAAGCATCCTGTAGTTTCTAATGCTGACTGTCAACCTGGTGCAGCTGCCATCACATCGCAGGAGAGAAAAGGTGACAGAGGAGAAAACTATGTTGGACTTTTAGGTGAAATCTTGCCGAAACCTTCTCACTCTCATGTAGAAAATATTCTTTGGAATGTACGGTAATGAAGGACTTCGAGCTATATTTTAAGCTTTTTGTGATTTTGAACACAAGGGTTGCAATTTAATGCCTTATTGAGATAGATATATATATATACATATATAAAGTGTAATGGTCAGTTAACTGCATAGTTTCACTTTGGTTGTGTTTATTATGTTTCTAAATTAAACAGGTGAATATTTCCCAATACTTTGAAGTTTGGTGCATTTACATCACCTGATTGTATTCCTTTGTCCTCTGTGTTTTTTGTGTTTTTCAGCATTTTTTAATGTTACAGAAATGGTTATTTTCCAGCAGACCAGTGTTACAGATGTACATTCAGAGCATGACATTAAACGTGACACATGCTGGTTATCTCTCCCTCTCTTACCTCATGACTCTGCTGATAAAGAGGCCTTTAGGGCCACACATACAGAAGATAGCAGTGTTCACCTTACATAAACCTTGCCAGTGGTCAAAACGATAAATGAAAATATAGACTCATGTCCAGGGGCATCGTAGTCGACATGGAGCACAGATGAAGGGATTGTTGAGGCTTTAGATCGAGCTGATTTCAACCATTAACATCATTCATATTTAACTGATCCTTTGACCTTTTTACATTAAAACCAGCTTTGCACCAAATGCATTTTCTCTCCTTTTGCTAGCACACAGAAAACATGAGCAACAACTGCAACACTTAATCATGTTTGTCACTGTTGAACATCTGGGTGCAGTAACAAGAAACATCCTGCAGGTGGTGTTAGAGAACATGCTCAGTGTTTAAAGTCTGAACCAGCAATTGAGGTGGTGAAGGGGCCCAATAGCACCTAGTATGTACTCTCTGTAGAGGTAGTACAAGATATGTGATCATATTTTGTCATTCAGTTGTTCGAATTATATACAAAAGATGCTTTAAATACGATTCTAAGATGAGTTCGAGCTTAAAGTGACACTGTAATCTTTTTATCAGCAATCACTTGTTACTTAGTTTCATTTAACTCCTCCTCTCTCTCTGTCTCTCTCCCTCCCTCCCCCTCTCTCACCCCCTCCCTCTGTGTGCACCGCTGTGTTACTGACATGCGCTGTTGTAAATGGCCCTGCTGCCCTGTCTCATTTTGTGTCCCTCTCATATCTCTTGACTGCATATCTTATTCAGGGCATATCCCCACTGCTCCAGGCTGTGTTGACATTTAGACAGGACGGTCCTTTTCAGAGAGAACTGTTGGCGCACGCATGGCTAGATAACCTTGTCGGCTCCAAGCCCCCTTTTCTTCCCTCCTTCCTCAAACTGTCTGTTCCTCCTGTCTCTCTTTCACTCTCCTGTCTGTTTATCTCGATATGCTCACGTCTCTTTCCCAGCTCACCTTTTCTCTCTTGACATGCATCTTTCTCCACCTGTTTGTGTTTTGCATTTGAGGTGCATTTGCATCTCTATCTCCTACCAAGACCACCCATCTGTTTTCTGTCCTGTGCCCTTGTTTTTCTCAACTTTCCCTGCTCTGTAGTTTCTGTTAACCCTTGATATCAGGTGGTGCAGCAGGGTAGATAGTGCTCTTTCTCAGTAATGCTGTGTATTGTGAATAATACAGATCAATCTGAACAGAGCAGCTGTCTTTGGATGGAAATTATCAGTATATTATGGAAGAACAGAAACCAAGATATTTATAGGTTTCCTGTTCTGAAACATTGGCAGGTTGCTTGATATAGGCCAGCGATGCGAAGGCTTACTTGGGGGTTTTGAGGAATCCCACCACAGACATGGCGATGGGCTCACATGTGAACTGAATCAGTGAGATAATTCATTTTATCATGCAAGAATCCTGCATTATTTTTTTCATTCCTTCTTTTCGTTTGTTTGTTTGCTCTTTTATGTCTTTTTTGCTTTTACTTAAGGTAAAAAAAAAAGTTTGCAATTTGGAATGCAGCCTACGTGATGAGTAACTGAACTGAAAATCAAGGGACTGCACCTTTTAAATATTGGATTTAATAACACACCACTGTGCTCTGCCTTCACTTTCTGTCAAATCAAAGCTAAAAACAAAGAACTGAAGAGTCTTGAATTCAGTGGGCTGTGAGAGCTGATTGTGCATATGAGTTGCTGTTGTAGCATTTCTATTCCCTCATGAGTTATCTTTGCACACCTACAGATGAGCCCTCATCTGTCTCCTCTTTGGGCCATCCCCTGTCTGGAAAAAACATTCAGCACAAACACACACCAAACGCACTGACTAAGCCAGATGTTGTCACAGGGAAATTTCAGCCTGACCTCTAATTTATTTATTTCCTTCCCTACTTAGCCGGGGTTCTGTTGGAGGCAGGTAACCTGAGGAGGACACACACTATACTGCTGCTCAGTCTGTGCTGAAGGCAGATCGACAGAAGGGCAGGCAGGACATGTCTGTGCCTGAGTAGAGATCCAAGGACTCTTGTCAATTCCTTAATGACTCATGTAACATTTATAATGCTAAACGCATTTCCTGGATTTGTTTTGTTTCCTTATCTGTTGCATATATAAGAAAAAGGGACTTTTTCAGCTTTTCATGACACAATAATACAAACAAATAAGGAATTATCACTTGGAATTTCTTCCCTTCAGCTTTCTTCTCAGGACAGAAAAATTAATAAGAACACACACTGTCAAGACCAGGAGCAGGTGCTGCTGACAACATACACGCCTGTGTGTGTGTGTTTTTCCATAAACAGCCACCCACCACCGACACTGTGATGTCTCCATTTGTCAGATGCTATCAGTGTTAATTAGAGGGGGCAGAAATACAGAAGAGGAACAGAAACAGACACAGAGAACAAAGACTCAGAATTAAATGAGCAGCAGCAGTATCATAGAATAATCCGCATTATCTATAATTTTCTAAGATTAATCCTCACATCTTAAATCCTCACAAGAGAGAGTCTGTCTCTTTTCCTTCTCTACTTGTGTTCCTCTTTCTTGTGAGCACTGTTATTTACAAGTGAATGCCAGTGATTTTATAGGTTAGTTTTTGGCTAACCTTGAGTGTCCTGTGACTCCCCCTTTACCTCCAGCTACAGCGTTTGAAGGACTTATAAAATAACCTGTTACTCCTGCCCTGAAGATAGTTTTGGGAATCTAAATCACAGATGTCCCAATAGACTCGAAAATGATAGCACTAGTTTATTACAGCTGGTGTACCAGAGCACACTTCTATTTTCTGCTTCTCATCTTCCTGTTGTAAATAACGGCAGGTTGTTATCTATCTGTGTCAGTGCAGTAAAACAAAAACACACAGAGGAAACACCAGGAAGTGTCTGTGATTGTAGATAAACTGCACTGATAATGCTGACATGAGACTGGAGACTGGCTGAGGGTCAGCAGTGATATGTTGAAGGTAGGCCATGTAATGTTAAGAACAGTGAGCGATCTTGAATGAGGAAAAAAAAGATTTTATCTTTTATCCCAAATGTGGTCTTTCTGACAGCTCCCATTTTATACAAAGATTGGAAACAGACTTCGCTCTGACGCAGAAGCAACAAAAATATTTGACAATTTCCTCTTCCCTACATTCCATCGGTAACCCCGTCTTATCTTGCCGCCGCACAGGAGAAGGAGCAGATACACACCTGGAAGATGTAAAGCTAAAGGCTCCACCTCAGGTCTGTCACACAGCTCTTCCACGCTTGTTGCTGGGGAAGGGGTGAACATTTCTCTGTTGCTTTCAGTTTTCCAATAGCAGCAGCTCTCTAATTACAACCTCCCCCTCCGTAACCACAATGCAACCACTGACCCATCATCTAATGGATGGCATTAAGCAGATTATTCAGTAGATTTCTGCAGCACACCTGTAAAATTCAACCAAAAGGGTGATGAAATGATGTAAAAAGAGTGTGAGGTCTCCAGGTTGGTGAGAGATAAGAGAGAGGTGTGTTTAACACTGTACTCTCAGGGTCACGGGGTGCTGTGGATTCCATTCTCACTTCTGTCATTTAATCAAACAGAAATATCACATAAAATCCAGACTCTACTCCTCTCTTTACACTGGCTTGATTACACTGGGTGACTCTGTTCTATCTCCTCTCTGTTAATCCTCCAGCACCTCTGCATAATCATTATTCCATTCGCCATGACCTATCTCCTCTTTCTTTCTCCTTCTCTCACTGCGCTGACTCTCATAAGAACCCTCCACTAACCACAGGCTATGGGAGTTTTTTAAGTCAACAGACTATTATACAATACAGCCATAAGACATCGCAAACATCGCAGAAACTTCTGTTTTTACTCCACTCCTGCTCTCTCCATCTTCACAAGGGCCAACAGCCCACACAGTGCATCAAGTTCATGCAGTTTTTCGGAGTTTTTCTCAATAGCGGTTTAGGGAACAGTAAGAAATCACAAACTGAGCTGAAACCCTTCGTTACAAAATTACTCTTGGAGCATAATTTGTTAATCAAACTGTAACAGTAGATTTTTCCTTTACTGTCACAATTTTGCACTATTTTGCTGTCCCCACTCTTTGTTATCTTGTTTGTAATGAGCATCGACCTGAAAAAAGTTAATTTCATTAATGGCGTTTGGTGGAATAACAGCACGTCAGAACTGACTGGGTCAGAGATTTAACCGCTGTCTGTAAGAGACTTTCAAACAGGGGTTTGAGCAATAAAGTCAGATAGACTAGACTAAAAATAATATCAGACAACAAATAAGAATAGCTTTTTTTCATTTTCCTTTTATGTTGATAGAAAAAGTGCTGCATAAATTTCCATTTTCCAGCAAGAGCAGGCTCCCGTTTTCAAGTATAAGCATGGCATCTCCACTTTCACAGAGATGACATGCTCATACAAGCTTACACATTCAAATTTCACCCCCTATATGACTGTATCTCCCTGCACTGTCGACTTTCTCCACATCTCTTGCACTTGAACAAACCATTATTTCTCCTTGGGGGTCCTTGACAGGCGGTGACATCCTTGCTGCTGTACAAAATTATTCATTCACTATGAACAAAGAGCTCCACTCCTGTGTCCTCTCTGGGGGAACACACTCAAACACACCTATCCTGCTGGTGTCAGGCTCAGGTAATAATCAAGGTGGAATAAGATGAAGTATGGCTTGGGCTGTTTTGGAGACCAGTAGGTACAGCACTCCTGCAGAACCGACCCAGGTTGAAGTGAGGTCAGGGTAGCTGCTGGGAGTCCGGGAGGGAGTGAGAGAGAGAGAGAGAGAGAGAGAGAGAGAGAGAGAGAGAGAGAGGGAGAAAGAGAGAGAGAGAGAGAGAGAGAGAGAGAGAGAGAGAGAGAGTATTAATCATCCATGGTGCAGTGCGTGAGTGTGTGTGAAGCCGCTCAGGTCTCGTAGATGTATCTGGATCGGGGTGATCTCTCCTCTCCTCCCTCTCTCGGATCACTCCTCTGAAGCGCGGACAGAGAGCGGACAGTCGCCCACAGTAACCGGCTCTATAGCAGCCGCCTCTGGCTTATCTCATCTCGGCGGATCACCCCCGGTGCCGACCCGTACCGGCTGTTCCTCTCCCCCCTCCCCGCCCCCTCCGTATCATTTGAATCATACACACACACACACACACACACACACACACACACACACACACACACACACACACACACATAATGCGGTCGTGTTTCACTTTCTTTGCTTCCGAGGATCTCAATCTCTCACATCTTTTTGTTGTTTTGCTCCCCGGATCTTTGTTTCTGGACGGCGGGCTGCGGCTGCGTGAGTACGGATGGCTGCTGTTATCTTTGCATGTATTTCTTTCTTCCTCTTGGTCTTGCACACCGCACAGATACTGAGATATATAAGATAACGTGAAGCTGGTTGAGGGAGGAAAAAGAAAGAGGACTGGGGTGTTTGTCGTTTTTGTACTTTTTTTTTTTTTTTTTTTTTTTTTACTTTATTGAAAATGGGTTATTATGTTTTATTAAGATGCACTTCAGTCTCACTGTTTTTGTTCTGTCAGAGGGGCGTTACTGGAGTCTGTGTAGACACACAAAGGCAGCTGCATGAAGCCAGTGTGCAGAGAGGATGCAGCGTTTCCCATCGAAACTAAAACTGCCTCAATGCCTGTTGGGAAGTAAATAGAGTCAAAGAAAAAGAGAAAGACAACAGTCAGGGACGTAGAGGCAGCTGCACAAAGCAGAGTATAGCCCCTGTCTGTTCCCATCTACTATCACCTGTTTGTTGGCATCATACTGGCTCATTGTGGAGTATAGTTTCATTTTTCTGCATTAACCTAAATTAAAGGCTATTTTAATCCAGTGAGATATTTATAAGAATTTTGTCAGCAGGCTTCACAATTGCAAATTAAGACATTTTACTGCACTGCATCAAGATGCTGCAAAAGACTCTTATTTATAATATGAATTCTCCTGCATAACCTGAAAAATATGGAGATAAACACATAGAGAGAACACCAAGCGCCATCTCCACTGGTTATGCATTATATATTAAGTTAGCCCAGCGCTGCACCTCCCACCCAGCGCCACTGTCAAAGCTCCCTCTCTCGATCAGTATCTCTGTTCTCAGCAGTCAGCCCTGACTGAGGCCAACATGAACATGGAGTATGTACTTGTAATTGTTTTGCAATGCTGTTAAGGAGCAGTTGTTATCCAGTTATTGAGATATTTATTTCTAGAAATAAATGGAGGGGGAGGGCTGATGCTCAAGCCCGCCCTCAGGCCTTTGACAGCAAAGAGATTTGTTTTATGGATTCAGAGATTGTTTGAGTTCTTACAGCCCAAGGATCGTCTACCAATCCGTGACCTTTCAAGAGGTGGTAAACAAGCTGAAAGACTCAACCACTTTTAATTTGCTTAACTTGAAATGAGACAAAATTAAGTTAGACTGTGTGATGTAATCAGAAAAGTAGACCATCACTGAAAAAAAGATGATGCCATGAAAATGTCTCCCATCCTGTCAGATAGTCCCTCTGCTGTGAAACATCAGCAGCATCATATAGCGGATATTAAAGCATCATTGATTATCCTCTCTAAGCACAGTAAGTTGCTGGTGTAGGTTAAGTTACACTGCCGTTCAGTGTTATGTAATGGTAACTCTCTTGCGACACTGACCCTGTTAACACACTGGCTCTGTTGCTGTGTAACTTTCATCTTAATCTTCTGTGTGTGTCTCTCTCTGTTGTGTTCTATCCATTTCGTCTTTCCCTCCCCAGCACCAGCAGCAGATGCGTTGAACGACGCAGCTAACAGCAGTATCTTTCCACACTGACCACAGCCTGATGCTGAAATCCCTACATTCATGAGAAGGCAACAGGAAGCAGATTACTGAGGGATTAAATGCATGCACACGTATGCACACACAGAGTACTGCAGGTCCAGGATTTGACTGCTGTCCAACTGTGGATCTCACGCTGAATGAACTTGTCTGACTGACTGGCTGACTGAAACACTCTCTCTGGTATCATGGAAGAAGAGGAGGAGCCGACAGAGTCTCATTGAATGCAGCTCACATAACCCCACCTTCTTCCTCCTGCCTCGCTATCGAAGGCTTTGACTGGTCGATGAGGATTAAAGACTTATAACAAACACAACGGAGCGTGCAGAGAGAGGGAGGGAGAGAGGAGTGCAGAGCCGACCGTCGGCCTGCTGCCGTCCCATGATGCATCTACACATGTCTAAGAGCGGGATCAGCCTCACAGAGGGCTGTTTCTATGGATACCCCTGCCCTGGGTTGTATTAATAAGACTCAATGATATTCTGACTATCTGCGCGTGAAAAAAATACAGCGAGAGATTAGAAGTGCATCCCTGCAGCAGGCTACAGCATTAAATAGCATCTCTGGAGGCAGAGAGAGACATCAAGTGTCAACAGGAAAACAAAGGCAAAAGTTTTCTAAACATGTATTGTAGATGCTGTACCAACACATGTTCAAACCTGTAGCTGCACCATCACCAAACTCACTGTTAGATTTCTTCTCACTTGGTTTCTTTTATTTCGATGCTTTCTGACATCCCATTTGTTGTTCGCACACTCCTTGTTCAAGGTTGTGTTCGGGAGAACATTAACAATAGCTGGTTCAGAAAAAGGGTGATTTGATAAGAATCTGCCCACACAGGATCAGAAGAGGAGGTGAAGATGATGCACAAAGACACTTCTGAGCCCTGAAGGAAATAACTCATTTTCTAACCTGCTTGCAGTACAGAGCACACCTTGAAAACTCTGGATAAAATAATCCTCTGAAAGTTTTGTGGGCCCCTGAAACTGCCATCACCTCTCACCAGACTTCTCTTGGTGCTGAATGTGGGTCTACAAGAGAACAGACATTAAACATGCACCAGCTACCTAGAGAAAAATCAGGTCTCTAGTTAAAGCTTTGGACTCACCAGCAAGATTATGTGCATAAGACAGTAACAAAGCACTTTTAATCTATCTTGAGGTACCTTGAATCTATTTATCATCTGTCCCTAACACCTCCAGATTGAGCTATCATGGCCAGACAAGATGCCCCCCTCTTCCTCCATGGCTTTGACCTGGGCAGCCACTTTGTTGACCTTCGACCTCTTGGCATGGGCGTCACAGGCCTGGTCCTCTCAGCTGTGGACCAGCGCACTGGACAGCGGGTGGCAATTAAAAAACTGGTAATGCGTGATGCCGTGACGGTGAAACACGCCCTGCGGGAGGTCAAAATCACTCGGCGGCTGCACCATGAAAACGTGGTGAGAGTTCATGAGGTTTTGGCGCCGTATGGACGACCACTGCCCAGAGACCCAGCCCAGCTGAGCGCCCTATACATCATCCAGGAATGCATGGAGACTGATCTGGCACGGCTGCTGGAACAAGGACCACTACACACCGGTATGAGAAGCAGAAGGGAAATAGAACATTATAAAGAAACACAAAATGATTATTTGAATTTCGAGAGTTAAAGTTGCATTTTTGCAACAGTATGGTGTTTCGTGTTGACTACCGTTTTGTTGCTGCCCTGCTGGCTTTGTTTACACTGTGATTTGTTGGATTTAACTGCAGAGTTTCTGAGACAGTACTTTGTCATCCACATCCACAATTCACACGTTGGAAAATCACATTCATTCATACCTTTGTTTGTTTGTTTCTTCTTTATGAAATGCAAGGTAACTATTGGAGTGAGACATCATTTTGGCATATGTGATAAAATAGTTTTGCCTATGTCCACACATTAGAAGATCACAATTTTACCCAAAATGTTCTCATTCATTAAGTCTTTCCTTCATTCAGGCATGTTGTGTTTTTGATTACGTCACTTTTGACAGATTCAAATGTGGATGGAGTTATTTAGCCATACTAGCTTTACTAACGTAAACATCACATAACATAAGCTAATCAGAGTAAAATGCAAAAAAGGTTGTTTTTTTTATTGCTGAATATATTGACTGAGCTAGGAACAAGCATGGTGAGAGTAGAAGCTGTTCCTGTATCCTGATATCTGCCATTTGCCCTTGAACAGGTCATGCTACTCTGCTGTTCTACCAGCTGCTGAGGGGACTGAAGTTCATCCACTCTGCTAACGTCCTGCACAGAGATCTGAAGCCTGCCAACATATTCATCAACACGGACCAACTGCTGCTCAAGATTGGAGACTTCGGGCTGGCCAGGATAGTCGACCCCCACTACTCTCATAAGGTGAGACAGAGGAGACACACAGGGAAAACCACCACACACATATACACAATACACAACAAGGACATTTACACATACACAGTGTTAACTCTCACCATGGAAATCTGTGGTTTACAAACCATTTTAAGTTCTTTGCTTTCAACAGTAATCTGATTTAAAAATGCCCATCTAAGCACAAAAAGTCCGTTCTCAAGTTTAGAAATTATGATAGTTGGCTTACATATATATATGCTAGTAGTTTGATGTCTTATTTTTTTAAAATGTTCAAGGCTTTGACTGATGACCGAACATGACATAGTGTACAAGCTGGGGGTTGACAATAATCAGGAATGCATGTACAAACATTTCCAGCCTAACCTAATTACTCTTAGTAATCTTTTTGGGGCATGTAAATGAAGCAGATGTGCCAAGCGTTCTTTGACGAGAGGCCAATAAAAGCCTGTGATCATTACTCTCTTTAGACTAATGCTCTCTTAACAAGTTTTAGATTAATTTCATGAATCCATAATCTTCAGAGGACAAGCCAGCAGAGAAGTTTAGACCCACCCACGCGGTACTGGCCGCATTGATTTTGTCAGAGAATGGTACTTTCTGATACTTGTTCTGCACGAATTAATCATGGTATAAATAGCTGTAAAAGTTGAGAAAGTTTGGAGGATTTTTCCCTCTCCTCGTTGCTCTGACGCAGTGTGAGCTGTTCTGCTGCTGATGAATGAATCAAGGGAGAGTTTTGTAATATTAAACACTATCTCTGCTCCCTCTTATTGAGGTAGAGCTGTTATCAATGAAGAGATGGCAACTCCTCAATCCCTGTGTGGTTATCAGACGACAGTGCACAAACCCTTGTCCGTGTGTAGTAACAGATACACGATGGGATACTGTTGCAAAAGAATCCTCCTGTCGAAAATCAGGGGGGTTCACACATGTTTGTGCACCTCACAATTGCAGCTCAGAATAATTGATCTGTCTGTCTGGTGTCGTCTCAGTGTGATATCTCAGGTGACAACGGAGACAACACCAGCCTGATTCTGACAAAGCGCTTCGGCAAATACAGCAAGAATTTCAAAATCTCGATCTTTGGGAAGTGTAACTGCAACACCTCTCAGAAGGATTGTACATACTGCGACTGTAGTACAGCCAAGTCGTCTTTTTTCTATGACTGGCATCTCCGATTACTCTGATGTTGCTGATGTGTGTCTTTCACATTGGGCTGCAACCCTGCTATTAATGTCGTCTTCCTAAACCTGATATCAGGTTTTGTGCTTATCAAACCCTGCGATTAGCCTGTCCATTGTAGACGAAGGCTTCTCAGAGATTAATGTGACAATTTACTGCTCCATTGTGCTGCTCTATTATACACAAAGATCCCACAGCAATACTGTAACA
Source organism: Chaetodon auriga (assembly GCF_051107435.1). NCBI lineage: Eukaryota > Metazoa > Chordata > Actinopteri > Chaetodontiformes > Chaetodontidae > Chaetodon > Chaetodon auriga. Next base: position 18,432,784 of record NC_135078.1, on the reverse strand, counting down.
CTAGCAGGGCAGGATCCATGTATGTGTGTGTATGTGTGTGTGTGTGTGTGTGTGTGTGTGTTTGTGTGTGTGTATGTATGATTGTGTGTCTCTTTGGCCTATGCATGTGGAGAGGAGCTCTTGTGAAAGACGATCTTTGTCAGCTCGGAACACGGGACTGGGGATCAGCTGGGTGCAGACACAGGGGGTGCGTTTGGAGGGGAGAAGGGAGGTGGGAGGAGGGGTTGATGAGGGTCGGCAGAGAACAGATGAGGAGCAAGGGTGAGGAATATTGAGTCATGGAAGGGTGAAAGAAGGAGAGGTGAAAAGTACAAAGGCGGAGAAAGGGAGAACGAGAGGGAGGATGAGCAAAAGTACAAAGAGGAGAAACAAGGAAAGGGAGGATAAAAAAAAAGATGAAGGTAGTCTGGTTCATGCAGGACAGCAGAAACAATGTTTACTTCTGTTTCACTCTGTTCCCCATTCTGTGCATGTGTTTGGATGTCTTTGCTCTCACACTGCGTGCCACAGAAACTGCTCTGTCTGCCAGAGAACACAATGTTCTCGATAGATAGATAGATAGATAGATAGATAGATAGATAGATAGATAGATAGATAGATGGATGGAAGGCTTGCTGTTCTTATCAAAGTAATAAATTCTACACTTGTCCGATATAATGTGTCTATCATGTGCATATGCACATGAAGGCATTTCTGATTTTTTCTGAAATCCAGGGTCACGACAACTACTGTATTTCAGCTCCTGCACAAAGTATTTTTCCCTCTCCTGGTGCTGCAGTATCCTCCTCTTCCTTTGCAGACTTCAGTCTCAAAGCTTTGATAACAGGGATGCATTAATAACCAGTGCTGGCTGCACATTTCACTCCAGTTTGAAACCTGACTGCTGACAACAATGCTGACATGGGTTGAATTGTTCTGAGCTGGGAGTTCGTCATAGTGCAGTCTGTCCCAGCTGATGTGTCTGTTAGTCAGCAGAACATCAGTTTGTCATTGTTCATTAGCATACGATTGCATTACAGTATCAGAGTTATGTGTGTGTGTGTGTGTGCTTGTGTGTCTGATGATGTGTGTGTGTAAGATGATGCTGGGCTATTTGTGATGCAGTGTTGACACCAAAGCAGATGCCTGCAGTGAATGTGCTTGCATCCTCTCTTGTATTTAATAATGCAGAGCCAAAGCACTGTTTTTTCAAACATTATGTGGTAATGGACGTGGGCAGTATTGACCTCAGCTGTGATGGAAATTCACAAATAGTATTAACTGACATATTAGGCCGTAAAACAAGACTGCTTGTTCTGTTTTTTGTCACTTATTTGTATTGCTTTCAAACAGGGTGCCTGCATCACATTCAGCCTTAATCAGGTTTTATATTATGTCATGTTGCACAGTAAGAGTTTAGACTGTCTCACAAATGAATGATGTTCCCTCATTTCTACAGTATCTTACAGTGTCTGTGTGTTATCGCAGTGGATTTTTTTAGCACACTGTGACTCTGCAGTGATCGAAATGAGGCTGTTTGACGAGCCGTCTAGATGTGTGCCTCCGACGACACAGACAAACATTTACTCAGGCAAGGAGAGATGACAGAAAGGTTCAGAGGAGAGAGGAAGGAAGCGGAGGCTGAGAGAACATTATTTGTGATGTTGTTTACGGTCTAAACCAGTAGGAACTTTGCTGTTTCTGTGAGAGTGTGTGTGTGTGTGTGTGTGTGTGTGTGTGTGTGTGTGTGTGTCACCTGCTGAGGCAGCGCTGGATCTGCCCAGAAGAAATTATTCATGACCTGGATGAAGGATGGAAAGAAAGAAGGAGAGGAAAGGTGAATCAGGAGAGGGCGTTGGAAAAGAATGAGAAAAGAAGGGCCTGAAAGGGAAGGAAGACATACAGAAAGACGCAGCAGGAGTAGACAAGTAAAGATAAGCAGAGTGGAACTGTAAGAAGAGAAGGGGGGATGAAACAGGTGAGAAAGGAGGTGAAGCATGATGGTGGAAAGAGACAGATGGGGCAAAGCGCGAAGAAAAGAGGGAAGGGAGGGGAAACAGTCATAACTGCCGACGGTGACGTAGAGAAACACTGAGGTGAGTTGAGATTAAAGGAGCGGATAGAGAGGAAAGTGGGAGGTGATGACAGCTGGGAGAAGAAAAAAGAGGAGGAAGGCAAAGAAGGGGTGCTGAAAAACAGCCTGAAAGTGAAGCCTATATAAATTTCTTTGTCTCTTTCTCAAGGCAACTTCAAAAGCTGCTTCATGATTAACTTTTCTCATCAAATGATATTCCAGTCTGAAAATGCCGTGCTTCTGACATGAAACATGGCCTCCCTTTGAGAGTCACTCTCTGTCAAAAGCCTGCCGGGAAGCAGAAAGGAGAGCTCAGATGTAGAGAATGATCAGCGAAGAGGGTAGAGAGGGCCAGACAGAGAGAAGACAAGGCGAGTGTGTGTTTGTCAGACCATCACTGAACACTCAGCATCAGTTTCTGCTCTGTCATCTGCTGGCACACACAGAGGAGAGCAGGCCGCGATGAGGGAGGGCGGTAAGTAAGGTGCAGCAAGGGCTGAGGAGCCGGGAAGAGAGAGGGAGTGGAGAGTGGGTACACATGACGTAGGGGTCCCGAGAAAAGGAGAGGCGGCACAGGAGGAGCAAAGAATGAGAGAGAAGAGTGCTGTGAAACTGATGTTGCTTCATAGTTGCAACTGGGCAACTCATGTGACACCTTATAGTTGAGGAGTAATGTAATGTAAGACAGCTGGCCTGAAAAGACTCCCAGATCCATTGCTGGACCAATTTCTGACATCCATTTTCAGCATGAAAACTCATCTGGGCCAGAATAAATCCCATGCTGTCTATATGGCATAAGTCCTAAATAGAGTAACCCTCCAAGAGGTACCAGATAGAGAGGGAGAAAGGTGAATGCTGAGACTGAAAATGGAAACAGAAGATATTGGGCCCCCCTTTTACAATCATCAAATTGTTTTGGGACAAAAGTGAATAAAAATAGTGTGCCAGTAAGGGAAAAGTGAACTTTATATGTCCACAGTCACCCTATTGTGTCTGTCATGATGAAGCAATGCCCAGCCGATAAATGAGAAAGTGTTGAAAGGAAATTAACATGAGCTGCCAGGAAATCTAAAAATGTGTGAGGATGTGTCTAATTATAAGCATATTTCACTGTGCACTGTGTAGTCTTCTGATATCACGACTGTCAACAAGTTTTAAAACCTGGGGCAGTAAGATTTGGCTCAGGAGAGATGCGAGGCCAGGAAATATAACGGGACACTTACAACAGTGAGTGCAGAGATTTTGTAAGGTCGGAGAGTGGAGCGGTTACGGAGACTGAGAGGTGGAGTGACACGTAAGAGGCGGCATAAGCATTATTGATAGAAACAGACAAAAACACGTCATTATGAACAAATCTGGTTTGTATGTGAGTGCACTCGTGTGCGGCTCATCTCCATGTGTAGCGTCATGGATGTTATTCACAAGGCGAACGTTTGCAGATGTAAAAGGCAGAGGAGGACCTTGTCGGAGCAGCGCCTAATGAGAGGACGCGTGTTGTTACAGAACAGAGCACCAAAGGCTCGTCAAAAGTCAGCAACTGCAGATAGAGATTCAAGGCAATGTTTCCCACGGCAGAGTGTATCCAGAAGCCGGCTTCCATCCTCATCGATGACATAAAATGATGAAGTCTTTCTGTTTGGAAATCAAAATAGCTTTCATTTCATTTTGTAGCTGACATTACTGACTTCACAGTGCTCCCATTCCAACAAAGATAACTACCCACAAACTGCCAGCTGGATGATGATGAATATGAGCAATATGAACACCTCGTACACATGCATGCAGACTTACAAGTACACTACTGAATGGTAACAACAAGCCAATCTGTTGCATGCTCATCACTAATATAACTACAGTTTTTCATTTGGATGCTCTGTCTTTTAACTCACCTCTTTCTTTTGCTCTCTTTCCCCTGCTTTTCCCTCACTCACCCCCTCACCTGCCTCTCCAGGGCTATCTGTCAGAGGGTCTCGTAACTAAGTGGTATTGCTCCCCCCGTCTGCTCCTGTCCCCCAACAACTATACCAAGGCCATAGACATGTGGGCCGCTGGCTGCATACTGGCTGAAATGCTCACTGGACGCATGCCGTTTGCAGGTACCTCCACTGTTTGTCGTACAGTCTCTGCCAAAACACTGTCGCATGACCTTGATGTCCTACAGAAAGATTATGACATTGCTGATCATTAGTTTGATGACATAAGGAAATATGATCACATCATTAGTATTCAGCAGCCATTCTGTATTACTGAAAGTCCTGCAAGAGCTTTCTGGGAGATGTGTTTGCAGGAACTGGCAATTCCTTTTCTTGTGTCTCTCTTATTCTGCACATCTATGTGACCTGATTGTGTTTTGGCTCCCATGAAGAACAGTGCATGTTAAAGATTAGCTGCAAATGAACATTTTTATTTGGATGCCCTTTATTGTTATGTTAGCAATAAAGATAGACATGTAAAGTTTTTAAGGGTGAACATTGCATACACATTTGTAGCATCAATATCTGCAGTATTGGTTTGCACAGTGAGAATGAGAAAGTGACAACAGGCCATCATAGCAACAATAAACACCAGCCTAAATAAGACAGAATACTGACATCAGCGGCTTAGTGACCGTAGTAGTGCAATCAGATAGCTCAGTTGTGTTCAAACACGTCTTGTGTGTCGTGTGTCCTTCACTTACTAGCATGAAGTTTTCACAGAAATGCAAAGAAAAGTGCTTAAAGACTACATCACAAGGTGACATCAAGTGAGAGCTAAGGAGAGTTAGTCTTTGCAGAGTGTCCTCGGCCAAAGATACTTTATTCTCTTTCTGCAGGCTACTTCTTTGCCTGACCAGAATAACAATGATGATAGAGAAATTCTCGCTGTCTGAAGCAGATGTAGTTCCTCCTGACAGGCAGATTTGACCTCCACCAGCCCTCTACACCACAGGCGAGATGGTGCCATAAACTCCAATGGCGTCATCCGTTCCCTGGTGTTCCTCTCTGCTTTCACACATTGGCTGTTATAAATACGTGCCTTGCTTTTCACTTAGCCACCAGAGTTTAGAGGGCACAATATATGTTTGTTTACCATAGGAGAAGTGATGCATTCTCATCCAAATACACCACTGCTTGCTTATTTCCTGGGGTGTTGAATGTGTTGATATAGCACCACCTGCTGGTGTCCATTAGCTTCATGGAAACATTTAAATGGAGAATGTGCAATATATCACATAGCTGGAAAGATGCTGTAAGACCACTCTGCTCTGAGCCGAATGAGCTACTTTAAAGAGTTATTCTCCAACAGCTATCCAATTAAGATGCAAGAAATGACATTTTATGTGATTTCAACAGAACTGAAGTGGCTGTTGTAATATCTGGACCTCCTTGCCTTGCCATTTCTTTCACTTGACAGCTCACAACTCCTCGTTATTTCTGTTTGACTCTAATTGGTCACCTTTACCTTCTGCTTGTGGAACTGATCCTCAGTCTCTTCTCTGCTTGTCTCTGATTGGTCGGCTCCCCCTCCCAGGAGCTCATGAGCTGGAGCAGATGCAGCTGATTCTCAACACCGTGCCAGTGCTGAGAGACGAGGACAGGCAGGACCTGCTACAGGTGACGCCTCAGTGGCTGCTGCTGCTATTCATATGTCTGCAAGCTGGTTGTTTAAATATGCAACAGGGTGTCACTGTCATGTTCTGTTTGCAGCTTAAGACAAGAACGATTTAGTCTGCAGATGAGGTATTCTTTCCGATGAGGCCCCTGCCTGCCTGTGTGAAGGAATTAAATAAGTGGAGCACCTTGAATCCTCCAAAGAAATGCACAAAAATAAACACATCAGAATTATCTACACATTTAACCCCACTGTCATCCCTCCTCTCCCAGGTGATGCCTTCATATGTCAGTCATGGGTGGAGAGTGAAGAAACCCTTTTCTGAACTGCTGCCTGAAATGGATGTTCAGGGTGAGTGGAGGGACTTGAGTAGTGAGAAGAGGGAGGTCAAGCAGTGTGAAATACAATGGGGGCAAGTAAGACTAATAAAAGATGTGAGGAGGAGAAACACAGATTCAGAAGGATGAAGAGATGATAGAGGAGTGTATAGCAGTTCAGTGGTCTAACATATAATTTAACCCTGAGAGGACGTTGAATGAGAGTATTTTTTCCAAGAAGCACATACTTCACGGCCACCACATTTTATTTCTCCCTCTCTTCCTCCCCCACTGATCTCATCTTCTTCTCCTCTCAGCTGTGGACTTCCTTGAGCGCATCTTGACCTTTAACCCCATGGATCGGCTGACGGCTGAAGCAGCGCTGTCCCATCCCTTCCTTCAGCAGTACTCCTGTCCAGAGGACGAGCCCACCTCATTGCATCCCTTCCGCATCGAGGACGAACTGGAGGACAGCCTCATCACCGAGCAGAGCCTCAGCAACAGCAACAGTCAGGCCTCCAGCATCCACTGGGAGAGGTGTGTATTGAAGCTGAGGCCATTTTTTGGGTAACTTTTTAATATGTTTTAATCAGAATTTTAAAGCCATCTGTCACTACTACAGTTTGTCCATTAGTGTCTGGTCTATATAGTTGATTTCTCATCAAATTAACTTATGATCACATTTATCCAAAAACAAAACTCTCTGCTTACTAAAGCTAAATATGCTGATTCAATTGGTTAGTCCAAGAATATATTTCACAATATTTTATACATGCAACACTGAAAAAATGGTAAATCAAAGTGCAGATGTTTGATGGAACAGACAAGTCTCGCAAAGCACAATGAGATGCAGGTTCCTACTCTAAATAAACATATCAGACTGATTATTCTGTGCCGCAAAGTTATTATAAGACTAATACACATGTTTAATTTCTGCCCTCTTGCAGGTACGAGAACAGTTTTTCAACAGATGCGTCGTGGCAGCAGTCAGGCAGGAGGTGTCGCTGCATGCCCCCCGGCCACATTACCTCTGACCTGGGAGACACCACAGAGGACGAGGAGGTGCAGAGGGACCCTCGGGCCAGCTCCACCTCGCTGTTAGAGGAGGCCCAGGTTGGACATGCTTTCTCATTTACCCCCACCTTGACTGATCTATACTCGGGTATAACATCTTATTTTAACGAAAGAGAGTTGTGATGAAGTTGGTAAAGCTGATTAGGTTAAAGGTTCCATGTCAACAAATCCGCTCATGGCTGAGACATGGTGTAGCCTCAGTTTCACAGCAGTGGTACTGTTAACTGATTGAAATTAACCACATTTCTCATAAACTGTGGATTTTACTCTTTCCATGTTCATTTGTTCTCTCTCATTCTCCGTAGGAGAACATCATGTTACAAATTTTTTAATCTTTCGTGTTTCTTGCCAAATTCAGTCTGGAAGTACTCACTGTAAATGCTCTGCTCTGTGACAAATTAGGATGAGTCAAAGCAGTTGAACACAAGATACAACTGGAATTACTTTCTCACTTTACTATCTTCCCCATTTATCACTTTCTCCATCCATAACTGCTGCTCCCCATCTATCCTATATAGGTCGACCCACGCAAATATTCCCACAGCAGCTCAGCTGAACGCTTTCTGGAAAACTCTCACTCCTCTCTGGAGCGGGCCTGTGGTTTGGGGTATGGAGAACTGGACTGTGGCCGCTCGTGTGACTACAAAGTGGGCTCTCCTTCATATCTGGATAAAATTGCCTGGAGGGAGGGCAAGCCTCAACACTACTCAGAGCCCAAGCTGATCCTGGATCTGTCTCATTGGAAGCGTAACACGAGCAGCCTCCCTGTGCCTGCTGAGCCTATTGGTGGCAGCGTGGAAGACCTGGGAGAGATGAAGGAGGAGGAAGCAGAGGAGGAGGAGGAGACAGGGGATTTATTTCAGGAGATCTCTCGTTGGGTGGAGAGCACCCAGTCTCGTCTGCACTCGCCCAGTCTCAGTCCTTCTTTGGAGCCACATTCGCCTTCCTGCTACACCTCCTCTCCCCCCCTCCCTCTCTCCCCAACTGACCTCCCAACTCCAGTCTTCCACTATACGGAAGTTGTACGACAACCATCAGCTGAATATGACGAAGACAGATTGAGCCCACTTCCTCCTGTCACTTCCTCCAATTCCATTCCCTCACTTCTCCCCTCGTCTCCCACCTCTCCACTTCCTCCTCAGTCCCCTCAAACAGCGTCTCCCCCCGCATCGCCGCTTTTTCCTCCCCGAGTATCTCAACCTCTTTCCTCTACTTCCTCCATTCCTCAGCCAGTAAATGATGACTCCTTGGGGTCACTTCCTGTCAAGCAAAAAGAGCGGCTCTTCGACCTGGATGTGTTCATATCCAGAGCGTTGAAACTGTGCAGGCAGAATAAGGAGAAAGCTGATGTGAAGAAAGGAAAAGAGGGAGGATGGAGGGAAGAAAGCAAACAGCCTAACATTAACAAAAAGGTGCCCAGGCTTCCAGAGCACAGAACTCCACCACCACAGACTCCCAACTCATGATGCTGAACTTCACCACAGTATAGCATCATCATGGGTAACACTTGCAAATGCTCATAATGCTTCACATAGTGAGGGTGTCCGTGGTTGAATATGCTGCTTGAACAGTAGACCTTAGTGTTAGCAGCAGTTCTCTTTGTATCACTATTGCAATGAAATGCTACACGCCGTGACTAAGACTCCTCACTTCAACAAGAAATCCTGCAGCTTTTTCAACAGGTGCTCTCAGGCAATAAGAGGTCAGAAACCATTTGGGTTAAATATAAATACCCATGCTTAGCAGCGCAAATATCAAGGATTTGTTCTATGTGGGGATATTCAGAAATAATCAGCTAATTAACGATTGTGGTATCATTTGTTAAGTTAAAGACGGGTCAGACTTTGACTTGATAGCGACTGACGCAAACGGCCAGCCTGTTAATGAGAGTTACCCGGGCTATGGTGTGATGAATAACAGTAACCTTCGGGAGCGGGATCACTTGGTTTGCTTTAGATCCCTTCCTGTGTGTCACTCAGTCAGTCATTTTTTCGACATGTCAGACAGTCTTCCAATGGTGATGTTCACCGAATAATGAAAGCAACATGGGAAATGCTTTCCAAGTTTCTCTGAATGTATTAACTGAAAGATAATCAGTCATATTACGAACCATAAGGATTTCTTTTGTTGCTGTTTTGACACACAGTGACTTACTGAGCTCTGTCTCTGCTACATGCCTTGTAAACTTGTATAAAACTGTTGTCCTATTTAATTCTACAGTATATTTCTCAAGACTGCTGTTAATGATATTCTTGTATCTGAAATGCTCTTGCATTCTTTGTTGAATGCTAGAGCACAGTTTTATGTTCCTTTGGAGTGAGTTGTATTTTTTATGTGGAATGCTTTATTGTAGTAATTTATGATTATTCAGCAAACTTTGCTCTAGTTCAATCGTAAAGAGTTTCATATCCTGTCTGCCTGATGCACTAAACAAGATCATCGTCTGCTGTACACTGACCGAAAAGATACAATCCTCTCTGTACTAGACAGCCCAATATCTGCCATCATTTTGCTCACTTCAATGTTAGCCACAGAAAGCTATAATGCAAACAACAGTAGCCTATATTTTGGGGTATGTAGGTCCTTTACAACCTTTATAGGAAATTATTTGTACTCAAAACTCCTCAATGCTGCCCGGTACCCATATTAATATATGGAACTGAAAATAACCAAAACATATATTTTCAGATACTTTTCTAATCAGCGTGTGAGACAGTAGATCCTCACAATGTTATTTGCTGCGACATCTGATGTTTTCCCTTCAAGGTAAACCAAATCAGGTAAAAAGATCCAGTCAAATATAAGTTATTAACAGATAAAGGCTGTTGGCTTGTCCCCCTGTATGTTGTCAATCAACTGCATCTGCCGTTCACATAACTTGTTAAACTAAAAAGCTGCATAATAGTGAGCATATGGCCATTTCCACATGCTCACTATAAGAAAATTAAAATTAGTCGGTTGAGCCAGTGCCAAAAAGAAATGCAGTCCCCCAAGAAGCAATAGGCTTCCACATCCCTGGTTTCACTGTTTGACATGAAATGCCCTCCTAGGGCTGCACCATAGACAGTATACACTCAATGGCCTGTACCTACAGGAGGGTCCAGTTTTCTTGAATGCTACAGGCACAACACTGAGATGTGTAAGACACTGCCAACACAGCTACAACACCCCAGAATCAGACATGTTTTATCTGTGTTGTGATCATTCAGTCCAACATCTGATACCCATTTTGACTAACCTCTTGTGAGTGAGCATCAAGTCTTTCATACCCTGTGACATTAAAAGGTTAAAACTGACAAATAATGCTGTTAGCTATTAATACTCACTTAAAGTTGACATCCATAGTATTTGCACCCTCACTATAGCCAGCATAGCCAGGCTGTGAGCAGATCATCACTTGCACAACACAGTATGACTTCCGAAGGATCGAGCCATACGTGAGAATTGCTAACAGTACAGCCTTTGATACAGCAAAGCCAGGTGTATTCTTTTATATTCACAATAGACATGAAGCACATGTAGAGTCACTAGCACATTCAGAAATACAGGTTTGTCAGCGACAATTGAAACTCTACCACTATCAATATTTATTTTCATTAATAATGTACCTTTAAGGTATTCATCATACCTGGGCTGGGCTGCTGGACTAACTGACAGAAGTGTTCAATTAAAGAAAAGTGCAAAATGTCCATTTTCTGATCCAGAGCTGTCTATTTAGAAAAAATAGATAGAAGCTGTGCTGAAGTCATACTAATTAAAGGAGTATAGTTTTCAACATATACAGGTCTAATGATCACATTTTACATTATACAGTTTCCTCTGCAGGTAACCTAAGCCAGCAATAACATTACTGACAAATAACACAAGCATACTGTAACACGTGTGGTTACTGAGCCGACCTTAAGTCTTTCAAGTGTGTGAAGCAATGTAGAAAATGTGCCTCAGTCCACCTCGATGCTTCCAGCTTGCTGAATGTAATATACTGTATCCTCTCCCTTCTGCATGGCTTTCACAGCTTTCCAAATAGTTGTGTTTTTATTACGTGTTACTTTGTTGAACAGTCATATTTCTGTGGGCTCTTATTTCTTTTGTACTCACGCTTCAAGGACACCTCAGCTTTTCATTTGAGAACAGCTGTGAGGTTTTTAAATGCTCACTATTGATTGATCATATCTCTTTTTGCAGTTTCTGTTTTTGCTGAAAAATTAATAAAACAATACCTTAACTATTGTTTGACCTATTTTTTCCTGCTCTCATGGGGTAATACCAATTCACATAAAAAAATTGCCAAAAATTAGTTATTTAAGACTATTTTATGTTTGATTAATCTTTGTTTTTGAAGTGACAAGAATATGGGGTTGCATGGCTAGACTGACCCCTTAGGAGGCCTGTAGGCCTCTGCATTGCTGTGATACTTTGTTTCAAACACAAATCTACTTAGAAATATGTGGTGATCTATAAGTGGATATGGGCTCCTCTTTGAGACCGGTGGACTAGACAGGTAATGATGCATCATCCACCTAAGGGCCTTATCATTTGTGATGTCGCACTTTGGTCGCGGATGTTCATAAACAACAACAGTTGATGAAATTACCACAAAACCAAGTGAGAAACAGAGAATATGAAGTCTCTGGGGACTCTGGAGGTCTGGGACACTTGTAGCAAGCAATGCATTATGAAATCTGAGGTTAGGAAGACCAATTCAAATCAGTCCTCTAATGCCCTCTGCTGTTTAGCAAGTAATGGTATAAATTTGCTGAGACTCCCTGCCACTCTGTAGTGCTGCACTGTCTGTTTTTCTTTTGCTTAATCTGCACAAACAAAACAACAAATTGTTAAAATATCAAAATAGATATTGTGGATAAAGATGAATTTTTATTTCTCTCAGTGCCAGGCTTTAAAAACCAACAAAACATTGCTGACAAACATCAAAAAGTCAACAGAACTAAGTAAAAAAAAAATAAATAAATAAACATAAAAAGTTTTCTTATTTAACTACAAAAAATCTTAAAAACACTACTATACTCAAAATGAGATGACTTTCTATTACAGTAACTACGACTGGAAAGTTTCTCTCCAAATATCTTGCGCATGTCTCAGTCTTTACGGTAAAGAAGAAGGAAATCCCAACATGTGATTGGCTGAGCGGCAGAGCCTTTTTACACTGCGCGAGAGTCTCCTCTCCTCACCGCCGGTCTGCTGCATCTGTGGCTGCCGTTAAGGGACAAACCAAGAGGTCAAATAAGAACAGTTTTACAGCGAACTTCAGGAGGAGAGAAATGCTTGGTAAACAGTAGACTATTCAACGGAAGTGACGGCAGTAATTTAATACTCAAGAGCAGGTAAGTCGAGCAGTTATTCTCTAGGTAATGGAAAGTGAGTGTGTCATCTAAGAACTTCTCGTTTCTGAGACAAGAACTAGCAAGCAGGGGGGTCTGAATGAATGACAGCACGCAACGCATCAGGCTAAAACTTTCGTGTCGGAGTGCTGCGTCAGTTTAACGAACATTGACAGGCATTAGGATTGTGGGCTTTTCTGTCGTTCACACGTTTGCTGAAACAGGTGCCCAAATAACGACACAGCTTGGTCTGTGTTTGTTGTACGCTAGCCAAATGTTAGCTTGTGGTTAGCAGTTGTTAGCTGCTTTTTGTTTGTGGTCGTGTATGAGATTGCTAGGCTAACTAATTAGCTTACCACTGTAGCGAGTTACAGTTTCAGTTCTTGACCTGTCCATCTGCTCTTTCTGTGTAAACGCAGTCGTTACATGTTCACTCTCAGCATCAACATTCCTTTCCTCCACTTCCATCTCCATCTCAAGATTGAGGTAGAAATAGTGAGGGGGTAAATATCGCTTTCGTTCAATTAATTCATTAAGCACAATGAGAACATAAAAACATAACTCATGACCAGAACATTTAGCTTACAATATTGTGGTTATTACCACGTGTACAGTATTGCACAGCACACGGCTCAACAGCATACTAATAACAAAACTGTCACAGTTTCTTCACTTAATAATCAGTGTAAATATCACTCAGTATCAGGACTTCTATATATCTAACAACTACACATCGTCGTTGACTTTAAATGGCCATTCAATGTTACTAATGAAGGAACAGGATGGGCAAGTCGTTGAATGCCAGAGTGAGGGAAAATAATAACACCTGTCAGTAAAGCCACACCTAGCTGTGCAATAACTATGATTAACGTTTGTTTGTCAATTTAAGGTAACATAATAATATTACTACTCTTTAATGTTGTTTAAATAGCTTTTGCTTCATACCAGTGTACTCCGACCCCCGTAAAATTTACACATGAAAGCGTGTGGGTGTGATGGAGTGCCTGCTAGACTAAAACAGGATGCGTAGTGTAGTTACCTAAGAGAGCACCGCTTGCTGTTGGTAAGTCACATCCGGAATGGTACCTTTTGTTGTCACAGCATGCTTACATTGGTCAATGCAATCATTGTTTGCACAAATGATTTCTATGTTAAGGGTGCTTCCAGACATAGTAAAGCAAAACTTAATAGTCTGACTAGATTGTTTACAATTTAATAAAAGGTAAATTTACCAGTGATCCATGAGATTCATGATGTGAAATGTCACGTTTTAGCTGGCACTGAGTAAGAGCTGCAACAAGTAATCAATTAGTTGTCAGCTGTTAAATTAATTGCCAATTATGTTGATAATTGAAGTGAAATTTTTCTGATTCCAGTGTCTCAAATATGAATATTTTCTGGTTTCTTTACTCTTCTATGACAGTAACTAAATACCTTTTGGTCGTCAACAAAACATTTGAGGAGGTCATCTTTTCACCATTTTCTGACATTTTATAGACCAAACAAGTAATCGATTAATTGAGAAAATAATCAACAGATTAATTGACATTGAAAGTAATCATTAGTTGCTGCCCTACATTGAGTTATAAATTTCTCAGCTGTGGCTGTTGCACCTTATGTTTATGAAGTCAGGTGCAGTACTTGTGAGTACTTAGATAGGTCGAATTATAGGTGGGTTGGTTGCCTGCATATATGAACTATTTGCATACAAACAATTACAGTTGCAAGCAGTCCAGACCAGTTTCTGACTGTGGAAAGTATCCAGGTATTGCATTCACACTAGTTGTTCCAATAGTGATACAAAGCTGGCTCGCTGCAGTTTCTGTGCCAGAATTATCTTCCTGCTTGGCAGACAATATGAAACAAGCAATTACAGGCAATCTCAGGTTGTTTGATTCCTTAGATCTGACACATTAATTAAGTCTGACAGGAAATGAAATGAAAAAGGGTTCAGTAGCTCCGCTGTATCAAGGACTGACTTTATCACCAGATGTCCAGCCTTTATGTGTTCTAGAAACAGGTGGGAAGCAAAAATAGATGTGATTAATTAGAAAATAAGCTTGTACAGTGTACACTTCAAAGACTGGAATTCAAAGAGGCTGCAGAAAGCCTGTTTCCCCTCTGAATATCAAATCAACAGAGATTAAAATGTCTGTGGACTCTTGGTTCGGATCATACATTCTGCCACTTGGCCCTGGCGTTAATGCTGCTTTCTGGGCAATGTTTCCTTTATATATAGTAGTAAGCCAAGACTCTGCTATGCTCTGGCTATGCCTGTAATTTCTTTCATCAGATATTTTAGTCAACGAAGGGTGCACATGATTATACCACAGTGCTTCCTACAAGCAAATGGAAAATCACACCCATTGTTTGAAGAAATGTTAAGGTCAGTGGTAATTTGCAAACTGGCTTAGTTTCTCATCAAAAGTAAACCAGCACAGTGTGATTAAACACAGGGATTAGCATAAAAAAATAACATTTGCAAGCATTTTTTGGTGTAGCTGTATGTGCTGGCATCTTGTTTGAATGCCTTTTTGTTTCTTTTACCTCCGTTCATATGTCCTATGACAACATATGTAGACAAGCAAGAATGCTGTAGTGAGGAATGGAGGAGGGCAGGGAAATACTGACAGCACAGACGAGTGCTGCTTGTCACATGAACCACCTGAGCTCAGTTGTATGTTATTGCAGGCCATGAAACCTTTCAAAGGAGCTTAAGCCATTCTTCTGTGTGATCAGCCTGTATGTTTAAATTATAATAGAAATTAGAAATTGCTTTTTTTTTTTTATAACAGCTGGCTGCAGTTGACTGCAGTTTCATTGTGCATCTTGTATTTCAAAGCAGTGCTTCTGTTAGAGATCTGCAAGACTCAGTCACTAAACTACAAGGAACTGAAATAGAAAATGCATGCAATAATGCTCATGTTGCTGTTCCACACAACTTGCTTACAGGTCCAGTTGCGTTTCCTCTGGGTCAGGTCTTGACATTAAAGAAGGCCAGAGGGAGTTTTTGTGCTGGGCAATAAAATGTATAAAAACATGAGAAAATGGTTTAAATTGAGCAAATATTGGTGTGTATAACAGTTCAGTTGAGAAATTGCTTCGGCTTCATCTCCTCTGTGGTTTGCTTTGCTCCCTTTGTGCCACGATGATGCTTGATCAGTCTGCTCTTATTGACATACATTGCCAAACATTACACATATATCATATGTGGCAATTAAATTTTTTTCCTTTATTCTGTTGGCTCTGTAAGGTTGGTCGAAAGTGACAAAAGGAGAAGCAAAACTGTCAGCACAGTCCTTAACTGGCCATTTTTTGCACCCGCCACAGTGCAGCATAACACAATGTAGTGATGAATCACTGGTCACATGCATGGCATAGCTCTTACAATGAAGATACTATTCCAGGCCACCAACAGGAGCTGAAAGTAGGTTAGGAGCCCATGTGTGAAGTGAAAGCGCAGAGGTAGTTGTTGATGTGGTAGCATTTTAGGAAATTCTACATTCAGATAGTCTTTTGTGTATTTACTTATGAGCTCATTTTATCTTCTTCATGTGCAGAATAGCAGGAATCATTTATTGCTTCAGGTGTGTTCTGCTGATGGCACTTATGATTTCTGTGATTGTTATTTGGAGTCTTGCTTCCGTCCTATGATCCATGTTATCTGTCTTTCCGTCGTTCCTATCTGTCAACCAATGTCACCATGATTTAGTTTGTTCTCTGTCTTCTTGTGGAGCTCATTGCGAAAAGGATTATGGCAATCTTTCAAAGCTCTTTCTCAGATCATGCACTAAATCACGTCTCTCCACATCCAGATTAATGACCAGCCACTGCAGTCAGCATTTATAATCCTCCAGTGTGGCACTGTCCATACACAGCAAGTGCATTTCTAGGCTTCTGTGATTGTGTGTCTTCCAGTTGGCCAACAGTCTTCACTGCTGATAGCTTAACATCATTCCAAGGTGCAATAAGGCTCTCATAATGTCGAATGTTCAAAGGTTGTGACAGCAGTGCACTTCTGGCCTTGACTGTCAGAAGCAAGACCAGTTCAACCTATAAGGCAATAACTCTTAACAACCCATTGACACTAAGGAATTCTTTTAGGTTTGCACCATAGATCTTGACAGTTCTTGCCAGTTCTAAGAGAGAGCAATACATTTGTTTGACAATTCATTGCACATGCTGGTAATGTAGATGAAATGCAGGCTTGAAAACAGGTAAAAGTCAAGAGAATTTCAGTGTCGGAATTATGACAAAAGACTGAAAAATCATTTTGAATTAGAGTTCACAATAGCTGCTGAGCTCTCCTTGCAGCATTTTTGGCTCTCCATGACTGGCAGGAGCCTGCTAATAATATTCAGCATAGAATTACGGTTAGCTTTTGCAATTCAATAGTAACTCTCCCAAGCATGAAGATGAAGATGGAAATAGATAGGAGGATTTTTGTCAACTTTGTTCCTTTTTCCTTCCTCAGCAGGTCTCCCCCAGTAGACCTTTCACACCAGTGACTGTCCACCATGTTGTCCAGATTGAGAACAACCTGGTCCTTGCGGCCCTGTGTCTCTGTTTGCAGATGGGCACACACCAAAGAGAAGGGCAAGCCTCTCATGCTCAACCCTCGCACCAACAAAGTGAGTGGATTCCTGACATTGTGTCTATGTGTCAGCATTTTAAGAGATGTAGTGGTTAAACAGATGGCAGCTTTATTAACATGTGTTTCAGCTTGTCAGCCCATTTGTGCTAGACCCATGCCAATTATGTCATGTTATGAAGTAGGCTAATTGGCATATGTATTACAGTTATTTTCCACCCTGAGACACAGGAAGCTTGTCAGAATTTCAGAATATTCTCTGGTTAGGATGGATGAAAAAATGCAGAGAAATATATTGTAAATCATAACTGGAGTATACACAGTATAAAATGCTGTCTTTTTAAAAAATGTCTCCTTTTGACCAGGCTTTTGGCTGTTAACAATGGGTACTTTTCCTTATATTCCCTCCTTAGACTTTGACACCCCATATCCAGGTCCGTTTCCATGCTTTTAACCTTTCAGCTTTCTCTCACACTCCTCCATCTCCTTGCAGCTGTCAATATTTCTGTTATCCCCAGATAAGAATAGCAGAGAGCGGTGTTGTAGTCTAGTGGTAGACAGGGACTGACTTGAAGGTTCTGACATGTTTGACAGACTGTCTTTAAGAAGATATATAATATATATTCTTTGTATATATCTTAATGAACACAGATATATTTACATTTCTGCAGGCTTGTATAGTTTTTAATTGATCCCTGAAGTGCAGTATTCCTACTGGAAGTAGGTAGAACTAGGTAGTAGAACTCAGCAACTGTTTTAGCTGATCATGCAAGCGCATGCAGTTAAACAGAGCAGTGTTAATTGTTTTACAGTGCAGACAACATGGCATTATAAAGTGCAGTCAAGAGTTGCATCAGTTAATCCTCTTCCAAGGCCAGTGATTGATACTACTGAAAAAAAAACTTGTCCCTAGCCAATGGTTATCCAGCAGCTGGTTGGTGGTTGCTGCTAATTTTCCTCTGCTGCCTGACTTGGCCTAGCTTCTAACACTTTTTTAAGTTGAGAGCTTAAGGGGTGGTTTTCAAGCATTTAGGATGCTTAACTAGTATATTATGGGATTTTAATCTATCCAAAGCTGCTGTACTTTAAAATACTGGAGGCAGGATTGTTAGCAATGCAAATGCAAGTAAATAAAACATGACATGACATCATTCCTAATTCTAAATAACTTCCCAACTAATGATATATTCATTGACATAAACCTGAACATGATTTTAAGGAGTAGCTTGACAGAAAGCTGAAAAGCATTGGTTGAATTTTGCTTGTTGGATGTGTTCAGTAATGTTGATGAAAAACTTTTTACCGTTCTTATTCTTCTTATTATTAAGTCAGGATTGTTTATCTCTGCAATGTAAAGGCCTCAATAGGTGCTGTTTTAGTCCTTTGACTTATTCCTTCTCACAGCCTTTTTAATGATGTGTTAGCCCTTATGTAAAGCACTTTGAACTGCCTTGTATTTAAACGGTGCTATACAAATAAACTTGTC
The DNA here is from genome assembly GCF_051107435.1 of Chaetodon auriga. NCBI lineage: Eukaryota > Metazoa > Chordata > Actinopteri > Chaetodontiformes > Chaetodontidae > Chaetodon > Chaetodon auriga. Next base: position 18,414,333 of record NC_135078.1, on the reverse strand, counting down.
TTTCCCTGCCCTGCCCTGTACCTCAAACTGCACCCTACCATGTTGTCATTTCTGCGTTACTGCAACAAGGTGGGGACTTCAAATGTCAGTCAATCCATAATTTCTCAGATGGTGTACGTTTCTCTGTAGTGTATATTACAAATGTGTGATACTTAAAACATGAGGCTGTAGCTGCTTGAAGTGACGTGACCTCACTCTGTGCAGGTTATGCTAAACTTAGCCTAGACCTCACATGTTATGCTAAATATAGACATTCCAACCTACATGTGAACTGGTTCATAGGCTCAATGGCTGATGGTCCTTGAAATACTGTATGCACATTACACTGTTACACTCATTGTGGTCATTTTATCTTTTCGGTTGTACTTTAGAAAACCATTTGCTGAACAAAACCAACTCAAGTGTGAAAAAGCTTTGAGAAGAGTTTAAGGCTTTTTAATGCTCTTCTGTGAGCAGTATTGCTCTGTGGTTGTGATTTGTATTAAGATGGCAGCATTTCTTCTGGCATCAGAAGTCACTGGGTTCATTGTGTCTTGCATCTTAAAACACTTGCAACCAAAAACTGCATGAAGCAAGACCAGCATGCTGGTTACTCATAGGGAGATTACATTTGCCAGAGGAAATTTGACCTGCATCAGCAGACTGCATTGCCATGATCCATAGTAACCCAACAGTAAAGGTCATAGTGTTGCTTTGTTTACGTCAGCAAGATTAAATAAAATAATTGAAATCTAATTTGTAAGATGATGCTGTGTGTTCTTAAAGGGCTGTGATTCTTTTAATTACATAGACTCAAAACAAATGAATTTCTTGTAGGTAAAATTAAGTTTTACGGTTCTCTTTCAACATACAGAAGCACATACACAAAATCGAATCTAAGCGAAAAACTCTCAGAGGTTTGGAATTTGTTGCATTATGTTTAGAGGAACTGAATAGGAGAGTGGAGTGAAGAGAAATGCTCCATCAGCATGACTCAGCATTTGCCAGGGGAGCCCCCAGCAGTCACAATTCTCGTGAAATAATCAGCCCCTACCTCAGCACCAGACATTATGGTTTCCGTGCATTACACCCATATTTCATTCAGAAATGGGCCTCTAAATCACATACACACACTCTTCATGACAACACTTTGTACCCCTCCTCCTCCATCCTCTCTTCCATACATGGGTCTTTTCTGCCCAGAATCCTCTTCTATGGCTTCTTTGAGGCTACTCCCCTCTCTTGCCTGTTTTCCCCAGCTGCAAAATTGCTTTCATCTGGTCTCCCCTCTTTCACGCTGCTGCCCTTCTCCTGTTAAGTGTCAAAAGGTCGACCCTAAGTCTGAGGACTCATAGGGAAAGCAGTGCGCCCTCTGCTGGCACAACTACATCATAGCCTGTGAACATTTCCTGCAGCAGGTTCTGAAAATTGGTTCAGTGATATTTATTTAATTTTGACAAAGGAATATAATACATCAGTACTCAGAATTGATGTCTATAAAATGCCTACACCATGCTCATTTTTTACCTTGCTATGCAATATACTGCATAAAATATATAGTGATATATATTATATAGTATATGATATACCACAAGAAATGTCATAGGCAAAATAATTAACAATTGTAAGACGAACTGTCAACGGAGGGGCTGCCATTGTCCAGCAGATCACATTTCACTCATTAATTGTAATTAGTCATTTCCTGCAGGCAGAGATGAATGCATATCAAATACCATAATTAGATTTAGAAAAATATATGTAATTAACAGAAGTCTGATTAGAAATAATGGCCTCTTTACAAGAAGAGTTTAGAAGTTTGCAGGCCCTCTTTACATGTTTGCCCAACGGCAGGACATCATTTTGAAACAGTGCTGCCTGTTGAACTCTGAGGTTATTGAAGTTGACTGCCAGTTATTTTCTAACAATGAGCACTTGAAACAAGGTGGATACCTATGTGCATTCTCTTTGTCTCTCTCCTCACTCCTCCCTTTTGTCTCCCCAGGGCATGGCCTTCTCTCTACAGGAGCGACAGATGTTGGGGATACATGGTTTGTTGCCTCCCAAAGTGGAGACTCAGGATATTCAGGCCATGCGCTTTCAGAATAATCTCAAGAAGATGACTGATCCCCTAGAGAAGTAAGGATATGTTTTGCATAAAGCACTGGAAAGTCTTGCCACACTGATGTCCATTCTTGAATACCTTCCTCTATCCTTTTCTTCCCTCTTTCCTCATTTTGCCTCCTTTTTCTGCAAAAGGTACATCTACTTGATGGGCATCCAGGAAAGGAATGAGAGGCTTTTCTATAGGGTGTTGATGGAGGACATAGAGGAACTGATGCCAATTGTCTACACTCCCACTGTAGGCCTGGCCTGCACACAGTATGGACACATCTTTAGAAGACCTAAGTAAGTATGCAGTAAATCTATCAAGAAACCAAAAATCAGCTACAAGACAACAGTCTGAATCTTTAATGAAAGTTTTACTTTGGTGGAAGACACACTGTACCGCCTGCACTCTCAGGACTTAAAGACAAAGAGGAAAAACGTTGACTTCATTCCTATATTTCTGCATTGCTACCTGCTGTAGGCCTGATGTGCACAGAATTCAGCCTCCTGTTCAGGAGTTCAATAGAAGTGATATGACTGAAAATATTGAAAGGATTCTTCTGGATAAAATACAGGATTTGACTTGAGTTGTTGAATGGTGAATGGCTAAACACTTTGACTAAAATAACAAGGGTTTTAATGTAGTGGAGACACGTTTTCTGTACCTATTTTCTTGTAGGCATAATCTTACCATGATTGTTAAAGTCATCAACTGTCATTTTAATTCTCTCACCAGAGGCTTGTTCATCTCCATTCGGGACAAAGGACACATTCGTTCCATCCTGGACAACTGGCCAGAGACCAATGTTGCAGTAAGTACCTGAACACTTCAACCGCAGAGTGGGGATTGTAGAAGTGAACTGTGAATATGGAGATAGACATTTACATTGTGGCTATACAAGTATTAATAGATAGAAATCAGAGTTTTGAATATCTCACTTGTTAATTTATCCATTACCGTCCACACTGAACACTCAACATTCATCTGGCTAAGGTCCTTGTAAAATGATAATCTGCAGTTGACTGATGTACTTCTTTTCCTCCTCCTCCTCTCTCTCTCTCTCTCTCTCTCTCTCTCTCTCTCTCTCTCTTTCTCTTTCTGTAGGCAGTAGTAGTAACTGATGGAGAGCGCATTTTGGGATTAGGGGACCTGGGTGTTTATGGGATGGGCATCCCTGTTGGAAAACTTTGCCTGTACACTGCCTGTGCTGGCATTAGACCTGAGAAATGTCTGCCTGTGGTGATAGATGTCGGCACGGACAATGAGGTAGGAGGGCTGTATATATGTCTTTTCTGTATACCGTACACGTGCTTTGGGTTAAGTAGGAAACCTCATCATCCTTCACATGTTTGTCGTTGCCCTCCAATCAGACTCTCCTCAAGGATCCGCTGTACATGGGCCTGTACCAGAAGCGGGACCGCTCTCAAGCCTACGACGATCTTATTGACGAATTCATGGAAGCTGTGGTGGAAAAATATGGGCAGGACACACTGATCCAGTTTGAGGACTTTGGGAACCACAATGCTTTCCGCTTCCTCAGGAAGTACAGGGAGAAGTACTGCACCTTCAACGATGATATCCAAGGTTCTTACATAATACTTCACATACACTTGGGACTTGTACTTGTTTACCTATTTAGTTAAAATCAACATTGAATTAAGTTTAGTACAGTTTAGTTGTGCTGCTCAAAGATCGGTTCTGAAGGTCATGCACGTTCCCACCCATCCCTACAAATTGCCTGTCCTTTAAATTCTTTAATTTATGTGGAATCTTTTTAAAAGCATGTTAAGATTTTATGTTTATTTTCCACCCTCCAATCTGCTGTTGGTTTCCTTTCATTTTACCACAAAAATACAATAGCAGATACCTGCAACTTGCTTGAATGGAATAATCCATTACAGTGAGCAGGGACCATTTTAAAAACTCAAAGAACCAGTGATGAGCCAACAATGCATTCATGAGCTGTGATGTCTGAAAATCAAAGAAGACTGAACAGCAGGCACAGAATAACTTGAAAAGTTTAATTAAATGAACGGAGACCCATCCCACCCACCTAATTCTTCAAGGCAGAGACTTCACTGTTTACTGTTGCCTTCTTCTGCATGTTTCCAGGCACTGCATCTGTAGCCCTTGCTGGTCTGTTAGCAGCTCAGAGAGCCACTGGCAAACCTATCACTGAACACCGGGTGCTTTTCCTGGGAGCTGGAGAAGTAAGATAATATTTATCCATTAATCAGTCAATTCGTGTTTGTTGATTTTGCTTCTTTTTTTTTTCTTTTTCTCCTTTTTTTCTTCCTAATTTGGAATGTGAATGTCCCTTGTATTGAATCAAGAAAATAAGATGCCCTCTACTGACCGGAGTTGGTAATACTAATAATAAATGATGTCCAATAAGAAGTCAAGTCTTAAGTGTTCTCTGCATTGACCAGACCTGTTAAGAGGAAAACGTGTATTTGCTTAGTCATTCTCTCATTTGAAAATAAGGGTGAAAGTTTTACTGTTTGCACTTGCTTAATGTTTAACTTCATGAGTTTTATTTCTCTTTAGGCTGCCCTTGGTATTGCAAATCTGATTGTCATGGCCATGATGGAGACTGGGATGACCCAAGCTGAGGCCAGAAAAAGGATTTGGATGTATGATAAACATGGCTTGTTAGTAAAGGTCAGTGTGTGTGACAGACAGTAATGACAAAAACTTAAATATTAGATGTCTATGTGGCTTCCTGTCTGGTTCACTGTTGGTGGTTTATTATGTTTCTATTGAGTCACTGCTGCCACAATTGTACTGTATGTGACTCCAGAACAGACTGCAGGAAATGGACACTAACCAGGAGGCATTTGTCCATGACAGTCCAGGGAATGCACAGAGCTTCCTAGATGCTGTCAACACCATCAAACCCACTGCTATTATTGGTAAGGAACATCTCATTTTCTATATTTGTGTAACTATAAAACTTTGCAATAAAGTTTGGAATATGCAAAAACCAAATGAAATAATGAATATGCTCTTGTTTGCAAAGATGTTATATGTGTTTTATTTAATTTTATTCAAGCAAGAGATTGAGATTGAGTGGTAAAGATGGATCACAAGCACAGGGTGACCAACACCTCTTTCCTTCTCCCAGGTGTGGCAGGAGCTGGACGTTTGTTCACCCACGATGTCATCAAGTCCATGGGAACCCTGAACGAACGCCCAATCATCTTTGCTCTGAGTAACCCAACCACTAAAGCAGAGTGCACAGCAGAGGACGCCTACACACTCACTGATGTACGCAGTTCCTCTTGGTTTCCTTTCCTTCGTTTCTTTCTGAAATTAAGATTAAGAGTTCTTGTGCTGTCAAACCACTCCTCCTGTTATTGGCCTTTCATTTTGCCCCATCCATTTTTCACCCTTTCTTTTTCTTTTTTTTTTTTTGTTGTCCCTCAGGGTAGATGTCTTTTTGCCAGTGGCAGTCCATTCGGTCCAGTGAGTCTGAGTGATGGCCGCGTCCTCACTCCTGGACAAGGAAACAATGCGTACATCTTCCCAGGTGACAGACAACAGAAAATAATCATTTATATGAACATTGGGGAAAATTATTGCATGATAAAGTAAATGCAGTCTGTTTTAAGTCACGTGTTTGTGTGTTCCAGGTGTGGCCTTGGCTGTGATCCTGAGTGGAGTGAGACACATCAGTGACACAGTCTTCTTAGAGGCTGCCAAGGTCTGAACTCATCACTAAGCTTTTCTCTGTGTGTCTCCTGTTTAACCTTGCTCAAGTGCATCTTTACCTCGCCCTCACCCCTCACCGCCCCCTGTTATGTAGGCATATGCTGTATAGTGTCATATAAGCCCTCTTTAACCCTTTCCTGTCTCCTGTTCCCTCTCTTTCTAGACTTTGGCTTAATAACTAGGAGATGAGGAGCTTTTTAAAGGCTGACCCTGCTTTGCACTTCTTCCATCTGTGCTCTCCTGTCCTTCGCTGGGCTGCATTTGACTAGATTATACTGATTAATGCATATGATTAGAAAAATCACAAGATGATTGTGTGTGTTGCCAGTAACGGTACTAGAAATTCATTTTTATGCTCATTTCAGACCCTTGCAGAGCAGGTGACAGATAAAGAGCTGGAAGAAGGCAGACTCTACCCGCCTCTCTCCAGTATCAGAGAGGTCTCTGTCCAGATGGCTGTCAAGGCAAGTTTCCTGAAAATGACAATTGCCAACTGAATGTTTTGGCTATTAATAAGCCTGTTGACATCAGTCCAAACCTCAACTGTTCCAGCCTAAATTTAGCCTCTTCTACCATCATCTGATTTTCAAAAGCTAGTTCGCTTTAAATAACTTCTCAAGATGACAGTCAGATTTGGTCGTAGCTGTCCAGTAATGATTGGCCAGTTTAACTTGTTGCTGTTTGTCTGTGTAGTTCGTGTGTCTATCCTTTCTATTTGTATCTGCCTTTCAGTTTTAGTCAATGCTAAAGTTTCTCTTTCTTGCTATAGGTGGTGGAGTATGTCTATGCTAAAGGCATGGCGTTCCGCTACCCTGAGCCTGTGGACAAGAACGGCTTTGTCCGTGCTACTGTGTGGAACACCCACTATGACTCCTTCCTGCCAGACACCTACGACTGGCCAGGTGTCAGCTTCAGCCCCAAGACTAAATAGAAGTAGAGCAGACCCTCCCCGTGCCCCATGTCACAATGTCACTCTTTCTTGTTTTCAACTCTCAATCACAGATCTTTTGAGATGAGTATGTTTATCTTAGTGCAAACATCAGCTTATGAAAAAAGGCAGAAGTCCCATACAGCTGCCATGTTACTGCATGTGCACTAAACCAGTCTTATTAGAGCTGTGAAAAGGCAGAGTGGAAAGTGGCTTTTGAAAGAGGACATTTGAATGGAAATAACATTTCACTTCACATCCCAGTTTTTTATCACCTCTGAATCAAACCTAAACTTGCACTGCAGCTGGAGCGCCATCTTGTGGTGGGAAAAGGCAGTGTGGAAATGTGGTTTCATTCTTGAAACTTTGAGATACATTTTAATGATCTGTGCTCTATTTAAAAAATGAATAACTAATATCAGAATGGGATACATAATGGTAAATTATCACTAGAAATTATATGGGATTGTCAAATATTCCAGCAAGGAGAAATCAGAACACCGAACTTGCATCAGAAAATTTGAATACAAAGTAAATTAGATTACGCTGAATAGTAAAGGAAACACTGTTCTCTTGGGCCATCGCTCAAGTTTATAATGGGTTTCTACAAGATGGTTAATCTATGATTTGTTTGGTGTTTGTATTATCAACCACTATCTAGTCACTCCACATTTAATGTAATGATGACTCTAATTTGATGTGAAAGAGCAGAGGTGAGTCCACGTACTACTAATGTAACTACACAGAGGGACCTAGAGGTAGCCAAATTTAATGCACAGGCTGGACGTTACCTTTCTCACATCAAATGGGCCTCTGGTGATGATCCAACCAATGCCTGGTGTAAAACACACACTTAAAGACTCCATTTTAACCTGTGCTTAAATCGGACTGCTCATCAGAGAAAGTCACGTAGAGCAGAGGTTAAAGATCTCATCCTTTGTGTTCAAGCTTGGAAAGAAAGAGAGGGATCAATGTTACTCATGGGAGAGATGGAGTGAGTAATTAAAGAACGACCTGTGAGAATGGTGAGATTTTATGAAGGGAAATTAAATGAAGTTTGTATCTAAAAACACTCGAGGAACCAATGTCCACTCCAGTATTTTATTTGTTCAGATGCTTTTGTTGGATTGTGTTTATATCTCTAAAAAAATTTTCCTTAATTTTTTTTGCCCATTGTGCTGTATATTCATAGAAAGTCTGTCATTGACGCTCCTGTAACGAGTTGTGGTAAGAAGAATCCCTAAAAATGAACTCTTTTGCTTATGTGTGATATGAAAACAATCCTCTAAATATTTAAAGAACAGTGTGCGGTATCAAATGAGTGGATAAGTGTTAATTTTTATTTTGATTATATTTTGTTCACTGTACTTGTCCCTTTGTGGAAACCGAGACTGTCTGCTGAAAGCGTATTTATTAAGTTGTGTTCAGTACATCCATTTGTGAGATTGTAGGTTGATATGTGGGTTTGTTCCTTGGAACATATTGAACAATATGACAGATTTTCAGGCCTTAGGGATCTATTCACTGTTTTGATCGACCCTGATCAGTAATGACTTAAAACACAGTCACATTATCTCAGATAATTCGAGGGAAAGAGATGAAAATTTTGGTGCAGCAAACAGGCGAGAAAAACACAAGGCATGAAAAGCAGATGATACAAAAGGCAATATTTAGCATAGAATAAAATAAAAAAACAAGATGAAGTAACATAAGATTAAATATAATATATGATAAGAAGATCTAAGTGAGGTGCAAGATATGAATGAATAGCCCTACATTTAATTTGTTAAAGTCAGTGTCAGACAGTAGTCTTGCTTTAAAGGAAAGCAGACCTCATTTTTTCTGGGACTTTGTTGTTTCCAGATGTGAGGTGCTTGATGCACTTTACTCATAATTTTACACTGTGGGCCATTCAAAAATCATATTACTGGCATAAAAAGACAGTGGCCAAATAGCCCTGCTAGAAAAGGTCACACAAAGCTCTGACATTTTGACCTTTTAACAGGGTTTTTATGCTCACCACATTCTGAAATAACAATTTGTGCTTATGTTCATGTCCTAAAAAGATACCAGCACTGCTAATGTACAAGTCTTGATGCTAAAGGGATGATGCTAAACCCAGAAATGCGATCAAGTCAGCTTTAACTATGCCAAGTTTCTCAAGAGAATCATTTCTCCATAGACACAAATATTTGTTAAAGCATGTCTTTTCCGATGTCACAGCTCTAAGTTTTGTAAACATTAACATCTGAGTCAAGTGCAGCGACCTCCCTCCAGCTATTCAGTTAAATAATCACAGTTATAGCACATGTCAACTTCTTCAAGCTCCTACATGCATTTCACAGAACAAGATATCCTATCAGCTATATTACAGTTAGTTTTTCCTAATATTTCATGTCTATATGTCAATTTGATGTACTGCACTTACTCCAGTGAGGCAGTACTGATGGTGCCAGTTGTCTATAACATCTTTATATTTTACCCTGTGCTCTAACAGACTGGCTGCAGGAGTAAGATCTAAGATGATGTGTTTAATGTAAAACGTAAGAATTTAGAAACCTGACCGTATAGACTGGACACAAACACACAGCCTCACAGCCAAAATGTGTTGAAGTCTGAACAGTTGACCAGTTACATTAAAACTACCATTTGTCTATTTCATTTGTTGTATTGCCTTACACACACTGTTGTTAAGGACATTGGCAGTATCATGCATTAGTCTTCAAATATTTTTTAATATATATACCAGGCTGCTGTGTAAATTTTAATCTCAGGATGTTGTATTAGGACCTGCTAACCACCTGCACTGAAGTGCCTGCACAATGTTCATTGTTTGTTCAGTCACTTTGTGTGCCATAATGTAGACCTCACAGCAAGCTGCAGGCAGAGCTGACCAACGACTCAACAGCCCTGTGACTGTAAAAACATAGCTGTTTATTTTGTCCAAAATGATGTAATTGTCTAGTATTCATTGTGCAGCTTTTTCTCTTACAGATGATGCAGCTTGAGGTTGTGAACACTCACCACATTTTTTTTAAAGTTATCTGCTCATACATGTTTAACTAGTTTTATTTCAAAGAAACTATTTAGAAACACTTTAACCCCATTACGTGTGTGCCCAAGTGTCTATCTGACTGTAATCATCTTAACTGATTGTCCAGTAAGAGGTTGTGCTGTGTTTTGTAAGAATTTGGGGATTGGTTTGTTCGTGCAATTATTGTCCTCATAAGGAAAATTTAGTCCATGTTTCATAGAATTGTGCATTCATATAGTGCTGTCCTTGGAGTCTGTGTTTCCGAAGATTATTTTTACTACACAGCAGTATTTTGCCTCAGCGTTTGTACTCAGAGCAGCATTTGTTTGTGCCGCTTCTTAATACTTATGTGCTATTAAAAGTGCAGAATAAAAAAAAAACTGTTTTATATTGGCTCCTCTGGCTGCTGATTTATGTTTTCTGTTTCTTTTTCCCTGCTGTTTAAGATTTAGACACTGTTCTATTTTATTTGTTTGACTCCGGTGTTAGTCTTTGTGTGGTTACTGTGTAAAGAGCCATGAATTTTAAATGAACGTACGTTTGAAAATATCGAGCAATCCAACTTGACTTGAACGCCGCACCATCGTCGCTCGTGTTGCGTCATCAGTGTGCGACTGTTTACAGTGAGCATGGCACACGGCTTCGGTTGCAGACGGATTTCACCGGTGCTCTTGCTATCACTGGGAAGATGAGTATGGATGTGACTTTCCTCGGGACCGGCTCGGCCTACCCGTCGCCTCACCGCGGTGCTTCGGCTCTGGTGCTGCGGACAGACGGGGAGTGCTGGCTGTTTGACTGCGGGGAAGGAACCCAGACCCAACTGATGAAGAGCCAGCTCAGAGCCGGTGAGTCACTGCAGCCCCGTATACAGCCTCCTTCACCCTCAGGTCCTGGCAGACTATAAGTATCCAAAGTTACTGAAAACCAGCTTTGAATAACGTTTTATTCAGACGTACCATCCACACTCCAGCTCTCCACTGTGTCCTGAAAACTTCTCTGAAAACTTTCAATTCTTCCTTTCGGGAAATAGAGTACAATTTTTAAGTTCAACAAAAGTCCATTCAGTTTTCAGAGGATTTTAGGATGAACTTAAAACATGGCAAACGTACAAGACTAGTCCTTTGAATAGTTTTGCTAAGGCTTCACCTGAGTGGTGGAAATAGTACTACCACTAATATTTTAGTGTAGAAATACTGTTATAAGTGAAAAATCCTGTTTTCAAAAATGTTGCTTAAGTGAAAGTACCGTAGTATTAGCGTTAAAATATACTTCAAGTGCAGAAAGTAAAAGTATTCATTATGTAGAAAGACCATTTCAGAACAATGTACATTACATAATTGAAATAGAGTTATTGATGTATTAATACTTACATTTCTGTAATCTGGCAGCTGGTAAAGATTGGGTTTCTTTCCTTTCTTTCTTTTTCTTTCTTTCACAATAATTGTCTCTGAAATGTTTTGGAGTAAAAGCAAAAAGTAACAGAACAAGTAACAGAACGTGGAAATATTGAAGTAAAATACCTGCAAAGTACTGCATTAGAGTAAATGTACTACTAAATGTAGTTTCTCTCCACCACTGCTTAACCTTAACATGTTTTTTTTTTTTAATCTCAGGAAAATGAAGTCTGTGATTAACATAATGTGTTATTTTAATAGGAGTCTAGAACATGAGTATATGAACAATGAAGGACTGATGTAAAAATTCTCAGACATTTTAGGATTTTAATCCAGTATCACTACTTCCAGTCTGATTTTCTTCTATGATGTATTACCCATGATTCACTTGGACATACTGTCCCCTGCTCCCTCAACATTCCCATCATAGCACCTGTAGTGTGTGATAATATGTCGTGTTTTCTGTCCAGGTCGAATCACCAAGGTTTTCATCTCCCACTTGCATGGAGATCACCTGTTTGGTCTGCCTGGTCTGCTCTGCACTGTGAGCCTCAACACCAACCCCGACCCTCAGCAGAGCCTGAACCAGGTGGACATCTACGGGCCCCGGGGCCTCCGGCACTTTCTCAGGGTGACGCTTGGCCTCACGGGCTCACAGCTGCTCTTCCCGTATGCAGGCAGGTCCAGAATGCACAGCCTGAGTGGTTATCCTCTGACGTAGCACACACATGTAGTAGTTGGTGGTTTCATGGGAAAACCAGTACAATTATAACATTGGCACCACTGTTAATATATCCAGACATATGCAGTCGTTGCACTTGCTGATTTGCATATCATAGATGAGTGGACTGCTGGCTTTGGTGGAGGTTTGCACTTTCCCAGTGCCCCCTAATATTTGTTGTGTTATTTTACTTAATTCTAAGTAACTCTGCTCTCATCTCATCCATGGTATAATTTATATGTTGCTGCAGTGCATGAGCTGGAGCCCACGACTGACCAGAGTCCAGAGGAGGGCCAGCTCAGCCTGGAGGTGTGTGAATGATTGTGTTGTTCCTGTGGTGATAAATCACACTGAAGCTCTCTGTATCATACAAAGCACAAGGCGATACACTTTGAATGGGGCTGGACTGATATATTGATCCCTCATGCCATATTAGACTTTATGCAAATGTCAGTTCTGGGTTTGTTCTTTTATCTGTGATACAAAGGAGGATTAAAGGAGTCTTCATTGGTTTCCCTTTCCTTTTAGCTTGACCTCCATTCATTTAGTTACATATGTTTGAAAATATTTCCTCAGCCTGAGCGTTATGACCGTGTTCTCCTCCATCATGTGATCTTTGGTGCTTTGTGTCTGTTCAGATGACAGCGGAGCGCGGCCCTCCGCACCCACAGGAGCAGCCGGGCAGGACGATCGCCCTGGATGCCTCCGCCGACTGTTACCTCCTCTTTGAAGACAACAAGTTTGTGGTCAAGGCCTTCAGGCTGTTTCACCGCATCCCCTCCTTTGGGTTTTGCGTTCAGGAGCGTGATCGACCCGGAAGACTGAAGACTGAACTCCTGAAGGAGCTAGGTAAAAGAGCTTAGTAGCTTTTTATATTTCTTTCGTCTTTGTTTTGTATTTATTTCAGAGAAATGTGAAGAGAATCGATAGTAGGTGATTCCACAGCTAAGTGTCCATAGTGTAGTGTTTCTAATTGGACATGATGAGCATAATGACACATGTTTTATATGTTTTACAAGAGAAATGCAGTTCAGAGGATATGACGTGGGGCGGATGCATGGACAGTTGAAAAATGATTTTTAAAAAAATAGGTTATAGGTTTGAATTTTTACCCTTAGAAAGAGCAAGTTTGTGCATTTTTTCCATTTATTGTCTTGTGGTATTTGATATAATTCATGCTGATTAGATGAACACTGAAATCGAATGTATTTATTTATTTGTGTATTTATTTAGGTACTTTTTGTTGTAATTCTATGAGGAAATTATTGGTCGGTTTTGTATTTGTTGGCCAGAATATGTCACTAACATACCCACATCTAATTTACACAGAGCTCACCCAGTACTGTAACTAAGTACATTTACTCAAGCAGTGTATTTAAGTACAATTTTGCAGTACTTTTCCTTTACTTGAGCATTTACTCCACTACATTTCAGGGAGAAATATTGCACTTTTGACTACATTCATTGAAGAGCTGGAGTAACTATTTAAAGATTTTTAAATAGAAATATGGTCCATTGTTACAGATTAAGGTACCAAAAGTAGTTAGAATGAGCTCCACTGTGGCCACCAGCGCCATTAAAGTACCGCTAACATATATTAATATATCAATAATAATATAGGCACTCTGCATTCTGTGTACTTTTACTCATGGTTAAGGTACTTTTACTACTTTTACTATACTTTAAGTAGAATTTTGTGTACTGTATTGTAGTTTTATTAGTAGTATTTTTGTACTGTGTTCTTTCTTCTTCTTTTACTTCTGCCTCTGCTATTTAAAGCTGTAACAAACCTACGTCAGAAAAAAAAGAGTCCTCCAAATGGAACTTGTTGTGAATGATCTCATTTTGTGTCCCCCAGGCGTGAAACCAGGGCCGCTTTATGGCCGCCTGAAATCTGGAGAGCCTGTAACTCTGGAGAGCGGCCGTGTGCTTCAGCCTAGCGAGGTGCTGGAAGAAACCATTCCTGGCAGGAAAGTCTGCATTTTAGGGGACTGTAGCTCAGTTCTCGGGGAAGGACCACTGAGGCTGTGCGGCGGAGCGGACATTCTGGTTCACGAGGCCACCCTCGGGAATGAACAGCGGGATAAAGCAGTGGACCACGGACACAGCACACCCGACATGGCGGCGGCGGTGGCTCGGGCTTGCCGCGCACGGAGGCTGGTGCTGCACCACTTCAGTCAGAGGTACAAACCCTGCTCCCTGCAGAAGGACGGGGACAAGGACGACGTCTCAGAGCTCAAGAGACAGGCTGAAGATGCTCTGCAGGACACTGGTGTAGAAGTGACTCTGGCTGAGGACTTTCTGACTCTGCCCATTGCTCTCAGAAGATGAAGGTAATGAACCTCAGGCTCAGTTTAATATTGCCTGTTGAAGATCTGATTGAATCGATCACACATCTGTCACATAATGTGGTGACAGTTAGACATTTTAGAAAAGGGCACTAAACTTTACGGGCATTTCAGGCATGATTTGATCATCATTCTGCGACTGGAAAATTCCAGATTTTTAAACCAAAAACTGAAAAAGAAAAAAAAAAGGAGCAAACATGCAAAGGGTTTCCTCTGTGTGTTTGGAGCAGAAGAATAAAATACCATAAAATGGAAATGCTTAAGCAAATACAAGTACCTCATGACTGCAGTACTTAACCATTTTACATGTTTGTCTTTTTTTAATCAAGTTGATCTTTTATCTATAGACCCTGAATTAGTTAAATGGGAGTCAATTGGCAAAACAGTCTCAGCTCACCATCAACTCACTCAGCAATCTTCATCAGAGTTTCCCATGAGCGCTTCTGTGACTTCTCTTCCACGTTGGCTGTAAAGCTGAGCCTGACAGTTCACAAAATCAAGGTCCACACACTCGCTTGTTCTGCCTTTCAACGGCATCACATGGCCCTTCATCAGCGGATTCACTGCCGAGCTCAAACTTTAAGCCAACGTGGATGAGACACACGTTGGAAGGTTTGATCATCTACCTACGATTCCATGACAGCAAACAGCTGATGAAGACTGTCTTTTAGTCAAGAGCTGTCTTAACTTCCAACAGTCAAGTTAATGACAAGTGAATTAAGGATGAACAGACTATCATCTTTTTAATTATACCACAGTGCATTAATTAGTAATTCTTTAAAATGGACTCCATTAAAAAAGGCCTGAATTTTACTTCGGCAAAATTCTCCCAATGAAACTGTACGAAATCACATCATAGGTTTCAGTCTTGCTGGTATTTTCTCAGTTTGCGATGTCAACACTAAACTGTTCAAAACCCACAACTTTCTATATGAATCAGAAACAGTTTCTGTGTGATGAGGAAGAACACGCCATCATCTCCGAACCTTTTCCAGAGCTTTATTTCTGGATCTGTACACAAGGTATTAAAGTACAACAGAAAATACAAAATAATGTTTAACAAAAGAAAAAAAAAAAAACAACTCAATGTTTATGTACAATTCTTATAAACAATAAAGATAGCTTCTTGAACATTTCTCATAGTGAAGTTTTTGATTGTCTATATTTCTGGATATACATTTTTAAGTTTTGTAGGTTTTTATTCACAAAGGTGTTTTTGTTTTCATCAAAGGACTCGAGTGTTTTTTTCAAAACCACAACTGCGATAATGTTTTTTTCTTTTTAAACTTCAAAACACAATACAAAATATAAAATAAATTTGTTTAGTGCTTGCTTGCACACACACGTCTCATACCAGAGATATCAATAAAATATCACATTTTCGAGAGTTCACAGGGTGGTGAAAACCTACTTCTACTACTTAATGGCCTTTACATTCTGACAGTTTTTCTGAGTCTTTGTACAAACCACAGGTGAAATAAATATCACTGCACTGCTAAAGCTAGAAGAGCTTGGAGGACCTACTGCATTATGCACATTGCATTAAAAGAGAAACTAGCTCTCCACATACTTAGAGCAGCAGCCATCCCTTTACCATCAAGACAAATATAGACGACGACATGTAAAAAGATTTTTTTCGAGGAAAGAAAGATGAGCGTCTTTTACACATGGCTGCAAGTTCAGAATGCAAATTTGCAACACTGAGTAATATCAATACGTCTTCAGGTAAAGCCGTTTTCAGTGGTACATTTGAGAAACAGACACAGCTGGCATGCGTGGTTTCAGCCGGGTCCTGGGGGGGAGGGGGGGGTCTGGGTATCGTGACTTTCCAAAGAGAGAAAAGAAATTGAAACACCAAGTCAACCAGTAAAATGTAAAACCCAAAATATCTGTACATATCTACAAATTATTGCCTTCTGACAAGGAATCAAATTAAAACCTTTGTATTAACACAGATTCACAAGTGTAAGAGGTCAGTTAATAGACTTTTTAAAGGCTATTTGCTAATTATTTACATGAAACGCAAAGTGAATATCGTCTGATGCTGGGCTTGGAAACTGAATTACTTGATCAAACTTAACGATGGTTTAGAGGCATGAATCCTGTCTGTACACACATCATGGTGAATTACAAGACCTATGGACATGACGAACATGGTGTACCCCTGAAACAAACTAATTATTCATAGCACAATGCATAGATAAATTAAGTAAACACTACTACTGCATCCAATCAACTGACGATGACCCGCTAAACACTTTACAATTCACAATTATGGACTTCAGTCAAGAGAAAACAGCTCCATTTCTGCTACTAGACTCCAAGAAATCGTCAACCAGATTATACAAGGCATTCTCTAACAGTACAGGTTAGGCAGAGGTTAAATACAAAAACAGGGTGGCTTTAAATAAAAAAGCTAATACTGCTAGCAGGTTTGCCCAAGCTTGCTAAGTGGTCTGAAAATGGCGTTACTTAATTTAAGAGCATGTTCTTTTTTTGAATTTTTTTTTTTTACTACAACTAAAGGACATATAGCTTAGCTTGCCTAATAGTAGCATGAATGAAAGCATTATTTCAAAGGATTAAACAAAATGTCACAAAGGTAAAAGTATATGCAATAAATACATTACGGTGCCTGAAGAGGTCTGTTTAAAGGACTATTAACCCAACCAGTATCTTTGCATTGCAATATTGCGGTTATGGTTTTCTTGTCTGACTGATACCCTCCAAGAAAGCAGGATTTCTAAAATAATAAGTCCAATATCCAAGTGTAAAACAAAGTGACTTCCGTTATGTCACGTGTTTAAAAAATGTATTTGAGTAACTATGAATCCAGGACTACAATTTGGGTTTGCCTACATGGGATTAAAAATAAAAAGAAGTGTTGCAAACATTCGCATGTTCCAGTTTGGCAACTCTGAACAGTTTAAAAGTAAACGAGCAGAAAAACTACAGACAAGCTTCCACAGGAGAAAAGGAGAAAAGAAAACCAAAGCGGAAGGCCGTCGCAGCTGAAGCCGCGACGCTTCCCCATCTCCACGCTAATCTCCACGCTAGTGTTGCTCTTCATACAATGTCTAGCCAGGTTTATTTGGGGGCAAATAAAACCCATCTGCACCAGCCTGGTTACTGAAAAGTACCTGTAAACCAAACACTACTTTAAAAAATAATAATATTAAGTACCACTTCAAACAACGAAGACAAGCAACTAAATACTAACACTAGAGGCAGAAAACTAAGCCATTTTGTTTTGGCAGCTGGAAAGAATGGCAGGATAACATAGTGTAGCTCTGAAGATGTTGTGTGTAGATGTGAGGGAGGAAGATACACAACTCTCCTACTGCAGCCTCTGGGCCCCACTGTACATGGACGTTACACATCTCAAGACCGCAAAACAAAAATAAAATAAATGGCTATATAAACTCTTGAGAGAAATCAAGATTTTAGTTCTATATGATAGACATCACTGATGTCATATTACACAAAAAATGAAAACAAAAAAGTATATTCATATACATATATATAGATATATATATATATATATATAATAGAATTTAAACAAATCAGATTCTCCAGTGAGGTCAGTCTTATGTACAAGCGGGATAAGGGCTTTCAAAAGGGAAGATCAAGGGAAGAAAACGAGGAAGATCACTCTGACTGAAGTGCCGCAGTGTGCTGTGTGTGGTGCCGTGCATGTGCTCCCAGAAACCCGTTGGGCTCACCGCTGCCAGCCAAGCTCCCAAAGTCTGTGACAGACACTGCCATTTTGGCGCCGGTGATTCTGTGGTGGTGCGCTGCTGTCCGTCGCGCTTCAAAGTCCACTCCGAGGTTACCCACAGACACGTCATTGATAAAGGAGTCAGGCAGGGCCATCTTGAGTCTCTTGGAGGGCCGCTCGCAGTCCTTGTTGACGCATACTCCTCCTAGCTGGCCCAGGTCAGAGTGGTAGAAGCCGGCGTCCAGCATGTTGAGGCAGTCGGGGTCTGCGCCATTCGAAGGGAATCCAAGGGATTCGTCGTGGTTAAGGGACCCACGATGGAGACTGTCCAGTGGGGGAAAGCTGTAGGAGTCCAGGCAACTAACCTCCGCAGGGCTGCACACTGTGGCTACACTGTTACTCAAAGCTGCAACAAGACAGGACAATCAATTAACACTGAATGACTGAAAGCAACGAGACAAAAGACACGCTGGCTGACACGGCATCAACAAATGAGTAAAATCATTTATAATCATCTTAGTTTTTATCCATAACTGCAGAACTAACTCGCATTACTGACCTGTGAGGTCGCTGGCAGTGATGGAGTTCAGCAGGCTGAGCTGCTGGTCTGTGGTGGTCTCCAGCCTTCCTCCTCCACCTGCTCCTGAGCACACAGAGGAGGAACTGTCCACCGCCAGTCCCTCCGCTTCATCCACCAGCCTGTCCATCAGGTCACTGGACACAAAGAAACACCTTTCATCTTAACGTTTCATCCAAATAAAGGGCATTTCCTGTTCAGAGCCCACTGTATTAAACATAATGCTAACACGTGTACTGAACCTTCTTCTCTACTTACGTCACACCAGGATAGCTGCTGTACTTTTTCTTCCCAAACCGATTCTGCTGCACAAAGATGTCAAAGCGCTCGGACTTTTTCCACATGTAGTAAAACGCCACACATTCTGCGACAGTTCGTGTTGTTACCTGAGGGGAGGTGGAAGAGCCATGACAGGGGGTGAGACAAATTCACAGCTTTACATGCAGTGTTTCCCACAGGATTTTAGGAGACTGTGGTGGGAGGGTCTCTGACCCTCGGGGTTGGGTGTGTGTGTACGTTTTCAAGCCTGATGTATCTCTTTAGGGCATTTTGAGACCACTGAATGTAATATAAATTGCTGTATATGAACATAACAGGTTGGTATCATCCTTAAGAACATACGAGAGAGAGAGAGAGAGAGAGAGAGTGCAAGAGAGGTGGCATGTCCTCTTAATCTTCAGAAACGCTCTGATTCAGACTGTTTTCTCCCCGTTTTTTTTTTTTGTTTTTTTTTTTTACACTTATATCTTTACAAATACAGCAGTAAGAGACCGACTTTCCCTTTTTGTTTTTTCGGCATCAGCCTTGCGATGGGCCCCCTCATAACCGTGGGCCCGGGGCAGCCGCACCCTCTGCCCCCCCGCCGGCTCCGCTACAACTTTTAAGCCATAACCTCACCCCTCTTCACCGATGGCTGTGGCAGAGTCACTCAGTGCTGTCGGATCCCTCTTTTCTTTTTCTTTCTCGCCGACGAGAGATATTAAATAATTAATTTCATGTTAATTTTTATAAACGGGTAGAGAGAGAGCACAAACGACAGAGGGATGAGAGAAAGAAATAGCGGGAGCGGGAGAGGGAGAAATAGCGGACAAGTAGCTAGCTACCGGGAAATCAGCACCAGGGATAGCGGAAAGTTAGACTCTGTTTAGAAGTTGACTGGTGCAATGAGATCAGCAACATGGCCGACACTGCTCCGTTATCGAACTTGATACCTGCCACTTCTATTATTAGTAGTTTACGCTTCTGCGTCGCGTCAACGCCGTACCTACGCCGTCGACGCAGACCCCTACGCGGACCCTACGCCGTAGCCTGACGCGCACCTCCAAAAAATCCTGACGTGAACGTCGAGGACTGTGATTGGTCCGTTCAGAACGTAATTTTCGGTTCAGTCGCAGCCCTATGGTCGCAGCACAACAACACCGCCATTTTCAAAGTTTCTGTGGTGAGAGCTACAAGAAAAACTGGACCAAGCCGAAGAAAGAATTATCAAGGAGGTACGCAAGTACGACCACCTCTACAACTCCTCTTCGCGGCAGCAAGAGCCCCGCGAAACCATACAAAGACACAGCAACACCCCCCTAGCGGCTTGGAGGTGAATTGCGGAGCAACGCGTTCCCTCGACGCAGAACTATGAATGCTCAGTAACGGCGTAGGGTGTACGCCGTAGGTACGCCGTCGCCGCGACGCAGAAGCGTAAACCAAGCACTCACACAATCTTGAAATGCCGTCCCGGCCTGCTGTCATGTATGGATCACCGACTGTATGGATGCGGTGTCGCCGGATCGCGCCAAATGCAGCAGACAGTAGGACCGTCTATGAACGCGACCTGTTGGCGCGTGCGTGTGTGTTCACGCGCGCGCTCTCGCTCGCGGGCTATAGAGTAGAGTAGGCTACAGCTGTGTAATCGGCTGACTGACGGATCTGGTTATTATTATTATTATTTTTTAGGTGGGGAGGAGGGTGGAAAGCGGGGGGGTGGGGGGGCGGGGTGGGGACGAGACTGTGGCGGGCCCAAACGAGACTGTGGAGGGCCGCCACAGTCTCTTTAATTGGTGGGAAACACTGACATGTGTACCTTTTCATGCTTGTGTCGATGGGGGAATCGCATCAAATGGTGAAATGAGACTCACTTTATGTTTCTGTATGAGGTGAAAGTTCTTGTCATACATCTGTAGTGCGTGTTCAAAGTTCTTGCACTCCTCTTCTGACCAAGGAGGTGTTTTTTCTGAAATAAAACCAGAAACACATTTATATACACATCTGTGAACGAACAGGTAGACCCACCAGAAACCAACACACAGGAATGAATCTTTGTGAAAGCTAGAATTACACATTTCCACATGAATTTTGAGGCAACCGTTTTTTTATAGTTTGTGGTGTTGGATGCTTTGTTTTTTGTTGGAATGTGTACATTTTTGCTCCTCCCTGGGTCAAATGGATGGACATACATTGGCACATCTGTACACCACAATGTATAGATGATTCACCGATACGCTAGGTGGCAAAAAGTCAAGCGCTGAGCAGAATATGGTTGTCATGTGAGGTGAGACAGAGGAACTCTTTCCCACATCAAAGTGAAATGTGTGAAAGAATGAGTGACAGACGTGTTCAGACTATCACATGTTACTGTGGGACTGTTAACAGAGGGACTATATTGGCTTCCAGTGGGTGGGATATTCTTATTGATGTAAAAACTCCACCAGTTCTGATTGTAGAATTCAGCTTGCATTCACTTTGCCACAGACCAATAAATGCATATTAATGTGATCCAAGTAAGAATAGATGTAATCTAACATGAAAACATTAGTACATGTCACACTGCATTATTAAATGAGGGTGGTATTATATAGGAGTCACGTGTAAGCACCCCCTTTAAATAAGATGGTTTTTAATTCAGAATGTGTAATAAAGACGCTTTATGCTTCAACCAAAAAGCGTATCTGACTTCCTCCAACTGCCCGCTCATGTGCAACTAACAAGTCTTGAATACTAATAACTGGATGGGCATAATGTTTGCTGTGGACATTCATGCTCTGACAGAAGGAAACTATTGATTCTGGAAAAACAAACATTAATTTCACCCATTTTTTTTGACAAGGTTGGGAGCACAAAAGGTTTCCTCTGCTTACCTTTTGAGGACTTAACACGGATGCAGTATCTCTCTAGTGCTTCACGGGTGTTGTAGTTGCACTTGACGAGCTCACGCAAAGCCTACGTGGAAAGAGTGGGAAACAGGCCAAATGAATCACACATACCGTCAAAAAAAAAAAAAAAATTATCTGAAGAATTCAAAACACGATTGCTGTCGGACACGGTGATTAAAAGTCAATGAAAAATGACGTCATTTCTAACACTACGTTCATCATTGTGTTACAACATGAAAGGACTGATACATAAAAGACATGACTGACCTGTTCATTGTCTCGAACATGCATCCCTGGTTTGTCACATCCTGTCTTTTCATCTGTTGTCCGCGACAACACTTCAGACAGGAAACTCCTAACCTTGTTTTCTGGCAGTGTACCTGGGCTCCATAATAACTCGTCTTCATCTTCATAAACTGTAGAAGTACATTACAGGAAGATTAGTCACCATGTGTATGTGATCTCGTCTTTCTTATACGTACGACATCACATTATAGAAGACGTCAGGCATTCAGGCTGAGAGAAAAAAAGCAGCATTCACCTTTCTCCCCATCTTTGTAGTGACAGAGGCAAGAAGGAACCTCTGCTTGGTACTGTGTTCCCACCATTATCTCCTACGATAAAAATCAAAGGTTGGTATAGAGCATGTACAGCAAACCAGTGTTGATTCAACTTTTTCAACTTTCTTCATCTCTCTCTCAACGTGTTTCAAAATGGAATGCGTCATTTACCTTTCTGGAGTCCTCTGGGCTCGGACCATCTTCATCACACTCTGACTCCTTATCGCCATCGGAGATAGCATTGGCTGATGAAGAAAAAAACAACAAATAAATACCTTGACATGCACTGAATTCCAGTGGCACCTCCTGGGTGTGAAGGACGAATGTTTAACCTACCAAAGCTGGTGTCTTGGGACTAGAACAGCTAATTGAATCTCCTCCACAATACTTAATACTTCAACTAAATCTCTGTAATCTCTCTAAGCATGCACACAGAACCGGTTCAAGACCTGTCCATATTGTACAATGACAAATGTCATTAAGCAAAAAGGCAAATATTCTGTGGTTACGGCTCCTCAATTTGCTGGCTCTCTTAATTTTATGTATCATTATTAATTTGTTATATGGGTTTTAGACTGCAGGTAAGACAAAATAAAGCATGTTAAACATTGTACGGGGTCCTGGGAAGTTTTCATGTGCATTTAGTGTACTGATTGATATTTTATAGACAAATGATTTAATCAAAAATGTCATCAATCTATCAATAAATAAAAAACAAATAAAACATTTACTGGCAAATATGTTTAACCTAATGCAAATGTTTGGGAATGTTCAAAATGAGAGCGGTTGACATGTTTTTGTTTTAAGTTTAGAAAAGTGGGTACCTATACAGTTTTTTTTTACATTTTATTATTTGTATTAATGACTTTAGAGCTGAAACAGTCAGTAAATTGACAGAAAAACTGCAACTATAATTTCAGAATTAATTGTAAGTAACTTTTCAGGTAAAAATGGCAAACATTCAGTAGTTAGAGCTTCTGAATTGTGAGGGGAAACTATATTCTGACAGACCAAACCATTAATGGGTTAACAGAGAGAATAATCAGCAGATTAATCAGTAATGAAAGAAATTATTATCCACCCAGCTTTTTTTGTTTGTTTAAATCAGTGCATGACATTTTGTTGCATTACATGACAAGCTTTAATCCTGCAAAGCTACAGACAAAAAGCACTTTTTAGTACATGTAACCTGTCACTTACATCGAAGTGTTCTTGGGAAGAAATCAGTAGCCTCATGGGAGGTGACAGAGGGGGTCAGATCATCAGCTGAGGACTGGGTCTCCTCCTCATAGTCCCCAGACAGCAGGTCTTTCGCTATTTCCTCCTGGGGGGACAGAATAATATTCATTGTATACTGGGGCAGACAAAGGGTGATCAACAGAACAACTGCATTCCAGACTGAGGATGGATACATTTACATCATATTATTTTCCCCAAATGTATTTACTGACTACATAACACCACCAGCTAACAGTAATTATTTACCTTGTCCAAAGTCATGTCAGGCAGCTCATCAGTCAGGTCTCCAGAGGAGCTGTCTATACTTGAGCCTGCTGAGGCCTCATAGCGATAGATGGCCAATAGTTCCTCCAAAGGCATGTTTCCCTCCTGGCAGAAAAAAAGAGGAGAGGAAACTTAGCATATCAAGAATTAAATGAGGCTATTATACATTTTCTATGTATGATCCAAGTTACAATAAAACATTCAGACTGGAAAATCTTGTGCCTACCACTTAACTGTAGACCTGTATCTGCAAAACAGCCAATTCTTTGTCAAAATGAAAACGCGGCTAAAACCAGTGACTGAACCTAGTAATGACACACTAACTGTCTGTCACAGCAAGAGACGATTTATGAACGACATTAAGAGAACGTAAGTACTTAAACTTAGCTGACCTTAATTAATTGTAGCATCTCCAGCTATAAATCAGAGGGCTTCCTCTTATCGTCATAAAGGTCACACCAGCATGTGGCCTTTAAGATGATAAGGTGAAGCCATCCTGGTGTTACAAGCTAAGCATTTTTTCCACTGACAACACAGTGTCAATATTTGCAGCCCTACTGCTTTAGCAGACACTGCCCTCTGATTTCTGCATTTACCATACATACAAATCTTTTAGATGCAGATCAGACTAGAAGTTTACACATGTAAATCCCATTTTAAGGCATTCTGTGCATTAATTAGTTTACCTTTTCCAGATCCGCAATCTCAGAACTGAAATTCCTCCCTCCCTCCAAAGACTCTTCCTCCTCCAGAGTCCTCTCGTCATCATACTCATGAACTAACATTTCTGCCGTTGGGTCAAAGTCATGGTCTTCTGATGATAAAGAGCCACCTGAGTGAGAGAAAGGAGAAGAAGAATCAGACATGTGCCAGTCTTCTCTGAAAATGAAATACACACAGTTACTATGTTAGAATTAGACAAAAAAAAAAAAAAACTTCATTTAGTCAATTTCAATCCTTTTCATCATTATCTTCATATTTCTGTGATGCAAAATTGTTTGATTAAAGTATAGTTACATTTTAAATCAGTACATCAGAAACTGTTGATACTAAAACTTAAGTCTATGGCAAAAGGTATTCTTACCTGGACTTGAACCCCCTAGGGAAGCCTGCAAAAGAAGAAAACCAGAGCATAAATAAGTACAATGCCGGACACATGGGTTCAACTATTATGCTAGCGATTTAACCTAAAACATTCAGTCAAGCGGAGTAAGAAAAAAAAGCCTTTGTGGTCTGTCTCATGACCACTGAACATAGTTAGGTAGAAGAGCTGCATTTACCGCTAACCTCACCTGAGATAGGTGGCTAATACAACGTTAGCCGCGGCTCAACGCTTTACACTGTGGACAACTGGGAGCCAAAAGCACTTTCAAAACCCTGGAATTAAAATGATTCCTTTCGTAGGGGACGACCGAAGTAAAATACAGGAATATATTGAGGGAAACAGCACGACTTACGCAGTGTCGGCTCTTGTAACAGTTAGCTAACCAGCAAGCTAACCCCAAAGCCTGATGTTAACGTTATGCATCGAAAAATGTAAACACTAATTTCGTTTGCGCGGTACTGCAATCGACAGAGCTGGATGATCTTTACCGTATAGGTGCCGCTAATTTAGAATACATACAAAAGATACATTTCCATTCATAACAAACACGACATAATCTGTTATTTCCTTTATCCAGCAGGCTAACGTTAAATTTACGTATCAATTTACACAGCCGCTACACCAAAGCAGCTGAGAGAGCGAAGGCGCAGCGGCCTTGTAGTGAAGGATCAGTCCAGACATTCAAGCATATTTTAGAGGATTTAAAATGACAATTATGACACGAAACACGCTATACAGAAGGAAAAAAACATTGTTTCTTCAATCGATAGCATACAAATGAAAAATACCACACACAAAATTTAAAAATATCGATTTAAGATCGATTGCTTCTCCCCTGTTTTCCCTCTTACCTCCGCCATATTGGTACCTTTAGCTAATGGGCTCGTTCTAGCGCAGTACCCGGATCACCGCTCTGGACCAATCAGAGATCCAGGTGACCGTTGTAGTCGTGACGCCGTTCAAACCAACCACTGATTAGACTAACGGTAATAATTTATACACGCTAAATCTACGATATGAAAATATAACAAACACAAATCTAGAACCAAAATCACCAATGCAAATCCAACATCCATCAATAACACGGCATTGAGCATGTAAATACCGCACATAATGACATTTTACCAGAACATTCCTAGAATGGTGTCGAAACATCCCAGCTGATTTCCTTTTTTTTTTTTTTTTAAGCTGGCAGCTCTGGCATCTTAATAAAAGCTCTGCGTTATTATCATTTACATTTTTGTCACTACATATTCATGCAAGAAATTTTGATGAGGGGACGATGCCTTAAAATGAAACTAGTGAGGTTTTCAGGCATATCATTGCACAGGGTAAACAGGTAAACACAGCAATTTGTTGTATCCTGTCGTTTATTAGCTGTCATTTTAGTGTATGCCTATACCAATATAAAACTAAATATATATACCACCATGACATTTAACAATCCAGTGTGCTTTAAGAAAAGTAATTAAAATGACAAATCATCAATATAGTGTAGTCAAAATGACACCAAGACCTATATTTCTTTTTCATTTCTTTTCCATTCCATTCTCTTACATTTTATTTCACTCAATTGATAATGCAGGCTATTTAATATTGAATTATTCACACCTGACACAAATCAAAAATTTAGACCTCAGACAACTGCACACAGCCTATCACTCTTTGGTTTTCTCATGTTTTTATAACCATGGCTTTTCTATTGTAACTCAAACGGCATCACATTTTTTAAAACTTAGTAGACAGCGGTTGACCTGAAGTTCAAAAAGAACTGGTTATTCAAATACTGAATGAAGGATTAGTTTGATGACTAGCATGGGAATGTATTATATTCTGTTGTGGGAGCTTACTGTAAAGCCTTTTCTTAAACTTTGGCTGATTAACGCCCTTTGCTGTGGATCATTTCTGCTTGAAAGGATGTTGCCTTACTGAACTGTCTCTATTTTTGGCCCAATCTAATTCCCATCCATCATATGATTGTTGAATAATCTTAGCATACAATAAAATAAAATAAAAACTATCTCTTCAAAACAAGGGTAGGACCTACCAAATAATAACTTCAAGTACAGTAATATTTTTTGGGAATACATTTGAAACAGATTGATTTCTTTTTTCTGTTCAGGCCAGCAGAGGGCAAAAGTACCCTTTAAAAGCACTGCTGCTCTGTTCAAACCATAGAGATCCACTCCACCTCCCCCCTCCTCTCTCCCTTGCTGTCTTGGCTGACTGTGAAATCTCATCATATATGATCACATAGTAACATGTAAAACAGGCAGGGGTAAAGGTGGAAAGATTCTGCACTCTTAATTGATAATGACCATTTACTTTTACAACTGTCTGTTGTTTAATTGTGTATTTACACTCTTGGTAAAGTGAAAACACATGCAAGTTACTTCCAGTTCAAGGTGATTCCCACACCAGCTGCTGCTGTCAGGGGCCCTGCAGATGTTCATACACAGAGCGCTGAAGATAAACTGCTTCCTGGCTCATCCAGATCCAGGACGGGAGGTGGATGTCCTTCCTGCAGCACGACAGAAAGTGTGTTTTTGCTGTGTGTGACTGATTACATTTGTTATGAACTGAAGTTGTATGTGTGAAAAGCACATGAGGGCTGTTTTTGGGTAAGAAGCATCATTCTGGTTTGTTTTTAAGAAGGCAGTATTCTGCATATGCAGCTACATCTGCTGTTTGGGCATTCAGCTAACATGAAATTATATAGGACCATGATGTGAGGTATTGCCATTAGCAGTGGGAGAGGGTCTGCTTGTGCTTGTGCATGCTACCAGCGTTGTATTGGATGCTAGTTGTGTTTTAAGTTACCTTTTTTCTGTCTGAGTAAAATCCTCATACTCACATATTTAGGTCATATCCACATTCAGCCACGTCAATGCATATATTAACATACACATGCAGAAACATTGCAGGCGGTACTGCTGAATCTGTACACTCTCCTTGCATAAACACACCTTGATTTGTGATATGCACCAGGCAAAATATACAGAATAACTATCAGCCATACTGACTCATGGGCTGCAAGTCACAGGTGTTAAACTCTTAAATTAAACTACGGCATAGAGTCACAGGCTATTATTGTTTACATGGGCCTACTGTTCATATTTAATTTGTCACTGGGAACTTTAGAAAAAAAAAAAAAACTTGTTGCAGCAAGTAAACACTTGTGTGTTTGGAAAACAGAATCCCCCATAAGGTGTAGGAAGGGCAGCGTGGGCTTTGTTTGGATGACTCTGCAAACAAATGAGTCACTGTACTCAGACAGTTCAGCAGCACATCCCTCTACAGGCCACATCTGTTTACTTCTTATCTGAGCTAAGTTGGACCATAATAAGGACTCTAAGTTACCAGACCAGATAAAGTTAAACTTTTAATATCAAAGTTGAACATCTGCCCCAACAAAACTATTGGTTATTCTTCATGTGCTTCCCCAGGTCAGTAGTAGCAGCGGTGCCGCTTCGCTGTGTGTGTTTCCCTGTCCACAAGTGGCCATGTTTGCATTTACAAGTAGTGAAGTAAGAGCTCTTACGATCTGTCTTTCGTCCCTCTTCTCTCTGTGGCTAATTTATGGTCAACGCAACCATTTGAAGCCTACTTTAACAAGACAATGTGGTCAGGAAGACGTGGGCCCTCACCTAATGAGTGAAATTGTCAGGTCAACAAGTTATCCTCTGACGTAGAT
This sequence comes from Chaetodon auriga, assembly GCF_051107435.1. Lineage (NCBI taxonomy): Eukaryota > Metazoa > Chordata > Actinopteri > Chaetodontiformes > Chaetodontidae > Chaetodon > Chaetodon auriga. The sequence goes on along the minus strand of NC_135078.1, from coordinate 18,385,811 downwards.
TATGGAGAGATGGGTGACACAGGGTCACAATCCATTGTTGCAGTGTTAAAAGGATGTGGCTGATTAACACTGGCCCACACCTACACTGGTTTTGTGATTGTCCAGAAACTACCCACTCAGCTGATGTGCCATTAGAGGGACTGAGGGGCTGGAAACTCTTTGTCCCTTTGTCATACTAATAATTTCCTCATAATTATCAGTTGTATTTCAGGCCAAATGGACACATCAGCTGCCCATTTCTTGATTCTAATTGTGTGTATAATGTGTGATCTGTCACTGGAGGATATGACACTGACCGAACTGCAAGTCTTGAAAACATTAAATGCTGCTGATATTTCTTGTGGATACATAAAACAGTAAAACATTATTTATCCTGCCTCCCTGCACATAGAAGGAGAAGGAAACGGAGTCACATTGGAATAAATGCCCTTGCTGAAAAACATGTGTCCATATAAAGGTATTCAGTGTCTTTATGCACACTAAGACTGGATGGAATAATAAATCAAATGCACCCAATGACGCTGTGTGTTAGATAATACTTCAAGATGACATCTAATATAAAAGCCCAAATATCAGGTTTATAATAACAATCACGTTATCATTTTTTAAATACAAATATATTGAATTCAACGCCCACTTGCATGGCAGTGTTTATGTTGCTGTATTGAATGAATGTATACATCAAAGAGACATCACAGAGCTTTTCCAAGCATTTAAAAATGGATTTATTGCAAATTATCATGCCATTAAGGAATTAAAGATTAAACCACATGCATCACATTCCCGATTCTTCCCGTATAATGGGAAATTATGGAGTCAAGTCCGTATAGTGAACTAAGAAATAATTGACTGTGAACATCACATAGATCATTGAGACAGTTCCTTTGTTGAGTATACAAGCCACCAGGTGGCAATGTGTGACAGCTTTGACTTCTTCATGACTCAGCTTTAACATTTTCCATTTCCTCTGAGCTCCAAACACCACCCTCAGTCAGGCTGCAACAATGACTGTGTGAACACACATTGCCTGTTGTGTTGATGTTTTGGGGTGAATAATGTAAAACTCCAACATGTGCAATGCCCCACATTTTGCTGTGTTTACAAGTCCAGCATTTATCCCCACGCACGGATCTCTCAACAGTCAGCAGATGTGGAGCAAGTCATGTGGTGTCAACAAACCTTCCTGAAGGACTTAGTCAGTGTGAAGTTTATGTTACTGATGAGTAATAAACAAGCTGCTGCGCTTGATGCAGTTTCCATGAAATCATAGAAAAAATGTTTGCACTCTACATTTATATTACACAATGAATGTAGTAGCTAAAGACGCAAGTAATCAACAGACAGCTGTAAAGTATATTCAGCTCTATCAACAATCCTTTCCTGTGAGAATGAATGCAGGTTTTAGTTTACATTACTGATGAGCAATAAATCAGTAAATGCTCAACTGTTGTGCCAGTGCATCTACAAATTTCAAGCTTATATAAGGAAGATAGAAGGTTGGGGTATTTTTCATGAAAGGATAAAGCATTAAATCACATCATCAAATCATTGACAGATCTTTGATAATGCAGCAAAAAAACATCTGCACACACTCCTCACATTCAACTCCGACATTAACATGTTTACTGATATGTATCCTCGAAATCCTTCCATGGTCAATAAGGAGAGAGGCATGAATTATGGTGTTTCATAACATACCTGACACACTGTAATCCAGAGGAAAATTCACTGTGTTGCACATATTGATTCATTTGTGCAGTGCAGCCCTGCTAATCTGTACATTGCTCATAACATCTGTAAGCGTGCTATAGTCAGAAAAAAGGCACTGACTGTGAGACCAGGGGCGTCTTCAGCATTTCAAACATTTCTTGCTTGTCTTTTGGGTCCTTCCTAGAGTTTGGTGATTTATTCTTTGACGTAAAACAGAGTCAGTGCTGCAATATACTGCAATAACACTTATCTCTCAGAGATTTGAAGACGTTTATTACAGAGTAATGTTGACCAGCCATTGTCACAGTTCTTCCAGCCTTCAATAGTTCAGTCTGCAACCTCAACCATCTAACATATTTAAAAATACGATATGCAGTGCAAAAATGTACTGTTTAATTTGCCATTTTCCCTTAATGGCAGATTTGCTTCAAAAGAAACATAAATACAGGATGGTTTTGTATAAAAATCTCTAGGTGAAATCTCAAAAAGGTCTATTTGTCTTACTTCAAATGCTCCCACTCAGACCCTGAAGAAGTTTTTTTGGTGTATTAAGGGCGCATTAGTAACAGCAGGTACATAGATAGAGGCTATTAGTGTAACGGCTGCAGTGAAAGTATAATTCTCTGTGAAAAGAATTTTACAGAGACAAAATTATATTTTGAAGTGTTTTTAACAGCCCATCGCTAAAATTGTGCATCAGAGATGCTACAATTTCTCATGCCATCAAATAATACAGCTGCAGAAATGCTTTTATATTGATGGAAATTTTCAAGTCGAACAGTGAAACCCCTGAAACATAAAAAATTTGCATAAAGTGCTCATGTGTGACCCTGATCATTCTGCTTCAGAGGGACTGGTGATCATGGTGTTCCCAGAAACAGCACAATGCATTCTTCCTCCAATTCTGCCTCGCCCTTGCAAAACACCTCATCTCAAATTATTCAAATTGGACCTTAATTCAGTTTTTACTTTTCAATGCATGAACACCTGCGAGAACTTTAATTGTTTGGAGAACTCATCTGCTGCTGCATGGAGTGTTTCAGTGCATAGCTTGAAAAAAAAAAAGCACAAGGTGTAGAAAAAGGCTCCCTAAATGATTTTAAAACTTATCTTGAAATTGAATGATATTGAATGACATGCCATGGGCACCTGTCTGGTACCCATGGCATGTCACATGTTTTCACTATAAGTGAGCCTATGTTACTGTTTTCTGAAGTGTAAGAGAGCATATGGACATGGTTAGTTGGAAATGGTGTTATAAATAGCATTAGTTCTTGGGCCTGATATTTTTTAAATGGATCTATGTTGCTTCTACTTTAACTCTCTTTAGAGTTCAGAAATTGTGTAATTATGATTATGGATCTTGCTGTTGGCAGCTTGCAGATCAGATTATTATTATTTACATTGACTCAATCAATCACAGAAAAGTTGTGAAAATAGGGACCTTTCATTCAACATTAAGTACACTAACCCAGAGTGTAGCATGGTTGAGAGGTGCTTCATTAAATCAGCCCATAAAGCATCCATGTCAATTACTATAATGCAGCTATTATGAGCTGGTACACTTCTCCGGTCTGATGGAGATCTGTCATGTCTCCTCAGGTGGTGCTGGGGTTGGTGAGTTTGAGGGCATGCAATAACCAAGAGTCTGGGTATTAGCAGTGCTCCTTCTCTCCCCGGCACCCCACAGAGAGCAAGAGAGCAAGAGAGAGGGAGAGAGAAACAGCATTTATTTGTCCGATCTAAAAGCCCTAAATCCTACTACACTGTTTATCAGTGTAGGAATTGTCACATAAATCCTGTAGTAAAAACTTGGCAGTTCAGCCTATGCTCTGCTCATTTTTCGAAACGCTTGGAAGACTGTGCAGCGAGAGCTCACTTCAAGGCGGAATAACAGCGAGTGGGCACTGCAATTTCCTCTCTTTCTGTAGTCAGACGCAGTATCTACTTGTGTAGGTGTTTGTATATATCCGTAACTTGCGTCACGCTGCATGCTCACATATTTTATATGAGATTAGCTCTTAGAATGACTTGTTTTCATCAGCAGCTGTGGAAATGCCCATATTCGTGGAGATGACGCAGAGCACAGTTTTTGAAGAATTTCCAATCCAAAAAAAAGAAAACTCCCATTAATTTGTCCCCACCAACTAGCTTTGTACTGTATAGATATGAGCTTAAACATCTATTCAGTCTCCAACATGGTAGAAAATTAAGATCCAGAGTGTTATTCCCAGTAGCAACAGACCTATGTCAGACTTTTCAGATGCATCTCTCCCAAAACTCAATCACATGAGAGGCTACCAGCAAAAGCCTTTGAGCATGTAGTCGTATCAGTCAAAAAGTACTTAACACCGATAACAATTTTCAGAACCACTTATCACGGCAGCAGTGGTGAAGGTCTTCAGCAGTTTAGGCAGGATGTTCTCTAAAGCTCCTTTGATTCAAGCATTGTGCAGAATATGCAAAGTGATGAGCAGCGTACTGTACCAAATGTGAAGGATGGAGGAAACAGCTGTGTTGTCATGGATAAGAGGCTCCTCATGACGAGACATGTGGGTGATTCTGTCTCCATGGTAACCTAAGATTCGACCGCAAGAACAGTTTGTGAAGAGGACAGAAGATGTCGAGGCTGAAAACTTGGGAAAATCGCACTTCTTTGAGTACACATGCATTCAGATGTCACACATCCAACTCTCGTTCCTACAGAGACATTCATGCAGTTGCCAGATTACAAAGGATTGCTGTCGCTCTTCGCCACCTACACGCTCATCCCCTAAACCACTAAAGAAAAAGAGACTGCAGTTGTTCTTAATGAGTTCATAAGATAGTTGAACAATCTTAAACAACAACTAAAAATTAAACAATCATCTCATGTTTCGAGTTAAATAAGTTGAATTATTAACTGTAATGGCACTATAGAGCATTGTTTGAACAAAACCTTTGTCTTTGCTGGCCTCTTTCGTTTTTTTTTACTTTTGTCATAACCATCTACAAAGCTAATAATGTCACTTTGTTTGGAGTGATTAAAATGTAAAAGCCATGCAGGTACACGTCTATAAAGAAATGTTGTTGAGCACATTTTTATTCCTGTTTGCTCCAAGTCCTCAGATTGAGCCTGAAACTTGTGAAGATAAGGAGGACTCAATGCACTCCTTTCTTACACACTCAAAGCTGCATGAAGCAGAATTTTTTATATTAACAAAGTAAAAAATGACCGTGTAATGAGAACGGGGTTGATAATATTGATAAACCCAGAGAATTACCATCCTGGCCTGCAGTTCAGCTCTGTGGAGCTTTCCATCATCTTTCCAATCATCATTTTGTTTTTACGGCTTTACTGTTAGATTCAATCTCACAACTAATGAGCAGGGGGAGCTCCAGAATTTTTATTAAATCAAAAGCTGTAAAGTGGGGCGCCATAATGTTGGGGATGTCTGGGGGTCCTCCTCAGGAAAATATGAGCATTAGACACTTCACTTCTGGTGACTTTTTAGGCATGTAAATAACCTCAAAACATCCTGATAGCAAATCAACTTTGGGCAGAAACTGTGAACACAAAACTCAGGCACCAGACAACAGTGTTATTTATTGGGGAGGACAGGTCTCTCCAACCCTTAAGATCCTAGGCTTTATCTACATACATTATATAACATTACACTTAGCGTTGCCAGCAAGTGCTAGCTAACCCATAATTAGCCTGTTAGACAAGTTCAGTGGCAGCAAATTCTCATTTAAATGTTGGCAAACGTGTTGAATCATAACTCACCACGAAGCTTGCTTGGTGTTATTAGCTATATTAATGTTACGAGGTTCTCCATTTGTGTGTTTAGTCAGGCCTCTGGTGCAGTGGTTTGTAGGTAGAAGATGTGTTTGAAGTGGATTTCACAGGTGAAAACAACGAAATAATGACCCCACCTCTGGATCTGCCCAAGATAATGAGGTGTTTTTCCAGCCTCATCAGGAAGTTGTTTTCAGCAGGAAAAACTCTGGAAAACCCACTGTACATTTCCACCCCGGTACTAAATGTCAGGCACAAACTGTGATCACAGTGAAGCGATTAGGAAGCTAAAGAGCCAGATATTTCCCCCAGGAGTTGGTGAAGAACAAAAATACTGAATTCTGGACTTACATTTGGACACAAACACAACTCCAAATGAATACAAATGTAGCTGCGCATCTGCTGGATGTGTAAATAAATTGCACATTTTCCAAATGCCAGTGTTGTGTTTACAGCTTCTGCTGAACCAGCCAAAAACCTTCAGTGCAGATTTAACAGTCAAACATGGTGAAAATGGCAAATTAAGATTGATCCTATAGAAAAATCCTCATCATCTATAGGTTTTTATCTTTGCTGCAAGCAGCACGGTTTGTACATTCTGTTCTGATATGTGAATCCATAAGTGGGTTATATCATGCTTGCTGTACATTCATGTTCAGTGCCTGATGTTTCCTTTCCAAGAAAGAGAGGCTGTGATCAAAGAACTTCTGTTGGAAGTCTGTGAAGAGAATTTATGTATGCGTGACATAATATGTCATGACGGTGAAAGGACAGGGCCAATGCTGCGCAGGCCCTCAACCCTTTGCCCTCATGTTCTTTTATCACTATTTTCCTCAGCTCAAAAAAGTTTGCTGTGCATGTCGCTTCAGCAAACACAAATATTGGCATTCAGGGTCATCAAATGTTTTCACCAGTTTGCCGTTCTATTCAATCAATGTGTGTTCATGCAGAGTGTTGCTCATCAGCAGCATAAAGCACAAAAATGAAAAAGGGAGGATAGATAAATAAACATATAACTGCAAGTAATGTTCATGACTGTGAGAAACATAATGCCATAACTGTGCAAGAAGTAAAAAAAACCTTTCCACATCATGCTGCTTTAGGTTCGTTTATGGCTTTTACACGCTTAACATAACATTTCAAAGTCAGAATATCAGCACACTCAGGAATTAGATAATGATATAAAACTACTGTGATGTTCTATAATTCTGGTTAAAAACACCATGAAATGGATTTAGGATTTAGGTTACGCAAGTTGAACAGTGGAAGAGAACATTAGGATCTAATTTTAGCCGGACAATTAGTTCTGGCTGAGTGTAACTTTTGATGTTCTGGCCATCTGGATCTGGTTCTCTGTGTAAGTTAAGTTATGATTAAAGGATGAAAGCCAAGCTGTTAGAGGACCTTTACTTCAAAATAAACTTAGATGATTGTCATTATAGTTCACTAAAACTAATAATTGCCTACATTGCTGGCAGTTGAGCTGATACGGATGGATGCTTGATGAATTTGAAAAAAATATGACTTTGACTTTAAAGGGAGCAGAAATAATTTTCCTATCTTCACAGTGACACATTCCATTACATTCTACATTCAAATCACACTTATCTATAGTGAGGGGGCTGCCTTTCATCATTATCTTTTCTGGGCTGAATAGGAGGCCCGTTATGTAAAGAGAAAGTTCAGATGTATTCACAGGTGTGTGTCTGGAAGTGAAAGCCATCTGTGAACTGCGATAAGGGGACCAAAAAGTGTCCATAACTATTTCCTCACCTGGAAAATTGTATCCCCTCGGCTGAAGTAGTGCAGCTGTGGTTTGTGGTGTTTCATTATTTCACTCACAGAGATGTCTGACGGGGGATGGGTCTGCTGTGCAGATATCAGATTTTTATACTGCAAAATATCTCTGCTCCCCTGTCAATCTTTAAAAAAAAGTTTGAGATTGTGTTTTAAATTTAGCAAAACCGTGAAGAGGAAGACTCACAACAGTGACTCCCAGGACATTGGCTCCAAATGTGTGAAACTACATTAACCAGAAGAACCTGCAAGCCGCCTATCAGGAAATATACCCAGCATTGTAATTCCGTTTTCATCAGTGGCAACTCGTCGATAACGCTCAAGAATGGAGCGTTTGAAGTTAGACGCAGTGTTCAAAGTGTGTGCCCTCCCCCTGAGCTTTTTAATCCTGCCTTTATCACACCCCTATTTTTGAGGGCATTATCAGGAGACTGTAGGTGGTTTGGTTGGAAAGGAAAAAAAGCATACGGAAATCTCTGGTGGAGTAGTGTTTAGTGTTACGTTACGTAATATCTCAGTTTTCTAAGCTGTGCAGTCACTTGGCCTACATATTTCCATTGTCTGAAATTCCTCACTGCCTCCATCTCTTCCTCTACTCCATCACTAATGCACCACTGGAAATAAAGAGGTATAATTATGCTTAAAATTAGCCATTCAAATGTTTGAACTCTTTTCCAGTTACTATTAAAGTCCATTATTTGAGAACAAGGCTTTGGTCTCACAAGAGTGGCAGATAGGAAAAACAGTTCCTTATCCACAAAGGACACAAAACAGGCACAGAGCAGATTATTATATCTCTCAGAAACTAAATATAGTGCCTGTGTAACATCCTGAAAACAAAGACGTAGCTGTAAACTTCCACCCTCATTGCTATTCTGATCAGTTTTGAAACGTGAGAATGCTCATGACTAAAGTCCTGTTGGCACAGTGCCTGAATTCTCTGTGACAAAAAGTGACTCTGAGAAGACTCCGTCAACAAACGTAGGCGATTGTCTTCCATTCGCTGCTTTATTTTGTTGGTTGCAATTAGTTTGTGTTTTTTATGCATTGTTTGGCTTGAAAATGAGCTTATCTGCAGACATGTACACTGCAGTTCTGATTGATTTTTACATTTGTTGATTCTCAGGAATAGTAGCTGTTGCCTTAGCAATGGCAGATGAGGATCTAAATAATTCTATATAATCAAGCATCAATTACATTTACATCTTCTCAGTCATTAAGCGAACATATGTCTTGAAACTGGTGTGAAAGAGTTTAACCCATGGTTAAACACATATACCTGCCATGGAAACTGCTCTGTCTGCTTTGAATTCGACACAAAGGCCATAGGAGGGAAGGTGTTCCAGCACGTGGTTCCTGCAGCAGTAATGGGACGTGCTCTGCTCACCTCTCTGCTCTATGATTCACAAGCACCTCGCTCCCTAACCTGGGTGGTGCTGACTTTCACAGCATTGTTCCAGGCCTCCCATACTCCGCCATCTTGTTTCCTGTGGAAGAACAGGAAGTCCTGCCTGCAGCTGTTCCCAGCACTGTGAACTAAAGAGCTTTTGCAGGCACACACAACCACACACACACACACACACAAAGTATACAGTATACACATATCCTCTTCCTTCGTCTTTCCCCTCAGCCTGAGTTCAGGATGCCCCTCTCTGATGTGAAGATGACCCCAGGGATGATGGGATGAAGCCAAAAGCATGTCTGCTTTCCTTTTCAAGACAAAACCTCTGCCTGTATGCAAGATTCACGTGTGCAAAAGTATCCTTGAAAGGATATTGCAACATTCAGGGAATATTGTACAGGCTCCAACACGAGAAATTGCAGTTAAAGTAATACAACAGAATAAGTGCAACATAAAACACATTCTCAGACTGAGTCATCGGATGTCTTTTGAGGATTGTGTGAGTTTTTTTTATGTCCCATCAACCCTTAAGTTATCCAGCACCTTGTTCTCAAAATCACTTTTATTCTTTGTTTTGCAGGTGGCCTTGTCTGTTTGTTTCCATGCTCATCATGTGGGAATGTCAGTGAGTCCATGATTCTCATCCATAGCATGGAGGACAGATCCTCATATGACGGTCATTCAACAGTGGGAAAATACCCAATGACCCCGCTCCTATTGAGTGCCCGATGCCCTAATGTCTACGTATTGAAAGGGGTCTTGATAATGGATGTTTATAGTATTTGTCCATCAACAATTACATCACAGATAATACAATTGGTGAGACATCTTATCGTTGCCGGTTATTGTTTCTGTGCAGTGATCCTGATAATCCCTGGGCCTTTTACCAGATCTGAAGTCAACTTAATAACCGTGCAGTCTGCAAGCACTTACAGGGTTGTGAAGAAATGCAACAGCACACACAGTTTGCCTCCAGTAATCTATTAATTTATCAAGTGACAGAATACAAGCTTGTTTAATATGTGTGGTTGTATTTGTGTTTCACAGGACTTATCTGTGGGTCACACTTAAAGTGTGGTCTCACCAAAAAGTGGAACAGTGAAATGAATCAGTGTGAAATATTTCACTCCTTCTCTGGATGTAATGACTATGCTCACAGGCATAGTTGTTGACTTGCCCTGCTAGAAAAAAATAGCATAGACCAGCATACAGTGGCTGACTACCAGCATGACCAGCATAATGCATGCTGGTGCTACTAGCAAGACCTGTATTTGTTGTGTTTTGGTGTATGGTAGTGGCCAGCATGGGGTGCTGCTGATGGAATGGGATGCAAAGTATCAAATATGGTCTCAATTATTTTGGTCCTTTAAGAATTTGACAAAAAACCAAAACAAATATCAAGGTATTAGATTGCAGACACACACAAAAGTCAGAAACACTTTAAAGTAACTTTGGTTGTTATATTAACCAAAACACACAGATGCACAAGTCTTGTTTAGTTCTTTATAAAGTAGTTTAAGTTTTGTAGCTATGCTTGTAGTGACAATGTTTACATCCATATATTGTGACTAGGACAAGTATTGCACCTCATCTTCTTTTGGAAATGCAAATACTTCCACCGTATTCTCACTGCCAGACTCTGCAACTCAGCAGCAAAGCCTTGCCCACCACTTGCATCAGAGCCTATGCTTCTCACAGTTCTGAGAATTACACTTTATATAAGCTAAAAAGGTCTCTAAAGTGAAGAAAGACACATTCATAAAATGACTCAGTCCTACTCAGTATCACAGAGGATAAATGCATCTTTTTTGCATTTGAGAAGGTCTCAGCAAAAGGCCAGGGGCAGAAGAGCTCGAATTGAAATAGTTTCCGGACACTTGAGCAGACTGAATGCTTGATACGCCACCCTGTTCCCAATCTGCTGCATTTTATCACTCATATAACAAAAACTCCAGCAGCAAATCAGTCGGAAATGCTTACAGTTTGCTGGAGCCTAGTGGAATTAATTTCCATGATTGAACGTCATATTGATAATTTCACTGTAATTGGTCCTGATTTGGCCCACTTTTCCCAAGGTTGCAAGTGATTGGAGCTTATTCCTGAATGCACTGGGTGGGAGGCAGGAAAATACCCTGGACATCTTGCCAGTTCATCACGCCGAACATACACCCTCTCATTTACCTATGGGCAATTTAGACTGCAGTCCATCTGATTTGGAGTGTGGGAGGAAACCGAAAGATTTGGAGGGAACCCATGGAAACATGAGGAGAAGCATGAGATATTTTACATTTATTTTTTACATAATTTTAATGATCCCCGTTGGAAATTTCAGTAGGAGTTCTGATGTTGATTAACACTGGCATTATTCTGTCCTCGAAGCACATGTTTGATTACTCATGGACTAAGAAAAAGCTGTTGAAAATACATTTTTCTATGTTGGTAATTGGATGATGGTATGATGTAATGGATATTTAAAGAACCATTACAATGAACTGAACGTTGGTCTGTAGGATTGATTACTAAATATAACAATTATCATTCACTTCCTGTTCTCCTCTGCCTGTATTAGCATTTCCAAAGACTGACAAAATACAATCACCCTAATTAAACAGACACTCCCATGACTGAAAAAAAAAACAAAAAAAACGCTCAGATGAAATATTTAAACTGCAACAAAGATGTTCTTTCCTCAAGCAGAGAACACAGTGGTTCAGTACATTTTCCAAATTAACCAGCCCTCACTGGCAAATATTAGATGATGACCAATACCAGTGACTAATGTAATTAAATGACTCTTTAAGTGTTCTTTTCTGCTTCATATCTGAGAGAACACTTACCTAAAGGGACTGAAATTGCTGTTACACACCTTCCACAAAGACACAGAAATGCAGTGCCTTTATGATAGTCACTTACCCGAAGAATGCAACTAAATCTCTCACATTCCTGCAATTAATTAGACTTCCTCCCCATATCCTTTGCTTTACCCTCTGGAGGAGCTGGTTTCCTCTCTACATCCATCCATATGCTTCCTTTAAGGAAGGATGCCATCACACCTCCTCCACCCTGAAGGTTCCACCCTTTCCTCACTTTAAACCCATGGCCCAGTCAAGTTCAACCGTGAAGTCCAGAGAGGGTGTGCAGTATTAATGCATTGTTCCGTACATCAAGTCCTGGTCACATCTCAAGTGGAGTACAAAAGGGCATATATGTGTACATTTTGGGTGTGCACCTGTACATTTTTTCTGTTCATGGATATTATATGTCCTTTGTGTGTGCAAGGGAGTGTGGACTGTGTAGAGGAACCTCAGAATTACTATTGTAAAAAGAAATTACCTCTGAGAAAATGCAGCGTTTCAATATTGCCATGAGCTGCATCAAATTCTCCCATAAGCTCATCTCATGCAACACTGCCTGCTTTTTATGTCGTATCACTAAGCTGTAATAGTCGTGAGACCAGGATGTGTTGTTTAAGAGACTGAATTTGTGCATTGGTGTGTCGTAATTCCACCCGTAAAACAATAACTTGTTTATTGACAGACAAGGAGCTTGTGGAGAAAATCAAAACTTCATATTGCAGAGAATTCATAGTAAACGTATTTCAGTTAAAATGAGCACAATGTGGGTAAGCTGTCTTTCTTCATAGTCTCTGAAGGAGGCTGGATGAGCCTCATAGTTGCAATAACAGCCGTTGAGCACGGGGGGCACCATCCACCCACACAGGACATCTATATCTGTGGTTTTGTTTGTGACTCACTAAGAAAAAAGCGCAGGCTTTCTGACTAAGGGGGGAAGAGGAGGAAGAGTGTGAAATGTTGGTCGGCTCTGGCAGAGAGAGGAGAAGATAACTTGCTCGAGAGCAAGCAAGCTCAGTGAATCATCACTGGGATACCATGAACACACAAGGTGGTGAACCTCCCCCCTAACAGCTCCAGAGGAAGCCTCTCCCACAGGGTGAATAGGTGAGGAGAGCCAGGGAACTTCCTCCTGCGGGGGGAACATTCACCTCTGCTGTACAAAATCAGGTAATCTGGATTTGAAAAGGTGTGGACAAAGTTGGGGGTCATTCATGTCAAGCAGCACTGGAATCACTAATTGTTGTAAATCACCTAAAGGCTGTGGCCCACTGCCAGTTCAGAGACATTAAAAATTAAAGCAGGGAGCTTTGTCTGCTCAGACTACCACTGGCTGGCCGGTGCTAAGGCATTTGAATTTTAGTGGAAAAATACTGGTCTTAAGTCCTGTCTGTAAGCATGTGCTGCCTTCTGTAAAGAGAACCAAAGCACGCACATTTTCCCCATTTTTTTCAAGAGCTGCGTGACTACATTTCTGGCATATTTGAAACATTACACCATATTCTATGCGAGGCTTATGCTGATTTTTCACACTTGTGTGGGAATGTCCCTGAAAATGTGCCTCGGTTTGCATAACCGCCGTATGTGTGAATGCGTAGTTTTCACACACCTGTGTCTATCTATATAGCAAGCCAGGATTTGTAAAGCCCTTTTATGTCATTACCAGTTTCAGCTAAATGACAGCAGAGGATATCAGTGGGAGAGGGAAGCCATCTTAGAACATCAAGGACTTATGAATAGATCATTCAACAGGAACATGTAGCAGCAAACACCAACACAGAGGTAAACACGTTAAACGTACTGACGAAAATATGATGCATTAATGTGGCTGGTAGGCTTGTGCGGGCGAATTTTGCCTCCAAACTAAAAAAAAAAAACACAAGTCTGCTTTTTGAATGAGCCTCAGGTGTTACAAGTTAACCAGAATTGCATTTCACTGAATGAGAGGAGGTAGAGTCATGTTTGAATTGCGTGATGATTGTGTCACTCTATTGGCAGGGAACAAGCTGTGTGGTGTCACATTCTTAAGGCTGCAGAATGTTGAACTGCCTTTTTTTAACAGGAAGTGTGCACCCACCCACTAAAGCACAAGCACAGCTTCACAGTTTCCATCAGAGCTTACGGTAGGGTTAAAAAGGATGAGACACGGTACAGGAGGCTTTCTTACAGGAGCACATTCTATCCAGCAATTTAAAGATGTTTTCTTTTTTTGCCATTGCTCAGAGATTGCTCTGCATTACAACAGAGACTGCTTACTAAATGTCTGCTGTGTCTTTGTTATTCCTGCATTTCCTCTGCAAGGCACGGTTACCATTCAGGGTGTGCGAGAAGGATAGGAGCATTTGAGGGCATCTGCCAGTTAGTGAGAATAATCTTTAAGTAGATCAAGGTAGGGCAGTCCTGATATTTTGTGTGGTTAAAGGAAATACACTGTTTTGGTCATCAAACACAATCAGATAAGATATCAGTGTCATCTTGCAGCACGGAGATTGGTCTGGGGAGTGATTAGCCTATCTCAAAGCAACAGTTAGCCTCTTTTATAAGTGAAAAAAAACTATCCTTCTCATAACTCCTAACTCTTATTTATAGGTTGAATCTTGTGCAGTTGCAACGTGTAGTAGAAGTAAAGAATTGCACATTCTGGTTCAAGGAGCATTTATAGCTAATGCATTGTAGTGCATATCCTGACTGAACACAGCATCTTAAAGTTCCTGTCTTAACTGTGAGGTTCCCATCTTTGTGTAACCATTCTTTGAACCCCAGTGTGGTCGGCCACAGGAAGCACTGCCTGAGAAAAAACAAGAAGTGGTTGACTCCTGGATGGCAGGTTAGATGGGAGAAATTCATTGTTCAATTCATGATATTCAGTTGTTCAGGGTTGAGAGGCTTAAATCCAAGCCAACATGCATTGGATGGAGGGCTTGGATGCATCCTGTATACATGTACAGTGTATCATATAGTAAGTGCAAATCTCAGTCAGATTCACATTTACACCTTTGGGCAAGTCTGCAAAGACTAATAATTTCACAAACTGTCCGTCAAACCCTAAATATCCCTCTAGTCACAACATTTAAGATGGTGGCATGTCAGGACAGTTGCTGAAATTAGAACTCCTCTTTGAGAGTCATGCCTCTCAGGCTTGCCAAGGTCTGATTCATGTATCTCTGCAACAACTGAGGTCAAGCAGTTCTGAGACAAAACAGGATGAGGATTTGTTGAATTGACTTTCTGTTTTTCTCATGAAAGCTGTTTTGGAAAATAAAACTGCCCACAGCTATAACCCAGATGTTCGCCTGTTTTTCACTCTGGATAATCTCTGTCCATTTTTTAGATTCACAACATACAACTAAACATACAGCAGTGTCCAGAGCTTAAGTGGTATTAACTCATAGGTTTGGGGTATACTGTGATTCAGTGTAGTGTTTTCTCTGGCTGTTTACAAGATACAGTCTAAGGTACACGTCATCCAATGTGTCAATGTTCAACGGTGTTGCAGCGTTAAGCCTAGAAAACAATGGATGAGGTAACTCTCGAAGTCAGAAAAAATGGCTTTCTTCTAGGGATGTTTTGAACACAGAGGAAGGGGGTTGGGGGTGGTAAAAAGTGGAGTGGGAAGAGAGGATGGGGAGGAGCTTTCAGGCCTTGGTTCCCACTGACTGTGTGCAGCTGGAGGAGTAAAACAATATGTGAAACAAACAGTGAAAGGAATAAACATGACCACTCCCTCAGGAAAGTCCCTGTGGTACCTGCAGGATAACATGACAGCCTGTGTTTCAACTGAACCGTGACAGAAACTGTCAGGACATCAGAAAATGATGAACTTCAAAGTCAACATTTCTGTTTCATGATCACAAGTTACTGGAAGGCTGAAGACCATTTTAACTATTAGATGGATTGCCATGGAATTTTGTAGAGACTTTCATGGTCCTCAGAGGATGAAATACTTTTTTTTTTTCACCAAAATACTCACAAACTTGATGAACATCCTCAGCTTGTGTTTAGTGCTAACTAGCAAATGTTAGCATGCTAACACACTTAACTACGTTGGTGAACATCAACATGGTAGTATTGCCATTAAGAGCATGCTAACCTGTTAGCATTTAGTTCAAAGGACCACTGCGTTTACAGTAAGTACATTATCACAAAACCATCAGCATGACACTGACAGACTCTTGGCCTTTCAGATATTAACAACACATTCTATTGTATGAATTGTCAGACAGGGTAAATGCTACAGTGTGCTGCATATCTGCTATTCTCTACACAATATATCTACCCTTTCTGTTTGTTTAAACATAATGAATATGCTTACTTATGTGCAATAATGATGCACCAATCTAGGTATTCCCACATACTTCTTTGAAGTCCTTTCAGTGACGCCGTCAACCATACGTGTCAGTGAAATCACCAGCAGCTGAGGTAAAGCTTATTAACAGTCATTGTTCTCATAATTATCCCTCAGTATCCAGTTGAGCTTCCGGCGGGCTCTGAGTCATCAGTGGCAACTATCGTAGAGAGAGAGAGAGGGAGGGAGCAGGAGAGAGAGAGAGACCGAGGGAGAGAGAGAGGAGGTGTAATGTTCTTGGCGTCCAGCACTGAAGTGTGGTCATTTTCACTTTGTCACAACCTGTTATTGTTCTATTCTCTACAGTCTATAGTGCTTAGTCATAGGCTGCAGCTGGTTCAAAATGTATTTTAAATTTGCAGATTAATTTCATTTCGTCACAGAATGCAAAAATCGAATTGTGAAGTAATGCTGGACTTCCACACTGAGATGAAACATGGAATCACCTTTGTGGTGTATGAAGAGCCAGCGGGAGAGGATGAAGTGAGGTTTTTTTTAGGCATGGAGAAAAGATCTATATAAACCTTGCTGTATCAGGATACTCATGCATGCAGGTTTCTTGAAATAATTGCAAAAATCTCAACACATGTTGCATCATCTATTCAGATGCCTCTAATTTGCATGCCGAATCCTCAGCATGCCAGCATCTGAACATCTGCTGACATAATGCCTCACAGACAGAACACAGAAGTACTTGACTCTTTTTGCTAGATATCCCCACAATGGAGTACACATAATATTACCGTGCTATTGTAAGATCATTTCTTTGATTAATGAGTCAGCTGGTTGGTTTTGTAAATATTTGTCTCCTACTATACCAGATGTAGCCAATGTTATCCAGGCCTGCTCCCCATCGTGTTTACACACCGCTGGACAGAAAGAGCTGCCTTTGTACCCTCAACATATCATGTGGCTCCCACCTGTGTTTACAGAGCTACACATGCCCTCATTAAAAAGCAGAGTGCAGTTAGCTAGACAACACAATGGGCCATGTTGTCCTGAACCCTGTGGTTAGTGGAGGAAAGTCCACCACATCAGAAAGTCCCTGGTTCAGATAAGGACCACTGACGGTCAGCCGCACAGCAGTTTGCCGGCAAAGACACGTTACACAAGTTGTAGGAAGTTATCTCTTAAACAATAACCATCAGACAGTGGTACTCAAGAAGTTGGAAAAAGTCCACTTGGATGTATTGGGAAAAAAAGGTTATTTGATTCTACCTACAAAAAGGTCAGTCTTCAAAAAGCCTCCTGTGTTGTTACAGTGCAGGGAGTGTGCAGCTGCTGCAGAAAGGTTTCCAGAAGACAGAAAAAGAACAAAGATGGAGAAGACAGAGAAGACTAAGAACAGAGTGGGTGACCTTTGGTAGACAGACTGTAGATTGGAAAGAGCAGCACAATCTTTTCAAGCTCTCTGAAGAGTCAGAGAGGATTCTGGGCAGCTTAACTGGTTGTAATTACATGTTACTCCATCTGGATGAGAGGACAGAGCCATCAGCAAGGGCAGGGGGTGGGAGCAACTGGCACTGTGTGTTTGTGTAAATTCAGTATAGCAGAAGAAATGCGCTCAAATCAAATGACAAATGCTCATTTTGAGAATGTTGAAGCATTTTGTTTGATGTCATCGATTCATTTCTGTGACCAAGTTTCTCCCAGGATCATAGCACAGTTGAATTTCAGTCAAGGATAAGTTTTATCAATGTGTCATATTTCATGAACCAGTCCTATGATTTCAAGGTAAAACTTTCTTCTTGTGAACTAACCATCGGATGAATATAATGACAGTTTTACAGGAGTTCAACCTGTACTGTAACTCAGTGAAAGTGCAAGGACCTGAAACACAGTACTTCAGTTAATGTACTCAGTTTCTTTTCACATCTGTGTGGATGTATAAGTGTGTGTGAACGTGTGTGTGTGGGTGCATGAGAACAAGCGTGAAGGAGAAGTTCATACAGTACTGTGGATGTGTGTAGCATGCATCTGTGGACTTGCAGGCTGTTTGTGCATGCACATGTCACCATGTATCTGTGCGTGTGTGTGTGTGTGTGTGTGTGTGTGTGTGTGTGTGTGTGTGTGTGTGTGTGTTTGTGTGTGTGTGTCAGTCAAAAGTGTTAAATAATGGCCACATGGGGCAAGGTTGGCTAGTGTTGCTTGGTGGTTGAACATGATGATTTTTGACATTTGAAGTGTGTGTGTGTGTGTGTGTGTGTGTGTGTGTGTGTAGCTACAGAGACCAAGGCTTCAGTGGAGTGGACAATAATTGCTAGCTTCTTACACTGAACTTGACCCCCAGCATTAATAGAGGCTTTGCACAAACATGTAAACACTGGAAACCGTTTTCAGAAGAAAATGTTCACTTTCTGTGCAGCATGAAAGCAGGTGAGACAGAATAATACTGTGACATGTTTACATTATCAAGTAACAGGACATAAATGCATTATTTGATCATGTGTTTCTCATTTTGAACACAAACAAACACTGTTTGGCGTATAATAGCTTCCATATGTATAATATAATAAGCTTTATAATCATCATCATTCATCGTTGGTTTTATAACTTTTATTATTCTTGGTATCATTTATATCATTACATAAACTACATACATACATAATATTATCTTTGTGCAAACAAAGATATATTGTTATATATATATATTTATTATATATATTAGCATTACTGTGGATATTATTCCTGACATAATTTTCATATCATTATTCCCAACATTTTTATTCGAATTACATGACCTAATTTAACCATGATCATCTTCATCACAGCACAGTCTGAACAGTCTTCCTCATTTGCAGTCTGTTATTGACTGTCTTTATCATATTACATTTCCACTTACATTATTACATCATTGTTCTAATTTTGAGCAAGGACTCTCTTTTATTTAATTTAATTTCAGTGTCACAGTGCTGCAGTGCCAGCACCAGCAGTGACTCATGTAAGTAAGGGAGGCTGCAGCTGACTGAGATGACCTTAAGAATAAACGGCTCCTTGATACGTTATCTGTGTGTGTGTGTGTGTGTGTGTGTGTGTGTGTGTGTGTGTGTGTGTGTGTGTGTGTCACCATGGATGCGGTGACAGGAATGAAGCCAAACCTGAGTTATGATGATCTAAAGCAAACACACTGTGGTGAGACTTACATTGATGAAGTTTGTCATGGTAACAAGTTTCGCAGGAATGCATGGTGAGATAGGACGACATTTGACAAAGTTTTAAATGAGAGATGTGTGACTGTGGAAACTTTTAGCCTTATAACAATGTGGATGAGGCATCTGTGGCAAGTAAGGTAGGATGTAGGATGACCATTATAAACCGCAGCCCATTAGAATCAAAGCGCAAAGGTTTTTTTTTTTTTTTAAATATTCAGCAACCATATGAGAAGAAACCCATTATAGCACAAAGGGAGATACCAGTTTCTCCATTGACGTTAGCCTCAATCAACCATAATAGATGGATAGAAAGGTGTTGACGTTTTGTTACGAAGGTAGTGAGGTAGACTAGGAGTACAAAGCTCTGCAAATTCGCCAAGAGTAACATTTTTGAAGGAGTAAAACAGAGTGGAGTTTGGTTGAGACAGAAACTATAAAGCTGAGAGTTGTGAGAGTTCTCTGTCATACAGAGATAAGGTGTCATGGAGAGTTGTTGTTGCTATAGACAGCAAAGATTTCCTGTATTTGCCCTTGTGACAGCTAAGCTGAACCAGTCCCTTCGAGAAGGTGCTCGGCTATCTGTCCAGGTGGTCAGGACTATCCAAAATGGATAACAGTTTGTTCAGTGTCCTCCTCTCCACCACAGCTTCAAAAGTGTGTGGTTTGTAGCCAATAATGAAGCCACTCTTCTCAATCAGTTTAAGAAGTTTGTTGATGTCACCAGCTCCAGTGCTGCCACCCAAGCAGACTACTACAACAGACAGATAGATTTCCAGCATCTTGCTGCACATGTTGAAGGATCTCAGCTTCCTCTGCAAACAGAGCCTGTTCAATCCCTTCTTATGTACACCCTCTGTGTTAGTCTACTGGCACTGTGGATGCCTTCAAAGGTACACGTAGTCCTCCACCACGTCAACATCCTCCCCAGAATACACAGGGGTTGTGAGTCTTTTGCCTCTGAAGTGGATCACCATCTCTCCGGTCTTGGTCAGCCCACTCCACAAAATCCTCTACAGTGGTCTGTACTCCTCCTTCCACCCATCAATTACACATCCAACCACTGCAGAGACATCAGAAGACTTCTGCAAGTGGTGTGACCTGAAGTTGTACTGTATGTCTGTGGTGTACAAGGTGAAAAGGAGGGGAGACAGCACAGCACAGCACAGCACAGCACAGCACAGCACACTGTCCATTCAGATAAAGGAGGTCTGCCTGTCAGGTAGTCAGTAATTGAGGAGATAGTGGACATGTCTACCATCATCGCTTGCAGCTTCTCCCACAGTAGCAATGGGAGGATGGTGCTGAATGCGCTGGAGAAATCAAAGGATGTGATTCTCACAGACCAGTCAGTTCCATCGTGATGGGAATGAGCTCACTGCAGCAGCTCACCTTTCAGGACTGACTTTTTGCTTCAACTTATCATTATGGATTGACACCATCAGTCTTAAAAATGGTTCCCCATAAGCATCCTTTCACTATGCTGTTTTGTCTGCCACCAGGTACAACCTCCTGGAAACTGAAGGCGATGATGCAGCAACACCAAGTATAATACCACTTGGACATGCTTGGGGGTAACAGCTGAAAACTTTTTTCCCTTTAAATACTGATCTAATTGTTTTTCATACTAGTTGTTTCATATTTTTGCCCATTTCCCCCTGCAGCTGCACAGCATACACTTGTACTCCAGCAACCCTACAGTAAAACCAGAAAAGTAACTCAGATATGTTTGACAGCAGAATAGCTCTGGGGAGTGCTGTGCATGCCTTGGCCCAGGGAGCCATTGTCTCATAACACAGCCATGCCTTTTAGCATACCTTGATGTATTAGCTTCAGCTGTGTTTGAGCAAACATAAACCGGAAGCACCTGATGAACATTTTCACCAAACACCATCATTTTGATTGAGTCTCTGGTGGTATCACCATTTAAAAGAGAACAGAGAGAACTACAGTGATCCAATAATGATGAATCACCACACATGAAACACTTGTAGTTCAAGGGTGTCAGTGGTTAATATGAATTTGAATTTCAAAGCTTCACCTGGACGTTGGGAAAGACCTCAACAAACAGATCAAGAGGAAGAGGGAGGCTTTTTTTCTTTTTCGTTTTTTTTTGTTTTTTTTTACAGTGTTCCTTTTGGGTTGCGTAATGTGTGCCACAGCACACATTAACCTACGGGGCACTGATTGCCGCAGGAGTTGCTATGCAACTCAGACAAAGGCCAGAAAGCAGGGATGAAAGGTGTATCTATCAGCACAAATCCAATCACAGACATTTTAATTGAAAACGGAAAGGCTGTATTTGGTAATAGAGCATAAAATGTCAGGGCAGCCACAGAGTGAATCACCAAGAAATGTAATGTACTCATCCCTGACGTGAAAATGTCACACCGCGCAAACTCCCCGCATGAGAATGGTGGTAATGTCTGGAATTAGTGAGCAATAGAAAGCACCTGCTTTGGTATTCAGGGAATGCAATTCAACAACTTCACACTGCAGTGATCACTGTTTACGTGACATCCTGAAAATGAATGGCATACTAATGCTCCATGTGACAAGAGCAGTGAGCATGATGTCATAGTCTCTCCTTTACTAAGCAGCCGTTCTTGCTCTTTACTCATTTGGAAATGACGTGAACAATCAGTCATTTTGTTTTATTATTGAATTGTTAACTGGAATTACATTCAGCAGTCACCCGTGGAGAGTAAATGGGGGAGACATGGTGAAAAGGAGATGGCATCAGGATTTGTATTCAACACATTACCCGAGGCTGCTTTTTTTTCTCCCCCTCTCACAGACTATCTTTCACTGTCAAATGTTTTTGTAAATTTTCAGCTATCATCATGATTCATACCCAGATATTCTACATCCTCCTCCATCTTTTCATTTGCCATGGCAGCTTTTCTAGAGGAAGCAAATTAAAGGATTTAGTTAAATTTATCTTGAACATATGCTGTAAACCCGCAGGTGCAAACTGAATAAGGAATCTTATTGAAAACGAAGAAAGCCATGCTGGCTTCACAGAGAGCCATTAAAAAACCGCATGAACTCTCTGATTCTGTTTGATGTAGTACCTTGCTCCATAATGGTTACATGAGCTGACTTTAATACTGTACTGTGTTTTATGACTTACTGCACGTCTCACAACTATCCATTACATCCCTACAAGATGCTGTGATAATTCCTCTGCTCATTCATATTTGGTGTTCCATCTCTTTTATGACTCATGTGTCACCTCCATGACCCCTACACACTTCCCTTCCTCAAGCCCTTCATAGTCTTTTCAGCTTTTAAGTGTTTCTTTTTGTACCCAGTCTTTGCTGCCCCTCCCTGTATTTTTCCTCTCAAGCTAGCTTCCTCTTCCCCCCTCTCCTCTTCCTCCAGCACTATGCCTCTTCTATCTCCCTCTGCCTCCTGTGCACACATTAGTATTCTGTTCAGTCCCAGTCGGTCTAAGCAGGGATGCTGTGGCTGTCTGCTCCTCTGGTTTGAACCCACTGGAGTGAGGCACCCCAGCATGGCACAGCGCTTTATTCATCAGTGTGTAATTACTCAAACAGACACAGACACACACACAGTCAACTTCACACATACACTCACTGCTAAATCTCTACCTATCTGTGTTTCTCATCTGCACCCCCCCTCAAATCCACTATCTGTCTCCTTCTGCTGTGCGGTGGTAAGTGGTGCTGCTGCACTGCGAGCCGCCCCTGAGTGCAGCCGGCACTGACAGATTTCATTAGAGCTGTAATGCAGCCTGTCTCACTGTCTGCCTTGATAAGTCCTGCAGGACAATACAGACCCAAGACATCACGACACAGCACAACACACTAGACAGCGTCCAACATCACGACACAACCCAGCATGACGAGGCAAAAAAAAAAGAAGGATAAAAGGGAAAACACAGTATGACAAATCATCTTGATAATCACCTTGAAATTACAAAGCACAGCAACTTCATTCACTGGAAATAAGTGTTGAATGTATGTCATGCAAGTACTCCAACCAAAGTGCTCCAGTGTGATTTTCATGTGAAATCCACATGTACTATAAACACTGCATCCTGGAGGACCGTGGTGCACTGTAACATTGTTTTCTCACCCTGAATATCTGCTGTATCTTGGTAACCCAGATGGTATTTGTAAAGACATTCAAATGTTCAGTGGATCAGAATATGCTAATTCTCACTTCAATGCCAACTCAAGCAAAGCAGGATGCTTGAGCTCCTGCTTGGGAAACGTGATAATTTCAGTGCTGCTGCAGGAGCCCAGCCTCCATGTTTTCCTCCTCTCTTGCAGTCAGGCCATCCACAGCAAACAAGTGCAGCTCTGAGAAAAGAAAGCAGAGGTCTGACCCTCAGGCCACTGCTGTGAAGAGTATCAAAGGTTTGATGCTGTCACTGAGATCTGTGGTAGGTCTTGACAATGTGTGGACATGCAATACAAACATGGACACACACACATACACTATTCTGTTCGTCTGGTCCCATGAGGCACCAGTTCACAGCCCAAGGCTCCTTTTTTTCAGATGTCAGATCTGTCACCACATAAACTGTGTGATCTCAGTCACATACATATCACTTTCAGTACAGTCCTCATACGTAACTTGCAAGTTGCCTGCTGCTATCATCAATTGAATCATTTTAACTTTGGAACAGTGGTCTAGAAAGGCATTAAAGATCTTATCCGTAAGATTTCAACCACAATCCGCTTTTATGCTCCACATGCCAAGTTTTCCACACATGACCGGGTCACAAAAAAAGTTGTTCACGTTGCTGAGAAATTGGAAGTGTGTAGCCTGTTGCCTGTAACTCATCTAAGGCTGTATTGAGATCAACACTAGCCCTGCATATAAAATGCAGCCCTCTCATTCATTTGTATAGAGCCAGTCTGCAGAGCTGTTTGCAAGTCTGAATCCCTGCTCCGTCTTGTTTCATTACTGTCTGCAATGCCTAAAACTGTTCCGCTATCAAAAATGCCACATTTTTATTGAACAATGCTGTACGATCCTGTGCCTGCTTCCCAACTAAAGTCACAACACTTGAATGTGTTTAATGTGAATTGTTTTCTTTGGCTTATTTCACCGTAATCAGACCCATCACATCACGTATCCTTCAGCCATTATTAGACCGATCACATCGCTTGCCCTTTACTTGCTGAACATCCCTCTGTGCTGCCCAGGTGAATCAATACCATGAACCCAGTAAACTGCTGAGCGACCCACTAATGCTCCCTGCAAGTGGTGCTTCTGTGTCCGTATGTACATGTGCTTGGTTATCAAGCTGTCTAGTTGGAAAGGTTGTTCCATTCTACACACAAACAAAAGACGATAGGAACACTTATATCATCAGCAGAATCAAACTGGCTTTCTCCATGAACTGAATGACCCCAACATTTCCCATTTGAGATTTTCTTTTAAGGCCTGTGCATCAGCTTATTTGCTAAAGCAAATGCATCTTTAGATGGAGACCTTTCTTTCCCTGTGTCATTTTCTTACCCTCTCAAATGTCATTATATTCCCACAAAGCCTCCCAAGCACCGTGACAAAGTCATTTCAAGCTGCGGTCCTGTGAGAGCGCAGTGACGTTCTAGGACAATTCAGACAACCAAACTGTCGACTGCATGAAGCCTGGGTTGTAAGCAGCACTCCTGGCATGTCGAATTAACTTGTCGTTTATAGGAAAAATGCAGAGTGTACTGTACAGCAGGTCGTTAGAGGGTTTGAATTTTTATTGTCTATAAAAGCAACAAATGCTAACATACTACAAGTAAAGGTTGGTGCAGCCTCACCTTAATTCTCATTTATCCGCCTGCTAGAAAGAAGTGAGTCAACCTTGGTATTGTTGGTATGCCATTGAGCAACTGATGACTGGTATGAACAAGCTAAAGGCATTCAAAGCAATAATGATGCCACAGAAGACAAAAATGTTCTGCGTGTAGATGTGTCTCTTTTGCTTCACTAATAAATCTGCAGCTTGTCTCAAAATCACTTTAAAATCAGATTCAAAAATACAATAAATTGTTGCTGTTATTTCTATTTGAAGCAATTGTATTCTGAGTTTGGGAATAACCGCAGTTTGTTAATAAATCACATTTAAAGTTCTGTTTTCTGCATTTTCAATTTCAACCTGCT
This sequence comes from Chaetodon auriga, assembly GCF_051107435.1. Lineage (NCBI taxonomy): Eukaryota > Metazoa > Chordata > Actinopteri > Chaetodontiformes > Chaetodontidae > Chaetodon > Chaetodon auriga. The sequence continues at coordinate 18,360,646 of NC_135078.1, read as the reverse complement.
GTATTTTAACTCTGACCATATAAAGGAAACGGTCTCACCAAGACAACATGTAAAACTTCTGAGTCGTCTGACAAACAGTTCAGGAATTCATTCTTGCTTTATTTCTGGTTTTTATTCTTGCATGGCATGCCAGACATGCCCAGACATTTTCTGTCGCTGCAGCTCAAAATTAAGCCTTGACAGGGAAGTCAACTGATCCTGTTACAACACAGGAACTAACACAGAGCTTTACACATGAACTATCATATCATGCACAACCAGATGGCTCCTGATGTGTTGGAACAGAACTTAGAGTAATAGACACCCTCATAATTGAGATAAACAACCTCTAGACTGATGATCTGTTTTTTAATGCCATAACATCAACATTTTACAACTTGTTTACTGTTTGTCTTATTCATATTTTAAGTCAACAGTTCCTAAAGGGACTTAATATTCTATCTGCCTTGCGTTATAGCCAAAGGCTGCTTAATTGAAAGAAGTTTAAATTAACACAAATTATTCACTCTTTAATCTACAACCCCAGTTCCAAATAAGTTGGGAGGCCATGTAAAACATAAATTAAACAGAATGTGATAACTTGTTCATCCTTTTTGACATATACTCAATTATAAACTGTACAAAGACAAAATATTTAATGTTTGACCTCATCAGCTTCATAGATTTTTGTAAATATCTGCTTATTCAGAATTTGATGCCAGCAGCACATTTTAAACAAACTGGGAAAGTTGTGGAATGCTCCAAAAACACCTGTTTGGAACATTCCACAGGTAAGCAGGTTGATTGGTAACAGGTGATAGTATCATGAATGAGATATGAAAGGGGCATCGTGGAAAGACTCAGTCATTCACAAGCAAGGATGGAGCGAGGTTCACATGACTGTATGAAGGATGTTACTACATGTAAAACCAATGCTGGTGCACAGTTCATTTGCAAATGATGCATTCTGTTTTTATTTATATTTCACTCAGCATGCCAACTTTTGGAATTGAGGTTGTACAAAACACAGAACTACAGTGAATCACTGAAATACGTCATCGTGCAGATGTGTACCCTCAACAGCCACTCCTGCAGCTCCTGTTCAAAACACAAACAGTAGTACACCACTCAAAATATCAACCTTCTGTCATATAAACCTGTCAATAACTACAACTGCATCATCAAATAGAAGTCTCTCTTTCGCAGTGCGCAAGGAGCCCAACATGTGAAATATCTTAAAATGACACTGTCAGTGTCAGTGCATCTTCCAGTTGAGACTGCGCTTTTAATATAAAATCTTAAAAGCCGCTGTCTTTTATTACTTTTATTTTGTACTCATCCTCTGCATTATTTCATGTCTTTTTCTATTGTGAATCACTCTCTGACGTCTGTTCTTGAAAGGTGTCCTATAAATAAACTACTACAATTACTTACTACACTGGGGATGGCGTCTGTAGAAATTGTGCTGCAGTTGAGGTATAGTTGACAGCAGTGGAAGCATTCTGAATAATATGGATGGATTATTTTTCACATTTCAATACTGAGATTTCATGATACTTTCTTCACAATTGCAAGTGCAAAACAATTCACTGGTAACCTTGTTGGTGTTTTTTAGGACAATTTTTTCCTGATTTGCTCCTGTGACGTGTGAACATCTCAGCAGAGAGCAACTGTTTGTTTTCTGCTGTGGGAAGAATCCACTCTAATCTCTTGGAAATCATATTTGCAGTAGCGTCATGGCAGCATATTTAACAGCAGTGGGAACATTGCTGTTTTGTGGCAGAGAAACTTTCGGATGCAAAATTGTATGTAAATAGCTGCAGTATACGCCTGTACAGTCCAACCAACAAAACCCTTGCAGGTCAAAATAATGTCTAATCTTTGGAAAACAAGCTGAAAAGTCATTGTGCTGTTTTTGTTATCCTGCTAAAGGCTCAAGTGCACCTGTCGAGGAAAGCAGAGACAATGGGGTAAAATGAGTTCATCCATCAACTCCTCTGAGCCCTTCCCATCTCTCTTGCCCTGCTCTCTGTTTCCTGTTGTGCAGGAAGCGTGGCTAAATCCGCTCCACCCACTGGTCGAAGGGTAAACACTGCGTGGGACAAAGAGATAGAGAACAAGGGCGAGTGAGCGAGTGCGTTGTTGATAAATAACCAAGACTAATTACCGCAAAGCAGGGCTCATTGAACAGATGAGCTAAAGCCAAAGCTGATTTATGAAACAAAGGTGAAATTTAAAAAAAAAAAAAAAAAAAAAATCAGCGCATCAAAAAACAAAGAGCTTTGGTGAACTCTAGCACACAAAGCAAGGTCTCTGCAGCTGCGCATTTCTATTGTAAGAGGCAAGCAATGGCTCATTAACTCAGGAAACATTCTGGCAGGAAAAGAACTGTTGGGTTAATTTCGGCTGCAGGAAACCTTGTGCTTAGACAGCCAACTCTTTCCTGCTGGAAGGAAAGGTGTGATCGCTTACGCACTCACTAATCTGCAGCTGCAGACCCATTTATGCACCATCAACAACCCACAGATATTAGTGTCAGGGCTTTTGCTATTAGCCTTTACTACCTTTTAGAGTGTCACTTTACATAACATGTACATTGTCCATCAGTTAAGACTTTATAGAATCAGTGCTTCAAAGATTAGAGACAAGGCATTCACCTCAGCGATGTTAGGCCAGATGCCTACTGTTGGAAAACATGTTGGTAACACCTTACTATATTGATGTTGGTCAGAGTGACAATTTAATAGCTCATTCACAGCAGAAGACAATAAGCAAATATCAAGCATGTTTGAGGAAGCAGCCTGTCCAGACACCCAGAAGCATGTGGGGCATGACAATTATCCTGTCTAGTCAGTGTGTGGTGTTTGCAAGTCACCCATTAATGCTTCTTGTCCTTGATTCTGCCAAAGAGATGTTTCAACTTAATTACCACCTGGCAACCCAAGAGTTATTTCATTCATTATTTATTCATAAAGCATCGATCGGTAATGTATTAACCACAATGAAGTAATTACTGACATAATAGTCTGTAAGAATATCTAGAATGCTGTTAAGTGGTGTTCTGCACACATGCTTTTGATAGTGATGCTTAAATTGTACTAATCACTTGGTTGTCTATTCAGCCCTGATCCTTTTCCTTGGCAGTCTAATTGATTCAGTGTAAACATGAGAAAAAGCTGTTGCAGCCGTGAAGAAGAGTTTAACAGTGGTCCCACAGCTGAATAACAAGCTGCCATTTCTGCTGACGTCTGTCAGAGGCTTGAAAACGCTGCTCAGAGCTGCACTTTGTGTGAACCTATATCTCCACAGTCTATTCAAGGAGACACAAGGAACACTCTTGGCACCCTTAGTTAATGTCCACAAGCTCTCCTCTGATTTAAAAACTTCATCATGTACATAGAAACACTGAAAATTTGGCAAGCAAATGGCACCACTCTTGTCATTTGGTTGTATTTACCTATCAGCACTGGGCATCTCAAGCTGCCATTTGTGAGGTCAAGTGCAATGTATTTCTTAGGACTATTATTACCTTTTCTCTGTAATTGTGTAGTTTGGTTTCGGGGTTAAAAAAAGTTAGTGTCACAGTGTTACAGTTCCAAATGTCACATGAAATCATTGCATTTACTGAATACTGACAATTTTGGCAACAACCTGTTTGGACTTCTCTCTCCTGTCCTGAGAAAAACACAGTCACTAACAGAGCTACACACATGAACACACACATACACACCACCATACACACACTTTGCCCTAATTGGCTTCTATATAGCTTGCAGTTTTCCCCAGTGCTCTGACAGTTGATTGCTAATAGACTGAAACCACGGGTCCTGCTGTGAGGATCCTGCGTCATCTCATCGTCATTCCGGTCCCCTACCCAGTCGTAACAATCACTCCCCTCCTCCACCAGTCTTTCGTCTCCTAGTTCCACAATAGTCACACACATTGTTCTAGTTGCTCACAGTGAGCAAAACATTACAATGAACTCAGCCCTCTATCATGCCGAAATTTAATTTTCTTCCTTCTCACTGGCACACTCACAGCTTCTGTAGCACAATGACCACAGTCTGACAAAATGAAATCGTGGCTACTTCACCCTGCAGGAAACGTGATGTCATCACTTCACGTTTCAAAACAAATATGAAGCAGGGGGCACTCATAACTTTCCCTTAATAAATGTATCATAGTGACAGTTCTCTCCTTTAAAAATAAATTGTTAAGTTCACATTGATCGTGTTCACATCATCCAATTATTCTTTTTATATACATCCTCTTAAACTAAGTGATACTTAAAAGATGTTTTCTTTCTATAATGTACAACCAGGATCCAAAAGTACGGATGCCATGTACAACATAAATAAAACAATGCGATAACTTGCTCATCCTTTTTGACATTTACTCAATTGAAAACTATACAAAGACAACATATCTAATGCTAATATCTAATCCCAACTTTTCTGGAACTGGGTTGTAAACAGTGGTTTTATATTCCTCATGTACATTTTTTCCTACGCCACTTCCCAAGTTCTTTGCTTTGCTCCAAACTATAATGTTTTTGTCTGGTTTTATCTTCATGTGACCCACATTTTACATGATTTCAAAGAATGTTCACGGGACATACACCCAGAAATGTGGTTTCAAAGTCTCTTTTAATTTAACTTCATTAGCTGATATTATGACTTGATCTTTTTTTAATGAGCAATAGTCCTATTTTCTTTTTGCTTAAGTAATGTTTGATTTACAAACAAATCTTCTTACATTTATAATTAATATTTGAAGTCAGATATAGAACAAAAGAAGTTTGTGTCATCTGCAAAGAGAGCAAATTGCAGTGTATTTGCAAAAGCATAAAGTATAGGTTCCCAGTACTGAGCCTTGTGGGACTCTAGATTAATCACTAAATAAAGTAGTTATACCATTTATGAGTTATCCCTTCAATTCCGTATATATTTACTTTGAAACATGTGGAAAGTCTGTGTCTACATGTTACATTTCTGGTCTTGTTTTTATGACACTGCATAGGCCCAAATTCTATTGATTAATGAACTGGAGCAGAAGATCTTTCGACAAGGTAAATCTAACAAAGTGAAGTGAAAAACTAAACCTACAGCTGTGGTTAACAGCTTTCACCTGTTATGTTATATAAATATTTCTACGCTTATTGTGATTGGACGCATGTGTACAATCAAACACACGCTGAGGTAATGTACTGTCCATCTCGCTTTCTGTGAGAGCGGCTCAGGTGGTGTAGTATTACAGCTTGTGGGCTGCAATGATACAGCACCATACAGTTACTGAACACAACACGTCTCCTCTATGTTACATAATCTTTGCGTGAAAGTGAAAGCCTGATGTACTTTTAAAGACATCAGTCCCCTGAGGCCCCTGGCAGAAAAATGTCTCCGGCCGAAGCTGTGACACAAATGCTGACGCTGAAGTCAGTCTTAGTCGTATAACGATGTCTAGCCAATGCGTCAGAGGGGGGATTTCATGTATTTTGAGTAAGAGTGAGAGAGTTAAAAGAGAGAGACATACGTTAGAGCAAACTGTCATACACCCACAGTTTCAAGTTTGAGTTTTTCTGCCAGCCAGCTGGAAAAAAGTCTGCCTCCTATGAGTGAATGTACAAACATGTGATCTGTTTTTACGTGTGTCCTGCGACTGCTGAGTATTTATGGAGAATTACAGATGACAGACACTTTATCGTGGCATCAAACATTCTGAGACGTAACAGCTGACTCAAAACCCAGGAAAAGATAAAGAGATGAAAATACATGACAGTATCTTTTAGTGAACTGAACGGAAATATGCACGGTGACAGCTTTAACTCCCAGGTGTTGAATGAGAGGCAACATCACTGAGAATCCTCTACCTGAATTTCCCTCTATTCTTGGTATTCTGCTTGAATTTTCAGTGACAGCGGCAAAAATAAGCAGGCGATAATTACGGTGTTCATTCCATCGCTTTTTGCAGCGCTTCCTGGATGCTGAAAATAGTTCCATGGAGTCTGAAAAAGCCTTGACATATGTGCGTTTCTCTGTGTATATCTTTCCCTCACTGTGTGCATTCCCATTGAGATCTCTGGATGTTGAGACAAATGCATTAGGCTGATAGATATCTAATCCCCTTTGTCTGAAGGAAGATAGCTGGCGCCCACCTCATGACTTCAGACACACGCATCTGCACATGGTATCTGGGTATCATTATCTTCCTGTGGTTTTGGACAATGGACCTTCACATTAAGAAACATAAGGAACAATGAACAACAGCTTCTTCTGCTCAGAGATGGCAGATAAAAACACTGCAAGGCACAGGGATTGCTCAACTACATATAAAGTATCTTCCTCATTCTCGATAGGGGTGGTTTGAGGGTTGGACCTTGAGACGTGTCTGAACTTGTTAAAACTGTTGTAAGGCATGCTTATTGCAATGATTTCCTACGCAGAACACATTTGTGCTTTGGAGGGATAGTCAAGAGGACTGTTTTCTACCACTCTTATCTGATTGTTGATTGCTGACAGAGCTGGAACCGTTCATGTAAGGTACCATAGCCTGTATCTTACATTCCTATTTAGTGCCACAGAGGGGTCCACCACAGCATGGTGAAGGAAGACCGAGAGATGAGTTGTCCATCTGAAACTATCTCTCAACACAATCAGCTGTCCAGAAACAGCGGCCTCTCTCAGCACAGTCATTCCTGTGTGGATACACAGTAGTTATTATGGCCATAATCAGTGGTGGATGAAGTATTCAGCTCCTTTACTCAGACAAAAGAAACAATCCCACACTATAAACTCCCTTACAGGTAACAGTCATGCGGTAAACCTTTTGACTGCACTTCCGTAGACAAGCACAAATACAGCGGCAGAATTTAACTTACTAGCCTAATTAAGTATTAAAATTCAACATGTTCATTATTCACTAAAATGCAGGCAGGGTTCAAATGTTGTAGCTGGCGATGGTAGAAGTAATGGGAAGTACTTCATAGACTGCTCACCTTATATGAAAGGAAATCATTACTTGTAGAGTATCAAGCAACAGCAGCTTGTGGATTAAAAGTAAAATATTTCCTCTGAAATATAGAGGAGAGGAAGGATAAAGTACCAAGAAATTCAAGTAGTGCGAAAGTGCACTTGATTAAATGTACTTTGATACTTTTCCTAACTGCTTATGCAAAAAGAATCATCCTTCAGAGAGGTCAGCAGACCATTACAGGGTGTCTACTCTCACATCTATAGTTAAGAGTCTTTTGTTGGCAGGAGTTGCTTTGTAGTCTTTGAACCTGGAGAAGAAACCTGTGGGGAAAACCCACACGCATACGGGAAAACATGGACACTTCACAGTGACAGGGCTGCGATTTAAATCCACTGAGCTGCGGTGAACCTGTTTGTGCAAATCCCTGCCAATGCAAATGACACTGCAGATACATTTAAAAGGTATTAGTCAAGCCTCGCTTGGGTCTACAGGTGGGCTTTTAGCAGACACACACATGCATAGACATAACTTACAATAACAGGCAGTCATCGTATCACTCTGAACCGAGGGTGAGTAAAGCTGTTTGTCTGTGTTGCTGCACTTAGCTGGTGCAGTCAGACAGGTGAGCTCAGGAGGCCTCACAGTGCATGATGACACCTGCTCCTTGGCACGGAACGTAAACTCATCTGAAGGCGCACAGCGAGTCCTAATATGGATGTTAGAATAGGCTGAGCGAAACCAAAACAAACTGCTCTGTGCATACAGAACTTTTATTTTTGTAACTCATTTGTGATTGACCTTGTTTTGTCATTTTAAAATCTTAATGTAAATAGTAGTTGTCATCATTTTCAGTTTAATTTTAAGTATCTTACACTCTAATGCATCGCATACGTTTTGGTAACATTTTATATCATTCGCACATATTCACCATTAACTACTTGTGAATAGCATGAATATTAGTAGCATATTGACTCTTTATTAATCATTATTAGAATTAGTCATTAGGATTAAGGTTATTAAGGGCTAGGATCAGGTTATTAAGATTGTCATTCATGGACAACTTCCTTTTTTACTATCAATAAGCAGTAATTCTGAGGTTAGCTAATGGCGCAGTAATTGTAGAATGTAATCATGCAGAATAAGGCATTAATAAGTGCTTTATATTGACTAATAAAGAGCCAATATGCAGACCAGTAAGCAACTAGTTAATGGTGAATATATGCACCTTAATATAAAGAGTTACCACTTTTTGAAACATGACAGGAGTGGGATGTAGTTCCCTGATAGCTGCCCAACACCAGTGATTCCCAGACTTTCAAATCAAACTACTCTACTACTGTGACCTCTCCTAAATGACTATAATTACATTACTGTTATGCCCAAAGCACTTCACAAGGTTTTTGCTGCTCGTTAACCCATTCATACACACACTTGCACATAAATGGCAGCGTGCTGCCACGCAGGGTGCTGGCCTGGCCATCGAGATCAAACCACCAACCCTGCGATCAGTCGGTGATTCACTCTGCCTCCTGAGCCACAGCTGCGCTTCGTCACAGGTAGGAAGTATTTATGTATTTGGATGAAGTATTTCACAAGAAAAAAAAATCTTAAAAGCATCATCCTTTTTAGTTACCATGGCTGCAAACCAAATTTCTCGTTGAAGGGAATAAAGATTTAAATGAAAGGATGAGATTTTTTTCCCCTTTACCTTCTAGGCTCTTAATTTATCTTGGGCCCCCCTTCAGGGAACCACTGTCTTGCATGACGTGCTGTAAAACATTAGCAGCATTGGATTTAAATAGATATTTTAGTTTGAGCAACAGGCCATATTTAACTTCAGGGATTTTTATGGCTGCTTATTCGCTTGTCTTTTCTTGTGCTTTCAAACCCTTGTATTATTAGGTCTATTATCACCCAAGGGTTCTTTCAGAGATTTTGGTCCACCTCCTTCTTATCCTTCCAGCCCTAAACTCATCTGGCTTATTGTTCCCATCTCATCCGTCGTGCCAAACAGAGGATATCCAGTAGGATGTGTTCCTGTTCACTTCCCCTGAAAGGAATACAAACAGTGACAGCAGCTATTGTCCTGCTGCATGGTTAACAGTAAATGGCATGACAGTTTGTCAACAGTTTTTGTGTGATATTTGGCTAGTTGAAGGTTTATTCAGTCATTCTCAATCATTTATTAGTGCTGTGGTAGCTGCTGCTGCCAGTTATTTCTATAACAACCAGTATAACTATGATTCTGCAGTACAAAGTTTCTACATCTCAAACAGCTTGTTTCCACTGTATACCCTCAAAACTCTAGCAGCTAAAAAAATACAAAACTTGAATCTTGTAAACAGATGATATCAGAATCACAGCTCTCCACTGACGAGGTGGCTTTTCTATTTTTAGCACATTAGATTGTCTTTGTCTATCTTTGGTTGTTTTTAAGGTTCTTGAAGTGAAGTGATACTGAGGCCAAAAAGAAATGGATGAAATAAAAGAAAATGAAAGTAATATGGATGTTTGTAAAGCGACATATTTTTGCAAATGTTTAATCTGGGTGGACACTTCCTGTGGGTATCTGGAGAGCAACAACAAGGGGGAGTTCAATGTTGGTATGAAACGACAGCGATACAACAGATAAACTTTGGTTCAGGAAATGGAGATAAAGCAAATCTGATAAGTTATGGCAGCAAATGGCCTTACATGAAGGTGGGAAATGACACCCAAAGCTATGTTCAAAAAGCGACCTGAAGTCATGTCAAGGAGAGCAGAAATCTGTATGTTCAGTTCCTCTAAAATCAAGCTATTCTGTGAATGGATTTAGGCTAATGCTACAGCTTAGATTTAAAAAGGTCTTTTTTCTGGCCTGCCACAAACATTTTGCAATATCAGGTGCTGAATAATTCAAATGATGTGTGCGTAACAAGGTAGATCATTCAGTCCTGAACAAAATATCCAGTGTTACAAACGCACAGTGTGCGACTTTTTCACCAATTTGATGAAATAACATGATCGAAACGTTTAACCGAGGAAATGTGCACGCAGTACAGGATGACTAACAGAGAGCAGCCAAATGAAATGCAGCTGGATGTTTACGTGCAGGAGAGGATGAGAATACCAGTTGCCATGGAAACAGTAGTGTGTGTCTCCCACTCAGCTCAATGGGAGAGCAAGTGGAGACCGCCAATCTATTATCAGAGATGATGCATTGATTGGCTCTTCGATGGGGCTGTCAGACGAATCCCGGAAATGTTGCCCTGCCATGGTGACCTCATGCCAGTCTCCTGGCATTTTAGCTTTTCTTTTTTTCATGCTGAAGCAGGCAGAGATTTTCATGAATGAGAGCACCTATCGGCACACAAGAGACAGACATGACTGCAGTGAAACTGCCATCTGCATTAAAATGAAAGGACTTTTCTTTCATTTGGTCATTCTTCAGCTGTTACCCAGCTTGTAACAACATGTGAATAGTAGTTCATGTTCCCCCTGTGTGGTTTGTCTGCCATACAAAACCTTCAGCTTAACATAAATCACTCTCCTAGGGAAAAAAAAAAAACACATTGTCATGTCTCTTTTTTTCCTATTCAGCTGTAGCTGCTTTGAAAATGTGTGTGTGTCAAGAAATGTCAGCGCTCTGCAGCGTCATCAAAGTTTCAGAGTAATCCAAGCGTGGAGATTCATCGTCCATGAGCTGACATCATGCAGCCGGTCCTCCTCCATCCGGCACCGCAGTCCATTTGTCCACCCCTGCATCTGTCCCATGCATGCTGGGAGAGCAGCAATTTGGATAGCATTACCTTTGGCATTTATCAGACAAAGGCTTGTTGCTGTGCGCACGGAGAAATGCCAAAGGTGTATTGGTTATATCACAGACCTTTGTGTGACAGTCTCTGAAGAAACTTTAGCATAGTCAGTAATCCAAACTTCTCAAACTGTGTGAGGGTGCAGACGAAGTAAGCGATATCTTGTAATTAATAGTGTTGCCTCAGGAGGGTTGATAATATGCTGTTTGCAGTTTTATTGGTACTAAAGTTTGCAGGCAAATTATGACAGTGTAGAAGCTGTAACACTGAATCAAACCTTAACCTTGTATTGACAATTTTGCAGCTGCTAGCAGTGAATTTGACACATATTTATATGAAAATACATAATTCAAACACTTCTGTATCTTGTACTGACAACAGAATGTGGCTCCATCAAGAACCCAGACAGGATCATTAATATTCAACTTTTAACTTGTTAAGCAACGTAACCCCACCTATATCCAAAGGGAGATGGTATTTGTGTGTGTGCATGTGTGTGTGTGTGTATGTAGGATTTGCTTTGTCCCTCTATCTCTACTGTGAGTCACAGGATTGAAATGCTGCTTTGAAGCCTCTGGAGTTTCCTCCCACCACAAGGCAGGGCTGTATTTAAACACTTGCCACACTTCACGGACCTTTGCTAAATGCCTTGCTTTCCACATTTAGCAATACCCATACTGCTCGGCTTAAACAGCCTTTGAGCCACGTGCTGACAATAATTAGTGTGATGGGATGATAGGTTTTAATATGCTGATGACTCTGGCATGAACTCTATGTCTCAAGTATTCTTTGATGTAACCAACATATATTTCATGCTATGTTCTTATGCTAAACTAACATATAGGCATTACCTCACGGGTTGTACAGATTCCACAGAGCAGCTTTAAAACAAAAAATTGCATCTTCATGTGACTTTTAGGACAAATAAAACATGACTGACTCCGTCCGTGCTGAGCAGCTAACTCAAACAAGTTGAAACTTTGCGAAAAGGAATTTGAGTATGAGAACCGAACTTTAGAAAGTCACTGCAGCACACCCTCTCATTTGCTGGTATGGATGGAATGCAATTTCTACTTTGTTGCAGCTATTCCAAAGAGGAGCTTAAATAGTAATTATCTCCCAACCCAGTGCATTTCAATGATCATCTGTAAACCTACTATGCTATAATGACAGGATGAGGAGGTTGATGCTGCAGGACTTTTGGACAAGCTTTGGTTCCCACAGGAATTGTAACCAAAAAGCTAAAATTCCCAGTACAGAGACATGTTTTGCTGTTTTTTTTGCTACTGTACTGAACTATGGATTTATGAACTAAACTATTAGTTTTGTTTTTTTTTATCTGTGGTTATTACATCACTGAGAGTCAGATCTGGCCTAAATACCGGACTGACTGAGAGACCTTTAACAATATCATGGGAAAGGGATTTCACATTGGGTATAGAGGAGCTGCAGGGGTTCTGTTAATTTGATGAACAAGCACTAAATCTGGAATATCTGTGAATACTGGAGTTTTACATTCTGGCAACAGCCATTATATTGTATAATGGTGTTACATTTTCTATTCATGAGAAACAGCTCATAAAAAAACTCAAATTATTTGCATTTTTCATTGCTGTGGAAGCTCCTTCAGAGTTTTTCTCAGTTTCTCCTCTTCAGTCTTATATTCACCCTTTGTCAGAAAGCTGCCCACGCACAACCATGTGATGTTTTTATTAAAGAAGTCAGCAGGTCGTCAGTTTTTTCGAGGAAATCACATTCTCTGCTGACATCACGGAGGAGGGTGCTGGTGCAGTCGTTATTATAGAAACTGAATAATTGAAAAAAATCAGTCCCTCAGCCGTAGTGATCAGGCTCTGAGCCTCATCCACTGCACATGACAACCTTTTACGACAGTCCAACGGCAATGTGACGTAGGCTGTAATGCGACGGTTTATCTCAGGTCTCTCCAGCTGGGTGAGTCTGACACGTGTGATTAATGTCTGAATACAGAAAACCGCCACACAATTACGTGGTAATGCATTTAATAAAACATGAAGCCTGAACATTTAAGTAATGGTTGGAGCTTTGCGCACTCTTTAACCATTTATTGCAACAGTAAAATTTGGCTGTATTAATTTGGCTGATGCTCAAAAATGAGTCTGAGCTAGCGCGACACAGACTGTCACTGAGCTCAAAAACCCTGCTGACAGGGCCTGAGATACATGTTTGAACAGCATGAACATACATTAAAGGAAATACTCAAACTTCAACATTTTTCCATCTAAATGCAGGTGGAAACTAGAGAGATAGAGGGTGTTAAACAGGAAGTTGCACAACAGCAAGGATGCACTGCTCAGCATTGTTGCATGCAGATAGAATAGCTTCATATGGGCCATTTGATGTTAAAGATTGCGGACACACAGCATATGATTGGATGTTATTGTACTGTACTTCACTTCCTGTCTGCAATACAGCCAGGCTCCATATTGCTGATATCCTAAATGGACAAAAAGAATATAGATGTAGTGATTAACAAAAGCTATGAGACTTCTTTTGGGGAAGGCCTTTGGCTTAACTTTGAGGTCCCTCTCTGTCTTTATTCCTACTTATTGCTGCTGAGTTCAACATAGACATAGCCAGCACACTTTGATCCAGGAGTAAACCAAAAGTTACCATAGAAATGTAAAAGCTTCTATTTTCAGCCAGGAAAAAGACCTCTTAAAAGGGCTGATTGTAGGAAATTATAGGAATCAGACAAAGGAGCACAAACGACACACTATTGAGTATAAGTGGCCTCTGCATCTTACACAGTGACTCATCAACATCCAACGTAGTTGAACACCTGGAAGGAAACCAAAGTACGTTGAGAAGTAAACACACACACACACACACACACACACACACACACACACACACACACACACACACACACACACACTAACCCTTTTTGCATGCTGGAACACACTCAGGACACACTTTTTCAAGGTAAGACTACAGCGTTTGACCAAGTTTGAACTGGCAACTTTACAAGCTGCTGTGCATTACTCATCTCTATAGTCGATACTGTTGGTTACAGCAGAGAATGGACAAAGCTATAGTCATCCTGGCGTCTTCTTCAGTGCATCTGTTTCTGTTTTCGTCCACATAGTAGGAGGAGGAGTGCTCACATTTGATATGCAAAGGCCTTCTAATCCCCCAAGTGCATCCCAGTGTGCGCACATATCAAAGCATGTGTTTTTTTTCTGGCAGAATGTGCCTACTATCACTTTTAAAGCCAAACTGAGTCACTCTTCTGCCTGCAGAGAACTTTATGAGAGAAGCCGAGGTTTAAAGATCCCCGATGTCACTCCAGCTTAGACTTATTCCAGAGCTAAGTCCGTCCACGCACACAAGACTTTTCCCACTGTCAACGTGGCATTACAGACGAGCAGCTTTGTGTGGGTGATACTGAAAACCAGCAGTGTCATAAACATTTTTTTCACACGGCAGTGACACTAAGAACATCAAGTGAACTTGCACTCTTAGCTTTATGAACTCCACAAGGTTTTCTAATTAGCTCATCTACGTAGGTGCTTTGCTCACAGAAGTGTAGAAAGTTCCCATGAGGCCAATAAAGGTGATCAGCGAACGTTTGCTGACTCACAGACGAGATCCTGACCTCAGCTGAATTTTCACTCACTCTGATCGCGGTAAGAGACGAAACTATATCAGATCAGGAAATGTTTTCAGGGAAACTCAGAGAATCTGTCACTTCCTATTGCTTGCTTGCAAAGAGCCAGCAGTCTGTTATTAATTTGGTTCAACTCACTGCATCCATCAGACGGAGATGCTGCACTTCTGTTCAGATGTTAGGACCAGGGGTAAAAATGCCCTCGAAGGCCAGAAAACTTCACATCAACAAGGAAATCTATTTCTGTCTGACTGAAGCATCCATTCCAGGGGCCATTACTGTCAAAACACGCGCACTCAGACCTGGAGGTGTCATCATGAATAATTCCTGCTCCCTCCTCTTGTTGGCTACTTCCTGCTCTGCTTCTGTCTGTGTGGATATGTTTATGCATGAGGCATTCATTATTGAACTCTGAAGAGCACGGATATTCTGAGTGAACATCTAAAGGGATGACTCAAAACATCCACGTTCAACTTCCATCGTTACGTAAGCTCAGGAGGTGAGGAGATGTTCGGTGTTCCGGCTCAAACGCTCATGTGCAGAGCAGAGAGGGTGCAGCCGAAACAAAAGCCAATCAGTAGCAAAAGCAGAAGTATGTCACGACACGTGTTCTGATTTTCAGCAAGGAGAGGCTGTGCCAGATGTCTTTCACGCAGCCTTCATTGATTTCCGACTCTCACCAAATTGGTCAGCGGTTGCTTGTTTCCATGGTTACAGTCAGCGAATGTGAAAGGATGTCCAAGAACGATTGTAGTTACTTTGCCTCAAAAGCTCTGATGCAATCGCTGACATAGTATGACCAACTCTGCCACTTCATCAGCCTGTCTCTCCCTCTAGCTGCATGTCACTGTTCGGCAGTGTTTCCTCCCGTGTTACCTTACCGCCCAGCTGGCCTATCTCCTGATCAGGGCCCTCGTTTGTATGCGAGGTAATGTGTGCCTGTGTGTGCGCTTGTGTGAGACAAGGTCAGCCACACTGCACAGTCAGTCATCTTTGCTATCATTCATTTATCACTGCAGGAGAAAACTCAGCAAAGGCGGTGCCATTGGGGGGGGGCCTTGAAGCAGAGCATAAACAACTAGACTGTAAACATGCCCTCTATCGTGTATCCGTATCTCTCTATGTGCCCATTTCCTGCTGCAAACACAAGCTTAAAGATAAAATACTTGCTTTGACTTGGACCAGTGCACAGATACGAGTGTAATTAAGTTTAATCCAACCCTCGCCACACTGTACAGTGCATGAACTCGACTCATGCTCATTACACATGAAATGAGCACAAAGTTCATTTTCAGGTTTGTCTAAATGCATTTAAAACTTGTTCTACATAAATTGCAGTAAAAATCTCAGAACATCCTTGGGCAGACAGACAACACTGAAAATTAAAATGGGTAAAAACAATGAGAAGGACAAGGTTTTTTTTTTTTTTTTAGAAAATGCTCTTTATTATTAAATAAATAAATACTGCACTTTTCTTACACAATAAGTTATTCTGGACATTTTCTACCAAGGTGATAATGGCTCTTAAGAGATCCTTAAAGGATCCCTGGTACTGTTTTTTTTTTTTTTTTTTTTTTTAATATCATTCTCTCCTCCTGCCTCCCTCATCTCCTCCCTCATCTCCCCCTTCAGTTCCCAGCTCAATGTGCTGAGTCCATCTGTCAGTAAAGAGAACAAATCACAGTTTTTAAAGTTTGTGTGATGTCACATCCCTCCCACTCACACACACACACACTCACACGCACACACACGTACATAAACAGCCTAACTCTGCAGCATCCACACACATTAGCAAATCATTTCTCTGCACTGCTGAGCTGGCTGTGACACACGCTGTACATCATTTACAATATTCCACAGTCTCGCTCTGGTTACATTCAGAGCACCAGTTTATGCATCATCTCTATAAAACAACATCATCTATACTGTACACGTTTCAGCTGGTGCCAGCCCAGCTTTTGTCTTTACTTCCCAAACATCCCTCTTCCCCCCTCCCAAAAACATCTGGGGTTCACATTCGTACCAACATACTCGTTCCAACAAGCTCAGTCTTTTCCTCTCTGCCAGCAATCAACATACAAATCAGCCCTTTACCATCCACTGTCAATTGTGCTACATATCATTCCCCCATCCGCAGAGTCCGTCTGTATTATTTTTTCATCTGCACCTCTGCTGAGTCACGAAGGTGCGACAGTGTAGGAATGTTAATTTACTTTTCACAGGTCTGTCCTCAAACTCGTCCTTCCTGCACAGATCCTTCCGAATCCTGGTTCCACTGCAGCACTGCAGTAGCACAATGGGTAGGTTTATCTGTTCAACTCTGTCCAAAATTGGTGTAGGTTTAGCTGCATCTCTGCAGAAGCATGTTGAGGGAGTACACCATGCGTTCGCGGAGGTCGGTGGGACAGCCAGACGTCAGCAGGGAGCTGAGTTTGAAGGTTTTGGAGACGCGGTCCTCGTTGATGTACGTCAGCATGTACTCATCCCTCTGGCAACACAGGATGATCTTGGTGTGGTCGTGGTAGAAGTTGATCTTTGGAGATAAAAAAAATAATTATTAATTTATTCTCCAACACAAAAGACCATTGCAAGTTATCATTTTTCTTATTTGATTTGTGGGCTACCCCGCCTCCGAGCATGCCCAGCAGTGTTTCCTGTCTGTGTATTTACCTGGAAAGTGCCATCGTTAAAGAGCATCATGAGGGCGCGGTCGGACTTGAGCCACTGCAGCAGGTAGAGTCTGGGCATGTGTGCATCCGTCATACTACCCAGGTCCCCGCCCTGAGAAAAAGTAACACATCAGGATTAGACAGGCTGGAACATGAAGGATACCATTTCTAATGCTTCAGGGGGTGGAGAGACACATAAAAGCACAAGAGAGGGGGAATAAAGGTATTTTCTTACATCCATGAGGTTCTCCTCCATGTAGTGGGAGAAGTACTTGAGCACAGTCACCTGGCCCACAAAGTGTTCAGGAACCTCGCACGTGGGGAAGACAGAGCGCTGACCCAGCTCTGCATAGTAATGGATGTTCCTGAAGGGATGGAAGGAAATAAAGGAGATAAACGTTAGATAAAGTGTCACGCAACCTCTCAGATAAACATTTACTGCCTTGACATTTAAAATCCACTCCTGACAGAAAATGTTGCTCTAGCTTGAAAACAGTGAAGGTGACAGCGGGAACATTAGCAAGTAACATTCATGTGTTTTCCTCACTTTCTGGTAAAGAAGAACAGTAATGGAATCAACGTTAACGAGTCGAGCCATCCCTTCACTTGGGTACTTATCTCAAACCACTAACAGGTTTTTCAAAGTAGTTCTATGTACTGCAGCATGCTTTAACAAGCCACCTCATTATATGTAGTGACTAATAACTTTCAAAGTGAAGGAGGGTGGAGTGTTGTGAAAGCACAGAATAATGCATACTTTCTGTCTGGCAAGAGGCTCATGTGAGTGCCGTTGTTGAAGAGAACTCCCACGGTGTGATCAGACAATTGGTAGCCAAAGCCGTACTTGTTGGAGTAGTCCACCCATTTAGTCACCCATTGAAGATTGCAGGTGTTTGAGCCCTGAGGAATGTTGTCTGCTGCAGGGTGAGAACACAGAGGAGGAGGATTAGACCGCAGTTACAGGGAAGATTTAAAGGCACGACAACCTTAACTGTGCAACCGCGTCCAATCCGTGACTTTGCTAAAGCACCCAAGAGCTAAGCTAAACTTTGAAACTTAACCGTAAATCGTATTAAGGTTTTAAACATCAGCTATGAGCCGGGGGGAAATTTGGGTGTGCATCTTTGAGAACTAAGACGTGGAACATGAATCTACACATACTCCTTAGTCATTGTGCTTTGATTAGCTCTCTCTGGACATTTCAAGGTCAAATACAGATAATGAGCTTTAGCTGTATCATGAGACCTCTCAGTGTGGAATCATCTAATGAATTACTCCATTTACTGTATAGCTCATGACTTTGGAAATCGACTCACCTTTAGGCATGTTCTCCAGACATCCCCTCAACACACTTGCAACAGTCTCGGCCACGCTCCCTGTTGTGCTGTCTTCCAGGCCTTTATAAGGAACAACAGGTGGTCATTTGGTATGCTGTCACAACGGTACGGAACAAGAAAACCCTCTGCACTGGTCAGATTTCTCTATCGTCTCTATCAATGCACTTATTCATCGTATGAAATAAAATCCATTCATGTGTCTCTGAGATCACTGTGTGTGTGAAACGAGGTGAGCTAACTCACATTCGCTGCTGCTGCTGCAGCTCCCCAGACTCCCTCTGACGATCAGACGGATGGTGTCTCGCGTCGTCTGGGACTGGCTCTCTGTTGCCGGGGCAACGGGGCTCTCGGCAGATGGCGGAAGTAGACTTCCATTCTGAGGTGGGAATCGGTGACGACAGGGGTCAGAATGTGCGAGTTTAGATCATCTCTTCCTACTATGACTCAGCAGTCACCCACAGATTCAAAGTGGTTGGCTTGAAAGGTTGAAAATAAGTGCTTTTAGTTTGCTCTGGAACGGCGCTTGTGATGAAGTTTAGTGCAGCATCAGAGTGAGTCACTGGATTCTCCTCAACAGGGTAACTCAAATCTGCCCGTTCATTTAATGGCTCTGTGAATAACGTAGCTGCAACATCACCGACACTAGATATCCTGCTTTGTGTTGAATAAATGGCCGCTTACCTCAGAAATCTTTTTGCTCTGTTGTTGGCTGATGACAGTTCTCTCCAGGTCGTGCTGCAGTTTGTAGATCTCCTCTTCCTCTTTGGTTAACTTATCTATCAAAGGCAATAATGAGAACACAGACAAATTAGAGGGTGATCTTTTTAGCCGGCACCAACATAAACTGACACCAGAGCAGTACGGGAGGTGAAATGTGCCTGCAGTCGTCTCATAAAGGAGATTTAACAATGCCTCTTGTAGCAGCCCTAATTTTACAAAGCCAAAGATAACTGGCTGATGTGACAAGTAGCGCTTGAAGTGGCACATAAGTGGCTTAGTGGTTGCTGTAACACTCACTCAGAGTCTCGTAGTATTTGACCTTGTCTCTCCTCCCACCAAAGAGCGCAGCGGCAGCTTTCTTGAAGAAGCTCTTGGCGGGACTAGAGACGTGGAAATCTGGTGCTGAATGGCAACAGCTAGCCGGCAGACGCTCTGGACTGAAGCCCTGTGGAGAACGAAAGTGGGTCAGTGTGCGGCTGGTGGGAAGGGGGTCACTGGCCTCCGCCTACAAAGTGACATTTAGAGAGAGACAGGCTGCCAGAGTGAACAGGCAGATAGAGAGGCGAAAATGGGGTCTAACCTGTGTGAAGAAGTCATGCCTCAGAATGTGTTCCAGGTTGGGTCTGTCCTCTGGGATCTTCGCGAGCAGGCTGGCAATTAACTGCTTGGCCTGTGGCGACAAGGAGGAGGGCAGGGAGTAGCGCGCCTCTCTAATACACCTGTATGTCTCCTTCAGGTTGGTGGTTTCAAACGGTGGCCTGCCCAGCAGCATGGTGTACCTGGAGCAGGACAGAGCACCAAAGTGAGCAGATTTCCATCACTAAAAATCTCCTAATGCTTCATCAGACTAGCAATTACAGGAAAAAAAGGAATGCACTAGTCCATGAAATATGACGCTAATGTGTCTTTTTGAACTGATTATCTGCAGCAAATAATAATCAATACTAATTACTAAACCTTTTAAGCAGCTAATGGTGAATTTACAGTTTGCCTACTCACATTACACAGCCCAGGGCCCAGATGTCTGATTCACAGCCGTGGCCCTGCTTGTTGAGCACCTCAGGGGACAGATAGTTGGGAGTTCCACAGATCGTCTTCCTCCTGTTTCCTGCTGGCTCCAACTTGGCAGCCAGACCAAAGTCCCCGACCTTCAGCTCCATCGACTCACTCACAAAGAAGTTACCTGTAGGGAGGAAAGGGGAACGAGATGATGAGCACTTGATATTCAACCCAGGATCAAAGGCTGAACACTGCACGGACTGATTTAAAGAAGACAGCTGCATCTTAACAACTGTGCACAAAGCATCTGAGCACTGTAGTGTCGCTGTCGCGTAAAGATTCCTTACCAAGTTTCAGGTCTCTGTGAAGGATCTCTTGTTCATGCAGATATCTCAGCCCAGAGACAATCTGTCTTAGATAATAGCGCACCTCTGGCTCAGTGAGCACCTTGCGAGCCTTCAGGATATGGGCTAACGACTGCAAAAAGACAGAATAGAGAGAAGAAAACGGTTATAGGGCTGTTTCCTGAAGTCTAACTATTGCACAGAAACACGTATTCTCTCTCTGTGACAAAAACCTCATTCGACTTGATTTTCTTTAATCTCACAAAAGTGCCAGGAGTTATAGAAATGTGCTCTATCTTACATTTAATGTAAGCTGATTTTCATAAAGTGGGGGCAGAATCTGAACACTGCCTATGTCCTGCCTCATTGACTTTAGGTGCAATGCAGGTGTTTGAAACACAGCGATAAAACGGGATAAAGAGCAATGCTTGAAGGAGTAGCACTTACTTTTCTGCTGCAGTATTCCAACAGGATGTAGATGTTCTCCTTGTCCTCAAAATGGTGATAAAAGTGCACGATGTGTTTGTGGTGCAGTAATCTGTGCAGCTCAATTTCTCTGTCAATCTAACGAAGGGGGAAGAAACAAAAATGATTACAGGTGTAACTGAAGGCATTTTTGTGACAACTGTCCAGTCATGTCAGTGCGCACAGGCACCGGAGCTGCGCGCTTACCTTCTCCCGTTGGTGAGGTTTGGACACGCGCGCATGTGGGATGATTTTGGCTGCATAAACTTTGCTGGTGGACAAGTCGGTCATCTCATAGCATTTAGCAAACCCTCCCTGGAAAGAGGAAAAACACACTGTTAACTGTGCTGGCTCTTCGGGTTAGGTGGTAGATCCACAAAGTCGAGAACAGACTCTATGCTTGCGCTACCTTTCCCAAAACTTTTCCACGGCAGTAGCACTTCCCCGTTACAGGATCGGTGATTATCCGGGCCATCTCTGAGGGGCCACTGCGTTCATCCATTCTCTTTCGGCGAGGTTCACAGGACCTCTGCGACGGTTCACACATGCTGCTGCTGCTGCTGTTTGTCTGTTGGGGCCCGCTGTTTCTCCGTACTTCCATCAGAAGCGGTTTACCGTCCCACACTCAGAATGCAGCCCGGAGAGTCCGTCTCTGAGACTTTATACTCTGGCACCCACCCCACCCCGAGTCTGCCGCCCTCTCCCTGACGTCACGGTGTGAAATGAGAGCATGAGGTCTGCTTGATATCGATTACCTTGCATGTACATGGGTGTCGCTGACGGCACAGACATGAAATCAAAGGGAATAAAACAGCGCGTGGACTCTGTTATCTAAGAATTCACGATCAACTGCATCACCAGCCGCCGTCCACAACGACAGCGAAGGCAGACATGTTCCGCAGTTTAGGTTTTGCTCATAAAACCTGGGGAGGGAACAGGAACTTTTACATTTCAGGTGCAAAACATTATTCAAGGTGTTGGAATTCTGAGACATTTTTTCGATCAGGTATCCGCTATGCAGAGGACAAGCATTATCTGTATTCCAGTCAGGCTCATCGCCTGTGTTTTCGCACCGAACTCAGCTTGAAGCACTAGCACCCTCAGGTGGAGACTTTGGACACAACTGTGCTGCAATTCGTCACAGACGTGTGAGACGTTATCGCACTGTGTATTGGAGTGTGAGCAGAGGTGTGAGTAGAAAGGATGTAGAGGTGATAATACATTGGAGGATTTGTGTTGTTCTAGTTTGCAGAGGCAGTATGCATAAATGAACTACTAGAAAAATGACAGTATCGTCCTTCTGTTCGCTGCACAACCCCTCAACCTTGCTTTAACTAAAGCAAATTTAATCCTCGTCTGTATCAAAATAAAATCAGGCATACATCACATAGTTCATCAGTGTGCATGAAAATGCTGCATCTCGCAATGCTGATAGAATCTTAATTTTGACATGAAACCAAAAACAAATCATCTGTTCATTGGCAAAATGTCCTCAGTTTCAGGCAAATTTTATTGAAATCTCTTTAACAAACACACAGACGGAGGGTTACACATAATTTAAACATGATCCTCACACTAAAGTGCTCATTTCTCTCACCAGATACACAGTCCATATGACCCTAAAAGGTCAGGTGACACTGAAAATTACTGTCAACCGCCTGTGTGCCTAACCCTCAGTGGCTGCCTGAGAGACTGCCAGAACAAATCTCTGAATGGCTTTGGAGACGTAGGCTTTCTTTCTTTTTCTTTTTTTTTTTTTAATAAACACAAATAAACACAACATACGAATCTAATTTCAACCACACAAAAGGAAAGTGGGACAGAATTATTGAATAACACGCCGGAAAGAAGAACACTGACCTTGCAATGCCTCCTGTTCCATGCCGGTGAAGAGGTTTAGAAGTGTTGATGTGGAAGTAAAATTATTTGTAGTGGAAGAGCCCTTAGATGGAGAGCTACAGCCACAGATAGTCTATATATGAGGGCATGATGGTATGAACATGACTGAAGGCAATATGGCAAAGGTTCAGCCTGTTCTGGCAGTGAAAAGATTGGACACATGCTGCAGGGCTACGTGATGTCAAAGTCATCCTGACACCTTGCTGAGTCACATTCCCTCTCATCCTTTCAATGTTCAAAGACGTCTTTCAAAAGGATCACTCCTGATCAGATATCACAAACTCACCCCCCAGAGGTTTTATGATAACCTGCTCTACATGTTGTTTTGTATGGTATTCTTTCAAGTATCACATTTTTGTTCATTCCTGCTCTAAGAAATCAGAAAAGCGTCTGGAGGGGTTAGCGCTGTAGAGAATGACAGTGCTGGGAAATAAAATAACCTTGCGGCTGTAACCTCTTACACCTCTGCATTGGGTACTTTTCTCAGGTGTGAGCGCACACTGCTAATGTCATAAGCAAAAGTCTGGTCAAGACCGGAGCCGACAGTCGACTGCTGTGGCCAGCTGGGGAAAGGAAAACGACAAGCGATGACACGCGCACCATCGGGAAGCTCTTTCAGCAGCTTCTCACCCAGAACCCCCATCTGTGAACCAATCAGAGGAGGCTAAACCAGTCACTTCACATGTCATGCATGCTATCCGAGTTGTACAGCATCAAAGGATGTACATGAAAGAAATACCCACCACTCCTGGAGCAAGGAAAGCTGTCACATTGTTGTACACAGACAGATCAGTCTATGACAGAAGAAAGACACAAACATGGTCATATAGCTACTTTGACCAGGCTTAAGTAAAGAAGTTGTTTTGTCAAGGTCTTACCTTCCAGAAGTCTTTTTTAACAAAAGTCACCTGGCCAGAGGGCACTCCTTTCCAGCGGGCCTTGCTCCTGGCATAGGCCACCAAAACACCATTAATCTCAAAGCCTGTGCACTGAAAACCAACAGAAGAGGCGGCAAACACCTGCGAAAATCAAAACTGATGATGTGAAATACAACTAAAGTAACATACTTGAGTCTACATACATACACTTTGATTTAAATTTCAACAGGAATTTAAAAGATAAAAACACCCACTTCCACAATCAAATGTGCAGCCCACTTACCACTCTTCCATCTCCTGATCCCAGATCTGCTAAGCGACCTGTTCGGCCCTCAAGCAGCTTCATAATGTTCAGTGTTTGATCTTTACTGGAGGGTAAATAAGGAACCTGCGCCACAGTGCAAACATACAGTAAGTCAATACATGTGACAGGCTGTGCAGCAGTTATCATTATTATTAAATGACTTCCTTGCTACTGAGATGGTAGAGCTCCTAAATCTCTTTCACAGCTCCCCTATTGTTTTTAAGTCATAATTTAGCTCTACTGAAAGGGAGAATTACAACCCAAAATACATTTGCCGTCAGTCTAACTCACATGGCACTCCAACCAGACGCTACAGTAACACAAATTTCTTCCTTTTCATGTGAAAACATCTCTGAATATGCTTCATATTAAATCCACCTCCGCTGGCGCCAGTCAAGTCATCGGCGTGCTGTGTCTGTAACCTTGAATCTGATCACCTACTCACTGTCAGTGGAGCCTTTTCCACAATACCTGCCTGACTCCACTTTATCTGCACATGTTTTATGTGAAGGATAAACAAAGCATCATGTCATTTATCAAAAAAAAAACACAGGTCAGAGGTGTATTATTCATGTGCGCAAAAGCAACTATTCTGAATATATTTAACAAGTATTAGCATTAGCTTTAAAACGGAAACTTTTTGCTTTCAAATGTCAGAACAAAGTCAGATTCTTCATGCAGCGACAAACATCCTCATCGTTGCCTGACCTCTGATAATCTGCTCCTGATCATCGTGTTGTCTTGTTCATCTTGTTCTGACAGTGAGGAAAATAGCGCATGCGATATTATGTTACAAAAATGGATCTCTGCACAATATGCACTTCAGATTAGCGCACTGTACAAGATGGTGCAGTTCTCCATAACACATAATCACGGTTATAGACTTACCATTTTCTTCTTTTCTCACATTTGTTGTTAAGCACGGAGCACTATGCTCCAAAGTAAGCAAATTGATGTTAATGTGCAAGTCAAATTACATCTTGGCTTCTCTTCTTTGATTTCACTCGAACATGCAGCATTTGAGATTTGAAGGGTGGAACGAATGCAAAGCCGGCAGGTAAAAACAGAGAAAGGAAATCTCAAGCACCTTGAGGTTGAACGGGATTTTGCGAAAACCAGGCATGACAAACATGCTCCATACTCCATACAGGCCAGTGAGCAGAGCGCCCACACAGGCCGACAGGACGGGGTGGGGTCTGCTGGTAGGGAGGACCCTGGCATGGTCTTGCAGAATCACCTCAATGGTGTCCTCCATTGCAAACTGTCACCAATATGGTTAAAACACAGCAAGTGAGGGAAGATATTACTGCAGTCTGTAAAAAATGTTTCTATTCTGTGATGAAATATTTCTGAACTCTCCAGCCGACCAACGGTGGATTATTGAGGTCATGACCGAGAATGATATTTGATGATTTTTTTGAAAATCAGATAATGATAGAGCAGCAGATATAAAAAAAAAACATGAACATTTCTGATGAGGATCATTTATGTTTGTGATAACTGTGTTGCACTCATTGATAGCAGCCACCAATCAGAGCTCAATAGGTGGGATTCATAACAGCTTACACAGCTAGCAAGCAAGCTACCGACCTAGCTACATTCATGAAAGCATGGATGAGACTGTACAAACTGTACACTTTGTTGTAGGTCGGCTGAGTGACATAAAAGCTCTTAAATCAACTTTTTTTCTTTGGTAAACTAGAAATAATGTTAAATGCTGTGAGCAAACATGATGTAGGTGAAAATACACACTCACTAGAAATGACTGAGCTCCCACAAGTCAGCTGTCATGAACTCAATGTCAGGCTGAATGAAGTGAAACAAAACATCAATTCAGTCTGATCATCAGGTGAGACATTTTACAGTGGATAAAGAAACGTGTCAGTGCTCTGTGGGGGACAAACTGTGTAATGAGGACAAAGTAAATTTCAGTTTATCAGTAGAGCTCTAAAGTGTTCGCAGGATGCACAAAATAGATGTGGAAGTTTTATATAAAAACCAGTCACCATCCAGTTTGAACATGGTTGTTCTTCATGTCATGTGGAGTACACATTCAGAGAATCTAATCTGCCAAAGTAATTTCATTTTTGTAAACTTGAGGTCGCAGTTCCACATTTTTAAAGGCCATAATCTGCATCAGCTTTATGCCAGAAATAACTCTGTAAAACATTTGTCATCTGAGAATCTCAAAATGCTGAATTTCATTTGGAAAAGTGAAATTAAAATAGGATGAGCTTGCTCAGAATAGCTCCCGTATCAAGAGGTCAGCAGGCTTCTGTAGCCACAGTAATTAGATTTCTGCCAATATTGCTTTGTTAATCATTGACCACATGGCAGCCTTTGAGAGATATCACCAGAGCACCTCTTCCAACAGCAGATGGTGCCACAGCGGCCTTTTCTCCCTTCAGAAACCTCTAGAAAAGTTTTGTTTACCACGCTTAGGCCATGTACTGAAACTATCTGCAACGAAAGCTCTTTTATTAAACGAACCAAACGATTCTGCTCTCAGCCTCGAAAACAGGCGCTCCACCACTACCCATGACTCCTAAACGGCATTCAAACGACACATTTTTAGGATTTCTAGATGAAATCGGTGCAAAAATATTTAGAAGCAAACTAATAAATGAATGATTAACCTACTTATGAGCAAATGCACACAAGCAGGGTCCAGATTTGGTGTATGTATCTAACACAAACTCTAACTTTGTGGAGACGGACATGTTTGTGCGGCCTACCTGAACCGCCCCTCGTCTGCTGCGCACGGAGCCGCCTGCAGACGCTCAGCCTCCAGTCAAAGAGCCATATCCCGCCCCACAGCGTCATACGCGCCCTATCAAATGTCTGCTAACTGGTTGATACCACGAAACACCTGACAGCCAAAGACAGCGCTTGTATCCAGGATCAGTGCATGTTTATATAATCTCTGTTGTGTCTGGCACTGTGCTGATTCTGAGCGCATGGTGGTGTATTATAAGTAACGTCGGCTTCAGGTGTGAGATGAGTAATGGGAGATAGTTACGGCTAGTGGCTTAGAAAATGCTCAGATTGATAGCTGATATGAGCCTACCGGTCCCCACTTATTTATTCCAACAGTGCAGTCTGCATTTGCACCTCTCACATTAATTATGCAGGTTTTATAATCCGCCTAAAAAGAGGGCTGTGGCGATTACAATTGCAAAAACATGCCCGTTTTCTCTCTCTCTCCCACTCTCGCACTTCCGCCGCGGTCTCATTCCGCACTTGCTCCCATTGAAAGGCCCATAATAATGATATTCATCAGCACTCAGGCCTCTCTTATTTGCTCAGCCGCTTGTTCTGTGAAGCGGAGCTGGCTGCATGGGCGGGGGACGGCAGCAAGACCCACCGACAGTGACGCAAAAGGAGAGGCCATTATATTGCTTCCTGAAAGAAAAAAAAAAAAGAAAAAAAAAAAAGAACAGTTGGGAGTTTATTATAGGCACAGGAGTGAATGTTAAAGCAGAGAGCTATTACTGAGGCCAAAAATGGACTTGTATGGGAAGGTAAGCTGCATGGTTTTATCATACGGTTACGGAGAGACAGAGAGCATCAAACTGTTCTGTGTGCTGAGACTGAACAAAGGTTTTCAGTGTAATTGCAATTTTAGTGTCGCTCTTTCATGATGAGGGGCGTTAGATGTCCGCTGCTAATTAAAAACGAACTACAAAGGTTTTTCCTGCGCTTCCACAGTAAATCGTACAGCTGTTGGCAGCTGTGACGCGCTGCATGCTGAGTAATGTAGTCGAATCTCTTCTTCTGATGCCGCCCGCCGCCTCCGCGTCGACACCGGCCGAGAACTACAACCCCCATCTTCTCAATTGCCTCCACACACCACGAGCTTTTCCGTGACGTCAGACACACGCACGAAACGCACTTTCCCTTTGCTCGTGCTCACCTCACGCGAGCCAGCCTCGTCAGCTCAGGGGCGCGTGCCACAGCCGAAGCGGAGGGGACAGCTCCCAGGTGCTGAAATCGGTCGGCGCTCCAAAGAGAAAGAGACACAGAGGGGGGAAGAAAAGCAACGCCTGCGTTACACACAAATATAAAACCCGTATTCTGCAAAACAGGGCCAGAAACAGATAGAGCCGAGGCCTCCAAAACAGGTTTGTTCGCACAATGTCCTCAACGCGTTTTGTGGTAGTTTCATTTCTTAATAGTTAGACGGAAGAATTTCACGTATAGATAAAATGACCTCCTGCCCAGAATTGCTCGTCTGACATTAGCTGGCATGCGGCTCCCTGCTCATCTACATCGTGTAATTTCGTGTTAGATCGACTGCATTTATCGTGGTGTGTCAATGCCAGCATTGCACTGATATTTTGAAAGCGGTGTCCTTGCAAATGCTGCCTCAGTGATGTTTTTTTTTTCCCTCACACGGAAGCGAACAGACACCCGGTGCAGGATCGAGGTCCGGCATCTTTTATCATTGGAGACGCTGGAGGCAGAGCTCGGCTGCCCTGTTTGGCATGGAAGCGCAGTGGCTTTGTCAAAACATTCACCTTGGAGCAAAGATGACTGTGCTCTTGTCATCTTGCTCGTAGTACTCGTGTCCTCGTAGGTCGTTGACTGCTGACAGCTTGCAGGAAATGCTCAGTGTTAAGGTGAAAGATTGGTTTTTATTGTACCCTTTGTAACGTGGAAGGAGGTTAAATGTCTGAGGGAATTTGTGTTTTCTGGTAGAAACACAAAAGCAAAACATCACACTCAGAACTGTTCATAGTAAAATTCAAATTGTAAATTGAAATTGTTGCAGCACAATTTAAACAAAAGAGCTAAGTTTGACCCAGTGCAAAAGAAAATCTGATTAATAATCCTTTCTGTTCATTAAAGGAGTCATTTAAAGGCTTTGAAGAGGACAAACTCAGCTCTTTAAAATCCTGGTTATCTAATACTCATCAATACAACAGCTTGCTGTGTTGGTCATGCTGGTTTGCCTGACACAGCCTTCTGTCACCTCTGATCTGTGGCCTGCTCAACAAGCTTCTACTCCAGATCCAGCCCTTTCCCTCTCTTTCACTTCCTGGTCCAACTAGAAGTTGTTTTGCCAAACAGCTGAGAGTCCACTGAAACAACTCATTCCACAAGAGACAGGTTCACATTTGTGTGTGTCACAGCTCCAAAAAGCTTCACATTAATTCAAGGTGAAGCTTCTTAATGCAATCTTTTCAGTGTCTGTATCTGTCGTTGCAGATGGCTGCCACTCAGGATGTGAAAGGGAAGGGAGAGGGAGGGGACCAAAACTTTGACTACATGTTCAAGCTGCTGATCATCGGCAACAGCAGCGTGGGCAAGACGTCTTTCCTGTTCCGCTACGCCGATGACGCCTTCACTTCGGCCTTCGTCAGCACAGTGGGCATCGACTTCAAAGTGAAGACTGTGTACAAGAATGACAAGAGGATCAAACTGCAGATCTGGGTATGAAATATTAACATCCAGGCATTAAACATTTAGAAGAGAGCCCCTGAGTGTTTGATTCCTGATCAAACCAGAAGTGGAAGCTATCTGATCAACAGCTCATAATAACTGACTTATCTGCTTGAAGAAGCTGTTTTTTCCTATAAATCCTTCTGATTAGGAAGTCAGACTCTAAATTTGTTTCTGATCTAATGGTGGTAATTTATAGTAGAAGGAAAACACATGTCCAAACACAGAGAACGTCGGGAAGAAATGAGTTTTCTGTCGTCCTCCAAGGTCTCCTGGAGGACTACCTAAGCTTTAAGGGGGAAGGGGCTCTTGAGAGATGCCCTGCCCCCTCGTTTCTCTTGTTCTCTTTGTTTTCGTGTTCCTGCAGAGTGACTCTTGTCTGTAAAAGGCTGTCAATCTATGCCCAGAGCCCACTTTCTCCTGACCTCTGCCCACATGCTTCTCCGTTGATCAATACGTTTCAAGGACCGTGACAGGTTGTGACTTAATGGCTGTATGCTGATCCAAGTCCTGCACTCACGGGATCCCCCAGGCATTGATTCAATTTTAGTCATGGTTTTGGCTCATGTAGCTAAGTATGCTTGGACGTGCTTCACTTTTCATCTTGTTGCATTATGTTACGTGTACTTCAGTCAAAGTATAGAAGGTATATTTAAAGCTAAAACGCACTATTTCAGCATTATAGGTATGTAAATAGGTACATAAAGAATAATAAAAGACTTGGCAACTGCAGTTCAAACTAAAAGGACAATTTTCAGCATCCTAACGAAGCCAAGTTACAATATTAGTGTTTCAATTTCAGTGTCTCAATTCCCACCAAAAAAACAATGATGCTCATGCTTTGTTCCTTGGACTCAGAAACATGTGGCAAATTAGCTGTCTCCTTAATTAATTGAAGAAAGCTTCAGGAAAGGCTGTGTTGTGTTGCCTTGGTTTGACACTCTACGATGTAAGTACGGAGACAGATGGAAGTCTCAACGTTACTGACGACTAAGCGTTAGTTTGGCACGCAGCGGGGGAAGAACACAGAAGCAACACCTTCCTCAGAACGTGTGGGAAAACTGAAGAATGTCTGAGGCTGTTTAATTAGGAGTTCATCGGAGCTGCTGAAGCTGATTGTCTTTGAGGGGATAGATATGTAAAAGTTCCCCTCACCCTTCATTTCTCCCGCTGTCTTTCCTGTCGCACTCTTTGTTTCTTTCTTTGCTACACTGTACTAAATGCCAATGTCCTCCAGAGGTTTTGCTCTCTCTTGTCATAATAGTTTTCTTTTGCAGCAATTAGCCACCCCCAGACATTTGGTGTTTGCTAATCACTTAAAGAGACACAGAAGAAGCGCCCCTGCAGGATGTGAAAACTGGATTTGAACAGTCAAACGACTGGCTAATCGGGATAATGTGTTTTCATCATTAGCAAAGACAAGCATATTCAGGGCGAAAAAGGATTGCTCTTGCATCCACGTAATTGGCCTGTCTTTTTTAATTGGGCCCAGAGAGAGCTGATACTTACTGTATAGTAAGCGCCCATTTAAGGTGATGGCTATTGGCTAATGTCATTGTGGCACTCGCACCATTAATCTGCTGAGAGATAAAAGTGTCCAAATGCATCATAGAGTTGTCCCTGTTGTCGTATTTGGCTGAAGTGAATGAAACACAACGCTGAGCACTGCCAAGATGGCCCTCGTGAAAAACCGAAACTCACTTTACTGAATGAGGAGGAGTTGAGGCGAGTGCCAGCCTCCGCTCACTACCTCTCCACTTGAAGTCGTCAGCTTCTTGGATTGATTTCTGGTGAGCTGCAGAGTACAAGCGAAGCTTTTCAAGGAGCTCCAATTCGCGGGACTCAGCATTTTTTTTCCCCATCCCGCTCTGTCTTTTTCACTGAGAATAAGCAAACCTATTCACTGAAATAGCCTGGAAATGCAAAGGCCATTGTCAAGCACTCGAACAAGAATCAATAGGATGCTTAAATGTCTAAGACTTACAATCCAAATGAAAGAAAAGAGTGAGGTTAAAACAACATTCAGAGGACTTGTGCACACCGCATCATCACTTGGTACATTCACATTAACACTATCATCCACATCACGTCATCCTCTTTCATGTTGTTCACAATGTCCCACCACAAAAGATGCTATTTATAATATATATGTAACTTACAACAAACACTAGCTGCTGACATTAGAAATGCACACAAGCAATTTTGGAGTCATTGTAAACTGACAAAAGGTCCAAGCTCTGGTGTGTGTGTGTGTGTGTGTGTGTGTGTGTGTGTGTGTGTGTGTGTGTGTGTGTGTGTGTGTGTGTGCGCTCGGCAGAATGTGAGCTCTGTCTCCGTGGAGTGAAGGTCAGAGCTGTCCTCTGGCTATTACAGGCACTCTGTTGTAGCCATGTGCAGACTGATAGAGAGCAAACCCAATGTGGCAAATACAATCCAGTGCCGCCTGTCGGGCTTCTGTTTAACCAGAGCCAAGTGGAGCAGCCAGAAGTCCTCCATCATGATTCACAGAAGCCTGCAAACACACTTGTTGTGGGTGGAACCACAGCACAGTAAACATACAGTATAAACAGGAGGGACATCGTTGGGATATATTATTATCCAACTTATCATAAAACAATAAATCTACACATCTGTGAGCAACTGCATGTAGGTACTTCGAGGAAAACGATCAAACAAATAAAAACAGTCATTTCTCTTCCCTTCTCCCGGGCAGCCTCACTGTATAAAAGGTTGATCTTTCTGAATTGGGAAATCTATTAGCATTTCCATTGACATCTCGTAGCAAAGGCTGCAGCGGCCGCTTGTTTCCAGGGCAATCTGTGTACAATGTACTACTCCTCCAGTGTTGCGTAATCACTCGCCTGCTTTGCCTTTGAGCAATTTGTTCAGCCTCATCGTGAAACAGCGAGCAGTTTCTCAATGTTGAAATCGTTTAACCTCAATTTTTTTCTAAGAACGCGTGCCATAAGCTGAGCTCTGAATACTGCACTGCATCGAGTGTTTAACACAGCTGAGCGATTGTTTTATTGAGGAGAGGAAAGAATCAATCACTTCAGCCAAAACTGAATGGCTGTTTTTGGCATCTAATCAATGCAAAATCCAGCGAGGCGATTAGCATAATGATTGTTTCCACATCGTGAACACAGCAAATGTACCTATAAGAAATGTAGATATAGAAATGTAGATAACATCCTAAACCGATGCTCCAACTTGACTGAAAGAATCTGTCATTTGCATAAATAGCTGCAGGTTAATAATGTACATCTGCACATTCACCCTTATAGACATGCATATATGTGCTGTGCAGGGTCATGTCAGTGTTGCTGAGCATGATTATCAGTCAGGCGGTTAGCAGCAATGCTAAATCATGTTGTCTGTGTGTAGGACACAGCAGGCCAGGAGCGCTACAGGACCATCACCACTGCGTACTACCGCGGGGCCATGGGCTTCATCCTAATGTACGACATCACCAATGAAGAGTCCTTCGGCGCCGTGCAGGACTGGTGAGTCTTGTTGGCCTGTTTTTGATCATTTTTGGATGTGGATGTCATCTCTTATCCTGTTTTTCTCTGTGGATTCTATTATATTGTTGTGAGCATCTGATCAACATATCAAAAGGGCTTCCTGTCTGTCATTATAATGCAATCAGTTGATATCCTGCACACTTGATACTGTACATGCTTTGCCCTTCTTATGAGACAAATCTACAAGCCTAACCAGTTTAGTTTTGCTATCTCCTAACAGCAACAGTGCATTTCTCCGTCTCTTACATTTGACAGGCTTGTTATGTAGTTTGTATGCGTGCATCTTTGTCAGGCTTGGAGATCTAAGGAAAGCTTGTCAAGGTCATGGCTCTGGTCCATTCATGAGTCACACAAGCATCTGCAGGCTGAACAGAAAGTCAGCCAAGCCCAAATGTCGGTGATTTATGATGATGCATTCATGTCTAAAACAGGACTGGGGAGTTCAATTGGCTGCAGAAAGCAGGTTTCTGGGTTAGAATTCTTGCTCTAGAAACAAGCGCGTTCTCATCGGTATGAACGGTTCACCACAACAGCCAGGAAGCTTTGGGGAAACAGAAGAATTTCAGCTCTGGAGATAGAAGTGTGTTTTGTTTTACATTTTGCTGATCTTTCTCCTAACACCCTGACTCTCCACAGGTGTTGTGATGAGAAAGTCATCTTCCATTTTATTTACACCCCGCTGTCCCACACACTTATCTCCCTCTGCCAGCCCAAAGAGATTACCGGTGCACAGAATGAGCATTTTTGAGAGGAAAGGTTCCTGAATCATCATGGCAATATTCTCATGATGTTACCGTTGCATCAGCTACAAGGAAATGATGATTTGACTCACACGAACTTGATATAGATGGTGGTATAATTTTGCAGCCGACACTTGCATCCATTGTAGGGCTATGACAATCACTATTAAGGCCATTGTCTGCTTGGGCCTCATCACTTAGCTAGCAGCACTTGACAACTGCTTCAGGAAGCACACGTCATGGCTAAAGCAGCTGCATTTAGTGACCGCATACTCACAGTTCCTATCCTGGCATTAATTAAACCTCCAAAAACTCATATCCGTTCATCAAAATCAAAATCACATCATGCCTTAAAATGGCCTGGATGTAACGCGACTCTTGCCTTCATTTAGTATGACAGGTCTATGAACATGTCAATAGTCCCAACCTCCATCTCCACCCACCCCTCCACCACTGCCTGCAGCTTGAGCACAGCTGCTCGGCCTCTGCTGGTTTTCTGTTGTTGTTAGCTACAGTGCACTACACAAAGGCACATGCTAATATAGGAGTAATTCAGGCAAACATGTTCAAACCAGAACCCGAATGCTGAAGAAGAAGAGGGAATTGTGCAGGGTTGCACAATTAGATAACACGAGCCTTCTTTTTGGCTATGTTATCATGATATGGACAGACCAACCCTGCATGATGATTGGTTCCTTAGATATGAAGCCCGGGCTGTCTGACTCTGTGTTTCTGAGACTGTCACAGCAGTTCAGACTGCTCAGCAGTGGTGTTCCTGGCTTATTTCACTCCTGATATGTTGTATAGCACGTACATCACATCCCATGGACAAACTTAAGTCTTTAAAGTTATGAGCTTGCTTAGTATGTAAATTATTAGCATGCATTGTGTTAAAATGCTCCGTATTAATACACTTCCCGTCATTGTACATGAGGGGAAAAAAAAGCTTCTTGTAAAGAGAGGTCGGAGCCAGACGTACCTATTATTCTTTTAAGGCCTGTCTGACACTTTGATGGAATACTGCAGTCTGAGCACTGTCTGTGATGGGTATCTTAATTAATGGAGCCAAGTGTGTCACTGGCAGCGACAATCCTGGAGAGTCACCTGTGAGCTCATTTACCAGACAGCGCACAAATCAACTGTATACAAGTGAAGAGGCTCTTTTTCTACCCGTCATATAACCACAGCTCTTCCTTTCTGCCTTTGCCACAGGCTTTAATTCCACTTTCTCTTTCCCTTGTTCCTTGTGACAAGGTTGTAAAAAAAAAAAAAGAGAGAGAGGTTACCATGGCAACCGCTCCTTCCCCGTCTGTGGCTGAATTAAGCTTGTGACGCGTTCATTTCCTGCCCGTGACAGAGACGAAACAGGGAAATATTGTAACGCTCACATAAAATGTAGGATTCTTAACAAACCATGAAAATGAGTTATAAAGTATACACAAGCAATTTTATTACAGTAGCAATCTCAAAGTATTTATATCCAATTTTTCACCTGCCCGTCGCTTCTCCAGAGGGCAGATTGTTCAAAAATCACTGGTAAATACAGCCTCTTTATAGCCTGCATATGTCGCTCTGGTAGGCTACAAACATGATTGTTTTTCTGTCAGGGAACATTATCAGCAGTTGGATTCAAAGTGACCCACATCTGAACCGCTATATCAAGTCAGAGCTGGACAGACAGAGGCTGAGCGCCAGCATCATGCTGCTCTCTCGCTCTCTCTCTCCCTCTCTCTGAGTCGTTGTTTCTTCCTCTCTTTCTTACTGACTCCCTCTCTACTGCTTTCAGCCTGTGGTATGTTCGCTGCCCTACTTTTTGTCAAACAGCAACACCACAGTAGATATTTGTTCCCTAAATTCCTTCTCAAAATGTGTTTGGAGGTTAGAGCAGCACAAGCACCTCTCAGCTGTGTTGAAACTGTTTTAGCGTTAGCACACAATGCAATTTATTTAATCCTAATTATTTTACAGAATATATGGTGCAGATGATGCCTCATTTTATATGCAACATCTAGTTGATGACAATCAAATCAGATATCATTTATCACCAAATGTCATTTAAATGCCGTGCATTGCAACCCACATTACATAATATTATGACATTATAACATTAATGACCAACACAAGCTAGCTTCATGGGTGACTTAAATGCAAAAGACAAAGAGCTCACACAGCAGTCTGGTCCACATTTGCAAGGTGCGTGCATCTTCTGTGCATTTAGCCATTATTTAGTATTAGCTGACGAGTGTTTCCCGTCCTGTCAGTGACCATAATTAATACCCTGTGTGGCTATAATATCTAGCAGTCTGTAGACGTTAGCAGGAGAGGAAAGCATGAAAAGTTTGACAAATTCTAAATATCAATATCAACTAGCTAGAAAATAGCAAATAATGAGCTATGTGAGTAATAGTGATTCCATGTTTCCAGAACAGGGCAGCACTTGACCCACTTCTCCACTGCTGCCTTCAGTGACTCAAATATTACATGATGCCAAACACAAGGTGATGTAATCACTGTTCATAACCGGTCCAAATGGTGAACAAACTTTACATGGTGTCCTTTTTGCTCTGCCATATTTCCCATTAATTTCCTGTCCAATAAAAAGTGGCACAAAAACAATCCTGACAATACGCAGCAGCAGCATTTATTTGACTGTGATTGATTTTTTTTTTTCTTGCCTTTTTATGACATGCAGGTCAACCCAGATAAAAACCTACTCGTGGGATAATGCTCAGGTGGTGCTTGCTGGAAATAAATGTGATATGGAAGAGGAGAGGGTGGTCTCGGTGGATAGTGGCAGACTGCTGGCAGAACAGTTGGGTAAGTGTTGGAGCAACATTCACTCCTTTATGTTAGTGGAATTGTGTTTTTCAATCACTGGTGCTTCTGTTCCCTTTCAGGATATTATCAGAAATAGAAGAAGCAGCTTTATTTTCCATCTTCAGCGACAATAAATGTCAAAGCTTTTCCTAAAGATTAAGTCATAAATATCTATCATGTGGTCATTATCTTCATTGGCGCCGTCTCTTTATGTTCTCATGTTACTCTTCCTCTTGCCAAGGCTTTGAGTTCTTTGAGACCAGTGCCAAGGACAACATCAACGTGAAGCAGACCTTTGAACGCCTCGTTGACCTAATTTGCGACAAGATGTCCGAGAGCTTGGACACTGATCCGGCCGTCACCACAGGAGCTCCCACTGCCAAACTCACAGACAGTGCTCCGCCCCTGCAGCAGCCTGGATGCAACTGTTAGTGACTGGCGTCAGGAGGCAAAGGGAGGGCAGCGCAGGTCCTGTAAGGTGGTAGAGTGTGCAGAGTTTTGTTCTCCCTCAGCGTTATCACTCCCGCTAGTGCTGCTTTCTCTGGACTACAGTTCAAACCCCTTTTAGTCGTAGAATTACAATATCCAGTCGTATTAGCTCTCAACTTTATCACCTTATATCAAGAGCAAATAACCAGACAAAGAGACATGGCTACTGCAAAATGTGTAACATTACAGGATAGCTAGACTATAGAGACGCCATATTCTCATTCTTTAGCTAGTTAGTATGGTTATAAACCAAGTATGTTTGATAAGGCTGGAAATAGACCATAGATATGATGTACAGTTAATCCTCAAGACCTTTAAAATCTCTAAGACCTAGAATAATTATAAAATGAGGGATAGAGTCAGTGAGTGCTTTAATGATTCTTTTACTTTCATTTTTTGTACAATGTGTGTATTTTTCTTTTATAGGATTATTTTGTCTCCTAAAGCTGCCAAATCTATGATTTAGTGCACTATAGGACGTAGCTTTCTTTTGTGTAAGGAGTGTGTGGACGTCGTGTGACTGTGAGTGAGTGGGGGTTTGCACGAGTGTGAGTTTTGCGTCTGATTCGCAAATGAGTGCAACTTAGTCATCTGAAAATCATCTACCTTGGATAAAAAAGTGGCCTTTTAGCATCTCCAACACGGCCTCTGTAAGTTTCCTCTGTCATCCTTACTTTTGGAATGAGTCCAGTACCTATAATGTTGATGTGAGTACTACTCCCCGTTTTGCTGTCTGTAGATGTGTGATTTCTCTGATAAGTATATCTGTAAATCTTAAAAGCAACTATTTCTGTGTGCTTAGCCTCTAAGATGACCCCTTTATAATTTGATGCGATGAGCATGCTGCCAAAAAAGTCAATCATATGTACTGTTTTATCTAAAGATAAAACCTAACCATCCTCTAAATTCCACATGACGGCAATGATCCAGCATTTCACTGAATAGAAATCTCACACTGACAAGGCTCAGTGTATGATACAAAACAACTGATCAGCTCTGGCATGGAATAAACAGCCATATATTAAAAAGATGTATTTTAACTTTTGAGTCAGCATGCTAAAATTTTAAGTTTGTGCTATAAAATTAAATCCCTTGTGAAAGAAAAATCTCATAGGAAACATGCAGTAGTTTAAAATGGGAAGCTTCCCCTAGCAGGCATATACAGTGCAGCAGAGGTCTTAATGATAACTTAAGTCCATATAGTGCAAAGGTTGTAGCTTATTTTAAAATCCAGAAAGCCTTTCAGTTCTGCAATTCATAGAAGAAGAAGAAAAAAAAAGTGCCAAAACATCACTATTCCTTTAGCATCGTCAGTTGTTTGTTGCATAGTTGAATAAAAGCTCCAAAAAATTGCATGAAGTCAGTCCTGACTTATCTATGTAGATTTATATAATAAGATAGTGTATATATCACTCTGTGTTACAGATTTAGGAGCATTGTCATAGCACTCGCTGTGAGATGCAATGGGCCAATAAGTGCAATATTTTATGAATGAAACCCTGTACATAGTTCCTCCTGTCCTGGAGTGCAGTGACTCCATCTGCAGTGTGTGAGTGACAGTTCGGTCAGGACGGCTCTGAAGCTGACGTACAATCTCTGAAAAAAGAGCGCGTGCTTCGTTCAGTAACTGCAGCCACTGAATGTGTGACTTGGTATGTGTGCGTGTAAGTGTGTGTGTGCGTGTGTGTGTGTGTGTGTACCTGCCATATTGAACAGACAAATTACGTAATATAGTGTATTGTTTGTGTATACCTTTTGTACAAATGTATTCACGTACTATATGCTGTTCCTGCTAACTGTTGGCTGTTGATTGAACTTGTGTTATCATGTCAAAATGCAGTGTTATTGTGAAAGATAGTCAGGGGGATAACTTAGTCTATGCCATATGCCATACTGTTGTAATTCCAAGAGAAGGGATACACATGAACTAGTTCAAAGACCCTGCGCATATGTGTGTACACGTGCTTTGTGCGTGTGCATCTGTGTATGTGTGTGATATTATAATTTTATGCTAATAGCCATGAAATAAATTATTGTATTGATCTCCAGTCAAGATTCATTTAATAGAGGAATAGATATGTGGCAGTCCAGATGCCCAAACAGTCACTCTGGTCGAATCTCATTTTAGAACTGTACGACTTTACACATAACTGAATATATTTGTTTCTTGGAGTGCAAGCAAAGTAAGAAATATGTTTTTGAGATTATAGGAAATAAATCAAATTCTATCAGTGGGTGTCTGTGTTCTCTCTTGCTCTCTGCTGATTGTATGGACACAGGCAGGAGGGATTCGCTGGCTGCAGCCCTCCAACCCAGACCTGCTGTCTCTGCGCTCTCTTCTGTTGATGCGGCGCAGACGCCTTGTTTCATTTCTAGACAATGTGCACCACCTAGTGTTGGAGGGCTTCGCCGAGATGTTGCAGCCGAATATTTGAAGAGGCAAATATTAGACTGTCAACATTTATTTGACAGCTACAGTTGACAAGTTTGCAGATTAAATGCTACGTACATGTTTATTTGTCAGTAATAACAATCCAATATTCAATTATGTTAACAGTAACTACACCCTCACAGGCTACAACATGAAAATACTGTATAGACACAATAATCCAATGATAATGTTACACTGACAGGAGCCATTCTGCTGCAGAGGCACTTTTTTTTTTTTTTTTTTTTTAACTGCTAATACTTCTGTTATGTTCCTTATTGCAGTACTGTTACGATGTGGCATGACTACTGTGCTTATCTAAGTGTTTAATCCTGTACAAACTATTGTTCTGAAACTAACAGCATGTCAAAGGATTTATTGATCACTTCATAACTGGTAGTATTACAGTATTATATACAACATATTCCTCTACGTTTCTATTGCACTTCCTAGGATATCCACTGCTGGTGACAAGTTTAAAAAATACTAGTGTACAACAGCTTCACAGATATGAAAGCTCTGTGACAATAAATGCTGATTGCAGCCTTTTCGTCCTTTATCAGGGCTGCAGTGATATCTGCTCACTGAGATGAAGAGCAGATAATGCTGTTCAGTTCGAGTGAATGACAGAGCTGAATGTACTGCTCGTGTCTTTCAGCCATCGTGATAAGCACCCAGAGATAAGCAGTACGGAAAGCCTGTAACTGCTGATAGATTTTACAAGTAAAATGAAGAAGCAAAAAGGAGCTTATCTTCTACAACCCCGATTCTAAAAAAGCTGGGATGTTGTGTAAAAGCTAAATAAAACAGATTTGAATTTGCTAATTCTTTTGACAATGAAAACAGCACAAAGACGATATATTTAATGTTTTACCTCATTTGATGATGATGATCTGATGGCAGCAACACGCTTCAAGCAAGGTGGGACACAAAAGAGTGTGGGTGTGAGACGAAACAATCTGCAGGGGATTGTAGAAACTATAAAAACTGTATATCACCATCTGAAACAATGACTACAAAGAACCAGTGAGTAGGCAGAATCAACCCATGCTTTTATTTAATCCATTGCATATAAAAACTTTTTTTTTCATTCTTTTTTTACTTGTTTTTTACATAAAGTTGTATGATCTACAGTGCTATCCAATAAACTGCAATTAACAAGGAATCCATTAAAATAACATTTTAATTGTCTTGTGAAACTTCCAGACAAGTTGGCATTCTAAAGACATAACCCAAAAAATAATTGTCCTGAAGACCTTTTTTTAAGTTACAGTTTGTGTTTTCCTTTCATACCATAAAAAATAGAACACATAATGAGAAAAGAACCCACTGTTTCCATTGGTCCAGGGCT
The DNA here is from genome assembly GCF_051107435.1 of Chaetodon auriga. Taxonomy (NCBI): domain Eukaryota; kingdom Metazoa; phylum Chordata; class Actinopteri; order Chaetodontiformes; family Chaetodontidae; genus Chaetodon; species Chaetodon auriga. The sequence goes on along the minus strand of NC_135078.1, from coordinate 18,319,846 downwards.
GTTAAGAATCTACAGTATGTGTGTCAAAAGAAGAGTCCCATTCTCGGGACAATGATGCACTCACCCAAACCCAAGTCCCACCCCTCCAACACCCCTTCCACTACAGAGATACACTAAACCCTTCTCCTGTCCAGGCAGAAAAATGTCAGTGGTTTTTGGATATTGCAAGTCATGTGAGTGGAAGTGTGGGCCGAGCATAGATAAGCAACACACCGTCAGTGTTTCAGCCATAATTAATGCAGCAGTGGCTGAACATGCAGATGTGTCTCAAAGCCTCTGTGCTTTGTAGGCTGTGGTCGAGCAGCGACCACACACTCCTGTTGCGCCCCATTCAGTGTTTGTAGCTGTGACGCAACCACATGGACGCGTAGACGACACTGCAGTAACTTAGAGTAAAGTTACTTCCATATCGTCTACGTCCGGCCGGCTGTGTCACATCTTTGAGTGTAGTGGCAGGGCGTAAGGAAGGTGCGAGTTGTTCAGACCAGGTCTACAGCAAAATATGACTCTTGGACATCCGGCTAGAGGCCACACATCACTCAAGTAGCAAATCTACGACTTGTGGTTGACCCGAGTCTCTGCACCAACATGTTTTCCTGTGCCGTGTTTCTGATAGAGCAATTTGTGTTTGGCTGTGATAGTAAAAAGGCAACATTTTCAAATTCACAACAGGACATCAGGCCAACCCAGCCGAAAGATTCACTAATGCAGCAAAAGAGAACTAGAAAGTAAACTAGAAAACAAAGAGGCTAAAGTAAATGACATGTGTTGAATTTAAGGCACAGCCCATGGGCCAAGGAACAGTTTCTTTTTAAAAAACAATTTGGCTTTCCCCCTCTCTTCACTGAGCTAGTTCTCAGATAAGCAACATGTCGATGGATCATTTTTACACTGAAGCTCATGTGTAATAAACATTCTCTCAACAAGAGGTACGTAATACAGCCACACCATCACCAAAAGGGATGATAAGAATCAACCATTTACGACAAACGGCATTATGATAGTAATAACATTAATAATTATATATTATATACAGCACAATAAATATATGTTTGTAAACAGCAATAAAACCAGAATTTTTTTATTACAGGTAAGGGCATTGGGTGAGGATGGAAAAAGAGCAAGAGAAAAAAAAAAAAAGAAGAAGAAATAAATCTTGGCACAAAATGAAAGATTAAATAAAAAGTTTGGAAATGTCACATAATTAAAAGAAGCACTCTTAAAAAAGCAGTGTGCAGTATTTCAAGTGTTTTTTCTCTTTTTGTTTTTTTGTTTTTTTAACATTTGTTGATTTTCTATATTTTATGTACACAGAGAGAGAGAGAGAGAGAGAAAAAAAAAGTATATTTGGGTATTGTAACTGGCAAGCCTGTACTGTGGTCTATGCTACAGTGAAATATTTACTGTACCACCTTTATATTGCAAAAACGACTCAACAAATAGAAAAATATACCAATAAATAATAGCATCAGGTGTAAAGTGAAAAATGAGGAAGAGACTCTTGGCCGAAGTGTAAGACAGCACTGTTCAAGCCGAAGTATTCATGAGTGAGTGTTTTGGCGAGTTGAAACACACTAAAAATATTAAAGTGGTGATATATGAATATATCAGTGCATTAGAGTATCTAAGGAGAGGATAGTCTTCTCTGGTGTCTACGTAACGGAGCTGATTGTCTTGTCGAAAACAAAGACAGCAACTGGGTTTCATGTCGTAATGGCAAAACGAAACATTCCTGTGATGAGAAACAAACTCCTACAGCTTAACAGAAGAGGAAGCGGCTGAAAACAAGCAGGCATGCAGCTGTTGGTGAAGCGTACGTCAAACGAAATGGGCAAGAAAAACAAAAAAAAAGAAGCAGAATAAAAGCTTTCAGAACATCGGTATAAAATCACCCCAGTAGTTTTTAACACCATTACTATTTCTGTATAGTCGGAGCACTAATAAGCGTCTAAAAAAAGGTGCTTTTTGTATCTACTACAAAGCATTGCATTGTCTCAGGATGTGTTCAAAAGAACTGCAGGCAACAATAATAAAATTCAAAGGCTTCATCCACATCACAAACTGTTTCAGTGAGAGTAAAGCACAAGACTTTGGGTTCCTGCTTCCTTCTCAGTGAAAACTCTCACCAAAATAAGAGTTGGTATGAATTCCAAATTTCAACTCACAGGACTAACCAAACATGAGTATAGTGGCATGGGGATAGTAGTATAAATGCTATTGGAGCAAGTGCAAACACCTCAGAACACTCCTAATGTAATCCAGCCGTGAAGACACCCCTTCCAAACACTGTGACACATTTCTCGCCATTGGTTTCCAAAAGTTCTCTAATCTTCTTCGCTAACAAAAGAAAGCCTAGGATTGCAAAAGTAAATTCTAGAAAATATCTGAATCTTACATACAGTACAATACAAAAATTAAAGAGGTCTAGGACAGCATCATGGCTGTTTAGATTTGAGCTTTGTATCAGTCAGGTTTTCAAGGAAGACTTCCGACATCAGAAATGTGTCTCGAAAAGCTCCCCAGTGTGCTGCAGCTTTCATCTCTGCGCCGTCCCGTCGGGTTTTCAGCAGAACGGCGGCGCGAAATGCCTCCTAATTCGCAGTGGGGAGGAAGTGACCTAACCGAGAGGGAGATTCTCCTTGAACACACCGATGACCGTCTCTGTAGAGTATGGGCACTTGATAAAACACAGAAACACTGCTAAACTTTCAGGCAAGGCTGAGACGAAGCGGAGGGAAGGAAAATGTGACGTATGGTGTGAACAGCAGAGAGCAGATGGAGAGCTGCTCGTCCATGGCCTGAACTAAAGCTGGTAAAGGAGGAGGTGGAAAAGCCAAATAAACACACACCACTTCAGTACAAACGGGAATGGAAAGGAGTTTTCCTGAGTGCAAAAAAACTTGGAGAAGTACCGGTGGGCGTGTCTGAACGAAGCTGACAGGAGGAGTGGCCAAGGTGGAGAGCAGCGCACGCTTTGGAACCAGAAACATAGATGTATAAAAAACACAGACAGACTCCACAAAACCCAAAAATATTCTATAAATAATCATCTGTCATTACTAAGAAGAACAGTTAATCAGGTGCTGTCCATAAACTGCTATGTGTGTGGGGGTTTCTCCTCTTCCTCCTTCTCCTCCTCCTCCTCCTCCTCTGCTACCTCTTCCTCCACGACACACGGCTGCGAGCAAGGTGTCTCCCCCTCTTCCGCCACCTCCTCCTCCTCCTCCTCCTCTTCGTCCTCCCCCACCTGTTCGTCCAAAGGAATCTCTGTTGATTCAGAGTCCTGCGTGCAGAGTGTTTTAGAGTCAGTACAGCTGTTTTCCTCCTCTTCCTCCTCTTCCTCCTCCTCTTCTTCCTCCTCCTCCGGCTGGCTGCCGCTGTCTTTCTCAGTGTCCGACTCCCCATCCTCCTCCAGGGTGAGCTCAAATTGGAACTTGTCCCCTCCTGGGGGTCGAGTGCCGTCTTCGGGCTCGTCCAAGGCAGGAGAGGGGCTTTGGGGGATGGTGCTTTGGTACCACTCCCTGTTGTCCTCCAACGTGTCCAGGATGTCCTGGGCGTCTGGGTGGACAAGGTCAGCCCACGTCTCCCACAACGGGTGAACGATATAGTCGATGAAACCAACCTACAGGGGAGGGAAAAACAGGTCGTTCACTGTGTGTCTATGCACAGCATGCACGCACATTTGTATCTGTGCATGTGTGTTTGCATACTACCTGGTTCTTTTCTACTGAAGCGTTGTGTTTGTCACACATGGGGCTGATCTCCATGCCCCTCTCTCTCTCTCGGTCCCCCTGGCTGAAGAACTCCTCCATGATGCGGTCCGTCCACTGCCGGTACAGCTGGAGAGGCTTCGTGGGGTTGCTCAGGTCTGCACAGTGCACCATGTTCTGGAGGACCTGAGTGTAACAGTTAACAAGGTGTGAAACACGGTGCCCAGGCTGAGGCGCTCATGTCATGTCATTTTAATGACACAGCTGTGGTTGGTGGATTCGTGGTGTACTGGTCGCTTTATTCTGACCTGTATCCTGTCAGAGTAGTTGTCCAGCAGCAGGACACCAGAGCTGGTCACCTTCTTGGTTTCCACCATAGTTTTCAGATCAGCAAGTAGATTCATGTGCTTGGACATGTCTGTTGCTAACACCTGAACAAAGCATTCAGTACAGAAAACAGTGAATGAACGTATAATGTAGCGCACCCTTCCCACTGAACAAGCTGCTTTATAGAAGAGATGCAAAATCTGTTCACTTACGATGTCAATGACCATCTTTCGCAGTGATTGTCTTTGTTTTTTGGTCAGGTTTTGGAAGATGTCACAGTTCTCCTCCTGTAGAAGCTTGAAACCAACTGCTAGATGGTGGTTCTCCAACACCGACGAGTCATTGTACATCAACGCTAGCTCTGAATCTGCACGGAGGACAATTGTGGTTATTCAGGCTTGAAATCAGTGGATCAAACGTATATCATGACAGATATTAAGAAAGCTGAAGTTGAAATGAATAAAAAGTCCAAGAAAATGTATGCATCAAAAACATTTCCAGCAGAATGAGGTGCTGATTAGACCAACACATTTCACCGCTAACAGGCCTGTCCAGGTTTGATATGTGCAAATGTGAGGTTCCACATGTATCATGCATCCCTTGCTCAGTGAGCAGCAGAGGAAAGCGCCAGCATGTTTTCCACTGAGAGGTTTCCCCACTCTGGGTCATCTGAAGGTCCTCTATCTGTATTTAGATTTTCCATTAAGATGCATTAGTCGTGGCCACAGTGGAACAGAGCAGCAGAGGGGAGAAAGGGGATCCTGCTCTGTTGCTCTGTGGCTGACAGAAGATCATTCTGGTGGCTCCTAACTAGGATGACTCACACTGCCTTTACTGCAGGGATTCCCCATTTGGGCTTATGGGAAGCACAACACATTGTGTGTGAGAGTGAGTAGTGTTTTTCTGTTCTGATAAGGTATTACTAATGCTCTTATGCAACCCGCACATTTGTAATGGTCCCCTGAACGGCTGTTTAAAGCGATACCCAGTGGACGTAAACTTTATTTGTTTGTGTTTTCCTCTAAATTGCCAAATCAAGGCAATATCTGTGGCACCTCCAGCCATGAGTGAGTCAGTTAGAGCAGAGAGAGATAGCAGAGGTTCAGTCCCTTGCTTGAGGACACTTCATTTAGCAGCACAACACCACAAATACACTAACCTCAGTGGTATCTAGTTATGCAGATAGTTGTGCTTCTATTTTTCCAGATTTTGAGACGTCTGTCTTTGTGATTTCTGCCGTCATTTTTGCTCACAGCAATAAAAAGAAAAAAACATTTTATCAACAGCAGCATTTTTTCATGGAATGCCCCCATTACTCTGGAAATCCAAATAGGTTGAGTGTTTTGCTCATTGTCAGCTATTTCCCAAATGGAAAAACATCTGAGCCATTCAGAGTTTAGTGGGCGAAATAAAGAATGAAGACATCATCGAGGAAGACAGACGACTTCACAAAGTTTGCCACAAAAATGGCAGTAAGTGTGGATAAGATTAACAAAGCTATACAGGCTGTTGTTGGTCAACTGCAGAAACTCTTAAAGGGACACATTTTAAAAAGCTGCTCGTAGCATTCGCTACCCGGTGTCTACTGAAAAAACAGGAGATTGCTAAAATGTGAAAAGTTAAGTAAAAACAAATTCAATCTGATTAGCAAGATCATCGTAGTTGGGTGGAGGCAGAAATTACATCGATGGATATCGCACAAGGAAAGCTATCTCTAGATATCACAAGAGGTCCTCGACTTATTCATTTAGAAATCTTGTAATTCCCATCGTGATACCACTACAATAGAATTTATACCACCTAAGCTGTGAAACAAACCCTTCCCTGTGCAGCGTGGACTACCACATCACTGGGAGGACTTTTTTTTTCCTCCTTTTTCTGAGAACATGAATGATGGATGTGTTACCGGGAAAGGGTACTATTGAGGACAACATTGATCTCCTCTTTGAACTCCTCTGCCTTGGAATCACATGTCAAAGCCTTCACGCCTGACTGGAGAAACACATGCTGGTGAAGACATGCACGTGTGCGTCTTCATTTATGTGAGAACACTTAATTGTCTGCAGTATGCTAGTGTGTGTGTGTGCGAGGCTGAGTTGGTGCGCATGTTCCCCCCTGGGTATCAGCCTGTGCGCGTGTGCTCGTGTTTGTGAATGTGCACGGATGACACTGTGGAGGCACTGACGTAGCTGCTAAGACTGCGCCGTATTTAGACTCACTGGTGTTGATGAGGAACTGGTTGGAGACTCCAGGATGGTCCACATCGTGAATTGCACTGGCAAAGATGGCAGCTAGGATCTCGAGGTCTGTGAACACAGCCTGGAAGAAAAGAAGCAAGCACAGGGGGGAGGAGGGAGGGCATTGATGAAAGAATCAGACCGTTGGACAAAAATATCCTCGGAAGTAAGAGCCATTGATTGAACTTTGAGCAAGAGTTTGATTGAAGCTGATTGTGGAAGCGTGGCCTGCGTGTTTGTGCGTTTGTGTCTATGCACGTGTGTGTGGGTGTGCACACACACACCTCAAGGGCGGGGGTGGATAGCAGCACGTGAGTTGACTGGGTGACGTCAGCAGCATGGATGTTGTTATGGTAGGCCACATCGCCATGATAATGGTCTTCTAAGGTCATCAGGTATGTTATAAAGGTGTCAAGTGGAATTTTAAAAGTTTTTAACAAGTCTCTCTCCTGTGAACCAGAAAACAGAGGAGGGAGTTAATGACCACAACAACTTCAGGATCCAACAAGAACTGAATTTGAAAGACTAAAAAAGACGTTACCTGGAATATCGTGTACATCATGACTGTCAGCGGCCGATTCCCAGAGAACTCTGAGATCTTAAAAACATTAAGGCCCCATTTATTCACATGCTCCAGCTCCTGAAAAACAAATCAGAGACACAATTAGGAAAAAAATCATCCTTATTTTTCTCCATTATTACCTGAAGCCCTACCACAAAGCACAATGCAGACACTCTGCAAGGTGTTTATATGAATGTGTGATGTACTTTAGTCACAGAACAGTCTGTGTGTTCACAGTTTGTCAGGAAACACACAAACACACCTTCGCGAGTTCATCCTCGGTCTCGGTCTTGACGCCGAAGCGAGGGATGTTGGAGTTTGTGAGGCTGGAGGAGTGTTGCAGCTTTTTCACCCCGCTGATCTGAGACATGGGCTTGTTCTTCTTCTCCTTCTCCTTCTGCGTCTGAGGGGACGGCATCTCCACTTCATGTTGTTTGTCTGGAGACACGCAGTGAAACACAAGTGGAAGGTGAGTATGAGGCTGATGAAGCCTTTGGTTGCACACTTTGATTTGGGTTTACATTTAAGGCAGGATAGAGATTTTTTTTTTTTTTTATTCCAGTGAGTCTATCTTCCCGTGTCATCACTCACCCAGGAAAGTGCTGGAGATGAACTCAGACACCTGGTTCCCAGAGCGGCTCATCTCTGATAGGTGAGTCAGCTCCCTGTTCAGCATCCTCTTGAACTGAAAGAGGGACACACACACACACACACACACACAAATGAGGGCTTTCACAGTGTGTAATACAGGGCTGAAAATCACGATTTCTTTTTTTTTCTTTTTTTTTTTTTTTCCCTGGTGCACAGAGGAACCATACAGATATTTGAGTTAATGCACAAAAACTGCAAACACAATTCACAAGTTGAATAATCTCATTTGCTATGAGTATTCTCAAAACATGTTATAAAAAAAAACGAGGCCACTGATATAAAACTACATTTCACTAAGAACACTTTTTAATGATGTCAATGACTTTATCATCACAGACCCTCCTGCTGGCCGAGGCCCTTGACTCACAGATTCTTTCCAGTTACATGACAGGAGCTGCACCCAGGAATGTCACCATTTTTGGCATTAAGACACATACACACAAACACACACACACAAACACACGCGCGAGCACAGCGGGTCAGAGAGCCACTGTCAGGGCTGTATGTAATCAGCAACCCATTTTTCCAGTTTCTTTCTTTCAGTTTCAGTTGACCTGCTCCTCTCTGCCTCTCCCTCGCCTCATTCAATCCTCTCTCTCTCTCTCTCCTGCGCCTAATTGGAGTGGTGGACCCAAATTTAGCTGTGGCTTTTGATTTGAAGACCAAACTGATTGATGTGGAGGAGAATGCTTGAAATCAGGTCTTTTCCATGGTGGTTGCAAAACAACAGAGTTACAAAATGCTCAGCAAAACAAAAACGTCTGGAACAAAGCCGCTGCATTGTCTGATTCACTCCGGCTTCGGTCCAGATGCATAATGTATGTGTATTGATTAATTATATAAATCAATACTGATCACTTAAAATAGACCATTACAACAGTGCAGAGTGCTTATTGCGCAATTGTGTATTGACATCCTATTGAATAACACCCACGGGTATTGGTGGGGTGGCTTTTTAAAATGGAGACAGAAGAGGCAAAGAACCATCTGTAGTGTGCTTTGGTCACATAATAAGAGCCAGTACAGTAAAAAAATACATGTCTGGTGTAGTTGTATTTACATTAAACATAATCATTTAAACAAACAGTGAGATAAGATGATATAAATATTTGCTTTTCTTTGGGGCATTTAAAAAAATTGAGAAGACCAATAAGTATGAACAATTTACGAGTGTAATAAAAATGTCAGTGGTTTTAAATCCACACTCAATTAAAAACGTTCTGTACATCCAGCCATGTCTGGACAGTACAAGCACCATCAGCTTTCCTCCTCACAGATACATCAAAATGGATGATGGATCCACAAATGACACACCTATGAAGCATTGTTCCACGGGCGACATGTTGGCGAGGAGCTATATACAGCATGTGCTTTTTATTTCATTGCTTTCATAAGCCTGTGTCCAGATCTGAAATGAGGATCAACCTCAGTTACAAAAGAACATCCACTCTCTGGAAATGAATTTAAAAATCACATTAAAGATGGGTGTAGAAAAAAAACACCAGAATAATGAATTAAAAGACGCTCATCAGAGACCACATCTTACCTTTATATAGCCCCAGGACACGGAGAGCAGATAATTGGCTTCAGGCATTTTGACAAATCAGCAAAATAGATCCAGAAGTAGAAAGGTACAGATTTACAGCCCAAGTTCAAGTCAAGTCAAGCCCACAGTTCGGACGATGAAAGCGCTCGGCAGCTAGCGAAACAAAAAGAGTCGCAGCTCTTGCCGGGAAAAGACCTCAACCTGAAGAGGTTCAGTGTGAATCTGCTGTGCAGAGTCCATAAATGAAGCATTGTGTTCCTGCCCTGCGAGCATCCACAGAAACGAGCCCATGTTCCAGGAAGCAGAGAGGAAAAGCAGATTCTGAGAGAGGAGCAGTGGGAACGTGGCTCCCTAAAGATCCGATGAGAGCATATCGTGACCACACACACTCTGATACACACTGACATGTGCGCGCACTCACACACTGACACACACTCGGATACAGGGACACACTGCTGAGGTTGTGAATAATTGATGATGGTGCGGATGCCAAAGCACCAGGACAGCAAAAATGTTTCTGTCAACAGCTTCCAAACAGGGCTGGCTGCCTGACTGCCTTGATGGCTTCTGTGTGTGTGTGTGTGTGTGTGTGTGTGTGTGTGTGTGTGTGTGTGTGTGTGTGTGTGACACAAGCCTCCATGTGATGAGCACAGGCTGCTTCTCTTGCTGTGTCACACAACAGCAGCAAATCAGGGCCCAGATATGGAAGAAGTGTGAGCTCATCATCACCTCTGATTGGCTTGGGCTGGAACAGAGTTGAGGTCACCTGCTGTGTGATTGGCTGCGACTGAAGTCAGAGGAAAATCTACCCTTCCCTTTTCTTCCATTCCTGCAGTGCAGCGGGATGTGTGTGTGTGTGTGTGTGTGTGTGTGTGTGTGTGTGTGTGTGTGTGTGTGTGTGTGTGTGTGTGTGTACATGCAGCACATGTTTGCGTGTAGGCGAGACATATTTACATTCCATGCAGCGTTATTAGTGCGTGTAGGCGTTTACGTGTTGATTGACCCGCTTTTCTGTGCATTATACACAAGCATAGGTTACCTCATCCAACATGATTCAATACTGAAAAACTGAGGTCAGCTTTCATGCCAGTATTCATGCCAGGTGAGTCACAGCAACATCACTGACGAGATGATGTACACACACGAAAACCAATTAATACTGCAAAAAGAATGAGCGTCACGGTTGTTTGAAGTGGGTTCAGTGGGACAGAAACTGAAAGCAGTGTGTATCACTGAGCTCAAGAGGTTGTTGCTTTAGTTGGAAACAAGGGTCACACCTTATTGAGGGAAGAGTTTTAATGGAATTTTCCCATCAGTAACAGTATGAATGCGCCCCTTATAAAATAAACTGCGTGAAAGTAGGAGTAATACGTCATGAACGCATTTCACATTTGGGCCATTTCTATTACCAATAGCTTTCAATTATCTGCCATTTTAATGCTATTTCATTTGAACAGGTGATCTCATAGAAACTTCTTTTTTAAGAGAAAAAAAAAAAGGATTTAAAGCCAGACCAATCAATCACCAACCTAAAAAAATATTTTTATGTGCATTATTATGATTATGATTATGATTATGATTATGATGATGATGATGATGATGATTATTATTATTATTATTATTATTATTATTATTATTATTATTATTATTATTATTATTAATTCCCTTTTCCCTTGCTATACTTTCCTTTAGTTCTCCTTCTTTCACCCACCCCTCCCACAGTCCGACTATTCAGAACACAGACAGACACCTACGTACACTTGTATACACTAACACCACACCACACAGCTAAGATTACCCTGTTCTGTTATAGTCTGTGAAATTCAATTAACTGGCCTGCATGTATGGCATTTACTCTATTTACTGTTCTGATCTTCCTTATGCTGTTTTGACAGGGTTTTGTCTTTTTGTCTTAATAATAATAATAATAATAATAAGGTGATAATTATCTGTAGGTTCACCATTTTCATGCCACTTCAATGAAATAGATTATGCAGAATTACTACAGGTGTAAAAGTTGACTGAAAACATTTATGATTTAGAAAAGACTTTTGATTTTATCAAGAAAACACAGTTTAATCTCGAATCATGAATCTTCTGCATATGAGCCTGTGATTCTGAGAGGAGGAGGTCTTCTTTCTCTGGGTGTGTGTGAGCACACATGTGCACATGCAGGTGTCCTGTGTCGTTGATGGTCCAGTGACTACATGGATTGAAAAGGGACCAAACCTGTCTCTGCTTACTTTACACCCCACCTCTACAGCCAGCCTGGCACTGTGAGTAATTTACAGCTACGCTGGAGCAGATGAGACAACTGGCTAACTGAGATCCAGCAGCTTTGATTGACTCCCAGCCAAGCAGGCCAGCACAGGCCCACCACACACACACACACACACACACACACACACACACACACACACACACACACACACACACAGATTACTCCCTGCAGAAGCATATACACAAATATAATGCCCACAGGCATCGCTCCTACCCACACAAACTCCCTCTCTGCGACAGACAAATATAGTACACACACATATTGATAGCTTAGCCAAGAGGTGTGAACACAAACTATTGGGTAAAAATTGGAAAGTGTCACACCAAGCTTAGCTGTGACTTGTGTGTCATTTGTTCTTCAGCGGAGTGACCAAAAATATCTATTCCCTGCTGTATATAGCCCCCGACACCTCCAGATCTCTGTTGCATTTGTTTCTTTTCTCACATTGCACATTTATTCTTGTGACAGAGCCCCCCTCCGCACAAAATACAGGGAAAGAGAGCAGGAACACTCTAATTGCTGCTGTTGTTTTCAATGAATATACCACTGACTGTGAGAAGTCAGTCTGTGGTCCATTCATCATCTAAAGAAAATGTGGACAAGGAAATCTATACAGTATGTAGGAAGGTATCATTCTAAACAGCTAAACATTAATGCTATATATATGTATAGAGGAAATAATAGAAATACAGATAAGCAAAGATAAGTAGACTAAACTGATGAGGCTGGACATAGTCAAAGAACCATTCTAATAAACCTAACCTTCTCAATTCAGAATATGAAATTTTTTTCAGTTACTCAAGATTGACTTTGACCTGCATGTTTAATACTAACATGTTACGATCAGAATGATGTCCAAATTCAGAAATGTCCCGTGGTCGAAGTAGACCTAACTTTTTAGGACATAGCAGCGGAGAGTACAGTAAATACAACAAAAAGCAGCCACAAACCCAAAGCACAAAAACACCCTGCACAACCTGAATACAACTACAAAATGCACTGCTTTCTGGAGTGCTGATATTTCAACAGATTACAACTGAAATGCGATCCAACATTAGCATTTTATCTGGATGATATATTAGTAAGTAGGCGATAAGACGAGCAGAGATGAGGTTACGGCTCAAAAGAATGAAAAGTGCACCTTTCTGCAGGACGAAATGAAATATTTGGATAAAGAATTGAATGTTGGGATGCCACACCCAAGTTAGAAAAGCTGAAAGGAATGGCGGAAGCCCCTTCAACAGATACAGTAGCTCAAGTTGCACATACTGTGCAGACTACAACAACAAACTCCCAGGCAGTCTTGCAAACCTGTTGCTCCTCTTGCAATGACCTGCTTAGACAGTTTGTGGTCCATGACCTCCTGAGAGCTGCATCTTAAAAAGGTTTCATTGGTGTGTTTGGGATTAAGAAACTCCACAAGTATTATCCATCCATTATCCATACTGATCATGAGCTGTTCATACTGTATCTCTTCTCAGCTCTCAGAAGCAGATTGCCCCAGTGCATGCTGTGTGCAAGTACAAATACAACATTGTGTACAGCCAGGAAAACAGCTTGCAAAGGCAGATGTATTGAGCAGACTTGTGTACCTGAAAAAGTCAAAGAAAAGGAAATGAACAAGTATTGATAATGGATGTCCTCTGTGACTCAGCAGTGGGACAGAACACACATCAGACACTGGACTGCTAAAAATACGGTCTCAGAAAAGTTTCTCTATCAGCGAATGATGGAAATGGTGTGAGAGATGCCTCTGTGTTCTGGGTACCAACAGCATATTTAAAATGCTGCAAGAGACACTCTCGGGCATATCTAGCATTAAGGTTTTAGCCAGGTTGTGCAGTGTGTGTGGGGGCCAGAGGAGAGGATCCAGGCATGTGTTGAGTTTAGAAAATACTGCAAGAGCTCAACTTAATACTCCCCTCAACACCAGAGACGGCCTGGGGTCAAGGATCCATGTTGACTGACAGACCTTTCTCATGTTTTGAGTTATGGCAGATGTCACTCTACATAGCTAGACATTTAGCTTAACAAGGGTGCGACACTGGCGCCACTACTCTATTTCAAAATTTTAGTATGTTTGCACTATATGTCTGTAGGAAGATGGACTATGTTTCACAACAAGCACTGAAAATAAATAAAAATAAATTATGTTCTCTGTTTGGGGTGCACCCTTTGACCCCTCTTTAAATACACACAGATAGAGCTAACACCACACAGGGAAACAGATTCCAGATTCCTGTTCAGCTATCACATCACTCCTTGTACAACAAGTATCAATCCTGATGAAAAGATGGTGCCAAGAAGGTCGTCATGTGACCTACAGCCAGAGCCAATGTTCAACAGAGGCTGCCAACAATCTGCATCATGATACAATCAAAACACTGAGAAGTTTTGGCCCACGAGGTCTTATCATCACTACTATCTTCAAATATTCTTTCGACCCCAAGGTGGGTTCAAGCAGGGAAATGATCAAACCACGAAGAGGTACAGTATGCTGATCAGACTTGACCGACACACACTGTTCCTGAGGCAAAGCCAGAGAAAGACCAGCTGCTGGTTCCAGAAACATGAAGGGTGGAACCTCAGGAGCATCCTCAACTGGGACCAGCACATAAAGCCACAAGTGCAATGAAGTGTTCATCTTAAAGATTATGTTAAATAGAATGGGTTTTGCTAGTTTTGGATCACTGTTACACTCCACATAGTGTGTTACATATTAGAAATGTAGCACAGTGGATTGAAAACAAACATTGTTTGTATTTCAGCTGGTGTAAGATCATTTTGGGCAAACAGGTATGTCACCTTGTTTGACCTACTGTTGCAGCAGCCCCTGGCCTTAAAGGTGGGATGAGTCATTCTGGAGGAAGATTGCTGATATTGCCATCTATCCTTCCTCATAATGCGATTACACATTAGCATGCCAGGTTTACCGTCCCTCTCACTCCTGCATCTCAACTCCCCTTCCCTTTGTCCTGTGCACAAGCACAAACGCCACCTGTTGCTGATTGGCTGGAATAGTGTTGCGTGGCTCGGTATAATCCACTTTGTTTCCCGTTTACAGAGCCAGGACTGTGTACAAAAATCTGATTTTTTTTCTCAGCACACGCACAACGGCTTGCTAGCGAAATTCGCTGACTTTGAAATTCAGCAAATATTAACACCTTTCTCCAGAAAGACTCATCCAACCTTTGACAGAGAATGCTGATATTCAAAGGTGACGTGCGTTATTTCCCAGGTTATGTCAAAATGTGACTGGGGACACTACTGGGGGATGTAACCCTAAGCCAAAAGAACTAAACTGCTTCCACAAAGCAAACGCAAAACAACAGCAGCTACACAACGACACTACTTCATCATCACGATGGTTGGTGAGCTTTCACAGGAATGTCCCCAGACATCACATTTAGAGGACATGAAGTGCAGATTTAGCTGTAACGTAATTCAATCCACTGTATTATTTCTTTTTCATCTCAGACTTTCCTTCATTGATGATGTAAAGCTTTTGTTGAGTGTTGATAAATGAAAGTCTGCAGGATACAGACATAAAGTAATGGCTGTGTGTGGGAGATGTAGTGACTGTATTAACTATGATGTGTGTTTTGCTGGAGTGTGGCTGGTTGGGCCTGTGGCTGTTGCCATGACAACCAGAGATAGCTGTGCTGGTGAGCAGTGGTGAGTGCTCAGTGCGTGTTACAGTTCTTTGTTTTTCTTCTTCAATCTTTTTCACTTTTCAGTGAGGCCAATGTTCCGCTCATGCAGGTGATCGTGGTAACACGAGCGGTGAGCGTGTGCGTTTGTGTAATTCCTTTGTCTGTCCGTCCTCCCCGCCTCTCCTCTTGGTCCATCCCCCCCTTGTGTGACATCACAGTCTGTGACATCACCAGAGCCCAGAGCTGATCAGCATTCAGAGCGGCATAGCAGCCTCCCTCTACACACACACACACAGGCACACATGCACACACATACACTTACACTGGAGGCGACTGAGCATGCTCACAGCACAACTCCCTGCCTGCATGACGATGCTATCACTAACATGCATAGACAATACAACACAAACAGTCCAATGTGTGCTGTGATAACTGAAAAAGGCATCAAAGCACACAATATATGCATCTTAAACGGCTATACACAGCTCCTCATGCTCAAATAGTAACTACTATGGGTTGATAAACACTTGACAAATGAACGGGGACTTGATGACAAAGGAGCAGGTCACACATAGGGGAAGTAATGGTTATTTAATATTGTACCACTGCAACTATGTATTTGATCTACATGCTCCTGGGAATTTTTATAAAATTGTGCAACATATGAGCTTGGCCTGTCATTGAGAAATACTGCTGCTGAATGATCATACAGTATGTATAGTGGCTGTGAAAACTGTACAATGTACTCACACCCAAAAGCTTTCTTTGTAATTTTACATTTCTTCATTCGTTTTTGGAAATGCAGATGTACAGTAAGTGTGCACTGACCTCTACCAGTATACTGTATACACACTACAAATGTCACACTCAAACGAAAGCTCATCCTGCACACATCACCCACAAATAAAACACCATGGTGAATACTGGGTAGCAGCTCCTGACCATGTTTCAGTAAATAACACAAAGCATTCATAAGATTAGGCGCTTGAACGCTGAGAGAAAAACCCAAACGCTACATCAATACTTCCAACAGACGCTACAGATGTCGGCCTGCAGGATTAAACTACTGTACGATGAAAGCTTTGCCTGAACAAGTTGGTGTAAACTTTGTTTGTTTTCTTACCTTGTTGGAGGCCATCTCGCTGACTGAGTGTCTTGTCTGCAGCGTCTCCAGCTGGTCCAGACACCAGTCCAACTCCTCCAGGGTCTCAGTGGCCAGTTTCTGGTAGGCCTCCTCTGCAGGGGCAAGACAGGAGGGCAAGGGGTCAGTAAGGGCCCGCTTCAGAGGGCTAGTGGACGGTCCAGGCCCGGGGTCTCCCACCCCACATACAGCTAAGCTGGGATACCCCGAGTAGACACATGGGTGACTCTTCATGCTGGACAGATGAGCCAGCTGTGCGGGTCTGGGAGCTGGGCCTTGTTGTCCTGTATCCTAACCCACAGATGAGCAGTCACAGGTCAGATGTAGCAAAGCTCACAGATTCCCTTGAAGAAACGATAAACTCCAGTGGATTGCACTGCACTACAGTTCAAATCCTGGATTCTTCCTTTTTTAGAGTAAATCAGATACAATCCCAGGGAGTACAGTTGCAGGTGATGGATGGCACACAGCCACCCAGACTCAGTTCTGGGTGTCCATATGAATGTTAACAGTAAGAAAATCACAGCAGAGAATACAGAGGGAACCCACAGAGCAAAAAGAGCAACAGCCAAAAAAAAAACCAAAACAGACAGACTCACTATCTCCCATACACAGCACACATATCGCAGTCAGCGATCTAAGTGTATGAGGGTTACTCTGTCATTCATAAGAGAGATGTAATTCCAGTCATGTAGCAGGATGAACAGCAGTCTGCTTAGCAGGCCCATGTCTGCCATAGGAGGGATGGAGGGAAGACAGGGACGGTGGAAAAGAGGATCCAGTGAGAGGCTCAGAAGCAGTCAAGATCCATGTCAACGCTGCCCAGCACAGCACAAGCTCGAGATTGTTCACAGCATCCTGACATGGTTAACAAATACAAAGACATCTCACACACACACGGATGCAAACAGACACACACATGCATACACACACACTCAGACCAGACGAAATGCTAACCATAACACATCATGATTTTGTCTCCTTAGCCTTCCTGCCAATAAAAACATCCATGGTATCCGGGAAGCAAAGGGTATAATCCGGTGCTGTGTGTGAGCTGGACAGTGTTTCCTATAGACGCTGTGTGTATAGGGGGTGGGCTGCTGTTGCTTCGGCGTCCCTGGTAGCCAAACGTGCTGCTCTCCCCAAGCTGTACCTAAAGCCTGAGAGGACTGCACTGTGGATGGGGAAGGGAGAGGTACAAAACATGGACTGGAGCCATAGAGGATTAGAGCCAGAGCTGGGAGCTCCCTATACTGTGTGTGCATGCATGCTAATATGTGTTCAGCATACAAATACACCAAAACAGACAGGCTAACAAATAGGTGACTGACGATATGATAAAGATGTTAGCGTTGGCGTCACAAGCCCTGCATCAAAGTAGCATTCGGCGTCTTTTAATTTGAAATTGAAGACATGCCCCTCTCAAAGTCAGCCTATGTTAACAGAAAATGTCACCTTGTCAGAAGCCAATTAATATTGATGCCTTGACTAATTTGGGAAAGCACAGGCTTTAAATGCTATGTGATCTGTGATCTGGGAAGGGGAGGGTCACTTTAGCTGTAATTCAATTACACAGACGGAGAAAACAGTGGCAGATTAAAATACACGAGGACCAAATTTAATCACATGATGCCATATCAGCTTAACATTTCAGTTAGCATTTACACTGCATTAAAGCCTGTGGGAAAAATACTTTGATATCTTTATTTAGGCTTAAATGAATTTTTCACTTATCTTTCATTCTGGGGCAATTTAATTTAAAAGTAAATGATGCAAAGTTTGCAGCTCAGGTTTGCATGTGCTGTTTTTCAGCTCCTGAATATTTCAGGACTATCACAATTTAGAGTGATGACTTATAATATTCTGTTGTATACTGTGCTTGGAAAAATGCACACCACTCCTTGTTTCCATGCAGGATCACTGACCATCTCTAAACCTCTTTTGTCACCTACTATCCTCAACAATTTCCCCCCTCTCCTGCTTCATTGTCTTTGACAAATCTCTTCCTCCCTCCTTCCATTAGTCCCCTTCCTCTCCCACACTCTTCGTTTCCTCCAATGATCTCTGAACATCCTTCCTCCTCCCTCTTTTGTCTCCTTTCTGTCTCTCTCCTCTTTCTCTCAGTCTCCCTTTCGCTCTCCCTGGTGTGGTGTCAGTGGCTGGGGTGCTACTCTTTCTGACAGCAACTGCACTGACGTCAATGACATTCTTCTCATGCTTAGTGCGACATCAGACACCGGCGCTCGGAGAGGCCACTCTGCTGCACAGACGCAGGGCTGCAGCCAAACTACGTACCAGAACAGCTCGACAGTGAAGTCGGACTGTGCGAGGGAGAAGATAAGAGAGGAGGAGGAGGAAGGGGAAAATGCAGAAACAAGGAGACAAGGAAAGAGGAGAGACTGAACTACTAAGAAATACAACCTTGATTCCAAAACAGTTGGGACTCTGTGTAAAACATAAATGAAAGAAAATGCAATCATTTGCAGACAAACTGTGTTTACTGACAACAGTTGTACAAAGTGTTCCTGAGCCCATGTAGTAATATCTTCTATACAATCATGTGTTCACAATGTGGTGAACCCTGCTCCATCCTTGCTTGTGAATGACTGAGCCTTTCCAGGATGCCCCTTTCATACCCAATCATGATACTATCACCTGTTACCAACGAACCTGATTACCTGTGGATCGTTCCAAACAGGTGTTTTTCCACAGCTTTCCCAGTCTTTTGTTCCTCCTGTCCCAACTTGTTTGAAACATGTTGCTCCATCAAATTCAGAATAAGCATATCAAATATGTCATCTATATGTTATATAAATATGTTGCTTTTTAAATTATATTTATGTTTTACACAGCATCCCAACTTTTTTGGAATCAGGGTTGTAATACTGATGTGTTGTGAATTGTTTAGAAAATGTATGTACTTTATGATGCAGTTTTATCATGCATCAGCTCAAATGCTTGGATGTTCAGCAGTTTTAAGTTGTACTTTATGATTGTATCATGGGACACTCACTTTACATATTATCCCTATGTGCTTTAAACAACATTTTGATTGAGTATATGGGATGTTAAATGTTAAAGGGGAAACTCTGGAGCATGATGCGTTACCCTGTTTGCTCTGCAAGTCTCACATTGATGATTATGAATCCTACTCTTTAGCTTTAACCAGCATCTATTCTCATCCACAAAAGGTGAGAAGCCACAGAACTACCGGGAAGTCTTTTAAATCTTAGATGAGTAACCCTTCATTAATTCACTGGTATTCTATCACTGATTTATTGAGTTGCTATCAATTAGACATCCTTTATTTATTCTTTATCTGCAGGATGACTTCGTCTCCGCCTCAGCGAGCCTTTGCATTGCAAGTAGTCTTTAACAATCATGCTCATGACTCACAGCTGTCACCAGTTTACGGCAGAGCCCATAATGGCTGTGCACCAGTATGATTGTGTTCTAAATATAGCACAAGTTCCTCATATATAAGCAGGTTATGTATCAGGAATGTGATTCTTGGTTGAAATGTCTAGACAGATCTCCCACAAATGTGGTATATTATCTTTTTTGCACTTGTAATAATAATGATAAAATAAATATTTTAACCCCCTTGGCCATATTGTGTTTATGTGAATCTTGGGGATAATTCCCCTGAACAAAACACAATGAAATTATTTATTCATAGCGGAGGATATATGGTCTCTTCTACAAACACCAGTTCAGTTACGGCCATCGATACTGCTCAAAAGCAAAGTGACTGTCAAGGACAAGTCTATTCTAGCCACCTAAGACTGTCTGTGCCATGCCCTCCTCACAACAAAATCTCTTGAAGTAGGCCAGAGAGGCTGTGCAATAGACACTGTCTGCCTAGTGGTTACAGCACATCAGACTGTACAAGTCAGGAAGAACTATGTACAAGCCCTGGAAGTCCATTCATGAAATATCACGTCACAGCACAGAACTGGTGCTGGTATTGTATAAACCAAAGGGAAAAACACACACAGCAGCAATGTATTTATCTACAGTTAGTTGGCAATATTGATGAAAGACAGTGGTCTACCTTGAAATCAATTTCCTTTAAGCTTTATATGAAGAACAAGTTGATTAAAAACATGAATGTGGACCTGATGAAAACTGCTTCGTGGAATATACTGCAGACAGGGTTTGCAAACTGTCTGTAATGGTCCGCAGACATTGGATTGATGTGACATGTCAGCTTACGAAGCGTCAAATAAAAGCAGACACTGAACAGCTGAACCACCTGTCCTGCTAAAACTTGTTGTAACTGTTGTTAGGTTTGTGACGCGTTTGACAGCTTCTTGGCTATACAAACATATCTGCATGGAAGGCCACACCTATCCAAACTTTGCAGAAAATACTAAAACAGCAGCTACTGACTCAAATATTTGGTTTAAACCTTTATTCTCTCATCCATTCTTTTACTCCAGAGAACCAATTCTCTGCTAAATACATCATCCATATCTGTATTCTGCCCATGTTGGATATTACGTTCATGTTCTTTGGCTCCCTGCACAGCATGTCTGCGTTCACCAGCCCCTCATCACCACCATGCCGATAACTTAAAACAGACAAAAACATCACTATTACTGCACCAGCATCCTTTTTAGCAGTTTTAATCTATCTGGCCTCCTGTAGTATTAGCAATACTACCAATATTCCCAGACCACACATCTGATTACGCACAAACACACACACACACACATTGAGGACACAAGCCATTATGCTGCTCTTACTGTCAACATACCTGTAAAGGTGGTCTTGGTGATAGGTGGTGGGTTACACATGGGTGATCTCCTGTCATGGAGGACACAAACACACACACACTGAGACATTTCTTTCCCAAAACAATACAGGCTGTAGTTTACCTTAAAATATTTTATTTGGAGATGATTCTTAGCAGTAAGGAAGCATCATTCCCCTTCACTCATTACAACTCTTGTGAGGAGCGCTGACTAACCACTGTTGTTGTAGTACCCAATAAAAACAGCAGAGGGCAAGCAAAGCCAGACTAACAATGCAGACAGGTGACTTCAGATCACTGCCACTTACTTAGAGGAACACGTCAATCATTAACGACTGTCATCATATATTGTGATACGCTGGCACGTTCATCATTGTTGTCTGTAATACAGTCACTCCTCCCACTATGACAGATTTAATTTCTGTTTGAAAAAAAAAAAAAAAAAGATAGAGCTTGGCGACTTACTTATTGGATGCTCTGTCTTGCTGTAGATTAGTTAATGCACCAAAGTTGTTTCGTACAGTTCTCAAGCTCGCAAGAACCTGAAGGGAAACATGACAGATTAGCATGTAAAATATGAAGACAATACAAACAAACAAACAAAAAAAATGGCACAAGCACTCACCTGTGCAAATGGCGTTACAATCATATCGTCACCATGACTGAAAGACACAAAGACAGCAGCTTCAATGTTAGATCTACAGTGTATTGTATTGTATTGACATCCAACAACAGAGGAGTGTCAAGGGGGGGGGGAGGGGGAGGAGTGTGGGTCATCACATTAGATTAGTTTCAGTGTCTCTGATGCGCTCCATCACAGTGACATGTTTACTCATCCCATCAGCCACCAGCTGAGGCCCTAATTCACAAAGTGTAATAGTTTCACAAGTGTTCAACGTTTCAGTGAGAGAAGCAAAGGGATTTGTTGGTGGACATGTCTCTGCACACATAAGGTAGTTTAGTAAATGTGTATATCCTCAGGACATTGTAAGACGTGCAAGCTGTTACTGTACTTGCTGTGTAGATGTGACTCTCACACAGTCACCATGTCTTCTCCTCTTAACTATACAGTATATATCCGTCAGGCAATCAGTATTTCAAATGCCTATTGACTTTTAATTACCTGGGGAACAGTCAGCTGAGCACATGGCTTCTGGAGTAGGTGTAGGCTTGCTCAAGGGCACCTCAGTGGGCATTGTTAAGGGAGTGGAGAGCATTTACTCATTCAGTTACAGCTAAAGCAGTTTTAACCTGTAAACTTCCTTCGAGCTACGCTATGATTGTGAACACGGTCAACATTTGTGCAGGTGACAGGAGTGCCTTAGTGTCACAGAGCTGTCGGTCTGTCGCTCAGTTCTACAAGAGTCACAGCCACGTAGTGCACACACCCACCGGCCTGGCGTGAAAGTCAAAAGAGACACAGGCTTGTCATGCAGGCTATCACAAGACAAATGAAAGGTAGCCAGAGTAAAGGTGACAGGCTGTATACTCTCTGAGAGTGACAGAAAGAACCTTTGCAGACAGATAAGAGAGGGACAGGAGTCTTTTCGGGGTGCAAATAGGCTGTTCTAGCTCTGCTTTGATGTTTTTTCATAGAGAATGTAAGTACTTGTGCAATTTAATGTTTCACAACTTTAACTTGATTGTGGAGCTGCATTGTTAAAAATTTCATAAAGAGAGCTGTTAAGGCAAGTTACCTCCTGCTGTCGAGTTTCCTTGTACATGCAAATCAAAAGGAAAAAAAAAAGATGTGAAAGAATGAGGCATAAAAGATGAATGAAAACTTGTAATACTGGTTTTTAACGGGGTAACTGGATAGTGGGCGTAGGTCAAGGAAGGGTCATCGGTTTAATACTCCAGAGCAAAAAGCAGCAGTAAGGAGGAAGTCTAAGGTTACTGCAGGACATTACTTCTCATCCTTTTGTCTATTTGTCTTTCCTTCAGGCTGGATCGAAATGCTACGTTTCCACTCAATATCTCTATTCCCTGTAGCACTAAGTGTACAGCACATGCAACTGGATAGCCACCACTGTGTGGGAAATGAGGAATGCACTATCAACATATACACTGACCCAGAAGACAGCAAGACAGCAGCTGGTGTGTGTAGAGTGTGTTCTACTACACTTATAAGGCAATGAGGAGTTCGTATTAAAAAAGACAAATGATCACACAAACACACAACAGAGAGAGATTAAATGCAGTGCACAAGTCCATCCCATTGTCCAGGCAAAATATCAGAGTCACAGAACCTGTCACTTGTGACTGATTACCTTGTTTATACTACTGGATTTGTCTAAGATGTTGCACCACACAATCAGCCATTTGTCAGCTGTTGCATGCAAACTTCCCACCAGGGCCAAAGCTAGCAGCTTTTAATGACCTGGTCTAATAAGCATCCACCCATGACACAGAGACAGAGAGGCTGAAAACAGTAGAACTAACCACATTCAGGACAATTTCAAGCATTAAGGCATTAAGACACTTACATGTCACTGGCAATGGAGGAGTTTCGGGACATAGACTTGGGTGAGAGGTCGTATTCACTGTCGGAGCGGTAGAGGAACGACTCTCTCCGTTGGCTGTGGACAAAATTGGCCTGCAGGATGAGGCCTGAGCCCGGGCTGGCCATTGGGTCCAGGGGGCTGCGACCTGATGATGTGCCATTGTCCACATCAAAACTGCGTATGGAGAGAAAAAGAGAGGGAGAAAGACACAAAGATCAGAATCTGACAATGTACACTTGATATTAACTAATGTGGTATGATTATTTTGATGATATATGACCGGTCAAGCAACATCTGTGATCATATTGAACTCCTCAAAGACACTCCAGCAGTATAAACAGTACTATAAAGCAGTGTTGTAAAGGAACGCAGTTGATCCGTGATCACACGTGAACCACAAATCAACTGTGAAATGCATTCATGCTAAAAGGCTAAACAGCCAAGATCCATTCATATCCGATGTTCTTTCAATGGTCAAAAGATGATGGGAAGGATGCAGCGATCAAGTTTCCTCAGAATCAATTTCAACTGTCAGTTTTTACCAGTGAAAATTTAGCCACCTGAAACGTCTCCAGTCTTTTTACATACAAGTTCTTATAAAAGAGCACACCATGCATGAATTAATTAATCAATTCTTACGGCTGCGTGATGCATGAGGTCTTGATGGCTTCAGAACTTACTCGTATACTGACTGAACCTAAATGAATATTTTTTTCCATTGCAGCAGCACATGCTCTGCCGTGCATTTCCATAAGTTGAAAATTGGCTCTATAGTCATAAACTGTAAAATTCAAAGCAAATCATGACATGAAACACAGTGTGCATGACGTGCATACCGTGCAGACCCTCCACTACTGCTGGCTGATGGAAATTTGCTCATGAGCTTCACCATTTCAAATAATAAGCAGCCAGGCCCCCATTATCTGGCTAATTATTGGACAATTGTGATTGGTGGCAGACTAATGGGCACATTACCGACAGTTAGGACTAATGCAGCAATATTCAAAGTCGTCTTCACACAACCACAAACAATATTGCCCTTTTTAAACTCTGCACTTCGCAGGGCCACAGGGAATACCTCTGCTCTGACAATGCCACTGACTCACCGTTGAAAGGCGTTTCTAAACCAGTGACACCGTTTCTCGCTGGGATGTCACAATGAGCTCCTTAGTCTCCTATGTGATTGTTCGCCCAGGTGATGACTAACGCCTGTCACCAGGGATATCTGCCTCGTCGCTAAGGCTATCAAGCAATGCCATAATCCCATCTGTTGTGAAAGCTAAGGTCACGGGGGGATTCCCTTTGGCGCGACACATAATACGCATGGGGATGACGTCCTCTTTGTCACCATCACCATCCTCACCATGGAAACAGCCACATATTTAATCCAGTACGCTCTTGACTTAGCAAGGAAGGGGCAACCCGCTCATGTTAGCTTTTTCATGTTCATGCAGGACATGTGTGGAGGAGTAAAAGATGCCGTAATGACAGAAAGAACCATGTGAGTGTACATTTATGTTTGCATGGTAAAGAAGGCCCTGAACTAAAACGTGTAACAACAACTAAAACACTCCTTGTCATGACACAACCATGAGAAATAACTAACATTTCTATTGGTATTAGTATGTCACACCCTCAACTCTCATCAGATGAATCACTGACCAAACAGGTGAAAGTTACTGTCACTTCAAACTGTGTAGTGCAAGTTTGGTTGGTAGGTTGTGAAAATAGGAGATTGCACACTGAGATTTTAGGAGGAAGAAAGTCATTATGCTTCTCACATCAGAAACATCAGGTTATCCCTGCGTATTCCTGTGAGACTTGGCCACAGCGAAACACAGGACATGCCAGGCATATTTTCACAACAACTAAGTGGCTAAACGCTGTGCTATCTCTCTCTGTGATCTCTGTGAGTAGCAGAAGCAAAGTGAGTGTGAGCTTCGGTTGTGGAATGGGATAGTCTGGACGTTTGCCTGATGACAGAGGAAAGGGCAAATGTATTGTCCCTGTCTCTAACTAGCTCTCCTAAACATGCACACACACGCACACACACACACAGAAGAAGCAATACGTGAGCTGCAATGACTCCAGCAACTTTTTCCCACAGTTGTATGTGTCTTATCTTACACACATCACCCGAATCTCTGTCCCTGAGTCCTCTCACTCTGTCTTTCTATATTTAGTATTTGATCAGAAGCATGTCAGTCTAAACCAGTGCTGTCTACACACACATTCACACACTCATACACAACCCCCAATCCACGCAGCCATATCGCATCAAGTGATCCATCTGTTTTCTTTACTGTAGGTGTGAAACTGAAGACTTATACAAGTGACTTATACATTGTCACTCCAGGCACAGGTCAGGCCGTTCTCCAGCTGTCCTGTGTGATACGTGTGTGTGGGTCAGTGTGTGTATCGTGTTTGCGAACAAGACAAACAAAGATAACTGAGAGATAGTGAGCGTGCTGAAACATAACACCCAGCATATGTTTAACAACCGATTCATTAACACACTTACTCTGACGTCTTGGCCTTCGCAGATTCTCAGCCAAACCTTTGACACGTAACTCCACTCTCAGGGTGTGTGTGTGTGTGTGTGTGTGTGTGTGTGTGTGTGTGTGTGTGGACATGCCCTCATTGGGACTCACAGAAATGATCTACGCAAATAGTTTTCTCAGGTATTGCACTAGCATTGACATCATAGAGGGAACGTCTGGAATTTTTTCCCTGCTCCGACACAAAGACGCAGCCTTTAATGAGCAAGCATGAGTTGGAAAAAAAAAGGAAAGGAAAAAATGTGAACACCCCTATGACTGTGTTGCGAGAATCAACAAAAACCACGAGTACAACTCACAGGGGGATTATTGTAGTGATGGGAAGTAAATCCAGCATTGGTTAAGAGGCTGACACAAAAAAAAAGGGAGTGATCCAGAACTAAGATATTATTGGCCAGGAAGGAGGGAGGCAAAGAAAGAAAGAAAGACATGCTTCCCTATGGGTACCTGAAATTTATACAGCATTGTGTATACTGATCAATCATGGTGCATATTTTGCACTGATATTTTCTAATTTAGATTTCTATTAGATCCCTAACTGAAATAGCTGACATATTTTTAATTTACAAATTACTTCAACAAACATTTTAACAAGCCAAATACACTGCTATCAATAATAATAACATCAGCTATTGAAGAGAAACACTAAAACATGGGTGGGGAGCCTCCGGCCTCTGGGCCACATGCGGCAAGAACAAAAGCCTGCTATGACATCTGAATATGCTGGTGAGTGTGTAAACTCCATCATTTATTTGATGAGAGGTTTCAGGATGTGAAAAGTAAATACAAGGAACTGAACATATTTGCTACATGGTAAGTCATTGAGCTGCAAAGTAACAACCTACAACTGGGTGCCACTGAGTATGTTTTGACCCTGTTATAAAAAACTGAAATGACCCTTGATAGGAAAAAGGCTCCCCTGGACTAAACTATGAAATTGTACATACAGTAAGATTTATTACAATATTCTATTCTGCATAAATGTATCTAGCTCCCGCTATGCTGATGTTAACCTGACAGTGAAAAGTCATTGTGGTGTTGTTTTCCGTACAGACTGTAAAACCCTCTGAGACAAACATGATTTTGGGCTGTGAACTTAAAAAAGAACAAAGAAAAAAAAAAAACCTTGAGTTGCATTCAACTATTTTAATTCCTGAAAATGACAAGTATTCAGTGTTCACAGCATAAATTTATAGTTTATCTTGAATAAGCTAAGCAACAAGCCAAACAAAGACTTGGCAGACGGCATGCTGCAGGACTGGAGGGGCTGATAACTAATCTTCGTTCAAAGCAAAGCCCAATATCTGTCTGCTGTCTACAGAGTGTTCGTTGGAAAATGAAAACAAGACAGAACAACTAAGATAATTGCAACAATAGCCCACAGACTCCCTGTAGGGACAGTGTTTCCCACTTGAGTTTCATGCTTGAGTTTAGACTTTCATGTGAAAAAGGAGGAATAAAGAGGGATTGTTTGTTGCTAGAAAACCTTTCAGCTGCACTCTCACAGAGGTTAAAGTAGAAGAAATGTACAGTAGCTGTAAGGGCACTGAGACAGCTGAGCAGCGGCTGCTGTGACTTCATTCTGTAGGACACTGCTGGGTCACACACATGCCAAAGGACACTGCACAGCTCTTTTATTGTCTCTCTCTCTCACTCTCGCTCGCTCTCTCTGTCTTTGGCTCTCCATCACTTCTGTCTCCATCTTCTCTCTCCTCCATCTGTCTCTCACACACACTCACAGTCATGCTTCTATCAGCTCAGAAGACAGTACACTGACTTGCATTAATTTCTTGGAGACTTACCCTAACCCTAACCATAACCCTAACCCTACTCCTTATCCTAATCTTACTCTAAACGTGACCTTATTCTGACTTTAACCCAAGCCTTGACCGCAAAATTTAATGAGTTTCATTACTGGGACTTGTTTTTTGTGCCCTTAAGGAAGGCGAGTCCCCACAGTGTGACTGTGTAAACAGATTTATGTTCCCACAACAAGAGTAATACACACACACACACACACACACACACACAAAATGGCATAGATCAATGACTCATTCATTTGCAGCCCTGGGTCACTTGAGCAATTATAAACACCACAGGAGCTGACGTGACAGCGCTGTGAGGAGACTGAGTGGAGAAAGAGGTCAGGGCACAAGTGCTTCTGATAAATAATCAACTGAGGGGAGGTTAGCGAGGCTCTGTTTTGACAATTTGCAACACAAACTTGATATTTTTGTCTCTTCCCAAAGTGCAAACAAGCACAAGCCACAAGAAATGTTTCTACAGAAGATCTGAAAAACAAAACAAAAAAACTAGAACTTTCCCTTTCATGGAATCAAGGACACAAACCTTGAAAGAAGTCCACCAAAAAAATGGGCAAAAACTGCAGTTAGAGATGTGTTTGGCAAGTGTGGGGCAGTGCTGATCATAACAGAGCTGTGTGTTGAAGAGGGCGGCAGAGGGAAGACGACACTCGATTTATTTTAGAAAGCCGAGAGGACAAAGAGGAGACCAGGCAGTGGAGGAAGGACAAGGAGAGAAATGCCAGAGCTGTGAGTGTGAGTGCGTGTGTGTGTGTGAGTGTATTCATGTGTTTGTATTTCTGAGGATTGTGAGGAGCGTGATCCCCTGCATGTATGCAGGTGTCGGTACATGATCCTGAACTTGTGTCTTGTAACCTTGACTATGTTCTTGCAAAACAGCAACTCATGACCGGGGAAAACAAAATAGAGACCAAAGGTGACACACGCAGACGAGAGGTGGCACAAATGACACCTAAGATTCAGACATGCAGGGGTGGACAGTAACAAAGCACATTTACTTGAGTATCTGTACTGTACAAATATTGTACTTGTAGCATATTAAGATATTAAACATGTCATTACAGATGCACATTTTAAAAGACACGGTATGTGCTTGTAGTAGCTGCAGTTTTAATGCTATGGTTGGTCATATGAAATGACTTTTTATGGATTTGGAAAATGAAGAATACATGAATGGGACCGCGTCGTGTATGAATCCACTGCTGACACATGCTAACAGTTAGCAAGTGAAAAAAATGAGTTAACACTACCGACTTTCCTTTAAGAAATACATGTTTTAATTTTGTCAAATACACAGTACTATAAGTATGGATGGGTACAGTAACTGAAGTGTGCTTAGAATGAGTAAGGGGACAGTGAAGAGACCCTAAAAACATCCTGTACAGTACATGTGAGAACACGACCATCACCTTTCTCTATCCCTAACCTCATATATACAATAGTGAACCTACTGTTGCAGCACATGTTGGCAAGGCAGCTAATTCAATTCCACCTTTAAATGCTCTCTTTAACATCCCAGCCAAAAATTGTTTCCATGAGGCAACACTTAAGCGTTCAGAAACCTCAGCACTGTCTTCGCTGTTGTGCTTAGAAAATCAGCAGTGGCCTGAGCGGAACCAGACAGCTCCTTAAAACCAGAAAACACGAGTCAGTCAGTCAACAGAAAAACACATTCTGAGGAGGCAAGCGCCCACGGGGCATTCAGGCCAAGCAGATAAGTGACTGACCACTCGCTGATAAGCAATTGGCCCATACTCATACACATACACCCCTTCATAGTCGCCCATGACTCGAAGAATCCATGCAAACACAAACACACGCAATAAGTAACATTATCATCCACCAGGCAGCAAATGCAGGCAAATTTGTTCACTGGCAGATAAATCTATGATGGTTATACCATGTTGGCTTGTGAATTTTTCCACTGATAACATTTCTTTATCTGAATTAACACACAGTACAGGGCTTGACTGCAATGAAAAAGTCTTTTTCACACAAAAGTTAAAAAATACGACAACGTTTTCTGCTGTCAAAAACGATCCGTAAGTCCAGTGTGTGGGATTTAGAGGCATCTGTAATAATGAGGTTGCAGATCGAAATCAAATCAACCAAACCCCTTGCCTTACTTCACCCTATTTTACGACTAGGAGAACCAACAATGGGCACAAAACTAATGCAAAACAAAGAGCCCCTTAGATCCAGTGTTTGGTTTGTCTGTTCTGGCCTCTGGCCTCTGTGGAAGAGGACCTGCTCCCTCTGTAGATATAAAGAGCTCATTCTAAGGTAATGAAAACAAAACAACTCTCATTTCCAGGTGATTATGCACTGATGAAAATATAGTTATGAATATTATTTTCCATTTCTGCCAATAGATCTCACTACATCCTACACACTGGATCTTTAGTTTACATGTTCCCGTGCTTTCTGTCTGTCTCTCTCTCTCCTTCTGGTTTTTCTTGCCCTGTCAGGTATAAGCAAAGTGAATCCTGCTCTTTTGTCGTTGCACTGCTTTAGTCCTCTCTGTCACTGCGTCATTCAGAAAACTCAGTCAATCATAAGACACATAAAGAAATCACCATGGCAATGCAGCGTCATCTAAAAGGTCACATGGTTGAAAGCAAACCAGTTCTGCTCCTCTCTACGGTACGTAGAGGTCCACTTAACTATGAACCTATTTTCAGTCCTATTCATCGTCTCAGGTCTGGATTACTAAAGGTCAAAACTGGAAAACATGTTAGATAACTTGCAAGTTGTCAGGCCCTATAAGAGGCCAGATAACCTTCAACATTTCCAGCCTGCCTGAGATGCCCAACCAGGGACTGACAAAGGCCAGATGCAAACACTTAAGTCCAAACTCACATGTTCCCCACTTCTCCACACTTAATCTCAGCACACTAACATCATTCTGGCTTTGAAAGTGCGAAAGAGGTGCTGCAACAGGCGTGGAGCTCCTTCCCCTAACCCTCATCTTTCACCTCTGGCAAACCCAAGCTGACACGCTGATGGGTACTCAAAAGTCACACAAACCTGCATTTGCACGGTTGGGTGGAGTGGGGCCTGTTTGAGTTTGGTCTAACCAGGAGGCACGTCAAACACCATGTCACTGTCTTCACTACGCACAAGTAGACACGCAGGGAATTGCGCATGTAAATACATGAGCACACAAGCACTCATGCAAGCTCGCAAAAACACACAGACTGCCGGAAACATGGAGCTAAGAAACACACACAGATCTTTAACTTGTGTGTTTATCTTAATGAGGATTAGTGGATTTAGGGACATAACACACATCCTTCTGCATTACACATGCATACATTGCACAAACATACCCACCCTAAGACAAACAGCTGAATTACCGGCTACAATTCAGGTGTTTTTAAGTGATAGTCACAAGTCTACTGTAAATCTTGTCAGCGGAGTGAAAAATTATGAAAGACAAAGCAATGAGGAGAATTACTGAAAGAAGCTTTGATAAAACAGAAGAGAGGAGGGCAGGACAGATGGAGGAGGCGGTATGCTTTGTCCAGCTGAGTACTGCTTTTGGTAGCCATTCAAGAAGATGGCTCATGCAAACCTCACACTGCCAGATTGTCAGCTTTTAACATGAGAAAAAAGCAAAGCTACATTTCTGCAGTCAGCTCCAACACCTATATCAGGTTCATGTGTAGCTACGCAATGGCTTTGACACCCTCTCTGCATCAAAGCACGTCACATGCAGTCTGTGATGTGCACTGCTCAGAGAACTACTGCCCTCAAAGACCTAATTAATATGTCTTCATTTCACACGAGCGTCATTTCCTGCTGGGGAGAATGGAGAGCAGATTAATAAACTGACAACGTGAGAACGCTGCGAAGCCTGCAGGAAGGTCCGACGGGGTTCAAACACATGCCGCGAGGCAATCGCCACCCCACCAACAATGTGCATTTGTTCAGGGTTGCTCTGATCCATTGACAGCTCTGCCTTGGAGTATCACAGTGGGAAAAAACTGTGAATATTAACTTCCAGTGTTAGAGCTACAGGGCAGTTTCTTAGTTGGAAATCAGTGCTAACAGGCAAGGACAAGTTGAGACAAGAGGGGGAAGGAGACAGGAACAGGAGGGCAATTTGTGCCTCTGGCATTGTGCTCTGCATCCTGCATTTATCTGGAGCCATGTGCAGACAGGAGAATGTATGCAGTGACACAACACATTCCTCAACAAATGATGCCTTTGCTGTTTTAAAGCCTTGTGCTTTATTCGATTTCACCGGCTGAATGGACAGTGAGTTCTAATAAAAGCACACTGAGGCGAAGACACCAGGGTCATGAAAACTACAGAAAGTGTTGTGTCTTCATTGAGTCTGAGAAAGCACAAAACACACTGACTGGAATGAAGAACAGAACTAATCTAATCTGACCACAGAACGCGTGCCTTGTGCAGAAAAACTCTAACTGACATCTCTACAAGGTGCAGAGGGTTTTTCCAGCAAACACAGGAAGATTCAGAGAAGTTTTGATTGAGAGGAAGAGTGATGGCACTGAAAGATACACAAACAAAAAGCACAGCAAATCAACAGGGACAAAAAGATGCAAAGGCAGGACGAAGCCTGTGAGGCAGAGAAGTATTTCAGAGAGCTATTAACAGGGAGATGGAGAACAATAGAGCAACACACAAAACTGGATTAACATGAAAATGTTGCCAACAGTTCCTGGTGTATTTACCATATTCCCTCCGTGTTCTTCAACGAGCTGGTAGAGCGCGACCGTGGCTTCAGAATGATACTCATGGTCTGGCTTGTCCTTCCACAGCCACACACATCACATCTGCAAACTCGCACACATAAACCCACACACACACACGCTCTCCTGGGCCACCTGGAGCACTCTGACCAGCCGTCTGCTGTGGTCAGACCACAGCCCTCACTGGTCTGAAGTGATCCAGTGGGAGCTTCCTTCCTTCAGTCGGTGGAGTTGTCAAGTGTGCTGAGCTGCTTGAGACCAAACCTGAGTTCAGTCAGATCAAACAATCCGTTCAAGATTATTCCACGCCGCTGCTGCTGCTCCTCAAGCTCTGATCATTGGAAAGTAGGTGGTTGTCAGCCCGCTCTGCCTCCCTCCCTCTCTGTCACTCACTTGCACTTATCTATCTTGCTGGATCAGCGCGTGAGCTCCCTCTTTCCTAATACAGCCGTGCACTCACTCTGTTACTCCTTCTCATTCTGCCTCTTACTTTCAGGTCCCTGTGTTTTTCTTTTTTTCCTGACTGCTGGAAATAAGATCTCCTCTTCCTCCCACTGTGCTTTTTCCCTCCCTCCTTACCTCCGTTTCTCTTCCTCTCTTTTGACGTCTGTGTCCCTGTCTTTGAGTTACATGACTCTCCTATTCTCGCTCTCTGTTTCCCGGAGCTGCAGCTTGGGTATGTCTGGAGTGGGAGGGGTTGTTTTGGTAGTAGTAATTCCTTCAAGGGCGGGACTTGTAACCCAAAGCAATCCTAACAATTGTCTCAGGTGTCAATCATTCGGTAGCCACAGTAACCTAAAACTACTAGCTAAAGCATGCCAATGATCTGGAGAGAGCGTACATACAAAGACAGTGTTGGCTGAGTTTCATTATACAATGAGAGACGCAATATATTGAGAAAGCAGGGGATTTACAGAAAAGCTTGTGCTTTTTCTGGCAGACAAAACAAGGGTTAGGAATGTATTGGCACATGGGAGCACAATCAAAATTGAGTAGACGGCGTGTGGGAGTGAAAATGTGTGAAAGGAAAAAAAGGACAAAATTAATTTACTACTAATCGTAACAAGCTATTCTTATGACTACACGAGATATCTCCTCATTTATCCATGGTCGACTGATCAATAAGCTTACTGGTCACCTTACTTTACACAGGTTAGCTTTTAATTTCTAATTTGCTCATAATTTGCATAATTCAGGTATAAATAAGCTTTCAATTTCTAATTTCTGCACATCAGCAGAAGCACTTGGGAGGTTGGGAAGTCTGACATGGTTTTTAAGGCCAGCCCTACATTTTTCACCGTCTGCACAAACAGTCTTAAGAACAGAGAAGAGGTTCCAGTAACACAGTATTCAGGGTCAGTGCATATTTTATCTCAGCAGCTTCAAACATTTATTCATTGCATCCAGTCCTGAGCTCCATGAAGCAACTAAACCTATTTCAACACTCTCTTCAAAGACCTATTATCATATTCCACCTTAGCAGAATGGTTTTACCTTTTACTATACCCAAGACAGAGTATTTTGATTTTAATGTGCTTATTTTCACGTAAAAAAAAACAGAGAAAGACATCAGCCGTGCTTTGCTGGCTATAAAATGGAATCATCAGTGTGTTGCCATCTATGAAATAGGATCGAGTGTGGAGCTCAGATGGCATCGTGTGACGTCACAGTTGCAGGCCAAGGAGCCAACGTTTGCACTCCACCAAGGCAGACAGGTGCGTCAGCTGTCTGGCATGTCAGTCACACATGAATGAGTAAAGTCAAGGCTGCGACTCCACCTTTGTATACACTCTCTATGTGTAACTTGTAATATGTTGAAGGATCACAGTGGAAATGAGCATAAATCAACCAATCAATTAATCAAGTAAAACACAAATAGAGACAAGTATGGTGCCATTTAAAAGTCCAGATAGTATGCAGACACTGTTTTTAGCCTAGTATACATTCACATGATGCTTAATTAAAGCAGAGCCATTACTGCCGGCTTTCAACCATTATCCAGCATCTCCATATCCTGCACTAGCACTGTAACCCATTACTTTTACATTTTATGTCATCATCTCTGTCGCAGTTATCTACTGGGGGATAAGCAGAAAACACAGCACAAAATCAGCAAACACACTTAAAAAGTAGGACACAACAATTGCTGCGTCGTCCCAAGTTGTAGCTCCAAGAAATAAAAACTTCAAACCAGGAGCAACAAACAAAGGGAAGAAGACAAACCACGTGGAACCAGAAACACAGAAGAAACAGCAGACACATTATTCCAGCCCTGAGAATATTTCCACGTCATCAATAGTGCAGCTGGCCGTGGACGTAAGCAATGCGAGAGTGACATCAGCCAGTAGACGTTTCTCTTTAGCTCAAGAGGTACGACAGAAAGCAGCAGAATGGGAACTGCATCCACCTCCAGCTCTCATGAGGGAAGACTTAATTGCACTCATATACTGATAAGAGAGACAATATGTCCACTTCACGGCTAGTGATGCTTCAGGGTAAATTACGTAGATATTCTTTTATGTCGCGGAAGAAAGGAGGCAGATTTGAAGGCAGAGCAAGATGGATGTCATATGCTAATTTCTTGCGCTGTATACGCACATGCAGATGAGCTTACATGCACAAATGACACATGAGCGAACGCACGCTCACTCGCCATACGTGTGGACACCGAGCAAATGAGAGCGCAACAAGGTAAACGCAAATAAACATTTCAGTGTGCACAGTAACGAGGCCCTGCACGACTCATCTAAAAGTGCCTGAGAAATCAGATTGCTGTGTAACCATGTATTGATTTAATATCTCTCTCAGGACAGAGCAGCTGGCAGGTAAGCTGGCTGGTATGTTTTTACATTGTTATACAGCTAATATGTGGCCATGTACGGAGCACGAAGTGAGTTACAATAAGTAGAATAGGCACATCTAATGCTTTCAGTGTAGCATGGCAGGATGATGTAGTTTAGAGCTTGGTCAAAGTGGTGAAACTAATCCTATTACCACAGTCTGCACATTCCATGTGGTCAAGGAAAGAACAACAAAAGAGAACAGTTTTCTTAAGAAAACTGGGGAGTCCGGCAGTCTTTCCTCTGCCTTGAAACCACATGAAACCCAAATGAAAACACAACAGACAACATGATGACAGGAACTTTGGAAACAACACACCTCATGTCACCCTACTGAGTTCAGTGATTAAGAAACTGAACAATCTGTACCTCATTCTATAGCACAAATGTGCTTCCATCGAAGCAATCAGCTCTTCAGAATTGTGAAACTGTCCCTCTTGAGCATAACCAGTATATAACTTAACTTCAGTCACACTATTAGTTCTTGTTTCACTCTCTCTACTGTCTCTTCTGAAAGGTGAATAATGAGTCTTTCCTCTCAGGCTACACTGCTGCCATCCTCAGGAACCAGAGGTGCAAGAGACAAACCAAAAGAATGAAGCTAGTCCTGCGCCACAGGGGTTCAAGAAGCAAGACTGGTGCTTTGACTCAAATTATACATAAGCATGAAATCAGTCTCAGCTGAGGAGCTCAACAATATGTAATTTCCTATATGCCATAAAAGAGGCTGATGCCAAAGTTGCAAACATCTTCTTTATACTTCTTTGTACATATCACTATTATATAGCAGGAAAAATTGCATCCCATCAATCTTACATATCCTCCCAATAATTTCTGCATTTTATATACAGTATTTACATACAGTGCAGAGGGAAACACTGCACCCTTACTGTCAAAATGACAGTAAGGGTGCTACGAATCCACAGTGTGATACCGTCTTCTACCATCAAAGTATTTCCAGTTAATTTTCTGTTTCTGTTGAATCAGTTCAGTTTAAATTTTCAGGGAGAGTAAAACTCAACATTCAGTGGGAGTCCAATAATACCAAATAAATAACAAAAGGAATGAATGAACTGAGTGACTGAATAGATATTTTGTCTCTGTTTTTAGACAAAACAGAGACTGCATTCATGTAACAGCAGATAACTTCAATCACATTAATTGTAGGTTAATAACGGCTTATTAAAACTTGCCTAGCGCCATCTAATAAGCACTACTTCAAGTGTAAAACCCATTAGAAAATTGTTCTATGCAACTCAAAGAGACACCACTGCCACCTAGTGGCAAAACCAGTATAATTCATCTCATAAAAAACAGTTGCATGGATTAAGTGACTGCAGAAATTGACGTAAAAATTGATTTTGCTTCAAAAAAGACCTCTTCCATGAACCCGCTTCAGTATATGGTGCAGATAAACACACTCACAATTGCTGATATAACTAGCACTTAACTAAGGAGCAGGCAGTGAGCACAGATGGCAGATCCACATTATTGACAAGGCTCCGACCATATCTATGTCTGCAAACGCCACCAGCCATTACCATTGCTTCATATTCAATTACTACAGAGGGACAAACACACATTCACAACTTTATGTTTATGCACACACACACACACACACACACACACACACACACACACACACACACACACACACACACACACACACAAACCGCTCAAACACACAAAAAACTGACAGGTGCACTCAGATGTACATCAGATGATAGCACGTCTCAGTTTTGGCTGGGGTCGCTGAGTACATATTAGTCAGAGAAATGCAGCATGAAAATCAGCCTAATAAGGTCTTCAAATCTTCTGTGTGAGCTTTAATGGACAGAGAGTGCTCTGATGATTAGCTTACCCTCCGCTCTGGTTAGTGAACGGACCTGTGCTCCTGAACACCTTGATGCTTTAGACGATGGCTGGATGAAACCTGCTTATTTATCATTTGCCTTGCTCTTAAGCTCTAAAAGCAGAATAGCCGCTTTTCATGGAACACAGACAGACAGGCGCATGCACACAAAATACACACACTTCAGGCCGACACTACAGGCTTAACAGAGTAAACAGCAGAACTACATCTTCGACAGAGCTCTAACAACGCGACCAGCCACCAAGCAACCAGCATTTACACAACGCTGGGTTGTGAACACAGTTCCAGCTCTGTGTTGCCCAGGTGGAGCTATTCATCAGCTAATGTTCTGATAAGAGAGAACACACACGCTTTGTGTACATTTGTGAAAGTCATACAAACACATAAATCCACACATGTACACATTACATGGTGACAGTTTCCACACAAAGAGCAATAACACAGATGAACTTTCCTGATATTCAGTTTCAACAAGTTTTCCTCCTGACTTTTATTTCTACTTCTCACTCTCTAATTTAATCCATCGCAACTTTTCGCATGCAAGATTTTAACTATAAAGAGGGAGCAACACATGCAGAAGCTGACATGAAGTAACAACACTGACATGTAGCTATTCAAAGAACGCAAATATAATATAAAATAGTTCCACATGAAAACAAATCACACGAATCTTCAGTATAAAACAGAAATTCAGGTTAAGGTCCCATCATCTTCCCTCCCACCAACAGTTTCAGTCCCAGACAGCAATCATACCCTCTCCTGCCACGAGGTTTGATGTCGATGGGCTTGTTCGTGGCGTAGGGTGAGCCGTTGGTGCAGGCGTGACGGTAGCGGGCGATCCTCTCCAAAGAAAGATAATCTGAGTTCACAGGTAAACTCATTTTGGTGGAGCTCTTAACCACTGCCACACACTGAGACACACTCTTGTGTCAAGAGAGAGAAAGAGGGAGAAGGATAAATGGAGTGTGTGAGAAGAGGTCCATGGGAGAGGACAGGAGAGGAGAGGGCTCAGCATGGGTGTGACTTGAAAGGGAAAAAGCTGGAGAGAGATGGAGAGTGAGAGAGCGAGAGATGCAGGAGAGGGAGGAGCAAAGTGCAGAGGTAGAGCAAACTACTTTATCGTTTCTCTCAGATAATCATAAACAGTCAGTATTGACAGCCACACAAATCATATGTAGATATGGTGCAAAATGACATAATCATGTTGTATGTATGTTGCCAATCTACTTCAGCTTTGTGGTGGATAAGAGGGGTATGATGATTACTGCACAGTCAAGATGAAAACTATGATAATGACATGATGGCCATCAGAAGTCCAGATCTGAACTGAAACACACTCACACTGGAGGTAATGCTGGCTTTTATCCTTGATACTGCCTCCTTCTCTATAACACTGCCAGCAGGTGAAATTGTTTGAGAACCCCAACTCGATTATTGTACACTGGCTGGCTCAAAAAGGTCTATTTTTGGATGGCCTATTCTGTAGTCCCCGACAAGTACAAGAGATGCTACAGTGCAACAAGAAGGAGCAATTTCAGAGGAGGTAACATCACCTTTTTATGGGTGATCCCCAAGATTGTTAGTGACATGTGTTTGTGTGGCATTTATTCTGTTGCTGACACAAAATACTGATGTAAACACAGACTACCAAATAAGCCGTTCCATATACTTAATATATCTTTATCTTTGTTCTTTATCCTTTTTTCAAAATAGTACGGAGCATCTTTGACTCATGGGCTGTCATCCCGTTGTGGTTTCAGGGCTCACACAGATCTAACATGAGCAGGACATACAAAACCCATGGATGAAGAAATTTGCTCCATGTAAGAAAAGATAAGATAAACCTTTATTGATCCCCATTTGCACACACTATTGCAGACTAAATAAATAAATAAATATGAAAAGCTGCTAAAATCAAGAACAAGAGACCATATCAGGGTATTATTCTGACAAAAAAGTCCAATTCTATTTAATGAAACTGAACGAAGCCAACTTGCGAGCGCCATCTCAATTCCAAACCTTGGTTTTAGCTCATTTCTACCACTAGGGGGAAGCAAAGTACCACAAGAAACAACCTAGAACCAGCAAAATGTTGTATCATCACAAATACATGTCGAATTAACAGCAGTAACTGTCATTTGTCACTAATACATCTGCTGGAATTAGTAGAGCAGATATATGCATTATATCAGTTTTTGGAAATGAAGCATACAGCTGGTAGACGTGGTGTCATGGTGACAGAATCAACTAAGCATGAAGATTTACGCTCTCTCAAATGTGATTACTGTCGTTTCTTATTGTTTCACACAATTTCCAGACACTTCAACACTGAAGATAAAATCTAAATCGCTCTGATAAATCTCTTCACTGTCGTCAGCAGCCAGCAGGGGGCAGTCTGCTCTGCAGCGAAAAAGCAGGTTCAAAAAAAAAAAAAAAAGCACCAACCATCAGCAGTGCAAACACACAGAGCCGTGAATCTCTGCGGAGTTACGGCTTCTGCTCAGCACTGACAGAAGCAGCCAGCATGTGACAACAGCTCCTGGGTGGACGGGGAGGCTGTCAAAGTCACAGACGCAACGACAGACACAACAGGCTTCCACACTCGTACTGAACATCTGAACATCAGACACCCACACCCACACAGACACACACACACACACATTCACAAGTGCTGACTGAGTATCATAAGCACACACACACACTACAACATGGACCGACAGATGAAATGCACACAGATCAATGCAACAATGCAATGCAGACCCTCTACTTCACTTGCTCTCTTCTCGCAAACACACAACCTGTAACACGAGCACACGTTTGCCTGGCTGCCTCGGCAGTGACACGCTGTCAGTGGCAGCGACAGGCTGTGACAGAGCGCCAGGTGATGGTGCGACTGTCGTCACTGAGTGTCCCTGAGGCTCAAAGCCATAATACCAGAACCACTGTATCTGAGCGTCGCGACGTGTACGAACAAGCTTACTGTTTCAGATACAACTAATACAGTTCAAGCATGTTCTTATTTTGATATATCGCAAAGCATATTTCATTGTTGCACAAAAACATTCACGCACTTTGAGTATTTTTACTTGACAGAGCAATCAGAAAGACAAGACAGAAATCACATTTTTATGGAGTAATCAGTTGTACAAATGAGCCGGCAGGGACGTGGACTCTACACGTTAAGCACCAAAGTGCATAAACAGCTAATTGAC
The DNA here is from genome assembly GCF_051107435.1 of Chaetodon auriga. Lineage (NCBI taxonomy): Eukaryota > Metazoa > Chordata > Actinopteri > Chaetodontiformes > Chaetodontidae > Chaetodon > Chaetodon auriga. The sequence goes on along the minus strand of NC_135078.1, from coordinate 18,279,454 downwards.
TGTCTGCGTGCCCGAAGGAGATGGGGAGGGCTTTGTGAAGCGCTCTGCTCCTTTCATGACTGGCAGGGTCGGCGACCTGGCTAGGGGCTTAGGGATGATGTAGCCTGACCGACGGGGACTAGGACAGAGGCAGAGGGAGGGTGGAAGCAGGAGCATGAGGTAACTTGCAATGAAGACATATGAGAGACCAGCTGAATGGGCAAGTTAAGACAGTAAAAGAGGACTTGTGAAAGAGAAAGGTTGGAGGTCGAAGACTGAAACAGAAACAGAAGAGATGCTCATCAGATGTGGCGTTGGTAGCCCCGGGTGTCGTCTTTTAAATTTTCCAATACTAGCAACAACTAGCAACCTGGGTTTTGGTACTGACACTGTCTGAGCTGGGAATGCTTTAATTCAGTTGACTGGATTGGATAATGGCCATGATGTGAGCAACCCACATAAAATACTGTTACTCTGTCAATGTCATTATCAAATTTACTGGTTCTTCTATCAGTCACGTCCGTTCAGTCATGGTGGGTCACAGTCTATTAGGAACAGAGAAATCCCTGGCTTCATTATGACTTAGATAAAAATCATTCCAATGAGTTTCACGCAGCCAAGATAAAATCTTAGAAAATTCCATGCAGAGCGCTGGTATGGAGTCAATACTCCTATCACCAAAGTTGAGGTATTAAAATACATATTGGGAGAAATAAAGCTGGATTGGTGCATCCATTGTCTTAAGACAAGACGCTGTATAAAAACTACACCCCAAAAATAAAAAAAAATAGGATCTGATTTGCATTAGGATCTATTTGATCAAAGAATAATTAAAGACAAGCATAAATCTGACCAGAAGATTGATTCTGGGGGGAGGGGGGATTTGCTCTCCACCCTGAACACACGTCTGTCAGTTTCAACTGCTGATTTGTCCATCAAGAAAGCAGCTCCATGTCAGCTAACTGAATTGTATAAGAAAGCAACAGGGAACCATGTGACACAGCACGAAGAAAAATAAAGTAAAACTGGGGCTTAAAGCTACTTAGTGCCATGGCAACTGCACCCCCACCGCTACTGCAACACTACTGAGTGTGATTACGACAACTGTATATTTGTTTTCAAGTATGTAAATCAGCACAGGTAATGTGATTAGGACACAACAATGGAGTGGTAATAGAGATTCATGCAGCACTGCGTCTGCACAAATGGAACGTCTCTGAGCCAGTCACGCTGCTTGAACGCAGCTGTGATGTGTGTCAAGGACCAATTCTTTCACCTCAGCTCAGCTCAGCACTTCCTGCCTGCCTTTACAGTCCCCCCGCAAGACTCCTGTTTATAATGTGGTTGCCATGGTGACCCGGCAGAATTCAAAAGGGACAGGTAGGTTCTGACAGCCAATCAGCCTTCAGTTGCTGAGGACACAACGGCAGATTATGCAATGAGAAAATGAGGATGACAGTGGGCTTCTGTGAGGATCAAGGATGGAAGGATGGAGCCATACGACCGACGCTGATTTAACATAAACATTCCCCCACAACAATCAACCCAAACACTTCATTTGTAGAATGTGACCGTGGTTCACGCAAAGAAATAATATTATCCCTCCAAAGCCACTGCAAAAATTAAATAAATAAAAAAATCTGGAGAAGCGTGACTGCTGAAGATAAGACCAACAAAAGCTCCTGCTTGTGCTGCGCTTGTGTGTGTCCTGTGTGTGTGCATCTCGCTGTGTACACTGACAACATGAGTGTGTTGTGAATCGTGATGCTTTAACTCTGAAGTGATGCTGGACAGTATGAATGTGAGAAGCATATACTGAGGCCAGCATGAAAAAATCTGACTCCGAGGCAAAGAAACACTGGTGTCAGCACAGTCCCATCTCAAACCTGGCAAGACAGCTGACCAGTATTATAAAGGGCTGAGTCTCACAGCTGTTTTCATCACTGATTAGTCTATCAGCCGTTTTCTTTTACTAATCTATTGACGGCTAAGTCTATAAAATGTCAGAAAAATGTGAAAAATGTTCCCAAGGTGATGTCTTCTACTTGTTTTATCTGACCAACGGTCTAAAAACTGACCTTTTGGGTACAATAAAATCATATTTGTTCATGTCCAAAAACACAGGATGTTCAAACATTTACATAAATCACAAAGACACCAAGAGACTGAGAAAAGCAGCACATCACCCCCCCATACATCGCTTAAGCAATTAATTAATTTTAAACTTATTAACTTTCTGTCAACTAATTGATTCATTTAATTTTCTCAGTATTACAAATCGAAATAAAAAAATACTTCTGTTCATTCTCAAAATGTCAGATTATTGAAAAGGCAAAGCATATTTTAATAAACTAATAATTCTTATCCATGTTCAGCATAGCATACCCACAGTGAAAAGCAAAACTGTGGCTGTTGTCAATGTGTAAGCAGGGCTTTTGTACACCTACAGTCACCAGCCCACTGGCTCAAACACCACAAAAGCAATTGTGATCACAGCATTAGACAGAAGCAATGCTGTAACTGAAATTGTTGTGCCAAGATGGGCACTGAACAGCACAACAAAACCCTCACATGAAAAGTCTTCTTTGGTATCTCTGCATGTGCCTGTGTCTGATCGTGAGGCCATGAAGAGTGCACGTTTGTGTGTGCACCTGCGGCACATGTTGAGTAATAATATCATGATCACATCATACGGTATCGCAGCATCACGCAGTACACTCTCAGTTATGGACATCAGAGCCTTGGCCAGCAAACAGTTTTTTGATGGACACATTAATGGAGAGATGAATGGATGGATGCAGACAGTCATGGACGCACTATCCTCAATAGGCTCTTGCATATCACACATAAACACACACACAGTCGTAGCTGGAGTGCACCGCAAGCACATGGTGAAGCTAATAGGTTTAACTTGGCAGCAGTCCCAGTGATGTCAGAGTAATCCCTCATTAAAACCCTGATGACATCACCACACTGGTGAGAGTGTGTGAGAGCTGAGGCCACATGCTTATGGAGAAGTTCAGAGAGTGTGTGTCTACGTCTGTGCAATGTGTGTGTGTGAGAAAGAGAGAGTTAAGCTGTTCCTCAACTCCCACAGGGGAACGCTCCTGTCACATTGGCTACCTTAATCATACTGTGTCCTCATATGCAGTTTATCAAGTACACCTCCCCATTCACACAACAACTTAACCTCCAGACAGATTAGCAAGAAGACTGCAAAAAAAGGGCTGTTAGAACCCTGCTGACCCTACGTGAAGACGTTTGCAGGCTGAAACAGACTGCAGACTATAATTCAAAGTGTCAACTGTTATTGACTTCCAGTTCAAATCCATAAATACCACACCTGGAACTCAGCTTTGTCTTAAAAAGCTCAGCTGCTTTCAGTTGTGTGAGCAATTTACATGAAAGTCAAAGACAGTCGCCAGTCTCTGAACAACTGAGCTGACTGATTTTTCCACAACGGTGTTCCATGTTCTTCATTCCAGAAACATCTGCACTCCTGGGATTTTGCTGCACTACTGTGTCTATATGATGCCAAAAAGAGCAAAGAGTGTGGCTCTAAAAACAAACAACTTTGTTGGAAAGGGGTCTGAGGAGAAATGGCACATCCAAGCTGATAGATGAGCCACAAATATCTAGATAAAGTGTGCAAATAACACAGTGGAACAGTGGTCTTGCATAGCCAGATCTATGTCCTGTGCCAGTGCTGTGGAAAGGTCTGGCTGAACCTGCTATTGAGGAAAATAACATTCTGACTTGTTGGTATTTCTTTAAACCAGCCACAATTGTCTTGGGAGGTGGTTGTTTTGGTGGAACATTTGCACACGGGGAGGCGAGCCGTGGCATTAAAATGGCTAAATCCCTGCAGAAGAACCAAGCCTGCCTGCCTTATACTGCCTAAATATACATCGAAACTTGCAATCTTTTCACTGTGTAGGTTGCAAGCTTGGATGTTGTTTTTTCACGTAGCGATGAGGACTTAAAATGGTAATACACACACAGCAGATGTGGAGGAGAATGAAATGGTAGGCTTATACCGACAGCCTACTTCCTGTGAGTCCGACTCGTAGAACAGTGACGTGCAGGAGATCATTTCAGAGCAACTTTTCATAGTTCAGTGAAGACAAAGATGATAAAGCAGACCTATTAAGGAAGTGGCTAAAGTGGAACAAATGAATAGTTAATCACCTAGTCTGACATGGATGACGTGGATGTGGTTGCCATTTAGTGGTGACAGCAAAGAATCTAACCTGTCGGGTGTCAAAATGACAGAGGTAAATGCGTAGGGCTGCTTCATACTCCTTATGTTTATACTGTCAAGATGTTGCGGGGAAACGAGGTTGACTTAAGCTTACTGCAGCACCCCTGCAGATCAACCCACCACGTCCCTTAATCTCAACTTAATAATAGCACATTTGGGAGGGCATGAAATTTGCAGCATGGATGTACAGCGGGAAAGAGCAGAATCCCTTTGGAACAGTCAGTAAAACGGGGTCAGTACTGACTATGTCTACTGAATAAAGTGAGTGTAGATATTCAGTGTTGTCACAAATGTTCTGTCATTGCCTGTGTTCATTCCTGTCCTGCTGAGAGAGTGTTATTCTACACCCTGCAACGTGAGAGTCTGTCTTACCGGATGGATGAGAAGTGTAACAGTTAGGGTTGTGCAAGTGGGAGTGTATTTCCTCAAAGGAAGCAGGGCACAATTGCATTCATAATAGGCCAGTGCATGCAAAAACACACAGGAAGGTGAAATATGTAGACTAAACATAAAGAGCTTGGATATGCAGTTTGGAAAGGAAGTCTGACACAACGCACAAATAAAACCGGACAAAAGAGAAAAGCAGAAACTATGATCAAAGAAACTGTTCAAGTTATACCAACAGACTTTTGTGTGAGCTTGAACTCGACAGCTCATCTCCAATGTCGCATCGTCTTTACCACAACACTGTAAACAAACACACCTCGACAAGTCATTCACCTTCCTTTACCCTCACAGGTTTCCTAGTAAGCATTAGCTGGATTTATAATACTGTATGAGTCTGTAATATTTCTAAATCCAGCCAGGTATGTGCACACACACACATATGTGTGTGTGTGTGGGTGTGTGTGGGGACTCCCTCTCCCGAGCCTAAGCCTTTCTAATCTGTTTGTATGCCTCCTCATAAACACGGTCGTCATCGTGGCAATCCTAATCACCATCATCGTCACAAGCAATTCCCTGCCGAGATGAACACGGTCATCATCATGCTTTCCCGCTAATAAGAAGTAATTCCCATAACGTTTGAGATGTTCCGTGTCTTATGTCTGTGCCGCAGACCACAAGGGAGGTGGTTGAACTAAAAACAGCTGACAGAGTCTCAGACCTACTGAGAGTGAGCGTAATTTTCTTGGATAAGTCAACACACCCCTGTGTGTGTGTGTAACACAGACACACACACACACACACACAGGGGTGACCCATTAAGTTGCAGCTTCTCACAAAGGCAACAGTTGAGAAATCAAAGACAGATGAACCCCCCCCCCCCCAAAACACACACACACCCAGACAGAGAGCAAGCAGTGACGCAGTCTTCTTGTATCTTGAAGAAAACCCCAGGGCTAGGCCTCCACGCTGTTTTCCTTGAAACGCTATTCTCCACATTTTTTTTTCTGTTTCATTACAACTGTTTGTTTTTTAGCTTTGGTGGGAGCATATAACAAGCTGCTCTCAGAGAGCTGCTTTGTTCCTGCAGGAAAGGGCCTGAGCATGATAACATCTGTTGGCGGACTGCAGGTTTTGTTTGGGTCAAACAGTGACGTACGCGGCAGCACAGCGACACTCCAACTCACCATGGACTGAGTAATGATATTTCCTAATTTCTTTGTTTTTTTGCCACTGAATCAGCAGTGACATTTGAATGTCAGGAAAATAAGAAAGAAACCTTGATCCCAGTTTGTATCGACAATCTTATGTACTAAGCAGTTGAACACACAGATTATTATGATCAGATTGCATTGTGCCAGTCCAAAACCAAAGATAATCAATTTACAAAAATAGAAATCCATCAAACTGGGCTACCAGTCATTCAAAAACAGCCAGATCGCTGACAACAGGGACTGTCTGCCATTTGCATTGGCAGTCCCAGCTCCCACGGCCCCAGCTTCAGCTTGTAATGTTTCTATTTTTGATTTATGCTGAGCTCATGTAAGCACCTGTAGCTATCCCCGGCCTCCGATATGTCTGTCTGCCATGCTCTATTCTTATTGATCTGCCCATCTTCTTGCCCCTGTCACAGAGATGAAGGCGAGATTGAATGCCCCATACAGCAGCTGCTGTGTGGACGGCGGCGAGAGACGCTGCAGGCCAAGATGAATAAAAGTGAAATGAAATGGATATTTCAAATGAATGTGATGTCAAAGCTGCCTCCAGGCTTTTCAGCACTACGGCCCTTGTATGTCTTTCGCATGTGTGCTTGTGAGTAAGTTATGTAACTGTGGCGTCATATTGCCACACCTGTTGAAGTCAGCGGCTCGCTGTAAAGAGCACATTTTGTCTCTGTGTTATTGCTTTTTATCTATTAATCCTTGCAATTAATAAAGGCTTGGCGGGGGGCTATAGCTGACAGCTGAAAGCACCAAATTAGACCATTTGAAAAAGACAGTCAGCGATTTTTGTTCTTTACAAGCCAAAACATCAATGCAAAGGCACAAAAAGACTTGAGGCAAATATGCACCAAGGCTGACTCATTTTATTTGTCTGGGTGAGAAGAATATCTGCTATGGTAAATTATTTTAATGATGCTAATAGATCTAAAATGTGTTAGCCTATTGTTGTCTGCCAGTGTGAAAGTGTGTTTTTGGCTTTGAAATGCAGTAATGACTAATGACAACACTGTCTCGAGTTATTGCTCAGTCTGCACTGCATCTCATCTGACCTCAGGGCTGTGCTTGGTGTTCTGGAAGGTGTGTGTCCATGTCCGTGTGTTCAAAAACACACGAGGTGTTTCTGCATAATGCATAGAAGAAAGTAAGAGGGGGGAGAAAAGGATCAACTGTAAGTAAGTGGCAGAATAACACAATAAAAAAAGAAAAAAGAGCGGCAATGTGCGAACAACAATTTGGACGATGAAGCAAGAGGAGGGCTGGGAAAAAGAGAACAGCCCAGCTTGGGCACAAAGAGTCTTAACAGCAAGATGTCCTGCAGAAGAGGTGTGAAGTGATCAACTGATCACTTAGCAATTCAAAAGAGGGGCTAATTGAAATTCCTGTAACAGAGAGAAGTTGAAACAGTGGAGTCTTTGTGAGCAACAGCAGTGCGATATACCGTCTACGCGGATTAAACTTGAGAGTCTCAAAACATATCAGTAAGAACATGTCTGTCATGCTTCAAGTAACTTCATAATCAATTTAAAACTGCACTGCCTCGTGGGAAAGCTGGGTTACAACAGATTCCAGTTAACTCTCACCATCGCAGCGCTGATTCACACTGCAGCAGACCCGACCGTAATATCACTGAAGCTAAAACTAGTGAAGAGACGGTAATGCCATAAGTCACGCTTCTTTCAGGTGTGTCACAGGACCTGCTAGAACTGCTCTGGATTCATCATTAGTCACAGATCTTGTGGTCAGACTGGGTTGTCACACCATGTACAGATGTTTGACTGGTATGACTGAAAGTACTACACACTGCTGTTTTTTAGAGTTGCACTAATCAGTATTTTTAGATCAGCAAGGGGTCAAGTAATGGGTGATGTCATGACTCTGCTGTTCCTCTCAAGTCCATACAAAATTTGTATTAGATGCACATATTCACCATGAACTATTTGCTTATTAGCTTGCAGATTTGTAGCACATTGGCTCTTTATTGGTCATTTCTAAAACACTTATTAATGGTTTATTCTGGAGGCTAAGGGTTAGGATCAGCTGCACAACAACTTCATCACTATCGATAGGCAGTAATTTAGGAGGTTATTGAGGGAAAACTCTCAGTTCATGGCAGAGTAGTTATAGAATATGCAGAATAAGGAATTAATGAGTGCTTTATAATGACTAATGAAAAGTCAGTATGCTACTAATATGCATGTGAGTAGGTAGTTAATAATGAACATGTGTACCTTAATATAAAGTGTTACCAAAATTTTTATATCTTTCAGTTAATTGTATTGTCTTGATGGTTCTCAACTTCACTGATTTCACCACTCTTACCAACTTCATTTCAAGCCAGCTGTTTTTTTAGTGAAAAAAGTCAGACAAAAACACTAATTGTACTGGACTTACTGTGTATTAGCCAGGTGGCCACATGATAATATCCCTCTCTGCTGAGTTTACAGCTTGTTCCAATGCCCCAGAGTGGGCTAAAATCAATTAATACTGCTTTAATGAGTAAATATGAATAATATAAAAATGTAAATTTAATGAAAAGTGTTTTTAACAGACATAATGCAGTAAATGCAGTTACAGGTCTTAACACATAATGGCAATCAAAACACATGCAAGGATTGTGTCCTCGCAAAGCGAGACAACATAATTTTATCCAGGTCTCACTTAGAAGTGAAAGATATTTGTTTGTTACTTTTCAAGTAACAGTAAAAAGAAGTGAAACTGACAAGATGCTGTTGTGACTGGAGGAGCACACCGTGTCCTCAAAATACTTTTTATTCCCACTCACAAGTCTGCTTTCACAGAAAACAGCCTGGTGTCTGAGGTAGAATGCAGTGGAAGAAAAGGTGTGATGACGAGAGGAGTGTTAGACTGTGTGGTCCAAACAGGGGGAGTGAGTGCAGAGCACCCCGAATAAGGCTGGGTACAACAGCATAGCCCTGCACAGTAGACTGTCAGAGATTGATGCTGCATGTGAGCAGCGGCTCTGTATTCCATATACACACGTACAAATGCATACACACACTCGGCACTGGTGGTCCTTTGGGGCAACAATGAGTGATGACTTTGTCTCCTCAAAACTGACAGCAGGTCTCTGCTGTCGCCAAAAAGCCCATTTCAAAAGCCTTGCCTCAGTCCCAACAACTTGGAGTGATAGAAAGTAATCTAAAGTTTGGCTGAGATTGACCCGGCAGCACTGGAATCAATGACAATGTGCAGTGGGAGAAAACCTCAAAGAAATGAGATAACAATGCCTTGTGTCTTGTTATCTTACTGACAAAATGTGCTACATCTGAGGTAGCCACCTCCGGGGCCATTGAGAGAGAGGAAGAGAAGGGCAGCTGTGAGAGTGAAACTTCACGTCCTTTGCCTCAAAAAAAAAAAGGCTGAGAAAAGAACAGCAGAATGACATGAACAATTTATTATCCATTGGCTATACACAGTAACACCCTCCAACATTTAGGAGAGGGAGGGAGAGAGAAGTGATGCAGCGATGCATTTCCAATCCTCGTTTTCTAAATATAGCCTTGTCTTTCCTCTCCCCCGGTCTCTGAGGCACTGGATTCGCTTAATTGGATTACTACACACACTTTTCATTTCCTTTCTGGTTAGTGTTAAATGAAGTTTAGACAATCATAGATATCGGTTTATTCATTGTGGTGCTGAAGGCAACACCCTGCACATTTAAAAATGCAGGATGAAACTGGAGCGTCGTTATTGCATTGAGTTTCTATACATTGATTTTGTAGGCGGACTAGAAGCGGAGTGATCGATAACGATGCCGACTGTAACAATAACCCAATAATGCAGCGTGGCCTGCTGAGAGAGAGAAAGAGAGCATTTGCCAAAAGTGATCCTCAATGGCCTCAATACACCATGGAGTGAGATGGAGCAAGTTCACAAGGCCAAATAAATACGACAAATACATTCATGTGTTCATGTCTGAGTAAGCTCAAATGTGAATGCATGCACATATATATGTATACAAGGCTATGCACGCACGCATAGAACTGGACTTTCATCCACTAACTTCTATTTTCCTCCCTATAACATTATGAGCATGCACGCCAATCGCTCTGTTATTGGCTGCAAGAACCAACACCAAAGTCTTCATCTGCTCTGACCATCTGAGGAAGTGAAAACCCAGTGGATTAACTTGATAGAAACGTCCCCACAACAACTGGGAAACTCTTAGGCTAACAGTTATATTGATATGTGAGTGCTAATCATTTCACTTTGGACTGCTTTGAAGGTCAGTACAAAGCAGGATTCACTTCAAAACTGAAGCTCAGGGATGGATCGATATTGATGTCAACCTGTAAGTTTTGACATTTTTATGTTGCTTTACCATTAATTTTGCTTTTTATTTCTCTGATGCTGTGATACAATCCTGTAACATATGTATGTAAATGCATGCACTCAGATCCATATCATTGTCTAATCTTTATAAACTCTATTCTCTCAGTGCTTCTCTGCTTGTACGTCACAGGTCTGACACAGAAAGAAGGGGACAGCTCCATTATCAAGGTACAGCGAATTATACAGATCCTCCTGAAAGCTCCCCTGGACTCGTACACACTCACATGCACTACGCATAGCTTTACTGTGTAGAGCGGGGGGGGGGGGGGGGATCCCTGCCTGAGGTTTAAATGGAGTCTGACAGGCTCATCTCCCATTTTCAGAGACTAATGCTCAACTCTGACAACCATGACAGCCCTGAATTGTTGCTGCAACACTGTCACTAGATTTACTACATCCATCCCATTCAGCATCACAAACCACTCCAGCAGACTGCGGATCACATGTTAGTCAGATTATTTCAAATTAATAAAGGAATTTCAGCGACAAGGGAAGACTGTATCGAGCCTGCGTGTTTTAAAAGGAACACGGTTTCTCTCGCTTTCTCCTCACTGCTCCTTTGACATATGTGGCAGCATTTGCTATTATTTATCTTTCATTACTCAGAGCTTAAGAATTTCGGTTATAGCAACAGGAAAATAAATTGAGTGTGGGTTGAACACACCATAAAACACTAAAAAAGATATTTTATGCAGCTTTTTATTGTTGATTATTGATTAAAACAGGGACCAATTACAAGCTCACACATCCAAACTTTCCACTAAGGTCACCCACGCCTGCATCTGAGTTTATGTTTATACAGTCTGCCTGCGTGTGACTGAAAGGCCTGCCCTCTTTTGTGTATGTGTGTGTACATGAGTAAGTCTTAGTTGCTGGGTGGACACGCTTATGTGCGTTTTTCATGTGTGCACTGACGTCTGCATGGAGTTCATCTGTTTCTACGCATTTATTCTTCTTTGCTGCCTTTACTTCTCCACAGCTCTCTTTCACAATCTCTGCTGGGAAGAAAGTTAACGTCCCTGTTTAGTCCAGACACAAGTCTGCTCAATTCATTATGGGATGCTGAACTCAACACTAAAACCTATTAAACTGCATCTCAACCTCTGTAATACGAGCAGATGCATCAGTCCAATCAGTGGCTGTACTGTAGATGGCACTGACATCCGATCTACAGCTCATCTTTCCACATCCTCCTGCCATGCGTCACCCACCAGTGTAAAGAGAGGGAGAAACAACAGAGGGAAGGATGAAATACAGTGTGCATGTCTGTGCTGAGCTGTAAAACAAAACATAGAGAATACCCAGAGGCCCAAAGCTGTTTGTGACAGAAAAGAATACAAAAAAATGCGGTTAAGACTGTGGTGAAATGTAGCATGTACGTGCATGTGAACTGTCACAGCACAGAGGAGAATAAAAGCAAAGAAAAACAACTGACAAACAGGTCTCATAGATGGCAATATAACTAAGCCTTACCGTTTGTATGTTTGCCTGATTAGCATGAACAACTCAAACCACTGGAAAAAAAAAAGCGTTGGAAATATGAGCATTGTTCATATCCCAACAGCCCACTGTGATGACATCACTGACTCCTCAGTGTCCTTCCCAGTTTATAACGTAGCTGTGAGACAATAATTCCCATAAGATACCCAACCTAAGTATGACTAATCAAAAGAAGACAGCAGAGAAACCCAACAACGCAGCACTTTTATCAAGATGTTTTTCCAGCTAGTTCTGCAGTCTCCATCTCAGCGCTCTAATACCTCTGTGTGCTTGCTATTTTTGACTAGCCCTCCCGTTTGTGGATCAAGTCGAGCATTTAGTGTGGGAGAAAATGACAGGAAATGTCAGGCCCGGTTAACAATAAATTTCCCTGAATACATGTGAGCTGAGCTGGGAAAAAACTACACTGGGCTGGGCTGGGCTGGGCTAATCTTAAGGGACTTCTAACGAACCACAAAAACAACACGCACACCAACCAATGCATCTGCACACCACGTCACATTTTATGCATTTTAAATGAACTCATGCACATTGTGTGTGTAAGCACGTGTGTGTGTGTTTATGTGTATATGTAAAGAAATGAAAATACAAAAAACAAAAAAAAAACAAAAACACAAAAAGTAAACAAATGCACTCGTATCTTTAAACCATCACCACCACCAATACTCACCATATCCAGGAGTGCCTTCGAAAAGGAAAATGGCTGAGGTGCATCATGGACCTGTCACTGGGAACACCTGGACACTGTCCAGGCTTCATAACGAAGCTTTGTCAGGACTGATCCCCTGCCTGTTAACCTTTCACCTTTTCTATCTGACTAGCTATCTATCTACAGACACTGTCCCACAGTATCCGCAGGCCCCAGCACAACATGTACTGTCCCATTCTGCTGTCCACTGTTGAGATGCGCCCATTCAGACTGGTCTTCCAGTAAAAAGTCCTTTCTGAACTTCCAACTTCTCTGCTTTGGTCCTAATGCATCACTGCAAAAAAGTGCTGGATTACATCCAACAAAGCAATCTTAAAAATCAAACTACACAGCACCATAAAATCCACTGAGTTCCAGAAGAGAAATAAAAATCCCAATAAATGAAATAATGAAAAAAGAAACTGGAAGCAGGCTTAAGCCCAGTGTGAAGTGTCTTTAAGCAAGAGAGTCTCGGCAGTACAAGCTCGCAGACGGCCACCCGGCAGGACCAGCTACGCTCTCCGGCCGCTGCTCTTTTTTCCGTGGGATTCTTCCGGCAAAGGTTTGGAAATTACTGTCCCACATCCACATGGTGAACCGGTTCAGGGACTCATTCCTCCGGAAAACATTCCTTTTCCTGACAGTCACCGACGCCGGTTAGAGAGGCAGCGGTAGTCACACCAGCATGACAGAGCATGTTACACACAGAGTCACTCACACACTAACATTCGCTTTCATCCTCTCAGCTTTGCCCCCTTTGTCTCTCTTACTTTGCGTCTCCCTCTCTATTCTGCTCTTTCACAACCTCCCAGGGAGGGAAGTGAGGAAATGGGGAGAGAGAGAGAGAGAGAGAAAAAAAAGAAAACAACAACACTGAAGCGTCTCTCCAGAATCTCCCCTTCTCTCAGCCTCGCTCTCGCTCGTCTCACTCTCCCTCCTCCTCCCTCCTTGCTCCAGTCAGTGGGATGTCCTGACCCTGTGTAAGAGGTGTGCCTGCTCCTTCAGTATCCAGTCAGCTAAACCTATTGATCCTCTTACCACATGCTGCTCCACTTCATTCAGAGAGGAACAAGTCTGCACATGTGCAATTTGCATACACACAGGAGTGCACCTATTCACACAGAAAGCCTCTACTGTACAAAGTAATATGGCCAACGTGTTGACAGAAGTAATTCCCCTCATTTCCTCCCCTTAAATCCATCTTCCGCTGTGCTTTTCTTTTCTTGAGTAATGTGTGTTTGTCTCTATTATAGCCCTCCTTCGTCACAACAACGCAAGTCCTGTCAGCTTGTTTTTTGTTTTTGCAACTCTAAGCACACCCTCCGTCTGTCTCTCGTGTCTGCATGCATGCCACTGAACCATGAAATTTCAAACCACACAACAAATGCCATCTTATTTTTCTCTGCACGTGTGTGCTTTGTGCGTGTGTGTGTGTATGTGTGACATGCAGTTTGTGTGCGTGTGTTGCCGTGAAAGCACGCAGGGGGCATTTCAAGACATGTTTGTTTCAAGAAACTTGTTATACAGGATGTCATTGCCCTTACTGCAGTATAATGCATTCCTCTGCTCTTACACCAGCGGCTTTGGGCTCCAGATGGAGTCTGTAATCCCGCCTATAAGCCAAACAACAATCTAAAAGAGTAAATGTTATACTGGCTTTTATATCTATTCAATTATTAAGATAACAAGATAAATCACGGCTAATCTACAAATTCGTCAAATTCATTGCTATTCACGGAGCAAGTCATCTGCAGAGTCTGCATTTGTGTGAGTTACTTTGCGTGTTCATATGAATTTGCGCATATGTGGTGTTGGCACGGAAGTTACGAGTCGAGGTTGGGGTTAGCACACTCAGGTTGCGTCTGTGTGTGTGTTTTGCATTAAATGCCATAGCTGTGGCTAAGCTCCAGTTGCTGCGGTCTGAAAAACAGGATCCAGCACTGCTTCTTACACACATCCTGCCCAACACACACGTCAGCACCCTCTCAACTCCTGCCAAAAGTCAAACCACCTCACAGCCTCTGTAAGCCTGCACCTTCAGCCACAACAGCCACTCTTGAATAGGGCGGAGGAGCGCTGAATGTTGAGGAATCTGCTTGCAGGAAAATGAAGACAGAAATCTAGCTCTCTGGGGAGATGTGGGTACAATTGTAGCTTGCGTGTAGATGGGCGAGGTTGACAGTTTAGGCAACGACAGGGAAACAAAAATTCAATTTAAGGGGCTTTAAAGGTTAAACAAGGGAGCAGCTAGAAAAGCACCGAAGCACCTGTTATTCATTATGTACACATATAAGAATAAAAAAACCCCCTCTCCATCTGTCTCTCAGATTCACTCTTAAAACAAGACAGACATCTCGTGTACAAATGGAAACTGGGGCCAGCACTCTAATAATAGAATATACTCTGTATGTCCCTGTCCGTATGTGTCTGCATGGTATTGCATAATCTTAGCCCCTGCTTTGGGGGCTGTTGGCCCCTGCGCTACTCAACACTAGTGAGCTGTCACGACTCATCCTGCAACCTGAAAGAGAGAGACTGGAGGAAAAAATAAAGAGTGTAAAGGCAGAAAAAATAAATATGAAAAGCAGGAGCGGGGGTGACAGCTAAAGAGAGAGTCACAGATGTAGAGAGGAGGTAGGGTAGAGGCTTGAGGTGAACGTACACGTCAGCATCTTTAGAACAACAAGGGAAACGGTGCGGCTTTTCTCATCATTTTGCAGCAGTGACAGAACCTTGAAACAACAATATGTGCTTGACAGAAAGCTGACACAATAACACATTACAGCCATAAAGAATTGGCACAGTATTAACCCATCATCATCTGTGACCCCTGCTTCTAAGCAGAGCAATGCATTTTCCATCTACGAAATATCACATCATATTTGAGTCAGCAGGCCGTTTCCATTACATTAGTGGTACGACATGGCTCTCTGTAACTGGCATCAGGGGGAAAGCGGCTGGATTACAAAGTGGAACAAGTACATATTGATTTCACGTGTACTGACGTTTGGCAAAGTACTTTTCTTCATTTATCTGCAGATCAATATCCAGAGAAGGCGAGCTGAACAACCTCTACAAGCACACCGTATAGCTGGTCCAACAGCATGGCCTGCCAGCGGCATGACTGCTTTAGCTCCAGGTGTTTAACAAAACAAAACAGACATGTTGTAATTCTTCAGGTCATACAAACTGAACAGGAATGTAAGGTAAGCTTTGCAACGAGAAAATCAATCTTAGAACTGTTTTGTATTTTAACGCTTAATCACATAATGGAATTGCTGTGTAGCCAAATGACATTTCTATGCAACATTTGGCATTTAGCAAATTAAAAGGAACATCAGGCATTTGGTGGTGAAGCCACTCAATCATCATATTGATATAAAAATCTGACATACTTTATATTTAAATCAGAAGGCAAATCCCTCTAGAGATTGAGAGAAAACGGGGCCCTCATGCACGTTGTGCTCCTTTGAGGTAGGCCAGCTGTCCATCACTCTGTGTGTCGCTGTGGAAATGCCTTGGGCCCGGTCCTCCTCCTTGCCATTCGCAGATGGTTATGCAGTGGCATTTGAGCAAAGGTTAACTCATTCCCCCTTCGAATCAGATATTTGTAATTAGATTCCCACATCTAATGGGGACATGGAGGCTTCAAGGGCCATTTGTAGAATGTGAAGAATGTTTAAGTGCCCAAAAAATTGCTCACTTGTGGAGTGGAGAGCGTTTTTCGACTCTTTGATTGTAAGGCAGACCAAAAGACAGAAGGGAGGGGCTTGATTTATTAGAAAAATGTGCAGGATAACAACAAAGCAGAAGCTGTGGTGAGTGGTGAAAGAGTACAGTACAGTAATACTGTGTAATGTTCTGTCCATGGCACGTCTCACTACTCAGTTATTTCACTTTTAAGAGGATGAAAACTAGAATGTATATATTGTATTTTGCATTCATCAGCAAAGATTATCCTTGAATGTGTTTGATTTAAGCTCTTGAATATGTTTTATGCATTTATCTACAGCCTAGCTTTACGTATTGTAGCTCACTATTTACCACAGGAGCACCCAATATTATGGCTGTGCTCCGGTTTCTTGGCTTCACTCACAGTGTAAGTACACTGTATGTGATAGTAAGTATTAAAACAAGAGAGTTGAAAATGAAACATTCCTCTGTACACCTTAGTGATCTAATTAGGCATATAACACACTGAAATGCTGTAAAATATACATCCATCCATTTTCTGCCACTTATCCAGGGGCTGTATTCCAACCGTTTTCCAGCAGGGAACCATGACCCCACACTTGGAGGTACTGACCCAACTGCTTCACAATTCGACTGGGGGCCAGCAGTTCTCCTACCCTGCTGAACAGCCTGAGCCAAGGCCTGCTTTCCCTTCCTGAGCTTCATCGAGACCAATCGAAAGTCCTTCTCCATAGCCTCTCTGAATCCTTAATCTCGTTCTTCTTCCTTCCTTACGCTGCCATGTTGACAGGCATCATGTCCCCAATCTCCCCTGATACATGAGAAATTATTGCAGAGCCGGGCATTTAACACCTCCCAGACATGGGCCTCAGTCAGATGTTTCCATTTCACCCAGTACTACATGTTTGGGTTTACCAGGTCTGTGTGACAGCCTCCACCACCATCTGATCCAACTCACCAACAGGCAGTGATCTGAGAGCTCTGCTCCTCTCTTCACCCGAGTGTCCGAAACCTGCAAGGCCACAGATCTGATGATATGAGCATTAAGTCAATTATCAATCGTTGGTCACCAAGGACACTTTTGAATCACCCCATACTCAAACACAGAGTTTGTTATGTTCAATCCATGACTAGCTCAGGAGTTCCTAGGCAACAATGAACCCGACCCCAATGCCTACCCCTGTGGGCCCAAACAGTGGTGTTTCCCTGTTGTTCCTTGTTGAAGGCCCGTCCATGAGATGCTCAGCAGCGAGCAGACAGGAGACTAAATCATTCCTCATTTATAAATCTGTTCAATCAGATGGTTAAAAGCATCATCAATCTCTGGTTAAAAAACATTGTAAATGGTGATATGTATTTTGACTGCATTATGAGGCTGTTTTTCCGAGAGCAGGTACAGATGGGAGCGCACTGAAATATCAGTGGTCCATAACCTGAGGCAATCTCTACTACAACACCATCTGGTGAGGATGGGTCTCACTAACAGTTGGTGCAATCAACTTTGCTCTTCCCTCTGATACCTTCATTATCCCATTACGTTGACAGAGAAAACATCACTTTCACTATCTTCAAATGCCAATACTGAAATCACCAGGATGCATTGCAAATGCCATGTTGTGTACACTATTATAAACACATACTGTAATTTGTTACTGGAAACAAGAGTTTAAAGACAAATGTACACTTTACAGTATAGCATTTTCAGGAGCCTTTTACAGGGGACATTATCATTTACTACTTGCTACAGAAGTCACTAAAACGTAAAAGTAAACCTGTGTACCTGTAGATTTTTAAACGGCATAAACTCCGGTAAAAGGTGAACTGTGGATCACGAAAAACATCAACCTCCTTGTTGTACATGTGAGTAAGATATGTAGGAATTTATTGTTGACTCTGGTATTTCCCCTTTGACGTCACAAATTGCAGAGGCGTGTTCACACAAGTGATTTAAAGACTATTGAGAAACCACAGAAACTGGCAGTCAAATGGAAGACAAAACATCTTAATTATTAATAATATTCATGCTTTTACAATTAGCTGTATTTAACAATATTCATCACTCTAATTAGGTACCTATAGCAGACAACACAGCTGTCTCTGTGTTTTTTTACATATGCTGCAGGTTGACCTTTTCAATGCATCTGCTTCCAGCAAAGCACTAATTAAGACTTGCAGAGCTGCAAGATTTATTGCAGGTTTTGGTATTTGCCACTTGACGTCTCAAAATACAGAGGTGTGTCTGCAGAAGTGACAAACATGGAGAAACCACATATTACAGATTCTTTGTTTTGAACTTTGTGCTTTTGATCTGATCTGTTACCATCAGAGCAAAAATAGGACTGATCAGATGCAGCAGTGCACACTGGCACGCTCGTTGTTGTAATATTTTAGTACCGACCAGTCAGTTGGTGGTATTGCACCAGCTTTAAAATCCAAGGCTCATTAACGTCACCAGCAATCACCTTTCTGCACTGCTGCCATAGTGACAAATATGCTCAAAGGTGGCAGCTCTTTATTTCTGTTGCTCAGTGACAGATGTAGCCAGCTCATGGGAACTAACTGCTATGAGATTTCTTCTTTTAATAATTTCACCATTGTTGGACAGTTGCATTGCAAACATTTTTGAAGACATGGTGTATATTTGCTTTACAAAAATGATATTAGCACTGTATATATGCTTTTAATGCACGTAGCTTGTTGACCTTTTCTAATCCACTAGTTTTTAATAAAACACAAATTAAGAGTCTGCAAGACCTGAGAGGTTGGTGACTAGATGACATTCTGACACATCATATCAGGGACACCATAGCTTGAGTAAAAGCTGCAATCCATCTTGCTTTACCTGTCCCTTTGCAATAAATACTGCTTTTCATGCTGCCATCATTACTGTTGTGCTTCCACTGCTGTCTGCTATGAAAAAGGCCATTAAAAGCTAGAGGACATGATTTTGGTCTCTGGTGAACACTCACAGGTACATGCTTTCTAATAGTGAAAACTGGTGTCATACTCAGTCTCACCATCGCAGCTACCTGTTTCTCAATCTCTGTAACCCTGCGGTGTAGATCTACAGTTTACTCCCACTCTTACACCCTAAATGTTTGTATCTATCCCATCCAACACTCTCCACACCTCCATTCCCAGCCATGGTGTCGGCTCTGTTGCTCAACCCCTCCAAAAATAGACTTTTCCTGCATTGCACCAACGTTGTGTCACTGTTGCAGCCAAGGCGCTCCACTGGCTCCCCCTGCACTGGCTGACTAGTCTGAGCCTTAATCACAGCACTGGATGGGCTAAGTGTGTATCTGGGTGTGATTAGCAATTCCTCAGAGGGATGATATGACCCAATGATGACCTCCGGTGATATGCTAATTACTGTAGGCTCAGGGAAAAACACATGTCCGCTGTTACACTGAATGAATGAATAAGAATTTAACTTAGATCCTGTTCAGTGTGGTTTGTTTTTAGGCGGTGCATGTACTTTATTATCAGCAGTTGAGAAAAATCCATAAACGGATCCTCTCATTGAAATGCTAAACACTATTTCAGGTTGCATCCAGCCATCTATTGTAGGTTTTAGCTTGTTTAATGTGAAACTGAGGCTCACAGTAATCTCCCACCTTCCCTGCTGTGTTTCATTTATCTATCATGTTATAACTTAAACACATTTGATTTCCCATAACAGTGAAAGTGTATTCAGAATGTTTTTTTTTTTTTTTACTGCTTTAAATGTACAAGACAGGCACTCAAAAATGGATTTTGACAGACAGCCCTCACAAGAGGAGCCAGTCTTTGTTTTATTATGTATAAAGCATAATTATGAGACAAACTGTCAGACACTTTGTCATGGCATGTGAAAAAAATGCTGAATATGTGGGGCTATTTTATGCATGTCAGTAAGAATTGTATAGATTATGTGTTGAATAGAAAATATCTTTAATCAATGAGATAACATGCTCCTGATATTATGCTACATGCCTGCTGATTTAAAAAAAAAAAAAAAAGCTTTTAAAGAGAAAAAGAGATGCAGTAAACAGTCTGTGGAATTACCTGAAATTTACATAACTGGAGGCTCCTGATCCTCCACGCTTGCATTCACTTTGGTATCTACAAGCGATCAAGGATAACTAAACAAGACTGTGAGTCAACAGTCATTTGAGTGGCTCTGTGAGGCTGCACTTTGCCACTGCAGTGCTTTGAGCTAAATGCTAACATCAGCATGCTAACATGCTCACAATGATGGTGCAAACATGTTGATGCTTAGCAGGCATGTGAGAGGATGTGAGTGCCTGTATCAAATCACATCATCACAATTTTTAATTTCACTAAAAGCCACAAATATCAACCTCATGAAGGCGCTAGAAGAGAAGTCAGAGGACCACCAAAGTCATTAGCTTTTATCATCTTGAAACCATAAATGTCCGTACAAAATTTTGTGTCAATACATCCAATTGCTGTCGAGATATTTCAGTCTGGACCAACCGACAGACTGACCCCAGGAGCCACGCTGCTAGCATTGGCTAAAACAAGTTAGAGAGAAGAAGGAGGGGAACAAAACAAAACAAAATATTCGGGCTTTGAATGAACAAGGAATGTGAATGAGAGGAAGAGCTACTTTGAGGAAAATTCTTTGCAAGGCTTTTCTCGCTCATGTTTTCCTGCAACTGCCCTAAATTCCATTAAAGAGCATGAATTATGAAGGAGCAGTATGCAGGAAAGAGCATTGTGGGGGACTTGTGTGACATTAAACTGTTAAAGTAATGACAGGTTAGGAGCAGGGTTGCAGGCTGTAAAATTATCTTACTCTGAAAATGGCTCAGTCTGTAACATTCTGACTGCAAACTGTGGAGGAAACCACCAAACTGTCACACAGAACAGCACACGCCCTTCCAAATACTTGCACAACGGGCTCATATTTTAGTTTACATGCACAGTGATAAAACACAAGCAAAGGGGCAATGTGAAACAAAACTAGTAAAAATGCACAATAAAAAAATGCCACGTTTATTAGGCGTCAACTGCTGGGTTACAAGGCTTGAGAGAGAATCTAAGGGGAAGAGCAGCTGTTTTTACAAATTTAACGTGATTCAAAGTGATACACAATATGGCCAGTGTGAGCGCAGACACATCAAAAAGTGTGCAACAAAACCACAAGGGTGCACATTCATCAAAGCACAAAGTAAAAAAAACTTTCCAGCAGCAGAATAAATGGAGGATAAAACGTGCAATACAAATGTGCTGCATCTCCATTACGTGAATAACAAGCTCTTATAACACAGAAACGACGGGTTACACTGAGTTATTTTCAGTTTCTCCTCTTATACTTCCTCATTTGTACACACAGCAGATTCATAAACAGAATACAGCATGTGGGCAGCCGACCTAAACAAATTTGTCATGGATGTCTTTGTATTTCTGGCTTCCATTTAAAAAGCTGTACAATAATGCAGTTTAAAGTGTGATTCATCTGAAAGCCTGCAAAACTGATGAGTTATTGTGTAATTGGACTTGAAAAATGACTTTCCTTATCAGAAGTGAGCTTGTCATTACAATACTGTTCTGCAGATCTGATATTCAGATAACACATTTTGGAGCTTGGAACGTTTAATTATGAATAAATTCTCAACCTGTGGGACAAACTGATTTCCCAGAGCTCACATGTTGACAGTGCTGAGAAAAAGAAAGAAGATGAATTCCTTCATCTTCAACAATAATAAATTTGCTCAAATATCTTGTGCTTCCCTCAAACATACTGAACTGTTTTGGTTTTTTTTTTTAAGTCCAAAAAAGCCTTTTTAAGTTAGTAAATAAATTGATGCTGGTACCATTAGATAGTGTTATTTTCCAGTAATAGTCCACTGTGGACATATTCAACCTAAAAGACGATTTTAAAATGCAGGTAATGCTACTTTAAGATAATGAAAAGTGAAACATAATGAAAGGTTTAAAGAACTTTCCGCAGGACGGTTAACCACTGGCAGTTTGTGGTCACAAAGCTTGGGAACAAAATGTTGACAATTTTCTTACTTGGTGGCTCAAAGTGACCATTTGTGAATATCACTTATAAACTGACTGTCAAGTCAAAAAGTTAATTACGATCACATGACCTTTTTTGATGGTATTCAGATTACTGTTACCTGTGTGACCTGTCATGTACAACCCCAACTCCAAAAAAGTTGAGACGCTGTGTAAAATATGAATAAAACAGAATGCGATCTGATCCTTTTTGACCTCATCAGCTTCACAGATTGTTTGTAAATATCTGCTTATTCTGAATTTGGTGCAGCAACACGTTTCACACAAGTTGGGACAGGAGCAGCAAAACACAAGGAAAGTTGTGGAATGCCTCAAAAACA
Source organism: Chaetodon auriga (assembly GCF_051107435.1). NCBI lineage: Eukaryota > Metazoa > Chordata > Actinopteri > Chaetodontiformes > Chaetodontidae > Chaetodon > Chaetodon auriga. Next base: position 18,257,020 of record NC_135078.1, on the reverse strand, counting down.
CCTGTTTGGATCATTCCACAGGTAAACAGGTTCATTGGTAACAGGTGATAGGATCATGACTGTGTATGAAAGGGACATCCTGGAAAGGCTCAGTCGATCACGAGCGAGGATGGAGCGAGGTTCACCACGTTGTGAAAAGTACACAGGCTCAGGAACACTTTGTAAAAGCGAAGCGTAGTCCATTTGCACATGACTGTATTCTGTTTTTATTCACATTTTACAGTGTCCCAACTTCTTTGGACTCAGGGTTTTATTTCTCTCTGAATAACATGGTGATAACAGCCTTCTGTGTTTGCTTCTTGGCTAGATGTGACGGAGAGGCTGAGGACCAGGTCTCGCCACCCTTGTCTGCTGTCATGGCTCTCATGACATTTAAAAGTCAAACTTTCACCCAACCCCTCCCTGCTTTCATCCACACCTCACCATCACCAAATGAAACCTGTCAGCCTCCTCGAAACCCCGGGCAGGAGGGTGCTGGCTTCATGGCTTCAAGTTAGACACAGCCGAGGAGAGGAAGAGACAAAGAACCAGAGAAAACATCATATATTGTTATTGTACACTAAGCCCTTATAAAAAAAAAGAAGGAACATTAAGTGGAGACTATTCCAGTAAATGTTTTACAAAATGCAGTGTTGTACAACTGCAGGTGAGATGGGAGGAGAAATGGAGTTTTAAGATGTGTGAAGATTCTGTGAAAGTCAGCGTGGGGTTTGACGTGAGACCTGATCTACACCTTGTTACATTTGTGTGAAATCTGTTTGAGGTTGGTGCAGGTTTAGGTTAACAGGATGAACAATTACGACATCCTCCGCTGAACTGAAAGCAGCTCATTCAGCTTCACACACTCTCCACAGTCTGTCTATGCTGCTTAATGGTTCTCAAATGCAAACAGATGTACAGTCCAGCAGACACAGCCGTGAGCTTTCAGTTTTGCATATGTGAACTTGTGGCGGAAAAGATGCAAATATGAATGACTGTGTGTGCGTTTGTTGTGCTCGCATGTTTGTATCAGGACATGCCTTCCTATACATCTCTGTGTGTTTGATACAGCCCAGGTTCCAACAGTCCGGCAAGTCCAGAACCATTACCTGCAACTCTTTTAGACATGAGATCAAAGGAAGAACCCTACTGCTTTACTGGAAACTATAAACCATCTGGGGATCGTATTTGTTGAAAACAGTCACAGAAATTTGACTTCTGAGGAAACTTGAACAGCGGGGAGGAACACTGAGCAAAAATATCCACCATTCAACTGAGGATCCTCGTCACTAGCAGGTATTCACCCGACTGAAGAGACTGCTGAGGGAAATTCCGCCCTCAGATATGTTATATAAAGCCCCCTCATGTTCAGTGCATTTGAGGAATTATTTCATAATGAAGTAATGTACCCACTCTCTCACAACCTCCATCATCAGCTGCAGTAGATGATCGTTTTTGACTGTGAGTGATGGGGTCTGAGCTGTACATGAACACTACATTTTGAATAGTTTTGGTTATTTCATGAGAATGGGGCAGGGTTCACATACTTAAGAGCACCGGGTAGGATTTAGGGGAGTCAAAATGTGATGACAGTGGGATCGTTTGCTTTTGGTGACACTAGCCACATTTCCACAATACTTCAAAACGCGTATTTGAGCACATTTTGTAGTATCTCACAAGAAAAGATTGATGGAAAACGGAAATTTGGAGAAAACTTTCCTCTTTGCCGAAATTCGATTAAAAATTTGTAATACATCTAGATGGAAGATGAGCTACAGTGGCTGCTGTCAATCAAATGTGATCAAACCACACCCACATAGTCCTGATGAAGCAGATGGGTTTTTAAACGTTAATTAGTAATAACTAAAGATGTTTATCAGGGGTTTTAATCAATAAAAACCTGGGACCATGGCACACAATATGACAGTCCTGTAGGTGCACAAGAAATAAGCGCTGTGCATTGTCTACTGTGCATCTCCAACAACAAGACCAGAAGGTTTCAGGGTGGATTTTTCCACTACATGAGGATACTGCCAGCTGCAGGTGTGCTGTCCTCTACGTGACCCTACACAGTGACCTGTACTGTCAAAAAGCCATACAAATATTCAGTTTCCCCACAGAGATCAGCAAAGTATCACGTTACTGCTATTTAAAATTGTCCACAAAGGTAATGGGTGTACCAGGCTCACAAGCACCTGCTGCCACTGACTGTAAAGCAGCTGCTTCTCATGTCTCATGTCTCGCGTCATGTGCAGTGCATCTTTTGTCCAAGCCTGGTGCAGACATCATTAGTCAGCCGTTTTGTGATCATTGTGTGAAAGGAGAGAATTGATGAGGCTGATGCATTTTAATCTTTTTTGGGGAGGATTAATTAATCAAATCTAAATCCAGTCATATCAAAAAAAAAAATGAGGTGATAAGGTGTTAAGTAGATTTGTAGAGTGCAGATTACAGAAATCTATAAAAATTATTGCAGGGATACATTATTATACTCTTTTTTCCCTAAATATTGCAAATTCACTCTCTCCCTAGTACCTCCTCTACATAACCCTCTCTGTTTTCTTTATAAGACAGGTAATAACTCCCCGGTGTATATAACTGAATTCTCTTACAAGTGACTGGTATAAAGGGAGTACTCATAAAAAAATCTTGTTTCCTCCAACTGTGACTCCAGCTGTGTCACATGGAGGTGTGCTGCAGAGAATGAGTGGGTGGGGATGGGTGCACGGATGCATAGACGGAGAGAATACAGCTACACTACAAGCAAGGCACAGACAGAAAGAGACAAAGTGAGCAAAGCAGAGACAAAAACCAAAATGAGAGAACAAACAGAATACTGATTGGACCTCTACAAGTTGCTGTCCGCTGCATTGTGACACACGGATTCAAGCCCAGCATCAGCACAAAAAATCCCCTAAATCCCACCCAAAAACAACACCACGGCTCCAGAAATTGCTCCGCTCTGCATAGATACACAAAAACAAAAAAAGTAGAGAAGGATGAGGAGAGAAAGAGAGAGAGAGAGAGAGTGAGAGAAAGGGCAATAGTGTGAGAACAGCATAGTTACATAACGGATAGAAGCAGCATGGGAGCTACCAAAGGGGAGCTCCTGGGCTTCTGCAAGTCGCAGAATGACGCATTGCCCTTACACACACACTCACACAGATTCACACACACACACACACCACCCTCAATGCAGCAAATGGCACACATTCACATTGATGTGCTCCATACAAGATAGGCCACTCCCACACATTCATCATATTCTAGCCAACGACAGCAGAAGTGACGATACATTCACAACAACACTCCCGAGCAGCAGCAGAGCAGAAATGCAATATGTACCATCAATTTAATCCACAAACTATTTTAAGAGTCTGGTGAAATGATGAGAACTGATTTTTGGTGTTCCCTACCGACAAAAACAAGAAAGCTTTTTCTTTATGCGTCTGTATGCAGTGTTGGGTGTCCGGTGCTGCAGAGATGAGTGGCTGCTGGGACAAACTTGGACCTTTTTTGTGAATATTTAGTTGTAAATTTCACTATCAGCGAAGAAAGTCCATATCAGCTTCCACATTTACCCGTGGTAACACACATTTAAAAAAAAAAAAAGTTAGTTCCAAGCACTGATGCATTTGTAAAGAATTGGTATGCGACGCTCCTCCTTACTAGAATTTATGGAAGGCTATGGATTGCAGCAGTAACACGAGGGTTTGGAACAACAGCAGTGCAATTTTCCATCAATCAGAAATGCATCAGAGCAGATATAATGTTATGTTTTTTATAGTCTATCTAAAGGAAGAGTGCTAAAATGATACTAATAGCCAAATCTTTTACAACGCCATCTCTCTGGCTTTCTCTCGAGTTGTCACTAAACATAAAACATGGCTCTCTAGCAATCAATCTACTTTGGAAGCTATTTTTACACCAAGACACACACACACACACACACACACACACACACACACACACACACACACACACACACAACCCTGAGCTGAGGCAGAATCAATTGATGAGCTACGAGGAAAGCAACTTGCATTCCTCCCATCTGGGAGTGTAGAAGCGGGCTGCTGCACAGCGCTTTGCACTAAACACAGGAAATCAATATCCTGCAAGTTAATGAGATAGACCCCCTAACCTCAGCATCTGATTAGATAAACAGATTAGCAGCAAAACACAACACCACCATTAGGTGAAAGCAGTGCAGACACATACTGCTCATGCCAGTCCCATCATACAGACTGGCAACCTTGCAGTTGGTGATAAAAATAAGATGAGATTTTATGATGTGGCTGCTGCTACGTGCAGACAGATAATTCACTATGTGTTTTTACTATCATTCATCACTATCATGTCTAAAGGATTCCTGCTCAGAGCTATGGAAGACGAAGTTATTAAGTACGTTCACAATATTGAAAGTATTCACTTCAGGCCCACAAAACCAAAGAATCAATGATTGCGTTACCTTTCGAGGAATCTCGTGTTCAGATAAAATCTCGGCTGTTTTGTTACTTACCTAGAAAGAGAAAGGAGATGGAGGGAGGCAGAGGGATGGAGGGGGTGAAGGGGGGAGACAGAGAGAGACAGAAGTTATCAGGACAATCTATTGACTGCAGTGAGATGTAATTTGTGCTTAAACAAGCATCGGGGCACATTGTGTATGACTCCTGAAAGCCCTTCTCCCCCCCCGCTGCTTAGTGGAGACACACACATACACACATATATACAGTATATACATACACACACCAGAGTAATGAGAAAGGCTGGGAGTGTATATCAATACACCGCAGTGGTGAGAAAACTGCTCTCTCTTTATCTCACTCTCTCCATCCCAATGCAAGCCTATTGATCTGAGTCAAGCCTCCCATATTCAGATCCCTTCTCATCTCTCCCCGCACCTTTCATCCTTTGTTATCTACATGCAGAGTCCTCCTCCTTCACAAAAAGGCCTGCAAAATTACAACGATAATGTCGAAAGAACTGATGAGGGGAGATTGAGAACATGACAAATATGACCACAGTGACACGCTTTTCTCTTAGCGAAGCATCTCACTGACCACTGCTGAAAGACAGTCAAAAAGTTTCTCATTTCTGCTGAAGTATGAGAGGATTTTCAGAGTTTGGGAAAGAGATGGGTGACATGACAATATATACTGTGAAATTATATACATTTGCTAGCTCTCAGAGATTTTGCCATACCATTAACTAATCAGTGTCTGTGGACGTGTTAGGCCACTGTGGGAAATGATGGTTAAGCTTCATATTGGATTTTAATCAGATTTTTGCATCAATTTGATGAAGTACTTTAATTTGTCAGGTATTTCATTTGCCAAATTAAACAAAACCAGGTGTGAGGGTTCTGTCTGGTCATATCATCCATTACAATTTTTCCAATGAACGTGCAGAAAATCTAATATACACCTACCATGATAGGGGATTTTATCCTTATTGCCCACACCTATGGTTTAATATAAAGCTAATATTGGTCTCAAAGTCTCAACTCTGTCACAGTAACAATGCCACAACACATCCCTTTACCTCTCACAATTCCTCCCCATCCATCAACTCTCTGTCCATCCCCCACCTGCCTGCATTTCCTGCACCTTTTTCCCTCTGTTCTCTTTGGTTCAGACAGGTTGACAACACGTTCAGACTAAATGTCAAGCAGCCAGACCAACCGAGGTAAAGCATGGAGTGACAATCAAGAAGGCAGACTCTTAAGAAAATGCAGTTGAAATGTATCCTGCACAGTTACTTTTACGAACCCAAATAGAGAGAAAGACGATCAGTGACACGGAGAGAGAAGGGAAGCCAGGCACACAGATATGATGATAAGCAGTGCCTTAATAAAAAGGGCAGACACACAGGCAGACAGGCTTATGGAAAATGACTCCCTTGCTTGACTGGCTTGCAGCCAGGAGCAACCACATTTGGCCATTAAATTTACACTCAAAACTACTCCTTAACACCTACTGTACTATGTCACTACTGAAGCATGGGAGGAGGACTGTCACACATTAAAACAAGGGATTTACACACTGTAATAGAATATATATCCAAGGCTTTGCTATCAAAGCATATACATTTGGTTTCACTTTTTTAACACAGACTCAATGATTTTTACTCGGATTCCAGGGTAGAACCACATATATCTTTTTCTTTTCTTATTGCACTATAATTAATCACAGTTGATGGGTCTTAAAATCCTGCATGACTGATTCTGGTGACAAACGAGTCAAAAAGAAAGACATAACTGGAACACCAATGCCTCTTTCATAAGCAGCAGAGTCCACTCAGTCTGTCAGTCATTATTCAGGAGTGTCTTTCAGCTGCCTCGTTCGAGGGGCAAAAAGCCTTTCAAAGACAGACACTGGTGGAGATGTCACATCATCCATCCGCAAATTGTCAGTGGTGACATTTATCTAGACGTAGTAGGTTTACGAGCAGCAAAGACATCAGCTTTTAAGACACTTAGGACTCTCATACTCTCAGACCCATTTCTTAATGTGGCAAAACTGTCCTGTGTATTACTAAAAATAGCTCCTTTACGAAACCAATCCAGAACCTTTTATTACACACTGAAGTCTTCATATGAATGCATGTGCCTGACTGCACTGGGAGAATAGGGAGAATATTATGTTCTCTTATGTCTGCCATGGTTAAGCCCATTTGTGACCTCTGCAAAAGCTCCATGACTCATGAAGCCGGACACCACTGGGCCTTTGATTGCACACATGATGAGCTCATGCTATACTTCTCCGACATGCATTCAGAGCCAAAGGCTAGGCTGAAAGCGACAGTGACTAAGGCCCATTCTGCTCCAGGACTTTGAGCACAGGGGTAAAGGACAAGTCTCTTCGGCTAGATGGTTCTAATAAGGCCTGTTTCCGTGGTGACTAGACTCTCGGCTGGTGATTTATAGCATCGCATAGTTATCACCTCCAAACCGTCTGGCACCAGAGTGAAGGACGACAGCTTGTGATCGGGACCAGCTGTGGAAAACAGGTGTGTGCTTCTCATTAAGGCCATAGCAAGATAATGATGGCTTTTAATCACAAGCCCCAGATAGGAGAGCGTGCTCGAGAGTGTGAGGATTCTTGGTTTTGTCCATGCATGTAGTCTACATGTGCACTCTTTTCATGATTGATTTGTATGCAGGAGATTTGCATGCTTGCATGTCTTTGTGAGTGTATTTCTGCATGCATTTGCGTGCGCGTGTGTGATGCTTGTGTGAGAGTGAATGCATAATGAGAGACAGAGAAATCAACAGGGACATGGGGTGTGTGTACAAGCACCCTCTCCCCAGTAAACACACTTGTGTTTTATAGGCAATTCCACAATGAATGCATCAAACAAGAAAGCAGTGACGCAAAGGGTTCTAGTGCTGCATCCCACTTTACCACAAACTAAAAAAACATCATCTTTGTTTCCTGGCATGGATTAGAACCCTCTTATCATGTCTTTTCACACTGCCGCATCAGCGGAAGAAAAATGGAAAATTCGATGGAGGGGGAGGATGGCATAAAAAAAGGGAGAGGAAGGAATGCAAGTCTGAGACCTCACCTCTAAGCAGTACTCGCTTAAGAACTTAAGCTCCACAACAAACAAAGATACCAGACCGGAGCTCTACCTAATCGTAGCAGCTTATTCTCCATGACTCTGTCTCTACAATTGGGAACCCACCAATAACTGTTTTCCCACCATTAGCAGACATTGCTGATAGCTTCACCCCTTTACCGCCTTGCACACATACAAGCAGATGCAGACATACATGTATATGAACACATAGGCCGGATGAGCTGCAAAGATTTGCAGCTAAACATGTGCACTCAAATATATGTAGAAGAACATGTACGTACATGCTCATGTAGGGGCACACAATTATGTTTTCGTCTATCTACGTCAAACGACAACCTGCAAAAACATGTCAGCGCACCCAAGTCTGGCACCCCGCCACCCCGAATGATCACATACCGTATGTACAAGTGCTGCCTGTAACAAACACACATTTGACTCAGTTCAAGTCAGGGTTGCTAAATATCTAAATGATTGCGTGAGATCTGAGTAATTTAGTGATCCACACACAGGCTTACAGCTCAAGTGGAGCTCTCATGACTAACAAGAATGATGAACACCTGATATTAGCTGCTAATCACTGCTCTTTCAACGCAGTTTACTCACCAAGCTCTTTGTCATTTTTTCTCTTGGTAATGCAGAACATAAGTGCAATTATACAGAATAAAGTGGTGAAAGGAAATGTATAGAAAGTATGCATTGATGTCACTCTTTCACGTGATACCCCCCAACACACACACACACACACACACACACACACACACACAGTATCATATTTGCTTCCAATAATACTGACCCAAATCAAACGATGTTCTGTCACTTGCTCCTGATCATCACTGAGCATTTGGATTAGGTAACCCAATCTTTTAAAGGGATGAACGGCCAGTCCCAGTGGGATTAAAGGGACTGTTCTGATGCAGTGCTGGAATCCTGTGCTAGTCCTACAATTAGGAATTATTTTATATCAGTGTATCATTTTCTTAACAACATGTCAGAAATCAGTGAAAATGCCCATTAAAATATTCCAGTGTTTAAGGTGACACCCTCAAATTGTTTGTTTTGTCTGACAAATGGTCCAACATTCAATTAACTACTACATGTACGCGACACAAAATAGCAGCAAATCCTCAAATTTGAGCAGCTGGAAGCAGGGAATTTTTGGCATTTTGGCCTGAAAATTACTGAAACACTGAATCAAAGATCCAAATAGCTGCCAATTACTTTTCAGCTAAATCAAATAACTGATTAATGGAGGTCGTTTCAGCTCTTAAAGTGAATGCTGCTGTCTCCTCCTTTCTTGCATTCAAATCCCCCTGTTTTACTCAGTTGTTTTACAGACTACTGCCATACTCTTTTCTACTGACAACCTGTCACACAATCATTTCTCCCAGGACAATAAAGGTATCATCATCATCATCATCATCATCATCATCATCATCTTCAAATTACTCTCACAGCTTGTTACAGCATTTTCCATCCACATGAATAATACAGGCCTCTTCATGTAGAGTCAGTCTGTGAATGTCTATATGTCTATATGTCATCCGTAATGATTAGCAAATGTTAAATTTTAAACAAGCTCTGCATCACTTTAAGATTTCATGGATGGCATTTCATGGCGTTTGGGATGAGGGAACCGGGGTATGACAGAACTGCTGCACCTTGTACATCACACGGCTCATGGTAAAATGCTTTTTGCTGCATCATACCTAAAGACACTGGTCAGCAACTTAAGAAAATGCAGTTTCACTTGCTGATGCATGCTATAATCAACTGTCTGATTTATGGCAGATCCTCCATCACTTGCTGCCTCAGCTCTTAAAGATAAATGGGCATGTTTATCTTGTTTATGTGTCCACTTAAGATGGAGCAGTTTATGGCGCTTTGCATAATATCAGTATTTCTGACATTATGTTGACTGGTAGACTCAGGAAACGGCCACATCATTCCATTCTGCTCTGAGAGACCTTACAGTACAGTATATCACCAATTGCATCAACAGCAGAAGATAAGAGGGATAAAAAGAGGAAAGACATCCTGTAGATAAACTGTCTGGTCTACGCCAACCACATAGCAACAAGGGGAATGGTGATGTGAGGAAAAATTAAATGCTGCTGTTCTCTGTGATAGAAAGAGAAAGAAAACACAGTAAAAGACATTTCGAAATCAGCTTAGAAATATGTCAGCAATTATTTAAGCAAAAAGGAGCCCAGAGTTGGTTTTTTTTGTTCGGAAGAAATGTCTGCTTTGCATGTTCCAGCAGTAAGTAGTTTGGATTGTAATCAGTATGAGAAGGAGCATTCTGTTCAGTGTATCGTGTTGAGGTCAGGGCACTCACAGTCCATCCATCCATCCATCCATCCATCCATCCATCCATCCATCCATCCATTCTCGCTTGTTTATCTGGGTCCTGATCGCAGTGGTAACAGGCTAAGCAAGGTAAGATAGACACCTTTCTTCCCAGCCACGTCCACCAGCTCATCCGGGGGGACCACAAGGCCAGATAGAACATGTAATCCCACCTGCGTGCTGTTCTCCCAATTGGATGTGCCCCAAAAACCTCAGAAGGAAATCAACCAGGACCACAGTAGTTCTACTCAAAGATCAAACCAAGACATTTCTCTGTGCAGTTGTGGGTTCACATCATGAACCATGGCGCTATTTCACGCAGGACATGGAGGTCGAACGTCCCAGCTGCAATCAGCTGACAGCCACGGACTGAGTCGTAGTTTCTAATCAGTCACACAGCAATCACAACCATTTTCACAACAAGGCTGTCAATTGCTCTTGCTCTTGCACTGTGCTCCCTGTTTTGGCTTAGCAAGCCGCTTAGATAATCCAGGGAGAATCTTTAGAGCAGCGCCATCGGCATCAAGCATCAATGTATTCCATTATTTGCTCTAAACGGTTAAAATTTGTGTTCCTGACTGAAAAGAGGGTTAGCCAGCACAAATTAGTTTTACGCTCAAAAGCAACAGTATACCTCTTTTACTATGATAACAAAAACTACTCCTGTTTCTTTAAATATTGCAAATCAGTTTAATTCAAGAGATTGTGCGCCAATATACAGTACAGTCTTCTTTAACAGTGGAATAAAACGAAGACCAGCTGCCTTACAGTGAGTACAGTGTTGAAAATGGCTTCTTGGCTGGCTCTTCTCCAGAAACACAGATTACCATTCCCTGGATGCAAGTCTCATGCTTCATCCAGCGGAAACAAGTTAAGTATAAACAAAGAAGTCAATGCAGAATCAAGCCAGTGACGCAAAAGACACAGATCCCACTTTCATTTCTTTCCTCCTCTCCCTTTTTCCACCTCCTCCACCTCCTCCTCTCTGGCTTCTAAGATAAGCTTTCTGTCGAATACCAATTTTAAAGGACGATAAAGCAGTTCTGGTTCTCAAATCAATTCCCCGGCAACATGAAGACAAGTGCATACACATACACACAAGTGCCCGCACACACAGACATCAACGCACATTTCATGCCACGGGGAAGACATGGCATCGCAGTGCCTTAATCTAACTCACACCAGAGGTAATTAAGAGAAGCTGTGGCATGATAGCCATTATTACCTTAGTCAAATATCAAGGTAGATTAGATTCTAAAATTAGCTCCTTACTTCAAGCTTGTTATCAATATTACAACACAGAAAGGTTGGAGTCTAGCACAGTGGCCCTCTCTCCCTCTGTGCTAACTTAGCTGGTGTTGGAAGTTGTGCAACATTGGAAATTTGAGCATAGGTGAAACCAATTATCAGGAAATCCCTCTAACAGGTCCAAAAACAAACTAAGTAGTGCCTAAAATAACACCTTTACAAAACAGATGCACTTAAGGTCCACAGAAAGTCTGAGTAAGCACTGAAATTAAGGCGTGAGCACCCTGGATTAGATACTGTTGACAAGGCATGCAATCAAACCTCATGCTAGGAGCAGAGAAGGCACACAGTGATGCAGAAAGGTCATCTCTCCACAAGTGATAAAAATAAAAAGCAGAGGGGGTTTGAACACAGCCTTCCAACATGCTTAGACACACAGCACTCCCCTAATGCTGTCTGAGTTCATATCCAGGTTAGCTGCCTCTTGTCACACAGACCAATGAGTAAGTTTTAAGAGGGCTTGTGGATTGACGCAAATCTCCTTGAAAATCAATGAGCGATGCACATGTCCAAGGTCCTCTGACTGCTTCTGTTCACTGACAGGTTTGCTGCATCTTGAGGTATATACATAGGTGTGTGAGATCTCTGTAATACCACGAACCTTAAGAGAAAACACTAAATCAGGACCATACAATTTACTGGATATAAATTGCCATAAACACTCTGAAAGCAGGCTGCGAGAAGTGCAGGGGATTTTGTGCCAGACCAGGTCACTCAGAGTTCATGAATCACTCTTCCTCACCTCTTTCTCAACCTGTGGCAAAATACTGATATTCTCTTTACAAAAGAGTACTGTCACATTGATTAATTGTGACAATAATAACATGACAATGTCACCAGAAAGACGATTCAAATTATGAGAACATCATCCATCCATCACTGACATGTTTTGTATTAGCAGCAATTAATTCTGCAGGTCTGGACACGAGTGTGACTACTTCACTTCACCAGTAAGCGTTGGCATTGTATGAAAAATGGCACATATGTCATCTGTTTTGTTGTGATTGTTGTCATGTTGCTCAACAAAGTAAAAACAAGAGAGGTTAAATCAAACTGTGAGGGGTAAGACATTACGACAAAAAAAAAAAAAAAAAATCAGAAAAGACAATTTTAGAGGTTATTTTCATTTGTCAGTTGCAAAAGGTCAAGTGGGATTTTAGTGGTACAGTAAACACATGACAAACATTTCCCTAATTAATGCTGTGCTACTCTGGCATTATTTAAATGTTTGAGGTCAGTGGCTTCACAGAACAGTTTCATCCTGAAACTGACTCAGGACCCCTTCAAAAACACAGTCGACGTTTTGGATTATTTGCTTTCTTGGGCAGACGTGGGGCTCGATACACGAACACGAAATATGAAGCTACAGCCAGCAGTCTGTTAGCTTAAAGTAGCTTAGCATAAAGACTGAAAACAGGCTAACTGCCACCAATGCCAAGCAGTGTTCCAAATTAAGATACTCATTCAAAGCATTTAAACATTATACACACACTGTCCCCTTATGAAGGATGATAAATACCAAAAGATGAATCAATTTTCTAATTGGTGTTCAATGAGCTGCGATACTAACAGTGTAAAACAGACCTGGCACCAAATCAGGATCAAGCATAAAAAAACATAATAGCAGTCCATAGTTTCAGTGCCTTCATCATTCTTTTAGTGAATAGATGATATGCTGTGTAAAAGCGTTACCTGAAGCAAACAGGAAAAAATGATTTTCTGCATCACCAACTGAATGCATGCACGTACGTGATGCATACAGTTTATGCTGCTGTAATCACACGGCTTTGTTCAGTGACATTTACTGGGGCACAGCTCAGCAGGTCTGCATATGTAACGCACTCCCTCAGCTGAGGATTTACATCGCTCATATAAGGATATAGTCAGGAAAAGAATGTGTGAAAATATGGCATTTTGTATCACCACTTTAAATCAGAAACTCTGAACATAACCTCCTCCAGAGCAGGTCAGGAGTGCATGTTATCATGGCGATCCAGCCAGGTTAAAGGAGAGCCACCTTTGTGACATTGAAAACTGTCTTACTCTCAGTTAATAGTACACCCCTGTGCTCAGTCTGATTATCATGCCTTAACCTTTTGAGTGCAGATTTTGATGCCTCGTTTGCGCACGGCCATGCACAGCAGCTAAATCTCACTTTAGAGCAGTTGAGCTCTGCCAAGGTGAGCATCTGGACGGTGTTTTTCACCAGCCTAACGGCCTTTGTCACCTCCCTCCTGGGGTCTGCAAAATGAGCTGCAGCTCTCACAGAGGCGACACAAAGGTGATGGGAGTTTGAAAACAAAACGGTTGCAGTGCAGTCTGGGAGAAACGTGCAGCAAGAAGGGGACGGCACCAACATCAGAGCTTTTCAAAACACTTTAGGACCACCCCATCTCTTGCTCATGTCAGAGGTGGGTGTGTTGACCGGTTCCCTGTTCCACTGATGCAGCTGCAGCTTGTACTACTAAATCTGATTATTCTACAGTATACCGATAAAGCCAACATTGCTTTTTAGCCTTCTCTGGCTCGGACTGTGATGACCACACTGTGCTGATATTCAAAGCTTCCGAGTCAGAGAGTGAAAAAAAGCCTTTATCTACACTCTGAGACAGCAGACAACTCAACACACTGGCCATTGTAATTACACTGGTCATTTCAAAAACTGTAATCTGTAATTCTCTTGTCATTCTTCTGTCCAAAGTGGTTGTTGCACCACCATTTTCCACCTACAAACACCACTGCACTAATGAAACCCTTTCAAAATGCCACAGGACAAACTGACATCAAGCCATAAGTAAGACCATATTTCTTAGTTTCGGGCAGCGTCACAGCTTACGTCACAAATATACATCTCTTCCTAGTGTGAGACACTTAACATGTATTTTCTTCAATGAAACATGTTATTATGATTACGAGCGTGTGCATACATGTGCGTGTCTATGCGTCTTGTGAGGGGAAGCGTGATGTAACCGTCTTCCTGTGTGTTTCCTGTTTCCCTGTTTACACTCTGTGTGGGCATCACTGCAGTGCATGTTGCCAAGCTACTGAGCCTTTTGGGATTTAAGAGCAGACATTGTTCAGTTTGCTGAAAACCTCACCGGGTATCAAGAGATGTCAAAAAGCAACAACTGAATCCAAGTTTATTAAGCCAAAAAAAAAAAAAAAAAAGGATATTTATATGTTCACAGCTCGGAAAACGTAGCATTATGTGAGTGAGGTTAAAGCAATCAAAGCCAACTCTGATGGGTGCTTTCGGTCGAGATAAAAGCCAGTATCCAGGGTAAAATAGGTGTATACAGTTGGCTTTGAAGAAGATAAATATTTTGGAAAATAGGGAGAAAATATCTATGATTGGTGTTGTCAAAACCGCCCAGCAGATCATGGCTTACTCATCTCCTGAACCCAAACCCTATCTTTTCATTCTTCTGTGGTTTGACAGCTGCTCTGGCCAAGAGCATCCGTTTAAAGCCATGAGAGGTGGTCTGAGGCGGCGATCTGTTTGAAGTACCTGCACTAATCCTTCCACTCCAGGTCAATATCCAGACACTCCCTGAAAGCTAGCAAAAAGGCCTTGTTAGTGCAGCCAGAGACAGCACACATAGCTGCTACTGCAACACAATCACAAATCTATTTCTATAAATAGAAGTCTTGAGAGGTGTTGGGAGAGCCACTGGAAACTATCAATACAGAATACAAAAGAACATGTACTACATAGAGAACCGCCGTTCATTAAGGCTAATGTTCCTCCGCTGAGCACTCAGGATTTTATACAGACAATTACAACACTATTAGACCAAATAACATGCTGGAATTTATGTTATATTAATATCAACGATGTGCTGTTATTGCATGTGAGAATTGAAATATGTACCGTCTGGGGCATGATAACAGGAAACAGGCTCCTTTATGAGATGCTAGGACTACAGTGAAGCTGTTGACTGCATACTGCATAAACCCTATGGGAGCCTTAAATGTACAGCAGTGTTACATATACACATAACATACATGTTAACATGCATACTGTTTGTCATGGTAATATGATGGGAAACGAGATGAATGCAGGAGGAGGTCAAACCAGACCACCATCAATCCATTTCATATGGATTTTTAGCGTTTTTTTTAACTACTTTCTGTCATTTTATAAACTAAACTATGAATCAATTGATCAATGGACAAATTAACTGATATTGAAAGTAATCATTAGCAGCAGCCCCACTCAAAACATGTGTAAGTATACACATGTATAGTATTTAGAGTGGAACTGGGATAGAACTGAGGTGTTCCTCCATAGCTGGTCTGTCACAGTTGTTAGGGATTCTTCCAAAAACAAATCCACTCTGTCACTCCTAATTTTCTTAGTGGTGGGCAGCCTGACAGAAAATTACGCCATCCATCCCAGCTCTCCTCATCAACTCAACTTTTCCTCCTCCATGACACCTACTGTATAGGCCTTACGTTCATCCCTCCAAACCATCTGCTCTCTCACAGATAAACCTGCCACTCAAGCATCTGGCCTGAACAGCAATGTGGCTCTGCAAAAACCGAATATCAGCTTCTTGATGGTATAAGTTGTGATGAATTGATTTGCAGTTTAATCACAATAAAACTATTACTAATGCAGTGCTAACGCACGGGTCGCCTAAGGCGTGTTCCATGTTTTCTCCTTGATATAATCTGAATATATAGCTGTACTGCAGAGGGCTGTAGATGGGAAATCAGTTATAATATTGCATGAGCCACAAGATGATTTTGGCATACTACAAGTATGAACATTACACTGAAGCTCTGAATGCTGAGAAGCATATCATCCATGCATGCACACGCGCTTATACACACATAGAGCCGTGCACGTGCAGAGTTTCTCCCTCCGTCTCTCTCACCCTCTGCCTCGTGAGGAACATGAGAAACTAGGTGCAGACCAATTGCCTCATACTCAGAGCACGCTGTTCGTTTTTCGTCTTTTAATACTGCATGTGGAGGCACTGAATCAATGCAATCAGAGGAGACAGCCCCAGTGGTCAGACAGGCAGACATCAGAAGACTGGTAATCAGGATAGGTACTTACACAAACAAGAACACACAGACTTGTAAAGGGGAACACACACACAGACATGCACACACATATTAAGGTGCAGATGTATTTGCACAGTCTATATTTGCACACACATACAAGCGCAAGCACATAAAAGATGAAAACACACCCTCATAAAGAGCAGGATATTGGAAGCAGCTGTGAAAAATGATCAAGGGATGACATCAATAACAGGACGGCTCTCACAACACAGGAGGCAGCTGCATCTTAATTGGACATGCAACTCATTAGAACTGCCAGAGGTGGACACTCTATCTCTGTGCACTGAGGCCCCACTTGCAAAAACGCAAGGTGGACTGAAGAAGCTGGGTTGGTCTCTAAAACGGAAAAGAAACTGACAAATTGCTACCGACCACCCTGAAAATGTAGGCAGGAATGCAGATTGAATTTCCCTTATCACTCCTCCTGTTGCAGTTTGACAGGTGATCTGCATTTCATCTCAAGAGTTAAACCACTTTTCAACATTTTTTTTGAAATTGTGCAATGACAAAAAGGAGCCAGGGCACGTGCTTCCTACCCCATGTGACCGTTCGAGGAGTCACAGGAGTCTATGAGTCCTTTGTACCACTCCTGCCTCTTCCTGTTCCACATCGCCTCCGCAATTGCTGCATGGACGACAAGATGCAGCTTGCCATGTCATTACATATCCGGCTTACAACAACTTAAAACGAGAGCGAAGTTCAAAGAGATGAAACATGGCAGGGGATCTTATTAGATGATGGAAGATGACCCCACCTCAGAGGAGCAATACACTGTACAATGCCCTTGTATGTGGTTCTTCAATCAGAACAAGCCTTGAAAGGCTATATAGGATGCAGACAGAATTGGTATTGTGTGAGTAGTAGCCAGAGGAGGATAAAGAGGGAAAGAGAGGTTTGGAGAAGAATGTGGAGAAAAGGTCAAACATTCTCACGACTTTCTGAGCAAGGACAGACTTTTTCATTTTTTCTACAGAGAAGGATGACAAGTTTCTTCAGGGCATTATTTCTTATCCAGAAATCTACTGTACATCCTTGGCCAGATATCTCTGAAACACGTTTCTCATCTTTGTGATAAAGACGAGTCTGAGTCTTCTCTGCAGCGATCACTGGAACATAAGGTATCAACACCAAACATGTAATTTTCATAGATCACGTTTTTTCTTTTTTCTTATTTGGAGATTAGCAATGACTACATTTTCAAAATAAGAGCGTTTCAGTGTGTTCATCTTAGCATTCTAAACCAGATTTTATAAATATACAGTGTATATGCTGTTTTAAGAAGCCAATAATGCAGCAGTGGTGCAGGATTCATGTTTTTTCTAGATGTGAATCGACATGGACCTACAAAGACCTTAAACCAATGGCATCTGAGTAATGGGCATTATGACGTGAGAGGGTTATACTTTCAGTTATTGAGCTTGGCAACTATAATCAGATATGACAAATGGATTTACCACAGCCATGCATCATTAATGGATCTCACCTCAGACTAATTAGGCTCTCACAGAGAGGATGACAGCGAAGGCTTAAGGCCACACCCAACCATCATTTGAGTCTTTCTGTGATTAGGAGAACTGCGGTGAGAATGGAGCTGTAGGGAAGGAAATATATCCACACTACCTCTCAACCTCTGCATCAGATATGCACAGAAGAGTACATGGCCATCTGCAGTCCATTACAAAGATATTCATAGATATAGAAAAAAAAAACTTTGGCAATCATCTTCTCAACTCTCTCCCTCCTCAGGCTACTCTTTCGAGGCTCTGATGCAGCTGCATTTATCAGAGCAGCCCACTAATCAGCAACTGAATTCTCCCTTAGCAATCAAGTCAAAGTTCTGGTGGTGAAATCAGCGGAAATAAAACACAGCTGAAGATCATGAAGGTGCGAGCAAGAGAATTATAGATGAGAGTGTGATGGAAAGAGGCCAGGAAGGAGGGAGGCAGAGCAGAAACACTCCACTAATTAGATAGACCTCTGAAACCTGTGAAGGTATGAGGTGAAACGGCATGAGATCACACTACTTTTTTCCCCTAACTGAATAAATAAACTAATGGTTAACTACTGAAAAAAAATCCTGTTTTACTCCCTTTCCTTTATTCAGTAGGTCTATTCATTTTCTAATACACTAATAAATAAATAAATACAAATCAGAATGAAAACAGAAATACATCAATGCCTGACATGTTAGAGCAAGCACTGATAGAATCTTTCAGTCATTTTGTTGAATCAAAAAGATATCAACATATCAAAAGGCCTTTGATGAAGGCCTGCAGCTGTGGCCTCTTCAACTCACGATTCATTCTGGTCATCATTTAATTAAATCTGGTAGAACAGTCGTCACCGCTGACACGCTTTCATGTATCCAGATGCAAATGATAATCAATATACACATTATCCCTTATTTCAGTTCAGTGAAGACCTGCTGAGCTGAACTGAGCTGAATGTCACAAGGATCAACATGCTTCAGGAAAATGACAGTCTCATTTAGACTGGGTGATATCAGAACTTTTAACAGGTAAAAAAAGAAAAGCAGATCTGCCAGCAGATCTGGAGGCGCTGTTAGTGTCCCCACTGGTTTTCAAAAGGATTACAGAATTTGACAAGTAATGGATGTGAGCCTGACTACTTCTGGCATTGCGCTGGGCTTGATGATCACGATGTGAAGAAAACGAAGAGCGGAGGAAGGAGACTGACCTGAAAGGCCACAGACATTCACAGGAGCTTGGACAGACACAGACGTACAAATGTGGAAACATCCACTTACAACAGAGAGTGCAGGGGCTGCTTTCTGGCTATTTCCATTTCTGTTTGACAACACAATCAGCATTCACAGTGTACGCATTATGTGTATATCAAGTTTCAACATATAACCCACTGCTTTAACACATCCTCTCAGTCATGCATGTTTAATGATGATAAAACCAAAATGTGTTGCTCGATTCTAAAAAGTTAAATGCGTATCCTGACCTGAGATCAGGTTGACCAACAGTCAGGATACTTAGATTAGTCAACAGTGTTAGAGAGTTCCTATTGTGTAAAGACTGATGGATTGGCCCAATGATGAAAAATGTTAAGGTGTAAGGCCTAAATCTGGTTGGCTGATCACATTATCCAAGTGTCACTGATGATGTGGTGTTACCTGGATACTTGTTAGGAAATGAAAGTTGCTGTACTGTAAAGGTGAGCTGAAAAACTGCACAAATGTATTTCCATGGAAACCACAGACTTGTTTTTTAGATTCACAAAAGCTGTGCTTTTATTTTGGGTTTGATTATTGTATAACTAATGTTCTATGACTGAAATAAAACTCCAGGACATGCTAGCAAATACAGTGTATGGGAGTCTGTTCATTGCGACCTTTCAAAATTTCAAAGGAGAGACTTTCTTTCCAAACGTTCTTTACAATAAAAGGGTTTGTAGAAACTTTTCAGCAGTAAAAGCTTCCTTTGAAGTATGCGGTTCTACTGGACATAAAACTCTATAGAAACGGAGCTCTTTTTTTCTGATAATGTATGACTGTTCTGTCATTTGAGGTCAGCCAGTGGCCACTACACTCACAGATTCTAGTTAGAATGGGGCAGCGTGGTACTGATGGCTGAATAATTTCCAAATCAATTCAGTTCTGTTCTCTAACTCCATATTAAATGGGATGATGGGGCAGCAGTAATTCCAAGGGGCTTCTTCATTTTTACAAGTGATATATTACAGTTGGTGGGATCTGAAATACACTTGCAGCATATAAAAATCAAAAAAAAAAAAAAAAAAAATCTTCCCCTATCCTCTTCTCTCTCGCTCATGCTTCTTCTCTCTTTCACAGTCTCTTCCAGTCACACAGTTATATAATCTTAGTTTTCTTATTCATCTCAGCCAACACTGACTCGGCCACTAGCTCAGAATACTAAGTCAAAGCTGAGTCATATAACCAGGGTCCTGTCTAATCTCTAATAGTGAGAGAATCGCAGAGAGAGAGCGAGTATGTCTCTATTAGTGCACGTTCGTGTCATGCGCATGTATGCAAAACCGTGTGTGTGTGAGCTCAGTGATTAGTCCAAATGTGCCCGTCTTTGCAAATGAAAAGCCTGCACTGTGCTGATGTGTCATGCAGCCAGCAGCACTGTTAACACAGTAGCATCAGCAGCAACACTGCTCAAATGCTCATATGTATGCAAATCACAGGCGCTCTATTCTCCCGGGTGGTGAGCAGTGTTTGGGCTGATAAAACCTGGAGAATCCTGCTTGCTGCACAGCAGGATGGCAGCTGCAATCCAAAGCCACCTCAAAGGAATGGAAGGTAATTACTTGAGCAAAGCTACAGCCTGAAAACAATACATGTTAAGAGGGTATGGACCATGGACTGGCAATATGAAAGAACAACAGGCAACATGGTGCTGAGTATTAATAGATATGTCTTCTAAAGCCTCTACCAGAGGTAGCTATAGAGTCCTATTTCACATGGAATACCCACTTGGCAATGGCTGAAAACTCTGAAAACTGCAGTCACTCTCACTGAGGGGGCAGTAAGAGGGCTTCAGTCGTAAGTGGCAAACACATCAGTTCAGTTGTAAGGGGTGAAAACCACCTCCATATCGAGGTTCTGAGGAACAGAAACGTGCTTCTAAAAGCCACTGCTGGATTTAATGTGAACCACCTCATATTTAATTTGTATTTACCAGGAAGGTTGAGGACAAGAACATCTTGTATTTGGGCCACCAGGGCAGCTGGGATTTCAGGGCTTTGCTGAAGGCACGTTGTTACCCTAAAAACATTTACACTAACAAGGGGAAAAAAAAAAAAAAAAAGACCAATATAATGTCCAAGAGCACTAATGTGACAAAAACACTGCAGAATACTATCATGTACGACAAAGAAAAGAAGCAAAAAATCTGAATATTTTGGCATGTTTGCTTGAAAAAATTCAAATTTGTTAATCAACATCCAACAAAATAATAAAACCTTCCACACACTGTATAGTCTACAACTTTGGCAGCTCAAAGGAATAGTTTTGGGAAATATACGTAAGCATGAAGCTATCGTCAGCAGCCAAATAGCTCAGAGTAGCATTAAGCGGGAACCAGCTAGCCTGCCACTCTCAAAAACAAAATCTGCCTACCAGCACCTCTAAAACTCACTGGCACTTTCTATCTTGTATGTTTAATCCACAGAAAAATAGCAAAGTGAAAGTTGTGGTTTTCTGTACGATTTCTTGGCTAGGAGCAGTGACTTCCTCTAATCGCTGTCAAGCTAATTCTTTCAAAAAATGAATGTTTTGTCAGACTCAAACCATAAGTCAAAAACAAAATTGCGAGACCTTGACCAGCAATTACTGTAGGAACTCCACTAGCTGCCTTAAGGAAAGAAATGGTAAAGAGAAGTGAGAGAGAAAGCGGGAAAGACATGCAGAGAGAGATGATATAACCCAGTGAGAAGCAGAGAGTCATGCACTGCCTAGATTAGCACCACTGTGTTTAGCTTGAGGTCCTCTACTCCCACACTCTCCATCTCTCTCTTCTGCTCTGCCTCTTCCCCTCCATCCCACCCATCCTGCATTCATCCACCCATCAATCATCAATCATTCATCCAGCTATCCATCAATCCATCATTCATCTGTCTAAGCCTCCAGCCATCCCCAGCAATCCTCCCCAGTCGGACCACTCAGCCAGAGGAGAAGCACTGGCATCAGCACCGCTGGTCGGAGCCACCTGTTCTCCCCTCACTGAAATCCCCCTCTCCTGTTACATAAAGAGACACTTGCACTGTTGCAATGCAGCATCAGACGTTGTTGTGCAACAGCATTAAAAATACCTCAGGGTCAGTGAGGAGGAAAGTTGAAAACAGGATATCGACAGAGTTATTCAGATGAACAGAATGAAAAAACTGAGTCGTGAGTGCCAGCCTGTCACCTGAAGGTGAGAGGACGCCATTCAGCCCTTGGTTTATATGTATTGTGCCTTTGTAAAGCTGAGAGCAATCGATTTTCAATCGTGTCTTCTCCTATGTGCACATGCAGGGGCATTTTTCCAACAATAGTTGTCTTATCTTTATGAAGCAGACATGACTCTTGAAAGCCATTAACCTCCTGTCATACTGTATCCATACATGTATTGTAGACCAAGCACGTGAGCATGTTAGAGAAAGTGCTGTCTGTTGGTAATGAATGTATCTGAAAGACAGCTGCTCGTACTGTATACAAACATCCATATATTTACGGTGAAGAAAATTTTAGACAGTGTCACCAGTTTGCACATATCACTACCATCAACTTCCATCCCACTCAAACGAATGAGTGCATATTTCCAACGACTGCAGTGCTAGTGTGGCTTTGCTATTGTTAAAAGCAACTCAAATCCCAAACAGATCCCCTCATAGCAAGGCACAATGCAATACTGAGTCTTAAGTCTGTTGTCAACACACCCAGTTTTGCAGATACTCTCTTTAATTCCATACAGAAAGCCACCCTAATGCTTCTGCTGCTGTTGGACGCAGTGCTGAAGCTTAGGTTGGAATAATACCGGCAACAATTGAATAAGAACTACCACACTCTACTTAAAATCCCCTCAGCCAAATTAAGCCCTGCTCAAATATTTACATCTTTCAAAATTCCATTATACCATCATCACATTTTGT
Organism: Chaetodon auriga; assembly: GCF_051107435.1. Classification (NCBI taxonomy): domain Eukaryota; kingdom Metazoa; phylum Chordata; class Actinopteri; order Chaetodontiformes; family Chaetodontidae; genus Chaetodon; species Chaetodon auriga. The sequence goes on along the minus strand of NC_135078.1, from coordinate 18,234,106 downwards.
CAACAATTTGGATTGTCTGGAGTTAGAATTTTGCTGCAAAATGAGACCAAATCCTTTTGCACTGACTTCAAATCGTTCCATTCCATTAGCTAAATCCCAAAAAGCACCTTATCCTATGTCTTTGCATCTAATTACAGCCGATCAACCTCATCCAGAGCAGAGAAGCCAATCAGCAATGCAGTATGCAAGTACTCTCAATGTGACTGTAAAACAATTTAAGTACGGTTTTCACACTGTTGTGCCCATAAGAACAGCAACGTAGTACATCAGGCCAATCGGTCGATTGAGAAGGATTGTCTTGTTAATGAAGTGTGGAGTGGAGCCACTGAGGGCTGTGTATGTCACCAGATTTACAGCGCAGTGGCCCTGTGATTCCCTGCAGCTGTAAAACAATGAGGAGGTGATTGGAGTAAATTGCACTGCAGTTGTCAACCTCCCGACTGCTTACAGCCATTTGATGGTGTCTCTCTCTTACAAACAAACTGTCTCTCTCCTGTGCCCTTGCTCGCACATGTACACACAAATACAGCAATTTCTCTTCTAACCTCCCACACTCTCTTTATCTCTGTCTGATGTTCTGTCTCCCACTTGTTTTTTCAAATGTCAAGACACAATACAGGTACATGACCAGCAAGTTACACAGTGATTAAGTGATCGTTAGTCTTTCTTCTAACTGTCTTTTCCTGCTCTTGCTCTGATGTCACCCCGGCAGTCATGATGCAAAGAGCAGGGCAGCACTCACGACTAACAGCTATAGTTACTATAGTTACTATGGGATGTTTTGATTTGCAGTGATGTTGCTAGGCACACATCCTGCACGTTAAAATCCAAAAGGACGCAGTAATCTCACTATTAATGGGGGATGCAACCTACTGTTTTTCCTGATAATGCTACATTGTGAACAATACTGTGCAGTGTGTTTGGCTAATGAAGCTAACTGCTAACAGAGCTAATACAAATAACAGAGCTAACAGCTAATGGAGCTACTGTAATAGAGCTTAAGCTAATGGAGCTAATAGAGCTAACAGAGTTAATAGCTAACAGAGCTAAAAACACAGTTTCTGCTCAGAGACATTAAGTGAACTGTACTTTAACGTGACGACACAACAAGTTTTCAGTAAATAAATGTACTGAGGAACATCTGCTGAGTACAGTTTGGAGGTAAAAGTACTTTGAGTTTGCAGTTAATGTTATACTTTGATTACAAAGTCCTGTACATAAACTATGTTACCAACAACTCACAACTGTAGATGATAATAAATTAAAGAAACAACATTTTGACCCTCAGGTTGTCTACAATCATTTTGGGACAGTTAAAAAAATTTTTTAGGATGGTGGTGAAAAAATTTCTCAAGCTCTGGACCAACAAATACACATTTTCCATCCAGATTCATGTAGAAACATGGAAGCAAACACATTCCTTCTCTCCATCTCATGTACGTGGATGATTTCTGCAGCACGCTCAGGTGAAGGCCAAACAGCATCAAACACTGACTGTGAAGAACGTGTGAGTGGAAACCAGAACAGTCTTTTAATCAAATTCTTTAGCCAAGGATAAACATCAGAATGAGTGTGAGCTGGGAGATTTTTAAGAAACTGAAGACTGACATTTCAAAAAGACTCTTAAAGTCTAATGGTGACTCTCTTTCAGATGAAGATTTCGATCAAGAAAAAAAAAAAACAATGAAATTGTCTTGCAAACAAATACTGGCATCCAGCCGCAACCTCAAATTGGTGTGAAGTAAAGTACATTTACCTATACTCTGTATTTAAATACAATTTTGAAGCATTTTATAATATTTGTTACTACTACTCCAACCACTCGGTTACCTTTATCTACTGGTTACTTTGCAAATTCAAATTACTAATACAAAACATAATCAATTAATACATCATGATGCATCACAACAGATTAAGCAAATTTAAACATTTAAAACTGATGTGCTTACATATCAACTCATCCATAGTTATTATCCAATCATGATATTCTGAAATAGACCACTCTGCTTGCCGAGTACCTTTCCGTGCAGTACTTTGGTACTGCAGTACAAGTATATTTTGACATGAATCCGTTCAAATGCATGACCTGTAACAGTGTATTATTAAACTGTGGCATTGCTACTTCTACTTCAGTAAAAAAGATGTGAGTACTTCTTGTGCCAACCTGCAAGCTTGGTGCCACAAACTTCATCTTTACTCCAAAACTAATAAAAACACATTTAAAAAGTACTGCTGGTGTAGTTTATTCTGAAACAATTTGTACAACTGCAATTTCGATCTCCTGGGAGTCGCTCCGTGTCAAGATGTCACTGATCGTGCTTCAGGATGCAGTTCCAGTATGGCTTTTTTTTTTTTTTTTTTTTTTTTTTTTTCTAGCATCTATTGGACTGCAGTAGTGTTCTACAGCCTAGAGACATAGTCTCCATCAGGACTTGGCTGTACAAACAATACTTACTAGAATAAATTCAGTGTTAGGTTTCATATGAATTTTTTGATGAAAAGATGAATAATGCCAACACTTCTCTTTTATAACAAACAGTTCTTCCTTGCATGTGTCTTATAAACAGCCAATCTTGCCAGGCTGGGTGGTTTTCTGCCCAAATGGACTATTTTTTTCCTCAGTTGGGGGGGTAAAAATGTTTTTGGGTTTTGGTAATTTGGACTACTTTTTGTACTATTTGGGTGGTTTCCACAACCGGAAAGACATATTCCAATATCCCAGTGATTATTCCAATAAATCTGTTCCTCTGAGATATTTTGGGCTACTTTTTGTCAGTCCAATCTGGCAACACCCTATCCAGAAAAGGTCTGCAGGAATGTATGAAGGGATAGGGAACTCAGACATACTTGGAAGGTGCTTAGAAATCATTGAAACTACTGCTTAGCCTGTGGTCTTAAATGCACATTGACAGATCTCAAAAAGGGAGCAGGTGTGAATCTTCGATTTAACTGTAATCTAACTCCGCAGTTGGAGAAACAATTCAAAATTGATTGCCCCATAAAACAGAGATGTTCCCTTCACGCACATACTCCAAGCAGCATTTCAAACATGTAAGCTATCTGGTCTTTTATCAGTTGCAGATATTTAACAATCAAGCTCACTATAGCCTCACTGTCACGCTGATGACAGAGCTGAGCGTCATAACAGAAGAGGGAAAATCCATTGCAAGAATGAAAGAGTTTCTGCATCTTAATAAGGAACTGTGAGAAATAGCTTTCTTCTTAAAGCGGCACATGGGAGGGCAATGGTGGTGGTGTTTAAAATTACATAATCTGAATTAACAACCATGTTCATACCACATTTGCACGTACACACACAGGCACAGTTTAATTTTGCACACATATAATTAATTCATAAAACTTAAATTATACAGACACAGGAAGCAGTGTGCTTCTAGAATAGAAAAAGCTATAGGGGCCATGTAATACTGTATATCTCCCTGAGCTATTAACAGCAAGAGGGAAGGATGAAAGAAGCAGGGAGGAGATGTGATAAATGCGAAAGAGTGGAGGAATGACAGATGAAATAAAAAAGCAAAATGGGGGGATTAAAAATGGAGAAAGTGAGAGTAAGAGTAAGTGAAGCACATAAAAACATACAACAGAGCTCAGGACTGAAGCAAAAAGGGAAATAAGGGCGAGAACAGGGAAGCAGCAGAGTCAAGAATTTCCGACATGCGAATTCATGTGTGAGAATATGTGAATTTTTGAATTACGTCACAAGCCCGATCCAGATGCCAGAAGGGAGGTGTCTAATGGAAGAGACTGAAAAAATGAGAGTGGGGAGGAGGTGAGAGGTACAGGGGGAGAAATCAAATGGAGAATAGATATGAGACAAAGGGAGGGGATGAGGCGTGGGCGAGTGCAACAGAGGCTGATAGACAGCCAGGAATAGAAGACTAATTAATAGTCAAAAACTGCAGGCAGGCAGGTGTGGAGAGAAAACCACAGCAGGAGGGAAGAAATGTAGTGATGGATGACTCTTCCTACCTAAAAAGACAGACAGCTTTGGGGTTTATCTCTTCACATTTTGAACAACTGTATATCACACAGAGGTAAAAGCAGAGGCGGCATGGGAAGGGAGGGGGCAGATGAAGATTGGGGGAGTGAGAGGCGTAAGAATGGGTAACTGACACATGGGGGGAGAGAGATAGAAAGAGATTAAGCTGGCCAGAGAGGAAGAGCGAGGGAGAAACTCGTTATCTAAGGTGAGAAGGGGGTTTCCTAGGAGACTTCATATGAAAAACCCTTGAGAGAGATTTGCTCACGCACGCTCCTGCCATTTCTCTGAGAGGAAAGCGTTCAAGTTGAACCGCAAACAAAGTTTAATATCTCAAATGGCTTATCACAAATACCACCCTCTTCGCACACGCTTCAACAAACACAGTGCCGACCTTGAAAGTTTGCCATGGGTGCGGTTTAGACCACATGCTGTCTTGACAGAAGAAAAACACACATATGCACTTTATACGCCTATGCAGCTCCCCATCCACCATCACACAACAGTGACACAAGCTATCAATTTTCTAGGTGCTATCTGTCCATCTGAGTCTCACCATGTGTGGGCCACAGTGAAGCGCCTCTGTTTGTGGATGTTGTTGTTGAGCAGCATGCGGCGAAGCAGTCGTGGCGAGTTGCGTGGAGAAAGGCGGGGAGAGATGGAGGAGGGAGACCGCCGGTGTCCTCTTGGCCTCTCTGGCTGCAGCAGGTTCTCCCGCAGGATCTTCACCAGGTCTTCATTCAGGCCGGAGTGTTTGGGCATGGGGGGCACTGCCAGGGTGTCCTGGTGGGTCACCCCCATGCCTGCCTGCTGGGCCATGCCTGCCCCCGGCTTCACCGCCACCACCACCAGCACCAGCCAAATGAATTAACAGTAAAGGCAGCAAAATTATACAAGAGACAAAGCAATGCACGCACTAAATGTAGTCTTCGTCCTCAGAGTCCAAGGATTTCCTCAAAATTTAGGAATCCGCAGGAAAAAAAGAAAAAAAGACATCTAAAAATCCTCTGGATGATCAACTGAAGAGCTGTGCTTGTAATTCCTCACACCAGCAGCTCCCTTTGTACAAAAGCAGGGGATATAAAAAAGAAGAAAAATCCTTTTCCGTCTTTAAAGGAGCCAGCAGATGAACAGAAGCACTGAGGGCTGCTGCCTTTGTCTGCTCTGCAACACTGGATGTCTGCTGTGAAAGTGCAAGAGAGAGGATGAGGGGAGGATGGAGGGAGAGAGGGAGGGTGGGTTGCAAAAAAATAAAAAAGAGGGAATTCCGTCTATTCCTGCCCTTTCTCCGCCAGGCCTGCAGGCAAATGCAACACAGTCCAGTGAAAGCAAACCCAGCAAGAGTTTAGCTGAACTAATTCAGTCTATTTGAGCCCAGAACAGCCCAGCTCTGTCTGGTAAAATCCAACACAAAAAGCGTGTTGGTTCACCAGTAAAAAGCCATAGACCAGTATGACTCAATCCAGTAAGGCTTGGTTGAGTTCTGTTCTATCCAGTCGAAGCAATTTATCCTTCCCTCCTCTCCCTACACAGCGAGACTGACTGCTGACTGCAGCCAGTTTATAAGCTACTGATCCTTTGGAGCTGAGTAGAGCGTGAGCATGTGTGAGAGAGAGAGAGCGAGAGAGATAGAGAGAGAGAGAGGGGGAGAGTGTGTGTGTGTGTGTGTGTGTGTGTGTGTGTGTGTGTGTGTGTGTGTGTACACACAATAGAGAGGATAAAAACAGGGAGGTATGAAGAGAGATATGGTAAGCTTGAGTAACAATGCCCAAAAATGTTGTGTGCATGCATGAGCCTGACAGTGGCAGCACATGCATCTGTGAGGGTGCATTTCTCGATGCAGCAGACCGCACTAAAAGCACCCGTTAGTTACTGAGTAACCCTCAATCCGCACTCAGCTTGAGAGGATGTCCCTAGGAACAGCAAATGATGCCATGTGTACACCTGTATATGCGCATGTGCACAAATTAGCATGTGCATTTTACTAACGTTTGCATATATGCAAGAAAATCTAGGAGAGGGATGCATGCTATCATCTTGCCTCCAGCCTCTGCCACTCCCTTTCGCTGTATTAGTTTTTCAAATGAGGGCAGATATGCTGAAAACACATCTGCTCCACGTAACACGCTACCCCCTAGTCTTTTCCCTCCTCAGCCTACCGACCATCAGCTTATCTGAAATCCAGCACACACCTGCCTCCAACCAGCTTTTAGTCATTCTACTTTCAACCACAAAAATGTACCTTTAGGTGTCAACAATTTTACTGTTCTATTCTTATATATCCAGCTTCTACAAGCGCCCCGCAGCACACACATCACCAAATTCTTCAGCCGTCAACAGGGGTAGCTTTAACCTGGCCCAGCAGCAGGCCTTAAGCCACACAAGTGTCATGTTTCAAGCATTTCTTATCAAGACTACTGATGGCTTAATAATGCCAATACAAATGTAAAAATGCACAATCAAATGAATTATTTGTGTTAAGCTGTTCTTTAACATACACTCAAACTAGCGCTGCCTATTAAGCTCTAGCTTAACATACAGTAAGCTGCTCCCCATCAAGGCATTCCACACAAGCAGGAACAAAAAAGGGAAAACACAGATCAAAACATAATCTGGGGATCCCTCTCTGGCTACAGTTCACATTCCTGAGATTTAGGAAAATGAGACTAACTGCCACGCTAACTGCTCTACACAGCAGTGGCACGTTGGTGTGGTGACCTAAATGCTAACGTCAGCATTGCAACATCCTCACAAAAACATATGTAATAAGGTTTATGGCGACCGTTTTAGGTTAGCATGTTACAGCAGAATGCTAACACTTGTTCTTGGCAAACGCAGCTGAGGCTGGTGGGAATGTCTTTAGCTTTGAGGGTTTTGAAACGATTCGCTCTCAACAAAAAATATCAACCTGTTGGTGGCACAATAAGAAAAATCTGTTATGATGATGCACTGTCTAGAAACCATGAAAGTTTGGTCCAACTTTGTGCCAATTCATGTCATCAATGTGAAGACATTTTACTGGATAACTCAGAACTTTGACCTGTAGGTAGCGCTACATGAAAAGCTCTGCAATCACCAGAATCATTAGGATTCTTCCTCTGGGGGCCATGAATGTCTGTAAAACAGTTTATGGCAATCCAAGTAATAAGTTATGTTGAAAAGAAAATGCTAAAATATTATCAGCCATTATAGCAGTTACTCACCAATACAATAGAAACCAACCGTAGTATTTTTGTTTACCATCAGGCGACACTAGTAGCCATACTGCATAACTCAATCACCGACTGACGCCCTGGAAACTAAGGCTGTCACAATTATAACACAATCGCCTGATTGCTGAGCTGATCACAATCATTTTGCACAATCATTACAATCGTTTCAATTCACCTGTATAAAAACAGCTGGATAACTAACAAAAACATCTGGCGCTGTTTTGATGATGTCATCTTGTTGCACCCCCTTCTTCTACTGTGGTTTAACGGCACCTGAGTGGAGAATTAGCTCCAACCAACTGTTTATTTCAAGGTGCTTAATTTCTAATATTCGCATAACCGTAGTGGATGGAAATTTGAAATTTCATTTGCCAATTTTCTTTAACTTCCATGTGGACAGAAACCTGGCAAATGTTAGAAATATTGCAACAAGTAGAAAGTGAATTTCAACAGTTGGTTGAGGCAAGCAAACATCACAAAGCCCAACAGGCAAACAGAAATATAATCTTACTTTCTTTGTTACAATGTTCAATGGCAATAAATGTTTTTTCTTCTTCATAAGGTGTATGTGTATCAAACTATTATTAGGCTTATACTATAATGGTGGCATGAAATGAAAGAAAAAGATAAATCTTTAATCAAAATTATTTGTATGGCAATCCAACTAAAATGTCATGATTATACCAGCCCAACTACAAACCACTTACAATGTCCTAAAAACCACTTAGTCACATTCCAAAACATACCAACCAAATGGAATGCGTCCTCATAACATGACAACACCCTGACAGCCACATAAGCAACACACTTCCAACCACTCATAACACCAGCGCAAACTCTGAGCAACACTTTGTAACACCCGAGCAACCATGCACCAATACCCCAACAAACACCAACCACATAGGTTAGCAGCCAGGTAGCACTCAACAAAAACTTCTTTTCAAATCCACTGTAGCACCTATGAACCACCACACCACTTTGAAAACTTCATAATAAGTGTAATATAGTTAGGGCTCAGAAGCATGACAGCTTACAACAAGCACATGTATTTTCTTCAGGACAGACTGAGTTTGTTAACCAACAAATTTCCACTGAATGCACATCAAAACTGTACTATTACTGGTTGTATTGTGTCTGACCTACACACTTTAAATGATTCAGTTCCAATGGCATATACACCAGTCACATACTGTGTGTGCTAGACAAAAATAGTATAGGTGAAAAGGATAACAAAAGGAAAATCATGGGCAGTAAACACTGTTGCACACCAGCGTATTGGGTAAAGTTATTTTCCACCACCACAAAAACTGCAAAAACAGGGTTTAAATGCTGGTAGCACTACGTTCAGTTTGGTTGTGCTTTCAAATAAACACTATGTGGCTGATTGAGGCTCCTTCCCCTCACAGTGAAGCAGAATATCGGTGCACTCCCTTGGCTCTCCAGTCTTGCCGATGTTGGTGCTTAATCTCCACTGAATGCTTGCATGTTCCTCTATAGTCTCGAGATTTCTGTTGAACTTGAGTTTATAAAATCATTTTTGATGAATTAGAAAACCTCTTGCTAAAAATCTGTCACGTTTTGAAGCTGTAATGGTCGGTGCTTTGGGCGTGTCAGCATCATCAAAATGCAACCCTCAGTCAAAGACAAGCTGTGGCAGTCAGTCAGAATCTTTCAGCCATGACAGCAGTGTGGAGCTGCTGGTTTTCATTTGACAGCTTGCAATTCATCATCACCTTACAATAGTCAAAGGAGATGAATGCCACTCTTTGAGCAAACACTTTGCTTGTTTTTCTCTCACATGTCATTCTTTCTCACTCCTTGGCCTCTCTCACACTCCTTTTCTCTTCATCGTTTCTTCTTCTCTTACCTGTCTTACTGCTTGTCCCTTTTTCTCCTTTTCTTTGTAAAGCATTTTTTTTCTTAACCCCTCCCCTTTGCTGTGCATGACGTACGACGCGCATTTTCCCCTGGTTACCAGGGGCAACGTGGATGGAGAGGGACAAGTGGATTTGTCAAGAACGAGAGCCTGGAGAAACAAAAGTAAGAAAAGGGAAGCAGATCTGCAGGGCAAAACTGTAGTATATGCAGATAGAGACCCACAGCACACAAACACCTACAGAACAAACATACCGGCACACGACGCTGGCCTGCACTGACAACACAATGGGCTGATGTGAAAATAAGGCACGATGTGCACCTAGAAAAGGCCTGACCACTATACTTCATCACTGCAATCAAAAACAATCAAAGCAACAATCCCCAGACTTCCCTGACTATCTTTCGTGCTTAGGGAGTGGACAAAAAAGCATGAATACTGGAACAGGAAAATGTAATCCAATGGTCTTCCAAACAATACTGCTATATCAAATTGCTCAAGATAATATGGGTATCATTTCAAATTAATTTCTTGATAATGTAAAAAATATCCAGACTTCTTGACGCACAGCAACAGCAAGCAACATTGCCACTAGCTCCACAGTAGAGGAGTTAGTTCCAAAAATGGGAGATTACAGTTCGAACACATTAATACATAAGAAGTGCAATAAGACTGTAAACAGAAAAGGGGGCAATACAACAAACATATTTCACCACCTCAAGCAGAAGCACCAGTTTCAGTACGAGAAGAGCTCAAAAGACGATGTGAGTTTTAAACCAGAAAATGTTTTTCAGTATTTTGTCATATTGTCAAGTATATCATTATCACAGAAATAGACTGAGATATTGTGCTAAGTGTTTTAGGGCCATATCACCCACCCTAACCCCCCAAGACCTCAGAAAAACAGAAGTGAAATTATAGAAACATAGAAGTGAAACGACATCTCTCTGAGAGTCTCAACAAAAACTGATTATAGGCTTCACAAATGTAGCATTTTGTGTAGGTGTTGATGATATAGTCTCAAGGCTTGTGCATTATGCAGTAGCCTACAGGATATATAATAGCTGTCTGATTCATACCAGATCAGCAGACAGTAAGATAATAGAGCAGATGCTGTAACTTCACCATACACAGAAGGAAGCTGAATATCACAGTGTTTAGCTTTGTTTGTATTCATCTTCATACATAATTCAGCTCTGACTCAGTTTTGACAAATGTTTTGTCTAAACGCTTTAATTTCCCATTTCTCTTCTTTGTAAAACAAAACCCTTAATGGGAAATGAGAGGGGCACACTGTCCACTCAAACAATACACCAAATCTGTGTGTAAATCTGAGCTCATTGCCCACAAAATCCTGGCAAAATATCGTTTAATCCTGACAGATTGGGTGCCTTTCTTCTGGAGGCACGCAGCATGCCGTCACCTCGCAGAGCGCAGTCTGGAGCCTGGGTTGTTACTGGCAAAGGGTTCTGTGTGTGACACTTGACTATCAAACCCGTGCACTTAATTTCATATTATGTCTAAAGGTGAGTAAGATGACCAAGATTTATTGTATGTACCTGTTGCTATAGTTACCATTTACATAAATTCAATGGTGTTGGTGAATAGTGATGGGACAGTGCTGAAATAGTATTAAGAGGAAAGAGGTGAGGTGGAAAGCAGTTAAAGAGCTAAGAAGAGGAGGTGAAAGGGTGACTAAAACAAGGCTTTCTCTTCAGGTCAATGTACACCCAAGCCTTCGAAAGCCAATAATACTACTAACAGACACGATGCATTCAAAACCTTAATGCAGCTCTGGCTCCCTCATGTGGACATCTTCTGCCAGTATGAGCAGTCGCCAGGAGTCTGCAGTGTGAGCCAGTATGCCAGTATTTTGTTCTTGCACTGCACTTTTTGTGCCTTATATTTAGCAAGTGAACACAAAAATATATTCAGACTCACTACCTAGAGATATCAAGGGAGCAACAATAAGTGTTTTTTTGTTTTGTTTTGTTTTTTTTTAAAAAAAGCATATCTCTTCAATTTAGCCTTGAACTGGCTATACAGACCTGAAACTCCTGTTTGTGCTGAGTCTCACATTTAACTTTACTGCTATTATTATCATCAAGTGGTTTTATTTTCCATCTTATTTTCCATTATTTTTCTATCCTTGTTTTCATGTTCATTTTTTAAGTGAAGCACGTTATTTGTTTGCTCTAAAGTACCTCAAGATGCATTTCTTGTATGAAAGGTGCTGTACAAATAGAGTATTCATACATATATATTAAAAGAACTGGGAATCTTTTAGATTTGTGTTTCTTTCATGAACTTAGCAATCACCTTTTCATAGATTTGATTAGCTCTCATACAGAACAAAATTTGCTGCAGACATTATCTTTGCTACAGCTGCTGCAGCGACTATGAGGCAAAAACACACATCAGAAAAGTCAGACACAAAAAACACCTTCCTGATGAGTTAATTTTATACAGTTGACCAATAGATGGCAGCATTTGACTAGAAACACATTGAGGTAAAAAAAAGTTATTAGACAGATGCAAACCATGACTACATTATGGTTGATATAAATCATGTAGAGGCAAGTTAGTGTGTCCCCAAAGTGCAAGGGCCAACAGTGATGTGACTGCTTATGCAGTTGCACCTTTCTTAAGTCTTTATATGGCATCCACTTTGTTCAGGGCTCATCTCCATCTCAGGCCATGTGGGGTCACTGCGGCTACAGTATAATTTCCTGACAGTCTCAGTTATATTAGCTGTCATTTTCAACATGACCACGCAGCGCTGTTAAGAAGCGCCATGTCTTCCTCCCTTAGAGCAGTGACATTTTTCTTTATAGTTTTAACATTTAAGGCTCTCGCTTCGGATGACTCACTGCCCGCGATGAAAGCAGTCGGCCTTGTGAATGCAAAATGGAGCCAGTCCACTCTTTTGACAAAAAAAAAAAAAAAAAGTGGGAAACAAACTGCAGAATGAGTGTGAATTATCTGTGCCTCTCACAGCTTTTTTAGAAGGGGCAGTGCAACAAAATGACAAGACGTAGCAGCAGACCTCAAGTGAGACTGGCTCTCCATCAGTGCTCAACTCCAGTGAACATCACAAATATCCCAGCGCTGCCTCACAAGAGAGAGCTGAATACTGACGGGAGCAAAACAAAACCTGCATGTAAGTATATCATCAAAACAAAACCCTTTGAAAAACACATGAACAGTGCTGAATTGGGAGATACGGTGAACTGCTCTATTCTTATTTTTATTCATGAACTTGAGGGATCTGGTTTTGTTTTCTTTAGTCTGAAACTCTGGACCGCAAGCACATCATCTATCCCCCTGTCTCCCTTTCTGATTCTCCCTCTACTCGAGTACAACACAGATTCTTTAACCTACTTTTCCTGTTCATTTCACTCCTCATATTTCTACCTGCTACGCCTCCTCTCCCCATTATCCAAGCACATCTTCCTGCCGACCCGTACGGCTTGTCTCTCAGCCGCTGCGAGGTTATCTCATGGACAGTTAGTTGCCTAGCACAGCTGTCACAGTGACCCTGACAGGGACTGAGGTCTACCTCCCTTCCTCCCACTGATGGTCAAAGGTCACACCCTCTCTCCTCCTGGCTTAGAAGGATGCACACATGCTCGCACATTCTGGCACATACACAAAGATGAATCACAGCTGACAGTGTGGCTGCGGTAGAGCAGTAAATAATAGGCAGCCAGTGTTACAGTTTGAGATGTGCGGATCTAAAAATCAGACCACTAATTAGACTTCTTCTGCCTGTGGGCATTAAATAAGACATGGGTTGTGTTTCATATTCATCATTAAAGAAATCGGTGCTTTGAAAGGCAGCAACAACACACTTCAAGACCTACACATAAGAGAGTCAGGAGAAAATAATGGCACCGAAAAAAATAAAGAAATAAAAATCAAAGAGCATCTATTGCTGTTACAATTAATTTAACACTGTCCTGAGCAGCACCGCATTATAAGTCAAAGCCAATGTGCATCAAGACTGAATGACCCAGCGAGCTAAAACTTCAGGGAGTCTTCAGTTATTACTGTGCTCACTTACAAGGAAAGAAGTAATATAGAGCGTGGCCAGGATCCATTACAATACTCCGCTGGAACGTTTCATTAAATGCCTGCATGCGAACGTGCGCGCCCTTGAATGGCAGCTTTTGTGTATCTGCCTTATGTACGGTTGCATTTCTTTCGGAGCACGCCAATGGTTGTTATTTATTGAGCCGCACTCTGGCGTGTGCACGATGAGAGGAAATGGGCGGGGGAGAGGCAGAACAGAGGGACAGAGGAGAGCGAGCGAGGAAGGAGAACGGAGCTGCTTGCCAACGAGCGAGAAGCTCAGAGCAGGCTGCAACTGACGCAGGTTGACAGTAAATGAAAGTGGATGAATACAAATGACCACAGGGATAAGGAAGAGGGGTTGAGAGGGGATGATGGGGGGGGGGGCACGAAGATCGGGGTAGCTCAAGCAATAGCCCATGGTTATGAACATGGTGGGCCCAGGAAGCTGAACCCGGTCTTGTGTGTCTCTGTGTGTGTATGCTTGTGCACATCTCTAATTGTATGTGTTTCCTGTTGGGACATACTTCCATTTAAGCATGGCTGTGTATGGTGCATGTTTAAATGTGCAGGTCAGGTTAAGTGCTCGTGTGCTTCTTTGTTTCATAGTTTTATGCAGCGGATGGGGAACTGGAGGTTTTGTTAGTGTGTTTGTGTGTGTGTGTGGGGGGGGGGGGGGAGCCAGACAAAGAGACAAAGGTTCTCCAGAGATTTAGATCATGTATTATAAATTCAGATCAGTGATTTCAGGATGGTGGGCTACACTAACAGTGCTTTTTTACACCTGATGTGGATCTCAATTGAATAAAATGATAATGTGTTTTACACCTCATTCCTGCACTCCATAAAAGATTTAAGTACTGCTCATGGTATACAGGCTATACACTGTTTATATCCAACCCACACACATACATACATGAGAAAGCATTACAGGTCAACACAAAGGAATGACCATGCTCATTACAAATAATCTGTTCAGTGAGGTAAGGGTGAATTACAATATGGCTCATTTAGGAGGGGAATAATAGGAGGGTGATGCTGGGATTTGCAGACATGGGTGTGGGGTGGCCACTGATGCATGATGAAGGGGAATTACTCCTCAAAATTGACACTGAATAATTCATAAGAAAAAACAGGCTCCACTTTTCAATAAAACACCTGGGTGATTTTCTCAAGTTGTTGACTTCAAAGTAAACTTTTTAAGTGATATGGGCACGACTGTCTGGAACTTAGAAACAATGGAATCCACTTCAGAAACCTCAGTGCAAGAGGCAGAAAAAACTCGCAATTCCTTCATAGTCTATGAACATTTTGCTGGACCAGGACCTCCACCGATTTAGCACTGCACTTCGAAAACATTGTCAGACACACGATGGACCATCAAAATTGATGCAGCAGAATCAGAAATATTGTTTTTATTCCACGCCTTCTTCTTCTCTGACAACACCTGGTGCCTACACTACCCACAATGCAGAGCTTGGTCAGAGGTTCAGGTGTGTTATGTAAGTAGCGGCTAAAGGAGTTACAAAAAGCTTTGCACAACTCTTTTTAGACATGCAGTTGTACTCCCCATGACCTGCAAACAGAACTGTCTTGGTCATTAGTTGATCAAAATTTCTAATAGGCCTTTTTCACAGAATATTCTGACTTATGAAATCCACTTAGCTGCTTCGGTTTCAGGGTCCTGGTATAGTGCATGCTGGCTCATTGTCACACTGTCATAACTTACTGGGACACTTGAACAGGAGCGCCATCATTAATGTTATTACTGTAACACCTGCGTTTTTCCTCTTATGACTGCTGTGAAAAAGGCCTGTTACATTCAGGGTCTTGAACAAGCAGCTAGTGTAAGACAAAGTGGATCAACTCGATGTCCTGGTTTAAGAACTGCAATCATTTTCTCCCTAAACGACTGAACAGGATGTCTTTGTGTATATTAAGTTAATTTATGAAGTAAACTTTGTCGATCCCACTGGCGAGTTTTCTACCTAATAATGGAAACTTGTTCCAGGCAGGAAAATAAACCAGAAGTGCCGTTTCCAAACTCGAAGCCAATCAGTGTTGAGTTCGGTCTCATTATCCCATGAATTAAAATGAAAATTTCCACAGAAGTCTGCTGTTTGAGCTTGTGGAGTGAACTATGAGAGAACAGCTCTGACATTTCCCAGAGACACAGACACAGCACAATCACACGCAGCAATTTCACATACAATAGAAAGAGGAATTAATATTATTCATCAGTAACAACAACAGATGCAGAGTAGTATTACTATTTTCCAAGAACATTGGTTGTTTCCATGCTGTGATTTCACAGTATGAGCAATTTTATGCAAAACTGCTAAGAAGAAAAAGTGGTGAAGATGAACAACCTTGAAAAACGTGATATCTCATGGCACACCACAAAAGATAATTAGGTTTTTTAACCAATTAACATGTTTTCTAAGGAGCAGAAATGCAGGGAGTTGAGACAGGAAAGGAGCAATGGGGGAAGAGGTTATCAAGAAATGTCACAAGACAAGAATATCATTAACTATCCACAGTGAAGGCTTAACGAAACAATGCCTACAGTCAAATCTAAACAGTCTAGCATAGCTTATTTTAATAAAATGAGTCCTTTCAAAATAACAGATGCCTAAATTAGTCAGTGCTGAATTCAATATATCGGAGATTCTTAAATGGACAATCCCAATCATCTACAGACAATCTGATCTTTTCCTTCCACGGACTACAGGTCTGGAAATAAAGTACACTGACTCAACAAGTAGACTATTACTTTCACAATATTCATGTTTGCAGTCAGGCTAAACTGATGAGACATCAGGCCGGCTTGGTACAGTTTCAAACCTCACACAGTTTTACTGCCCAGTTCAGCCTTCAGCTCCTAAGTGGCTCTTACTTCTCCTGTACACTGACAGAGAGAAAGCCTTGAATCTCAAGCAAACATATTAATCTTTCACACACCCACGCAATGGTGTGGCACATGTTTTGACACCAGCCAAAGCAAAGCACTTCCATCAACAGTTTCCAAGCCACACTGGCATAACAAAGAGCACTGTGGAAGACCGCAGGAACTGCTAAGTGATGGGAATAAAAGTGAGGCAAACGGGAAAATGAAAGTTCAAAGATATTTTATTTCTGCTGATCTCATCACAGCGGAGAAAATGAAGGCAGTCAAAGAGACCAACACCAATTTAATGTTATTCACCAGGAGACGTTCTTCTTATTATTCGAATTCACCACTTTCATTGCTTAAATCTTGAGTTCAGACTGTCTGTTTAAAAATGCAAAGACACCCATTTGATTTGGATTCAAGTCTCTATTTCTGTAATATGTTGATTTTTTTTTTTTATTGGGAACATAATTATCAAATGATGATCACCAGATATGAAAATGTTATCAGTTCTTACTTCCTCTCAGACCGCTTCATATTTTTAAGATATTCAACAATATCACGTGGAGAAAAACATGAAGTGTTTCTATTTTTTTTGCATATAATTTGTTATTAATGGAACTAATTTCCTGCAACAGACAACAGACTTGAAAGATGAAACATCTCATGATTGTTGGGGAAGCGGAAATAAACTGAAACCCTGCAGTGTTTTAAGCTATAAAAATGTAAAAATTAACTACTTTCATGACCTGTCAAAGAACGGGAATTTGTGTGAGAGTGTATGTCGTCACTGACTGGTTTGGGTGGAAGTTTAAGCCATTTTAATTTAGATTATGTTCATTAAGGCTTTTTGCGAGAGTAAATCCTCTGGCACTGTAATTATACCAAATTAAATTCTACAAAGTAATGACGCGAGGTCCATTGAGGAAGTCAGATGCAGAAACATATATTTCTAGTAATGCACAAGAGAGGAACAAAAATGTTGATTAGCCGCTTGACAATTTCATCTTTTGTTCTCTTTTGTTCCAAATATTAAAAAAAATATTTTTCTCCATATGAATATTTCTGGAGGGGGGATCCAGCTCTTACTGTATGAAAATCACCCATGCAGAATGTACAGACAGATAGGACGGCTGAGGTTGCGGATTAGACGTGGTATGCGGGCGTGACTCGATTAGCACATTCAAGGGCTAAAAAATAGCATACGAATGACAGGAATAGCCCATAATAGACCTTCAGTGGGCAAATAAAAATAAACTTTTGCAACATTGCGGTGGTATTTTGTTTTGTTTTGTTTTGTCTTTTAATTATTTTCCACAAAAACTGCACTGAGATCAAGAAGTCTCACATGGGACCGTCGTCTCAGCAAACAACGAATCACCTGGAGAGGAGCTGCTGTGAAAAACAGGACTGAAATTTCAACAGCAGACAGTGTACTTAGGGGTCCCGAGTGACACACAGATGTGGTATTCTGGCAACACTTAAGAGCATGTAGATTTCAAAATCTGGCATCATATTAAGCCCAAGGGCAACGTATGGCGCTGCGCACACGGTCTAACCCAATAACAGAAATGAAAAAAGTTATTAAATACAAATACTTCTGCAGTGCAACATGTATGATGCTGAAGTGTTTCTACAGAGACAACTATGCTTGGAGGGGTGATATTACATACATGAGACAAGCAATTTATGGAAAAATTCTATTCACTTGTCACGATTTAATGTTTATTATCAGCGTTTAAATATCAACATATACATATACATTACTGTCCGTTTGGAATCACCTGTTCTATTGAAAAACCTCATTATTTTAGTCTAGTTTTAGTCAATGAAAACTGTTGACATTTCAGGGTTTTTTAAGTCATTAGATTGTACATTTCAGTCAATCTAGTCTAGTCAAAAACATCATTTCACATAAGATTTGATGCTAATCTTAAGGACAAATAAACAGTATTTTCATGTCATGGGTGGTCACTGTTGATTGGTCAGCACAGGACATGAAACCAGTACACGCAGCTCAGGACACTGAGCTATCACACTGACGAGAAAAAACAGTACACACAAGGCGACTTTGCCTCTTCTTTTTTGTTAATGAAAATAAAGAGAGATTTTGGTAAAGTTGAAATTCTTTTAAACTACATTTTAGTCTTTTTCATCAACAATATTGCACGTTAGTGCAGACACAGTTGTCGTCTCGTCTTGGGTGGTGACAAACACACTATATTTCATCATAGTATCCTTTTTTTTATCATATGCCCTTTGATTTTGACATTATTTTCCAGCTCAAGGCAAACCCTCTATTTCTATTTTGACAGTTTCGCTAAAGCAACATGCCTGCTAATTCCCGCTTGTTAGAGGCATTATTGTGTAATTGACATTGAAAGAGAAACCTGCTCCCATTTAAATCAGCACAGAGTTTGATGCTAAGCTTCTAATTTCTTTTATCAATGACTGCTGATTTCTTATATTCTGACTTAACTGTTGCTCAGAGGTTTCTTTGTCTTTTTCTTTGTCTCTGCCTATTATACAGAGTTTTGTTCTCCTTGTACAAAACGTCACTTTTTTGCAAACCTTTCATACAAATTACTATCTATTTGTAAAGACTTTGTACAACCTAAAAACATGAAAAACAATCCAAAAATAGTCCTCTCAGCCATCTGATTGTACCGAACGAGGCTTCTGTGGGTGATGAATGCAAACTTTTGAATGGTAACGTATGTTGTCTGGTAGAGACAGGAGTTTATATACTATTAAAAACCACGAGGGAGCTAATGCGGGTGGCATGTGCTGATAAAAGCACAAAATTAGGCATAGAGTGTTTTCAGCTATGTAATTAACGGTCCACATGTCTAGTGGCTGCATATTAATTGATATGTTTTTTGAAGAGAGAGACGTGTGTCGAGGTGGTGAGGCACTAGCATACCATAATGAACAGCACTGCAAAGGTGTTTCAATGAAGAACTGTTAGAATTGTGTATTTGTGTATCATAAAATGGTAAACTGCAAAAATGAAAGATTCGGCGTCAGATGAGTCTGGATGTAAACAGGATGGCAATGTGCAATTTAATGGAGAGCAATTTGTGATGTGTTTGAAAGTTCAAAGCCATTATCACATCTTCAGCTTATTACATTTCTGACTTGTTTATGACATATGCTAAGAAATGTGTTTATTTTTAGAATCTGTGAATAAACACAAGACTACCTATGCTCGGTATTATCATTTCAGCCATGAGGGGGTTACATGATAGCTGAGAGCGGGCGTTATGTCTGCTGTCATTGGAAGATAATCCATGAAATGAATGGGTTGGCTGGAATGCCAAGAAGAAAACGAGTTTTCTTCCACCAACTTAAGCTCATATTTCTCCTGAGGCAGAAATATGAGGAAGTACGTAATGTTTATCTACTGCGAGATCAAACATCCTCAACTCCACTCGGATACGCCAAACTGGATTCTATATATAATAACATCTTAGAGTCAGCGTCGACGTTTTAATCTAATTCTAATCACACACATGCTCACTGCTGTGACAACGCTGCATCATTTATTCTTACCATCATGTTAGTTTTCTAGACACTAACTATCCAGCTGTTTGCTTTTCCACAGAGCACCACAGTATCTGCTCTCGCCCCTGACTCTGTGGAGCCTCAGAGAGCAGCATCATCCACTCTGCCTCCCACTGTTCCTCCATCCTTGTTTTCCTCCCATCATGCCCTCTGTCATCTCTGTGGCCCCAGTGGACATGGCTGGTGTGACCCTGTCTAAGCCTGATGGTGGTGGAGGAAGAGAGGGATTGGGGGGTGGGGCTCTTTGTCCTCTCCTCTGTCCACTCCCCTGTGCTCCCTTTGGGAGGACACATGTTCAGTGCCTCCATGCATGTGCTATCTCCTCTCTCAGATGTTCACGAGCCATCCGCGGGCAGCGGATAATTACTGTACATACCTGCCGGGCTCCTGTCCTTTTGCTTTTGAGCTGGACTAGTGTTTGCAGTTCTGTGATGTTTTTCACAGTTGATAAGCAACAATGATTTGGAAAAATCCTCTTTTTGCCTTGTGTTCCCTTAGAGATACTGAACATAAATAGAAACTGCACACATCGTAGATAAATGCTAAAAGTATTAACATTATTAACAAAAGGAATTAAAACAATTACCAACAGTTTGCTGCATGTGTTTGGCATGTACGTGGACTGCAGTGTTTTAAGTTGTAAGCAACAGCTCATGCGCACTAGAGTGTGACGGACAGATAAACCGGCCAGGCAGGTATATCGGTCAATATTAGCTTATCAGAGATAACATGCTCTCGAACCTGGTCAGCGTATCAAAGACCTTAATGATTTTGAGCTTGAAACAGAAAGCGGTATTTATATGTCAGTCAATGAGCAAATTGTGCAGGTATGTATATGACAAGTACTCTCACAGTACATGTCTTGGTCAAAAAAAAAAAAAAAACATGCCAACACTTCAAAATACCAGTAAGAAACATGTTTTACTTGGTTCAATCCATTCAAAAACTTCGAGAGTTCAAGAGCTCTCAGGGAGAAAAATAATAATAATCAAACATTCATGTTCTCAAATTACTTACTGTTGCTTTCTAATTACTCAGTTCAAGCTCTTGATTTAATAGCCTAATGTTTTTGGCGTGAGGCCCAAGGGCAACGTGTGCTGTCTCTCCCTCTCGCGCCACCCAAACAAAGTTACTTATTAATGAAAATGTATCATTAACTAGACTACCTCTGCTATATGTCGATAAAGCTTTGTAACATTAATATGGCTTCTAAATAAACTGTCACTGTGTTTCAGCTCCATGGCTGCTGAAGGGCTTCACCAAAGCAACATTTTTCACTGCCCCTGCAATTACAAATAATAGCCTAACAATAACAATATGTAAGATCAGATAATCTCAGATATGTGCCATATAAATTAAAACCAATTAGATGATTTAGAGCTGTATTTCAAGTTATTTCAATGGCAAGCAATTTCCCCATCCCTAAGGGGTCCCAGGATCAGCACCTTGGACAGTGATTATGATCCACCTGTAAGGCAAGAGGACTGCTATTGTCTGTTATTGACTATTGTTTACCATCAGCAAAGCTTTCAGTTCATTTCAGGGACGTTATCCAGAAGCCTGCAGGCAGATAACATTGCATTAACCGGATTCAGAAAATAAAAACACGCTGGAGATTAGTGGGTCGACATCACTGTTCACAATCCTTTCATACTGTGGTGGTGGGAAAGTGCCAGGCATGTGATGCGTGCTGGTCTTAATGACAGCTACAGGTAGATTTATAGCACAGTCCAGTCTGCAGCCTGTGAGTGCTGCTGCTGCTGCTGATGGAAAAAAAGACATTTGATGAAATGGATGTATTATTTTTGGCTGAATGTTTTTGGATAAAGTCATCTCAAATGGATCCACTGTGTTAATGACTGAGGACACTCCTCCACAACATCATCAGATACAGAAGCTCGGAAGGTTCTGGCAAAAACAACAACGGGGTAAGACCTATGTACAAATAACTACCACATGAGCACTAATTTTTAAACCGGGAGCTCCATTAAAACTAAAGTACAAATGTTAAAATGATAAGTCATGGTTTTACAGAGAGTTATGTGGCTGACTGTGTTTTGGCGGGGCGCACTGACTTCCTGCTGTTTCTGCTGGTTGCCTGTCAAGACTCGACAAGTCTCCTGGGGCCAGTTGCATAAACTTAGTTAAAGACTAGTCTTGGCCTTAGTCAGGTATTAAATTGTCAGGTTAGATTAGTCTAATTAAACTTGCCTGTTGCATAAGTATTCAGACTGACGTAATTTGTGAAAGGAAAGAAACCCCTTCCCCTGGCGAAGCCTACGGTGAGAGCTTTGTTGCTATACCAGCAATTTGTAACAAACAATGAGAAGGGTGGATCCCACTAACTACAAGACTGCGTCAAAGGCCACCTACTTGTCTCTGAGCTTTGTGCCCTGTGAACTAAACATGGAGGAATTGGAGGGTACTGAAAGTTGGTGGACCTCTTTAGCTCTCACCACCTTCGTTCTAAACACAAGGAGTCCATCATCCAGACAGCAATCGCTACACAGTCTGTGCCCAGCCATCAATGTGGATACCTCAGCGACTCCCCTGCCACAGCCTTCGCTTCATCAGCCTCACTTATCCTACCGTCACCTTTAAACGCCCAGCAGCCTGGTGTTGTCACCACGCTGTTGTACAGCATCTCCAAGGAGCAAAGGGAACTCCTGCGCCGTGGAGGCTGTTTCGCAGGTGGGACTGTGAAGCTCACTATTCAGGGGCATCTGGTAATCTGTGAAAAGGGCAGTGCGATGACTGACAGCTGGAAAATCAGTGTAAAATCTGTCAATCTTCCGCCACTACGTGTTGCTGCTGCATGTGCAATTTTTTCTCTTCTGGGCATGACACCAGGCTAGCTGTTTCCCCTGCGTCTAATCTTTATACAAGGCTAAGCTAACTGACTGCTGTCTGTACTTATTGAGAGTGGTATCAATCTTCAAGACGAGAGAGCAAATAAGCTTGATTCCAAAATATGAAACTATTCCTTTAAGGTCTCATATATTGATTTGGGTTATCCAGCATCAGTTGGACTTAAATGTGCACAGTCTCCGTGGGCACAGCTATCTTGTTGCAAAGGCACAAGCCGAAGCATGCAGGGGTCTTTACTATACATATAGCCCCTGTTGATCTGAGGCTCCCTTGTCAAACCAAGGACCCTCTCACGGACTCCCAAACACACTAATAACAGCTGTCTCATTTGACCTCTGAGTGGCTGTATAGCACTACTTAGTATGAAAAGCCCTCTACTCCTTCTCTAGAGAAGTTTAAGTGGTCACCCAGAGACACAAATGCCAAAGAAAAATGTTGGGAGCTATGCCCTGAATGACTGCAGATTTCATTTGAGATTCAAACAGAAAGTACTTCTCCAACTCTTTTAGAAGTTACCAACAAAATTAAAGCAGTGAGAGTAAGGAAGAAAGTCAGATATTGTAAGATCACAGACGGGGGAAGTCGAGTGCTCACACTCATGTTGCATAGAGAAACACCACAGCCCCTTTCTGTGTGCTCAAATTCACCCCGCTGCTCTTTTTCTGTGCTTGTTACTGAAGAGTCACTTAAGGCTCTGAGCTCTGCTCCACTTTCATCTCTTCTGGTGTATCAGGCATTTAGCTGTCTCTCACCACTTCAAATAACAACCGCGTCTCTCAATGGGCCTCTCGCTGCCTCTCTGATGTATGGCCTATTAGTACATCCATGTACAGTATGCAAGTTTTGGCTGGGTCATAACTTATTCATCTGATTTGCTCTTAGACCCCTCTGTGAATATTCTACGCTAGCAGACATCTCCCACACATATACTAATGTTGTTTCTGACTGATTCTTTCATAATTTAATTTCTTTTAGCCTTCGGTGATAATTTTAAACACAGCAAATCAAATTTGCATGGTTCACGTGAAAGTACAAAATGCTGCTTGAGTTTCAGATCACAGAAAAAGCTCCAGCAAGGCAATTTCCATATTTCAGCAAATGCATCTGCAATAATTATTTGTCTAATTTGCTTCACACTGGATAGACTTGAACAGCCTAAGGCTCCTTTTCTTGGCCACTGAGCAACTTTTCTGCTTTCTCTCTAAAGTGCCTTGCTCAAAAGCCATATCTGTTGAGAAAACACAAGACGCTGTCCATTCATTGTTCTCCATTCAGATTGCGCAGACGTGTCTGGAATTTAATCCACCCACACATATATTTGTTCAATCTCACGGCTAGAACCTGGGCTGTGCCCCCGGTCATGCTAAGACATCAAAAGCAATAAAAACAAGAACAGAAGCAGAAGCACAAAAGCTGCAGTACCTATATGTGTGTGGCCTTGAGAGGAAGGGAAACAGGATTTTAGCATGCATGGACATGGCAGGGGCTGCTGAGCTGAGGAAAAGAGCACAACAGCGGCTCCTCATTTGAGGTGTTTACTGTATCCAACCCAAGATTGACAGAAAGAAATGTTTATTTCATTATCCACTGAAAGGGTGAGGAAGAACACCGCTTGGCGGGCTGACTGACTGAATGTCTAGGTGCTTGGCAGATGGTGAATCACCTGACTTGCAGCTTGCTTACTGAATGCATGTTTGGTTGGGTGGCTGACTGCTGCTTCTGCTCTCTTCTCGGCTGGGGAATTGATTGTATGGCTGACTGGCTGACTGGCTGACTGGCTGACTGGCTGACTGGCCCACCTTCTGTTTCCAAGAGGACAGAGCCACAGAACACACACACACTCTCTCTCTCACACACACACACACACACACACACACACACACAGATGCAGTGACGTACACGTTTAACCTTCTCTCTCCTTTTCTACACTCTGTGTATACATCAGCTCCCCAGGATGTTGTTATTAATGAGTGCCCTAGAGAGATCTTGCAGTAGATACATGCACTCACAGGATCATACACGCTTATGCACCAATGTCAACGCTTTCCCTGATATTTTTTGCTTTGATTATATCCGATGAAGAACAATCTAAATCTATGCTACAGGTGTGATACATGTTTGTGTTTACGTTCCTGCGTACACAACAATCTGGCCATGGTCAGCCATGATAGAGAGCCATTAATTTAGCTGTAATCAACAGAGAAATCTACGTGTCCAAGCAGGCCTCACACAATCACTGGCTACAATTGATCTGTGTTGGTTAGAAAAACACTCTTACATCTCACACAGCTTTGATACACATCATCTGTAAGCACAAAGCTGCATGACCTCTATGAAACGACCTCAGCTGACCTCAATGCCGCATGCCATCTCTACTCAATATCTCCTTTGTATAGAGATGACATGCACAGCTTCACCTCTCAGTCAACCCTCATAGGACAACCTCGACAATGCCATTCTCTCCCCATGTTAGTCTACATCCCTTGATTCCTCTTTTCACATTGGAGAATGTCACCTTGTCCCCGAGATAAGTGCTAATACAAAGTAAAGCCATGCTGGAATGCGCAAGTACGAGACTTCATTTTCATCCCTGTTTGTGAGTGGATCTGACTATAAGCAGGACATTTGAAAAATATGAAGTATTCAAAGTGAAATAAACCAGGTATAAGGAGAAGCTGATCACAGTGTGGCAGTGATCCTGATATGATTTGCCCCTTTAGCAGAACAGCATCTATTAACATTTCGCAGTGTACAAAACAAAGAGAGACTCAGCAAATTGGGTAATTGCTGGCAGAGGTTTTCATTCTTTAAACACTTAGTCATTCAGATAAAATATCAACTTTTCAGAAGAAAGTTTGATGCAGTTGCGTAACATCTTTCACTGGGATGCATCAAATTAAATTACTGATTTTAATGCACTTCTTTCCTCAATAGTGGCCGATGGAAATGGAGAGGACTAATTACTCTGCTGTGTTTGTTAGTAAAATACTGGCTTTCAGACAACCCGACAAGCTTTCAGCTGCACAGCTGCTTCTGAGGACAGCATTTAACAATTCTAACCCATAGGGAATCGAATCTATAGCTGCAGCCCCCAAGGTATCTATCAGGCTCACAACAAAATCAACAATAACAGTCTGTTACAAAGCAAAGACGGACAGCTGAGACACCAGGCGAGAGAGAGCTGGCATGTGATTGGCCGGCTGTTTATGTGGGCCTACAATCAAATCAGGAACTGCGTTTGGATCTGTGCTGTACTGTAAACAAATTCATCTAACATTACACAAGCGCTGTGTAATTCTAAACTGTCCATAGACATTGAAACTGCAGTGAAAGGTGCGATGTCGCTGGTACGATGTCAATTTGACGATCAACACATCAGTTTCACGGTCTGTTTTCACTGAGAAACACAACACGTCACTGCAGCGCCTGAGCCACGATAATCACACTTTAACATGGGCGGCGAAAAGAAAAGCAAGAGGTTCTGTGATGCACACTCGCTGCTCAGGTAGGCAGGGTATCACAGGCGTTAGTAGTTACAAGACAAAGTAGGTCCTTGGTGCTTTCGTCAACCACGTCTGAAAAGATCCAGAGAGGCTGCTAATTTAGGCAGGTCTCTCTCTCTGGTGCAGCACAAACCAGGTGACAGACATCTGCAGAAGAGTGAACCTCGTAACACTTCAACTACTCAAGCCAGATGGCTCAGACAGGATGAACCCCACAGAGACCACTTAAACATCAAAATGTGTCACACATTAAGAGACAAAACTGTCAAGATTCACTCGTCCCACGGTGAGCTTCAAAAAAAAAGTGTTCAGCGGGACAATATCCAAAATTCCAAAAGTGTTTTTTCATGATATGAACAGTAAAAGGCACTCCTGCCACACAAACCACACTGCGGAAAACTGAAGGTACGAATAAAAAAAGGAAACTGTAAATTACATTAGAATACCAAATGTATTTAAGAAGGTTTTCAACTAAACACATTAGCATTAAATTACATGGAAACATAAAAGAATAATAATTTCACCCTGCTCTCTGCCCTGTACTCTACAGTCTATTTTAAAGCCACGAGGACATTTGTGAATAATGTGCCAGGAGGTTTTTGTGACATTTTAAATGCCATGAAGCAGTTCGTCCTTGCATCCACCTAAAAATGACAAGTGTAAATTTATAGTTTTCAGCCTTTTAGTCCGGGGACTGAATCTAAAATGAACCTTGTAAGGAAAACAAATCCTAACAGTGGTTTGATCCAAACAGAAACACAAAGACTGTGGAGAATGGACACACACTGGCCTCTGTCAGTCTTAATAACTGCATATTAGCAACAACCAATCAGGCTGGACTACTTCTGGGGCTCTTTGATCACTGAGGTGAGATAGTTGGACTTCAGCATTCTCTGTTTCTGTATTTGAAGAGGCAGTTCATATCGAGAGGCTGCTTGTTGCTGTTCTGTGTGTGTGTGTGTGTGTGTGTGTGTGTGTGTGTGTGTGTGTGCGCATGCAGTTCTGTCAAAGTGCCAATTATTTTTTCTATTAGTAGTTGTATGTTTTATTATAAGCTTTTGGCTGCTGTTCCTCCCATTTTAACATAGTAGTTTAAATATGAACACAGTGATTTGCTTAAAGAATCTCTTGCTTAAGAAATCCTGCACTTTTTTTTCCAACACTGTCAAATGCTATTCATGCACCTCCAGCTCCTTGGTCTTTTTTTTCCCACAGTGTCAAAACTAATTGCCTCCATTTCTCAAACCCCATACCCCTTCCCCTGTGAGCAATCAAATATCTTATCTATATCGATATTGGAAGACAGACTGATCTTTGGCATTAGCCCTAAATATGCCACCCACGCCAATTAAAGGGTATATTGTACCTCCTCCCCTCACCATCATCTTCCTTAGACTGTCCCACCATTCAGCCAAGACCAGGTTCACTGCTGCTGTCTATTTAACTTCTATCTACATGGACCTGGAAGATGTTACACTTTAAAGCTGTCTAAATGCCAAAACCTTTGTGTCTCATTGTTCTAACATTATAATTCATCTCAACTTGGTACCTCCTTGTTAAAATGGCATTTGGAGTGATTTCAGGCATACACTATTTCCACTGGACAGCAGCGGACTGAGTTGTGACTGTGTAGGTGAGGCTAGCGGCCGCGTTACACAGAGCTCAAAACAACAACAGCAAATGTGTGGCAGACAAAACACAATCAGAACCACAAGTTAATACATGTATTAGTTTTCAACACTACTTCCATCAAAAGGAGAGTGACACACAAAAGGGACGTGAAGACGTGTGTGCCACTAAAAGCAAAACTGAGAAGAAGAGAATGATTACACATCCACAGAAACAATGAGTCATTCATATAAAGATAATGGAGAATCATGTAATTCCCCTGCTGTTTAATCATCTTACATACCTTGTCATAAGAAACATCAACGTCTTTCCTTTGTCTCAGAAGCCATGTACCATTGGCATTATGAAGTATGCAATTCAAAAAGCTATTAATGCAAAAGAAAGCAACAATTCCCCTACAGCAGCTTTATCTATTGCCAGGTCTGTGTGTGTTTCCCTCTGTGGAACAACACTCCCACTGACAAGGCTGTTTCCTATTATAGAAGCCAGACACTCATCAAGAGGAGCAAGTTTCACTGTTCCCTGGACCCCTCCAGTGGCACCTTCACTTCGCCACTATGCAGCAAGACATTCATTGGTGTCAACTTTAACTCCTCTTCTCTACTTCATTTCTCTTTCTTCATTTCTGGAATAGTTTGGCTCTCTGAGCTTGAAAGCATCCACTGCAGCTCAGACATGCGGCCATTCAACTTTTCTCTGACAAATTCAATCAAACTGTACAGCCTCTGTGGCCTCAACCTTCAAGATAATCCCATCTGTTTTATACAGAGAACTTCCTGTGTTTGAATTTGTCATTTGATTGGTTGTTTGTGGTCAACTACTTTGGTCCAGGCTGAATTTAAACAGCGATTTGATGGACTGACACGACATTTTGTGTAGGTATTCGTGGTCACCAGAGGATGAATCCTACTGACTTGTCCTCCAGCATTACCACTAAACCAAAACCAAATCATTTTTGGTTTTGAGTGAAATCCCAATCCGAATACTTTGGTATATGACAAAATACCTGTAAAACTAATGACATTCCCATCAGCCTCAGCTGTACTCTGTCTTCAGTGTTCACTTGCAGCAGACTAAACTAAGATGGTAAACCTGGTAAATATTACCTTTCTTAAAATCGACATGCTTGCATTTTTGGTAGATTGCATGCTTATGTTACCATCTAGCTCACAGCTGTGCCTCTTCACAGACTCACAAATTCACTAATATGTCTGTAGAACAGGAGCTCTCAACTACACCAAGAGCCATTTTTCTAAGCAGACACTGTGGGGGGCAGACTTTCAAAGTATCAACAAATACTTATTTATTTAATATTTTCACTTTCTAAAAATGAATGTTATTTTTATTAACGTACATAGGTGTGAACAGACTCCTAAAAAACATGGAAAATCCATGATAACTTAATGAATGAGTCCTTATCGCGACATAAAAATCCTCTTCAGGATCCAGGAGGCCAACAAAAATACACAGTTTGAGACTCTACAACAGTTGGACAACGAATATAAACCCAAGTGATGCCTCTTGCATCTAACAGACAAGCTTCGTGATTCTAAAAACAACTCTGGGGTTCCCTCCAATAGTCCAGCCAGTGCACTCAGCTGGCTGCAGGGAATGGACAGCCTGGGAGGTCTGGTGCTGGGTCCACGGGGTGGAGAGGACGGAGCTGGAGAATAATCCGATTCTGAATAACCGGTGACTTATGAATTTTGAATGAAACAGACTTTTTGGCGTGTTGCCAGAGGTTGGAAAGCTAATTGACAATCACTCTCAGGACAGACTGGGCTGCAGACTCTGAGTCTTGTACACACATTTTTTCTGCCTGTGTTTGTATTGAGAGCATTTACTCAGCAAGTTTAATTTAACGATTTTTGACATTGGACAGCTTTGCCTCGTTCTTCTCTGTGTCGTTCCCACTGTGGGATAAAAGAGCAACAGCAGAACTCCAACTATTCTTGTTGTTTACCAAAGTGATTAAAGAGTTTGCATTCAGTTAATCGCACCGTATTGTTTACATTGGCAAAATAACATCAATCCTGCAGATAAGGTAAGAAAATCGGTGGCAAGAATTGCTGACATATTAATCCTGTTTAAATGATATAAAGATGAATAGATCACAGGAAAGTTTGTTTGTTTGAAATTCTGCTTGAAGGAAAAAAAAACGCCTCCTCTGCTCAAACTGAAATGTCGGAAAGCACAAAAGGTTGTACTTTACGAGATACTGGGGATGATTTAATTACTTACGATACCCACACTGTTGACCAATGTTGAATTATTCACAGAACATTCTGACTGCAGACGGGACACGTGTATCTCTCCTGCTGCTGTGTGATGTGAACAGGATTTAGTCTAAACTGCAGAAGACCTCATACTGCACATCCTATAGGCAGCTGTGAAGGATATTATTGTAAAGAATCACCCATTAATCTAAACCACGGCTGCAACGAATGATTGTTTTCATTGTTTGATTAATCTGACAATCAATTGTGTGGTCTATGATCTGACAGAAAATAGTGAAAACTACCACAATTTCTGGGACCCCAAGATAATGTCTTCAAATTGCAGCCAAAACCCTAAAATTCGAGATTCACTGTACTATAGCGTAAGACGAAGACAAGTTGGAAGCTGGAAATTATTGACTGTTGGGCATTATTACAGTTAATCGACTTATTGTTTCAGCTCTAACCTGAATTTGTTCAGATTCTTAACTGGAAAAACTAGATGAAAGAATGTACATCAAAATCAAAGATGAACATGAAAGGCTTTTGGGGGGTTTAGGGTGAAGTCTGTGTATATGCCTTTGATAACAATAGCTACAAAAAATAGCACTTTGCAGTTAGTTTTGCAATCAGA
Source organism: Chaetodon auriga (assembly GCF_051107435.1). Classification (NCBI taxonomy): domain Eukaryota; kingdom Metazoa; phylum Chordata; class Actinopteri; order Chaetodontiformes; family Chaetodontidae; genus Chaetodon; species Chaetodon auriga. Next base: position 18,203,643 of record NC_135078.1, on the reverse strand, counting down.
TGTATAATATTAAGCTCTTGGAAACACAATTTCAAGCTGAAGCGGGCAAAACTGCACTGCATCGACTGATTTGCATCAACACAAACTCGACTGTGCGACTCCACCCACCTCAACGCAAATTCATTTGAAGGCAAAAATGACCAAACCGCCAAAAGGTTTAATCTATTTCTTTAAAGTCTGCATCAAGTATAGCATCATACTCATGCCATATGTGTAGCCAAGCCAAGTAAACTCTTCCCATTTAGTCAGGCCCACATTGCTATTCAATACAGCAGCAGAAGACAAATTCTTGTCTTCAGTTCAGCTACAATGGATCTTGTTTATGTGGCAGCATAGGGACAGTGGTTTATAGCCACTGTGTATTTGGTGCAGTTTAAATCTTGACTTCTTTCAGATCTATGGAGCTCTATTCATCACCAGAGAATACACCAGGGAGCAGAGACACAAGTATACTGGGGAAAATTATGTACTGTATATACAACTCCTCTATGGGGAGGATGTGAGACACTCAGACAGAGCAAGAAAGAGAGAGAAAGTGGAGGAAGAGAAGTCGGGCACTTAGTGAGAAGGCAAGAGCATTAAAGAGTCAGTAAATATCAGCGAGTGAAACAGTGAGTATGATCTGCAGAAGAGGTATGCACTACCATTATAATCACTTAAATTAGCTTGGGCGCAAGAAAAGGGTTGTCATTGCCAGACTGCGTTGGCTTGCAATAACTCTTGGCATGCAATTCCAAAAAGGCACGACGCTGAGCACGCTGCACTTTCTGAACAAAGAAAGACGATCAACGGAAATACAAACGTGACAAAATCTGGACATTAATCCCAACGCAAAGTCACGATTAAAGCTCGACAAACACGCATTAATGAGACCGTTCTCAGGTGACATTCACGCTTTGCCGACCTCAATAAGTCTCAGTCATCATCAAACTGTGTACACAACAGCCTCACGTCCAGTAATTGTTCAGCAATTAACAATAAACATTACATCATTTTTGCTGCCATGTCAACATTTGATTTGGATCACAATAACATTTACTTCTGCAACAGTAAAAAAATAGATTTGTAGAAAAAAACAGACACACACACACAACAAACAAGCATTTTATAGTATGATTACCTTCTGGCTCATTAACTACTAGTAACTATCATAGCCACTACTATGAGCAAACATGGAGTATAATAAGACCAGATTTCTCCACAGTATAAATGGGTAGCATGCCCCTGGCAGCAAAGTAAGTCGATTAGTGTTATGTCTTACATCTCAATGTACAGCCTTAAATCCAGGTAGAAATTAAGAGGTGTTCTTCTCATGGTCATAGCTACTCATTCTGATAAAGGTGGTTAACAGTTCATGTTTATAATTGTGATTTATAGGTGTATGAATCACTGTCTAACTGCCCACACATATATCCATAAATAAAAAGTCTGTAGTAAATAGAGAGACTAGAGTTACCATCTATGGTGCACTGAAAAGATTTACACTCTGAACAGCATGTAATGAAATGAAATCCCTTCTGTGATGTTACCAGTCTCTTCTCTATATGTCACTTTCAGCCAAGCTGACTCATAAAGGTCTGTGTACGCTTGGTTAAATGGCACACACATTCTCAGAGTGCACTCTTAAAAACTCCATTTATGTAGCACTTTTCTGAAGTGTTTACAATGCTTTACAAAAAAAAAAAAAAAATCATGTGATGAGGACACCAACCTTAAGCAGGCAAGAACAAACTGGGAGAGAAGACCACTCTTTCTCTGTGAAAAGTATCAGCTTTCTTTTTGTTCCTACACACAATATAAACACTGAAGATGAGCTGGTCTCAGTCACAGTACAGTTTTTAACATTTGTTAGGAATCTAGACAAAATAAGAAAGTCCTTTGGTACAGGAGAATGACCCAGTTTGAAGTGCATGGAGCATGAGAGATGGGACTGGCTTAAGACCAAAAGACAAACAATGATTCAATATGATGGACAGACCTGCAGTCTCATTGCATACTGACTCAGGGGAAATATGCAAGAGGGCATACCTGACTTATTGTGGCACACACGCACTGTGTCATATTTGTGTACTGTGCAGCTCACAACTTTAAAGCCACTCACTCAAATTACAGTGCACAGTGGGTACGTGCAGCATTGAAAGCTGTTGTGGGTACGTGCACCACATTACATATCAAATACAGTCAAGCTCTCCTGGGCTTAGATATATATTTGAGGAATTATGTAAAAAGACTTGATAGTAGTAGACCCAAATCATACAAATTTCCTTTCTCTCTCTCTCTCCAAGGCTTCCACTTTAACATCAACACTGCCCATTTGTAGCTAGTGCAAGTCCTGACAGTGGGTGTGTATGATAAATGGAGCAAGACAACGGAAGACAAATGGGTTAAGATGCCGATGAGATTTCAGTCGCTGATGGTGTACACACTGTATGGGGTGGCATGGTTTCAGAGTGTCCGCTGGTTGTGAAGCCTTCCTGAGAGCAAATACAATGAAGACTGGCAATTCTATAAAACTCATCTAAGACCACAAGCAAAAGCATGTTGTCATTACTGACTTCCTGATAGATATTCCATTGATCTTGACTTTTTTCACGTGTGGCTTCACAGCATATTACCTACACAAGCAGCAGGAAAAAATGTGTCACAAATAGTCAAGATACACTTAGAGTTTCCAACTTGTTTTTTTTTTTTTTTCATCCCCAAACCCTGCAGTCTTTGAAATATGACTTTCTGATATGTTACAGCTGAGCCTTGAGTCATCTTGGGCTAAATGATGTAGATGAACACAGGCAGGTAGGGCATTCCTGAGGGAAAGGATGGAAATAGGGCACAGCCATTCAGCGCTCCAACATGCCCTGCAGACACATGACTTTTTTTTTTATCGCTCCTGCATCTAGAAAAAACAGATCAAGTGTATCAGACTACCACATTTTCCTTAGCCCTGCCTGACTGTGTGCATATGTAGCCAAATGAGAAGTATCACAGAAACAGCAGGGCCTCTACAACTCCTGTATGCGCACCGTGAAGCTGTGAACGGTGTCCTTGACTCCAAAACCCAGTGCCAGGCAAACTTTCCTTGATATGATCTGGACAGATGTCAAGTGTGGCAAATATCAGGCAACCGAGTGTGTTATCAGCGATCCTAACGTGGAAGGAGAACACTATCAACAATTTTTCAGAAGTGTTGCTTTGTCATCATGATGCAATGGTCATGTCACTTCCTCCATCTCCTCATTTCCAGTGACACGCCAGCCCTCCTCAGCATGCTGCCATGGAAGATCGCCGAGCTTGAAACATTTTGCAATCAAATTAGCTGCCATTCCAGCAAAACTTTATTTGCAATCCTTCTAGTGGGATTGGGCAATTGGACAAATACATCGAGTCCATTGCCAGTTGGAGTTTTTTTGTACGATTCTTGTTGCTAATTTAATGGTCTGCCACTGACGTGTGAGAGCCACAGCTCAGCGACAGACTGCTGTTCAGTGAGCTAACCCAGCAGCACAAAGAGGCCAGGCAGAGAGAGGCAGCAGGGGAAAAACAGCTTGTAGAGCCAGAATATTTTCACATCTAACTCTGCAAATTAAGGGTTTAGTTGGTGATTGCTGGAACAATGGAAAGACTGACAAAGGCAGTTTTGGTAAGCTTTGTTTTGTTTATCAAGTTTGAATGAAGTGTTTTATGATGAGTTAACGAGGTGATTAAGTCTTGGTTTGTCTAATAGAGACACTGGAAATCATGCAGCCTTTCTTTGCAGCCTGCTGGTGACAAAAATGGCTCCATCTGAAGTTGAGTTGAGTTAGATGCAACATAATGGAGACATTTTCAAACACTTCTTTCCACCTTTATACGAATGTACTTTGTGCATTCACTCAGCAAATTAAAAGTGTCCTTAAGAGTTTTCTTGTAAACAAACAGTTATGTTTACATTCAGTGTTTCTCTTCTGACTGCATTGTGCATACCCTTGAGACCTGACAAACATGTGGAATGTATCTTCTTCCTCAGTATAACACTTGCACAGATGATTTTCGCAATATTTCTAATCATGCAATGTTTACATCAGCTTGCAGTCCTTGCCTTTGTGGATGCATTACTACACCTCTTTGCACTTAACCAGCACCAACTGTTGATCAGTGGAATAGCATGAAACTCGTGGCAGGAAAGGGTTCTGTAAGCACGCACTTGCATACACAGTGCAAACAAAATGAGGACCCACTGGTAAAAAGCTTGCTCCATATCACAACTAGTGCTCAAAATCTCCACAGTGTGACTCCACATTTTGCCATTTTTTGCATTGGACAGGTTTGGCTCTTTTTTTCTGTGTGGTCTTGCTGTTGGAGAAAAATATAAATCCCATGATTATAAAACCCTTTGATGGTGGAAGTACCAAGGTTGCATCAGAAAAATCATTAAACCCAATGCAGACCAGACACCAGTAGGTCACACATTTAAAAAAAAAAAAGAAAAGAAAAAAGAGAGAGCGAGATTGTAAAGACAGCCGTCAACATCTCCAACTAGGTCACAAAGTTTAAAGTGAGCATCTACACAGCAGTGTGATGAAAAGTGCTTTAGACAAAAACTTCCCATCTTCTCCTACTTTCCACAAATAAGCTCCCTACACTCCTCTTTCCTGCACTCTGCTCACTGTCCTCAAAGCATCCTCATGAGATCTCATCACTAATGAAATCAGTGCACCCCTCTAACTAATGTAGCCATGGTGACTATTTCCCAAATGAGCAAGGTGACCTTCTGCAAAATGCATTCAGGGAAAATGCAAGCGGATTATGATTCACCTAAAACGGGGTGGATCTATTTCATACTTAATAAATTGAATTTATCGTACAACTGGCCATAATGTTGAGCCAGGGAAATTTACAGTACAAATCAAGGTGTGGGGGGGATTGTTAAAGGGAAGCCACTGTCAACATTATCTCTAATGTAATGTCTGTAAGATTGACAGATAGGGATAAGTCTTTTGTACATCTCTGAAAAGCTGCTGAATGTGTGCTGTCAGGTGTCACTATTGGTCAAAAGTGAAAGCTATAGTCTGTGCTTTATGGTTTTAGCCACTACTTTCAGTGGGAGTGACGCTGCCTTTTTTTTGGATGATCTTTGGAACTTAAATCACTGTGTTTGAGTGATGAACATGCAACTGTAGGAACAAGAAGAAAAAATTTTTGGGATTGGATTTTTCAGTTGTTGAGTATTGTCAGGCAGTTAGCACAGAAGGACAGACTTGATCTCAATATGCATTGTGCAACGAATGTGAAGAAAAAAAAGTGGGTATTTGAAACAGGTTTGCCTCAATAAATTCAGGTGACGGTCAAGATTTAGGAAACATTTTAAAAAAATGCCCTTTAAATTTGGGATCTGCAAAGACAAAGAAAGTGATAAACTGAAAATCACTGTAGATGACATTAACTTCATCAACAAGAGATAGTTTCATAAAAATCCTGTCAGGAAGCTCCCTGTCATTATAAAGGTATTAAACCAAGCAAAGCTGGATAATCCTAGTGGGCCTGATCTAACTTGTGTACAACAGAACGGTCTCTCGTGATGATGTAATTACAAAATTGGTAGGCAATCTGAAGAGTTCTGCTAATGGCTCTGTAATAGGAGCCATCAAGACCCGCCTGTCCATTCCTCTCCACGGGTCTGCCATGAAATCCATCTCCTGTTAATTAGCAAATGGTCCTGGGATGATTCATTGAAATCAACACACACACGTCACAGTCTAAAACTGCTACTCCACCGAAAAACTCTTCAATATCAAATACACACACCCTGTCGGCTTATAAGTTCAAAAGATGGCTGCAGCCTTCATAGAGCGCTCGCCGTGGTCATCTTGAATTCATGTCAGTTACAGTGGATTAGAGCAGAAAAAGGATCACAATGTCCATAAAAACTTCCCAAACAACTAATGCAACCCGTTCTACTTTACAACTGTCCATCACTGTGCTCACTATATTCCAACACAGTTTTACCAAAATATGCTAACTGCTTTCCTTTGTAGCCAGCATACTAGGTTGTTTACAGTTGTTCTACTTTTGCATGTTTGTCACAGCAGTTCCCCATTCAAGCCACAAATAGACACAGTATATTTAGCCATGATTTGGCAAAACAATGACTGTACTGACGATAGAGATGAACAGACTATTTCTGCTCTCAACCTTTCAAGCCTACGTCAAAAGATGAAATCATCAATTTTGGAACAAAGCAGGTAAATAAGCAAACATTACTTTTGTGTAACAATAGAGCATTTCAGTGCAAGGTCTGCTGATTTCTTCATGACTGATATCAACAACAACAAGAAAAATGGCCATTTCAGGTTGATAACTAGATAATATGAAGCGTGTGGGAATTCAGTCCTAGCCCACCCAGTAAGTCCACAACAGAACTGATGAACTATGAATTATTCATGTGTGTTTTCAGATGGGTTGCTTCTTTTTTTTTTTCCAATCTGTCTCAAGGAAACAAAAATGCAAATTACAAATGACCTTGTGTTTCTGCAGGGAAGCTGTGCTGTACACCACAAAAGTCATGGCATAACTGCTGGCAAGCCTCAGCATTCAGTAATTTGTTAATGCTGTCTCACCACAATCACCTTCAAGTTCAACCGTTTTCATTTAATTACAAATTTGATTTAATTCGCTTTATGACCATCATAACACAGACACTTCACTCATACGTAAACCACAAAAGGGTATAAAAACTTCAAGACAAATCAAAGTATGTGTAAATGTGGTCATCTGTTCATGTCCATGAGAGTCTGCACGCAGCCTAAGATTTATGACCACGTGGTCCGTTTATGATTCAATCATATTCTGCCAAGAAACATGTGAGAAACATCACTATCTGAGCCTGCGTTCGTCTCAAACTGCTTACACAACAACTTACACACATAGTAGAAACATGAGTATCCCATTGACTCTACTTGTCAATAAGTATAAGTGTAATATCTGGGCATCCCAGGGGCTTAGGGCTTAAGGCATGAACCAAGAACTGGAATATTCCCAGTTTGAGTCCAGCAGGGGACCTTTGTCATTCTGATTTTTCTCTCCCCTAAAATAAAAACACCCCAAAAATACTCATTGTCAGTCAAATATTCACTGGCCTTTTAATTCTGGCTTTGGCTGAACATCTGGGCCTCTCATATATATCATTGGCTTGTCTAAGCTTATGGCCTGAGACTGGCTGCCTGAACAAATGTTGTTTTGCTTAATGGTACTAACAAACCAAAGAGATGAGCTGAAAGCAGCCTCAAAGCTTTCCATTAATTTGGTTCAGTGATTTAATGCAGATAGGACTTGTTTGCAGTAATATGTATGGACAATTACTCAAGCTAATTATTCATTTAGCTTCCTTTCACAGTGATATGGAGCTAGAGTGAAGTGGTGGAGATTCAACCAGCCAAAAGGTTTCTTTCATGTTTCTTGACCAGAGCAGGCTGGTTCAGATGTCTGTCTGTCTGTCTGTCTGTCTGTCTGTGTGTGTGTGTGTGTGTGCGTGTGTGTGTGTGTGTGTGTGTGGCAGGTCTTCAGATGAGAGCTGACACATTTGGCAGGAGACATGTGGGCCTTAGAGGCAAATCATTCAGCACCAAGAAGCTGAAAGAGGAAAGGGAAATCAATAGATGTAAACAGCAAGTGTGAGAGCAAGACAGAGACAGAAGAGACAAAAGGAAAGATTTCATAAAAAAAAAAAAAAAAACGGGGTTGTAAATGTATGTCAATATGAGCCTATGCCCACAGACAATGTTATTTACGAGCATGCCTGTGTTTGTGTCAGTGAATCGGGAGATGGAGACGATACGTGTGTCAAAACAACACAGTGATTGACAGAAAGAAAGACAAATGGCAAAGGGGGAAAAAAAACCCAATAATCATAATCTTAAGGGAAGCAATCTGAGAAACATGCATGGCGTATTAATGCCTAGCATGACGGACACTTCCCACAACAGCTACCTTCATTAAAATGCAGTATAAGACCCCTGATAATGTTTAGGGAGCCTTGCAACGAGCTGTCAGGTTGCTAACTGTTAGTCCATTTCTTGCAGCAGGTGGTACAAAATATTCCAAAGTACCAAAGTATCCACAATTGCGCGTTTTCATGCCCTGAGAAGCTCATTGCTTTTCATTCCCAGCTGCTGCTGCTGCTGCCCTACTATCTGTTGCAACCTCGCTGCTCTATCAAAGGCACTGAGTGAGATCAGATGTTTCCATTGTGACATCACTGGATGCGAGTTGTGTACATTAGAGGTCTGCACATGTTTTTTTCAAACTCATTCCTCACCACTCCCACTGATAAGCCATCCCACAAGTGCCCACTTTTAGAGAGAATCTGATCACCCAGCATCCTCATACCTAAGTGACTGAATAGGTCAATTGCCAATGACTTCCAAAGCGATATATCACCGTTGGCGATTACCAGTGGCAAGCTGGTGCTTTGTGGGCCTTCATGATACTGTCGCAAAGGACAAGAAGAGCGCTCTCCTGAGTAAAGCCCTATGTTTGTTGACCAATCCATCCACACCACCTTCCTTCAAATACAGACTTCTTTATGCTATGTTACCTGACCTCCTCCTTTACTCCTCCCTACTATGGCCACTAATGGTCACCACCTAACGATAAAAAGAAATATGGGTCGTACTAACCTACCTGCAAAGGCAACCTGCACAGGTCTTGTGAAGAGGGGCGTCAGCTTTATCAACTAAAATAGCTATATCAGGGGCCGAGAAAGGAGAGAAAACACACAAAAGGTATGCCTGTGAGTTACATTTGTTTTTAAACTAGAGCCTGTAATGATGTCTTGCTCCTCTGTATCGGTAGTATCTGCCTCCACCAGTTTTCGTAAGCTTTCCCCAGAGATAAAGCAGACGGTGTCATTTCCTGTAATTCATCACGTGAGCTACACAAGCCACAGCACTGGATGGCTTACTATCCCCACCTGATAAGACACTGCCAACTAATCAATGATGAAATTTGTTGCCAACTATTTTTCTAATTGACTTTATTCAATTTAATCATTTAGTTGTTGAGGCCCTACAAAACAGAAAATTAGCCATGATCAATAATTCATACTGTACGTCTGTACAAAGCTATCAGCACCGCAGACCATCGACCAGACCGGTCGGTAGACCAGCTAGTGTCTTTATCACCCTGTGAGGAGTGTAATATGATCAGTACAGCACAGCCAGCCAAGAGCTCAGGGAATCACCCAGCATCAAGCAGGCAGTCTAGAGAGGTTTTGGCCTGGAGCCCGTGACAAGGCTGTCCTTCAAAAGTGGTTTTCATGCATTTTATTAGTCTAGCAGATGACCAGTTAGGAAAAGGGAAGCAGTGGGGAGCTCCGAAAAATAAATGAGCCTTCCTGCTGGTAAAAAAATTCGATGACCAGTCTTCTCCGCTTCACATATGCCGTCTGAGCTCCGTTTCTATTGAGGATATCACCATTTCAGCATAGCTCCTCTCTTTTATGAAGCAGTAATGTTTTCCTACCGGCAGTCGAACACACTGGCCTGTGGTTCCTGCTGGACACTGTCCAGTTTTCACATTGGACGATATGTTCCCTCAGCAGGATCCCACTTCGCCTGTCTAACTGCCGTGCTGTACGACAACAGATGTGTGCACTGAACAATTTTCCAAGTTGAGAACTTTCTTTTCAATGTGTATTTGCTTTGGTATTGGACACGACTTGATCTGTGCACAATTCCACTGTCCTACAAAATTGCATTATCTCCTTTTTATGCAGTTTTGATGGGAAGGAGCTGGATTATGTAATGATCACAGAGAACTACCTGACCTGTGAACAAGAAAGCCTCTCCTGCTACCACTTTCTTTGTTGTGACACTAAAATTGATGGCAATCAATGAAATAGATTCGCTCTGTCACTTCACGCTCCACAAAAGAGCAGCAGAGACTGTTAAACTGTCACTGCATTTATATTTCTAAATGTGCCAGCTCGAAAATGAGCTCTACCCTACAGTACATGCTGTACTGCAATACATCAATATACAGTATGCTTCATCATCACATGTACCAACATATTTTGGCTCAAAAAAAATCTATATATATGTATATATCCTGTTGATAGCCACTAGACTTGTACCTTACACTTCAGTCCCAACAGGAAATGGTATGAGAATTTAGAGGACTTGTTAAGGTAACACTAACCACCTTCACAGACTGTACTGCCCCTCACATTACTGTAAGATGTCCTTCTGAAATAGGACAGTACGTTAAAGCTACTCCAGAAACCTTTCATAATCCCAAACCCTCATTTAACGCGGTAATGTGAAATCGGTAATGGCTACATTAACGATTTCACACACACACACAAAAAAAAAATCAAAGCTAAACAATAGACATGTGTAGAGGCCAGTGTTCTTGAGGAGTGTACCCTGGTGTTTTAGATGGAGGTTAGGTAACTTTCTACATGAATTACTGATGAAGAATGTCACCTCATAATTGTATTACAGACAAGGCTGACAGGCAGACTGGTGACTGTTAATACTATAGGCTTGCTAATGGATTCTGGGTAGCTTTAGAGTGGCATGGACTTTTATGGCTTCCCATTAGAGTTTTTGGTTATTGTCCATCCTCTCAATGAATGGAATATAACCATATTCCACCCACTTCTATGCATGCATATGTTGTATGACCAGGGTCACACTACAGCTGTTTTATAAGATAATAAAGTTCCTGGATTAATTAAAGTCTTAAGTACCTCATTATTGAAATTTACTGTACCATGATGCTTTTGGCTTTCTCCTTAGACACTGTGGCTTTACTCCACGTTTGACAGAATAAAATTGACTGCCCACCTCGATGTGTCTGCACCAGCAATTTCCTAATGCACATGCTCATCTTTCAAACACTGGGTCAGTCACACGACTGGTCTGGAGAACATACTCAATACACCTTCCTTTTCTGCCTGAATGACCGGGTCAATAAGACAAGGGGCTGGCATTCACGTAACTATCAGCCCTGCCTGCCTTTCATACTGTGACGCTATCATTAGAAAATCTCAGGGTTAAAAATTGTCAGTAACCACATTTCATTACCCCAGCTACATGACGTTTGATGCTGATCTCTGCTAATGTAAAGTTTAGTACCATGTCTGCAGCATGTTCATTAGCACGTCCGGCACATCTTTCACACGCCTGGAGTACAGCCATACAGTAGATGTGTATTCTGCCAGTTCTGTAGCAGCCTAAGCAGTATGATTATGGCCATGACTCGGGTTATATATAGCCACGTAGCCAATAGCAGTTCCTGCCTCACTCACAAACACCCCTGGGATCTAATGACATAGCCAGGGGGTTATGCTTTATACTGGCTAAAAACCTCACTCTGGCACTGACAGTCACAGTAGGAGGAGAGGACTGGTTGGAGAAAAATCAACGACTGTTAAATACAGCGTAGAGTGAGAGGGCAGGGAGTACGTTTTCCAATCTGCTGCCGCTGAAGGGACAGAATGTCCAGATGGAGCACCCTCTATCCCTTCCCTCCTTAGATGTTTCACCCTTTTTTGTTTTGACATTTCCCTTTCCACCCGCAGAATCACCAAATTTTGACTGCCATTTGACAAAGAGAAGAGAAATCATGATGCTCCTCTTCACTGACATCTCCTCAAATAAATGAACCCCCCCTCGCAACATCCCCATGGCACGCAGAGACAAACAGTAGGGGTGAAATGGGAGAAATGCCACATCCTCATCAAAGGATGCTCCAGATTCTTTCTGAGTTCTCGCAGAGGCCTTGAGCAGCGTCCAGCCTCAGCCTAAATTGTGACACATTCGGGTGATGTGTTTTACCTTGGGGCTGCTGGACCTTGCACCAAACAAGCCGCTTGAACACACACAACAACATTCACAGTCATCTGAGGGAAAGATTTGCTGTCTCTCTACATATGCAACATTGGTATCAACTGTATGCGTTGAGCAAGTAGCTGGCTCTTCTTATTAGTTGTCTCCAGGGACACTTCCTCAGACGTTAATATCTGTCTGTTATAATCAGGAAATATGTCGTTTATCTGACTTAAAGCAACAACTTGATTGCTGAGTTTTTCATTTGACGATATGTGACCTGCTGCTGCCTTGTTAATTGGAAAAGTCAATAAAGCACATGGCTTAAATGTAAATAACACATGCGTCATGCTAGGGCTGGCCGATTAATTGAATTATATTTTCAATTAGGATTTTGGCTTCCACTGATTATGAAAAAAAAAACTGATCAAGACAAAACGATCATTGTGCTGCATTCCATTTTGTAACGATGATGTCGTTCTGTCCAGCCCACTCTCTCTCTCAGCCAGGCTGTGGCACATTTAGCTCAGCTCAAGCCATGATGACGGAAAGACATCCTTTGGTCAACAAGAAAGGTAAAACCAATTCAGCTGTTAGACAGGAACATATCACATGCGGTGCAGGTGCGCACACCAAGCACATACACGCACACTCATACACAGTGAACTTGTGCTGGGAGAGCAGGCAGGGATGGTCGTTCCACACGGTGGTCGTCCCAAAACCCTGTGCATATGACACCGTGAAGCACAGGTATCGACTGTGTATGTGTAACATGCTCAGAGCTGACAGTGTGTCGCCACACATTTTAGAGGTATTACATTTCAATTTAATGCATGATGTTTCAAAATGACCGCGAGTATGATTTTTGCCATAACAAAGCAGCCCAACACCACACACCACCTGTGTAGGCTGAAGAGTATCTGACTATATCTGCTGAAAAGCTTTACAGCCAGGAGGAGGAGCTTAGCTGCATGTTCTCAAAGGCTGCCGAAAGGCCTTTGAAAACAATCCAATAAATGCCAGGAGGGCAAACTCTCTGGTATTTGGATGATACGATCAATAAGGCAATATGCCAAGTAATGCTGTTTTCATGAAACAATGGATTATGAATTTTAAATATCAGATGTTGATTCAGATGTTTCTTTTTTGGCACTAATGTGCTATTTGGGGGTTTCAGTTAATTGTAATTGACACAGAATGAAAAAACTAACTGCAGCTGTTTTGCTTTCATGCAACAGCTGCTGTTTTTTCTCTGATTGGCTTGCAATATGCTGTGCAGCACATAATCACATTGTTATTGTGATCAATGGGTCAAGATATGATTCCCATCTCCAACACAAGATGTGCTCACTTTATGACATCCACACCAGATGAAGGCCCTTGTGAGACATAATGACGAAAGACATGCAACCTAATGGATGCACATAAAAAACACAACCAATCAAATGACCTTATTGACCAGTAACTAATGATCATGCTGGGCTGTGGTGTACAAGGGGCAAATTTTGATTTAGCCTGCCATTAGGGTTCCTGTATATGTGATAGATCGCACTGTGCCTCTTGCGTAATTCACCTCCTGTCTAAAATTTGATTAGTTTGGGTTAATCTACGTGTAATTACCCTCCTGAAGCAGATGTGACATGTGCTTGAATGATCTCTCATGCAGCTGCATGGCATGAATATCTCCTGTTAAATTTCACTGTTAGGATCACGTCTAAGTTCAATGCCAAGGTTTTAACATCACATGGGTGTTTCAGGCCAGCACACCACTTCGCAATGTCACTTCCATCTGTGCTCTCATCGCTCCCTCCCTCTCCCTCTCCCTCTGACTTCTCCTCCATGTGACTGTTCTGCCACTGTGACAGGGACCATTCTGTCTGTCGGCCAGACAAGCCTGTGTGCTTCCTATAGTTGACTGCTGACTGGGCCTGCAGGCACGCATCACTCATGTCTAAACATTTATACGAGTACATATATATATATATACATAAATATAAAGGAAGAAAGAAAGGAAAAGAGTGATCTGTTTGAGAGAAACTTAGATCCGCCACAGTCACTTAAGCCAGGGAGCTGTGGTGACCTTCTCAGATTTCATTTCAGTTGCTCTTTTTTTCCTCCCTCATTCCCAGAACAAGTGAGTAATTAGAGCAGAAACATTTCCCCACACACCCGGTCTGTCTGAGTGCAGAGCTGCTTTTGTGTCTGTCTGCACGCAGGCAGGCTTCACTGAAACTGCTGTTACTGCAAACATCACTGCCGTCATTTTACAGTAGCTGCTCCGGTTAAATACTTCTGGTGCAAGCGACGTCTAACGACCCACTCATCATACATGCAGTAATATTATCCATGTTGTCATGTGCAGTGAGTCAGATTATTGTGAGTGTCATCTCAGAGAATGTGGTCACCATGTATTAGTGATGATGTGAAGCCCCCCTTCTGTATCTCTTTCCTCTCACTGAGACCAGAGTGTAATTTCACTTGCAAACATGAACATTAGGCTGCCCAGTGATCTGGAATCCCTGGAGATAAACACCATCTTAAAGATACAAGAGGCTGCCTGTATGAGTTGTGTTCAGGGCAGAGTGTTTCCTGTGACCTGCCTGTGGTCAACGCCTACCTTTCATTTCCATCTGTCTCTTCTCTCATTCTACACTAAGTGCATCTCTGTCTGCCTAATGTGCCAGATATAGCCTCACTAACAGATAGGGGAATACACATAAGAGCCTGTGGTGACTGTGTATACAGCTACCACTCACTTACCCCTTTTGACTTTCCTCATTTCATTGTCTTTACCGAGAAATTAACCCATCATGTAGAGGCGCACGCATCTTTCTGACCTAAATTAAACAGCCACCTATCAGCGCCTGTAAGATCTGTTATTCTAACAAGAAACACATATAAGTTGTGGGGTTGGATTCATGACCGCAATGCTCTTCTGACGATCATTTTCAATCTACTTCTTTCTCTTTTTTCACCTTTTCGCTATCGACCGAACAAGCCTTTACTTTATCCATCCTTTCTTCGCCGTTACAGTAGTGCTCGTGGCGAATGCTTTCGACAGCGTGGCACAAAAAGTGATGGAAAACAGAGGTCGAGCACGCAGGCTGAGCCCAAACAAAATTTTAGTATAAACGTCCTCAAAGTTATCTTATCCGCTCTCGCGCGTCAGTCAGCCACACAACGCCCATCTCCATCGAGGGAAATTAGAAAGAGACACAAGAGGAAGAAAAGCAGTTTCCATTCTGCCCTTACCGTCGAAGACCTTGAAACGACGACGGCCACGACATCCTGGATTTCTTCAGCCCGGGTCGGTGCCCCGTGTCCACTGCGTAAGTCCGGTCCATGTTCCTCGGGTTGAGGTATCTCTCGGTGTCCGAAAAGCCTCTTTGTCTCACGCGGTCGTTCTTGCGCACTACCAGCGCGTGGTGGAGCGGAGAGAGCGCAGCCTGGTTCTGCTGCCTCCACAGATGTTTGGGCGCCTTCGCACTCACGCTGGTTCCGCCGCCCGTGACCAAGGTCCCCACTTTCCCGCAGGCAGGGTCCATCCTCCTCGTCAAGTTGGGTATTTATTTGTTGTTGTTCTTTTTTAAAGAAATAAACACTTCAGGAGCATTCAGATGGAATGGCCCGAGGGAAGGTGATGGGAGGAGGGAGGCTTGATAACACTGCTTGTTTAGGTGTTTTAGAGATTTAAAAAAGGGGCGTCCAGACGGCTAAATTACAAATCTCTTAGTATTTGAGACAACTTTTTAGTTACTCTCAGGGCTTCACGTCCACTTTGTTTTTTGGAGGTCCCGTAATGACTTGTCAACTTTGTCCACACTGCCCTGCAGAAACACATTGGGCAGAGCCAAAAATGAATCCATTTACGCATCACGAGGTAAACCTCGATAACTGCGGTTTGGAAGCGGGGAAGTGACGCTGAGTGAGGCTACGAGGAGAAACTCTCAACAGATTGTGGTGTCCAAGTGCTCCCCGCTTTCTCCGCACACGCCCATTTCAGCAAGGTGCTTGTTGTTGCAGCGGCAGTGCGAGATGTGTAGTTCAGTCCAGGACGGTCCACACGGGCGGAAGGTCTCTCCACAATAACATGCAAACTTCTGCGAACCCCCGCGGCTGTAGTTCACTTGACGTGCGGCATGCGCAAAACCAGCCAGACATGGCAACACTGTTCTTCCCTTCTCAAGTCCCCTGCAGGAACAAGCGGCGACGGGATATAGGGAACAGGATAATACATTAAACATGAGGGAGCCACCCCAAAGCACCTCCCCTGAAAGCCTCCACGAGTGAAAAGCAGGAGGTGGGAGTGGGCAGAGAGGGCCAGGTGGCCAAATCATATAACAAACATTTATTTTTTTTGGTCAGTTTTTGTCGTGTTATGGAAGTGGACCAAAGTAGGAACTTATTTGTAACAGCAGGCAATAAAACACACTGCAGGTACAATAAGCTCACCTTCACAGTAATTCATTAAACTGTGGGTTATAGGAGGATGTGTGTGTCCTTGACTGTGATGTCTACAGGGTGCAGAGGAGTGCAAACATGCAGCCACCTTGTTAAATCTCTCCTCCACTGTTGTGTTTGTCATCATTTCCAGGGAAAGGTTGCTTTCAGGGAGGACTGCTTTCTTTCTTTCTTTCCTCTCCTTGCACTTCTCTTGCAGCAGTGTGGGGAACGCAATCTCCTGCTGCACCAGCAGAAATGTAATCTTGTCCAAAACAAGATGACTTAGAGCAGAAGTGGCAGTCTAATAGTGGCGAGACAGCACGCAGAGGAGAGATAATAGGAGCACATGCATGCATTGCAGCTCAGGTGTGGACTTGTGTTGGTCCCCCTTTGCCTACTGAAGTTTTCCATATTCCCTGCAGGGGTGCACTGATACAGCACATGCAACTGTGTCATGGGGAAGACCATATTGCAGCATGCAATATACTGGATGTGCAACTTTTTATGCTGGCACAGCTTGCATAAATGTCACTTGGATTTAATAAGTACATAAACAAGCATCTCTTTTAATTTGTATCTGCCAGTAGTAAATATAACATGAGCTCTTCAAGCCATAATGTGCTGTCAGTCCGCATGATTAAAATACTGTGTCATTAATATGTTCTAATATACATTATCTTCAATTTAATTTATATGCCATCTTAATTTTATCCTGCTGTTTGTTTTCTTTTATGCTTACGCTGAATTAGTCATTTTGGGATAATGAGAAAATGACAGAGAGAAATATTAGCACAGCTGGTAATCAGTGATTCCATCTGATTGGTATCTGTATCTGACATCTGACGTTATTTAGCTGGTTATCAGCCAGATCCGATCGTTATCACAAATGTTGCCGTATAAATGTCTCTACTTATAGTTAAGAAGTAATGTTTAGTTGCAGCCTCATCCTACCTTACGCATAGAAGAATGAACCCAATCAGTTCCACACAATGAGCTGTACAGACTTTTAATTAAACAGAAAAAAACAGCACTGGTATCAGAGCAGTAAATATCTACCAATACACTGAATTTAGTTGGTTAATAGTATCAGGAGAGAAAAAGTGGGATCTGTGCATCTGAATCTATTATCTGCATGTACTCTGTGTGTGTCTGTGTGTCTGGGAGATAATACATATCACTCCTGGGATGACATTTTAGTGTTTGGGAAATCAGTGAACCTGTTTTGATCCAGCACTGAACCAATATCTAATATTATTACTGATTATTGGTGCAGCCTTCAGTAGACATTTATACATTGCAACACTTTCATCACACAACACAATGAACTTCTGTTCATTAGTATTCCTGGTAATGAGTTATGGTCACCTGTGAGCCTTGTCTGCAAGACAATTATAAAGTTATAGTCTTTGTACTTAATAGACATCAATCTATTTAGCACTGTTACATTATTTCTGGTACCAGCAAATTCGGCTCTCTTGGGACTTGAATTGACCAGCAAAATCAATGTATGTTTAAGTATTTTGAGGCACTGAGGGAATTAATTATGTAAAAAAAAATCTCTGCTCTTGCAATAAATTAAACAAAAGCTGTCATATTCAAGGTAGATGTTAAATGTTTGCTAGTCAGCGAGGAAAAGCAGAGACAAGCACTGCTGTACTGGTATTGTTCAATGGACGGAATCATTGTTTTGCATTCACATTATGCGCATCTAATGGAAATGTAGTGTACTGTTTTGTTCTACCTCTGTGCATTCATGGTGCAGACAGCCTCATTTAGCCGCATACAAAGTTAATGACTCTAAATTCACTCAAAAGTTGCGGTCGGGGCATTTAGCGTGGCATGTCTTCCATCCTTAATGCTTCAGAACTGTATATTTCTTCCTCACCGCTGTGCTGAATTATAGATGAATCAAGCTTGAAGCAAAGTTAAGATGTATGGCCTTTGTTAAAATTCTCCCCATCAACCATATTTCTCCCTTTTTCTTAAATTGCTCATACTCAGCATGTTCTGTTTTGAAAGAAGTCACATTTGCTTCATGTGGTTCTAACATGGTGGGATATGACTGATGCTTTAATAGGTCTGCTTCCGCTGTCAGAAAGGGTTGATTACGATAAATCAGACCGGATATACATTCAAAGTCAAACATGTTTCAAGCATAGACTATATTACACAACAAAATACGTTGATTTCATGTCAAATTGGTTTTTTTTGTTTGTTTGTTTTTTGGGGGGTGCAGGCAATACTTTTGAAACATAAGAAGACAAAAGAAAACAAAACTTCTGAAGTCCTCCTCCAAGAAAAAGAGAAGACAAGAAAAGGCAATGACATAATTGAAAATAGTCAATACAACCGTCTGAAGTGGAGGAGACGCTGACAGGCCTGTCCTGCATTTGTCTTCCTGCAAAAAAAAATCACAGAACCTCCTTTCAAATTACCCAATCCTCATCCAGCCGACGTGACAGGATTTTCAAAGAGTGGTCAGTCGAACCCACTTGGGAAAAGTTTGCCATTTTCTGAACTTCACATGAAAGTTTGCTGACAATTATTCAGAGAGGATGGACTGCCTCTACATCAAATACCTGACATTTTCTTGGCACTGTCACAATGACTGCAAGTAAATTATTCATTATTGACTATGATTCTTCAATATGAGAGACAGTTTGTGTTGGTGATACAGTATTGTGGATGTGTGATGCACCAAGCTACAGACAGAAATACACAGTATTTCCTGTAATCAACATGATCTTGATATCTAAGCAGCAATTTTCAAGCAGAGGAAACTATCCCCACTGCTGTGCATCAGAGATGCCACGCAAATTGCTCTTCCTGCCTGAAAATGTAATTTAGACCTAAGAGACATCAGCTTTTCTTGTTTCCCAATAAAGAAGTCTACAAGTCAATAACACTTTCCTCTTGTTTGGCGCTTGTCTACTAACAACATTCTCTAATTAAAGCCGTTTTAACAAGCTTAGGCCTTATTAATAAGCTGTACCTCGCTACTCATTTCTCTATTGTTTATTCGCTCTGAGACACTGCGGCTCCCATCATCCTTGACAAAGAGAGAGGGAGTGAAGGACAAGACTGGGAGAAGAGTAAGCTTTCTCATCTGGCACATGTTGAGCCACTGAACAGTGTTATGCAGGTAGCACGATGCCAGT
This sequence comes from Chaetodon auriga, assembly GCF_051107435.1. Classification (NCBI taxonomy): domain Eukaryota; kingdom Metazoa; phylum Chordata; class Actinopteri; order Chaetodontiformes; family Chaetodontidae; genus Chaetodon; species Chaetodon auriga. The sequence goes on along the minus strand of NC_135078.1, from coordinate 18,184,238 downwards.
GAGCGAGATGCAGAGCCCTTTGAAGCATGTTATCAGGATCAAAGACAAGTCAGCAGTGCTTCACTTTCTCTTTGATTGACAAGTTGACTCTGACACCTGTTTCCATGTACAACACTAACCCAGGACAAAGGGGATTTTCCACTGACAGATAGGCTCGACCACTGAATTCATATGCCATTTCCAGCTGTGAGGGATATATTTCTGGACTGTTCGCCAAGTTAAATTATGGCGTCCCCACTCAACAACAGTCTTTAATAAAGAATGCTGTTTGTATGTTTGTTTTGTTTTTCTGTCCTCCCTCAGAATCAATCTGGTTGCAGACTCGGTGTCTCTCTCTGCCAAGCCTCATTTCATCGAAAACCACTCTGATACATTCTCCACAGAGGGTGTGATTCTTCTCTCAGTAGTTGTATGGTCATGTTTTCCAAGCGTGAGAGAAGGAATGCCGAACATTTCTCATACATATGTTTGTACTCTGTGTCGTACAACTGATGAAACCCAGTTGTCATAACCTCTGAGACTTTCAGGTCAACAGGCTGTATGATATGTTACACAAAATGTCCCACAAAATCGTGGATAATTCTAGTTGAAAATAAATAACTGACATGTATCAGAGGACTGTGTTGCAGATTAATCAAAACCATAACAAGAAAGGGGACAGATCTTGACTGTAATATTCTGTGAGAGGTTGCTTTTATCTTGTTTATTATGTCTCAAATGGTGAATTACATTCCTTGTTTTGAGATTAGTAAGTGACAGCGGTGACAAAAATAAATCTATTAGGCCCAGTTATTTGATGAGTCATTCTCCTTGGAGCATGTAGTCAGTCTTGGATACTTTAAATACCAGTGGTTTGCGTGTTTTTCAGGCATATATTGTATTACTGCCATCTCATATCCCACCTTTCAGGCAGCCATTGGTTTCTGTTAATTTCACTTCAGATGAAACACAATTTGCAGAGCCCCGACAGCTGTGTGGGATAAGTAATCCATCACGATGAGCATCCTGTCAGCTATGTATGTGTTTTCATTTTTTTTCGGTGAGGCTATGATCATATGGTTGCTGAAAACAAGGGCTGATTTAAAAGCTGTCTTTGTGTTACATTAAGTACACTCTGGCTGTTGATTAACAACCTTTTTTCACATTACATTCATTTGAATTTCACTTTACAAACATATTGAACTACCAATATCCTGAACCCTCTCTGCGTTCTGAGCTACAGCTGCTCCAACTTCTGATGCGAGCCATGTTTGCTCATTGTTGTCTTCGCACAACATACAGGGCCAGTTTCACAGGGACAGACTTTAACTCTGGTTTAGACGTCTAAATTCATCCCTTGCACCCAGCTGTCTAGTTACTGACTATCTTAAGTGGGACTAAATTGCTGCAAATTCTGGGTAAATCACATTAACTTTTCCAAATTAGAAAAATGGATGACCGACAAACAACTACTCAGCAACCTTCACTCCATCAGAAAATGTTTCTCCTATGGAAGAATTCAGCTATGAGGAGATTGTAAGCATGTAACCCGCACACGATCTGGGTCCTTTAAACCGCTAAATGTTTCTGAAATGCATTTCAACCTCAAAGCAGTGTCAGGCACTTAGCGAGTGACATGTGTTCAATCACTTCAAACAGGTTCTGTATTGATCCACCAAACCACTACGCTCTATTCACCCCCGACTCTAATGGCCATTCTACTGAAAGACATTTTGTTTGTGAAAGGACACACAAGCACCCACATCATCCTACCTGCTAGCGTCAGCGGAGGTGATGGCGATGAGTGGTGGGGTGCGTAGTGGCAGTGTTGTGGGCCGTGGAGGAACTGTGACTGTGTCTGACTCCGGCTTGCGATCACAGTAGTACTGTTCTGCCTGTCTAAAGGCCAAAGGGGGCAACTGGACCGTCCGGCAAGACAGCCTCCGCACCAGGAAGGGCTCCATGCAAGTGACCGGCCCCGGCTCTGGGGAGTCGGATGAATCATCGGACACCTGGATGAGGAGGAAAGAAGGATAGGTGAATCCAGTGAATTCAAGGAAAAGACAGAATAACGAAGGTTGCAATTTTTCACGGACATCAGAAATTGTCCTATCAGAGATTTCACAGAAGATACAAAATGACACTGTCGCCTCAAAGTGGTATTGCGAGACAGGATGGGCCAGGGCTAGCTCATTAGCATGCTAACTTCAGTAGATATTTCTGCAGCACAATACAAAGACGCCTTACGGTCAGAACTGTTGCTTCTTCACATTTTTCCCATGTTGAACATTTAAGACTAAAATTCTGGCCATATCTTACACGACGCACCTTCATGCACACTTTTGTGCACCTATCTGCTAAAAATCAAAGGTTTCTCTAATTATGAAAAGCCCATTAAAATTTCAGAAGACCTTTACCTTCGCAGCACCAAAGGGCTCACAGACAAAGTTGGCAGCCAGCTGGTGAGCATAGCAGAGCATTTAGCAGCTAAAAACCCTGATATATAGTATTTCTCAAGGCTTGATACTGAAACATAGCAAGAAGAATGGATAGTGGGCTAACATTTGCTAAGTGGTCAGAAATAGGACTCCAAATTACTGCTAATGTTACTCTGTGTCTGCTCAATGTGTAAATAGTTAGCTGTTAGCTAACATACATACAGTAACATCTTTAATGGCCTGCGTACCCACAAATGTTTTCAATTATTCTGCTGATTTGACCATGAAGGTGTAACCTCTTCCACCCTAACAGGTGCAGCAAAACTAATCAGAGAGCGACACTGATGTTAATCAAGCACAGTTATGTCTATGGACATGACATTCTCCAAACTCAGAGTAGCAGTTTATGAAGACTTCGATACCCTTCTCACTCCTACCAAACTGCGACTAGGTGGTCCATATTCATAGAGGTCCATAGAGGTCTAACCAAGCAAATATGAGGAAACACCTGTGTACTATAGGTGGACCACAGGTTACTTTAATATCTAAGCTTGTCATGCATTTCTGCCCTTTAAATAGCAGGAAAAAACTGCATTGACTTTATATCAGATTTTTGGTGGCCAACAGCTTGATCATTCATCTGCTGCCTTAAGACGAGCTGCAAAGCGCTAACAATGCGCCTGACCACACCTCATTTTAAGAGCAACACAGCCATGAGCAGACAGATGGGTGCAGGTACATGTGCTACTTACACAACATGGAGTGTGCTGTGCGTCGCTTTGCACTGGGTGTTACTGTTATAACCTCTGCAAAAAGCAGCTATCAGTGTTTTTTTTCTTCGTAGCATAACTTTACAATGAGTCACAATTAGCACTTACACACAAATGTGCTTAATGACATTTCCATAGAGAACACACATATTTCACAACACAGCTTGTTTTCTTATTCACATACTTCGGTTACTGTTGCTCTCATACTGACATTTAATTTAGCACTTTTTCCATTTCTCTGTCTCCTTGGTCAATTCCTTCGCGACAGAAAGACTTTATTTGTACTTTGTTCATTTAAGAGGAGATATTTGCACAGAAATAGTTTACCTATTGGATCTATGAATAATTTATGTAATTCAAATTTCAGCATGCACAACAACATTAATGATTAATAATAAGAAAATAATTAGAGATGACTCAGGTGAGAATCTAAAAGTGATGTCCAGAGGTAACAAAATAAAAACAAATCAAGAGAGACAAACATACAATGACTAGACATTACTGTAACTGTTGAGGACTTAACAAAGGTTCAAACAGAAAGTCCTATAAAGGAACCCAGAAAAGAATTGGAAGCTCAAAGTGAAAATTACATATCAGACTGGGTCAAGAGAGGAGAGGGGGGAAAAAAATCAAATGAAAAGAATTTCAGTGGGAGGCAAGAGCCATCTGAAAGCTCAGACTGTGTACATCTGAGGACCAGTGTGTCGGGAGAGAAACTCATTCAACAGTGGCACGTTAACCTGGAGGAAAGCCATCAGGTGGTCAATATGTCCTTAAGTGGTTGACGGCAGCAGCAGTGGCTCTCCTTTAAAGACACGTATGCTCCAAAGCAAGGTCTCCTTCATTACAGGCACACTTTTTCACTGAATATATGCACCTGGAAATCCATTAGCAGATATCAATCTCATTTTGACTAAGACCAAACAAATTACTTAATGCAAATTCTTTTTTTTACAAAGGGAAATTGGTATTTTGTTTGCTTCGTGTTGGCCTCCAGCACAAGAGTCCTTTAATTAAACACACAATGCACCTCAAGACTCGGATAGGAGAAGCTCAGTTTTATGTTGTTGTTTTTTTTTTACACTATCCTTATGGACAGCAAAGAGGTAATCAGTTATTTGTGTATTGAGTGGTTCCAGGACTATCTTTGTTTCAGGACTAGAATACACAAACACACATATGGACTAAGATGGTGAAACAACATGATAAATTGCGGCAGATTCTGCGCCATTAATCTTGCCACTAACAATGAGGAGTTTTCATTTGCTCTGCATGAATAACAAGGCTTCCCCATTAAGTAAGGGTCAACCATTAACATTTCCCTTCCATACAGTTCTTAAATCGCTGTTGTGACCTTTTTTATTGACGCCCACCTATAGCAATGCATGCACTATATGTATACTCTGTTGCCTGCAAGGTCCCATCAAGTCCAGTGCAAACAGCACCCCTAAACTGGAATAATACTAATTTTGTTGTTAGTTTGTTAGCTCTTAAAATTAAGTTTTGTCACAAGGTTCCTCTAAAAGTCCACAAAAAAGCTAATAATGGAGGACTCTCATTAGCTACTTAAATACCTAAATGGTGAAAAATAAATCTATTTTATAATAATCTTAATAAATGAATAATAAGTTCATTTTCAATTTGTCAAATTACCAAAACCATTTAACATGCAATTGACCAGGAGCTTTTTTGTGGGTCCATGGGGTGTGAGGCCCTGTGGCAGTTGCTCACTTCACCAGCCTTTAAATTAGCCTTACTTACAGCAACCCAGGAACAACAGGATGATGAAATTAATTCCCTGGTTGTCTTATTTTGGCCTGTTTCGTGTGTCGCAGGTTTTCATACACAAGACTGATTGGCTGTGCCAAGCAGAGGTGCTCAATGGCGCATGTGTGCCTTGGGGCAACCTGCTGAGTAAAAACTCCTATTCACCCTCCAAGTGCAAATAAATGAATTATCCTGGCAGTTAGCACTATACAGCATTATATGTCTCTATTTGGCCGGAAGGGCGTCCCAGAGCACTGACTTGTGTGTATGTGCATCCGTGTGCATTTGTCTCTCCTCTCTCCTCTTTGTCGTGACTGTTCTGCCTCACCCTCCCCTCCATTGTATACCTCAGTGCACCTCCAGCCCCCCTGCCCATCCACCCCTGCATCCATCAAGATGCCAATCTTCATCCGGGAAGAAATTGAGCTTTTCATTCCTACATAATTACCTGCGTAAGACTCATTGCCACAGACGGTGGTTTACAGAATGGAACGAAGGAGTCAACATTGTTAACCCTCACTTTTCAGCTGGCTCAAGGTAAAGCAGATGGATGATGGATCTAATGACTCAGTGAAGTTAAGGCAGTATTACTCATGAACTCTTTTGACAGTGTATTCAGCCACTGCTAAACAATTTATGTAATAGTCCCTTGCTCTTTATGTCACTCTTACAATGATACAGGGTACAGCTTTTATGCACTACACTTTAGCCTATTAAATCACACTATGAATGATCTATGGACTTCATTACTGCTTGCCTTTCTGTATTTTACTTCCATGCAGTTGTCAGTAAAAGTGAAAAGACCAGCATGTTCAGAGGAAGTAGCAAAAAGAGCGTTCATCCTCATCTTGAACTTTAAAACTTATGACTGTTCTTCTTACTGTTCTTCTTCACAGACAGATTCAAAAATAAAGGTTTCAGACTTTAGTTTGTCAGTTTGTGTCGTGGTGTTTCTTCCTTAACCCATCCTTGACATCTGAGGAATGTGAAATGTAATAAAAGAATAATATACAAATCATAAACATATCTCCCAAAGAAAACTAAAAGAAAATACTTTTAGTCACGTCAAAGACCAGGGGTGAGAAGTATGACACAAGAGACTGCAGAGTACAAAGGTTAGGACATCCAACTGAGAGAGTGTGTGTGTGTGTGTGTGTGTGTGTGTGTGTGTGTGTGTGTGTGTAGAGTCCGTTTTCACACACTTGTGCTGTCTCTCCTAATGCCTGAAGTGGCACTTTATGATAAGTGGGATCAGTGAAAGGTTAATTGGTCTGCTGTGACTCTTCTGTGCTCTCTGTGTACTTCATGTGCCAATCCATTGGTGGTCCGTTCAAACTGTCCGTGCAGGGTGGGCCGTGGGACAAAATTCATTAAATCAGCAGAAAGCCCTCTGCTAAACAATTAACATGTTGTGAACTTTTTAAATACTGTTCTGTTTTGTGGAAAGATATAAAGACAGGAGATCGTTTTGTGCAGTAGTTAGCCGAACAAACTGAAAGAGATATTTTTCATCACCCTGTCTCCGTTTGATTGGCCTGCCGAGCGTTCAGTTGTCACATATGCAGTTTAAAAGAACGCTGATGGAAGATTTGCTCCACATCATTTATAGCATTTTGGGGGATTTAAATCAAAGACTGACAAAAGCGGCATCACCTTTGGCTGAAATGACAGCTTTCAATGGCAGACTTTACAAGCTGTAGCTGCTATTGAGCTAATTAACATTAGCTCTGTGAGTTGGTTGGAAACAGCACAGCACAGGGGATATAGATTTATGCTTTACTGTTTGTGTTTTCAAACGGTGTGTCCCAGTTTTACAGCAGAAAAGGCTTTGAGCACGAGGCCTAACTCCAGCTGGAGCAGCTGGATTTATAACTGTTTATCGCATAGATCAAGCAACACTTTCTGTAAATCACCTTGAGACATCCTTTTATGCCGCGGTGAAGAAATGCTCCATTCACTTCAGAAATAAGTGGTTTCAATGTGCATTTAATATGGTTTGGGCGGGTGAGGGCGTGAATAAATCAATGCAAAATGGGTCTTGTCCTGGCTTAAGCCCTTAGCTTGCATGTGTTTGCAAGGCCTGAGAGAAAATCTGAGAGAAAAGAGTTACTATGAGGACTGAGAGGTAGAAAACAATGTAGAAACAAAGTTTGTTTAAACAGCCTGAGGATACTTTGACCATGACAGCACATCAATATGAATTACCGAGTGATTGCACCCATTATAAAATAAAACAGTTTTGAGGGCCAAGCAGTACAACGTATACTCTGCATTGATTTGTGCATTTATTATGGAAATGGTTAACAATGTATGTAGCTGTCAATGTAATTAATTTAACAACAAAAAAGTCCACTTTGATGAGGATTCTCTTCAGATTTTTCATACACGCAAATCTCATTTATCCACTGATAGACTGATATAGACTGAGGGTGGCAACATCTTCTTTCCTTTTATTACATTCCCTTGATCCTAATTGAGTCCTCCTCTCGTCTTCACCTCTGACTTTGTGATTAAGCCGAGCGACGTGGACTCCTTCTAATGGCTCTGCTGCACATCAGACATCTCTGTTTACCATCCGTCTCCATTTCCAATCTACATTACTAGGGATCAAACTGTATCACATGGGGATCTGCTATTAAAGGTGTTTGAAGCTGCCCCCTGCATGATTTATGCATTAATTCCTATCAATTAGACCATTTAGTCAGCAAAGAGGAAGCCATCCCTTTTTCATAAACTGAATTTTTCATTAGCACCTTTTTTCCCCGGTTGACCTTTCGAGAGATTAAGATGGCACCAAACATCGCCTGGGTGTTGCTTGGCCTTTCAGTTTTTGTACGATTTCACAGTGGAAACAGCATCTGGACAAGACCTCAGTCCTGTCAGCTGTTTTTGTTTTATGATAATTATGCTCATGTAGAAATAATTTGATGGAAAAATAATGGTGTGAAATAATCAGTATGCGGTACATGTGTGGTCGTCTGGAAGAATGCTCTTCCTTGATGCCTCTTTCTTTATCTTTCTGCAGCTTCTCCTTCCGACACCATCTGCTGAGAGTGTCGGAGCATTACCTGAGTGCGCTGAAAGGCATTCCTGCACTTCCTCTCTCAGAAAAAAATGTCACTGTTTATGTTCATGATGACCTTATATCAGTGTATGTTACATTATTTTACACTGGCAGACTAGAGAGACTGGTAAGATGTTCAAGGTGTATTCTGCTCTGAACTGCTTTACAAAACAGCTGTGATCATGAAATGATTCAAGGGTTAGATTAAAAGACAGGAATGCACCATCATCACTTCAAGCCAGGGGGCAACCTGCACTGTCCTCTGCATGTGTAACCCTTCACCGTCAGCGGCATCATTCATGTCTGTGCTCTGAATTTAGCAATTGATTTTTATCAGAGAATGAATCTTAAATGGATTCTGGGTAAAGCCCGGGAGCAACAAGAGAAGTGGCTGGGAAAGAAGTTAAGACAGACAAAGGGAGCAGGACGGAGAGGGAGAGAGAGAGGAGATGAAAAAGAAAGATTGCTATTGGAGGAGATGCAGTAAATCACCGGTTCGAAAAAACAATTTGGTCCTTCCATTTATCTGCCGGTACATTGGCAGCTCTCGGCTTTCTGGAACATTACAACACTACATTTGAAACACTACATCTGGAACAAAGGAGAGAAGGAGGTCTGATACTGATGGCTTCCTGGGGATCTGAAGAGAACTCATAGTGTATGCAGGATAATTTATTTAGGCAAACTTGATATTCATGGCTCATGTTACTCTACAAGCTAAACGTCTCCAACAGTCATGGCTTCGCTTGGCGCATGCTGGCTCAGTGAAAGGGTTGCCTCAACAACACTGGCTTATCGGTCGCTTCATGGTGAGAGTAATTGGTATTTACAACCAGGGTGTGTGCTCTTTATTGATTGATCTGGTAGATCACATAGCTGTAAAACACAGTCTCCTGTGGTAATAAAAATTAACTCAGCTCATCTCCTACAGCACATAATGCTCACAGCTTCACTGGAGAAAAGAGGGGTGTGGAGTTGGGACTGGGAATATTCTCCTGTTTCACTCCTCTGATACACTTAAACTCCACAAACAGCAGTTAAAATTATGGTTCATGGTGTCCTTACATGGGAACAGTGTTTTGCATTAGAGACATACTGCACAGTATACTGTATAGATAAACTTAATTTTTAATGCCTGTAAGTCTATATACCATGCTGGGACACTGTGTGTACCAACAACAATTTTCTGAGGTGTTCCTGAGCCCATGCAGTTCTATCCTTTATACAATCATGTATTCACAAAGTGGTGAACCTCACTCCATCCTCGCTTGTGAACGACTGAAACTTTCCAGGATGCCTGCTTTTGTTACTCCTGTCCAACTTGTTTAAAAAGTGTTGCATCAAATTCAGAATAAGAATATACTTACAACCAGTTCCAACCAGTTGGGGTTGTTTTTACTGGTTTTCACTTAATTCTCCATTCATCATCAAAATACCTCAGTTTTAACACATACTGTGTGAAATACAGAGTTAAATATAGCGTGCATGCAGCTGCACCACATGTGGCGGTAATGGTGAATTCAAACATTCTTCCTGTGATTTACCTTCAGTTGTGTGAATATCAAACACCTCCTTGTCTCTGCTAGTTATCCGCTGTTACTGTTCCCGTCGTATGCAAATTGGCTTTCTATTCTTAGACGTTCATGGCTTACATGAAGCAATTCCCCCCCCCCCCCCCCTTTTTTTTATCTCAAGTAACAGTATCTTACATTTTCATTCATATTTGTATTTACTTTCATTCTGATGCGACACAGAATGCCTTCAATAAAATATTTACGCTTCTAAGGAGGCTATGAAAAGTGTTAGGATATAGTAAAGGCTGTCAACGCAAAACACATCCAAAGGACACTATAGCTGCTTGCATCCTTGTTTCCTGGTTGTCTCAGCAAAAGTGAGAAAAATCAGCTATGAGAAAAAGATTAAGTGCAAGGAAACTAGTAGGACAGGTGACAACGAAGTAACAGTGGTTTACTGAAGTTTCATTCTGGGGGTGGCAAGGGAGATGAATCAGTTTGTTTCAAAGAGCCCCCCTCTAGTAGCTTAGTAGGCAGGAGAAGAAACGTCTGGCAGGGACATGACCCAGAGTCTTCCTCTGCTTCAGGCATGGCTCTGTGTTGCATTGGTCCGTGCACAACGAAATAAGATGAAACACCCTTGAGGTGCCTCAAACATTCAGGGAGGGGAAAACTTTTGCAGCAGATACAGAAGGAAATGCTAGATAACGCTGACAGGTGTCTGACAGGCTGAAGCTACTTAAGACTCACTGCACATTTTCTCGATTTTCCTCATCTAAGCACAGGGTCAAGGTCACTTCACTGTAATAGAAAGATAAAGCTGAGCCCACTTGCTTGGTTTTCTGTCGACATACAATAGACCTGCTCTGAAAAGATAAAGCCTTAGCGTGTGAATTGTTTTGTAATAGGAAAGTGAGAAGGAAACATTCTGCATGTGCTATCTATGAACTGAATCTGGGTAAAGTGTGACGCTAACAGGGTGGCAGATTAATGACTCCATGAATCCTCCATGTTGACCTTCCCAGGCTGAGTTCACACACCATTCTTCATGCATCAGCTCCACATCCGTGCTGAGATATGCTGCCAAACACTTTATGCAAGATTAATCACACTTTAAACGCAGTCAGCAGGCTGTGAAATGAGAACAGTGAGCGGCTGGTAATGTTTCTTTACACGAAGCGCAGAAAAATAAACAAATATCAAGCCTGCCTACCTCGCTACCTATGTGCATGGGTGATTGTGCACAGGGCAGCCTGTAAGTGCAGGCTTCACACAGACAAGAGAGCACGCTTGAGGGGGGAAAAACACATTGTTTCCCTGAGTGCTGGAGTATATCCTCTTTGCATGGAGCTGCGTGCTAATTTAATTACATGTTTCAAATATGTAGTAGATTGCTCTGCTCTCTCCTAAATACATAAGCAGGTAGATAAGCAGTGGTTCCAAAACAATTAACACTGTTTGCACTGGGTCTGTCAAATCAGTGATAAGGAGGCTGCAGTTCCCAGGTTTATCGGAACAATGGCCTCTGTTGTGTATGATGCAGTAATGTGTTAATTTGGATAAAAAATTAGTAAGAGGAAAGATAAAGAGCCCTTCTTCCCCAAGCTAAGATATTAAGATATATATTTTTTCGAATTTGTTTTATATAAGTGGTACCCGTCTTTAATGGGTCTCTCAAATCCTAAAGGGGATTCCAACAAGTGTTAAGAGCTAGAGCGCTGGCTTTTTGGGAACTGATCATCATAAAATGGCACTTCAGAGTGTTGTTAGTCTTTGGAAGATGTCTGTTTGAGAGGTTACGGAGTTGCATAAATCATTACTTGTTGTAGCATGCTCTTTATTCCATTATCCCATGTCCATTTTCTGTATTTCATCTCCTGCAGCTGTCTCTTGTCCTGCTCATCCTTCAGTCACTTTTCCGTTTCTCTGATAATGTTGCCCCTCCTCTGATCCTGTTCAATTGAATTTCCCTGCTCTTTTCATTTGATATGTTGTCCTCCACCTCCCCTCTCCAGCCCACACCTGTATGAGCTGCGTGTCAACTGGCTTTACTGAATATGATTTTGACTTGGCAAATAACTCAAGGATTCGAATGAATTCGAATCCTCCTTTGCACCCTTTCCATGAATTAAATCCCTTACCATCATCTTCACAACACCCCCTTGTCTGTTTACCTGACTCAAAACCTTCCTGCTCATCCTCGAGGCCACAGAGGCCCAAACACATGGCCTGGACGCTCCCCCGCTGAGCTCTAATTGGTGATCAAGATGTGCGCGGGAAGAAGACAGAGCAGCGTTTGGCCCATTTCTATTCCCTCATCACATTCACAGGGCCACAGTCACATCTGCGTAACCATGGTGATGCTGATAAGGTGACTCATGACTATTCATCAATGGTGCTGCCTGATTGGACAGCCCCCGAGAGCCTTGCGAAACGTATTCATCAGCGCAGCCTGTGTCCCTGCTCTACCTCAATATGCCCTTCAGGATGACGAGGGAGCATCTCTGCTGCTCTCAGTTTGTTTTTCACACTCACTTCTTGTCTTAACCTCACCCTCCACCTCTCCTCTCTTCTCTCTAATTACCTGTCCTCTCTTGATGTCCCACTAGCTTCTTTCACACTTGTCCCTCTTCCCTAGCCCCTTTACCTGCTCTCTTCTTAATTGGTGAAGGCATTAATCACAGGCCCATCTGACATGAACTTTTTCTCATCTCGCCAAATCTCTGCTCGGTTACAAATCTTCCTCATACTTTACAGTTACGATTTCAAGGGAAATTCAATTGCAGCACTCACTTCGGAGTCTTTTTCCCACTACTAATGAAGGAAGAAAAAAAATGACAAATTATTATTTTTCCCCAGGACATGTTTTTAGTAATGTACAGTGTGTAATTTTAAAATCCATTGCCTCCTCAGAGACACAAAATGTGAATCATCAATCACTTTTTGTTCCATTAGTTGTGGCTTTATTCCATTTTAAAGGTCATTAGTTCCTGTCGTTGTCTGTTTTTATAATAACCATTTACATTCATGCAGCTCTTTTTAATATTGTGCCAGTGGGACTGCATGCCTTTTGTTCTAATGTAATGTTTTGCATCAGTTTCAGGGACCTATCTTGCAGGCAGGCGTGTCTTTGGATGTTTTTTCAATGGTGACCTCTGGCTTAAATGTTTCCCCACAGGAGCTCATCAGCATTAGCACCAATTTAGTAAAAATTACAGTTTACAGTACAGCACTATTGAGTACAGTATGCTTACATCCCATTCAGCTACAGCAAAGTGTGTTTGAAGTGCAGAACAGATAATATTTTTTCTATACACAAGTGAAAATGTGTGGAAAGCATCAGGCTGTTATGGCCATTTTCATATCTCTGTCTCATCTTTCATTATGACTCACATAGAAAAGTGGACCATGTGGCAAACATACAGCAAGATGGAAATAGATTGATTTTCTTTTCGGAAGATATTCCCACAAGTGTCTTTTCAAGGGAAATTCTCCATCTGCATACTCAGTGTACTTCCTGCCTGATGTCAGCCCATTTGAAAGACTCGCACACTTGGCCCGACGTTTGAACTTCAACTCAAGGTCAACAGCCATAGAGTGTGATTGAATATCTTATTCATGCCGGGCAGGATAAGCCTGATAGTGTCTGCTGCTGCTCTATCCGAGCTCCATCTCCCGCTGAACACAGCAGCTCTGACCTCTCTAGTTGTTTGTTAGGATTTCCAGGAACCTGCCTATCAAACCCAGATGGATAGTGGTGGGTGACGGACAGCTTGCACAGAACTGTGACGACACCACGTGAGAGCCCAGATACAGTGGATTAGATGTTGATGGTAGCGTAGCTGTTGTGGGGGATGGGTGAAGATGGAGAGATGCAATGAAATTAACATATCAGCTTTGAACTCGTGTGGAGTTTGTGTAAAATAGTGCTATGAATACTACAGTTGACAGTGTTGAACACTCTAAGTAAGGGCACCCAAATAAAACATAAATCATTCAAATTATTGGTTGTTGCCAAGTGTGCATTTCTTGCTGAGAAGAATACTACACTGTCCATACTGCATCACCACTAATGGACAAAACTGTTGTAAACTTCAAATAGCTCTGTAATTAACCATGTTGCATGTTAACATGTTTATGGAGCCCATACGTTTCTCAATTTTATTGATATAAGGTCAGACCATACTTTTTAATCTACAGATACCCAATATTTTCCCCGTGAGAGTGGTTGTTCCAGAAGGATGAAGACTATCAGATGTAGAGACTAAAGATAAAAGAATGTAAAGTAAAAAAGGCTACGAATGCCAAAAGACAAAGCTGGTGCTCACTTACACCTTCCCGCTGGTTGTCGTCCCCGGACCGGTCATTCTTTTGCATGGTGCGTGCCACCTCTGAAAACAGGCAGGCTTCAGGCAGAGTAAATCAGAAATAGGGCTAGAAAAAAAAAAACATGAAAAACATTTGTGAGGAGGCAGACCATCTCAACACTTTTCAAATGAGTCATCCTAACTTCAAAAAGTAATTCAAAAGTTTGGCTGGATTAAAAAAAATAGCTTAAGGTTACTTAAATGAAAAAAAAAAAAAACACATACACACATAGTGTTAATCTGTGTATTTGCAGTTTTTGAAATTTATTTTATTATTTTCAAATCAGAGATCACTATCTTGGCAGGCAGAGGTAAGTTTACACCACCTCCCAGGGCTTTTCAGAATATAAAAGCTTTGATCTCCAGGACAACCAGGTATTTGTGTGTACGTATGTGTGTATGTGTGTGTGTGTGTTAACCAGGGAACATAATGTGTGTGTGTGCTGATGAGAAAGGAGCCATGCTGGGATCCACTAGCCTATTAGAATGCATTAGAGTGTAAAAAGTAAAGGTCAGTGAATTATCAGCCAGAGTTACACAACCCTGTTATGTTTACCTGGCCTAATAACCCCGAGCCTACACCTGTCTCTCCTTCTCCACTCTCCTTCCCTCTCTCTCCGACACACACGCGCACGCACACACACACTTGGCCAAGACCAGCTGTGCTGAACTAGATGCCCACAACCGCTCACAGTATAAAGTGTTGTGACACATGCAGAAAATCCTGTCAAACTTCAAAGAAATAAAAAAATCTAATTTTGTTGTGGTCTGATTGGAGCATATACAGACCGTCTACTTGTGTTTGAGCATTCCTGACACGTCCAAGACTCTCTTGTTATGATCAACATGTTAGAAGTACCAAGAAAGCCAGCAGACAATTCAGCAATCCCCATTTTGGTCTGCTCTTTCATAACAACTCCCGCTGTCCTCTCTGTATATTTCCATCCAGTTTTGCGTGAATGCATAGATGCAGTCCCTAAATAATAGATTTTGCCTACAACAGTAGCTTTCTTAAAAGTTACTGTGGTCCACAATAGTGATATCCAAGCTAATAAAAATACGTTTTTATCAGCCTATCCCATGCAAAGCGTCACAGAAACCTGCATGTCACTTGCCATTTTCTACATAATCCTTCATTTTCATGGTGCGTGAGCTCAGAAACAACACCAACTCCACTCAATCCCCGTCTACCAGGACTCATCAACAACACTGGATGCACTTTGAATGAAAGATCAGTCAAACGGGTCACACATTATCCTCCACTCCGGTCCTTTAGCTCAGGCCCATCTCCACTAAATAGATGTGGAGTGACAGGATGGCCAGGTAATTACCACAGACAGAAAAACAGATAGAGCTGGTTGGACAGTCTCCATCAATTGGACTCTGAGGAGAGGAGAGGAGAGGAGAGGAGAGGAGAGGAGAGGAGAGGAGAGGAGAGGAGAGGAGAGGGAAGGAGAGGAGAGGAGAGGGAAGGAGAGGAGAGGGAAGGGGAGGAGAGGGATTGGTCGTGACATGGTGCGGAGGCTTTGCATGATGTTGCCTTTGGGATAAATAAACTGTTCGTAAAAAATATTTTGTATTAAAGAGGCCAGAACATATGCAGTGCACCAAGCACGCACATGCACAATAAATAACACCTGCATTCGTTGTTGAGTTTCTCAGCATACTTATCATAAACTCCTTCCCACTGTTTGTGAGAGTGGCATCCCACAGAGACAATTTACAATGGTTTTTTTTTCTTCTTGCATATCAATCATGTTTGCAGCGGTTTATTTGAAAGTATTTACAAGTAGTTTCAGAGCACAGACGCTGGTGCTGCTGAGTTTCGTTTATTTGGGCTGGTGAGAACAGTTCTATTCAGACTGTGAGGTGCACCAAATAATTGCAGCAAGATAATGTGAAAATGTAGATGTGGTCCTTTCCTACTGGCAGTGGACTACAGCTGGGTGGTGCAGCGGGAGTGTAATCTGAGAAAATTAACACATCTAATGTTTCATGGCATAAACATGACTCGTCTCACATGTCACTACCTCTCTGCAGTCAGTCACTAAGTGTTTTAATAAAGCAAGTCCTCGTGATTGTGCTGTCTGCAAAGCCTTCCTGCTATGTTGTTCTTGACACATCCTACACATTTGCACTTCTATTGTACTGCTGTCTGTTTGGAAAACCCAGTCAATTATTTTGTATTTGTCTAGACTGCAGTCTCAAAGCAGCAAACAGCTATTTCGGTCAATGCTGCTCTTCCCTGGTTGTATACAGTGCTCAGCACAGCATGGCAATTCAGAGAAAACTCTAATTAACAGGCAGAGTGATATAAACTTTCCAAATCGTGGCGGTGCAGTTGACATTTTGCATCTGTCAGGAGCTCAGTTTCTTACCACACACTGTTATGTCATTAACAGCCACTTACAAAAAACGCACAGTGTCATGATCAACTCTTCAAATTATTCCTGGTCAGCCTCAAAGTCAGCTCACGGTCCATCAGGGCTTGAATTAAACAGAAGCTGAGCTGTTCAAATGACTGAAATAAACTCTCCCTCTTTCCATCGCTCGCTCTCTCTTCGGGGAGGGCCTGGAGCCCAAATATGATGAGTCTCCAAAATAATGTGGATTTCGGCCTTGAAAGCACAAGGCTAATTTAGCAAAAACTGAATCAGCAGGAGACATGGCGCAGATACAAAGTACACAGAGGGAGAAATAGAGGGATAAACAACATCACACTCTTGATCTCGCACAGCCATTATTATTCACCTTGTTACACAAGTTGTTGCTCCTGAAAACTGCATAAAAGTATTCTGACGTGCAAATTCTCAATTAAAACTGAAGCCAATGACTGCTCAAGCTTTCTAAATCTCCGCCACCGCAGTGATCTGAACGGGGTTGTAAAGATTGCTCATGCGTGTGCGCACTCTCTGTGACACAAATACATTTTTAGACTGAATAAGCAGTCACATGACAGTCTTCTCTTTCAGACACAGCAACACTTCAGTGGCAATTTACTTGTCTTTGCTTGCAAGACCTGCCAGTCAGCAGCACCGGCGTCTGTGCTCTAAAACAAACAGATCTCGTCTTTCTAATGTTTTCCAGGCAGGAAGCTCTTATTGTTTGTGTGTCTGGGGTGTGTGTGTGATGGATCAGTGTGGCAGGGCATGTGCCAACAGTACAACCACAGGGGGGATGATTTCTGTCTGGGTTTAAGCATTAGTTGCGTGAGGTGCGATTAGACCTCCAGAACCCCCCACCAGAGAGATCCAGATACAGCATGTATGAAAACTTCCCTCTGCAGATGCTATTTCTTCCCCTGTCTCTTTGATACATCCCCTGTTGGCTTTTTCAATTAACTTCCTGCCATCTTTAGGAGAGCGATGACAGTTTATCCTGTGTGATCACATTAAGCGAGTGAGCAAAAACGGAGCTGAGCTATGACTTCTCCTCACCCCGCAGCAGAAGGTCACGGCTGTCTAATGTGCTCTAAATTTCAGCTGCTGTGTGAAACGTCTCTTTTCTCTTGTTGAGCTCCCACAGCTGCTTATTGAATAATCGCTCAAAAGTATTCTCAGCCTTTTATTGTAGCCATTCAATCAGCCGAGATGAGCAGGCGCTGTGGCTCTGGTGAAATAGCCAGTCACTTTTATTCTCTCTGTCGACAGATCTGCATAGACCGTATTAATCAAGTATGCTTTTCGTTCAATTTGCCAAGCTAATATTTTGGAGAGAAGCCACTGGAAGGGATTATACATCACTGACATTAATAGTCAAGGTTTGATGGTAAATACTAAAATGAAGCAATCAATAAACAAATCAGTCAAAGCTGTTGAAAAGGTCCGTCTTGGACTCTTTCAATTGAAATGAATTACAACCCATTATGCTGCACATCACAGTGCTTTCGGAGTGAACAAGCAGTCACACTTGTTTGATGCTCACTAAAAGCTCCCCGTGTACCATCCAATCAGTCTCATTTCTCAACCATTGGCTGAAGTAGATTTTTCCACCTCACGAGGTTCCTTCACTTATCTAAGGATGGCAGCGAAAATTATCATCCTATTGATTTAGTAATTGCATTTTGGGCACTGATTGCAGTTTTAAGACGACCGCTGAACCACTTTTGAAGTAAGATGGGCTCTCGTAGAGAAGAATAAATGAATAAAAAAGAAGCCTCAGCTCTCAGTGCTGAGCAGCAGACTGGCTGAGCTGAAACATGGCAGTGGCTCCTCCAAGTGGTGCCACACTTACTAGACACGGTCTTAATAATGGCAAAGATGAGTCTCAGCTTTATTTGATACTGTCTCATGCGGAGAAACACTACTGAGGACCAGATCATCTCAGCAGTCACTGCCGTTGTTGTCTCACCTTGTCCTGTCCTTTACACTGAGGACCACCATTAACTACCACAGCAAACCTTCAATCCACACATCACATAAATCAGCTACGATCAAACCACTGGAGGCCTGTCACCTCCCGTAATACAATCACACTCACACATATTGACGCACTAAAACTCAAAGGCATGCCAACATACGTGTGCGCGCACACACACAAACACACACACCCTTGAAACATAAGCAAGTGACTGATGTGTGCTGTCATTTGGTTCAGAATCTCAGTTCCAGAGTCTATGACAGTCCTCGTTCTATACTTCAAAACCATCCACTTGATCGTATGTACTGTCTGCAGAAGCTCCAATTCACTCTCAAGTATGGACAAATTGAAAGTGGCTGTTATTAGGCCATATCTGGCAAAACAGCTCAATTTCCTTTCCATTCATTCTCACGGCACTTTGTTGACAGTGATGAGGCCTTTGTAGCAGCTCGAAACAATTTCACAGCAAGTGGACCAGGGATGAAAATACAATAACATTTACTTCAAATGTAAATGAGCTCTCACACCTCAAGCTCCTCAAAAATAATTGTCTTATATCCCACCTATTGGTCCTGCGGACCCAAGTATGAGTCACACATTTTATTGTTTGCTTTTTGTGCAGTGAAATTGGGGTCATGAGATGTGGGAGTATTTTTAAAAACAGCTTGATATTCAACTGTGTATCGGCAATGAAGCTCAATCTGATTGAAATTACTTCTATTCCAGGCTCCTTGGGCAATTTGCTGGATCACTCACCACTTAAAGATGGATTGCCTCTCTAAAATCACTAAAAGCTGAAAACCCATAAGGATATACTCTTTTTGCCATAAGCACATCTTGGTTCTCCTGAACCTCCATTTTCGAACTACTAATATCTTTTTAATGGCACTAAAAATAATCTAGAAATAATTCAATGAGGAAGCCAATGCCATAAAAACAAAAAGGATTGTTTTGCTAGAGAGAATAACGGCCAGGTAAGTTTGACTACATCTAGGTCTGTTGCGCATGCTGTTTAACTCAACCCTTGGAAATGCGGTGATGCTGCACCTGGGAGGATTTAATGTAAAAATGTGTCTGCATCATTAGCCTGATGGGAGCCGCAACACAGGAAAGCTCTCTATCTCCTCAAACTGAGATACAATTTACGCAGGTTAATGTCTGCTGTGAGGGAAATTTTCCACTTTTTAAAAATTATTTTAATAAAGACTTCAGTTAAAACATTACCTATCATCTGATGAAAGCTCTGTCATGTTCAAAATGCCTCAACTGAGGCTGCTGTTTGTGGCCTTTCAAACTGTATTCTGTAAAACTTCTTTCTTCTTATGGCTGACTGATGATTAAGGAAGCCTTTGTGTCAGCACCAGTTTATAGGGCACTGTGGGCCAGTTAAACCAAAGAAAGAGTCGTGAAAAGCCTGCACTGATGTGTCACAGTCAGCAGTAGCTACAGTCTACATCGGTTTGTTGTGTGCAAACGGTAGAATGCAGATGTAAATCTTTCTACATTGTAAACATACCTACAATTACAGTAAATTCAAGGATTAATATGGACACATGAAAACAGTGTGCTGCTCTGCTCTGTCCTGCCAGCAGAGGTCCCCAGAGAGCTATAGTTGCCAGTCTGTCTCGCACACAAGTTTTCTCCCAGATACCCTTTCTGTCCTCTACTGTGATAAAACAAAAACACGCTGCAGAAGAAGTTGTTTGTGAATCCTAAATAAATCTAAATCCATACTGTGCATACAAAGCAGATGACGCTACGCTGTACATCCACTAGCTCGGCTGATAAGAAAGTGAACAATTTTAAGCATTTCTGGTGTGTTTCTCCCTTTATTGTGAACTGAGAGCCTCTTTTTCTGTCCCTCTCACACACACACAAGGCTTTGTCTACCATCCTTCTTCTCTCATGCACATGGCCCACTACGGCCAAATGACATCACTGACCCAAGGCAGAAGTCGCCCCTGCAGAGCTGGGGATGAGTCACTCCTATCCATATAGCACAGCACAAAACAGCAGGCACGCAGTGGTGAGCCGGGCGCTGATGACTGACTGGAGACAGCAATGCCTCTTAATCTCAAGGTCGCAAAGCCACTCTTAGCGGTTTCTTCCTGTCTAATGACCCAGCTCGTTAGAGAATGACTGGCAGTGTAATTAATGCTGAGTGCCTCGCCAGTCCTGTTCCATACGTTAACATAGGATTGGGAAAGTATACCAAACTTAACGCAGACAGATTCATGTTGGGGGGTGGCATTATTTATCAAGCTTGCTTATTTCATATGCTGTAATTCAAATGAAAATGTAATGATTGCACTGCAGTGTCATCATATAATAATCAAAGTTTGATTTACTTTCCAGTTTATTGTTTGCTGATTGTGAAGCTCACAGTACACAGTCCTACTCTCAGAGGTTTGCTGTACGCACACGCACACACAAACTGAATAAAAACCCTGACGCTGCACCCAGGCGCATTAAAAAATCTTTACCCAAGGCACAACACGACTTTTCCCCTGGCACAATAGCTTCAGCTCCTGCGAATGTGTCTGCTCTGTCGCTGTTGCACCTTTTTCCACTCACAATATTTCTTCTATGAAACACGCACACAATATTGTAGAGCAACCAGACTTAAACAAAGTATTATGTATTCATTTTAAATATTGAAAACAATGTACTGTATATAACTATAACCATTTTAAGTATTCTGCCGCCCTCAACCACTGGTTTTAAGTTCACAGTTCTTTATTAGCAGTTTAAGCGATATTGTTAGCATAGTGTACATGCAACATTTTGCCAGAGCTGTTATCAAGCAAATATTGACATATATTGACACCATCTGAGGTAACTAAAATCCAGCAACTGCCCACTATGCCGCTGGTGGCCATGTTCATAAACAGCCCTTGCCATCCTGTCACAAGCTGGTGGAAATACTTTCACTTTGCACTGGTGGTGCATTAAAAGCCTATTTGGTCTATGCAGAACAAACATAGGCTACACACTGTACAAACATCAAAGTGAGATGATGACTGTATTGATTCTGATATATTCACAGAATCCTCTTGTTGTGCAGAACATGGCTTTCTTTTGATGGAAATTAACCCATTTTGTTTCTCTAATTCTCATTGGTTGCTCCTTGTTTTATTGCAATGCCCGATGGTGAATTCATTAAATATAATGTCACTGGTGAGACTGATCTTGATATTCACTCAGTAGGCTTCCAGTTGTTATTTATTCAGAAAACAATCATTTTTGAGAGGCACAATATGGGTGGATCAAACAGTCCTGTTGGGCTTTACATGCGACGCACAGGTCTATATACAGGCTTCCCCTACCATTCACCAATGGGCTGCTCCTGTGTTCTTGCCACATGAAAACATAAAGTAACATGCACATTTAGTTTTACTAGAGCAAAGATAGTTTTACTTTTTGGGAGAAAATGTACTTTTACTTGAGTAAAGATTTTCAGTACTAACTACCACTGGCCTACCAAAGCTTGTGCTGCTGCGCAAAGCAAGAAAAGAAAGACGTGTAGAAAAAGCACTGACCAAAAAGAGGCTGGATAAAGAAAGGGGTCAAACCACAGTCAACATCAGTCACACTTTTCAATGATGGCGAGAACTGAGGGAGTTGAAGGGCCTGAAAAGTGACATCATGGCTGCTACATTCTGTTGGACAGCTAATCATCTGGTTTGCTGTGTTTTGGGGGAATTTGCTGTTCCCGTCATTTACATCCATTATGATAATGTCTGTCAACCCTCCCATTTTTCCCGGGATTCTCCCGTATTTGACCCTTCTCTCCCACAGTCCTCCCGTTTAAATATTTTCCTGTACCACACAGAGAGAAAAGCGACAAATCTACCAAACATGGCCAAGAGGCGCAGAAACATGCTCCACCAATGATTGCATTTATACTATCTCATCCGTTTTCATAATCACCCCCTCAAGCCAAACGTCTCATGTGTCAGTCATCCTTCAAATATAACATCAATAAACTGCCCTTTTGTATTTTCATTTATATAATACAGGGATGTTTCACTTTCAACCAGGTGTCTGATTCTGACCACCAAACTGTAATCAGTGCAGAAACCATTCAACCCAAGCCTTGTTCCTCTGATATCAGTCGAGCTGTCCTGAAACATATGGTTGAAAGAAATGCTGGCGCATGTAGTGAATGCTTTTGCCAGTGGAGGAGCTCCCTCCTCTGTTCAGGTTGTGTGAATGTTACAGAGGGTTAAGTTAAAAAAGAGGTCTAAGGTAAGCAAATCAGACAAAGCAATCAAGTGAGGAAAGGACTGCCAAAACTCTGCTGCTCTGAGGTGATATGTCGTTTCTCATTTCTCATCATGTTATGTAAAGAAGACCCACCCTCTGAGGCTTAGTTTGGCCTTGGATTACATGAGGAGAGCCAGAAAGCTGATTAAATATCTGTAATCTTATTTTTATAAAAACATTTCCAGTGGCAGAAATACAAGGAGGGCAGGGCCCATTTCTCCAGTGAACCCCAGCGATGGGCCAGATTTGCCAGCTTGAAACAGCATCAAAACACAGAGAAAAGCTGGCTGCTGTTTACGTAATACCAGACAACCATAAAACCAACGATTTTCAGCAGATATGCTTACCCAACTCGTTCATCCAAAGAACACATTTCTTATTAACTAGGGCTGAATAGATTCATCACAAGCTCTTGATTCCCCTCAGTTATTTTATGGAATTGGTGCATGTAATGTAAAGACAACCCTCTGTTTACCCTGCATTTAGTCAACAAGGCAACGGTGTACAGCACTAAACTTCACAAAAGCTCATTCCAGCACAAACTTCAATAACTCCATAACAGATGACCTCAGTATGCAGCAAAGTACACAGTTCATACAGTATGTATGTTAAGTAAAATAATGCATCTCATGTATCCATTAAATTATATTCAGTACAACTCACTGTTCAAAGCCCTGCAACCGTATAACTTCATCATTTGTTTGACCGATTTATGAGACAGAGCCGGCTGTTAACCCATCTCTATACTACAGATCAACTTCTTATGAGACATGAGATTAATTAGGGTCTGCCTGGGGCTTGTGAGCAGACATTTTTAGATGGTCATATGGAATTAGACCCCGTGACTTCACAAAATACTCTGTGTTGGGAGAAACAGAGAGTAGGAGTGAGAACACAACAAAGAGAGTGACCTTTTACGACAGAAAGCATTTATCCGGTTTGAACCAGCAAACGAATAAAACCAGGTTGCAGGAGCAAAGCAAAAAAAAAAAAAAAAAAAAAAAAAAACACCCCAAAAAACAGTGTGCCCCTTTACACACGGGTCTCACTTTGCTTAATTACTTTTCATTTCAAGAGAGCATTTAGCATATCTGTGTGCACTCCCATCTCATATCCGTGTATTGATAAATAACAGATAAATGGGTTTATGGGGAGGATCAGAGCATGATGACACATTCAGATACCTGAATGTGATGATGAGCAATTATTGGCACTGTATTATTGCACTGTAACAATAAGATTTTGTGCTGTGCTTCTCAGTGTAAATGATATCTTGGCTACTGCATTCAAGAAGGACTGTGTATAAAACATTTTGATTGCGAATATAATACACCCAATTTAAGCCAATTGCATGGAGTATATCTATTATATGAAACCAGAACACAGACAACAAAAAAAGCTGATATTTAGTGTCGGTAAGCTTCGACCGAGGAGTGATGATGACAGATGTACCCTCAACAAACGCATTAAACGAGTGAGATTTATTTTAATCCAGAAAGCCACCTCATATGCAGCAGCTGGCAAAAACATGTCACTAATACAGCATATTACACATACACGGATATTTACGGAAAACAGGGAAGGTCACTGAGAGCAAGCTCTCTTTTACAGTGATGCCCTGATAACAACACATACAATACATCTAAAAATGGCAATACATGTAAGACATTCCCCATCAAATAAAACACCTACATTCACACCACTCTATGTCTATTAGTTTCCCACTCTCAGTATTGACATGGTGACCCTCACGGACCAAATAGTCTTGATAGATGTATGTAGATGTACACAGATGTTTTAAATGACTGCAAGCATTAGTTAACTAGTTAATGTCCATATTAAACAGGATAAGAGGTTTTGGAAGCATCATAGCCGGATATCAAAGCTTAGAGTTAAGCATTAATTATGCTTAACTCTAAGCCTTAATATAATCAAAATGAGTGAGTTATATAAAAATTGTACAGTTGTCATGAGCTGGGAAATTGTCTATAGACCTATATGTCGCATTAACCTATTGCTCTTGATGACTGGAAGAATATGAAGCATGTGAAGAACAAGCCATGTTGTGTTTCCCATGAAGCCACTATAAAAGGAAAATAATTACATGGATGGACTGGGGCCAATTTACAATATCATCTTCATTGCTGACCCAAGTGTGCAGTTAACAGGAAACAGGAAAGACAATAGCCTTAGTGATTTTTTTTTATTTTTGTGTGTGTGTGTGTGTGTGTGTGTGTGTGTGTGTGTGTGTGTGTGTGTGTGTGTGAGTCATGGCAAATACAAATTTCCCTGCCTTTGTGGTGGATAATCATGTTTTTCTGAATCTCAAACATGAGTAATGATGTTCTATAAGTCACCTGCATGACAAAAGCAAAAAGACGAATAAGCTCAGCCAACAAAAGAAATAAATCCATAATTAAGGCTAATGCGAGGCAGATGTCTTCAGTTTAAAAGCAGAAACTGGCAGTCAGCAGTTGCAAAGGTATCACATTAAGAAAGCCAGCACTGATACAGTCAAATAAAATTACATCTCTAACTGATATTACCACAAGGAGACAAGGGCATAGACGAAGACTCTCGTAATGCATGTTGTTCTTTCCCTTATACTAACCCCATCCTGTCATATTGGTGATGGCTAACCGCACCCAAAGCCCTAACCCAGTATACTCCCACAGAAGTGCTTATCGGACGGACGGCAGGGTTTGAACTTCTCTCTCTCAAGGTCTCTTTTTTAATTTTTTTTACACAGCTATCTCTGCCACCTTTCCTGTGAACAACCAAGTGAAACACTGCAAGTTCAAGGAGAGACCGTCTGAACGTGTTTCAGCAATCATGGCATCTTTCAATGACAGCAGGCTTTTTCACCCCGCCTTCAAGTGTGGCAGTTTGTAATGGCTATAAACATGATTGCCCATGTTTGCGGCCAGACAACACGTCATACAAGCTCGGTCTTTTCAAGCATACCCCACCCTTAATTCAAGAGAAACATAATTCAAGGCAGCATGGTTGGAAAACACAATGAAAACATGATTATTTTTACAAAACCTGAGAGTGTGAAAGAATGGGAGAGCACAGTTTAAATGGACCACCTTATTAAAAAAAAAGTGCATTGGGTTTGTGTTTGGGAGAGGAAAGTGTGTTATGTGAGCCTGCCTGAGCTTATGATAGCTAGCTGGCTTCACTCCAGTCACAGCATCCTAGACTAAGCACGATTCTTATCAGGGCCATGACCTAATAAATAATATAGGACACCTGAGCAAATGCCTGTGTTTTAATATAACTGTAGCCAACTGGCAGGCCACCTCTACTGGCAAGAAAGCATATATATAGTTGATGTCATTCAGAAATGAGGGTGGAGGCTCAACCTACGTAAATACCAAGAGTAAGCTGAAGCAAATCCCTTTTGGCCCTGTTGCAGGAAAAAAAAAAAAAAAAATCAAATAATCCATGTGCCACCCCTATGTTTATTCATCCCTTCCTTGCACAAACACTAGCTGTCAAAGACACTTAACTCCAATTACTCTGCGGTGTGTGTGCTCACTCCAAGCAATGCAATCAGTTCTCACTGCGAGACTGGTTGATATGTTACAGTGCAACTCTATCCAGTTGTTTGAATCTCTGTGGTGGGACTGGAGGAGTCATTAAAATCTGAACGCACTTATTTCGACTGTTGAAAGCTGTGTTCTTTTTTCGCTATTGTGTGTTATACTGTCCTGTTCTGATAGTGTTGGACATTCACTCTGTGTTTGCGTGCATGTGTGATTGCGAGTGAATATTTGGATAAAAACAAAACAAAGCAGTTGGGTTTCAAGGCAAACATTGCCCCAGTCTGCAGAAGCACAAAGCTTTCTTCATCTTTTGTCTACGTCTTGTGTTTTTAAGAGCAACATTGCCCTGACGCAGTCTAAACATAGAAAATGTCAACAGTTGTTTATGGAAAATTTTCTGCAGCGCAGGAAAAACAAAGTATTTCCATTTTTTTTAAACAAAGCATCAGGATGTGCCGTGTGAGAGATGACCAAAAGATGACCAGCGCATACCATCACTCTCTCGAGACAGTATGAAGCCCCCCCACCCATTCCCTCCACAATCCAGGCCAAGGCAGATCCCAGACCACTGGCTCAGCGTCTGTAAAAGTAGCGTAAGCTGTTACTGTTTAACCATATAAAAAAAAAAAAAAGCTCACAAACATTCACAAACACAATGACAGGACTTCCAGTGTAACAAGAGGAAAGTACAAGTAAACTCAAGGTCCCAGCTGTTTCTCTCTTCTTCTTCTCCTCTCTCATGTCCCTTGGAGGTCATTCTTCCTGCCTAACGCAACAAAGTCATCACACACAGATGCTGCAGCATAACAGAGATCCTCTCAAGTATCGTCATCTGTTTCGTCAGTCCCTGGTTATGTTGGTGTACATGACATCAATTAAAGGCTAAATCTGCCCCACTGCTGACCATAACAGTCTGGCTCAATAGTATGACAGTGCACTGCGGTTCCCTTGATACCATCCAGCTGTGCTGAAGGTCAGAGTTTTAATGGGCTCTACTGCAGAGTCTTGTATCCTCTTGTATCTATTCCTCTATGCTCTTTTGGACATGTCTGTGTAACTCATTATGTGTCATGGGATGATCTTAAAGCATGCCTATGGTACTGCCTTTTAAGACTGTGCAAAGGGAAAGGGCTCCATTTAAGAGTCACACTTGTCTTCGGATGTCATATCAAACAGCACATTCGTCACCAGATTCATGACAATATTGCCAAACATCTGGAGACAGGGAACATTGTTTACCTAAGCAACAAACCTTTCCTGATTCCAAAAACCTGTTTCCTGTCACTTTAAAGTCAATAACAGATGTAAAAGTAATTGGTGAAAATACCTTCCAAGGGTTTATTTTAAAGGACTGGACTACCACAATCAATCAGCCAGCCCAGTAAATGTTATGTTAAACTCGATGGACCAATGAAGTCCCAAAATGACCTAAAACCCTAAGTACACAGAGGCTTTCCTGCTCATTGTTATGGGAACAGAGTTTCCAATAAAAAGATACTTAAATGCCTTTGGCATTGCTTGCTTATATGTGTTTGTGTGTGTGTATCCATATTGTAGTCCTTCTGCACAAGAGCTTTAGAGGACTTTTTCATCCTCTCCCTTGCCAGAAAAACAGAGGAAAACAAACACTGCCTCCATTACAGTAATGAATATGCTTTGGGAAGCGAATCATATAATTTTCCATTAACTCCCACTCTTAGAATGCAAAGAGTGGCTCAGGGAAACCTGTGACATTTGACTTTGCTGGCACCAAACACTGCAGTCTTCCACTGTCGCTTGACCCCTGATCCTTCACCTCTGGCAGCTCATAATAGCTACGTCACTCGCTATATTCCTCGTAGCTGCTCCTGCTAACAAAGCCATCTGAATACAGCAAAGTGACACACACTTGGGTGGACATTGTCACTTTAAGTTGAGGTCTTACAGATTGTCTTCGGTGAGGCCAGTGGAGGACTTGTGCACGTACAGTTCATGCAGACACACACAGCTGCAGAGACAGATACTAAGACATCAGCAGCAGTGCAGATGCTTTTTGTCCCTGTACAGTACACACAGAGTACATCGAGCCAAGCTCATTACTCTGCGCTCCCATTCACGCAGCGACACTCATTGAGAAAAGAGTCCTTGGGGCAACACTACAACAAGGATACAAACAGAGGTTTTTAATAATAAAAATCTAACATGTGCTCCACAATGATTTTCTCTGATGCTGTGTGGTTTTAAAGCAGTCATTGTCGAGTCAGCCCTGCCATCCGTTATTCAGCCTAATGTGACTTTGTCTGATCTCTGCACCATAGATGCTTCATCACTGAACTAGAACTGAGGAGAAGGAGAGCGCGGACACGCTGTAATATAAGTCAGAGCTCCTCAGCTTGTGACTACAGCCTCTATCTCAGCACTCAGGTGATGCACAGGTGAAACAATGGGCTCAGTGTGCAGCATCCACGTGGAGGTGGAGTGCAGCACTGGCTGGCAGTCTGACAGTATGTATTTGCATAGTAGAGGTCAGGTACAATACAAGGCTCTCTGTGTTCTACGCTGCAATAAAGGGGCTCTGACACACGCAGGCTGACAGACAGGTAGATATTAGAAACTGCAGGCTAATTCCTCTGCTTCAAAGCAACAAAGGGCAGGAGAAAGCAATTTGTTTGGATTCATTTTTTGTTGCTGTCATATGCACCGCTTTGAACTTCTCATCTTTAGATGGCTTCAAACTAATCAAAACAAAATGTGGAGTGAAGAGCTATCATGGCAAACTGCTTTTTTATGAAACAAACTTCATAACAATGCCGTTTGAGTCACACTCTCCACCTACGATGGGGCTGGGATATGAAACATAAACAGGTCCATATGTTTGTTAGCTGGTCAGCTGGCTCAACACTAAATCCTCCTGGGTCTAATTTGTGCGTAATGATATGATGTAACTTTTTAAACTCACTCTTCCTGTGTTCAGACAAGTGAGCGCACATCATAACAACACACAGCTCTGCTCCTTGTATGGACTACAACATTTGCAAAGACGTCCGCTTCTATAGCAAGCTGCTTTGACTAGTAATCTGATAAGCACATGTATGAAAATCAAGGGAGTTGTTCTTTGACTGAGCAGCAGAAGTGATAAGTCGCTCAGAGGGAACTGTGGAGAGTTGCTGAATAGTGCTCTGCCACATGTGGCAGTTTAACAAGGAAAACTCTGACACATGCAAACACTTTTTCACACCGTTACATCCACACATTCAGTGCACACTGACAAAAACACACACGCACGCACACTGACAGACACATGCTGTCACCCTCTGTCTACTTCTATTGTCCATCTCTGCTTTTCTCTGTTTGCCTTGGTCTCACTCGCCTCCCCTTGTTGCTGTTATAATATTGAAATTAAAAAAAAGGTACTGGGTCACCCTCTAATTTATCTGCATTTACACTGGAGTCAAATGATATTTTTGTAGCTGCTTCGAGAATCGAAGTGCTCCCAACACGAACACAAACAATGACTGTGTCATTTCTTGTTCTCTCTGAATTTACGTGTGACTGCAGTACAATTTGGAGCAGGCCTATTTATAGCCGACTCCCGCCACCACCACCCTGCAGCCTGAAAGTCACACCAGGAGATTTTGGGAGGGGAGTCCTTGAGCTCCTCTGTCAATGCAAAGCATTGCAGTGACAAGTTTGCTGATGAGGTTGGTCACTGTGAAGTCGCACTGCACCGTTCCCTCCCCTAACACACCAAGCTGCATCTTTCAAAGGCACAGAACGTAAGTACATACTCTAAGTGATCCAATGCATGCACACATCTAAGCGCATGCACACCCATGCATGCATCAATAAACACAAACACTCATGCACATACTATGAGCACACACTTACACATGGACGCATACAACTTCTAACTTCAGAATATGGAATGTGGTAAAGAGTTTATGTTCATGTATCTATGTGTGCAGTTGTTATTGTATTAAATGTTGCGCCAATGTCATTACAATTACTGATGTGTTACTTTTGATGTGATGTCTCACTTTGGTCCAATTGTAAGCCCACAGCAAGAAGAGCTACTGTTCTGCTGTTACAGTTACCACTATACAGGAGTGACAGGGAGGAAGATAGGGTAATATAAAAACTTACTTTATATCTTTTTGAGAAAGTTCCAGAAAGAGTTTATTTATCCACTCCGGCCTACCGTACAATGTCTTCTGTCTCTGAGAGTCCCAGTCAGAGAAACCAAAACAAACAAAAGTATCTGGTGTGCATCTCTAACACAGCAGGACCCACTCTGCTGCTGACTGATGCTCCCTGGAATAAGGAGGGAACTGTGCTCACAGCTCAAAGGCTCACAGCCAATCATATCACAGTGGTTCCTGCCTCTTGGCCAATCACGTGCCTCTCGTGCTCCGGCCTCCCCCCCCCGCCCCTCCTCCTGCTGAAAGTTCCCATGGTTGTGGACAAACTCGAGAGGAGAGAAAAGGAGACGGTAGGAGAGGAGAGGAGTTTGACAGAGTGAACCGCTGTAGTATTTACAGTGTGGAGTGATCAGAATAAAACAGTGGTGGAAATATTTCCATTACGAAAGAGTAACAAGCATTCAGAGAAACAAGACTGGAAATTGTGTAATCCGTTAATGGTTGCCAAAGATCCATTTACCTGTTTCGAAAGCGAAGACATCTTCAATCACTTTTTACTGTATTTTCAAGTTTATTTATCAGTTGTTAGTAAAATTGTGCTTTTTCTCCTTTATTTGAGTTGGCAGTGGTGCTGATATGTCTGCTGCTTTACAACTGCCTATATCAGATACTGCCTATTGGTTTATACTAAAGGAATTGTTTGAAACAGATTTCATATCTGTTAATTAAATGCAAAGTAACAGCCAGGAGATAATTAGCTTATTTTAGCGTAAAGACTGGAAACCTCCACCATGCCTCTGTCCAAAGGTAATAAAATCCACCAACCAGCACGTCTGAGGCTCACTCATGACACTCTCATTTATTTAATCTATACAAACACTGAAGCGTATCAACAACACGGTATGGTTTTCAGTGGGTTATGTGCCAGAATATTTCTTGGCCTGAAGTCTGTGCTGGTAGGTGGATTTTGTTTCCTTTGGACAGAGCTAGAGTACTCAGATATGAGAGTAGTATCAACCTTCTCATTGTACTCTCCACAAGAAAGTAAATAAGCATGTTTCCCAAAACGTTGAACTATTCTTCTAACATCAGTTCACATTACATGAGGGACAATGGGAAGGGATTCCTTTTGGAGAAAACCAGAGATGACTGACAGGTCAGTGCTTCCTCAACTTATTTCCTTGTCCAACTTTTCAGGCTCTTTTCAGGAAACAAGTAACTCAGAAATAAAGACTGTGACATACAGAGAAATGAAGACTGAATCTGTTTTGACCTGTCATGCGAAGTAGCACACTGATGAGATGATGTGACTCTCCCTTGCCTCAGCGACCTCAGGGAGTACAGCGTAGCCACAGAGAGACATGAATTGCAAATGTTCTTTGTATGTAACAACACAGTGACAAGACAGACATGGCTTGTGTTGCAGAGCCAATGAACATCTGCTCTACTTGCATACTGCTGAAACAGGCTCTGTCATATTTACTTAGGCTCCTGAAGCAATCAGTGGCACACACTGACGCATACATTCACACACACACCTTTATTTTTGTGCTTGAGGCACTGGAGCCACAGTGTCTGGTCAAGAGGTGAATTTAGCCTGGCAGGACTTTGAGCTGCTGCCTGGTGATCTGGAGTATTCAGATAAGGATCTGAGATGAATAAAATAAAATATAGAAAAAAACGGAAATTGTGCGCAAAGATTTGGACGATAATGATGATGCACTTATGATGTGTATGAGCGCAGTGTGTGCTCTTCCATGAGCGGTAACAGCCAGAGCTCAGCGGCACACAGATACAAATTCATTGCATTGTACTAGTGAACATTCAAGGTGCGGGTCGGTGGATTTTGTGACCCTTTGACAGAGCCAGGTTAGTTGTTTCCCCCTGATTCTAGTCTTTATGTAAAATTAAGCCTGCTGGGCGTAGCTTCTTACTGAAGGAACAGCTATTTTCTCAGCTAACTGCCAGAAAGTGAATAAGTGTATCTTCGAAAAATATCGACCTTTTACTTTAACTCAAGGTCCTCTTTTCCGCTTAGCCTTTTACTTGCAGTCTTCCTCAGAGGATGTTGAATGTAAGATGTGATTGAAAGCTACGGAGAAGCCTAAAACAGAAAGCCGCCTGAGTTATAAACTGGGGGCAGAATGATTGAATGCCATGGGTTTTTGCTGCAATCCATTGTACTCAGAACTGGTAAAAAAAAAAAAAAACTACCTCCAACATGGAAAAGTACAATCGAACATTTACTTCAGTTGGAATTCCAGGCAAGATCCATCCAGCCCGAGTTCACCGGCATAAGCACACCTGTCATCGCAGCAATATGGGAGCACACACAGTGAACAGAAAGCCGGAATTGACTTTTCATCGGTTTTACTGCATGTCATGTTTGTGTTGTGAAACATGCTGTAACAGTGACCATTTCCATTTCCATCCAGTTGATTTGTGCTTGATAGAAGTCTTTGCGAGCATTCGGTTACAAGCCGACACCACCGGTCTCTTTTAAAGTGTGCTAATATACTTGTGACGTTCAGACATTTGCCAATACAAACATCAGTGTGCTTCTGGTGGCCATGCTTTCCTGAGCAGATGCATTTAGATTGGATGTCTGGAATGCCAACTTGGAACTGTCAATGTCCAACTTGCAATGGATTTTAACCAGGCAAGGAGCATATAATGAGAAAACACGAGTGCATCATGGCGCAATGGGAAAGGTATGACCCAGCACTTCTCCATCTTGACACATACAAATGACTAAAAGTTGGGATATTCTTTGTTTAATCTGTCTCTCATCTTTATTGAAGTGCAGGTCTGAATTGTTGGAGCACCTTTTTAAATTGTTCAGGACTGCAGGTCAAAGTAAGTTCAATCAGTGTACATGTGGATTTTCTTAGGTAATCAGGATTTGGAAGTTATAATTCCTCTGGATTAAGAAATCTGATCACATACTCCACAATAAGATCGACAAACAGCTCGAGAGGGGCGAAAGAGTGCAAAGCAGCACCTATGTAACAACCCTATGCGTGGCAAACATCAGCAATAATCAAATCAAATTAGATTGTGTACCTTACAAGAGGCCCCTCTGGACAACTGTTGCCAAATCTTCCTCCGTCCTTTCTGACATGTCTGGAACATGTTCAGCTCAGGGCTCTCATCCAGACAAACAGCTGAAAACATATTACTCACGTAGCATTCAGGTTGCTGATTCCTGGGCTCGTACATTCTCCAACACACTGTCCACGTTCAGACTGTTCAACTGAACATGATGGCAAACAACAACTACAATAACAACGACGAATGAAGCTCAGAGAGTCCATAAAACCTCACATGAACACTCAGATGATAAAATGGGAAACAGCATCCGGCAAATGTAACTGTGTTGTTGGTACTTTTGAGAATTTCTGAGAATACATTTTGAGGTAATGTTCCATCACTCCCCGGGCGGAAGGACTCACTTAGATAAATACACACTGAGGGTAATGCACCTCTTCCCCCATCCAAATATTGACTGGGAGCATGAACAGCTGTAACAGCCCGCCATTTTCCCACATTGGATAATAATGATGACATTTGAATCGGACTGTTTCATCCATCTTTAGTACAAGCCAGAAGTGCAGTTTAACCAAAAAAAAAAAAAAAAACTCTTGAGGAATCTGTTCTTTATCTATGACTTTGAGACAGATGTTTTAATTTACCATTCAAGGCTGTGTGTCGGTTGAATGCAAAACAAACACAGATGAGTCAGCAGTAAGCCAGACAAATTTATTTGCTTTCTTGCCAAGAGTTAGAGGATCAATATCACTCACTGTCCTTTAAATATGAAGCTGGAGCAAGGAGGCAATTGGCTTAGCTTAACATAAAGACTAGAAACAAGGGTAAACAGCTAGCCTGGCCTTGTTGGATTGTTAAAAAACTGCCAACCAGCATCTCTAAGTCTCATGAGTGAATGCATCATATCTCATTGGTTTAACTGATTTTACTGGACGTTAAGTGTCAGACTATTCCTGAGCCAGGAGCATCACTATGAGGTTCCATAAAATCACAACTTGTCACTTTCATTTGCTGTTTTTTTTGTGTGTGTGTGGATTAAACAAACAAGGATGTGTTAATTAGTGAGACTTAGAGATGCTGGTACGTGGACTTTTTTTTTTACAAGCAGACAAAACTAGGATAACCGTTCCCCCCTCTTTCCAGTCTTTATGCTAAGCTAAGCCAACCACCTTCTGACTTACTCAACAGAGAGATAGCAATCCTGAAATGGCACATTATTCCATGAAGGTACAACCTTGCGATGAAGGTCTAAATAGAAAATTCTGTTTTTGTGACAGGAAGACAAGCAAGCAAGGAGCAAGACAGGCAGACAGGGATACAGGCAGTGGAGAAGGCAGGCCCTCAGGGAACAGATTGGTAAACAGGCATGCAGGCTGGGAGTCAGCAAAGCAAGCAAGCAGAGTGCTACTCTACGAAGCCGTCTGGCCCCAAGGCTCAGCTAACTCACAGGAGTGGAAGCGTTATGCTAATGCTAAGTAAAGTATGTACGCTTTGTTCCTCTTTCATACTGTTGCATCAATCATCACACACTGGGTACACAGCAGGAAAATAAATACAAATTTACATGTATAATTTGTTAGCACAAAAGAAGGTAGTTTAGTCTTTAATCCGTAAACCCTAAAGGATGTAAGACTGAAAATTCCCTGAACACATGAAAAATCAGAAAGCAGGCTACATGAATACTTTTCTTCACCGCCTGTCCTTAAACAGACATGACAGCTTACAGCCACGGAGGCAGCAGCTGACACACACACAACACACCAGACTCCACTGACTCTACCAGACTCTCAACTGCGGCCTTATTGGAAGACGGTGATCAATAAGTCGGCTTTGGGACAAGTGATATACTGCAGCGGGGTAGATAAGTACCTGGAAAACATCCCTCAGTCTAAAACGCACCGTATTTGTTCCACTGTTCTGCTCCCAGAGTTACTGCAAAAACTGTTGACAGCAACCATCACACAGGAGGGGAAGAGATGCTCTTTGTGGTGTGAGGTGTGGGGACTCAGTGTTCTGCAAAGGTTTGCCCAAAGGGATAAACACACAGTTGAAATTCTGCGATGTTAAGGTGCAGGTGCACAGAAAGTCGACATTGCCTGCAGAGCTGACTGCAAATGCAATTGTTCATTTAGTGATCCTGAATGTGAGGATTTGCTGCTTTTATCTGTCGTATATTTTGGGTTTGGTTTGAGCAGTTGATAAAGCAGGACCTTTTAGGACATCACGTTGGGCTCCTAGAAACTATAATGGCCCTATTTCACTTTTCTCTGCCATTTTACAAAAAAAATGATTAATCAATAATTCAGCCCTAATAATTCAGCCCTAAACATGACCAAATAGTGAATCCTGACACTGAAATCTAGATCTGTTCTGCCTGATCTACCAGAAGACCATTCATGATTTCAAAACTACAAGATTCAACCAAATTATAACGCAAGAAAAACACAATATCTACAGTAACTCAGGAGCCTGAAGCAAATGCAGCGCTATCTGACCTTAAAGAGACAATGCATCATGGCAGAGTATCTGTTTGTGGTGACTGACATTAAACACAGAAACGACAAGGTACAGGCGCCAAAAACCTTCCGGCAGTGGCACAAAAATCAGACACCAAGCTTTGCTTTTAATAAGCATATAGAGCTCTAATCAGATCACACAGACATTTTCAATTTAATGGCAGTATAATGAAAGCAGGCTCTGTTAGGCTGGTACAATGAGAGCAGCACTCTGGCAGCACATCACTTTTCTGCCATCCTGACCGTGGTGTATGTTATTTAAATTTTAATAAGCCAAATCACACTTATTCTTCCTTTTTTAGGCTGAAAGGAGCTCAATAGGAGGAGAAAAAGAGACAGGGAAGAGGACAGAGGAAGATTAGGTTATTATTAGAGTAACCAAATACCCACAATTATCGAAAATACCAATAATTATTCTCAGAGAGCCATCTGCTCTCTGCTGACAGACACACACAGTACTCCGATCTGCTTTGCTCTAGTTAATATCAAGGACTTAACAGACCACCTGGGCAACACTTTGCTCACTGTAAGCTATGGCTAATTTCACTCTGCATAATCGCCATTTAAGAGATGTGACCGAGCAAAATTAGATTCACCTTCAGCGACTGGGCCGCTGCATATAAGCATGAATTACAATTTCTCACATCAGAGAGGTTTAAAACATCTGAGGAGTAGAAGAGCATACTGTAAGACTGACGTTTTGCCTCCTCTCTTTTGTTTATCCTGTTTTAGTGTGGTCTCTCCTCCCCTCCAGCACCCGCCGTTCTCTCCCACACAGTCAGTCAGTCAGTACTTTGTTTATTGTCGTCCTTCACCGCAAAGTTTCCGACAGGCTGTCACCCTTCCCGAGACAGAAAATCAGGAGACACATGGTTGTACTTTTTCCAAACTGTCACCACTAGTACAGACATGCTCAACCCGCTGTTGCACATGATGGTGACACTGCCTGGAAGCTTTGTGAGCAGACGAATTACAGTGCCCACAAAGAAAAGAAATTAGCATTGCAGTTGCTTTTATCTTTCTCTTATCTGCAGTCAGCTCTTCCTGTGGACAGTGACTCACAGCCATTTTGAAAGCCTCACAAGTCCTCCTGACAGCCACCGCGGAGGTAGACAGCACCGCGTTTATGTCACCTTTGACAGTACCATACTGTGGCATCCCGTATGGATAGCCACCATTTAAGCCCCCGAAAGATTGATTTCAAAGTTTTTCTCTATAACATTAAAGCAGATAAGATCAGTTTTTTTGCATTAACAATGGATAACACTTTTATGGGAAAAGTGCAGAGTTATGAACACACAGATAATTATCACCAGTCAGTGATTTATTTAGTTATGACAGGGGGAAGGCCTTAACCCTAACCCATATTACAGAGGTGGCTTGGTTTGGAGGTGTATTATAAGCACAAAATTAATATAAAACACCAAACAATCATAGAAATATTACAGGCAGGAGGTTCCATGAGGGCCATGGCCACAATGCCCCCTCAGTTTGGCCTCATGTCCATCAAAGACCCGCCTGCACTGTCTCAGCCATTACGCTCCACATTAAGTTCTACTGGCATCAAGTCACACAGCAAATTTTAACAATTAACAAATTATTTCCTGTTAGCTAATGGCTCAGAGTAACATAATGTAGCGAAGCTGAACATTTTTCCTCAGTTGTAATGATGCAGGCACAATCAATGAAACAAACATACCAGTAAATCTATTTAAGTTAGCTTGCCTGCTTTAACGTACCTTTAAAGCTGGAACTCTTAACACTCACGGGCCATACGTTGTTGTTTATTTTTCTTCCCTTCCATTGACACAAACACTAAGTTCGTGTTTCTACTCATATTATACACCATTTGAAAGCTAAGAGTCACATGAATCGCTTGATGCAAACCACTTCAAGATATAATCACAACAGGAGCCACAGTAAACGCCAACAGTAGACAAACAACCATTTTTGAAATTGACCAAACATTGAGGCAACTCACCGATTATGTGTCTTGGTGATCCACAGATGGATAACACTCCAACGAAAAAGGTCTGGTAACATTGGCAAAGATCCAGATGATCCACTGCAGTAAAAAGATTTAGTCCAGAACTTGATAACAATCCACAGAAAGAGGTTTTCTCCTTTCAGGTTAGCAGGCCATGTGCTCTTCCGCTTGTCTTCTCTGTGTTGTCCCATAACTTCCTGAAAGTACAGAGACGGACAAATGACACCTCACTTGACCAATCACGATCTGCCATATGAAGCCTAGCAATCAGAGAAACCAGTAACAGTCTGACTTGAACAGAAAGGCCTCCTTCTCTTATTCCATGTAAAGATCAAGCCAATCACAAACGACTTTGCAGGTGACTGATGTTTCAAATAGCCAATGAAATTCTGAATTTTCTGATGAGCCACTCCAGTGGGTCATTTACAGTTCCAGTGACCTAAGATCAATGATTTTGCTGATAGCAGGGATATTCAGTTCTGTAAAGCTAAGACTGAGTGAACTTCTGCAAAGTGAAGGTTGACTGAGCTGAGGTAAGAAAGTCTGATAAATTCGCTAACAAGTAACACAAGAAACAACATGCAACGTTACACACAGATCATAAAACACGGCAACACTGACTGAGCTGACCCAGTGGCTAAAGAAGTGTTACACGCCGAACAAGTATTATAGGTAATGTTTGGAACATTAATGACATTAATTTCTAATTTATTTCACTGATAGTTATACTATGTATGAAAACTAAGATCAGTCTTAACCTTTAAGTTAAATTAATTATCTCTTTGGACTTAGAATGATTGTTTTATTTGATGGCCTTGCTGCCCGCAAAAATGCATCCTCTTTCAGTTCATTGTTTCGGTTTTAAAGCCAGTAGTTTAAATGTTTCGTTCAGTCTTACTGCATAGCATCATTCCCAACAGCAGTACGCAGCTGCTTTCAGCAAAAAAGCACTGAAAACTGCTCAACTGGACCAGGACTAAACTGTACACTACCTGCCCACCACTAAACGGCAAACAGACAAAATGAGCAACTAGCTGCTGACCATAATGGGGCATTTAGCAGCTAAGGGCTAGATATTTCCCTTATGAGTTGGTGGAGACCAAAAACAGCTAAATGGAGATAGAAAATTGGATGTATGTTTGCCAGGTTGCTAAAAAAAAACAACTCCGAGTGAATGATAATGTGCTCCATCTACTGGGTGTGAAAATAGGCACCTGCCTGTTAACAAGTTCACGATATCAGCTTAAAGGTGGTAAAACTGCATGTCAGTGTTGGGATTATAAGTGGCCAAAAAAACAAATTACACAAAATTACAAATTTCGATACTAATTACTTAAGGAGCAACAATCAATGTTGAAGTTGGACAAAGGACACCTGCTTTATTAATATCAAGTTTAACTTGCAAAACTTCAACTAATCTGCTTCATCGGGACCGTGTGGGTGAGGTTATCAGATTTCATCAACAGTTGCCCGGCAATCTAAGCAAGTAGCCCAATTACTGTCATCACATTTTGTGTCAAATGTTGTTGCGCCCTGATTGGTGCTCTAGTATGTGACATCACCTTTTTTCCAACAGGCACCTGCCCACTTCAAACCAGTGAGAAAAGCAAAAAGAAGAACATGAATACAGAAATGTCTCATGTGGAATTAACAAAACTCCCTTAACTCTGGCAGAAACTTTGGTATTTAGTATTCAAAAATTTCTTAATTTAACTCATTAAGTTTTTACGGTCAAGACACTTTTACAAATGATTTCTGGGTGACTGATATGGATGAAATGCTGCAAACTGAACTGCACTTTGGCACCACTGTCAATGGGTCATTTAACATTTAAACTGATTAAAATGCAGAGAAAATGTCACTGCACAAATACACTTAGAGCCTGTTGAACTTATT
This sequence comes from Chaetodon auriga, assembly GCF_051107435.1. NCBI lineage: Eukaryota > Metazoa > Chordata > Actinopteri > Chaetodontiformes > Chaetodontidae > Chaetodon > Chaetodon auriga. Next base: position 18,144,601 of record NC_135078.1, on the reverse strand, counting down.
TATGCAATCACTCTGAAAGACAGACCAAATAATGTTGATATAAAGTGTTTATTTCCACTATCAGACCTAACTGACAGTGAAGTATCAACATGTCATTGTGACAGTTTGAGGTAGGGGAGCAGTTTGCCTATTGTTAATGATCCAGATGTTATTGGACATAGAGATAATCTTTCTTACAAGCACAGGTCTCTAAATGACAGATGTTAGCAATTAGTCCGATTATCATTATTGCCACTTGTGCAGTTCTTCATTTAGCAAATTTGAGTGAAATGTTCTGTGCAATGGCAAATATGACCCATCAAAGATAACTTAAATGATTCTAACAGCAAAAAATTCTCGTGGTGAAAGGCGGGAACACATCCTGCTCACTGACTCACCTCATTTGTGTTACACATATTTGCAGTGATGAACCGTCTCACACATTAAGCCTGATAACGACCTAGTTATCCCAGCTTCTCCCACAGTAAAGCAAGGAAAGGACCCGCGAGGGTGGCTTGGAGACAGATAGGGGTTGTTGGAACTCATCATGGTGGAGCGTGATCATCCATGCCCTCCAAGAATTGGGCTGTCCTGCTGCCTGCTCTCATCTCTGCATTCAGTCGGTTAGTTTCAGCACTCATTTACCGCAGTACATTTATAAGGAAAGCAACAGACTTTAAATGATTTCTGTCATTTGTAGCTGCACTGATGTCAGCTTCCTTTTATGTATGAAAAGCTCTCATATTTGCCATCACACAGCTGAGTGTGATTCAAACGCAGGGGCTGTTGGTTGGTGGCGGTATCATTATGCACCACTTAAGTGCAGAAGGACGTACTGATATCTAATTGACAGGTCAGTGTGCTCTCCTGTTTCCTGGGTGTGATTGTGTGTGTGTGTGATGGAGAGGGGAAAGCGTGGGTTGACAGAGTGTTGGAGGAAGAGCTGCCTGTTTGCATGCATATAAAACTGAAATTCTTCTATATCTGATATCTACAATATGTGTGTATATTGGACCATTATATAGAGGATAGTGGCTATTTTATATTGCCTACAAAAAATGTTCCTCTTGGAAAACTTGTTTGTCTTTCAACATTGAATCAAAGTAGATGTCATGTGGCTTTTTATGCCTATCAACAGAAAAACAACTCTATAAAGTCAAAGTGGAAACAGATGCAAAATGATCCTCATTGCAAATATAAAATGCAAAGTACTTGTTTGCGTAAGTATTCATGCCCTCCAAATTAGTATTAAGTGGATGCACCTTTGGCAGCAGTTATATCTTTGAGTCTGTGGAAATGTCTTCATCACGTCTGCACATCTGAACACTGCGGTTTCCCCATTCATCTATGAAAAGGCTTTGTCAAGTTGCATTTATGTAGTGAGTGAAAAAAAAAAAAAAACTTTCAGAAGTCCAGTTCCAAAATCTTAACTGGATTGAGATCTGGACTCTCTGGGACATTAACATGTTGTTCTTAAGCTATTCCAGTGTAGCTTTGTCTTTTTGCTAGTTGCCATGATTTTACTTAGAATAAAAATTAAATAGATACGCTCCTCTGTTGGTTGAGAAAATGCATTTGCTGAGATGGGAAAACCTCTCACAATCCCTCAATATAGATGAATAATGTATGGTTATAAGATAAAAATCTATTCCACTAACATTTTAGAGAGACAAGCTTTTCACCCAACAGCAGCGAAGCAATTCACAGTTCATTATCCCGCAGACACAGACAGCAATATGGAGGCACAGTCAGTGCTGAGATTAAAATGGAGCTCAAAAATACATTCAACCAGATGACTTCTAGCAGGGGTGCCGCCATGCTTTTTCATGAATGTGAAATTAATTGTATCTATTGTTGTGTGGTGATCTATCTTACTACAGTGCACTGAAAACCAGATGGCAACCCTTCCGTAGTCTGGTAAACAGCACCCCCTACTGGTGACAAGTTATTATAATCAGGTCTAAGCATTACTCAACAACAAAACAGGAATCTCACAAAGTCAGCATTGACTGGAGAAGTTTGTGTTTCCCATCAGATCTTACCAAATGTTATTGTGAGAAAATATATCAAATACATTTACTGCCAGCCACAAGATTTGGCCAAGATTAGAACTGCATCCTGTGCATGTGGCTCCCCATTTCCCTTTAGAGAACTTTTTCCCCGAAATGCTTGAAGAGTGTGCATTTGGATCACCTACAACTTATCTTAGATTTTTAACTTACCAGAAAGCATCATTAGTGGGGCAATCTTCCTATGTAGCATTGCAGCGCAAGTGAAGCTGTAGTCTGCAAGAAAAACTAATCAAGGGTAGTTTATACATGCAAAGTTCAATCTAGTAATTTCTGCAATGAAGCTGCATATATATATATATATATATATATATATATATATATACATATAAAAATCTGGTTTCTCCAATAATCTTAGTGTTTATTTGCAATCATTATGTCACTCTGTCTAGGTGGGGATTTGTTATTTTTACTTTAACTTCCAGATAGAAAAAAGCAAAATGAGACCAATTCAAAGTACATTGATCATTTATTTTATATAAATACATATAAAATACAATATAAACATTTCATGTCACAATTTTTTACAGTATTAACTACTGGTATAATAAGGGATCTTATGCGGAAACTGAACGAACAAAACAAAAAACAAAAAAAAAAAAGTTCACCCCCATTTATATGCACTGTAAATCTTTAGTGTTAACATGGGCTTGAACCTGAATAAAACCGGCGGACCTCTTTCCACTGCTGGGCCAAGCTCGATCCTGTGCCCTCAGTCACCAAAGGAAGCTGAGTGTTACATTCACTTCAGTTGAAGATCATCATAACTATTTGTAAAACCACTCCATGGACCTCAGGGCAAAGGTACTGCCTGACTCCAGCCATCCGAAGACCCTGTTTGCCACAGAGCTTCAACACATGAAGCAAAAATACTTAAAAAGCAGGCAAGCAAGGCTGCTCGTCTTTTCTGACTGGCTAAATCTGTAATTGTGCATACTGTGGCCCTGTAAAACAATTATTTTGCAATGTGCATCAGTAAGAAAGTAGTGAAACTCTAGCTCTGCTTTGGATCCTACAAGACGCACAGTGGGCCATCAGCATTCCTCTGACATCTGTCACGCCAACGCTTCATATGACACAAGAAACCCTCCACTGTACAAAGATGGCACTTTTCACTGGATGTCTGTCCCATCAGCAGCAGCTGTGACTCAAGCCGTAGACATGCATGTGACAAAAACTTAAAAAGCACCCTCTTCTGTATGTTGCATGTGTAGCCCGAACACCATATAGACACAGAAGTGTCGACGTCATTTTAGATCGAGTGAAATAAACAAACCTTAACTTTTCAGTGTGCAACTTATAAAAAAATAAGACACTAAACTGGATTTCCTAAAAGTCCTCTGAGAAGTAAGATCAAGTCACAAACGTGCAACGTGATCTCAGCATTCGAAGCTTTTTGAGGAGGCCCAGCATGACTGTACAGCCAAGGGTCCTACAGGCGCTACACTCAGTCTGAATACCAGAGTTGATTTCAGGGAAAAAAAAAATAAAAATTTTTTTAACTAGAGTACAAAAAGGAGGGATTATTGGAAACTTCAGTAGCAGAACTTGGGCCTTACCTTCAGTGTAAACAAAAATTAAAACAAAAAAACAAAACCTTCAAGCTTGGGTCCAATAAGCCTCTTAAATATTGCTTTGGTCATAATTTAAAGATTGTCTGTTGCAGATGCAAGTAGAGAACCAATCAAAAAACAAAAACAAACAAACAAACAAAAAAAGTCCAAACAACCTGGGGTTCAATCTCAGACTGCAGTGGTTTTCTTACGTAAAAGAGGTTGACCCCGAAACCCCTGATGAGCTGAGTCTTGCGTCACTCGTCTTTTTCATGATTGACGTTTCCGTTCATAACTCCGTTGGTGTGGTGCGCCCATGTCTGAGCCTGCAGCACTTTAGGCAGCCTCTTGCCCTTGGTGTAGGCGTGGTACCAGAAGTTGAGGAAGAGGAACAAGAAAATCATGCCATACGAGCCGATGATGTAGATGAAGATGGGGAACTGGTAGGGGCAGTCTTTCATGAAGAAATACTGGCAGATGTGGCTGGTCACCATAACAAACTGGATCTGGGGAAAAACAATGAGGGGAAGGGTCAATTCTACTGCCAAGATTCACCGCAGGTACTCATCAGCTACACTTTTAAGACTGAAAATAAAGAGTAGGCTGCATCAGATCAGTTAACGCACCAGCTGAATGGTAGTGAGGTATTTCTTCCACCACAGGTACTTCTGGTAGCTGGGACCCATGGCGGTCAGGCCGTAATACGAGTACATGATGACATGGACGACACAGTTCAGCAGGGCGTGGAATGTTCCCATGCCACCTGAAAACAGGGAGTGTGTCAGGAATGATAAGTCACAATATCAAAAAGTCATGGAAAATATTGCTCGTGCATAAGAGAAAAGGCTGTCCTACCTGGTGCAAACCGAACCCCAAACCACCAGGTGAAGGGCATGATTGAGTGATGGTAGACATGAAGAAATGTCACCTGGCTGTTCTTCTTCCTCAGCACAAAGAAGACCTGGAAAGAGCACACAAGTATAGCCTGGGTCAAAAAAAAGACTAACTGACAAATGGTAGATGTATCAGGAAGGGTTTTCAAATGTCTGACAATGATTTTTTTGACTTACCGTGTCCAGCATCTCTATGAACTTTGAGAAGTAGTAAAGCCAGCAAGTTGCTGCCATCTAGAGGAGACAAAGAATATTTTAGTACATCCAGATCTTAATACATGATCAGTGTCAGATTCAGTCATGTGCTGCAATACATCCCCATCTGTGGAGGAGTGACTTACCCTTACAGCCTGCGGTGAATCGGAGTAGTTGACCAGGTCACAGTGAAAAGAGTATCCTGTTCCCCATCCTGACATCACAAACTGAAGAAAACAGTGCAAAGTGTGATCATTCACCAGTAACTGAGGCTTTTATAGGAAAGTTTGGACATACAGTGTAATAATACCAAAAAAAGTCAAGCTGAAGTTATTCAGATCTGAGGAAATATTTGCAGATTACAATGAATGGAGAGACTACACCTGCCTAAAAAAAAAAAAAAAAAATCAACGAACAAAACCATTTCACAATACTGCCAATGGCATGTCACGGCTCTGTTCTTCACAAAGAGCTCAACAATACAAGAAATCCTAAGGTTTGCTCCTCTGCGAGCCTGTGGCATGCATTGTTGGATAAACTTCTTAAGAATTATGTCAGCAGCAAACACTACATGCGAGCTGTGCACTAAAAGATGACTTGATGACTCACTTCGTAGCACATGTAGAGCGAGAGAGCCACCACGCTGAAGTTGTAGACTATGAGGAGTCCTTTGAGGTCAAAGGCTTTGCGGTTCTCCATTATCCGAGGCCCCAGCGATGTGACAAAGTAAATGTATGCAGAGATGATGAGCGTTTGGGGTAGAGGAGACGACATGAGGAACCAGTCCGCCGTCCGCGTGTCTGTAACAGAAGTACGGTGGGCAGGTTTGTGAGATCGGGGTTAAGACATGAATCGGCGTGTGATGGCAGTGCAGGGTGTTAAATCAATGAATGCTCATGAGACTCACCTGCACTTTGGAAGAACTCATCATAAATGAGTGCGGCCGAGGACTTTATATTGTCAAACTCCATTTTCAGACTTGCAATTCACCTGGAAGAGCAAAGGCAAAGAACAACCAAAAAGGCCTCTATTTACTGAAACGTTCACAAACTGCTGAATGCACCACTGGGAGAACAAGTGGTTTTAATGAGAACATGAACACCGCAGCAAAGTTTCACAATGAGGAACTTTGCTGAAGTTATTAATGGCAACCAGTTCCTCCACTTTACACAGGAAGTAAGTTTGAGCACACAGCTCTCTCTCCCACATGCAGCTGGTATCTGATAAAACTGAACCATGCTCGACTCTTGCAGTTCAACTTGAACTACACATTGCTGGGACTCAAAGGCTGGACTGTATTAGGGGAACAGGCCACTCAGCCATTCTTCGCAGCCCCTCTGAGCATCTGAGGAAGACAAAGCCAAGAGTGTACGGGGAGTACAATGAGTAGCAGTCCGTGTCTCTGTTTTCAGAGAGAACAACAGTGCGACTCGAATTTATCCAAGTATCGTGTGCACATGGCTAATGTAAAATTCAGTTGCTGTCCAGTTATAATACAGTCCATGTTTTTCCTAACTTTAAAAGATGAGCAAACACGAATCAAACAGGCTTTCAGTTCACTCAGTGGGAACACTGAAGGTGGGCAGATGATCTTTGGCAACTACGATGTGTGGGGTTAAAAGAAAGGGGCTTACAATTTATTCACATTATGCAATGTTAGAATAACAGCCAGCTTAAACCAAATCTGATGGTAAATGGGACTACATGTCTCCATGATCCCGGTGTCTCCCCAGTCTGATGGCTCTGGAGTTCAAAATCAAGCAGCTGTATAAAATGAAGGACTTGGGTGATCCCTGGCTGGGAGTTTCCAGGTTCATACTGGTCACAGTGGGGTAACTAAGGTTCACACACTGACTGGCTTGACTGGTTTATGAAACGTGATTGTGGTATGGAAATATTCCATGGGGAAACTTCTCCCTGTACCACAGCAGAAATCAAAACTAAATCTCAAATAAATCAAGATTTGTTTGGAGATGAACCCTTGTTTTGTTTGGAGCGAGTGAGTAAACGCAATTAAACACATCAGCCACATGTAAGCTCCGGGCTCGTAACAGGTTTTCAAGGTGTGTCTACCTGAACGCATCCAGAGCAGGGCCTGGGTAAAGTCACTGGGTGAACTGTGAAAAACAGGCATGGCTGTCTGGAGTTTCTCCATTAATGAAGACATGGCAAGCCTTGACATGCCAATTAACGTTGTAATCAGGATGTCAAAGGCTGCTTCTCCCACGGCACACCTCCACATTGGTGTAAACTCCCACGGTTTACATAGATTAAAACACACGTTCACATAGACTAAAACACATGGCCCCGCGGGATTCAGTGGCTGAGGCAGACTTGTGGATGCTGCCCCCTCACACAATAGACACAATTAAAGTGGAAACTAGTTTTGAGTCTTAAGTGATGTTTGGAAACAGCACCTAATTTAACTTTTGGTAAGATGCTTCGCCGTTTATAAAAGGCATCCAAATGGAGAATTCGTATTTTCAGACAATTTCAGATTATTTCCCACACCAGTTTCGGTGTAATCCGCATCAAGGGAGTGAAGTTGATGAGCACCAGGTGGGGGGTGAAAAACAAGTCCAACAGCTTCCATCTAACGCTCAACGACAGGAAATAGCTCAGTGATCCACAGCACGCTTTTGTTCATCTCCGCAGTTTTATCTTTGTAAAATACCTGAACTCGTATTCGGTTCACAAAAAGTCAAACTTCACTAACCTTTAGTTCTGCCGCCGCCGATTCTCAAAGAAAGCGCTTTTGGTCCGTCAAATTGCTTGTATCCAAATTCCTGGGTCACCTGCAGCTCCTCAACAGGTGTGTTTCCTGCTGTTCACGTTCTGACAGAGCGCGTTCTGCTCCCTCCTTATGGCAGCCTCAGGAGGGCGGGGTCTGGTCTAAAAGCGAGCCTTCTCGTTCGCTGATTGGCCAATTTGTGGTTCGACATAGCTCGAATCAAGCTCATTGCTGAACGATGTCTCATCGGAAAGATATTGCAACAATACTGTATGTCCTCTTCCGACTTGATTATCATTGGTTTCAGTCCAAAAAAAATGTACAATTAGTGCTGTTTTTTTCCACAACCTCCCTAAAACTACAGCAAGATCACACAGGTTAAAGAAACAAGGCAGCATTCAAAGTGCTTTTATTGTAAGACGATCAATTAATTCATTAAAAACTGTACAATTCAAGACACTTCAGGGAATTTGGGAAATAGCAGACTGGAGCCTTAAATGACGGAGTGTAATTGAAATGATAGTAAATAGTTGTTTTCTTATTCACAATCACTGGTTTGGAGGCGGGGGCTCATTTGGTTTGCAGGTGTTCACCTGCTAACAAAAACAATGTGTAAAACTGTGGGGGGGGTGGGAAGAGAGAAGGGGTTTTAGTATCAGTCTTGCCTGCTAGTATCAGAAAGTGCTAACCGATTGCCCAATTCCTCCCATGTGAGGATTGTTGGGCTGTCTCTTTTCACTTCAGCTACAGAAAGACACAAACTGAAGAACTGACACCACATCTATTTTAAAAGCTTGCACATCTCTATCTCTGAGCAGTACAGTGTCCCTTTAAGCAAAATCTTGCGTACCTTTTACAAAATGTCTACACCGGATAAAGTGTCAGCATCATCACAGGTGTGAATGTGGTGAAACGACATTCTGCTTGTCTCAAAAACTCAAACCTTTAAGCTGTAAACATAATTTGTACAATGTCAGACATCCCCCATGGCTATAATAAGTTATTAAAAATACAAAAATGTTTTGCAGAAGGTTAAGAGGACTTTAGCAACATAATCCTTGTTATGCATAGCACGGACCATGTGGGCTTTACAGTCAAATAGAAAAAAATATACAACACTGACGAAGTTATATCAAATGTAAAAAAAAAAAAAAAAAACCCTCAAACATTCATGACATTGTGCATCTTTATGAAGTCATACAATTATTTACACATTGTCATGTTAAGGCCTTCATCTTTGTCTGCAATGATGAAACAGGAAATTTCCCTGAACCCATCATTATCTTCCCAGGTATCCGTGGACCTGTCATGTTTTGACAAGTTAATCGTGAAGGATGTGTGCTCATTTGCATGGTCACACACCTGCACATCTACAGCCTCTCCACACACTCAAAACACCAGCATTAATCTTCATCACTGCTCCATGCATCCTGAAAGGCAGGGTTCACTGACGACGGGCCCGCAGCAGCCTGCAAGGAACCAGGACATCCAGCTCAATATGCAAATCTGAATTAAGGTAATTCTTTAAATACATCCATTACAACACAATACAAATCACAACCATACATGGGTGCACACTGTGGGGAAAAAAAACTATTGCTGAGTTTATCTGATAAATGTAATGTAAAAAAAGAAAAATGTGATTAGGATCCAATTGTAATTCAATAAGCACTACTGGAGGAGGAATAGGCACAGTTGAGTGGTGGTGTTATTATCATGTGCCAGGTAACACTGAGGTGTCATCATTTCAACTGACAACCAGTTCATCTATGATCTCATGTCTGACATGACAACAAACCAAGAAAAGTTTAAAAATTGACAGCTTTTAATAACTGTGCTCACACTGAGATTGTCATTGGACCTTACGATACAACATAATGATACAAAACACTTGAAACCGATTTAATCTTGTAAGTAATTCCTCAATAGTTCCTAATAGGTCTTCTCCTTATCTTGTTTCCTACCTTATTGGCACAGTTTGACTCTTCTTCCACATCTGCGGCACGAAGGACAGGAACCCACGCCAGGATATTACAGTCTTTACCTCCGCTATAGAGCTCCTACGTGCAAAGAAGAACATGGATACCTCGGTTCTGACACAATGCTTCACACATTGTTCACCGGAAATAAAAGAAGAACTGCTGTTACAGCAGGAACTTCATCTTAACACATAACCAAACAATGACATCGGCACCCAGGGAAAACCAGCGTGACTCAGCATGACTGGGACTAAGAGTAAAATAATTAATGAGCTCAAAACTGTCCACGTTATGCGAGAGAACTCATGGGACACACGGTCTCTGCTGTGGGACTGATCAGTGTCAATGCAATACAACACATTCCCCCCTGAGCTCTCCGGAGTGACAAGCTGCCAAACGGCATTCTTATGTTGCACATGCAAAACCTGCATGCATGACACCAGATGAGTCTGACACACAGCAATAGCCACTTGGATGCACAGTACTATTAGTCAGTGTGCTATTTTTATTATTATGTTCATTTGTTTTATGCTTGTATATTCATCTTATTACCTTTATGTTCAACTTGCATCTGTGATATTTGAATCTTGCAGTGCTGAACCTCTTGTCGCTAAACTAAAGTAACACAGTTAAAAATTACACACAGGTACTGTTGACATTATGGCTGCCAGCAATAACTTGGGTCAGACAAAGGGGATGCCTGTATTTGCATTTATATTAGCTCAGCATAGCTTGGGAAATGTTGACTTAACCATGTTATCTGTCCGGGGGAAGCGGCTCGTTTAAGACTGCCATGGTGATTGCAAATTTCTAATAGCCCTTGTTGCAGTGACAGCACCATGAAGGCTGTCACCCTGCTGGCATCTGGCAAGCGATACAGAAGTATCCGCTGCCGTACCAGCACACTGCAGAGCAGCTTCGTTCCTCATTGCTGTGACACTCCTCAAGTCATAAAATATTTGTTTCATCTTTTTTGACTTATTAGCTATTCGGCAGAAAGGGGTAGCATTTCATTTTACGACCCTGTGTTGTAAAATGATAAATACATGAACCTTGTACCTTGAAGAGATGAATCAAAAACATGATGGGCAGAAATAAACTGAGCTGACTGCTCTAAATGTACAAGAGACCAACTAGACCTGGCTGACTGACTGGCTGGATGCAGGGAGCAGTCACACCTGGGACTCGGCTGCGTCTCACCTGGTAGTCTGGGTGGAACTCGCAGCAGTCGACGTTGTTGTAGTGACCCCTGAGCATCGTCACCAGCTCTCCTGTGTGGAGGGCATACACCGCGACTGAGCTGCCACATGGCACGAACACAAACTCTGGGCTGCAGCCGCGTGACACTGTGAACTGTAGCCTCTTCCGACTCTCATTGGAGACCTTCCCATAATTTACCTGTGGGACACACAGTGAAGGCACACAAGGTTCAGAATATGTTAAGCCAGGATGCCATAATAATACCTTTCCTTTCACATCCCCCAACATGCACCCGATATCCCCATTACCTCATCTACAATCTAACTCTTTGCCCAGGAGAAAAGTTAACCCACCCTTTAAGCCACTAGCTATCTTATGGTACAGCCTGATGATGGAAAAATTTCCACCATGGCAACCACAGTATGATACAGCAGAGCAGGAAATCAGAACAGAAGACTGCATGAGAGCCCAGGGAAATGGTATAGCTTCCCTTGGCTTTAGGGTAAGCTTATGTCTCTGTGGTGTGGGGTTGTGTATGTGGTTGATTATACAAATTTTCCATTTTTTTTCACAGATCCAACCCTATAAAGCAAAGTTTCTTAGAGACTGGAATCCTGCCAGTTCAGTCATTCAGAGGGATCCGTGTGAGACTTCCTGCCACCTCTTTTCTATTACCAAACCTAAAGTAGTCAAAGAGTCTGTCCTCAAGAGCCTGAAAGAGGAGTGACGTAAACAAGGCTGCTTGACAGTGGCAAATAGCTGGTTTGTGCTGGTTGATTTCTCGCAACATTAATCCCTGTTTTACTTGTTTACACACTAATTTCTCCCACTTTATCATTTCTGAATGATAATCATTTTAGGAGCTCCTTCTCTTTGCTTGATTGTATCCCAATTTTTGAAGGATATCACACAATTTACAGGAGAAAGCACTGCCGTTAAATAAAAATTCTCCTGTGCCCCTAAAAACTGAAGAAAAGTGGCAACTTAAAAACCAAACTCAAGAGAAGCAGGTCAAATTGTAGATCATTTTGGCAGTCTTTCACAGAAATTTCAATCATTTCCGTACTAAGACAGCCCCAGGTAAGCTCCTGAATGTTGAGAATGGTGGCTGCCAAGAAATAGTAAACATCATGTCTAGGAGTCACTGGAGGGCTGTGTAAAGAATTATGAACAGGGTTGAGCTGAAGAGAGTTAAGTCTTAAAGAAGTCCAGAGAAGAAGACAAGACAGTGATCTGGTAGTAATGAAAGTGTCCTCAAGCTTCTGGGATGTCACAAGTCTAATCGCCCTTGTTTGTTTGTGGTTCTTTGAAGATACTTTTGCCAAAAAAAAAAATCATGTTTCCTTTGTTGTTCTTGTTGTTGAAGAACTCATAGATTAATGTTCTAAATTCAATACATTTCACCAATACAGATAAATATTTTGGTATTTAAACCAAATCAAATGCAAACACAGCTTGCTTTATATGTGTTTATGTTGTTTGTGTATATGTGTTTTGGTTTTACAGCCTGCATGCAAGCCTGCTGGCTGTAGGTTTAGATCTGACTGAATATCTCAGACAAACTTACTACTTATCCACCACATGTTAATAGGGTTTCTACAAAATATCACTCAACTGTATGCATGTATAATTGCACTACAACAGGACCCAAGACTGAGCTTTGTGGAACTCCACTTGTAACACAGTGATAAATAGTACTTTGAAATTAAAAACAGGTGTCAAAAGGAGCGCTGAGATCCAGGACAGACATCTGGACTGAACCTGTTTTACAGAAATCACTGATGACCACAACAAGAACAGTTTCTGCAGGTTCCAAAACCAGACCAGATGGTCTCAATCCAGTGCATTTCAGGTATCTATTCAAATTGTTTTTCACACTTCTTTCAAGGATCCGGTTGGGGAAAGGCAAATGAAATGGGTCTACAACTGCCCAATTTGCATAATCCAAAAAAGTAATCAAGGTAGGTTAAGAATGACCATTTACTTTACTCTCTCTCTCTTTCACTCATTCACTCACTCACTCACTCACTCACTCACACACTCCTTACCAGTGTATTTTCCCCAGTGGCACTATTCCACAGTCGCATACGATCATCAGTTCCAGTAGTGAGGAGGTGGAGGCCATCGGCAGTAAAGCACAGGCCATTCACTCTGCCATTATGAGCTGTATTCACTGGTTAAAAACACAGTTATGACATGATAACATGCATTTGTCATCTATTTCCTCTTTGTAAAGAACCAACACCACACATTTTTTGGTTAGAACACAAACAGGAGTGCCGGCAAAAAAAAAAAACAGAAACTGTATGTACAGAATGTTGAGCACTCCTCCAGACAGACACACTCAGCGGTGTTAAATCGACTCCGCTGAAAGCTCTTTGACATCACATCTGAGAGAAGGAAAATGTTGCTGTAAAAGGCTTCATTTTCTGCTTTTAAACATAGCAATAGAGGCATCAGTTCCCAGGAGGGTTCATTCAGTGACTATAGATCAATGTGCCCTCCAGTTTTTTTAGTTTGTACATCAATACACTTTTGGGTATATGTGCACATCAGCTCCTCTTGTGTGTATACTGTATGTCTGTGCAGCACAACTGTAAGTTATATATGCTATACTGTGCAGTTGCTAAATGGACATCCTTGGCAGTGATTGGTAAATTGATATGACTGAGACAGGGGAAAAATATGACAGGATGACGCACCACATCAGCATACGAGCAATTTTTACCCTGCAAATTACACCCCAGGGGACCATCTGACAATAATTTCTGTCCTTATGCCCTTCAGTGCCTGTATTTTTCCACATCTAAATAAAGGCTAAAATATCCACCAAGAGCCCTGCCCACTCTGGATGAATGAGGAAAAAGACACTTGATAAGAAAGAAAAGGGGAGAGGTAACCATACCTGCCTCAGAGGACGCTTTTGACTTGTCTCCATTATGCTGGTCCAGAGTGAGGAGACTACCCGAAGCCCGACGCACATCCCATACTTTCACTTTGCTGTCTGCACTTAGAGGGAAAAGGAGGGAATTAAGTCTGTTTATCAACTCTCCTGTTTCATCCATGAAAATATAGTCCTATAAACTATTCAAAATGAGCATAATTGATCATCCCACTAAGTGTAATATATGCCAGTGTTTGTTTTTAAAGGTCAGTTTTCTGTTGGGGATTAACATGCTGCTCCATAATAGAATATCACACACTTCTCTGAGTGCCTCCCTGTGCCAGTTGTTTTCAAAATCACTTACAGTCCACAGGGACAACAGCACACTGATCCCCATTGGTTAATTAGCATGTCTAATGTAGCATAAAACAGGTGGGGACTGTATCTGCCATATGCTATACTGACAGGGCGACTTGAGTGCCACAGTTAGCATGTGATGTGGTGGCATTATCCTTGACTCAGGGCTGCAATGTGGCCAGATGGGCAGGAACTCAGATGACAAGAACTGCTGGGACATGACATGGTAGAGATTGTCCTGTACCTGCCATTATTCTTTAATGTGGCTCTGAGGGCAAAATAGGTGGTGGTTTTAGAGTGAATCTCCACAGAAAGCCTGGCAGTTGACAGCACCTACCTGGCAGTGGCTAAGATGTGCTCATATCTAGGCGACCAGCGCACAGACAGGACCTCTGCTCTGTGACCTACAGGAGGAGAGTTGTTGTTTATGTGTGTGAGGAAAAACAGCAGGAAAAATAAGTGTGTGTATTTGTGGTCTAGTCCACTAACCCTGAAGAACATGAATCCGTGAACCAGACCTCAGGTCACACAGCTGGATTTTAGGGTTTTTGGTACCAACTGAAAATGCAAGAAAAAGGAGAGAAAATTGAGGGAGGACACTAAAAAGGCTACCATTAGGTAAAACCCTGAAAAGGGGGAAATACAATCCTAACTTCCCAACATTTCATTCAATTGTCGTTTCAATATTGCATTCCTACTTATCAACACTGACACATTTTACAAATATGTGAGTATAATCTGCTACAGCATGTGTATAAGGGGAAAGGTACTCCAGCAGGGTAAAAAAACTGGAGTCTCAGGTTCTCACAGAGAAGGTGTGGTAAATATGAAAACACACTCATACAAACCTCTGATAAATGTGAGCTAACACACCCAGAATGTGTACAGGGGAGGGGGGCAAGGTAGTGGGTGAAATGAGAATGGCAATAAATTCTAAATAGCCCAAATTATGCAGAATTACTGAGCTGCTTTTTAGGAACAGATTTCCTTAACATCGTCTTTCTCGTTAGATACAAGACTCCAGGGATGTTTTTAACTTGTCTCACAAGCATCTGTAACACCACTGACATGGAAGGACACACTGAGACACAAAATACATACAAAGACATTGCAATTGTGTCTGCCTTCCAAGCAGGCGTGTCAAAAAGAGTGTTTGTTAATATGACAGAGAGCACCTGCGTGCGCATTCATGAGCTCATACTCAGCAAGCAAGAGGAACCTGTTGATCCGGCCTGGTGACGTGCTGACATGGCATCTAAGTTCCTACATTTTTTTCTCCACAGAAATCTGCCACTGAACCTGAACCTATGTTGAACTACCTGGGATACAAGGCAGAGTCTGTGTTGTGCTGTGGGGGTAAATGCTGCACCTTGCTTGGGGAAACAGATTGACTGACAGGGTAACTAATGAGATTTTTGTTTTAAGTTCAATGTTTTTTTAGCACGCAGTGACATCAACAGGTTCTTCAGCTGGTTTATTTTGCATCACTGAGATCAGCAAAAACTGTGGCTGCATTCACACACACCTGCAATAAGACTGTGCTTCCTGGCGATGGGGGACAGGTGGTGACTGTAGACATTGCCCTCAAACTCAAACACCTCAGCAGGCTGAAGAGATGGACAGACAGAGAGGGTCAGTGAGCTATGACAGAAATTCAGCTATTTGTATGTTTATTGCTATGTATATTTGTGTGTGTACGCTGAATGAACATCCTGATTTTATGCTAAAATACACAGCATGACCTTCAATAAAGCCATGGCCTTAAAGTCTAATTGTTGTATAAACTCACCACAGTGCTGGAAATGGGTTTAGAGGATGAATTAGGTCAAAATAAAAGCAAGCAGAGAGGGAGGGCAGCAGCTCAGAAGGCAGCTCACCCGAGCAGCAGTGGCGGTTACAATGCAAATTCTTCAGCAAATATAAAAAGCCTCTCTGTGCCCCATCTGTCAGTGTGTGCCAGCACCGGCATGGACTCAGCCAACAAGCACGCGCGCGCACACACACACACACAGAGGAGGCTCTGTTTGCATAAAAATACCACACATACAAATACATTGTGCACACACCAATGCAAAGCACACATTAATGTGGAAAAACACAAGTCTAATAAATAATTTAACAGGTATGACTGTGTATGTTTGTGTGGGAGACAGACAGACACACACAGAGTAAAACAAATGAAAGGGCGGTGGTTGTTTTCTGTCCCTTCCTTGACCTTTTTAGGTAACCGTGGTGCCAGTGTAACTCTAGCACAGCTCAGGGGCTGCCATATGGGACTATGTGGCATAGAAAGGTAGAAAGCATGAAGCAGAAAATAAGAAAGAGACGGGAAGAGATAGTGAAAAGAGCAAAAAGAGAGAAAGGGCAGTGAAGTTATAAGAAAACAAATGTCAGTTACTTAATGAACCATTCTCCATATGCACCAGGTTACCTGTTTAGTGTATAATTTCATGTGTTGATTCTGCTCTACTGTGACCAAGTTTATACTGGACAGCATTATAATGAAAGGTCTTTCTTATTTTGCTCATCCCAATTTACACACTGCACACATGGGAACTAATTGTACCTTCAGTGTCTCAGTGTCCCAGACTTTCATGGTCTTGTCGAAGGAACTGGAGACAAACATGCCTGTGTCACAAGGATACCACTGGACTGTCTCAACGCTGAATTTGTGGACGTGCCGACTCGACCTGATTAAAAAAATGAAGCCCGAAAATGTGATCAGAATGATACCCACCTTCATGGTCCAACGCGCTAACTGTAAGTCACTTTAGATATCAGCAACAACTAAATAAATGTAATGCAATGTAATGTTCCCTGTGCAGACAATAAAGCTATATTCACACAGCAAACCTCCATGGCACATTCTCTTGTAGCCCTGTTCAGCCATGTGGGTGCATGTTTTCATGACGGATGTTTCATGGACTGACATGAGTGAATGTTCAGACTGTGGTCACATTGCCACAAATTAGAACTGCATCAGAATCAGAGCCATGCGTTTAGGTGTACAAAATAAGATGTATTGTATGTGTCCTCAAGGACATGGCTGTGAAAGAGCTTTGGACATAGCACTGTGAGAACTTGATGTAGTGCTACCCTCTAGTGGACGACATGAGTACACAGAGTAACACTCACCTGCCTACTGTGCAAACTGCCTTGCAGGTGTACTGTGGTTTCCCACTGAAGTTCTCCAGGTCATAAACGACGATCACTCCATCTGCTCCACCGGACAACATGCTAAACAACAGAGAGGGTTGACTTCACAGACTGATGTGACTTCCTCCAACACAACTTTCTAAGTATTTTCTACCAAAGTATGACTGACAGCAGTTGTCTGTGAAGACTTATCACAGAAATGTCTGAGGTGATGGGAAGATTGTTCCAAGAAACTGTCAGCCCTTGAGCTTTTTAAATCTGATTAAAAGTATAATTGTTTAATGTAGAAATCTCTAAACCAGTAATACCAAATTAGGACTAAGTGGACTTACTATCTGCCCTCTATTACATCAATGTCAATGGTGTTGATGCCATTTCCATGGATTCTGTCCACGTCTCTGTCAGGATTCAACTTCAGACCGAGGACTCTTTAGAGAAACAGACAGAGGAAGAACTATGTATCACTGGACACTGGATAATTCATGTTAAACCTTTACAGCAGGAGAAGATTACCAAAAAAAAAAAAAAAATACAATTAAAAAAAAAATACTGGAAAAGATACAATAAAGGAAACGGACAACAAATACATGCATTGCAAATGAGAAAATATGAAAAAAATGAAAGCCTTATTTGACTTAAGTTACCTCAGTTAACCAATCCATAGAAAATGAACAATGAACAAATTTTGATATTTGGATTAGCACAAAAGTCATGTATTGAGTGAAATTTGCAATCTGTGGCTAGTAAAATTTCTCACATATTCAGACATGTCAGCTGTTCTCTTCATCTTTTCCTGCACTGAGTGCAATGTTTAAACCGGAGTCAAATTCCTTGGATGTGCACACATAAAGCCGATTCTGATTCTCTCACCTTCTCGTTGACTCTGCACGTCTCAGTCGCAGAGGGTCATCCAGACCAGCCTGTCTTGCTGCCAGAAACCCCAGCATTGTTTCAATTTCCAGAAAATAGATCTTAATTTTAGAGCAGGGCTAGTATTCAAGATATGTTACAGTTAGCTAACCTAGCTCAACAGCTACCATGCTACTGACACTGAAATTTCTAAGCCAGACTGAAATTCTGGACGTCCAGCCAGGCATGACATGGTACTCAAAGCTCCGCGATAGCTTAATGCGCTATCCATAACTTATTGGGGGTACTCTGCTTTCAAAATTTATTGTTTATCTTACAATAATTTCAACTAGCTTCGCAGCAACATACAAACACAACACAAAGAGCCGCCATATTGGAACGTAACGTCTGTTTTATGATGAATGCTGCGATTGGCTCGCCAAGTACAGCCGTCCAATCACAAACCAGTTTATTGGTTCTCTTCCCACACCACGAACACTTGCATAAACAGAGGACAGACAGCTAGCGAGGGACACAAAACACAGCCAAAACCCTCGGGTTTTCCTGTGAAAATGAGCAGGATTGCCGGCGTTCTACGGCGTACATTTGGAATAGTACGCAATCACGTCGGGACAGATCATCTGGGGAATAAATATTACTTGGTCCCAGAACAGAAGACATGGACAGGTAAGATAAGTGTGGTTGTGCTAAAATTAGCGTGAGTCAGTCTGATCATGCAGCCTTGATCCCTGCAGTCTAATCAAGATAGCTTCAAATAGCAGTGATTAAACTTAATTCAGCCTTCTTCTGTCACTCTGCTCTTTCTGTAACTTACAGGCAATGGTTGTTTTCACCATGACAAGCTTAGCTTTCCTTGCCCAGTGTGTTTTCTGTAACTCCCCACTGACACTGTACTCTGCTTAAAAAGAAATCTTGATATTCACCTGTGTATTTTGTATTATGCCGTCGCTCTGTTCCTAAAATGTGTTGCTCTGGATGACTTTACCTTTACCCTTTCACCCTTGTAGTACAGACATCTTGCCACTAGATGGAGCAACCGCTTCAATATGAGGATTCCTTTTTAGTGTTTTTATTAACATTTCTTAGTCTGTATTTAACGCAGCTCACTGCTGTTTGGATTTTACTAAGTTTGGGAGGCAAGTTGACAGCTCCACTGTCACTGTCTTTCAAAGAGGAAATAGTCCTCCACTGTTGAAGATGAAATGATTACTTGTCTGTGATGAGGATTTAGAAAGAGGTCATATGTCCCTACTGAGACATGGCAGTGCTACAGTATGTAATGCTCAAGCCAAGCAGCAGAACTGTGTCATCAAGCTAATCCGTAGTGGGATGCCAGTGGTGTCCTTCACACACCGCTCCTCACTGTTAGAAGGCCAAGGACTCAATGGCCAGGCTTGCTGTGAGTCCTTGTTTACTCATCCTGTCTTTCTCTCAGAGAGTCTTAAGGAAGTGCGTCGAGGACAGGGAGATGGTGAGGCCGTCACGATGACTCATCTGAGCAAAGGGGAAGGAGATTTGGTGGCATCCTGGCACTGGGACCTTTCTAAATTTGTGAAACACAACACACTTGTTTTTGTACAGTGTTTACAAGAAGGAGATTCTGACTTAACTTACTGTTTTCAGCAGATGACAACAAAAAAATGATTGTGGAAATTTCCAGGAACTTTACACACGATGCACTAAATGTGGGGAAATCCCGTCTTTTCTAGTTTAACTCATTATCCAGGCTGGATATCCCACTTTTCCTTCTCTTGACCACCATAAATCATCATCAGTGAAGGTCCTACCCAGACTATAGGTCAGGGGTCACAGGCCTTAGAGCACGACCTTTGCCTGCTCAAGACATGACACTGCCGGCTGACCAGTCATGGACCTTTGGCTGGTTAGTAACATGTCTCGTGATATTTCCCAGATTTATTAGGCAGAGCAGAGATGGCTCCCATTCCAGAACCCGCATTTGTCTAATCTGGGAACTGCACAGCACTAATCTGGGAATAATGTATCCCATCTACACATGCTAACGTTTGTCTCCCTCTCTTGGTGCCACATTGTACGACCTAAATCTTTCACACGCAGGCTGAATAGAATCATACAGTGCATACATTCAGTGCTACTTTTCTCGCTCTCTTTTTTTTTTTGTTTTGCTGGAGAGGAACCGACCTCTGGCAGGATGCAAGCCTGGCTTCTTTCTGACTGAACTTGACTTTGTGCTTCACCTTTTCTCAGCAGTTTGCGGGGAAACTTGCGCCCACCTCGTATTTATAATTCATTACAAGGCTGCTCCTCCACCCCTGGCTGTCAGACTATTCAAATGAGACATCACAGAAGCCCATTTTCTAGCACGCTACAGGCTATCGTATTCACTGTCCAATCACAATGACTGACACTGTGGAGAGGCTAGTTGGCCTGTAGAAAAACTAGTTCCGAACAAACACGCTCATAAAAGCCAGACAGGCACGCACGCGGTCTCACATATACATTCATAATAAACAAATACAAATATATGGTGTACATGTTTGCCTCTTTTCTTCCTCTGCCACTCACCCCGTTCAGCCTTGTGGAAATAAAGCAGATGCATTATTCAGTCCATATGTCTTGCTAAAGCGAGCTCTTTTTGATCTTAAACTGATAGGCCAAGCGTGGGCTCAGGGCCTTAAGGCATGGACCGCAGGGCTTTTCACTGCAGCACATGAGTAGTGGTTGAAGTAGGTGAGGAGTCTCTCTCCTCTTCCTCTCTCTCTCTCTCTCTCTCTCTCTCTCTCTCTCAACTCTGCCTACTTCTTGTATTCATTTGTCCATCCCCAGTGTTCAGTCAATCCCTCTCTACCTTTATCCATGCTTTGCTGCTCCCATTTTCTACCTCTCTCAATCTGTTAACTTTAGAAAACTGGGGCGTAAGCAATTCCACGTGTGGTAGGCCGTGCATGAGGACGTTAATGGCTGTTAAGACAGAAAAATAAACTGAAGCAGCTCCTTTTTTTTTTTTAACGTGAATCTGTCCTATCTGGTCTCAACTACTGCCCAGATTTCTCCTTAGGTTGACCTCTTTATTTGCCTCCAGTTAGTCCTTCCTCCGCGCGCCCAGCCCCTTCATTGCTGCCTCTTGATTTCCCTTCTTTGAAGCCAGTCCAGTGAAGATTTCTATTCACAACATTAGAGTTCAGCAGTGTGGAGGGCTAGACCCAGCAGAGAGCTTTCTATCCCCCTCTCCTCAGATGCTGCTGCACATCAAAATGAAAAGGCCTGAGTCTGAAGTACACGCCTGGAGAGGGAGAATGTCTGCCTCTGTCTCTGTCTTTAGAAAAGGTCCAGCTAAAGAGGCCTACTGTGTGCTGCTGCCCCATAGAGAGAGAACTATGCTATGGGCTGTGGAGCCCCAGTGATTGTTGTCTATGGCAGGGCTACAAGAGAAAGCCACTGGCAATCTGGCCACTGGTCTTTAGAAGGTCTTTGCCTTGGTGTTAGCTCCATAGAGCTCAATAGAGAATCTATATTCTTCTCTCTTTCTGTATGCGTCTGTCCCCCAGGCCCCGCTCTGCCTCACACTGCATGGGGCGCCATGTCATGCTGCCCAGATGAAAGCAAAGCATTCTGCGGATGGGCTCATTCGTCTTCAGCAGTGGGCCTGCAGCTTTGACGCCTGCCTTCCCTCCCTTTATTTAGGAAGAGAGGCACGCTGACATTATCGGCCGCTGCAGGCACATTTGAAAATAATTGCCTGTATGATTGCTATTTTTCTTACCTCTTTGAGGAGGTGTAGCCTTTGTCTTGGAATCAATGGCTGCTCAATACTGGACAGGGGAAAGGCAGTTTCCTTTCATGTCTCGGTGAAAAGGATGTATTTTTAGCGCTATTCATTTTAGCAGTGTGTGCCATGCAGTTTTAATCTATTGGTCCTCTCCACTGTGTGGAGAATGGAAGGGATTCAGAGGTTGTTCAGAGGTGCGCCACACTGTTGCCGAGAAAAGATGCATTGACTTGTCGTCCTATCACTATCCCTCTCTCTTTGTCTATTATTTATTTGATTCCCCCGCTCTGTTCTATGAAGTGAAAAACTGAAAAGGCCTCAGTTCTGCTATTTCAGGATGGGCGACTCTGGGGACCGAGGGAGGAGGTGTGTGTGTGTGTGTGTGTGTGTGTGTGTGTGTGTGTGTGTGTGTGTTTTGTTGTGCTAGTGTGTGTATCTGTGATTGTGTGGCATAGCAACTACACACTGTGTGTGTGCGCGCGCGTGCAATTGTATCTGCTTTGTATTTAAAAAAAAAAAAAGAAAAAAAATTTCTGCCATTGTGTGTTTTCTCTCCACTTCATGCCCAAACACACTTAACACAACAACAGATGGCTGTGTGTCATCAGAGCGTTGATTCAAGCCGTGTATTTCCATGGAAAGAGTCACAGCGGAGAGAGACGAGGGTCCAAATGGCTGTTTATTCTGCCACAAGTCATCCCCAGGGTGTGATGAAGGAAGGTCTATCCTACAGTAGGACACCAAGTCAGTGTTTACCATGGAGCGGCTATGTCCGGAGCCGCGACTGTAAATCATGTTAATTGATCAGCGGCTTTGCAATGCATGGGGTTTAAATGAAGGTTGTTTAATCAAACCAAGTGGGCTTTACTCATCTTGTTGTATACTATTTGCCAAGTGTGTATTTGTATGTGTGTGTGGTGGAACATCATGGAGTGGCTTAACTACTTCATTAAAAAGGCATTTGAAAAGATAGATGCTGAAAATGAGAGACAGGCGCATTTATGTCTTATGGCAGAACATTGCAAATGGGCCGAGCTCAAATATCAGCAGTTTAAGCTTCTGCAGGTCTATTAAACGTGGCCTATCTACAGCTGATCCATCTCATAACCTTCAAAGTGTATATGAATGCGAGTGTTTGTACCTCCTGCGAACTGATTCGCTGTTTGGCCAGAAGTCACAGACAGCTGATGATTAATCAAATACATTTCTCCAATTGGCCCGGATGTGATTCACTGTCCAGTGCATTCATGTCTGTCTCTGGTCAGATGGCCAGCGAGATGTTTTGACACCTTGGGGCTCCATGTCTGTCAGAAACTCAGCCAGAAAGACTGACAGACAGACCGACACACCAGCAGACATCTCCTGGAGCCTGCAGCTGCTTATTCAATTCAGAATATTTTAATAAAGCAGACAGGCAGAGAGAAATAAGGCTAGGAGTAAGGGAGGAAAGATAAGGCCGAGGGAGACTCGCAGAGGGTGGAAAAGAAGGTGGGGTATAGAAAGTGAGTGACAAAGAACAAGGGGGATGCTGACATATGGGGTGAAATTATAGAGTGGGGGAAGAATGGAGAGAGTGAAAGTGAAAGGAGGGTTTCTGACAGAAAGAGGGTGAAATGAGTGGGTGGAACAGGCAGACAGATAGAGGGGGAGAGATAGAAGGTGGAGGTAGGTTAATGGAGAGAGAGAGTGGGGGGGCTGAAGGTGCAAGGGAAGGAAAAGGAAGGGGGTTGGATGAGAGTGATGGAGGTGAATAGAAAGGGGTGGACAGCTCGGTGTATGGACATCACACACAGGGGCCTTAGAGGAGCTGGGGAGGAAGGAGGGGTGTCCACACCACTCCACAGCCTCACAAAGGACGCTGACTTCCTGGCTCGCCACGGTCCTTTTCTATAACCCATCAGGCAGGGAAGAGACTTCAAGAGGATGGGTGGTCTTAAGTGGACGTGGCAAAAGCATCCCTTCCACCCTCAAGTACGCACGCGTTTGGTTAAAAGTGACACACGGGGGAAATCAGAGTATTCTTTTCAGCATGTTATTACTTTTATATGAATTATTCTCCTCTGTTCTGCCTGTGAGTCGCTCAAGCCTCGGCGGGATCGACAGCAACAGGGACAAACAGAATGAGGGCTGAATGGGAAAAAAAAAAGACGAACAGCAGCAGCAGGCCTACTTTACGCCTAAGCTCCTCCTCTCACCAGAACTGATGCAAAACAACGGCTGGCCTTTTCCCTCTAAACCTCATCCCGCGTCACAAGGCTCAGGGCTAATGGGTAACCATGGATACAGGCCTCACACATCCCCTCCATTTTTTTTTTCTTCCAGGCAAAGAGATTGGAGGAAGACAGAGAAGGAGAGACGGTGTCAGTATTGGTACCTGGTTGTCCTTGTATCACTGATGCTTATCCGATCACTCCATCTTCATAAAGCCGTCCATTACCATGCACGTACTGGTCCCCCCATCTCTCTCCAGCACACAGCTCAGCTGGAGAGGAATAAAGTAGGCTCAACCCAGGCTGATGGGCTCGCCGCCTCAGGACAGCTTTTTGTGCCACCAGTGTCAGGCCTTAAAGTCGTTGCTTTACCTCACACAACTAGGGCTGTGCAATATGACGATAAATATCACGTGTATGTTGCTCTATCGTTTATTGCGTTGTGTTGAAAATCACACTCTTTTTGCCAATATTGTTCATCTTGTCGATGACGCTTTGCGTTCCTCTGCACGGCTCAGATGCAGGCATGACATTTGCACGAAGGCAACACAAACAAACGTGGAAGAGAGCCAACGTGACACAGGACGGGGTCATTCCGAGCTCGAGAAGGACAGCAGGGACAAAACGAGGAGCTCCTACCTGAACGAGGAGTGCACTTATGTCACATGCACAGGGTGGACCAGAAAACCTTACTCTGAAATTTATGACGCAGAATTCACAGAAATTGAATGTGCTGTATCGTGATATGCATCATTATCCGGGTGTGAAATGACCTATATTGGGGTATGAGATTTTGGTCGTACTGCGCAGCCCCACACACAGACATGAAGCCTGAGAAAGCTGCCCTCTCTGCCGTCTATTGAGAGGCAGAGCTGGAGTTGAGCCATGCTGTCTCTTCAGAAACAAGTGAGCATGGTGTTCCTCACATAGACAATGTTGATGCATCAGATGCGGGTCCACTGGTTGGAGTCAGATGCGGAGAGCTCATTCTGTTTTCTCATCAGAGTTTCTAGGGCTCTCAATACCCGGATGTTGCCAATCGAAGCGAGCTCCCCTGACATCTTGCGCCTGTAATCAAAGGCAGAGTGCACACTGCAAGAGAGACAGCCCAAGACACCCAGAATGACACTGTGGAGGTGAAAAACCTCTCAGGTCGCCGCCAGCAGTACTCACCTGGGAGCTGATGTGTGAAGTTGGGGGTTTGTGTCTGTGAGAGTGTGTGCGTGTGTGTGCGTGTTGAAGCAGGTGATGGAGTTAAGCGGGGTGTGTTCAGGGTTCAAAGAGCAGCCCTCAGAGTGCATCACGTCTTATTCTAACGAACGGGAAGGACGGGCGTACCTGCTGTTTCATTGGCTCCCGATCTGGCTGCCACGGCAACCCCTCACCCATCCTGCCTCCCTGTCTCCTCCCTTCCTCTCCCCTCCCCCTCCGGTTCCACAGCTAGGCTCGTAGATGAGTCGCGCTCAGACAGGTGAGATGGCTCATGAATATTTATGCGGTGGGATTTCATTCCTCCTGCCGCTGGCCCCTCCCCCTCTTCAACGCAGTGCTGCGTTTGTCCTTCACGGTAAGAGGCAGCGTCCTCGCTCCTGTCCCTCAGGTTAATCTGCCTGCTCTCTAGCCAGTGTGTGTGTGTGTGTGTGTGTGTGTGTGTGTGTGTGTGTGTGTGTGTGTGTGTGTGTGTTTGACTGGTAAGTAGGTTTCCCTTAGTGAGTGATGAGAAGGCAGACCTGTCACAAGGGCCCCGCTGAGATCGAGAGCTCCTAACACCTTTCATACATCTCTCTCTCTCTCTCTCTCTCTCTCTCTCTCTCTCTCTCTCTCTCTGGTGCAGGTGTTTGAATCTTAAATAAAAGACTATATGAGGTCTATAGAACTCAGTGGATAATCAGAAAAAATAAACAGTGGCTGTTTTTGATAATCAGCTGATCTTGATTTTTCTTTATTTTAAGGAAAACTACAACTTCTGGTTCGGTCTTAATGGTTTAATGATTTTATGACATGCTTTCATTTCATGTAATTGGAAATTGGATGCTTTTAGACAGACAAAGAAGGCAGCTCTGCGGCTTTTGACTGCGATCATTTATTGCTTTTCTCCGTTTTACATCACTGTAAAAAACTTAGTTTGTAAAGGATTTTCACTTTAGGCTCTGCTAACTTCAGCTGGACTAAATTGTTAGATTAGATTAGATTAGATTAAAAAAAAAGTTTTGTGTTTATGTTCTGGTAGGCTGTTTGATTGGAACATTGTATGTGCCAGGCCGACCGGCTCTGCTCTGCTAGATTACATGAAGACTCAGCCTATATGCAGCGATTACATTCTTTTATAATCCCACTGTGCACAAGTTAAGTTTGCCGCTGTTACATTTTTAATTTCACACATATGTATGTAGATCGTATTGTACATCAGCGCCTGTGAGGTAATTAGTTGTTTTTTCTTTACAGAAGTGGTGCGTTTCTTTTAAACTTTTATTGTGTAATGGTATATAGCCTTGGCCTGCGTGTTTTTCCGCACTTGTCCCAGATCAGAGATTACCAAGAGAGCGAGGTTCGCCCCAATCAGACTGACAAGCCTCCTCCCAGTGTGTATGTGGTGGGAGGATCAGCCGTGTTTCATAAATATATGTACATACTGTATTTGTTATTCAAATCCAAGGATAAAAGCCGTGGTGGAAGGGGTTTAGTCATGCTGCAAAAGCAACAAGACAAGAGGAGAGCCATGTTGGAGTGTGACAGAGAGTAGAGGGGGAGATGCATCCCAGCGAAAGAGAGATAGAGACAGAAAAAGTGGGTGCCTCTCTTTATGCTTATTAGTTAGGCATTAGCTGTAGCTAAGCACATCGCTTGTGGGGACTGTATCATAATTGTACCATTTCAGTCTGCAGCCACCCACACCCAATGCAAATATGGATACAATCTGTTTATAATTAGCATACCTGTTAAATGTATTTGTTAGTATTGCCTAGAGAGCGCAGCCTTTTGTTCGCTGGCAATTGTTTTTTGTTCTGCTGTCGTGGGGGTTTTCGAGGAAAACGTGTCTCAGAAGACATTTTATGCCATATATGTAAACAAATGTGAGGATCATAGAATGTGCTTTAAACACTGATGGGCCAGCTTCGCAGATAAGGTGAGAGAGATGCAGTGTGGGGTTTTTTTTGTTTTGTTTTTTTTTTGTCAGACCTGGATATCAGAAAACTAAAGCTGCAGAGCTGGAGCCTGTGAGGCCCTATAGTGACAATCTAGTGGGAACCAAAGCAGAACCAAAGCAATACTAGCCTAATTAGCTGACCTGATTACTATATAGGCTGGATAAAGTATGGAAAGGAATCATCCTCATAAGGCATAATTACAGAACAGCACATGCGTGAAAAATGTTTTGTTTTTTTTTTTCCTCTCCTCATTGAAATGAGCTTTCAACACAACAGAGAAACTTTTATTACAAAGGCGCAAGCGCAGCCTCCCGTACACACATTTAGCCACTTTTGAGTGCCATCATTCATCTATCCCTGTGCCATAGCTATCTGTTATGGCTGAAGTAAACATTAAGGCCATCAGTCTGCGGTGTGCATGGAGGTGCTTGCCTCCATTTGTCCATGTCCAGTCAGCTGCGGAGAAACGGTGATGGAATCCTGACAGATTGTCTGTGTTTTGGAGCGTGTTGTTTTCCTTGCCCATCCATTTCTCTCCTCCTAGCCATGTTTGCCATGCATCATCACTCTCTCTCTCTCTCTCTCTCTCTCTCTCTCTCCCCCTCCTTGCACCTCCTCCTCCTTTGCTTCATCATTTCTCAGAGGGATGGGAGCAGTGGATGGACATCCGGCTACTTGCGAGGAGAACCTATCGAAACGCAGCACTTGTTTTTAGTGAACACTCTATGAAGCTCTGTAGCACCACACAAAGACACAACTGGCTCTTTTCAGATTCTCTCTCGTATTCTGCCTCTATCTCCCTCCATCCCCCCCCCCACCCCCCCACCCTCTACCTCCATCTCCATGTCATTGTGTGCCAGCCAAACTTGTCTAATCAGCAGATTCGACCAAAATAATTGGCGGTGGCCTTGCTGCTAGCGAGCGTCGTGCTGTATACAGATAGGGAAAGGAGCACTTAATATTCCACGCAGCTCGTGCCTCTCCTGTTCTCTGTGATATCTGACCTCTTTTGTCTCCTGCTCGGCTTGATGTTGATTTTGGAGGGCATTGTTAGCCAGAGCGCGGTGATTGGAAGAGGTTGTCAGTGAGGGGGTCTGTGGTTGGTTGGGTTAAAGGGAGGTTGATTTGCATAAAGGCTTAGCCCAGATTTGGAGCCACTCAGCGAGATCTGAGGAGAAGGGCCCGAGGGCCACGAGGTAATCATCCATGGCCTGTCACAGTGCTGTCATCCCTCTGTGTATTTGTGTGTCTGTGCGTCTGTCTGTATCTGCATGTCTGTGCGAGGAGGAGACACAGAGCATTGTGTCTGCGCCTCTTTGTGTTTGTTTGTATTCGTTTGCATTTTGTATGCATCATTGTTGAGCGTCTCCGTCTCACTCGTGCTCCCTCTCGCTGTCTTTTTCTTTTTTTTTTTTTTTTTGGTTTCCCAGGAAGGCTCGTTCGTGCCAAGCGGATGGTAGTGGCAGCCAATCCTACAGAATATGAGTATGTAGAAGGCAGCATACCGATGGAGTGGGACGGTAAGTCTGGACTGCAGCATCGCTCTTGCATACTTTTACTATCACTATCATGGATAAATGACAATGTTAACAAAAGAGCTACCCAGCAGAGTACACAAAGTGCTGCACAAATAAAATGGAATAACAAATTCATGGCAGCATCTATTGGGGCCCAGGCTAATCCATTGATTTTTTTTTTTTTTTTTCATATCATACTGTGAGATGGGGGTTGGAGAAAGCGTATTCATGAGTTTATCAAAGACGCCTTCTGCTGGTGTTATACAACCGTACCATAAAATAGTGTTTCAAATTTCTTACAACTGGATACAAACTGTTCCCTCTGTCTCAGACTGGCTTTATCCACCTTAAACCCCTCATCCTGCTTCGCCCCATCCCTCATGCATTTTCATCAGGATGCAAATAAGAAAGGGATAAAAGAGGCCCAGAATCCCTGCGCTAGCTGGAGGAAGAGTTCGAAAATCTCTCTCTCTCTCTCTCTCTCTCTCTCTCTTTCTCTTTCTGGCTCCCTTTAACCTGCTCTGCTGTGCAGCCAGCTCAGCCAAAATAGAGCTCCTTAAAAAGAGGCAAAAAGGAGAGCGATGACAGACAGACGCAGTTCTGCTCAGGAGGAGAAAGAAGGACAGAGGTACTGATGGAGAATGACAGAGTGTGTACTTTTAAATTCAAAGATCAGAGCAGATCCACACTTTCTCTTCTGAGACGCAGCACTCAGCGGTGCTGCTCTGCCAAGACTAAAGCGGTATCAGTGCTTAGACTTTACCGTGTGTAGAACTTGGATGTGTTGCCATGCCGCATGTTACCCTATAGTTCGCGAAGTGAAATGAAAGAAAACAAACCGAAAACCCTGGATACGTTTTCCCAATGAGCTTGGTTACTCAGTAGTTGCGCTGAGCTACTGTGCTGCCCCGAAACTCAGTGATGCCGTAGCTGCAGCCTTTAAATATGACTGCAGGTTTTGTTTGTGCAGCGTATGTTTGTGTGGGTGTTCTCACTCTTCTCTTTTTCCTCCTCTCTCCTACTCCTCCAGCTTGGATCCGAGGCAAACGGAAGGAGCCCCCCACCATCGAGGTACACCCCCCTCCCCTCCCCGCCTTCCCTCTAGTCTCCCCGCTGTGCTGATGGTTGGACTCTGGGGGACTGGTTACAAGGGAGGGAAAGAAGCAGAGATGCAGAGGAAAGGCTTTGATTCGTTTTATCTTACAGTTTCGAACTGAATGCAGCAACTTTGGGGGACAGGTGTTAAAATAAACAGCAGCTGAAGTGCATTGATGGCGAGACGGAGAGCAAAGACAGCCTCTGAACAAGGAGCTCACTGACACCATGTCCTAGTTTACTTTCTTTTTTTCCAGCAAAAGCCTGCATCTCGGCTTTTTGTGTTTTATTTCTGGCAGTCTCCAAGATGGGACTGGTGAAGGAGTGCAGTTTTTCCCCTCGTGTACCTCTCACTGGGTTTATTGCTCTTTAAATGAGAGAATGCTGGAAATTATTTAGCCAGCACAATGTGGGTCTATAGGAAATCCCTTGGAAGGCCAGTACCCAGGCACTCTTTCTATCTCTCTGTCCTCTCTCCCTGCCAGTGGCCAATGCCATCCCCTGCCTTTACTGCCAGAACATTCTCTTCCAATTTTCTGCCTTGCGTCTGCCCAATAGCTGCCATCGACAGCTGGACAGTGTTGATGTGGCCAAGGCTTCACTCCCAGCACATTACCCTACCCCTTGTCACGCTCCCTCTCTTCCCGGTCCAAGCCGACATAAATTGATTGGATTAAATCCTGTCATTAACAGGCTGGAAAAGCAGCTCAGTATGTTTGTCTCCCCCCCTAAAAGCGGGGATTTTTGGCCACAGCTCTCCCCTCTCTTTTCCAGTCCTTCAGTTCTGCCAACACACAACAGCATTATGCCCAGTCCTCCCTTCCTTTTTGGTTTCCCATGCAAGGGAGAGGCTAACATCACTGGACACACTAGCTGTGCCTCAAGTGGGTAACTATTCCACCGGTGGACTATGTTCAGGTTATAATTGTTTCCATGAGCTGGAAAGGTTGTTTATATTGGGAATGCCTCCTGTCATGTGGGTTTACCAATCTGTTCCAAGCACAACACTTTTAACCAGGGTTTATTGAACCAATATAGGTTAACTGAACACGCTTGTTCTTTTTCTAGTAAATGCCCTACTTCATACTTGACAGATACACACATTTATTCCTGGAAGCTGCCCAGTGCAACTTCGTCCCTCCTGTGCTTTTGACGAGTGAGTCGGCTTTCTGCGCTTTGCTTTAAGACAAAACTGAGGCAATTGATTAAGGACGGGGAACTGAAAGCTTTGCAGGACAGTTTGGAGGTTCCAATGAGTAATCCCGTTGTCGCACTCCATTTTCTGAAATCTTCAGGAAACTGCCACCTCAACATTTCCAGCACCACAGCCCTCTGTAGATGGCGGGTGGGCGATATGATGATAAATTTGTGAAGCATCAGAGGTTTTGCTGTACCGTTTGTAGCTTCGACATACCTAAGTAGCCATAGTGGACAATGCAGGGCTGCTTTACTGGATTTTTATATGATTTTGATCATTTTTTCAATATATCATGAAATATATTGATAATATAAAATTACCTGTACCATCACCCACCTCCAAAGCCCACTATTTATATATGGTGCCACAGACTACAACATGATATCACAGTATCTGCAGAATTGAGTTGCCTTTTTAAAAAAAGAGGGGAAAAAAAGGCCTCGGAAAGTATTAAAAAGTCATGAATTTACTTTACAAAGGTCTGGAATATTTTTTCTTTCCTCTCACAGAGCGTAACATTAGCTTTTTTTTTTGTGTGTGGTGGCGGGCTGTCGGGAGAGACTTCATACATCTATAAACTACAAGTGGGATTGTTGTGACAGTGGATTGCATGCACAGGAGGCTGTTTAATCCTTTTTTGTGGAGTTTCTGTCAACGGCATAAACGTGCAGCAAACACTGCTAACCACAGTAGGGAGGAAGCTCATGGACTCATTCTGGGGAAGTGTCGATTTTTGCAAAAACTTCATTCAAATTGGTTCATCTGTCCATCAGTTTTCTGCCACATATCTGGGTCCATATAACGTAAATTGATTCATTATATTACTAGGAGTTATTGCTATATGTTACAAAATAAATTATACTATAAATTCATGCACATAATTGTAGGCAGTAATGGTTTTTCAGCATTCTTTGACTGGTATGACCATGAAAAGGATATTAATTCCATTCTATGTGCTATTAAAAAGGTCTTAGATTTAATTGAACTCTGCAGAAACCCTGAATATGAATGTATGTCCACATGTGTATTTTATAGGAGCTGCTGAAGAATGAAGCTTACCGTGAGCAGATCAAACTGAAGGCCAAGGAGGTGGAGGAGAAAGATCTGGCCCTACAAGCCAAGGAGTATGAGGAAGGTCTAGTGGCGACTCCTACAAGGACTTTGGCCAAGGGACACGCGGCTAGCACCAGCTTCGGCAAGCAGGAGATCAGCAAAGACCCCACCAGCACTGCGAACACATTCCAGCCTGGCTCCTGGATGCCCGAACCCAAGAAATAGCCAGAGACAGCTACATACACCAAGACCACTCTGCAAGGCAGAACAATCCAACAGAACAGCCCTGCAATAAAGACTACCACGTGAATCTGATACTTTTAGTTGAGACTTTAATGTTTAGGTATTTAATGTTAGCAGCGCCTTTCATTACAATCCAATCCAAGTCAGTAACTGAGGAAGTATTTATTTGACCAATGTTTTATTGGACTGCGTTTCATTACAGAAGGGCTTCTATTTTTCCCACTCCTCAGTGTATATTTTATATACGAAAGACAACATCCATCACTCGTCTTGTGGAGCTAAAAGGCCTGTTAATAAAGCAAAGAAAAACCAAACGGTTGTAATTCCAGCAGTCATTGAGTACACCAAATACCTGTATCATGTTGAAGAGATATTATAAGAAAAAAACTGTCAAATTCTGTACAGTGATGAATATTAAATGTTTTAAATCCACGCTGATCAGAAAGAACAGACCTCAAGTATTCAGCTCTGGCCAAAGAAACTGCACAATGGTTTTAAGCATCCCTCTGAGAACATCTGACATTTTAAGGATGAAAAGTATGACTTGTTGAAGGAGCACGTGAAAAAGCATACGTCTAATCATGTGGAAGTACTCAGATAAAATCACTGTTATCTCCAACGTGCACTCTGAAATCAGCCAAGATGGTGCCTTGAAACTGTAGTTACGAAATCCTGCCATAATGTCTCTGTTTATCATGGAGCTGGCGTCTGCTGCTTGTAAATCACAAGTCAAAAGAATGAATAATGTTACAGCATATTGATCTCCAGCAAGACGTTCTTTCACTTGAGGTCAGAGTGCACGGAGTTGCTGAAGAAAGTTCAGCAGGGTTAGATGCTCAAAGCTGAAAGAGCAGCTTGAACAGGGATCCTGCAGTCGAGAACGTGATCTCCCGACTGGGTATGATTTACCAAATGCTCTCTAGAGATAACAGTATCCTGAGCCCTGGACTGAATAACATTTCAAGAGAAAGAAAAGGTAAAAGGAGTATGTAGAAATGTGTGCATGTCCCCCTGTCTGTATTTAGAGTCATCTGTTTTAACTGCTTCTATAAAACTTTACACATACTTTAAATCAGAGTACTTATAAAAACTATCCATCCCACTGGACTTTTGAATGTTTTATTATTTTACACTGTGTCACGGTGAATGTAATTAGTTTTTAGTACTAATAACAACGAGGTGAACATAAAATAATTGCAAAACAATAAAAACTGGCGAAAACAATCCTGGTTCGTTCAGTTCAAGTCCATATTTAATGAAGCCGTTGGCAGCAAGTTGGTCTTTTACAGCCGTTATACTTTTTATGTTTTTATGTCTGACCTATGTCTGACCAGACTGACTAACCACGACTGGGGCCTTGCAAGCGCAAGAGTATTTAACCTAAAATCAGTTGTCACAACCTTACTGTTTTCTCTTTGACATTAGAGTCTGTACATAAAGCCTAATTACAGGCACTCTTTTTCAGAGTTACAGCACAATAAAACGGGGATGAACACCTTTTATGCACACTGAATAAAAGCACTTGTGATACTTTTTCCAGTCCAATATTAAATCCACACAGAGGAAATTTGATTTTCTTATCAACCATGAAAAGTTTATTGATTAGAAAGTAGTATTTTGGACATTTTGCAAGTTCCAGGATGCTCATTACATCGTTAATTCAGAATGTGAATGCTAACAATGGAATGCAAGGTGTTGCAACAGCTACACAAATTTATCAGCGGATCTCTGTATAAAAATATCATACAGATGACCACTGTGCTCTTGCTGACCAAAGTCCCACTGGGCGAGCCTCCTCTAGGCAGTACTGTCCATCTCAGCACTGTTAGGCCTGTGGGGCCAGTGTCCCTCCTCCTACCCCGGACATGAGGCATAGTGGCCCTGTGCTGACAGTAGGGCTGGGACAAGGAAGGGCACCGTGTCATTATTTGGAATAAAGAGGGCTGTGAGCATGGTGGTTGCTCCTCTTTTTTTAATGCCCTCACTCTACCCTCAAAGGCTCAGTCTTTCTTGGTCCTCTTGGCCTTGGCTATGTTTTCCTGGCGTTTCTGCTTTTTCTTCTGTTCCCGGTCACGTGCCTCGATCATCTTGGCCAGTTTCCAGGACAGCAGCGCACTGGCAATGAAGAGGGGTGTGAGAGCCAGTATGACAGTGGTGAGGAAACCATAGGGGTCTTTGGCAGCCCACTCCACCACATACTCTGCCCATGCCCGAACGTCAATCATCCTGTTCAGCAACGGTGAGGCTTAATCAAATCTGAGAAAGGGTACCAGGGGAGAAAGCAGTGAATAGCCAGAGCAGTGTGATCTATAGAGAAAAACACAGCCATAACTAACTGTTTATACATAAAACAACCAGACCCGTCATTGTCATTGAGCAGATGACTGAAAATTTACTGTCAACTGTCAACTCATTGTTTAAGTTGTTTATTAAGGAAAAATGCCAAATATTTGCTGGTTCAAGGTTCTCAAATGTCAGGTTGCTCTTCTCTCTTTATATCATTGTAAACTGAATACGTTTGGGATTTCGAAAGCTGGTTGCACAAAAAAAGCAATTTGACAAAGATATATGGGACTCTCAAAAACGTGGTTTGTCATTGCCTTAAAGCAGGCAGACACAACCTTTCTGGGCAGTTAGTATATTAAAAACCTGAGAAGTGAAAGTAGTTTCTCACACTGCTGCATATTGTTACCTTTCATAGCACTCTCTCTATTCTTTTGTTTGCTGTGTACTTCTTTACTGTCCTACCTAATAGAGGGGACAATGATTTAAAAAAAAAAAAACTTAAAAATCGAATATTGACATATAGCAATCCTGCTCATTGATAGACAGCATTGCAATGACTTAATACATTGAGACACTAAAGAAATAGCATAATTAGTAATATTACTATTACTACATATAGCAATATTGAAGTAACAGAATGGCAAAATCACATTGATATCATCATATGTCCAATCCAAAGTGATTTTTATCATGACTTTCTGTTCTGAGTAAACCTATTAATTAAATTTTGTAAGATGATGCTCATCACACACGGCTGCATGGTCAGAGGGAGTTATAAATAAGCGGTGAAATAGCAGTGGCAGTTTTTCAGTCACCCAGGTCATAGGACACCCAGTACTGCCAATCAAAGGCATCTGGACAGGTTTTTCGTCACTCACTCAAGAACCGATGAAGCATCTCGAACATCAGGACATGTTCAAAACTTTTATGAGTGTATTTCGAGCCATCCGAGTCATTTTGAGCTGGGCCTCTCTAGCATTTCAGAACTTCTTATGACTTCATAAGTGCACAATTTGTCACAATCTTGTCAAAAATAGCAACTGACCTCCTTGTAAATAGCAGTTAGCTGAAGTTACATTACATTTTGCAACAGGTTTTCACGCCCTAATGTTTAGCTACCGTTATCACACTTTTACCCAGCGGCATCACTGCCATGGCAAATTGAGTCATCAATATGCTTTTGTCACGCCACTGAAAGTTCACTGTACGCTCCGACCAAACAGCCCCTCATAGTACTGCTGATGACCGCCAACAATCTAACGTTAGCATCGACCCGGATAGCGGCTAACTAGCACACGTTAGCAGTGAGGGAGAAAGAAACAATTACGAACCAATTTTCTTTCGCTAGAGCCTCATATAGATACGCTCAGAAAACATATCTGCACTGTCTGCTACTAACCTTAGATTTGAATTTCTGAGATGTGGATGAAATATTTACATTTCTACTAACGTTAGCAACGCTAGCTCATCTATAACGGCCTAACTTCGATTAGCAAGAGCGCTCTCGGCTAAACAGCGCAACAACGCCGCGTATGGATGTGAATAATACATTTCCATATTGCTTAGAGCTGGTAAAAACGAACAAATTACAAAATAAACTTACCAAAGTGTAGTGATTTTGTTTATATCCACGATAATAAGTACCAGCTCCTCCCTGTTCCGGGAAGTGTGACTAGTGCGGTTCCTACTCACTGCTCGCTCGTGATTGGATATGACGCTGTACTTGAAACATGGGAAATGTAGTCCTTTACCCCCAGAGAGCGGATTTATTGACTATCAAAATATAGGACAGGTTCCCGTTACAGTAAAAGCTCTGATATTCAAATACAGCGCTCTCCTTCGGTGACTGTAGAGGGACTATTGCTTTTTTAATGGATTATGGTTGCCTGTAAAGGTTGTCTTCATTCCTATAAACTTAAAATAAGCAGTAGTTAATGAAATGCTTTTGCTATGATATTGTATGCCACAATTAACTGAACAGTGGTAGTGCACATCTTAGATAATTCAGCGCTCTTAGGAAGCATTATGCAAAAACGTCTAGTAAATGTAGTCAATCATACAATTATCACAAAACATATTTAGGAATATGAACATGTGTGCTATTTGGAAGAATTTTGGAAGGGTTAGCCATACTCATATTCTATACTGTGATAAGTTTTGACAATAATAGGAGAGCAGAAACCCCAGATTTTCGGTAAAAGTTTGGGTAGACCAGCTCCCTTGTCTGTCAGTATACAGAAGGAATATGAATGTGTGCCATGAATACGCTGTAAAACAATGTCTGCTGAAAATGATTAACGTACAATATTGGACACATATTAACAACACAGAACTCTTGAAAAAAAATGCAACAGTCCACTTTACCAGATGTAGAATGAGATGACATCTACCTGTTGCTCAAAACTTCTGATTGTGTGTAACTGCTTCAAACAAAGCAAACGATAAGGCAATAACTGTTTTTAAAAAAAGCAAAAGGAGTCCGCTGGCCCTCTGAGAAAGATGACTAACATAACAAAGGAGGACCTGCTGGCTTTGTGAACTTCCTGTGGGGAAGTATTGAAACCAAATCAGGTTAGGCCACATCTGCTCTGTCCATACGGCACGGATCACTTTCAGAGCAGTTCAAAGGCCAGCCTTTTAGACCTACTCACAGAGGAAGGAGAGGGGCAGCTGGGAACACATGCAGACACGTTGCAAACACACACTCTGGTTTACCAGCATAGTTTTGGCCAAGTTTTATAGACAATTTAGAAAAATATCCCCAATCTGGCGGCTTTTTTCTTATATGTTTATAATTATTAGCTTCTGCTACATGTCTCCCCAGGCAGGGAGAACCCATGGGGTGGGCAATGCAGCCGCACCCTAAACCCCTGATGACTATTTTACTCCTACAGAAGTAGGCCCCCTTTTCATGACATAGCTATGGAACTACCATTATCAACAGACAGGGAGGAGGACCATAAAATGACTGCACCACAATTTATAGTTAACCAGCTCCACTAGTGGTGTGTGTCATAATGGTTACAAGAAAAACCACCAGTCTGGCCTGATCTTGAGGAATTTTCAACATCCTTTGATTTTGCTTCTTCTGTTAGACTCAACTACTGCTGTGAGTAAAGAGTAGAGAACAAGACCAAACCGGGAGCTCTTAAAGACGGCACTCCAGAAATTTAGTGTTGCACTTTCATGAAGCTGTGAGACTTGAGAGAGACTTAAAAGATTTTTAAAAGAACAGTCAGAGTGGATGCAATGGGGGCTGAGCTATCTGGATCTGAAGTCATTAGAATGCGTGAAGCTTCACAAACACTGGATCCTACACTTCACATAGGGAACTTGATAGCATTGTAGAGCCTATATCCCTGGTAAGTGCCCACAGGTGATGGGAATTCTGGCTCTTTCTAGTGACCTCATTTGGCTCAGCTCAGCATTGAGAGCTGTCTCTTTCGGCTCCTAAACGGCTTTTAATTTAGTACCACTTTTGGCTTTTAGAATTCAGCCAAATTTAGCTTCTACTTTTTTTTTTATAGATAGTGACATATGTCATTTAAATTATTAAAGGTAATTTTACTTTGCTTAGAATTTCCAGAATACCAGAACTTTACGTCATGTTTGGTATAAAAACCTCATAAAGTAAAAACATCAAACAGTATTACACATGCATTGAAAGTTTTATTTGTATTGAACTATGTTTTGTATGACTGATGTAATAATGCAAAAATCTCATGCTTGGCTCTTCACTTTACCAAAGTGAGACTCTCTGGGTCATATTTAACATATATGTTCAAGGAAGGTCCTATTATTCTGGCTTTTATTAATTCAAGAAAAAAAAAAAAAAAGAAAGTAAAAAGAAACTGGGTCTTTGGTGGGAGGTGACTCCCGTCGGCTGACTTGTTCACACCAACACATCACTAGTGTCCATGCATTTCAAACTCTACACCCCCAGTTTGTAACAGGCTGTCTGTTTAAAATTCTCATTTCCCAGTCCAAGATAACCCTGCTTTTTCCACAGCCTACACCCCCTGTGGAAAATCTGTGGAGCAACTCTTTAAAATTAAGATAAATCCTGTGTGTGTGTGTGTGTGTGTGTGTGTCTTCAGAGTGTGTTAGTGATTTATTGTCTATCTAGGCTGCAGCACAGTAAGACAATGCCAAACAGCTGACCAAAATGACTGATTAATGACTACAGAGGACAAGCATGTCCAGCTCCATAGCTTTATGTTCCTCCTCCCACGCCCTCTCTGTCTTTGACAGCTGAGAGTTCTTTGGACTAAAGAATCGAAAACAACCATCACGTTGTTATTGAAGAAGCTAGAGCCCGGGGTGGTAGCACAGACTCCAAAGGGAAAAAAAGTCAGTTTTCTTGCCCCCTTTTGCCCCTGTGGGAAACTGCGAGACCGCCCCTGGATTAAGTCCCCGCCTTTAAACTCAAATAAGAAGGAAACTTCAAAGGCCGTCGGCCGCCGGGGCTCCGCCCTCGCGCTCCCGGACGGCTTCACAAAGGATTTGCCGACGTTCGGGAATTCCGCCTCCAGTTCCTTTTATAGCGCCACTCGTGCGCTGGCTGCGCTCCAGGATCCCGCCCATCCCGGTTACTTTGACAACACAAAGGACTTCACGGAACTCACAGGCGCCGCCTACCTTTCCAAATAAGGGCAGGCTCTCCATGTACGGCAAACAATCGGTGCGAGATTGCCCTTTTCTCTTCCTTATCCCGTTTATATGATCGGAGAGGAACTGCGCTTCAGGTTGGAAGCGGTGCGATCATGGCCGAGCGAGTCCAGCAGCCCCCAGCCAAGCGGCTCTGCTGCAGGCCCGGCTACAACCCGGCGTGCAGGCAGGGGCAGCGGGCTGGAGGAGTCCTGTGTGGCGGCGCGGGGTCCGCTCCGGGAGGGTCGGGGAATGGAAAAACGCACAACCCCGAGTCGTTGCTCGACATCGCGGCACGCAGAGTCGCGGAGAAGTGGCCGTTTCAGAGGGTGGAGGAGCGGTTCGAGAGGATCCCGGAACCCGTCCAGCGAAGGATCGTATACTGGTCATTCCCGAGAAGCGAGAAGGAGATCTGTATGTATTCCTCTTTCAACGCCGGAGGAGAGGAAAGTGGAACTAGCGGGGACAATAATGACGAGACCCAGCTGCCTTTCCTACGGGGTGTCACTCTGCTAGAGGGTGGCTGGGTGGACAACGTATTGCAAGTCGGTGAGTGGACCACAACGTTACAATAATGCAGGAAAACAGCGAATAATAAACAAAACATCTAACTCCCACCGTTTGCCTTTTTCTATGGAACCATGCCAGACTTTTAAAGGGCTTGCGTTTGCCTTCCATAACCTTGTGAATTATAAACAATGCAGGGTATTTCCACTCCAGTCTACCCCTATAGCTGTGTGAGAACAGCCTATTTTCAGATAAGCCCGTAATAGTAGCCCACTTCTCCTTGTTTTTGCCCACTGAGCTGCGCGCATTGAATCGCTCAGAGCCATCCCAATTGGAAGCTTAGCACTTTGTTCCTATTTTTATGTCTTTCCAGCTCTCAATGCCCCCACCAATGGGTACGCAGACAAAAGCCCCCTATATCTTTTCACCGCTGGCTAAATAGACGATATTTAGAAAGGGTGGGAGGGACGGCGATTTAAAGCCACAGTGCTTCTATTTTGTTTGCCAAACACCTTTGTGAGACAGACTGAAGCTTTGCTGCTGCCTTCCCAATATTCAGTTAAAGCCCAGGCTATATGCAGCTGGTGAAGGCAAAGATGCATGTTTTTCCTCTCGCTCTCTCTGTCTGCTGCATTATTTGTGCTAAAACTCGGAGTAAACAGAGGTGCTGTAGGCTCAGCAACCCCCTGCCTGGCTGGCTTGCCTTTGCCAGAGCCACAATATTTCACTGCAATCGTCAGTGCAATAGACTCAGCTGTCAATCCGACTCCCCACCCTTGGAAACGGTTCAGGATTCTAATCCCATTAACCCCCCCAGTTCATCTGAATCTTAATGCATTCTGCAAACAAGATTTTATGCATGATCTTCTTCCTCCCTCCCTCCCTCCCTCACCCTCTCTATCTCTCTCTCCCTCGCTCCCTCTCTCTCTCTCTCTCTCTCACTTCTTGGCTTACTATCCCTCCAAAGAATCTGTGTGGAGATGGCTTCAGCTCTTGTGGGCTCAGAGAATGTGCAGTGCACAATAGTAGCCATGGAGCAGGCAGACAGGCAGGCAGCTCTCCCTCCCTCTCTGGCCTGTTTACCAGATTCCCCAGCATTTGACTCATTTATGTGCTCACTCTTTGGGGGCTTTAGGAAGCTAAACACTCACCACAGGATAAAATAGTGTAAGGCGTCAGTAAGGAGATATGTGCGTGTGTGTCTGCGCTTTGGAAAATAGAGAGAAACAGTGACAAAGAGGGTAATGGGGTCATTTTCTTTGGCCACGCATGTGTTTTTGTGTGTGTGAAAGAGAGAGAACAGAGTTTGTGTGGGGGTTTGATAAACACAGAGGGGGGCCGTGCATGCATCTTGTGTGTGCATGTGTGTGTCTTCGTCTGCACGGGCTGTCAGTCTCATCCTGCATGCTCATAGAGAGTGGAGGATGACAGGCGAGTACACAGCAGGAGGAGGGCATGTTATGCTGATTGCAATTTTCACCCCCGAAAATTTTTTTTTTCTTTAGCTGGTGTAGATAAAGCCAAGGAAGGGAAAATGATAAATAAAAGATGCAATCTACTCCAGGGGACAGGCAGCCACTGGAGGATGAGGGCTTAAAAGCAGGGCAGCATGGGAGGGGGCTGTCAGCCACATCACACACCACATGTATTGGCCCATCAAACACATACAGTGGGTCTGGCCTGGAAAAAAAGTGCAGGGTGGTTGTGAGGGTGTATTTGTGTGCGCACACAGGCGTGCATGGCTTTGTGTGGCTTTTTGTGTGTGTGCTGTCAGTGGGATGGGATTCAGTGTTGATGATGAAAGACAGTAGAGCAGTAGAATAGATGCAGAGGTTATTGTGTATGGGGGGGGGGGCTAATATACTTGAATGGATCTGCTGTCGCTGTATTCCTCTCCTCCCCCACTCATCTCCTCCTCCACCTCCCTCTCTCCCAAGTGAGCAGCTATAAAACTCTCCATATTTACTCCCCTAAGGCCAACTACCAGCCCCCAGTCTCCTGTGATTATTTATCATTTTCTCAAAGACATTAATCACACGCTTTTTTTCCTTTTTTCCTCCATCTCTTTCCATACATCAGCGCTGCGGAGAGGGAACGGATAGGGGGATGGCGTTTAAGGGGAAGAGCAATAGATCGGGTGATATCAACAAAAAGAGGGGAAGCCTAGAGGGAAAAAGTGGGTGGAAATGCAAAAGAGAAAAGAGGCATTGAAATGGTGATTGCAAGAGAAGGGGATGTATGAAAGTAAAGAATGAAGCGCAGAGAAGGGGAGAGAGTGAGATGGATGGGTTGTTCTTTCTCCCATGCGGGCTCATCTGTTCCAATGCCAGCCTTGGAGATAAATATTCATATATGAATGCAAGCGTTATCTAGCAGTCCGCTGCTCTTCCTGTTATAGCAGTGTTATAACAGCCCCAGCTCGCACTCTTTCTACTGTCGAATCGGTGATGAATTTGTCAGCCGCTGACCAGGCAGTGGAACGCACAACCGAGCTCAACCTGCACCAGGAGGTCCTGTGTGTAATAATACATCACAAAGCTGCAAATGAGT
Source organism: Chaetodon auriga (assembly GCF_051107435.1). Taxonomy (NCBI): domain Eukaryota; kingdom Metazoa; phylum Chordata; class Actinopteri; order Chaetodontiformes; family Chaetodontidae; genus Chaetodon; species Chaetodon auriga. The sequence goes on along the minus strand of NC_135078.1, from coordinate 18,102,532 downwards.
AAAGTGAAATATGCATGTAGCTCCGGAGAACAGTCCCATAACAACCGCTGTCTGTTAGAAAAATTACGTTGTCACGAGCTGATCACAGAAACATCAGCAAATCTCACAGATGTGCCAAGTTTCAGTTTTCTTTAGCTTGTCAATCAGACCGTGCTGTGCCGTGGCTGAGCATCATTTACCGGTATAGAAAACTTCCAGAGCTGCCTGTTCTGATCACAGCATCTGTTCTCCGGCCCCCTTGTGTAATTTAGACTCGGCAGCTCATCATGCTGAAAGGAAGGCTAGCATTATGGTGCCCCGTCCTCTAATTATAGAATTCTAATCCTATGGCTCTAACTTGGCATGACAAAGCATGTTTGCACTTCATTACCCTCCTTCCTGTTTTAGTCCTCCAGTCTGGGTCAAGTTCACCCCCCTCCTTTCTCATTCATTTATGACATGCACTGTCCCGCTCCTCCTCCCTTTGACCCCTCATCCCCATGTTTCTAACTCCCACCCTCCTGTCTGCCTCCAGGGCTTTGTGCCAAGAGGGGAAAAAAACAACATAACCCCCACCACTATCACACACACACACACACACACACACACACACACCCCACCTCACTCTTACTATCCTGTTACCGTAAGCCCCATGTCCCTATGGAGTGACATACTGATGCCTGGCATATGTCGCTCTCTGCAATGTCATTAGCGTAAGCTACATGCTACCGCTTATTTAGCCAGCCTTGTTAGGCAAATTTTTCACATCAAGCTACATGTCATTTTATCAAGCCGCTGCCCCAAATCTGAGTGATGAGGTGGACACTTTGTTGAGGCGGTTATAAATTCAAGTCGAATGAAAGTAGATATGCATATCCTGTAGCCTATTTTGGTGTATTTTCCATGGTGGTGTTGTTGGACTAGATAGCCTGTAATATTTTGCTTTTCCCCTGCCTAAAATATCACTGAATGTCCATGGCAGTCATGCCTGTTTGAGTGTGAATGTCATCCTCCTCTGCTCCACCTATTTCGGAGACGAATTGGTGTGGGTGTGTGCGCATGTGTGTGTGTCTGTCTTGTGCTTCTGCATGCTCATAACTCAGGTTAATTTGTTCACGCTCTGGAGAATCTTAATTAGGTTTCTGCGTCATCTACTCTCTCTCTCTCACCCTCTTTTTATCATGATGTCAACGAAACGGTGAAATAACAACCAGGCTGGTGGTTCCCTGTTTTTCAACCTGTTCCTTTTCTGTAACACAGATGGCGAAAATCATAACACAGGCTCTCCTAAAGCTTACGTTTAGCTCCTAAAAAGCGCGCTTTAGGTGTGCGAGCAGAGGAGTCGTAAGGCCATATGTCATTTCCTATTGACTTTAAATCACGTGTGCTTAGCATTCGGGCACCGTGGCAATATCTGACATGATTTACAGCAATGAAACACATAGACACAGAGAACACCTACGAGACAAAGGAGCTGATAAAACAACAAAGAATATGTGCACACACTGGTCGGTTATTGTTTGTGTGACAAAGCAGTAAGCCAAATGCCAAGGAGAAACCTGTACGGCTGACAAAGGTGGAGTAACACTGAGCATGTTTGTGCAAGAACACACTCGTGCACATACGCGCGCTTTTGTTCTCCGCACTTTATTTGAACCACGAATCCAGAAGGCTTTACAAAGAGCTTCTCGAGGACCCGCGTCGACATTTCAAGCATTTTGTCCACGAAGGTGCAGAATTTAAGATGCCAGCCGTAAATCTTGCACGAGCATGTTGTCTGCGAGACGCTATCAGGCCGGGCTGGGTTCCTGGTGGTTGAGGGCTTATTCTTTTTGTTTGTGTGTGGGCTGCTTCTTTTCATGTGGGTGGATCTGGTTTTATTTTTCCTGTTAGGTTAGAGAGTTCCTTTATCTTTTTTACAATGCCCGTCAAGAATGAGCCCACATGCCTGCCACCAAAGACACAGAGAGACAGAACGCTTCCGAATGTGCTGCGTTTCTGTTTGAAACCAATATGTTGTAAAGAGACTCAACTTGTGACTCAGGGCTTAAAGAGATGCAGACACAATATGACTCAAGACTTTTTAGAAATACCCCCCCCACCCCCCCCAGGCTTCATGTCATTCTAAACACTGAGCTGAGGAGGGGTTTTTTGAAGTCAGTTAATCAGGTGTTGTCTCTGGACCGGGCTCTGAGGTGAGACCACTGAAGGGGGAGTGATCCTGGATCCGGTGCCTCAGGTCTACCCCGAGCCATGTGACTGTCCCTGGGCTTTTATCGTCATGGAAACATGGCTGAGCCTAGAGCTAGTGTAAACAAATGGTTGTCCAAGGGGGAGAGAGAGGGACAGCAACCACATCCATGTGAAGAGACACTGAGTCTTCAGGGAAAGTGCTCCCTCTCGGACTGTGTGTATCTGAGAGACGGAGGGAAGCAGATTCCAGGCCTTTGTCCCATTATGTCCATTGAATGGAAAGAAGAGAGGATACATTTCAGCTGTCGTGTAATGGAAACACGTTAGTGTCTCTTCATGCGAGCGCGTGTGCCCGTGCAGATGTCTGTATCGACAAAAAATACATGTTTTTATCGTTTTCAGCTTAGTATCACATCGTCGTTTGCTGTGTATTATTGATGCTGTTAGATAATAGCTTGATTTGCAAATCGTTCAGGTAATGAGGTTTGTGTTGTGTGCCTCTATTTGCGTAGAATATCTTCAAAGTAAACTGATGTTAGAGTAAGCATGGCTGTAAATCTGAAGTGTGTGTACGTGATAATTGCTTTCATTCTACTCATAATGAGTTTCAGCACAGGCTCAATTTCCACCTTCGATTACTTGCAGTCAACCCTAGCCAGTTTCAGTGTGGGTGGCCCTCTAAAGGATTGAACCCATAAAGCAAACCCTGACGTTGCTGTGCTTTACCCATTGAGTGATAGATGACCACTGGTTCTCTTGCTTGCTCTGTCGTGTTCCCAGCGCGTCAGAAGTTTCCAGAAGGTCCCAATGGTTGTCACATCCCCAACTCCTAACTCTAACCAACCCCATTCCCAGACCCAGATGCGTCTCTAGATAGATTATTCCCACCACAGACCATGACTTCCTCTAGCCAGCCATGCTCCAGCTTCTACTCCACGGTCTCCTGCGTTTCACATTTCCAAGACTGTACCCAAGACGTACTGTTAGACGGTCCTCGTGCCATCCCCAGCTAGTGCTGGCTGCCTTATAACCAGTCCTTCCACCTGACTGGAGCCAGCCTCCCTCCCAGTGCCATTCCTGGTCCCAGACATAACTGTTTCCTCCCAGCCCGTCTTAAATCACCATTCCCAGTTCCAGCCTTAGCCACCATGCATCTGCCACACTCCCAGGCCTATTACCAAGTTGCCCAAAGACCACGTTTCAATTACCCTGCGAGCCAATACCGGCTCATTTTCAGAGACGCTCAATGTACAAGAACGGCTGTATTGCCCCTGTTAAAATAAACCAGCTAAAGTAATAAAGTTGCATGAGCTCTCTAACGTCTGCCCCAGTCCCCGTTCCAGTTTGACTTGTCTCCTGTCCCAGACTGTGGCTGCTGGGTGTGCGTCAGCACAGCTCCTCGGCTGGCTGACTCTGTCTAGGAATTCAGTGCTCCTTCCACAGAGCTCCTGCCCCTCTCTTCTCTGTGAGCACGGGGAATGGAGCAGAGGGAGCAGGCGATAGAAAGGCTACTAAATCCACAACGACAAGGCCCTATTAAAAGCCGTTTTTTCTATTTCATTTAATGACTTTTATTACCAGCCGCCCTTCTCTCTTCGATTTGGCAATAATAACAACAGGGGAATGCAGCACTCAGCGTTCTCCTATCTGATGCTCCCTTTCACTTTTTTTTCTTTTTAATGAATTCCTCTTTGCACCAATGGGCTGCTGAAATAAGCACAAAGCAGTCCAAAACACTGTGTACTGCAGTGGAAGGTTCACTGTATGTATACTGTGTGTTTGTTTGTTTGTGTGTGTGTGTGCACGTGTGCGTGTATGTGCACCTTTACTACATAAGTACGAGAATACGTGTTGAAGGCTTCACATGCTTTCACTGTTGCCACAGAACAGAGCCTCTCTGTGTAGTTTGGTCAACAGCTGTTTCTCCCCAGAAGCCAAACAGCTTTGGATCAGCCCAAAGGCTCCAAGCGATTTGTGTGTGTCCGTGTGTGTGTGTGCGCACATTATCACTGTATACTTTGTTAGAGACTAGTTACCTGTGTTTGATTCATTCAAGACAAAAAGGAAGCGTAGAGCAACATCTAAAGTAACTTTTTACCACAGTGTGTGCTGACTGAAACGAGGCTACGAAGACCACATAATGTCTCTGTGTTGGGATAAACTAACTTTGGCTCGTGATGTTATTGTAAATAATTGTGGGGTTGAGAGGCGAGCGTGGATTTACCCCTACAAGCTGCACAAATATTCCTACACGGGATCTTAAGTAAAGGTAGATTCTTTCAGCCCCGGCTTTATCTGTGTGTGTGAGTGTGAGCAAGTGCGTGTCAGACTGTGTGTGTTAATGGCTCAGCGAGCGTGTTTATGGCGGTGTGTGTCAGGCTGAATAAAGGTGAGGCATGTTAATGATAAGAGGGTGGATGACATTCCCGTCTGTCATCATTCCCACCCTATCCCGTTTCCACTCTTGCACGCACACACACTTGCTTGTGCACATGCTTTAAGACACACACTTGCCTCACGGTGCCTGTGACTAGGCGCCTCAGAATAAACAACAGCAGAGGATGAGGGTTTACCTGCCGCTGACCTCTATCGCACATACACACACTCAGACAGAGGTGTTCACTCATCGATCGGTCCCTCCCCCAGCATTGAGCCGGCCCAATGTTGACCTCTTCACTTGACCCCCGGGGATTTGCTTAAGTCAAAGGTCAATCTGGTCAGATTGTCCCTCCAGCAGCTGATTGCTCTGCTTGAAAGACGGGCCCATGCTCACATTACTGTTTTCCAATAAACAGCTCCTGACACAAGGAAAAGGCCGCTTGCTTGATTGAATGTGTCTTTTGCATGTTCCAATAAGCAATTTCTCACATGAGAGATCAGTCCGAGAGGAGGCAAAGTATATGCCCAGTTTTTTCTGTCTTCCTTTTGTCCTTTTGTGGAACAACCAGGAATCCAGGCCAGGTTGAGAGGGGCAGTTCACTCCCTTCTCTCTTCTTTGCCCGACAGCCTCAAGTGCTGTGTGAGCTATGCGGAGGAGGAGGAGGAGGAGGCCCTGAGAGTGTGAGGTGCCTCTCGCTGTGCCTGGTCCAACGATGTCGTGGCTGTGTGGCATGTGAGACATGCATTCACTGCTCTGTGGTAGAGCTGAATAGAGCTGGAAAGGCTCTCCAGGCATGAGAGACAGAGAGACAGACAAAGACAGAGAATGAGAGAGATTCAAAGGGAAGGAGAGGAAGGCTTTCAACTGACTATGGAATTTAGTTTGCACTTCTAAATAGTTTTGTCTTGAAGGAGTTCTTTCTTTTTTCTTTCTTGTTCATTTCCTTGGTTGTTTGTTTTTTTTCTTATCTCATTCCTGCCCACCGTCTTCCTGTCGTCTTATTCTCTCGCTCCTCTGCTCCTAATCTCTCCATACCTGTGCCTATCCTCCTTCTCCTTTGTGCATTCCTTCCCCGTGTTTATAAGCTCTCATGATCTCTTTTTCTCCCCTTCTCAATTTTCCAGTTTCATTTCCCAAGCCAGGCAATAGAAACTCATATCTTATTTACACTGCCCCTATCTAGATACAGCATGTTTCCATAGTGTTTCCTGTGTCGAAGCTCCCAGAGGAAGGCTAGCCGGCTAGCTAGCTCCAGCTCTCTGGGCTGTGCTCAGAACAGCAGTCTGCATCCAGACCTCAGAGGCTATCGCTGTTTCTACATTTAGAAGCTCTCTGTTTACCGCTGTCTGGAATTAGGAGAGGAGCAGCACTTGGCCCATTTGCTGTGGCGTCTTTCTCTGAAGTTTTTAAATGATCCTCACCCCGATGTTTTCCGGCCATTGAGGATCATCCTGGAACCCTTTCAGGGTTCAGCATGCTCTGCCCTTCAGAAATTCATCTGGTTTCATTACTTTTTCTATGTAAGTCGTTCAGCTGATGCACCGAATGAGCCGTTCAATCGGTCCGACTCATAATCTTGTTTACTTGGTCTTTGAGCAGAGAGTTCCTGATTAAGTATAGAGTGTCGACAAAGTCCTTGTATGGTTGCTTTTGCTTTAAGTACTTTGGCTTTTGTTTGAATGAAGAGGATTTTGTAGAAAGTCGTGCTTTTATTTCTCAAAGTAAGGTATCGAAGAAAACCTTACTTTCATATCTGCACTAAAATTTGAGCATCAGCATTACCAATGAAAAATCGGAAACCGCAGCCCGTCCTTTGTTTTAAAGAGCGATGCAGTTTGATTCTGAGTATTTTGTTGCTGTAAGCCTTTGCCGACAATAAGCTGCGACCCCTTTTCTGTCATTAGAGGCTACAGAGAAATTAGCATTATAGATCAGGTTGTCTGGACCATGCCATGCTCGTAGAACCACGCAGGACTTGAGTGAAGTACAGATCTTGTTGTTACTTGGCATTGTTGAGGATGACTGTTTGCCACCGTGTGTTATCTCCACCCAGCCCGTCTGCGTTCTTGCCCAAAACACACTATCTGGCTGCCTGTCTGTCTGTCTGCCCTGCTGTCTGGCTAGCTGCTAGCTGGCTAGCTGTCCCTCCTGGGTGGCTACATCACCTCACCTCCTACCCTCCTCGCAGCCAGTGACAGCCCAGCCCAGGGAGACATGGGTAATGGTCCTCTCTGATGTACAGCCTGACTCAATTGGGCTGGATGGCAGACACACGCCTAAAATAACAAAAGGAGGGGAGAGAAAGGGAGGGGGTGCAGAGGGAGGAGGGGAGGGAAGGAGCGAAGCGATCGATAAAGCAGGGACACATCGCCTAATAAAGATTTATTCCTTTTTTTCCCCCCTCGCCGTCCGCCTTGGCAGGGCCGAGAGGGGGAGGAGAGAATGTGATTAGTGGACTTCTTCTCCCAGGGTGCCTCTGATAGCATGTGCGTACGCGTGCACAGTCGAATGCATACCCCAATGCCTTGTGTGTATTTTTGCATCTCTTGTGTGTTTATCGCATGTGTCGGCCCCCACCCACCCCTCCCCACCCCCCCACCCGCTCCTGAGAGCAAAGAGGGTTAAAAACAGTCTCTGTCGTTTGTTCTGCTGGCAGTGGCACTAGCAGCTGCAGCTGTGTCCCTGCCTCTCTCTCTTCCTGTCAGCTAATATTTAGTTAATCTTTGGTCTGGGACCTACGGGACTGGCCGGAGCTCCTGGTGCCCCATCCATCTCACACTGATCTATATTCCATGCTGGATCCCTGTGCCATTAACCACCACCAAGGGGAAGAGAGAAGGGGATAGAGAGGCGTAGAGGTAGAATGAAGAGGAAAGGGCAGATGGGTGGAGGGAGAGCCGTAGAGAGACAAGAGAGTGATGGAGAGAAAGCAATATAGGGGGGGGGGGGGGCTGTCTACCGTCTCAACACTAAATGAGAGGGAGAGGGAGGCGAAGAGGTGGGCCGGCTATTCCAGCCATGCACAGAAATGTCTCCCCCTAATTTTGAGGAAAAGCCGAAAAGAAGTACGCGATGCATGAAATGTGCGAGGGGATTCATTTGTCAGGGTTTTGGTTTATTTTTGGAGAACACCGCTCCCGTTAATTCTCTCCCACCTCCTCTTATTTCCTGCCCCGATAAAGTCTTTTATATACGAGAGCAGGTGGAATTACTTCAATCCAGCTGAAAAGAGTGGAAACGGCAGAGAGGTAGAGTGTTTCCACAAGGAGGTGCGAAAGGTTGAGGAGGAAAAAGGTGGCGTAGGTGGAGGAGATGGGACAAAATAAGAGGCATAGGTGTGGGAGGGAGTGATCCATATGCAAAGAGTGGGCCACTTCATTGATATGCATTGTGTAGTTATGAGGGGGTCCACCTGTGAAGGCTCCAAGTGCTGAGTCACTCACTAACGCACAGACTAAATGCTTTTATCCCAGACGCCTGGTCCATCTGAATGGAATATAATAGGCCATAAAGTGCTTTGCTAGCAGTGGCTGCTTGCCCCATGGCAAACCCTCGCCCCTCGCTCCCCTACTCCAAATCTCATTTCCCCACTTTTATGGAAACAAAGCGCGTACGTGCTCCACTTTAATTGCATTGTTTTTTTTTCTACTCCTTTTCAGTGTTTTTTTCTTCTTTCCATCCCTCTTTCCTTGTTGTTCCTCCCGCAGTGCTTCTCAGCCAGCCACAGAGAGCCCTCTCTTCTCACTTCGGCCCTTCTGTCTGCACTCCCTGCGTACCCGCCACCCCGCCCTCTCTCGCTTCAGTCATGTGTGATCCCTTTTGCCGCTGCTGTGTGTATGTGCGTGGGGCACCTGTTTGGGATCTCGGTGTGTGTTTGGGGTCATGCCTGCAGGTCGTGCGTAATGAATAGCAGGGCTGTTGCTGAAGCACAACTGGCTGAGAAGGAGGTAGCCAGAGAATAGCGCACCAGTGACGGAACGAGAGGAGGTGGATGGAGGGAGGGAAGGGAGGAATGAGGGAGCAGGAGGACCAGTGAGGGAGGAAGGGAAGAGTGGTTGCGAAGCCAGTGAGCCTTAACCACCTTCTGTCAGTCTGTCTGCTCTCTGCGCTGTTTTCTCTCTCATAGGAATCTAATGGCTTTTCCACTGTCCTCTTTCCAAACCTCCAACACCACCCTCTCCCCCTGCTCTCCTCTTTCTCTCCCTCTGTATCACCGTCTTATTTTTTTCCTCCCTTGCTCCTCTCCATCTCCTCTCACTTTCCATCTCTCCGTTGAAATTCTCCCCCGAAGTCTCTGCGCCGTCTTCCCCTGCTACCTCCCCTCCCTTTCTCTCCCTTCCAGCTGCTGGCCAGGGGAACAGCTGACTAAATCTAAAGCTGGGGCCCCTGGCTCTGGCCCCGGCCCCAGCCTCAGCTCTGCCACAGCCTCCTCCTATTCTCAGCCCCCCCCCCTCCCTCCGTCCTCTGGCCTCTAGCCCTGGCTCCTCTCTCAGCAACCCCAGCTCAGCCCTGGCCCTGCCTCTGAGCCTCGGCTCCAGCTCTGCCTGACTCTCAACAGTTCCCTCCAACCACCCCCCCTCCATCCCACTCTGGAGCTGAAAAGCCTCAAAACCCCTCTTTCTTTCTCTCTGTCTCTCTCTCTCTGTTTTGCCTATAAGCTGTCCTCTCTCTTTCTCTTTTTCTGTTTTTTCACTCTGTATTTCTTGCTAATTCACTTGCTCCCCCTCCTCCCCGCTCTGACGGGCTGTAGCTGGGCCCCTGGTACTGTCCCAACTTATCTGGACTGAGGCCTCATCCAGGTTGGCTGCAGTTCAGTTCTCTGGCTCCCATACCCAGCCTCTCTAGCCAGGCATCTTTCTCTCTCTGGCTAGTAACGTTAGTCACTGTAACTCATTGTGGCTCGCTTTACTCCAAGCCACGTTTAGCTTGTACATTTGGTCGTTTCTGGCTCAACACTTCCCGCGAAGCTCTTTCTATCCTTGTGTGTCTCTTTGTCTCCTCGACTCTCGCTTTTGTGCATCTCTTTAACTTGTGCAGACAGGCTCAGCCCGAGCACAAACACATACGCTCAGCACACGAACGCGTGCATCGTGCGAGAGTGTGAAGCATTTGACACATGATTGGCAGCAGGGGGAGGATGGGGAAAAGCAGGGAAAGGGGAAGTGGGCCTTGTCACATCTCCAGGCAAGCCGGGGGCTCGAGTTTGATCGCTGCCCAGGGAAGGGAGCCTTTGTCCCCCCCTCCCCCTCCCCAACCTTTGTGGCTGTCAGAGCGAGGCTGCAGGCTCGTGTGATTAGGTGCAGGCCCAGGTTCCGCCATCAGTCGTCTGAACAGACGTTGCCCACAGAAGACACCTGTCAATGCTCTTCCTCCTCTCTGACACCCAACTGCACCGAGATGAGCGACAGAGGGCTGACAGAATAAAGTTCAGAGAGCACCCCACAGCTACAGCGGGATGCACACACACATTCCCTTTGTGTGGAAGTGGGCCAAGGAAGCCCAGGCAGGAAGAAGCAGAGTCAGTCTGCACCAGTTGAAGCAACATCAGAATGTTCTGGAACACCTCGCAACTCCTCATAGATTATTATTCAGCCCACTCCCTGTCTGTCTAATGCCCAACACAGCCTTTGTCGTTCTGGCTGTCTTTGTTGTCATTTTGTGTTGTTTTGTTTTGGTTTTGTGTGTGTGTGTGTATGTGTGGAGAGGAAATTGGGGAGAAAAAGCAGCAAAAGTTTCCTTTTGGAGTCACGTTTTCTCTTGCTGACTGACAGATGCGGGACGATGAAAGCAAATCACAACGTGCCACAGACTTCAAAGGTTCCTGTGTTCCGCCGTTTATTGGCAACAACGCACAACAACCTCTCTCCCGATGTGGATTCTTCAAAATAGGGAGGGAAAAAGCTCGGCGAAACAGAGGCAGACGACAAAGAAGCTACCATCCAAACAGCTAGAGGGGGTACAGGGAGGAGGAGGAGGGGTGCTAAATAATCAGACCTAAGCACTGTAACCGAATCGGACTGCTTTTCAAAAGCATTTTCAATCAAAACGGGCTTTTTGATGCGCACTGATTCTGATACCAGGGATGTTTGAGGAGAGAAAAAGTGACGGCTTGAAGTTGTAAAGAACTCTCTCTGCTTTTGGGGGAGCTTTGGTTCTTCACTCTCCTTTTTTTTTTTTGGTGTGTTTGGAGTGTGTGTGTGTGTGTGTGTGTGTGTGTGTGTGTGTGTGTGTGTTTTGGATGGACCAGTGCAACAGTAATTAACTAAGTGTTAAAGCTAAGATGAAGTAAGCCGCTTGGTTCTGCTCTCCTAACCTTATAGACTCTCTCTCTCCATTTCTCTTTCTCTCTCTTTCCCTTTTATCCTTTCTCTTGTCCAGGATGGCACCCATTGACTGCCACTGACCTAATTTGGGCAAATTTCACTGACCTACTTCATGGGTGAATGCTGACTTGCCCACGGGAGGGGATTCTCTGCCTCCCTCACACACACACACACAGACACATGCACACATCCACATGCGCCCATACTCTTTTCCATCCTTATGATTAATATGCAGACTCTCATCCTCCTTTACGGCTGCTGTGGCGCCGGGCATGTACCCCCTCGGTTGTGCACGCCCTCCCCCCCTCCTCATTCTCCCATACAACCCCCCCGTTGTTGTCGTCGCCTCCTTCGGCACGTTAGCATCCCAAATGAACATAATGAGGATCTCAAAGTACAGACACGTGGCAAAAAATAAACAGAGCAGTTGGCCTTTGTTTCGTGTGGTCTCAGAGGTGACATAGTCCTTCACTTCACAAGTCTCTGCAGAGACATAATCGGCGTAATTGCACACGGATATGATTATTCTTCTCTCATCTATGAAAATGCTAATTTGAGCAAATTTGATCAAACATCGTGGAGGTGCTCTGAGCGTACACACAATCACAGTAATTCCTTTACAAAGTTAGATGGATAGAGACCGCAGTCTGTGGAGCAATGGTGATCCCACAGGAGGATTGGCATCTTTAACCCACTTGTATTAAAACCAATTCAAGCATCATTGCGTTCCTCTAGCATATTAATTCCCAGTTGACCGAACACATACGATACTCTGGAGGGTTTTGGAAACTGTGTTGTCATAGTTGGATTCGTTTTGCCCTTTTTAACGTGAGGATGATTAGTAATAAACTTCTCTGCCTGCAGCCTCCCACGAGGACATGGAAGTTGGAAGGAAGGGTAGCCCGCTTCAGTGTTTTGGTCACGCTCGTGCATTATTCTTCGCTAGCTTTTGTGCAGCCGTGCTCGTGTGTGTTTGGAAAAAATGAGTGCGTGTATCTCCGTGTCTGTGTGTGTGGACCTGCCCGCTTCCCCGTGTCCTCGTCTCTGTTTGCCCACACGGATGCAAGGTCACAAATACAACCCGTGAATGCAAACACACACGTATGCGCGCGCTCGCACAGGGCAGACGTGTGTCGTCATGGCAACGCACACGGATGTCAACAAAAGAGGCTCCAGGGTGAACGTAGTCTCCGTCTTGTCCGGCAGGGTGCAATTTATCTCAATGTAGCCACGAAAGGCAGCTATTTACATGAAACGAGAGCTGTTTCTGGGAAATAGGGGTCTCTCTGAAGGTTTTGATGTCAGCTGCCTGCTTTTAGCTTGAGAGTGGAAACCTAAACCATCCAGAGAGAGAGGGAGAGGGGCGAGCTGTAAACCTACCGAGAGAGCTCAGTTCCCTCGTGCGGTTGCAGCTCTTCACCCTGAAAGTCTCTCACCGTTCCCCCTCAACACACTCTGAGAAGCGTAGCGTGTGTTTTCAGATGCTTACAGTTTGCAGAGTAAATCTAACCCCCGTACTTTATAGCTTATCCTTAAGAGAGTGGTCCTAACATCAACGTCAATATTTACAGGAATAGCCCGCAGGCAAGAGAATCGACCACCACGATTCAGCAGAGACACAGTCAACCTTTCTCTTGCCCCCACACCCCCCCCTCCTCTCTCCCTTACTTGTCTTCATCCCGGTTATTCCCGTTCTCTGCGGCAGCCCGTCGATCACGGCGCCAGGCGGCTGAGGTATTTGTCTTTGGGTTGCCTTTGTTTTGGATTTGTGCCGGTGTGTCTGCGCAAGGTGCGCCCTGCATACGCGTGCGCGGCATCTTCGGCGGGGCCGTGGATTTGACACGGGCTCAGTGGCTGTTTGAGAGATGCTGCATGACGCGTGTCAAGTGATATTACATGTGAGAGCACCTCCCCTCCTCCCTCATTCACTCCCCCCTCCTGCTCTGCCCATCCCTCCGCCGTGGACTGTGTCTGCTGCGGTTAGTGTGAGCTATGACACTTTGCATTGGGGTTTTAGGGGAGAAGGCGCCACGTCTGATGTATGAGGCCTCATATCTCTGTGTGTAGAGTGGACACTTTGGCCTATATAAGCTCATGGAAGGTCAATGGATATCCAGCTGAATGGATGCGGCGCGCACATTCCATACTTGCCACGTGCTTGCTCTGTGTAACTTCCTGATACAAACAAATCTGTGTTAAGCTGGTTAGTGTGTGAGCTACATATTTGTCTGTGGCAATGATAATTGCTTTGTAATTGCTAATTAATGGTTGTGTATTTGTACTGCGGTGCGTTTGTTTTGTCTTCAAAGAGAGAAGCAGCTATAAATCCAGGTCACTCTCAGACAGGCACCTACCCATTTATGTTCATTGTATTTTAGATGAAAGAAGAAGAAGGAGGAATATGGCATGCAAAAGGTTAACCTACTTCCTGGTGAATGTATCATTTCTCCGTGGTGTTTGTGTGTGTTTTGTACACGTGTGTCTATCTGCTTCCATCTGTGTCAGGTAATAATGTGGAAGTATGAGTCGTGGGCCAGTGTGCTCAGTGCTATAATGGGACAGCCTGAGCCGGGGGATGTTGAGGGATGTTGGGGGGCCGTTGGGGGATGTTGGGCAGGGGCGGGTGTACGCCAGGATGTGGCATGCGCCACCGAACAGAGAGCAGCGGGTGTGACCTCAGTGACTCCAGGAAGGAAGGGGTTAAGCACGAGCCGGCAGGGCTGCATGGGCTGCGTTACGCAAACTGGCGGCTGGCTGGAGCTGAAAGGGGAAGTGCTGAGCTCAGAGGAACACTGGCTCAGAGCCATCACTCCCTCCTCCCTCCTCTGAAACTCCCCCCTTCGCCTCCCCTGGCCCTCTTCCCCACCTCCCCGCTACAGCTGAGCGCTCCCCATGCTTCCCACCGCCAGGCGTGGTGATGTGTGTTTGTGTGTCTGTGTGCCTGTGCTGGAATGCAGCTTCCCCCTCGGCTGGGGCCTGTGTGTGTGTGTGTGTGTGTGTGTGTGTGTGTGTGTGTGTGTGTGTGTGTGTGTATGTATGCGTGTGCGTATGCTTGCATGCATGTGTGTTGTGGTGTGTGTGTGTGTGCGTGCGTGGGTGTGCACGTGTGTGTGTCTGTCTGGAATGATGCCTCCCCTTGTCTAGTGTGTGACGTCAGTACACACAACGGGTCAGCTTAGGGCTAGGCAACATTCTGTGTGACTGTGTGTGTGTGTGTGTGTGGGTGTGTGTGTGTGTGTGTGTGTGTGTGAGATGGGAGGGGGGAACAGGGGAGGAGTCAGTTATTGGAGAGAGAAAAAGGAAAGAGGAGGGGCTGTTTGTGAGCAGAAGGAGGTTGACTGCAGGGAGTCACTGAAGCCAGTATGCGTGCATGCATGAAGGCATCATGAGTGTGTGTCAAAGGGTGGGGTTGCGTGCGTGTGTGTGTGTGTGTGTGTGTGTGTGTGTGTGTGTGTGTGTGTGTGGTGGAGTGTGTCGGGTGACTTTCCAAACGAAATGGGAAGGGTAAAGAGTGTAAGGTTATTTCCTGGCATGAACAAGTGAACCTAAAAACGCACACACACTCGTACATGTGCGCACACAGTCATGCTGTCGTTTTCAGTCCAGTGCTGTTAGTGCCCAGCTATTTTCATATGCAAATGAATTCTCTTCACTTTCAGCCATGTTACTTTCCATAGTTGTGGCTCCTGCTCTGTGTGCTGTGCTAGCTTCACCCAATCTTTTTGCTACGTTTTGCTCTGTTTTCAACTTTTTTTTTTTTTTTATTACTCTTTGTTGTTTTTGAGCTTTGATGTCAAGATACATTTTTGAAAGCTTTTTTTATCAAAAAGATTAATCACAAAAGGATTTATAGGGCAAAGTTCAAATTAAGCAAGCGAAACACACCTGTAATCAGTTGTGACAGGCGCAGAAAATGTCATTTTGGCACACTTCCTGCATGCAAATTATAGTCTAACAAACATAGCTTTCCTCATATTCTTTGTTTATTCTTTTCACAATGTCCTCTGCGCAGTCTTCTTGACCAACCCAGACTTGCCTTGACAAGGACGCTAGCGCTATAAAGTCTGGACTGTATAGGTTTGTCATTAGAAAGATACTCAGACCCTGAAGTGGCAGACAATGGCTTTTCAATGGATCCCATTACCTCTGTCTATAGCTTGCGTTGCTCTACTGGGACAGACCTCTGCTAATTACACACATTCATTCCCAGCCAGCTGTAATTTCATTCACACTAATGAACCTTGCACATGGATTGGGATAATGTATAGTTAATGTACAGCCAGGAGACGGAATTAGCAGGCTACTGTCTTCTCCAGTGACAGAGATTTGTTGAATTGTGGCTAAAGGGGCAGTTCACCCAATACCAGACTATGGTCATTTTACACAGTGTTTAATAGTTAACTATGACAAACACAGCGTGTTTTGTTCAAAATATAATCAAAAACATATCTAAAAGTCCATGTTTGTTTTCCTTTTTTAGCGTGCAGTAGCTGTCCACCTATTGCTATCCATGTTTTAATGTTGTCGGGAGCTGTGACATAAAGGTGTGTGGCAATGTTTTTTATCTGCAGTTACAAGAACAGTTTGACATTTTGGAAGATATGATTATTTGCTTTCTCACCGAGAGTTAGATGAGAAGATCGATAGAGCTTTTATTTGCACAGTAAACATGAAGTAGTTGGTTAGCTTAGCTTAGCATTAATACAGGAAACGCGGCAAACAGCTAGCCTGTGTTTGTCCAAAGGCAACAAAACCTACCTGCCAGCAGGGAGAGCACAACGTCGCTGCTCCTGGGCTAGAAATAGTCTGGAACATAAACCACAACTTGCTGTTTCTACACTTTGTATTTTAGGTGCTGGTTTTCAGATTTTATTGCCTTTGGTCAGAGCTGTTTCCCCATGGTCCCGCTCGTTGTGCTAAGCTAAGCTAACCAGCAGCTAGCTCCAGCTTCATATTTACTGTAAAGCCATGGCAGTGGTATCAGTCTTCTCGTCTCACTTTCAGCATGCACGTGAAAGCAAATTTCCCAAAACGTCAAACTATTCCTTTAGCAGAATGTTGCAGCAGCTAATTCTCTTAAAAAAGATCAGTTTTTCTCCGCCTGAATTTCAGGTTTATTGCAACCAGGTCCTCCATCTGTTACTAACAGAGCTCATTTTCTCACCACTTTATCTTTTTTGTCTTGCGTCGATCACGTCCCTGAACAGAGGCTTCATCGCTGTCTTTCTGTGCTGGTCAGCCTTCTGAACGCCAACCTTTGGGATCAGCGAGCAGAGCGGTAACACCAGCTCTGCTCTGACAGGCCCAATCCAGCTAAATTAGAATCCATTTTGAAAGTGATAGTTAGAAAATTGCAAGTCATTCCTGATGTACCGCATGGCACCTAAGTGGCAGCATCCCAGTAGTCGACTGTCATTTCAACCGCCAGCTGATGACAACTCCAATCACCCACACAGCCGTCAATGTACACACACGCACGCTGGCTCACACGCGCACACAAAGATTTTCTTTCCCTCCCATCCCTATGATTAGCATGCAGATTTTGCTGTCAGAATCTCAAGCGAAAGTAAAAGCATTGAAATTCATAGAATATCTCAAAACATTAATTTATGCTCGTTTGTGTCTGTCGGGATAAGCTTTCAGACTGCGAGATAGTATGTGTATGTTTGTGTGTGTGTGTGTGTGTGTGTGTGTGTGTGTGTGTGTGTGTGGATGTG
The DNA here is from genome assembly GCF_051107435.1 of Chaetodon auriga. Classification (NCBI taxonomy): domain Eukaryota; kingdom Metazoa; phylum Chordata; class Actinopteri; order Chaetodontiformes; family Chaetodontidae; genus Chaetodon; species Chaetodon auriga. The sequence goes on along the minus strand of NC_135078.1, from coordinate 18,085,940 downwards.
CGGGTGTTGAAAACAGACCCGGGGAGAAAAAGGCTTTTTGGTCTACCAGAGGGTTTAAGGCATAAATACGGCCGCTCCTGGAGCTCAGCTGTGTTATTCCAGCCCGTCCCACACCTAGGACACACACACACATGCACACACACGCCTGGAGCAAGGTCTCCTGGAGAAGCATTGATCTCTGTTTATAGTCCCCGTATGGGTGCTTCCTTATAGGACCACACACGCATGTGCTCATTGTTACTCACACAGACCTACCCTCTAAGATGCTGAGAAGCCTTGTATTTATCTTTAGAGCCTTATTAATTGGGCCAGTTCAAGCAGCCGCAATGAAGGAAATGCTCTTTTAGCTGTGGGTGGGATGGAGGTAGCGTTAGAGGTGGGGGTTGCCAGTTCTCGACCCTTCCTCGACCTGCTGGAAGGCCTCGCTTTTCTTCAGTTGTGGTTCAGATCTCCTTTCAGCAGGGCCTCTCAGTTCAATCCAACCAAACGGATTGGATTCCAGTCCAGTAGCCTTCTCTCAGTCAGGCCTTAGCAGGCTATCTTTGGTCTGCACAGAGCAGGATCCCATGTTAAAGCTCCAACTACTGCAGGTGGCCCCCCTCTGGATCAGAAAGGCTCTAGCAGGGCAGAGTCGGATTTAGGTGCTGCTCTCTGTCTGAACCTCATGAGGTAATTTGATTAATGTGCAAAGCTAAAGTGAATCAGCGCAGGCGAATGGGCCTTAAATATCTATTTGCTTTCCCTGTTCCTCCCTCTTTGCTTTTGTTGACTCGCTTTCACGCCAGCCCATTTGTTTCATCTTATTTCTCGCGCTGGAATCGATCATGTTTTCAGAATCTGTCTCTCACACGAACCCACGCACAAATACAGCGTGTGCTGTCTGAACTGCGTGGTGCCATATTAGATTTAGGTGACAGTCACTCATGAACCAATTCAGCCAATAAACGTAATGACCTTCCCACTGCTGGGCCTGAATTTTCTTCATTGACTTGGAATCTTAATTTGATTGTGGAAATATATGTATGTTGCTCAATCTAATTTACTTCAGGGATTTTGGAACACTGAGCACTTTTGTGCTTAGGCAAGCAAACCTTTGAGCCTCGGCCCCGACACCCGCTGCCTGCCTTCATGTGGCAAGCTAAATCCTGTTTTATAGGCAGCGTATAAAGGCGGTATTCTTCCGTCACAGCAGATGTATGTTGAAGGAGTTGCAGGTCTTGGTCTGTGAGTTTCCTCGCTGAAATAAGAGCAGGAGTCCGGCATTTCTGGGGGCCTCTTGTTGAATAGACAGAAGTGGTCCGAGCTGGTCAAGAGAGCGCATGCTGGCTTATCGGCAGTCACACAACTTCAAAACTGCAGAGAAAGATAGAGCAAAGGGCTATTTGGGGGAATGCTTTGATGTGGGTCCCCCAAAGAGTGTGGGTGGTCCGCAGGCCTTTGTGGGATTTGAACATATATATACATACACTAATTCTCGCTCACTCTTTCACACACTGTTCTCGCTGCCTTACACAGCTCTTCAGGCCAAGTGTGATTTCACCAGGGCGGTCAGAAGGGGTTTCTAGGGCAACCTCACAGAGGCCTTGTTCTAAAAATGGCCGCCATGGTTACTTTGAAAGCCAACCCTGGCCTCTTGAACATGCACAGAAAAGAGCCCTGAGCACCACTCGGGGAGGGGAGCTGGATGGACCCGGTGAGGGGGAAACCAGGCTCTTTAATAGCTAGCACATGAGACATTGAAGGTTTCATACCCACCCAACCAGGAGTCATGGGAGGTGTGTGTGTGTGCGTGCTTATGTGTGTGTGTGTGTGTGTGTGTACCTAAACAGTAATATCCCTGTACTCAGTGCTTGGCTAAATTAAAAGGGCATTTTTGGCGTGGGGGGCAGTTTTTGGTGCCCAGACGATTGGACGGGGAAAGGCGAAACTCATTACCTACCCATCTGTCAGAGAGTGAGAGCGAAAGAGCTGTGGGAATGTGGATGGAGGGAGGGACGCATGAAAAGGGCTTGGAAGGCGAGAGTGAGAGCGTCCATTAAAGCGGAGGGAAACACAGCAGAGTTTTTTTTTTTTTTTCTAACAAGGATACGTCTTTTATCACTATTTTAGTTTTTCATACTCCATGTGTTTTAAATAATAAAAAAAGTATCCCTGTTAATTTTCCCTGTGGGGGGGGGGGGGAGAAAAACATTTGCAAAAGAAAGTGCAGCTGCTTTAACGACAGTCTGGTGTGTGTGTGTGTGTGTGTGTGTGTGTGTGTGTGTGTGTGTGTGATAGAGAGTGTGTGTGTGTATCAGAGGTTGATTTTTCTTTGAGCTCTCTCAATCCCACATGTTTTTGATGTTCTCTTTTTCTCTCCCCTCTCTGGACCAGGGGCCACTCTTGAAACATAAGCTTGTGTCACACACACACACACACACACACACACACACACACACCACTACACACACTACATGTATCAGCGAGTATTAAAAGCCATTGCTCATTTGTATGTTGTTACTCAGCTAAATAAGTTAGCTCTCCATTCTGCAACCAGCTGCACCGTGTAAACCTTTTTGTCTCGTTTAAGGGTGACTCAGTGTGTCTCTCCCTCTCTCTCACAGCTGTAGACGTATAGGCTTTGATCACTGCAGATGCGAGTGGCTGCCATATTCGATCCACACCCCTCTTCTGTGGATATTGTTAACGAACATGTACTTCCTCTGCCAGCTGGCTTTCAGGATGGAAAAGCATATCTCCATGGCAATGTTCTGGAGTTGCTGCGCTGTTAGACATTTGCAGCCAACCCTTCTTAGTTCTGCGATACAATAACAAAACATTTGCTATTTCTGTTTTGATGCTCTTGCAGTTTAGCAGGTTTGCTACGTCCTCGCTAATGGAGCTTTTTGAATCTGGGATGTATATATTTGCACTAGGCCTCAGTCTGACTCGCGCAGAAGCAATTTAACTGGTTTTCCTGACAAACAGCTGAAGGGAGGCTGCAGAGGAGAAATAAAAGGCCTCTATGAGCAGCTTATTTTATTTTTATATCCATCCTGGGGGCGTAGCTAGCACTATAGGCAAGGGTTGTGACCCTGTTTACCTCCGTCTTGCTTTTTCTTCTTCTTTACCTGCATGTCTAGTGCACCCATTAACCATCAAGGAAGACGGAGAGCTGCTTTGACCCCACCTCTGCTCAGCTTGCTTGTGTATCCCTCACCCCTCTATAGCCTATGAAATATTCAACCCCTGCCCCTCCCTTCCTACCAAACATGGAGGCCCAGAGAAGGCTTTGATATCTGCGTTAATACATGCTTGATATCACAGCGATGAAAGTGCTCAGCCCTTTGATAAACATATTTAAGAGATGTATGCCTTTGCCCGGTCCGCATGCATTTCAGAGGTCTCTCCTGAGCACATAAATGCATTCATAAGCTTCTCTCTGTCTCTCCTAACCACTCCCATTATTAATAAATGCATGATCTCACGCTGCGGCTCAGTGTGTGCGGACATGTGTGTCTCTTTCATATGCTCATCAGTGTGTGTTTTAGGCTACTGCCGGGGACCCCGCCCTGCTCATTCATATTCATCCTTGCATAATGACTAGCCGCGCCTCCGGATAGCGCAGTCAGGATAAGATCAAACATTATATTCGAACAAGAGGCTGTATAATTCATACTGTAACAGCCGCGCTCACTGCTCACTTCCTCATCTCTATCTCGGTTCCTCTTGCAGCGGATCTCCGATCTGAGTCCCTGCATCTAGATTTCTGTCCGGCTCTTTCCCCTCTCACTCATAGCAGCTGGTCCCGATCATGCTGTCATGATAAGAGAGCATGGGGGCACAGGCAGGTGACCATCTGAGTCTGTTTCATATAATTGTTCAGCTCTATCTTGAGTGCATTCTTTCATAAAGAGATTTACTCAATAATGTCATTTACTAAAGGGCACCTTCAGTAAGTCGTCCTGTTGCTGGCTCTGTATGGACATGATAGACTGATTTTATCTGGGTCTTGCTTAATGATAGTTGGTTAAACCTCAGATCTTAGTAATCAGAGTTTCTGGGGATGAAACTAATTAAGTAAAAATAGCTGTATTAGTTTAATACTAAATGAGTAAAACGAATGAATTCAGTAATGCCAAGCTGCAACCAATCGTTTTTATTATCATTTAGTCTGCAGATTATTTTCTTGGTAAATCAATTAGTCATTTGTTCTGTAAAATGTCAGAAAATAACAGAAAGAGGCCATCACGAGTTCAGAGGCCAGGGCGACGTCCAGACAAACCGAGAGATATTCAGTTAACTAGCATGTAAGGCAAAGAGAAGCAGCAAATGTTCACATTTGAGAAGCTGAACTAATGACATTTTTGGCATTTTTACTTTCTAAATCACCCAAATGGATCATCAAAGTTCTTGTAAAATGATTTTCTGACTAATCCTTTCAGCTTGCAGCTCAACATACATCTTAAAACTCTTTGAAAAGATTTTTCTTAAAAAAATAACTCTCTTTTCTGTGTCACTCCTCCAGGTTTCCACCTCAGCGGCACAGTGACGGACCCCGCCACGCCCTCATCCCCAGAGCTCGTCTGCAGCGTCAGCGTCAGCTTCGACCGCTGCAAGATCACGGCGGTAACATGCACCTGCGGCAACAAAGACATCTTCTACTGCGCCCATGTAGTGGCGCTGTCGCTTTACAGAGTACGGAAGCCCGAGCAGGTCAAACTGCACCTGCCCATCTCAGAAACCCTGTTCCAGATGAGCAGAGACCAGCTGCAGAAGTTCGTCCAGTATCTGATTTCAGTCCACCACACCGAAGTGTTGCCTACCGCGCAGAAACTGGCCGACGAGATTCTCTCGCAGAACTCGGAGATCAACCAGGTCCACGGTGAGGGAACGTGTGTGTGTGTGTGCGTGTGTGTGAGACCACAGGTGTGTGTGCACAGTTGTGTGTTCCTGCCTCTACATGCGTGCATGTATTGACTGCCTGATGAAGGCAAAGCGTGGCAGGATCAATGTTACTCATTAGTGAGATCCAGGCAGTAAAGGAGAGACTGTGTGCCTCTAATCAACACTATAGACCCGTTATTTACCTCTGAGAGAGAGCGAGAAGGATACTGAGACAGAGACGAAGAGGCTAGCGGGGAGATAAAGAAAGGTGCATATCTCTTGTTATCAATACTGTACTTGCTGCTTACCTCAATAAAAGAGGGAGGAACTGAAGGGCAAACAACACAGAGAGGAGACAGCAGTGAAGAAGAGTGCGTGTCGTTGTCAAACCGGTTTGTAACTCTGAAGTAGTGATGAAGAGGGCAGAAAGGAAGTCCGAAATAGAGGCACACAGGAAACAAACAAAAATTTTGATGAAGAGAGAGATGGAAAGAACAGTGGTGATTGGAACCTCTGGGAACGGAGGACAGAAATAAATAGAGAACCAAAGAGAGCGATCTTCATCACAAAAGAGCTGTGATGAAGAGTGTCTGTGTTTTTGTCAGGTTACTGATTTGTGGCCCTTCCATCAATAATTCTATCAAACTAAAACGCATCATTTGGATTGAAGCATCTAACGGAATTACTCCCAGTCAGTTCATCTGTGTGTGTGTCACTTTTCAGGTGCATGTTTTGATTTTCACACTTTTTCACGTGTTTTTTTCCTCACCTGTATGGAGGAATTAAAAAAACAGGACACGCTGTGCTGCCCTCATGCTCTGGGATTAAAAAGTCAGTGTGTTGCATTGTTGCCAAACATTTGTTTGGTTTCACTTTGTGCAAAATCAGTGAGGATAGCATCAATGGAAGAAGGTAGACTACGATGTCACATTAACGTTATTGATATCGAACTGCAGCCTGTTTTTAAAGTGTTCGGATAAAATGACTTTTTTTTAAAGTCTTACTGTTTGTCTCTAAAATTGTTCCCATTTGCTTTGTCAGTGTGCTGAAAACTGTTTATTAAAGGCTCAAAAACACTGATATCACTCTCAGACGCAGACTTGAGAGTAGCTTTGTCCGACAAACAGTCTAAAACCTAAAGCTAATCAGTTCACGATCCCATACGACAAAGAAAACGAGCATGAGGAGAATGACTGAGGGGCTGGAATCAGAGAGCGTTTGCTTCAAGCAGTTAAACGGTTATCAAAATAGTTGCAAGTTCATTTTCTGTTGATTGACTAATGGAAGAATTTTAGTTAAGGAATTCTCCTTCTTCACCCATTCAGGCTGCATGGTTGGTCTTTTTTATTAAGGTTTAAATTGTGGTCGGTAACAATAAGACGCAGAAGACATGACAAGAGATGAGGAATGAACGGAAAAACAGTAGCCTAATGCACATATAACATCTGTATGTATCTGTGTGTGTGTGTGTGTGTGTGTGTAGGGGCCCCGGACCCCACGGCCGGAGCCAGCGTGGACGATGAGAACTGCTGGCATCTGGACGAGGAGCAGGTTCAGGAGCAAGTCAAGCTCTTCCTGTCCCAGGGAGGATACCACGGCTCGGGCAAGCAACTCAACCTGCTCTTCAGCAAGGTTAGGAGGCAGCAGCATTCATTCAGCCACATACAGAACATAGCAACACACATACAGCGCATGCCAGCGCCAGCCGCCACGGCCACAAGCACATACTTCATGCTGCCTGTGTAGGTTTATCTGTTTTCCTTTAGGCGCTCTTGTCTATCTCCAACATGTGCAGTCTCACCCTGATCCCCCCCCCCCGCATCCTGTTAATAAACATTCTCTCCCTCTCTGTAGTGCACTTGCATTATTTTCTATTCCCTCCTGAGAAGAGGCCGTCTCTGTTCAAAGTAATCCCAGACAAAACAACTTACATATATCGGCACATACATTAAAAGGCACGCCGCCTCTGAGCCAGAGCTAATTGCAAAAAGGAAATGTAACGAGAGAGGAAGAGGTGTAGAAAGAGGAAAAGCTTGCACTATATGCTACTCTGTACCCGCAATTAAACGATTACATGAGAGGTGTGCGGCTCTCTCTGTTGCCTGGTATTACAGTGGCACAGCCAGGCCAGCATTAATGTGTTGTGTGCTATGTAAAGACTGCAAGCCAAGGCCATTATCATCCACCCTGCCCGGCTTTCAGAATGTCTCTCGGCTTCATGCGCTTTGATGCCTGTTATATCCTTTTCAGCACACACGCCCACTGACAGCCATATATGCGCTTGTCCACTCACACAATGGCGTGGAGAGTCACGTAGGCATTCGTATGTACACCGAGCTGCCCTCAAATCACAAAACGCACTCGTACTCTGTGTGCTTTTGTGTGCACACGTCCGCGAATCTTCGAGGTTTTTTTGCCGATGTGTGTGTGTAGCGCGGTTAAGAATCGCTGTTTTCACTGCTTTTCACAGAGAAACGCAGAGTTTTTAAGAGGAGCAGGTCATTTTAAAGCAATGTTTACCTGGATTTTATATCCCCACCCACCCAAGAGCGGCTGTGTTTCCCGCTGGTGGAAGATGCTGACCACCGTAGTTTACTTAAAACGAGTCCCTCTTGAGATGAGACTTGCTCAGAAAGTGAAGACAAAAGAAGAAGAAAACTCGTTGCTGGTGGTTATGCGCCTGAGATGAATAAAAGAAAAGTTTAAACCTCTGAATGGTTGTATTATAAACGGTCTTTTGTGAAAGCAGTTCTTCACACAGAGTTTTGTATTCTTTGTGTTGATTTTTTTTTTTATCAGATTTTCTCTTTTTTTTTCAATATCTACAACAAAACGTTGACAAATGCGTGGATTTCTATTTGAAACAGAATGAGACAATAATGAAAATATTAAGCCTTAAAGAACACGGCGGCTCTCTGTGGTGCATGTCGGTAAATGGATTTTCTTCGTGACCTCCAGTTTTGAAGAATATTTCCTAAGTGAAGCTACAAAACTATTCATAAGGCTTAACATTGGTTTGAATGGCACTTCAAATTCCAAGTCACGATTTGGGGAAAAAAAAAAAAAGAAAAAGCAAGGGCAGGTGTATTAAGTACTTACAACAACATTTGAGAGCAAGCAAGGACAGCACCGATTTGAGCAAACATTAATAGTTTCAGTTACACGCTCTCAGTTTTGACAGTTTGTACCATTTACAGGCAAACTTGATTTGACCATGGAAATTAGACGTCGGACACCGCCCAGTCTGGAAACTCTGTGATCTGTCCACAGTCCACATAAAACCCCAGCAAGAGTTAATGCAGGCCTGCCCTTTTTAAAGCACGCTAGTCAAAAACTGTTAGAAAGTGCCGTCTGAGGTGCGTATAGAACCGTGTTTGCACACAACCAGGATTTATTTCTGAAGACTTGTACGCAGCAGCTCTTCACCCACATCAACGGATCACACACAATGCAGAGGAAAAGATACAGCATGCAGTCACCTTAGAATAAACTCCACGGAAATACTGATAACTACTATCCCTGACGTTCGAACAGAAGTTAAAACTCTGGACTCGCTGGCTCGTCTAAAAGCCAGAAAACAGTCAGAATTGAATCTATAACTGACTCTTTCTGGTGCCGTATAGCGTATGTTTAATCGACTGCATTAATAAATAACCATAAACATCTGCAACCAATCCAAAGAGGTGCACAGCGTGATGAGGCCGTGCAGAAGCGTGTCTGTGTGTCTTGTCTGTAGGTTGGGAGAAGTGTTCGGCGCGTGCTTTGTGTTGCGCCCGTCCTCGATAAATCTGTTTGTATAAACCACACGCGTGTGCGGGCGTGTGCGTAACCGTCCTCCCTGTCTCCTCCTCTCTCCTCCTGCAGGTGAGGGAGATGCTGAAGATGCGTGACTCCAACGGAGCGAGGATGTTAACACTGATCACAGAGCAGTTCATGGCCGACCCTCGGCTGGCGCTGTGGAGACAGCAGGGCACCACCATGACCGACAAGTACAGACAGCTCTGGGACGAGCTAGGTGAGGGGGAAAAACACACCACACACACACACACACACACACACACACACACAGAGGCGCTGACTGTCCTACAGACGCGCACACACACACACACACAGATATCTCACACCCAGTATGCACAGGCACGGACAGATTTAGCAAGGTGGTCGATGGAGCCCAGACGTTGACACACAGGCACATGCACGCATATTTTCTCCCCTGCATGTTTATTTGTCCTTTGTGTCTAAGACAGCCCACACAGACACACACTCCCAGACACACACTCACGGCTGACAGCACAGTCTCTCCCTCTCACTGTAAATGTAAGTTTGGCAGCTCAGCGTGAGTGTCTTTGTGAATTACAAGCCATTTAATGCAGCACATCGCGCCTCATCAAAACCCCAAATATTACGACCTCCGTACTGTTTTCAAACACTTCGCATTATATGTTTAGTTGATGTGACAGAGAGCTGCTCGCCATGCAGGCATCTGGTTTGATAGAGTGTGTAGTTCTCTTGACAGATGTACTGTACCTACAGCAAAACACTTCCTCACAAACCACAAAACCAACCAGCCCGTCACCAGGACAGCAGTCGTGTTGTCTCCTGTCTTTGTTGTTTTCCTCTAATGTCTCGGTTGATGTTGCTGCCGCCGCTGCCGCTGTTGATGATGATGTTCGTTTTCTCCCTTTGGTCTTGTTCTGCACTTTGTGAGGACAGCGCAGTGATCTCATCTGTTTCAATCCCACGTATTTTTGGAAGTGTGTGCATGGTCTCTTTGAAGTCCACACTTCAAACCCTTCTTCCCAAGTCCTTATCACTCCCCCTGATGTGTGGTGAATGCTGCCTCTCGGCGCCGCTCTCTCTCCTCTCTCTCCCCCTCTTTTGTCTTTCTCCTCTTTGAGCCGCAGCTACTCCTCTCCTCCAGACACAAAGCCGTGCCTCATTCACTTGTCCTCACCGATGTCTCCTCGTCCAAATCATCTCCGCTCCCATTTCATTTCCCTTTTTTCTGCTCTCCTTCTGTTCTGCACCTTTTGTATTCTTTTTCTTTCTTCATGTTCTGTCTCTGTCCTTGTCTTCGTCCTTCCTCTCAAACTCTCTCCGCCTTTGCACACATGCATGCGCACGGTGCAATCACACACACCCACTGTAGAGTCTACATATCTCCAGCAGTCTTGAGAGTAAAATCCCTGAATGTGCTCGCATCCCCAGAGACGTAGCCACTTTTCATATTCTGTTTGTTCCAATTTACTCCAAAATGATGTGTGTGCAGTCAGCACTGCCTCGGGACTAGTTAAGTTTTCTGTTTTCACAGACTTTTGTATTCCAGTGCAAGATGGCGGCGGCATACAAAATGTGCACTAAAAGAGAAGAAACAATGTTATGAATGCTGCACATCTTTGAGAACTGCCTCCAGCTCTCAGTCTTGGATGATGACTGTATTTAGGATTTTTTTAAACCTCACTGTATACCTGCATTGTATGACTCATCGCTTGCATCACTTGCACACATCAGGAAACGAGGCACCTGACTGAAGTGTGTGTGTGTGTGTGTGTGTGTGTGTGTGTGTGTGTGTGTCCAGGTGCCCTGTGGATGTGCATCGTACTGAACCCCCACTGCAAACCGGAGCAGAAGTCATCATGGCTGCGCCAGCTGCGCAGATGGAACAGCGTGGACGTCTGCCCCTGGGAGGACGGTAACCACGGCAACGAGCTGCCCAACCTCACCCACTCACTGCCTCAGGGTGCCCATGGCAACCAAGGTCAGAGATTGACAAGTTTTGTGTGTCTGTCAATTTCCATAAAACATATTTACTTTCTAGCGTGTCGGTTGTGGAGGTGGGAGGCTCTACGGTACATGTGGTGTTTGTAAACAACAGGAGTGAAGTCTGACGCACGTGGAACATAACGTTCATCCGAAGCATCGTTCAGGGTTCATGCAGTCTGGAAAGTTTGGAAGATGCTTCATTTTAGACGTTATGTTTGAATACACTTTTCAACAGGATCTGTTTCATCTGCACAATTACTCATGTACAAAAATCATATTTGAAATGAACCAATTCTGTCTTCATCTCTGTTTGTTGCATCCTGGCGTTGAAATTAGGGAGCATTAAATAATCGTGATCAAAACACGCAGTCAAACGACGCCTTGAAAGTGCTTGAGAAGTGCTTGAATCGTACCCCCGAGAAGCTTCACAAACCCTGCTCATTCTGCGTGTTTGTTTTTCTGTTGCTTCACTAAACCTGATCCAAAAGAAACAACAAAAAACAATCAACCTGTTGGAAGCGATTTTTTTTTTTTTTTTTTTTTTTTTTTTTTTTTTTTCCTGTGCAGTTGAGCCGAAAACAGTGTCTCTCTCCCTGAAAACACCCCAGCAGATTTTTGAGTAGAAGCTGGTACAGGCTGCCAATCTTGTAAGTGGTGTAGGTGATGGTTATGTTTGTTTAGAGTAATTATGCTAATGTCCCAAGAAATTACCATGTTATTAATAGATATTAAAATGCAAGGGCTTTTAAGACAGAAAGGCAACCCAGTGACCGGGTGCGTTGGCCTCGCCTGCCGTCTTCTCACCGCATGAGGCCGTTTTAAGTCCCCTCACGCCTCCTCCTCACTTCTCCGCCTCTTCCTTCTGCAGAGATGCGCCCCCACAGGACTGTGTTCACACGGGCCATCGAGGCCTGCGACCTGCACTGGCAGGACCGACACCTCCAGCACATTATCGCCAGTGACCTCTATGCCAACTACTGTTACCATGACAACCAGGAGGGCTCCCTCTTTGACTCACGCGGCTGGCCCTTGTGGCACGGTGAGTGTGTGTGTGTGTGTATGTAGGTGTATGTGTGAGTGTGCGAGCGCATGTGTCAGGTTAGTTATTTATACACACTAAGTCGGACTGAGAGCGCACAGCAGCCAGTGGGAGAATATTTGTTTTATTTTTTCTCAGAACATGTCCCAACGGCCTGTGCCAGGGTGGACGCCCTGCGTTCACACGGCTACCCAAGAGAAGCCCTGCGGCTGGCCATCGCTGTGGTGAACACGCTACGACGGCAACAGCAGAGGCAACTGGAGCACTTCCGCCGACACAAGAAAGGTGAAGCTGGTTTTTATAGCTCAAGGTCTACTGTCAGAATACAAATGAGCACCGATCATTCTCACAAATTATACATACAAACACCACCATCCTCCATCCATCCCATACATCAATGCCTTATAACGTTAACAGGAAAGAAAAGCGTGGACAGAAGAAAGAAGGAGAACATTTTCCCAAACTCCTCCAGCCGTGAAACGTGTTTTAATGAATGCGGGTCGTTTCATATTAGTTTTTGCAGGTGGATTTTCAGTTAAAAACGTTTGTTTAAAAGTACATTCTTTGGATTAACTGTGTCTTTTTCTGCTCTGTCTTGTCTCAGAGTTGCTCCATAAAGGCCACACCTCCATAACCAACATGGAGGGCTGGGTGGGACACCCCCTGGATCCCATCGGTACCCTGTTCAGCACCCTGACAGAGTCAGGACGAGTGGGAGAGGAGGGCTCCAACACCTGCTTAGACCTCTCAGGTGCTGCTGACTGGCATCCCGAATCAAACAGATATGTACTTAAATATAGCTCTGCTTCTATAGCAGCGTGCGAAACAATAAATCCTGAGCCAACACAACTCCCAAAAGACCATACTGTTTATTTTGTGTACGCTTTCTTAGTACCACATACTTTGCATATGATATGTATGTGCATATGCTGTATAATAACACACTGTATACATTGGTAACATAAGTACCACTTACGGGACAGTATAAAAAAGTACAGCATTATGCAAAGTGAACAGGGCTGCAATCATGAAAGTACACAAACATTTTTGCATTTATGTTTATAAAACGAACATTTTCAGCTGTAGATCATTCCCAGGGATTGATTTTTACACAGGACGGCAAAATACATGATTTCTACTCACATCCAGAGTCATTTTTAGTCTTTGTAGCTGCAGAATAAGACATATTTCTCCCTTCTTGACTTCCATTCGATTGCAGATGTTCAAAAGCATAGTTTTAGTTCAGATTGACCTTCAGTCTCTTTGTCTTGTCTTATCATGCCTTCTCTCATGTTTTTTCAATTCTCCTCTCCTACGCTGCTCGATCGCTCTGTCCCTCATTGCCTCCTCTGCTCACAGAAATAGCCCTCTCCTCTGAGGTGGAGGAGCGAACAGAGGAATGCTCCTGAGGCGTTGATCTTTATTTTGGATGGTCGTTGGGTTCAGGCTTCTACTGTGTGACTGACACAGTGGTTTTCCATAGGAGACAGGCTCATCCAGTGTCCAAAAACCTCAGAGAATAACACAGACATTGAGCACCACTTTATGCCAACTCAGTTCCTTTGTTTCAGCCCCCTTCCTTCTCGTCTTACTCTCTATTTTCGCTCCCCTCTCTTCCTCGCAGATTGCTCCAGTGTCGTAAGCCGAGCAGAACTCCAGCGAATGCCTGTGCAGCGATTGCTAGGAGACGGTGAATCGTACGTGGCGCTGGCAGTGGAGACGGCCCTGATCGGCTTAGGCCAGCAGCGGGTGATGCCCGACGGGCTGTACGCTCAAGAGAAGGTGTGTCGCAACGAAGAGCAGCTATTGGCCAAGCTGCAGGAAGTGGAACTGGATGACTCTCTGGTCAAAATCTTCCGCAAACAGGCCGTCTTTCTGCTAGAGGGTGAGGGCGCTAACAGATAATATTTCACCCTTTGTGTCCCTTTATTTCACTCCGTCTCCCAGCAGTCTCCACACATGCAGACACTCACATGTATAGACATACCACCTCTCTTTCTTTTCTCTCGCTCCCACGCACCGAGAACCTACACATTTTTGTTAAAACAGGAAAAAACACATTGGACTCTGTCTCACTATTTATTATCCTTTCATTTTGTGGTGCAAATAGAGGCCGAGCTGCCCTGGGCCAGACCAAAATGAGCTCTTTACACAGTAACACCAGGGGTATTGTGTCAGCACACACATGCACGCACGCACAACAGAGTGTACATTTACAGGACTGGAGCTGGAGCAGAATGAGGTTTGGTTATGGGAAAGGCAGGAGGAGGAGGAAGGGGGGGGCGGGGGGGCGGCACATCCTGAAGGGCCCTGCCCAGTCAAACTCCACTCCAGTCTCCACCCAAACCCCAGCCCTGCCTCGGCCCCCGGCGCGACCACCCACCTCTGGCTCCGTTACTAATAGAGCACCAGGCTCCGAGGCCGCTGCGGCCCCTGGAGGCTGCTGCCGCGCCACTGTGTGATGTGGTCTGTGGCTTAGGAGCCTGTTGGGGTTTAAAATAACCCACCAGAGACGAGGGGAAGTGCAGGAAGAGATGGGGGTTGGGATGGGAGAGAGCGCGAGGCCAAGTCTGCACACACGACCATATGGCTCTTTGACGTCACAGTTTGTTTTAATGCCGCGTGGCTCTGCCTCTTCCTGGGTGGGAGGGATGGTCCAGATAAGTCATTCCTCAGTGTTTGCCGCAGGAAAAGCTCAACTCAATATTCAGCACAATAGAAATTCACTTGTTTTTTTTTTTGTCTATTTATACTCTCTATACCATAAATTTCATTGCCACACCATAACATTTATTGACCCGACGAGACAGATTTGTGTTTTATGAATTTCCTCCACCTCTTTGTTCCATCACTACAAACCGCCTTTTTTGTGTGTGTTGTTTTCTGTGTTTTTTGCGCAGCCGGTCCGTACTCCGGCCTTGGAGAGATCGTCCACAGAGAGAGTGTTCCCATGCACACCTTCGCCCGCTATCTCTTTACCTCTCTCCTACCTCACGACGCTGAACTCGCGTACAAAATTGCACTGAGAGCCATGCGGTAGGTCTCTCTACACTGTCTCTGTGTGTGTGTATGTGCTTGTGTGTGTGTGTGTGTGTGTGTGCGTGTGTGTTGCTGTAATCATGTCAAAACCTCGTGAATCAAATTTTATTGATTTTCATTTGTAGAATTAAATGCAGATCCTTGGATTTCAGAAAATCCTCCTGAGTTTGGGCTAATGGAGCCTTTTAAAACATTACAATGGAAAACTCTTAAATGGAGGGTGGCCACTCGCAAAATATGTCTGTTTTTGTGAAGCGGAGACTAAAACCTTATTGTAGACTTGTCCAGACTTACTGTAATCATCCGACTGAAAGCAGACTCTGCATCGCTTTTTTAGCACATTTGCAGATCTCAGTCAGGCTCACTGCGGTGAGCCTGATTTGTCCAGAATCCAACCCTGAAACCTGCCTCCAGCTGATCTACCTAACCTAAACATTACATGATAACATGTCACCATCTCTCCTTTACGTGCACACTGGCGCTTTTAAAGTCTGAATCATGGTTATTATTGGAGGATTTCAGAGATACGAGGCTGGTTTAAATGTAGAGCATTTGGGGGTCTGTCCTGGGTCTGACTGTGTGTTTTCCATGTGATCTCTCTATATTAAGCTCCTGTGTGTATTCATCTGTGGACAATGTGTACATGTGTATGTGTGTTAATCAGTCTGCGCTGCTGTGTTTTGATGTTGTGACTAGTGGGAGCTGGATCAGTGAATATTAATTACATTAATGAGAGTGTAATTAGTGTGGCTGTAATGAGGAGGAGACACACACACACACACACACACACACACGCGGGGCCAACAGGGAGAGGGCAGCGTGGAGATGATGTTTGTTGTGTTTCTACAAAGCTCGGCTTCTTAGAGTCCATCGCAAAAAACTGGCAAACTGAATGAATGAGAAGTGAGTTTTTCCTGGCTTGCACCATTATGTGTCGCAGTCGGACAAACCAAGAACAAAAGGACAACAAACACATCATTCACACTTTCCTGCAGTCAACCAGTTAGGAGGCGTCAGGAATTGAAATAACGTGCTTACGGAACCAAAACAACACGGTTGGCTTTCTCATTGAGGGGCTGTGTGGTTTCAAGGTTGCGCCTCCAGCAGCTGAGTGTCCCCTCCTTGCCTCTAAACCCACGTCCAAGACCTGTTTTCCCTGAGTCAGCCACTCCCCTCCCTCCCTCCCTCCCTCCCTCCCTCACTACTTCCCGTCACCTTCCCCGTTTCCTCCCCTCACCTCCTCCATCCTCACTCCTGTGGTGTGAAACCGGCGATTTAGAATAATATGGCCACTTATGGGTGCTCCTGGGAGCCAGGGGTGTCTACTCAGCACATAATGAATGTGTGTAATGTAGCGTAGTGTAATATGATAGCATATACCTCCCTGCTCCCACGGGACGGCGGACAGTTAAATATAGAGGAGGAGGTAAAGGAACCAGGGCTATTTTAATGGACCCATTATAACACTATCATTGATACAGCGAGAGAGAGAAAGTCTATCTCTCTCTCGCTAGACTACACACACACACACACACACACACACACACACACACACACACACACACACACACACACACACACACACACACGCACACACTTTTTTGCTTTCCCCTTGCTTTCTCTATTTGTCTTCTCCTTCACAGAGTTGCTCTTGAACCGTCTTTTTTTTTCCCAGTGCGAGAGAAGTCAGACTGTCTCCATACGCAAATGCATATCCGCTAGATGTAGCAGCGTGTTTTAAAGTGTGTGTATGTGTGTGTTTATGCACTGCGCGTGAGGTTAATTAAAGCGTGTGAGAGCAGCATATGCTGTGCGGTGGCTTGGTGTGAGCGGCCAACACAAAAACAGTGGAGCTGCCTACTGGTTCACAGGCTGCCCAGAATGTGACTGCAGCCACAGAAGAGGCTCGCTGCCTCTCCAGAGACTGTCCTTATCGCAACTCTTTGGAAGCCAAAGAGACAAATCCCAGCCGCCTGTTATCATATGAGATTTCCATATGAGATACCAGTCTTCCAATGCTAATGAATCTAGATCCTCGCCATAATCCACAACCTTTGATCCTCTGCATAATCCATAATCTGAATATATAGGGCTGTGTATAACTGTGGTCAGAGGATGCACTCAGACGCTTACAGATACTCTTTAAACAAAACTGTGCACAGAAATTATGTTTGAATATTTTCATCATTTTCATCATGCAAATGTTTGTATGAAAAATGCAGACTTCAAATTAACACGCAGGGTATCCAAAGTTGTAGTAACGGAGGAAATATTCCAACAATTTACCCAAGTAAAAGTAGCTCTGCCACACACAGTAAAGGCAGATATGTTTTGGTGAGAAAATGCACTTAGAGTATCAAAAGTAAGTACGCATGATGGTCCCAAAGATTGATATATTATTGGATGACTATTCCTGATGCATAACAGGTAAGCAGCTTTGTAGTGTTGTCGCTGGTCGAGGTGAAGCTAATTGCAACTGATCTTACACTTTGTATAGAACCCTCATCTGAAGTGTAGCTACAGCTTTCAAGCCCCTCTGAGTTGGAGAAAATCCTGCTAATCTCGGTGCTCATAACACAGAGGTCAAGCCGATAATAAAGCAATTTTCCTCGATTACTGAGAAGTTGATAATTTGGAGACTTTCACCTGACAGTGAAGACATTTTGATGATTTACTTGCTGTGCGGAAAACAAAGCTTCACCCAAAGCAGACGTCATTTCAAGGCACTTAAGAGGAGCGAACTAAACTGTGTACGTTTTGGGTCATGTATGACTTGATCCCCCCCTGTCAAGCATTAAGCCGAATGTGAGTTTGTGTATAGAGTGGAGGTCTTCCAGCGGATGTGACACTTGGTTGATAGAGGAGTGTTTGATGGATTATGAAAGTGAAGGGTGTTTACAGTCAGAGGGGGAACGGAGCATGAGGTAGAGAGGTCAGTAGTGATGGTGACGCTGACCAGAAACCCACCGGGCCTCAGGATTTAGGTAAAACCTTGCTGGACTGCTTTTTATCAACATCTTTGTTCGTCTCCTTCTTGTTCTTCACATATGTGGATCGTAGTGTGTTAAGTGTGTAAGCTGTAGTTACTGTTCCATAAATAATCCTCCCAACGCACCAAAACTGCAGCCACAAGTTGTCGCGACTACTGTGTCCACTCATTACGAGACGTCTGTCCTCCGTGGTCCCTCGCAGACTCCCTGCGCGCCGTTCGCCCTTGAATGTTTCTGTAGCGAGACGCATGGCGGCGTCCCTCAGATGTGACAGGGTGCTACAGTGCCACAGGACCCGTTTGACACCAAAGCTGCCCCCTCGCCGCCGCACGCAGGGATTGATTGCCTCTTCCAGCTCACTCTGTTGGTGTTTTATATACCTTTTGCTAACACGTGTTTCTATCCAGCCGTGGCGGCGCCGTAAAGAAATATGAGTTTAATTTGATGTTTTAAGCGCACTTGACATTGAGTTGAGAGTTCGCATCACGCTACCGCATAGAGATGATCGCGTTTATGGCCGGCGTGCAGCGCTTTGCAGGTGCTCCACGAGAACGCTCCCGTAGCAGGGAGTGTGCTGTGCTTGGATGCTTCAGAGCGCTCCATTAGGATTTTTTTCATCATTTATTTTTTTTTGTTTGCTTCCCATGGAACAATAGCCCAGTATGGATTTTCCTCCCAACATTTTGAGGAGGTTATTTTTCAGCAGGCCAGGCCTCTCAAGCTCCTATCCAATGGAGGCCTCTGGGTCTCTGGTGAAAACCAAACAAAGACAGGAATGTTGATGAGGCCTCCATCTTTACCCAGGGCTCTCTTTTTTTTTTGTGCTTTGCTACACCCCAGGAATCTTCCAGAAGGCCCCAGTGTGGTGGGAGCTTTTAGCAGCTCTTTAGATGTGTGTGGAGTGAACGCGGCTGCTGCTGAGGCTTCCAAACTTCTCCGTTTTACACCAAGTGTCAGTGTTCACACTCGCACGCATCTCGGCTGGGTTTTTGTCACCTCCTCTCTCCGAGGGACGAGGCTCGCTTGTGCCCTCTTGGGCAAAAAAAAAAAAAAAAAAAAAAACCATGGTGACGAAGAGGCTGTTTTTTTTTGTACATGCCTTCACTCAGGTGGCAACAGTATCACATGGACTTTGCTCTGAAATTGAAACTGGCATTTAGCATCACATTGCTTTTACCGGGCCGCTTTGATGTGTTTTCAAAAGGGCAGGTGTGTGTGCGTCTGTCTGAGCGTGTGCGCGCGTGCGTGTGCTGGCTCTTTTCATTCATGTGTGTCGGTATT
The DNA here is from genome assembly GCF_051107435.1 of Chaetodon auriga. Lineage (NCBI taxonomy): Eukaryota > Metazoa > Chordata > Actinopteri > Chaetodontiformes > Chaetodontidae > Chaetodon > Chaetodon auriga. Next base: position 18,066,962 of record NC_135078.1, on the reverse strand, counting down.
TGTTTGATGTGTGTCCAGCCTTACAGGGCTGGAAGGTGAATTCCTTAATTTCCCCGTGGACTCAATTAGCTTTGTGATTGGCTGAGAGAAGGCCAGGTTGTGCTGTCTTCTGAAGGAAAGAAGACCTTTGAAACTGAGGTGGGAGCGGAGGGAAGAGAAGTGAAGCAGAATAGGAGATGAGCCGGCCACAGTGGTAATGGTGGTGGTGCTCGTGGTTCTGGAGAAGACTTGGCCCTGTCAGTATTATTATAATGAGAGAGAGAAGCTGGTGGAGCTCCTTCATCCGCTAGCAGGTGCTGCACAGCTCTGACTTCATTATGACCAATTAGAGTGAAGAAAATACTAATTATACCTTGGTTTCTAGGTGATTAAATACAAGGTTGGAAGTAAATTGCAGGGATAGGCTAACTGTAATCCCCCTGTGATCACTAAAGTCATTTTCATTTTGAAGTCACTTTCAGACCATCATAATGAAGACTTTTTCTGTCTGTACAGTATTTCTGTCTGTCTGCTTGTTACTGTATGAAGACAGAAGTGATTTCACTGTGATTTTGATGATTCGTAGCCTCTTTGATTATCATTCCCTCCATTTCTCCGTCTCCCTCATCCCAACGTTATTCTCTTTCTGGTTAATCTACATGTAAAATAGTTCATTATTTGAAGTACTGTAAAACATGATCAAATTTTGGATTATGTATTGGATTGAAGTGAATTTAATTAGGCAGCAGAAAAGCGGCGCTCGGGTCTCATTTTCTGTGTCCGTTTCTCCGTCAGGTTGCCGGTATTGGAGTCGACGGCCTCGTCCGGTGACCTGTCACGACCCCACCACATCGTGTCCGTGGTGCCCAACCGCTACCCGCGCTGGTTCACCCTGAGCCACATAGAGTCTCAGCAGTGTGAGCTGGCCTCCACCATGCTCACTGCTGCCAAAGGTACAGATATATTCACAAAACACACACGTTGCACACACCTAAAGGCCAATGCTGCTAATTTGAGGCGACGTACATATAGTATATAAGATGAGTGCAGCAGTCATCCTAAAGCCTCCCTGTGTTCGAACCCCTTCTAGGTGACAGTCGGAGGCTGGAGACAGTCCTGGAGTCCATCCAGAAAAACATTCACTCCTCGTCTCACATCTTCAAACTGGCACAAGATGCGTTCAAGATCGCCACTCTGATGGACAGCCTGCCTGACATCACACTTCTCAAAGTCTCTCTGGAGCTGGGACTGCAGGTACGCCAGCACGCCCACATCGTTTGTCAGAATGGGCACCACTGTATATTTATCGGTCCCGTTTTTAGAGGGCTGTCAGGCTGTAAATTTTTATGTGCGTGTAAATCAGGCCAGCAGAAGCAGCGTTTTCGTCTGGAGACAACTGAGGAACCAAAACCAAATGAATTTCCGTAACATGTCTTTGTTTAAAAGGTTTGGTTTTGCACTCAGTTTGTGTGATGGTGACATTCTACTCATATCAAGCCCCTATAAGGCCACGCTGTCTCTTTGAAACGGCTGTAAAACTCCTGTGACTTCTTGAAATTTATCCTGCTAATTCTTATCTTTCTGTAGCGAGGTACCCGGTCGTTTTTCTGCAGGAAAAAAGCCTCCAGCTCACGAGGATGAAATCTGCTGTAAATGCCATAATGGCTGAGTTTTGTTGAGATCTGGGAGGAATTTATTCTGGTGTTCATCAAATTATTTTTTCGGAAAGTTTTGGTGGCATCATTGTCGTGGAATGTGGGAACAGTATTTGCACTACAGGGCGCACTCGTTCGTGTGAAATGGCTCCATATTCCACGGCCATTATGCGGCCATGCAGAGCAATCGCCAGACCTCATGACTCCCATGAGCTCTCCAGTACCTTTACAGATGCAGCTCTGGGCATCCTTTAGCTCTCTGAAATTGTCTTCTTCGAAACTAGTTTATTTTGCCTCAGGAACTCACAAAAAAGAATGATTATCAGATATATGCAAGGAAGCTGCATACATTCTTTATTATATATAGGTTGTAATTGAAAATTGTAAAGAAAAAGTTTCATTCTTAAGTCCCTGACATTTTGTCAAACAGGCCTGCGCCGCTGTAGTAAACCGAGCTGGTCTTGGACAGACCACATTTCTTGCAATGTCCCCATACGTTCCATTATTTAAGCGTTCACTTTGAAGGTTTGCTTGAGGGTGAGTCATCCTCACAGCAGCTGTGTCCCGCAGCTAGCTACAAAATACAAATGTGAAGTGAAACAGAGAGAAGGTTTGAGTGTCTTTGATGACGGAAAAATGAGTTTAATGATTGATAAAGCGTAATACAATCTTTGCCCTCACGGTTCTTCAACTATACTGAAGGGACAATTTAAGTAGGTAACAAAAATATTTAAAATATTCTTCAATGGGAATGCTGGAGATGTTTAAAAATGCTGTTTAAAGGATTTCCTCTACAACTCACCTGCCACCCCCCTCGTTTTCTTTTCCATCTCATCCTCAGGTGATGAGAATAACTCTGTCCACGTTAAACTGGAGGAGGAGAGAGATGGTGCGCTGGTTAGTCACATGTGCCACTGAAGTGGGTAAGTGAGCCCGGCTGCTTGTTTCTGTATGATTGTTCCCAGGTGTACTTGAACTTATCGCCTCATCTTCCAACTTCCTTGTCATTGTGTCCTGTTTGTGCCCTCCAGGTGTGTACGCCCTGGACAGCATCATGCAGAGCTGGTTCACCCTCTTCACCCCCACAGAAGCCACGAGTATCGTGGCCACCACTGTCATGTCCAACAGCACTATCGTTCGCCTCCACCTGGACTGCCACCAGCAGGAGAACCTGGCTTCATCCGCCCGCACCCTCGCCCTGCAGTGCGCCATGAAGGACCCCCAGAACTGCGCCCTCTCTGCTCTTACACTCTGTGAAAAGGACCACATTGCCTTCGAGACAGCCTACCAGATTGTACTGGACGCGGCGGCGACAGGGATGAGCTACACACAGCTGTTCACTATAGCGCGCTACATGGAACACCGTGGTTATCCAATGAGGGCGTATAAGCTGGCGACGTTAGCCATGGCTCATCTGAACCTTAGTTACAACCAGGACACGCACCCGGCCATCAACGACGTGCTGTGGGCCTGCGCGCTCAGCCACTCGCTGGGGAAAAACGAGCTCGCCGCCGTCATTCCCCTGGTGGTGAAGAGCGTGAAGTGTGCCACCGTGCTCTCGGACATTTTGCGGAGGTGCACGCTGACCACGCCGGGCATGGTGTCGGCGCTGCACAGTCGCAGGAACTCTGGCAAGCTGATGTCCCTGGACAAGGCGCCGCTCAGGCAGCTGCTGGACGCAACCATCGGGGCCTACATCAACACCACGCACTCGCGGCTCACACACATCAGCCCGCGCCACTACAGCGAGTTCATCGAGTTCCTGGGGAAGGCCCGGGAGACTTTCATGATGGCTCACGACGGACACATTCAGTTCACCCAGTTCATAGACAACCTGAAACAGATCTACAAGGGCAAAAAGAAACTCATGATGCTGGTGAGGGAGAGGTTTGGCTGAGGGTGAGGCTGGGGGTCGCCAAAAGCTCCCCTCCCACTCTAGTACTTTTCTATTAACTTGAGTCTGCCTTTTGAACTTCTTTTGGACTTATAAAATAGACAAGTAAAAAGAGGGATGTGACTTGTAGAATGAAGCAAAAAGAGAACGGAAAAGATGACAAAAAAATCAACAGAGCCACACGCGGTATTATTGTTCTTGCTGTTGTTATTGTTATAAACATTATTACTATTATTATTATTATTATTAATAATATTATTACTACTATGTGTACAGAAGTGTTTTTATTTTTCAGAAGAGAGGAAATTTGTCATGTTGTGAATGTTGTGTGTATTTCTCTACATGTGTGCGAGAGGAAAATGAAAAGTGAAATGGCTTTTTTAAAATTTTTGTTCCTTTATTTTTATGATTTAAAGCATCTCTTTTTTTTCCCTTTTTTCAGTGTATATTGAGTTAAATGTTGTCAAGTGGCTGAAGCCCTCCTACAATAGCGCTCATGTAAAAACGAAAAAAAAAAAAAAAACAAGAAGAAGAAGACAAACAAAAAGCAACGTCTCGGCATCCTCAAAGAGAAACTAAGGCTTTAAACCACACGGAGCACCTCCCTCTGTCCAGGCCCTCACCGGCGGGCGCTGGGCAGCACTGCACAGCTTAGCTCGGCTCGGCACAGCTTGGGTTAGCACTGACAGAAAGCCGCCATCAGCATTTCTTTAGACACAGCAGTAGCAGCAGCAGCAGCAGCAGCAGCAGCACTTGAGCAGCCATTAGTTTTCTCTGGGTCCCAGGCATTAGCTCCATTACACACAACAATGCTCTTAGCTAACTCGTGTTGTTGTTATTGTTGCAATCTTCCCCACCTCCATAATGAGTACCTGTTTTTAGACAGTGGACAGTGTGCAGGCGCTACAGTGATGGCACATTAATGATAATGAGTATTCTTGTTAGACTAATGTAATGTAGTACAGCTGTGATTTTTTTTTTTTTTTTTTTTTTAACAGCACAAGTTTGACTCAATAGCAGTTAAGGTTGAGTTTTCTAGTTGACGTAGATGCCCAGAGGGAGACGACTACCTCATGATACGGTATTGAACCTGCTCCCTTTTCTTTCCCTGCTATCGTGATATTTATCATCTATGATAGCTGACAGTGTTAATTAAACAGTGAGACCAAGGTTATGAGGAGATGTGGAGTCAGATTCCTGCTGAGGTGTTTCTGCGCTCGGCTCTGCTGTACGTCACTGCCCTGGCATCGGTACTTGCACCCCCCCCACCCCACCCCCCCACCCGCACCCTCTCAAAATTGGCTCTAACACACTTGGAAGATGTGTCAGTATGTCAGTCCCCTCTCATCTCTACAGCCACCATTGTACGGTATTTCCAGACTAGGCCAGTGTCATTTCCCTCTGTGCATGTGAATCATAGAAATTAGACTTTCTACTGTTACAGTTCATTGTGTGGAACCTTCAGTAATTGTCAACCAGAACGTTCTCAGGGATTTCTCTACACAGGAAAAAAGGCGGAACAAATGAACGACTGACTACAGGAAAAATACAAACACATGACACAACATGAGCGAGCATTTATTGTACTCTGTATATATGCCATAGTATATGTCTGAATATGGAGGATCTGAAAGTATATGTTAACTAATTTATACAGAGTATTCTATGTAATGTGAAATACTTGAAGCCGCTGTAGTTTGCTCTCTCTCTCTCTCTCTCTCTCTCTCTCTCTCTCTCTCTCTCTCTCTCTCTCTCTCTCTCTCTTCTCTTTTGTCTACTCTTTTTTTTTTTCTCCTTTGTTGAAACCAGAACATATCAGAAGGACTAGACTGACCTTGTTGGCTTCTCGGACTCACAAGGCCTCACGTGTTCATACTTGAGACGCTGGCTCTGGTCAGAAATGCAGGTTGTGATGGCGGAGAAAAAAAAAAACGTTTGTTGTTCATTCCTGCTGACTAAAGCATAGAAAGGGGATGGAGGTAGACTACTTCAGGCCATTGGTTGATAAATGTTTGAAAACACAACACAGGATTTCTTAAAGTACTTCATTATGCATGTAAGCGGTTGCACTAGCCTAGTTTTCCATAGGATCCTATGGGGAAAATAACTATAATGTGCTTTATACAGGAGATAATTGGAGATGAATCTGGTTAAAAATAACGTATTATGTGTCCAGCCTTACATGCATTTAAGGACATCTCTTGGCTGAAGTTTTTGCAGTAATATAACCCTTGTCAAAGTAACTTCATAGTTGTGCAACTCAAAAAGACTCACACTGATAATTATGCACAGGTCCAATCTAGCTAAGATGAAAAAAACGAGTCTCCTCGGCTCTCCCTTTCATTCACCACAGAATTTCCAGTGTCTCCTCTGCAATGTTCAGCTGTCCTATCATTACTTGCCTTTTTACCTTCTTTACATGTCTGATTTTTTTTTTTTTTTTTCCTTTTTCTGTGCATCTTTTTCTATCTTGCGTTCACTGAAGATAAAAGCAGCCTTTTCTCTTGCCTTGTCTTAACGCTTTAAAGTAACCAAACAGGAGATCTATCTAACAACCAAACGCGTTCTAAGAGGTGAGAGACAACCCACCTTGGTCCCAGCTTTAGTGTCCTTAATTAGTAAGTGAATGGCTGTGTAACTCATGCTTTAACAAAGCAATTCCTCACGTGTGTTTGGTGAAAAAAAAAAAATACGTTGTCCAGTGTCTCTTGTTCTCTTCAGAAACAATTTCCTCTGAGTCTTTCTAGCTGTTTTATTTTGTTTATTTTGTTTTTTTTTTGTTTGTTTGTTTTGTTTGTGTAGGAATCTTCTGCTCTCCCATTTTATTTATTACAATGACCCATGTATACATGCTTATGAAATTAAGATTTGATACACCGATATCAATTTATTTATGTAACTAAATCACTGTTTTATAATCTTGTTAATGAGTCAATAATTGATTTTTTTGTTTTTGTTTTTTGTTTTAATAAAAGTTAGTTTTTTGAAATGTATATTCACGTCCTCTGCTCTTTTTTTTTCTTTTTTTTTTTGCACCCTAACACAGGAAACGCTTTTTTTTTTGTGCGGCTGCACTTTTGTCTGTCATGCATCGTTATGGGATGCGGTCTGTGAGCTTGAAGGCGCGCGTCGGCCGGCGTATCAGCCGGCGCCGATCAGTCAGGACGGTTCAGATCTCCATCAAACAGCGGTGTCAGAAAAAGGCAGAGAGGGATCACTCTCACTGGCAGCAGCTTTCACGCTGTCATCTCGGCCGAGCTGACGAGGAATATGAAATGTATCAATTGATATTCCCATGGTCTTTGTAGCTTCTGTCAGGCAGCCAGGCTCAGCCAACCACAATAACCTGTTTACATGCATCTAACACTGACAGTGGTGCCACAGGATGACTAAATCAGTGTATGTAGTTTGTCAGGTGTGTGTGTGTTTGTATAGACATGTTTTTGTGTGTGCTCCTTCTTGTTTGCATGCCTCTGTGTGTGTGTGTGTGTGTGTGTGTGTGTGTGTGTCTGTGTGTGTTAAGGCCTTCAGGGAGCGAAAGGGAACAGGTGGTAGCTCCAGACTACAGGAGCTCCTGACAGCAGTAAGGTCCCCAGACTCCCAGCCCCTCATTAAACATTGACACAAAAACACTGCAACTGTCTATGTGTGAACAGTAATGAAGCGCAGACGGCTACAGCGGTATACACACTGCAACTTAGCACAGCACGAGCTCTCAGTCCGCGTCTGTGTGTGTGTTGTCCATCTGTGTGTGCTCATTAATGAGGCACATTTGTCCACAGAGGTGTCCACTTAGATATTGAGGAATTCGTCAGGTTTAGCAACAATAGCACCCGTCTGCTGTCAGAGGCCAGACAGAACTGTCCATTTGTTATGTGATGGATGTGTGCGAGAAATAGGGTGTGTGTATATCTACGCAAGGTAAGGTACACTTGTTCGTGTGTGTGTGATTGTGTGCGAGAGACCACTTCCTGTGTGTCTGACCTGTGCACAGGTCCCTACTCACTTCCAGTTGGTAATGACGTCCCTTGGGTGTAGCGCGGTACAGCAGCCTCCTCCGGTCTGTCTCACTGTATACTCCTAATGACATCATGATCACACGCTGGCCCCTTTCATGCCAAAAGCCCTCTTCCTCACCGTCACCATCAAAACTCCTATCTGGAGCATTCACTCCCTCTCTTTCACCGTCACCAGTGCACACTCTCACTGCACCAAGGCTTCACAACACATCAAGGCCTTGCCATTTTCTTGCAGAACTGTAGATCTATTGTTCTTTATAGTTTCACCTATAGAGAGCGCATTTTTAAGTTAAATCAAAGGCAAAGTGGTTCAGAGTCTCACATGTGCTGCAAAAGACATGGATTATGTTGGCAGGCGAATACTGCAAATGCAAAATGTAGAGCATCTTTTATTTTATCTTTATGTTGAAAGACAGGGGAGCAACTATTCAGTTCCCTGTGAGAGTCTCCTGACAACAGCTATAGGTCCTTACACAATAAAATCTATAGAGTTGCACTGGAGGTATTTATCCACCGCTGTGAATTTTCCGTTCAAGGTTTTCTCTTAACAATATCCTCAATGTTCCTCAAGATGAAAGTGTCCTGGATAATACTAGGATTTGTTTCTTTTAATTATTTCAAAATAGTTTTTCATGCTTTTCCTATAGCCCGGTTTGTGACCTCCGCACTCCATATGTTGCTCCGTGATTCGGCCACACAGCGTTCCAAATGCAACACCTTGAAAGAGTTTTTCATAATCCCACACATGTAATTTTTACTTGGAATTTCCACAGAATGTGTCGCTTTGTTCTCCTCTTCTCTGCTGGAGCATTCGCTCAGTCTGCCGTGCAGGCTACAGGTGGGGCCAGCAGTTTGCAGTAATATTGAATTTAAAAGTGGGTTGAGCAAACATTTTATCTTTCTGGGCGCACAATTGGCTTCTATGTGTCATGAAAACCCTGTGTAGGTTGGTATTACAGATGGCTCTAAATACTGCAATACCCATGAGCCTGAGGTGCCACTGCTGCAGAGAGGAAACCAGTTGAGAATCAGAGCAACTTCAAAACTGCAAATGGGAGAAAACACCACATCATAATTCATAACCAGAATTCATCCAAAACTGACCCAGAGTCTGAAAATGACCTGATTGAAGCTGCTTAATGTGTTAATTAGTGTTGAAACAGCATAAGCTTTAGCTTCCATTTAAATCTGGTTAAACTTTGCACTGCATTTGGATGGAAACGATGGAGTCTATGCAGAAAATGACAGGAACTTCAGGACACAGGATCCTCAAAGTAACTTTTCCCTCTTCACGACTTTATAATTGGTGGTAAATCTTCACAGACCATGAATATGCTTTGGACCCTTGAATATTTCAGTTTTATCCTCACTCCCTAATCACCCCTCTCTGCAAACAATAAGACTTTCAGTGATCTTTTCAGCACTCGTGCAGTCGAGCTATCCAGGAAAAGCCCACAGCCTGAACATTTACAGTATCGGAGAATGCAGACTATGTTCTTCTAACACTACAGCTTTCTGCAAAAGGTCCAGGGCCTTTGTGGTGCATTGAGCTTGCTATCATTACAGGAGTACAAAAAAAGGATCATAGGCATGTGTTCTTCAACACAGCCTGCAGCATCAGCCCGGCTACCACAGGGACTGTCTTCCTTTCCTCCTCTTCTTACAGAAGGCCGTTGGAGTTTGATCTCCTCTCTCCCCCTCCATCGGCCCCGAGGCGTCTGATTAAATGCTAATTAAAGCCGTTAGCGCTGCTATCACCGCTGCTAACTCCTCTCTCTCTGTCACAGAGATTAATGCCCCTCGTTCATCATCCCACCTCGCCCAGCCTGAGTACCTGCCCAGCTCACAAAACCTGATCAAGTCATCAGCCCCCAAACCCCTCTCCTCCGCTCCCTCCCACTGCATGAAGATGGACGAGGGGTTTAAATTTTAATTTGAAAATTGCCCTCAATTACTTCTGCAGCGACCACTTGCCGGAGCTTCTCATGTGGTTGAGTGGAAAGGGGTTACAGCAGCGGGTCAGTGGCCGTGATGAGCGATAAGGGGACATTAATAAGAAAGGCAGAGGTTCATTTAAAAGCAGAAAGGACAGTGGGAGCAGCTTTCTCATTATTTAACTCCCCCAGCTTTATTTAAAGGACTTTATTTAAGGATACCAAGTTAATGTGTCCTCCAGGACAGACGGTTAAAGCGCCTGACAGAGTGAGAAAGTTACGGCCATAACTTACACCCTGAGCACACACTGTGGTGCCATCTTTTTTACCTCTTTTGACATTCTCGCCGTTTTCAGGCAGAGCGGAACGAGCCTTGGAGGGACATAAAATGTTAGAACAAAGTTACACACATCATTTAATTTTATTCTTTCACAATTTCTGGCCCACAAATGTTTTATTGGTTCCAATATCGGTAATCATTATAAGCTATTGGAAGATATTGAGCTATGTATAACAAGTCAGCCAAATGTCATTTGAACTACCACCAGATCGGGGGAGCTCTGCCCTGAAATATGCAGCTTCTCTACAGGGCCTCATCTGGTGTTTGTTTTATGCATATCATTTTAGCTGAATTGCACTCATGCCTCTTGCATAAGTTTTTTTTTTTTTTTTTTTTTTCCAAATACACGTTACAGCCAACAGGTTGCTGTTAGTGCTCAGTAGCATGAGTCTGTGTGGCGTGAATGTCCAGCCCAGTCACCGGGATAAAACGCTGGCATTGAAAGCTTCTGCAAACCACGGATATGTTCAATTTGTATGTTTCATATGTATCATATTAATAGTTCTGCAATGGGTATCAAAGTGGTGTCTTTTGGATTATTGTGCATGAGCATGACCTGAGTTTTCCTCATCAGGAGGTGGAGGGGATGGTGCAGGTCTAACAAGACCACTGCCAAGCAGGAGACTACCGCTCCGTGTGACTGGGGGGTTTTGGACCCAAGTGTAGAATCACCATAACACGGATATTGCTTATCATCATAAGCAGCAACAATACAGAGTCTCTTGTAATGCACAGTGAATAAAACACCAAGCAGTCACAGGCAGGCAAAGATTCAGGAAATGCTGAATATCAAGTCTGAGAGTCTCTTTACGTGTTTGGTGTGGCACACACCAAACACTCAGGTAAACCAAAATCCAGGAGATGTAAGTCAAGACTTGTGGTCAGGGACAAAAGGCTAAGATATTTACTGGGGAACAGGAGAACAGGCATAGTCAGAAACGGGCAGGTTGTGCAACAGGAGATCATTGTTGTAGAGTCTTGCATAGAAACAACAACAGTCTAGCAAGTGAATGTGGCAGAGCAGCTTAAATGCTGCACTGATTGCTATGAGTCTCAGGTGTGTGATCAGGTGAGCGGGCAGGTAGAAGTGTGGAAAAGTACTGATGGCACAGGTGAGCAGATGAGGAGACAATGGCAGCAGTTAAGAGACTGAATAAACTGTGGCACTCCAGCCATGTTTGTGGCAACAAAACTGTGCATTTTTAAGATGTCAAGATATTTTTTGGCTGCATTTGTGATGCCAAAACTGAGTACTTTAAGCCAAAGCTTAATCTTTTCCTGACCCCAACCAAGTGGTTTTTGTGCCTAAACTAACCAGACTTTAACCCCAGTGTTGCCACAGCATAAAATTGAAAACTGAATCGTGAAGCGATGTAAGGTAAAGGAACTCAAAGTCTCAACATATCTGCACAATGCCAACATTCATTTTGGAGACTGGGTTTGAATATCAGCATTTTATTTGTAAGTTAGGCTTTTATTCCCAGTTTTGTTGTTGACTTACTGGACATTTATCCTTACATTGTGTCTACACTTCCTTGCCTGAGCGCTAAACCTGAGCCAACAGTGCTGTCATCCAATAGTTTCCAAGGACAATTAACAAATATACAGAGATTTACGTACCTGCGACCTGATGGCTCCCACCCTAAAATACTTTCACTTCATCTCTCATTGTTATTGCCAACACTCTGCCGGATGCCTGTCCAAAGACTCTAAATCTGTCTGCCAGTGTTTATAATGTCACAATGAATGCTGAGAAATGGAGGAAAAACCCACTTGACTCCTTTTTTCCTCCTGTAATATGTTTCCTAGACATAAAGCACACGTATAACAAGACGTTGCATTTGAATTTGGGATTCTATGTTACAGCAATGGGAAAAATGCTACAGACTTTTATCTAGACACCATAGAGATGGAATTTGAGCTGAAAATGACTTCATGCCATCCTCCACATTCTTTTATGCCTGCAGAACAGCCCTCAGAACTAAACAGAGCTCCGGATTCCAGGTAATGTGACATTTAATAGTGTATGCAGCATGCACAGGTTCTGGGGCTGCACTGCAGGAATAAACAACACCATAGTCAAGGTTAGCAGGCTTCACAGTAAGAGATAGCTTTAACATTCCATCGCTGGCTGATTAAAAGCCTAAATGAGTAACAGCGTGATGTCCCCCACTCACTCCATCATCCAGTCCGCTTTTTTTTTTCTCTTTTTTTTCTTTCCGGCAGCAGCAGGCACCCTGTACGTCCGGCGAACGGGAACAAAGAAGGGGGAAGAGAGACAGAGAGAAAGAGGGATGGAGCGACAGGAAGAGGAGAGAATGAGAGCATATATCAAGGCCGTTTTCAGTGACATTTGTGCTCTCAGTGTGGAGAGCCACTATGAATATCAATATGAACCCATGGAGAGGAAACATGGTCCTTTTTTTTCTTCTCACTGGGCTATTCATGCACACAAGAAATCTATTCAAGTCAATGTAATGGCCGATCTGTGAGCCTGTGCATGGCTGTGTGAACAGTGCAGCCTCGGCTCTACATCTTCTCTCTCCCTCTCATGAGTGTGGCTGGGCTTGTATCACTGAACAACACTTTATGTCAAGTGCAACTGTGGCGAACACTACAATATGTAAATCAGATTGGATTAAATGCTTGCATGAGTAGAGTTCGGCGGCACCACTCAGCAACAGCCACCAACCCACAGTTTTCTCAGTATCATTTTTGGTGTTTTCATACAGCCTCTCTTCTCCTCTTCCTCATCCTCTTCCTCTGGTGCTTAGAGATATAGAGTCAAAGGGATGCAAATCTACCCACTTCCTTCCTCCCTTCCCCCATCTGCAAACACAGATAGCCCCAGGCCAGTCCCAGGCCTTTCTATATGCAGAACCAGTGACAGGAGTTACGCATCATTCTCCCCGTTCCCTCCCTAACAAGCTGCAAGCCTCACTCTCACTAGGCTGCATGTATGAAGCTGTGTGATTGGTTTGGTACGGTAATAACAATACGGGAATAGTGTGCTGGCTGCCTCCTCCCTTTTGCATGTGGATCTTCACCGCCTCCTCTCTCCTTCCTTTCGCTGCTCACCTTTTGTGGGTGTATGAGTGTGTGCGTGTATGTGTATGCGTATCTGTGCATGTGTGATTGTGGACTGTCGGCTCCAGGCTTATTACTTTAAGTTGTCTCCAGCCCCAGCGCTAATCCCTGTCTTCTTCAGGGAGGGATAACAATAATACAACAAGATCCAGAGGTACTAATGAAATCCTATCAGGTTCCTGAGTCTGAATGTCAGAGAGAGAGGGGGAGAGAGAGAGAGCAGACTGAGAGTGTATGAGGTATTGATTGAATAGAGACCAAAGTGAGCAAGGGGTGGGGGGGTGGGGGGGTTGAGGAGGAAGACGGAAAGGCAAGGAAGAGTAGTCATGATGAGAGAAAATAGTTACTGAAAAGTGGGTGAATAAACAGAGTGAGAGCGAGGTTCGAGGAGGAACATAATCAGAGAGGGAGTGTGAAAGGAAGAAGAGAGCGGAGAGGACTTACGCCAAAAGAAGAGATTAAGAGTGGATGCGAAAGTTGGGTTTGAGTGGAGGCAGAATGTTTTCTCTTCGGTGACTGAGCGTGCGGCAGCTACAACACATCAGCTCTGACTTGAGTAGGTTTCAGACCCAGACCAATTCTCCCTCTGCGTCTCCGCCAGACCCACCATTCGCCCCTGGGATTGAATTAGGCCTGCCCCATTATACAGTTGCCATGGGGACCCTGACACCTCCACTGACGAAGTGAGAGCCACGCAAGGCTGAGTTGCTGATCAAGAATGTGTGTGTGTGTGTGTGTGTGCACTGTGCCAGTGTACATATTCGTTTGAGTCTGTTAGTGTATGCCTATTCATTCTTAAGTGTGTGTGTGTGTGTGTGTGTGTGTGTGTGTGTGTGTGTGGGTATCACTCACAAGTTATGAACAGGTTGAATAATTGGTGCCTCTAAAAATCTTGTGCGAATATAAACGTTTGATTTTTATTCATCAGCCATCCTCTCTTTTGATGTTGTTTTTTCATAGATGGTCAAATCAACAAACACTAAACATGTACATATTTCTGTCTCTGCCCAGTGAAAAACACGTATCTCCAAAACACCAACTTTCATGAGAAAAACAGCTCTGCTTTCAGCTTTGTGATGTGCATTTTTCTAGTCATTAAATGGATTTTTAAGTGGTTTATTTAGCTTAAAAAGTAGGCAACGCCTGATTTTTAATGATAAAGATCATCTGTATGACATAAATACCACAAAGACATACACATAAGGGAGAGTCACCCAGTCTCACAATATAAAAGGGGCCCCCAGAGATTTTTCCTTTGGGGACTTTTTCCAAGTGTGTAACAGAAACCAACATAAGCTTTTGGAAACAAGGTGCAGTTGTTGCTCTCCAGTCTCTAAACCTGCGTTAATAGTTGTTTTTTTCTTTTTTTTTCTTTTTTTGGCACTCAGGGACAGAACTTTAACAAGAACAAGCTGAAAATCAAACACATTTGACATATTAGGGCCTTATAAAGTTTATATTACTACCACAGAGCAACATTAGCATTAATTTGGAGTTGTTTTTTGGGCTACGACTACATTCACTCTCTGCAGCGTAACATAATTGTGACTGGCCCTGGTGCAAACACACACTGACACACTCAACCACTCCAGACAATTGCAAAGCAGGAAACTGCTATGTCACCATGGAGGGGCTCACCATGCAACTTCCATCCTGCAGAGTTCGAACCTGTCAATGCTAAGACGACAGACTTTAAATCACCTGTTGTAAAAACAGTTTGCTCATACAACGACAGAAATCGCTGCTGCTCTTGATACTGTACTGTCTGTCAGTCACGTGAAAACAGGATCTCCTTACTTTTATCCAAAAGGGGGAAACAGTGCCACCAAAGTTCTGCTTGTGGACAAAGATATATTCGATCCGTTGTGATAAGAGCAGCTTCTGGGCTTCGATGCAGCTTCACCAATGACGTTGACGCCAATGTTCACTCTTCTTCACCTTCTTTTTGTTCTGGTCTGGTCTTCACTGTCTCCTGAGAGAAACATCTCGCTGTTTAGCTGCTAAATGCTGCTTTATGCTCAGCAGCTTGTCTGTCTGTCTGTCTGCTGTTTGGTGCTGGACAGGTGGCACTTGGTGTATCAGAGCATTTTTGCTAAAAGCAGCTGCCTCCTCCAGCTGCAAATGGGGTCATTGAATGTGCTGAGAGTGGATAAAAACAGTGAAATCGCATCCTGTAAAACCAAAACAACGAGCTGAAAGACACTAAAGATGTGCCTTATAAAGCTGAGAAGAACTGCAGGTTTAGGTGATATATCTGTAGGTTCATCACTATGAACAATCCTTTCACATTGCAGGTGCTCATGTGGAAATATTGAATTATGCAGCTGTAAGAGTCTGATTTCTGACTAATACCAAACCCATCATCAATGTTTGCCCTGCAATGCACCAAAAATAACCAAGTGTCCGTGAGGATGAACATGTCTTCTGTGACAAAAATGAGTTTAAGATTAAACAATCCCAAAATAAATGTTATTAATTTTGGTGGGGCAAAAGGTGGCGCACAGCAAGAGTAGTTTAGGTTCCTAAATTAATCTGGTATAACTTGTTTTTTCCAAGCCTTTCCAAATCCCTGTGGCATGCAAACACATTTTTCAATTTCAATTTTCCATTTCTAAAAACTGTCATTGCATCTAAATTTGTTCATGTATTTATTCATTTCTCTAATTTTACTTGTCCCTGAGAAAACGTGTCCCCTGAGAAAACCTGAGCTACAGAGATCCCATTTACCCACTTATAACACCCTCACTGCTCACACGCGCACACACGTTGCAAACAAATGGATGGATGCTGAAAGCAGATACCTTGTCTGTCTCCTCACACTGGAATTTTGTCACCAACGCAGTTCTAATGGATGGCCAGAGAAAGGATGCCACCCACAGCACCATCTGGCTAATGCCCCGTCCTCTGCTTATGAATTACGCTAAATTGTGCCCAAGAGAGAGAAGCCACATGTTCATTATGAAAGCTGCAGGGGTATTAGAGATCCCCTGAGTCGCACCAAACGAGCTGCATGTCACAGGACGGCGTGACACACAACAAGGCGCCATGAAGGGGAAAAAAAGACACAACCTTGTCTAGATTTAATAGGATGCATTCATCAGGCAACCTTGAGTGAGTTCTGACAGGGTTGGTTTTCTATAGTTTCAACTATGATCGACTGTTCTGTCAGAGCAGAATATGTTTGGTTAGGCTGTTAGGTAAGTCATGCTGTTTCACAAGCCTTACATAGGAGCCACTGTAGGTTGGGTGAAATCGAGAGGAACTGTGCTGATGGATGTCACCCCCAACACCAAGTGACACCTGGACCTGAATTGAAACACGGTAGCCATTTTGTGGCAAAATGCTTACAACTGCAGCCAGCGTACCCGAACCACCATTAGGTATCTTTATCTGTGTCTAGACCATCGTGAGACCAGCCGAACAGCATCTGTCAGTCCCTGCAAAAACCCCTCTGGTACCATAAAAGACCGGGGCCCCTCAGTAAGGGAACCGAGGCTGGAGGACCCAGCGGGGACCCATAGGAAGGTATGGAGGGAAATAAAATGCTTTGCTGTATTTTTTTTCTCTTTTCATCTCACCACGGTGTGTGCCATGCATCGCCATGCAGGCAGATGGGGGAGGTGGAGGTGGAAATAAAACATGCATGAGTCGCCTGCCGCCCAGGAAAATAATTACTGTCATTTAGCAGACATGTAGAGGAGAGCAGCGCAGCCCAGTCTGCCCACAGTATACCGCCACACCGCCTGCATACCGATGAACTGGAGGGAAAACAGAGAGGGAGGGACACGCTGAGTGGGAGAGAGTTGTGTGAGAGATGGCACAATGTTTCCTTGTTTGATGGAAATAGATGCCACCGTTTATTTTAGGCATGTTTTCATATGTCACTCACTGCTGACAGAATCTTTACACTGTTGCAATCACAAGAAATTAAACAAAGAGGCTCCTCTTTTCATCTGCTTTCTCCTCTCACAGGGGTTCCAACATGGCTCGGTACGTTGTGAAGCATTGTTCTGGATCCAGTAGTCTATAAGAAGACAGGAAGTACAGTATATTTCTCCAAAGATCAGAGAGCAAGATTTGACCTCTGTGTCTTGGCTGAGGCTAAATCATGCGCCCCTTCTCTCTCTTTAACACTGTCACTCATCTCTTCTCTCCCTCCTCCTCCTTTTCCTCTACATCTGTCCATCTCCTTCCTTTTTCGCCTCCTTCCTTGCCTTCCTTTTGCCTGGAGTCAGACCACAGCACAAATTTATAGGAGGTGGAGGAATGCCAGTGGAGGTCAAACGCGTGAGCGGCTCCCCGTCTGCCTCCCCTATCATTCTTTATGGCTGATCTAGTGGCGGAGCCTTCATTACCCTGAATTATACGCTGCGATTATTACCTCTCCCCCTCGGCCCATGCAGGACGGCCCTGGCCTTATCATCTTATCATCTTACCCAGGAGGAACGTAATGCGGGAACTCTTGATATATAGCGCAACATCTGCCTTCAACATGACTCCACTGCGGATCTTTGAACTTTACATCCTCACATCCACAGTATGTGATGTATGTGGTGTATGGCTGGGATCACAGGCGTATTTGTGGAGAGCTAAAATGGGCTACAGAGTCATATTGTCTGAAGGGGGGGGGGCGGTAGGCATTCCATCTAGATCTACACTGTATATATTCTCTAGATTTAATTGGACTTACTGATCCCTACATGATTGGAAATGATAACTTCTTCTCTCTGGCACTAAAGCAGAAACCCACCAAGGGTTGTTCCATGGCCTTTAACTCAGTCTGAAGTTCCACCACACCTCAACTATAAAAATATCTCAATGTGTTTTAAGTATTTGAGTAAAAAGCCCACATTTTGTAAAATACTTTCCTGTTGGCTCCTCGGGTGCAGCGGCTTCTACATGCTTATTTGTAGTCTTTTTTTCCTCCCATCTGTTTTTGATGTTTGAGGGAAACCCAGCGAAGGCCCAACTGCAAAGACATCTGCAAAGACTCACCCTCATTGTTCCCGATATTTGATCTAATTGGTACAAATCATATACTGAAATTCAGACAGTAAAAATCATCTAAGTTGGATTCACTTTGTTGTTGCTCCATGTCTCACCAACAAACCTCCATTACACATGTTTATTACCACAACTGAGGTGCCAGTGTGAAGCCTGATAATCTGGGAAATCAGCGGGGTGTTCAGATAGCAGCGAGCTTTGGCAGACTTGATATATTGTACTTTTTCACAACTCATTTTCGAGTGGGCACACTGAGAGAACCTGCACTGTATCGTGTTGTAAATATCAATGCAGGCACAGCGGGGGGTAGCAGACAAGGGCTGGATGACACATGCAATGCAGTAGGCTTCATCATCTCAGCAACAGATCAGAAATTTCTCAGAGAATTTGCAGAAGTTTTGCTCCATAAATTTCCTCCTGTAATATCAGTCACCCAGAATCAAGTTTCTTTGTTCAAGTTAAACCTCAGTAGTTGCAAATGCACACCAGGTGGAGCTGAGGGTACACTTACATTGTTTTTCCACCTGAGAATGTGTCATCAGCTGGTGGCGTAAGTCGAATTCAAGACCTTTACTGGAGTTACGATAGCAGCATAATGTAGAAATACTCCATTGCGAGTAAAAGTAAAAGTCATGGCTTTTAAATCAATGACTAATCAACAGGAACACAAACTGCAGCCTATGAAATGAGCCTACATTTGAATCCACAGCTCTCTGAGACAGTTTCAACAAAAACACTGTAACCATCACAGATGTTTGTGTTTAAGTGTATAAATTACTGGATTATTATTACTGAAGAATTTACATTGAAGCAGCATTTTAAATTTGTAGGTAGTCAAGGTTGTGCTGTTTCTTACTTCTTTATATACGGCTGCATAGTTTAACCCATAAAAATCTATCAATGTGCCGTGCATGATTATGTGGTTTTGATGAAAACTTTATTAAATTGTAACAAGTAAATATTGTTATTAAATACATGTAGTGAATTAGGAACAATATTTCTCTTGAAATATTGTTTAAGTAGACGAAAGTATGCACAGCAACTAATAACATGCAGCAACATAGTTTAATAAATAAATACAAAAAGCCACCCACCCACTTGAAGAGAACCCAAAGACCTAAACCACAGACACAAACATGCACAGACACACATAAAGCAACAAGTACCATCAACAACAAGAAAGGTCCAAATGATCCAAACTGATGCAGCAGAGGCTGATATATTCTGGCTTTTAAACCTTTGTATAAGACTTCATTAACACCAGATTCTACACAACCCAAAATGCAACTCAGCATTTACTACAATACTTTTATAAGATCCGCTCTGACTTGTAAACACCAACTGCTTTCAGAGCATATTCAAGGTTATTTTCCCAGGTCTCACTGTCACACAGTTGAAGGTAAGTTGCTGGGGTAACCTTTCAGACACCGCTCGTGTCTTTCTCTACTCACACATGCGGCTACATTCACGAACATTTCCGTCATGTGCCTTTTCACACGTGCCGTGGAAATGCTAGAATAGATGAGGCAAAGGACAGTCCAGCAGTTAATGGATGCCAACTGCCATGAAACTGGACAGAAGAAGAAGAAGAAGGCTGGACAAGGCCAGATGTATGTTTACACTGTAGAACAGATCTCTCATTATTTTCAGGAACATGGCAGGCAAGGACGCCAATTTAGTATTTATCAAGTTTGCAAGACAAGCAATATTTTTTCATAAAGTCAAGGATTTAAACACATCATCAGTGGAGTCTTGTGATTGCTTGGCTCACTCGACGTCCCTGCCACATTACTGCTTTCATTCATGACACAGCTATTTTCCCTGAAATGTTACCAGGTCTTGAGGTGGGAGATTGGCAGTTTATATTTCCTTGAATATCGATCCCTTCTCCCGTTCTCACATGACCCCATGCAGGAAATGTTCCTAAACATTTCAGGGATAGACTGCATGTATGAACAGAGCTTCAGACTTCAGACACTAAGGTCGCTCCTCAGCCACAGAGAACATTATAGGCTGAAACTGTTTTCACAGACTAAGCAGGGACAACGTTTCTCACATCCAATGGCGACGTTTCATGCTTTTCATTACATCAGCACATGGCAACTACAGTAAGGTTTCAGGTTAGGGAAAGACTGTGATTTACTGTGTAAATCGTGAGTTGCGGAAATGTCCAATCTGAACTTATTTCCTGGGGGCACTGGGCTGGTAAAATTGGTGCAGTGCCTCTTTAAGTGTAATAAAAGTACCAAAAAAAATGTATTAAAGTGCACTACAAATGTGCTCCATCACTGATGTGTTAACTGTTCTTTTTTTTTTTTTTCCAGCACCTTCTTGCAGATTACCTCCAGGGAACATGGCATGAGGACTGAAAGTGAACACACCCCCACCCATCAGCTTCATCAATGGGCACAATTACAGAACTTATTGTGCTGTATCATGACCGAAGTGTAAGTACAGACTCAGTGGGGGGTTGTAGACAGGATTTGGATGATACACACACACACACATACAGACACACATACTGCTCCCCCCCTAGTGGGCTGCTATATCAGGCAGGCAGGCAGGGAGTCAGGGAGCAGTAACAGGGCTATTAGGACTCCCAGGGACCCTATCGATCTCCTCATTGATCCCCTCCTGCCTCGGCTAGTCCAGACAACTGCGAGGGTTTATACAGCTACTACAGGGAAGAGCAGTGGAACACTTCAGGCAAGAGCACATGTAACACCGGAGGATGGACCTGGACAGAGTGGTAAGAGAGCCACTTAGACGAAGAGGCAAAAAGACACAGAGAATCAAAGAGGGAGTTAAAGTTTGAAAAGTTTCAAACCTTTCTGGCTTTCTTCCTTCTTGCCATCTTACCTTTTACTTCCCCTTTCCCCTCACTTTCACTTCTTCCTTTCTTTTCTTTATGACCAAGTTTTAATATCACTTTTTCTTTCACGTTTGATATATCTCTTTTATCTTTATCTCCAAAATGCTAAAACACCACGGCTGGTGTGTAAGTGAATGGTTTCACGGTATGAAGACGTTGGAGCTGAGGAGATTTATAATCTGTGACAAAATGGGGAAAAATCTCAACCACAATCCCCAGTGAAATAGAGCATCATGGTTATTGAAACCAGGCAGGCTGGAACCTTCACCCTGCCTCCAAATGGATCCCATTAAAGTTACATGTGTGACTGAGAGATACTTTAACTCCACATGATGCACCCACTGGACCGACTGTGGTAGAAGAAAGTGATTGTTTTAGTTAGAAGTCTTAAATCTTTCCTTATTAAATTGTTTTTACCAAGTAGTGCTGCAGGGCTCTTGCTCACTAGCCACTGGCATTGGTGAAAGAAAATAATGCAACATCGCCCCCACTGGACCTTTCATGGTACTACTCCTGCAAATGACTACATACTTGAACTAACCATGTATATACTGCATGATCTTATACACAGTGTAATAATTGATATCCACCTACTCTTTCCTTCAGATGTGGTGACCATATATAGAGCAAAACTGTGTACTGCTGAGTGTGCAGTCTGACCCTGATGTGTATTAATGACAGAGGGGATGGCAGGTCCTCATCAGAGTCCAGCTGATTAATAACCGGCCCTTCACTCCTTCCCTCACAACTAATGGCTCTCTGTCTCACTCTGTCTATAATTATCGTTCAATAATGAGGTCTAAAAGAAGTCATGTGTGTGTGTGTGTGTGTGTGTGTGTGTGTGTGTGTGTGTGTGTGTGTGTGTGTGTGTCTGTGTCTGTGTGCAAGAAAGAGCTTAATTTGGAGGTTTACGGACTGCATGTGCAATGGACCACACAGAGAATTTATTAGTTCTTAGCATGTGAAAAACTTCTACAGTGGTAGAATGAAGTACAAATTCGAGGCATATTAACCAACTACAACAGTCAGTGTTGATGTTAACATCAGTGTATGACTTTTACTTGTAATGGGGTGTCTTTATATTACAGTGCTGCTTCTTTTACTTATAGGACCAGTGTGTAAGATGAAGGGGGATCTATTGGTAGAATATGGCAGAAATGGCATATACTATTCCTAAGTATGTTTTTATTAGTGTATAATCACCTGAAAATAAGAATCTTGTGTTTTGGTTACCTTAGAATGAGCTCCTTAAATCTACAGAGGGAGCAGGTTCTCCTCCATGGAGTCCACCATGTTGCACCGGCATGTTTCTGCAGTTGTGACCATCCTAGGCTCTCCTTCACGCTTGGAAATGGAGGGTTATTCACAGTCCTGGCATCAGCACCATAGACAGCACTAAGATGAACATCAAACAAGCAAGACAACGACAGCGTTCAGCTCAGGGCACATTTTATTCCACTCTCTGACTGAAAGACAGAATATTTTTAACCACCTAAAAGCTGAAAGGCAATTCAGGAAAACAATTTACAGAAAATGATAGGACAGAATATGATCGTGGCCTACTTACTACACGTCGGTGGCTCAGGCTGAGACTAATACAGCTGCAGCCGACGTTTCCTAGATGACTGGAATCTTCTCAGTAAACTGTCTTTCCACTTTGTTTTGCTTTTCTTGGTCAGGTCCTTCTCAAAAGCAGGTTGAATCAAGTAAGCTTTCCAGGGGTGTGACATGCTTCTTCGGTGCTCACTGAAAACATTTTTCAAAATGGGAAAAAGTTCTCTCATCCTTTTACTGTAAACGTTAAATCCAATGATGCATGAAGCCTAAACTGTCTACAAGGGAAAAGTCTGCAGCATCTCAAGTACTCAAGCCAGGATCTGTTTGGCACCATGCTCTGGCAAAAGTCTGTTTCTACCCAGAGAGGAGTCGAACTGGAAAACTATCCTGGAGAACCTGTTTGAGTTTATCCACACTGGGGTCATCTGGAATATACTCCTTAGTTTTCCAGAATGAGGGCTGGGAGAAGGACCGCTAACAGATACACTGCCATCCAGTTCTGAGGTAGCTTCTGCTGCTGATAACAGCAACCCAGACTCCATTGGTGATGGTCATGATGGTGATGGTGGAGGAGAGGGGTGAGGAGATGATGGGAGAGTTGGCACGGTGGTGGCTGCACTTGTCCCTGCTGCAATGCTAGTTCCCATTTCATGACTGGAATCTACAAAAGCGGCAACGCCAGGTCTGGGTATTCAGTTAGCTGCGATCTGCAACCTCCCCACTAGATCTCCTACACACTACTCCTTCAAGCAAAGAATCTGAATGCTTCCACCCTTAAAGGGTCATTTCACCCAAATTATAAAAAAAAAAAAGAAACAGACTGAAAAGAACCAAACAAATTATCCAGATGAAAACTGTGTCTTTTATGGATTCTTCAAAGTAAAAGGAGCCCTGTTTCTGGAAAGATATTTTACTGGAAAATGTTTTAAATCTATTTTTTTCAGTGCTGTGAGATTCACAAACAAAACCACATTCACTTCAGATTTTTTCTAGTATCAAGTCAACAGCAGAGAGGGGACAGAACATGAGAGGAAAGAGAATTTGGGAACAGTTTTCAGCAAAGGTCCCTGACTGGATCACTGGGGGTCACCGGTGGACTCAGGGAACACTGGTCTGCCTCAGGGTGGCACATGTGTGTTTTTATTACAGAGGTGTAGTAGCTATATTTTAAGTCTGAGTCAAATAGCAAAAAAAAAATCATCTTTACCAGAGTTCACCATAAATGCATCATGAACTGCTTCCATACCGGGCAGGAGGGGTCGCCAAATGATTTGATGAGCATGAAAATTGTGTGAATCATATGCTACGGCCTTCAAAGTTACCACATCTCAAAACCAACTGAACACTTAACTCCGATGTGTTAGACAGCGCTCTCTGCCTCCATCATCAACGCATCAAATGAAGGAATATCATTTAGAAGAAATGCAGTCATCCCTCTTGTAAAGCTCCAGACATGACAATAATGTGCATGTAGTCATTTTGTTTTTTTCCCTTTATTTCATCACTGGTCTGTAGCTGCATGGCTGGACACTGTAAGTGGTAAGTGAGAAAATACTGTATGTTTACTTGTCATTTGGGTGGAGCAACCCTTGAAGTTTTTTGATTAAAGTTAATTGAATGTGTGAAAAACACTGTTATCTTCCAGCTACTGTACAGAGTAGCGGTAAAACTCTAATAATACCACAGATAATGTCAGCTAATCTGACGATAGAGACCCTCATTACGAGACTGCTTGGTTTTTCTCCTCCATTTTTCAGTTGTGTGCCAAACAGGTGCCTATCAGATCACCAGCAGCTTCCCCCAATGTGGCCACTGAAGGTCCCAAAACACACAACCACATACAGTGATTTTATACAAATGAAACAAGCCTCCAGAGGAACGGAGGAAAACACTCTGAAATAGCGTTTCTTACCTACAGTGTATCTGTTATGGTATAATGACAAAGACGCTGAAATCCCCATGAGCAATAATGCATTCCCAGATGAAGATGAAACCACGGCACAGGTGAACCCGTCCCTCTGATTATTTGCTGACTATTTGCTCTGTGCATGCAGCATACTGCAGTGTCATTCTCCTGATTTCAGGTGTTTATTTTCTCGTCCTCTTTTCTCTCACAAGCTCATTCGTGCCAAATGATTTGTGATAACAGCACTGAAGATGGAGTTAAAATTGTACTATCTTTGGGGACGTGTCGCTAACATCGTCTTTAAAACAGAAAAAAGTAGGCCTACTTGTACTGTTTAAGGTACCACAGTTGCGTATTGCATCAGACTGCTGAATGAAATCAGCCACATTTAGAATGTGCTGAACAATTATTATTGCCGCTCTTAACACTCATTTCTGCTAATTCTGCTAATTCCTGCCTATTAAGAAGCTGATACTGTTTCTGACGTGGGCATCAGACACAGGGGTGTGTTAATCTGTCGGAAAACATCGCCGTGGTGCAATATCTAGATACTAACCAAGTCGAGCTCAGGTGATTAACTCCACACTGATAAGACAGATAAGGTTCATAAAACCGTTACACTCTCAGAGTGCCAATAACAGCTCTGATGACTGTGCTGCATTCAGCGTCTTGTTGAGGAGGTGTGGATAGTTTTCATTCATAATAACATCCAAGAATAGCCTGCTGTATCATTCACAATGAAGTGTCATTAAATGTCGGTAAACAAAGAACAAGGTGCACCGCTGAGGGCGTAGGTGAAGGACAAAATACAAAGAGCACATAATGTCACACAGCAGAATATAATGCAATCATTTTTCCTGTATATCTAAATTGTACAAAAGTTGATATATTCCTATAAAATCAAAGCACATGAACAAGCTATATGAAAGAGCCATAAAAGATAAACAGAGGACTTAGTGTTTTGAACAGTTGACCTTGTTCCAGATGTGGCCAGTTTACCACATAGTTAATTACATGCTTTAAGTCGCAAGGAAGTCATATTGTCACAGTAAAAATATCTGAAGATTACAGCTTTTTTTTTTTTTTAAGCAAGAAGGCCAAAGTACATGCAGAGCATTTAAGGATATAATTTATTGGACAAGACTTACATAATCTCATATTTCAGAAGACGGATAAGGGAAAAAAAAAGGTATAATGAAAGAAAAACATATAGAACCACACAAAAAAATAAAGTATAACTATTACACAGCCACTTAAGACCACTTCATTTTCTAAATAACTATAACTACATGAAAGATAATGATAAAGCTGATAAAATCTTTTTCATTCCAAACTGTGTTAATGTTTGTGTCCTGCCATGCTGTGCACATGTGCACCAACTTCCAGGTGCATGAACACAGGATTATGGAGTATCTTGTGACTTCTGCACTGCGCTGTGTCAAAGAAACATGTTGTGCAACACTTCAACATTTAATCACATGGACTGTCTCACGCTGCAGGCTCACTGCCAGCTGTCGCGATGACTAAGTGTCCATCAGAAATGAATCCCTTACATGGACACGGGCACATGGCCTGCTTGAAAGCTATTGAGATACTATTGCTTTTATTTATTTATTTATTTAAGTGAGGAGTCTAGTTATTGTTTGCAATGAATTCATAATTAAAACATAATGTTCTGCTGTAAAATGCTCAGGAGTTCATTTGTAATATTGCTTGTTTCAGTGCGGCTATCAGTGATAGATTTGGACTAGAATTGGTAAGATGCATATATTTTTTTTCACTTTCACAGCATGGGTGAAAGGCAGCATGTGCACAGGATTTACTTAAAATATCACATGATTGTATTTGTGTTTTTTATGTCTATATTATATTTTATGTCTATATTTTGTCAAGACTCAGAATTCAGACCTTGCTGTTGTTTGACTGCAAACTACTGAATACTTTAAACCTTTTTCATCACTTTTCAAAAACATACAGGTTAAAATAAAATGAAATAAATTAGAATAAATACATATTGTATAATTGTTGGTAATAGCAGTAGTAGCAGCCTTGCATGTATATTACAATTTGCATTTTGCAAAAAATATCATTCAGTAGTACATTTGGAGTAAATGTATCTTTACCTTTGATTAAGTATGTATGCAGTATTATGCTTAAACTACCACTGAGTAAGACACCTGCAATTGTTCCTCCTCCTGACTCCACTGAGCAGAAGCAACATCTACCAAACATCTAAAATTAATTCATTAATCTAAAACCACAATCAAGGTCTTTTCCGTCTGACCAGAGATTAATACTGTGTTAATATACAACCAAGAGGGCAGGAACATCCCAGCCACCTCCCCTTATGTCTGCAGAGGCAAAGACTCACACACCTTCAGCTGCAGCTACATCTGTTGGTACTCAAACTTGGTAAGAGGATTTATTCATGTCTAAGCAAGTCTACAACTGTCCCTGAACAGGTACCAAAGAGATCAAACTACAAGCCTCCTTAAATACCTCTTGCCTGATACTGGTGTGACTCAAATAAAGAAGAAACAAGTGGGTTGAATGATCATGAACGTGAAGAAGCGGCTGTGGTCCATGGTCCATATGGCTCTGCCTATTGTGGGACTTGCACTGACCTGCATGGGGGTCTACCTGATGTCCCTGCAGACAAAGAACGGGAACACGTGGAGTGACATCCCTGCCTACATCATGATTCTGTCCGGCTTCCTGGTTGTGCTCATCGGAATCTTTTGGACCATCTGCCGCTGCGCGAGGAGCAAGATGTACCAGAGAGGAAGGCATGAACAGCACATCCAGGTCTACACTATAGAAAGGTAAGACCACCTGTGACCACAGATGCGCTTGAAAAAGAGAAACCATGGGGATAGCGGAAAAACTGCCGATTGATTTGTATTGAAACACCGAATTACACTGCACCTCAGCAAGCTTTGCAGGAATCATTGTAAATACATGGAGAATGTTTGGGAAATGACGTGGCTTTGTAACAATATTGCAAAATAGCTCCGATAACTATTGAAATAAATATCAAACTAGTTAAGTAGTTATTCAACCTCACTGCACAAATGAATGCTGTGAGTGACTGTCTTGGTCAAATAACACTTAAACCAAGCAAAGCTAATGTCCCTTATGTATTTTATGTCTTTTCCTCTGCAGACCGAACTCCTTCCCTCCATCGTATGAAGAGTCCCAAGGAAGCCAGCCGTGTCCTGACACAGCCCCTGAGTTCGTGGTTGTGGTTGATGGGGTGGATGTGGTGGTGAGCCTCGCTCCTCCTCTGTACAGCCAGGACAGCTCGGAGGCTCCAGACTGCATGTGGAGCTGGGAGCAGCCTCCTCCGTACAGTCAGGTAGCGCGTCTTCCTCAGCAGGGGGAGGTGCGCACAGACGAGAGGAGGGAGGCCTCGTCCGGACACTGAAGGACGAGGCTTTTTCCTGCCTAACCGGCGGAGAGGAAAGGGATGAATGGAGATCGCTGATTGACATTATTTCCTGACCAAGCTAAATGGGAGATATCTCCAAACGTGGTTGGATCGCTTCCAAATCATGCACCACAGGGACGTGTGTCATCTGCGTCCGCACCCAGCGCTCTACCTGTGGACTGTAATGTCTGTGCTGACCCTGGCCTGTGTTAGCCCAGAGGTCTTCAAAGAGGCACGACCTGTCAGGTTAAACTGTTTTCATGTCGATGTTGCTCTAATGGTTTTGTCTCTGGCTTCCTAAAGCAAGGATGAGCTGCACATTTCAGCTACAAAACTGCTTGTGTGTTGCAACAGCTAACTGAGGACAGTATTAATCCAGTTAGATCCATGGATGTCTGAACTGACGAGCAGCACTTCGTGTAGTTTTACTTGCGCAGTAGCTGTAGTTCGTACACTATTCAAATCAAACACTCCTGTATGTTTGCAAGTATAATAAAATTGGAGTGAGTGATAGTACCCCTGTTCAAGGGTGATTTGTGTTAAGGAATAAAAATATCATGTCATTATCCTGCAGTGCTTCTGTTGAATGTTTATTTCTCAATATATAGTCAACACTTGGTGGACTAGTTTTGTGTTGTAAATCATGACAGTGTCTTCTCACACTGCTCAAGACATCTCAGAGCAATACTTGTTCAGAAGTCTTTGTTCAAGGACTTGTTGAATTACACAAAATCAAGTGAGTTGAAGGTAAATGAAAGAAGTGAGACAGAAACAACATGCAACAACATCTTGGACCCTTATTGGCCAACACAAATACTAGGTGCTCTTTTTTTGTTTGATTTTATACGACACAGGTTGAAAACCTCTTTCATAAGGCAGATTTGGCAGCATAAAAAGTTGCAGACAACACAATACAAAATAAAAAAAAAACAAAAACATAATTATATCAGAAAAGTGTGAAATACATTTGCATGTTATATACAAAAATATAAACCCAATATTTTTGTTCTCGCTCCCACAGAAGTCTTATTTTGCTCAAATTTTGTTCACAAATTTCTTACAATCTGTCCTTCAGGACATACTTCTCCTTTGCCAAGATAGTCAGCCCACCTGACAGTTGTTACCTATCAAGGTGCTGATTAAACACCATGATTACTGCACAGGTGTGTCTTGCACCAGTCATAATAAAAGACCACTCTAAAATGTGCGGTTTAGCACACAACACAATACCACTGATGCTGCAGATTTTGAGGGAGTGTGCAATTCGCATGCTGCCTGCAGGAATGGCCACCACAGCCACCCGAACAGCTGATGAAAACAAAAAAAAAAACACAAATCTGTAGCCTTAGTCATGTGAAATCCATAGTTCAGTGCCTAATAAATGTTTTGTTTTATCAAGATAAAACTGCACATTCCAGAGTGGCATGTTCTCTTTGACTAGCCCAAGATACACCTGTGCAGCAGTCATGCTGTTTAAGCGTCTTGATATGCCTCATCTGTCAGGCGGACTGACTATATTGGCAAAGGAGAAGTGCTCACTAACATGGATTTTAACAGATTTGTGCACAAAATTAGAAAAAAATAAGACTTTGTGAGCAGAGAAAAATAATCTCAGAGCTTTTATTTCAACTCCTGAAAAATGGGAGCAAAAACAAATGTGTTGCCTTAGTATTTTTGTTCAGTTTCTAATGAAAGTCTGCTCAGAATGGCTTTATGAGCAGAAATAGTTAGAGGGGTTACTTTGGATATGAACTAAAAATTATTTGCAACTGTGCCGGTGGTTCATTGAGTATATCATTATAGTGTATTCATATACTATGGTTCTGACCACGGCCAATAATGTCTTTGACTTGAGTGTCTTTGCAGTTCACCACAATAAAGATACAGGTGGAGCAACAATGTCCTGCAACTTCGCCACTTGTTCATTTCTGTGCACCTTCTAAAAATGAAAAGGGTGGATCTTAATTGCTTTGAAGTGCTTTGAAGATACGCATTCATCTAATCATGCCCCTACCTATTAGACGCTTACCTCTGACATGTGAACAGTTTCAGCTGAAACCTAAACCGATAAGTGTCAGTGATCCTCATCCAACCTCCGAAATAACCTCTGACATTATAAAACAGTTGGATGGGGCAATAACCTGTAATGGCTGACAGGTAATGTCTGGCTGACTGAGCGAACACATCCTTACGGATATCCACTGGCATATCCTCAACTCATAATGACGGCAATCAGCGTGTTTATGAGTTCCTACTCTGCGTGTCTCATTCAGGCCGTGTAAAGATCAACCCTCTTCATTTCTTATCTCAACACAACAGCTTCAACACATTTCACACTTGGTTCAAAAGCAGGTGCTGCGCTCAGCAAACAAAAGCCTCCTTTTCCTCAAGGATGTTCAATCACCACATGATATATAGTACCAGCACAACACAGTGCTCTTAATTATGAAGAATTTGTTTAATTAAAATCCAAAAATGCCTAAGGGCAACATACAGTATCTCACACTGATGTATTTTTATTTTTCCCCATCAGACCTGTCCGATTCAATTAAGAAAGGCAAGTACTACACACAAAAAGTTTATTGGGATTAAAAAAAAAAAGAAGTAATATATTCAAATACGGTTATACACATTCCCAAAGGCCTAAACTGATCAAATAAAAGGCAAGGCCTAATAAGTAAACAATTCTGCAATACATTTATTTTTCATCTGCAACCCAACCACCAGAATAAATGTTGGCCTTGTACATTTCTGCAAACCACAGATTTGTTGAAACTTTTCACTTCTTTACCTTCAAACTTAACATTTCTTCACATTTAAGTTTTAAACTTTATGTTTTGGCAATGCTGTGGTTGAGGCCTGCTTAGGTTTAGGCACAAATACCACTTGGTTAGAGTTAGGAAAAGATCATGTTTTGGCTTAATATACCCAGTTTTGTCACAAGAAATGGACTCCGTCGTCTCACCAAGCTGTCACAACACTGTTGTGCAAACGAAACGTACAAATTTAACATGTACGTGTTTTGCAGAAACATTCAATGTCGCATTTTATTCAGCGACTGGGCTGTTTCCGTTACCTGTTACTTCATTTGCTATGGTGTTATTTTTCACTCTGAATGCTCTGTCCTTAGGTAGTAAACATAAGTCAAGACATGCACTGACATTAAATCAAACATGAACTAATTGCAGTTCACTTCACTGATATATGAATTAGCCTGTTTTATTTTACACTGAGACAACAGTTCGATTACTTCGGTATGAAATGGTTGAAAAAACAAAACACTGTGACATACAGTATATGAGAGGGCAGCTACAAGCAATATGAAAAGTGAACACTGTACTGTTTTACAAAAACAGCGTAGTGAATTAAAAAATCTCTCTCTTCGGCTCCTGCAGTCAATAAATCTTGATAAAAGCAAGCTGCAAACATTAACAGTCACTTTCAAAATATGTCTGCTGTTCACATATTTTTCACTATTTATCCATGGCAATAATTAAATAGCCTCCCTGGTTTAGACACTGAATAATCTGAAGTTTTCCATTGCTGACAGATGATAGTGGTCAATAAACAATAGTCAGAACAGTGTGAAACATTAACTTTGGTTTTGAGAGATAAAGCACCCTCAGCTTAGTCATCATTTAACGGAAAATGAAACATGAGAGTGAAGCCACAGAGAGTGGGTTTTAAAAAAAAAGGCAAATAAGCACAGGAAAGAGTATTTTGAAGGTATTTTTCTTTGTGTGAGCAGGTAGATGCATGTGTGTGTGTGTGTGTGTGTGTGTGTGTGTGTGTGGTGTGTGCGCGTGGTTGCTCATGTGATGACGTTGGGGCCGCGGCGCCCTGTCCTCTCGTGGATGTTGGAGATCTTCAGGGCGATGGCAATGAGAGGACCCAGCACCACCTGCACGAAACAGTCAGCAGTCAAGATTCAATGAGATCTTCTGAATCATGCAGGAGGGAAAGTTTGGAGTTTGGAGGACAACAAATGTGTTTCTAATCTTTGAGGTTTCACCCATCAGGCTCCTCAGTGTTTTAGCTGTGACCACCTGCTGGCGTACAATAAACCTCTGTCAGTGCGTAACACTCATAAATCTTTAATCCCATCAAAATCTCATAAATCTTTACTGTTTATGACCTTGAAACCTGTAGTATCACTGTGAGTTTCTATGAGTTCAGGTCAGCTGGTTAGTCAGGAGTCTTTTCTGCATATTGTCTCTGTTGCTTTGTGTTCTTTTGCACTGCTTCTATGAAATTACTCCCCAGCACAGCTCAATCACTCATAACTATGAGACACTGTCCTCACAGTGAAGCTGTCACAAGTACATCTTCAAGTAGACATCGACCTGGTCTTTCTTTTCTTGTGCAAGGCAGCCATGCATGGTGGATATCATGTGAGTTTGGGGCTCAAAAACATGATGCAGATAAACTGATAGCTCAGCGGTTTCCAGAGCAGATAACCTTGTTTAATGTGTGTCAACCGAGCCCTACAAAAACCGTGTCAACATGGATGTCAGGAGCATTTTACAGAGGCTTTAGTCCAGTTAGTCATTCATACAATTTGTACAATGGGAACACTGTGGTGTAATAAAGAAATTGTGTGAGGGAGTGCTGAGTTGCTTCATGACAGGTGTATAACCTGAGCAATGAAGAGCAAAACGTCTTGTTTAACATGTCTTAAACTTACATGCACATATTCTGGAGACTGAAATAAGACTTAGAATAAACAACAGGATGTTTATACAGCCTGTAAAGCACAGTATATTAATATTTTTGCACTGCTAGTGTGCACTAACATTGCATGAGAATGATTGATTCAGGAGTTATGTCTTATTGTATTGTTTTTAACCCTTTGCTGCACGGGGTCGTATGATGGAGTAGAACATAGCACCACATTTTATATCGTGTACAGTAAGGATGCAAACATAACTACAGTGTAAAACCACATGAAACACTGAAAAAGAGGATTCTAATGATGTCACGTAGCAGACAGCCTGAGTATAGGAAAGTATATTATGCAGTACCTTGAACCAAGCATAATAAGCATGTCTAATCATGTGCATGTCATGTCTGGTGATTCATACAGCAGCGGGTTAAGGGGCAGAATGATTATGAATTGAATTTATGATCTAATATAAATGATAGATTCAAAGAGTTCGGTATAGGTCACACAACAGGGACAAGGAAAATATGACAATGTTAAACATGCTTGATGAATGAATCCACTTTTCCTGAGGACAGAAACTGGGACTCTTTGGATTTATGATACCACTTTGATACTAAATCAATACACAATCAGGGGATGGCTGTGCTGTCCTGTATGTCTGAAATTCTTGCACCTGAGTAAAGTTGAAATTGTAGCTCATATGCTCAAATGCAATCAACTTTCATGCTCAAGTTTGCATTTTTATAGCTCCGCAAGCTGAAGACATCATTGGGATTATCAGTCTTGGTGAAAGCACACATGTTTGGTGAAGTTGTACGGTCGAGTGGCCAAATCTAAATAAGGCTGCTTAGCAATCATGACTGCGGCTTTACAACCCCTGGGTATGGTTAAAGTACACTGCCTTTTCCAATATCCATTACAACGTGAGAGGCTAGTGTTGCTAATCGCTCCAAAGTCTACAGGTCATTCAACTTCAATAATGCCACATGAAGCTGCATTAGGCACCATTATTGCATGATCGTGAAATGGCATTTCACCATCATAGCAAAGGCTGTATTGCAACTCCCATAGCTACAAAGATCAATGTATTTTCTTCTTGCTTTTCAATCTAATACGAACCACAATTTAAACTGATATATCTATATATCCAACAGAATATAATATATAGAAGAGAGAACACTGTCTCATCATAAAACATTACTCCTGTCCCGGTACTGTCTGATATCAGTCAATAAACATTAGATTTTATCTGTGTTATGGTGACTAAACTGACAGAATGCTGCATTATCAGATTAGTTCTGAATGAGTGAACGTTTCAGGCCATAACATTGTAAAGTGGCAGAGCCCTGCTCGACGCTTCCACAGAAAACAAAAACAGAGGCGGACGTGCTCCACGTGCACGCACAGAGTCAGATTAAATCCTGCAGACACACCATCACACTCCCTCTGTACCTGTGTCTCTCTGCTCTGTCTCTCAGGGTCTCTCTCGAAGCTCTCGGCGTAAATGCGGATGGTGGCACCCGTCCCGCCACCGCTCCCGCTCATCCGATACACCAGGCGGGCCGCGTCAGTGAAGACGATCCTTAAACCCTGGAAACATACAAACCATCATTTTCACTTTAACTATTCATGTTTTGTTTTCATTTAGCGATTTGCTTTCTCTTCACTCAACTGTCACAAACAGCTAAAAAAGGCCAGCCAGTACCAAATATTTCTATATTTCTATCAGATATTATGTTTAGAATAATATACAATGCAGAAAAGCAACTCCTTTAAATTCCAAAGCAAAAGTTTTTGTCACGTCTGCTTGATAAACTATCAAAATGACTAATGTAGAAAAATCCTATTAGCACTGCATAATAAAGTAAATTTACAACTTCATTTTACACACAGCATAAAAATCCACGATGAGCTTCATCAAACAACATCAATCTTTTAGTATCTGATTATGAAGTGTTAAAAGTTTATCTGCTTCTATAATTTAAATGGGGTACTTAATTATTCATTATTTTCCAATCATGCAAATTAGCCATAATGGTCGTATAATACAGAAAAAAATGGTTATGGAGTCAGTAAAAAAGGAAAATCTGTAGAAAAGGTACCAGTTCTTTAATATGTAGTAACCAGGAACATCCACTAGATGTCACTATCATTGTGTTTTAGGATTCCTTTACGATCTGTGAAACCTTGCATCCTCCTTAGTACTGTCTATAAAGTTACATAAGGTCATAACCACTCCAGTACTTCAATGTTATTCCAAGAAACTTTATGAACTCCAGCTGAATTGATTTCAAGCTTGACGATTTTGTTCTGTAGCTCATAAAGGTTTTATTTCCTTAAGTTTCTGACAGCGAAGAACAATTTCTTAACGGCAAAAAATAATAACAAAAAAACCTTTTTAAAGACCTCAACAGCCTCCACTGTCAACACTTTGAACTTAATCTCTACATTTTTAGGGAAAAACAGGATATTGTTGCATCAACTACAACTCTCTCTGTCTGACGTAAGGAAGATAAGAGTCTTTGACGAATGGATGTGTGATGACTCTTATCTGTCCTAAATTCCACAGCGCCTCTTCCCTCATCCCATTAGAGCAAAAGTCAAGCTCAAGGGGAAAGACAGCACTATGTTTTGAGAGAATACAAGGAGCATGAATAAGAGAAATGTCCCAGTGGTTTTATTGAAACACACCCCAGACACACTGTACATGTCATGTGATCACCTTGACGGACTCTGCTGTAATTGCCCAAAGCAGTGCTGTCAAAACATTCACTATCATAGGATTAAGGAGTATTATAGGAATTATAGGAGTAAAAAGTCAAGTGGGTGCCCTGCCCAGGAACCCTCTCTCGGACCAATAGCTGTTAACCTCTTCAAAGAGTGACTCAGCTCCATCGTTTATAGACTGTGGTAATAAAAAGCAAAGTTACTCTGGTCCACTCGCCTTCCTCCTAATCTGACTTTGGCTCTGGAGTTTAAGCCCGGGTGAGGAGGGACAGCGATAATAAGAGATGTCCGTCCGCCTGTCTGTCTCTCTGTCTTTTTGTGAGTGTGTCAGCTCATCTCTAACAATAGAGCAGCAGTTATCAGGAGGCTGACTAATGCCTGTAAAAAACAATGTCGGCTGCAAAGCTCAGGGGCCTTGAGTGGAGTGCATACCAGCCACAGTGTGTCGGTCTGTCTAACTGTGCAAAGGCAAAACGTAGCCAAATTTTTGTTCAAAATTGAGTAAGACCAAGAACCTGAACTTGACTTCTTGACAGCTGCTTTATTAGATAAAAATATTTTAGCACAGATATGTATAATTTCAATGAAAACTGAATTCTGGCTGTGTAATTATTTGGCAACTGCACTGCTCCTGAGAGAGCACGCCAAGCTAGCTAATGTTACTTAACGCTAGCTAGCAAGAACACTATAGCTGGCTAGCAAGCTCGCAAGGGTTAGCAGCGACTGAACTATAGTTTTAGTGACATATTTACATTTTTATTATTTTATATTTATATCATATCGTATGAATAGCAATTGTGGACGGATTCATTTCATTTCAATAAGATATGGACTGTAAATAATCAAAACATCATTCACTTTCTCAGCAACTTTAAATGGATAGGAAAGCTGAACACATATTTTCCAAAAATGACCCAAAAACATAAGAGCAGTATCTGCATATGGGTATTCTTTAGGCTCTATGGCAATGGTTTATATTCTTGTATTCATCTATCCATTCGTCTACCCGCTATCTATCTGTCTGAAATATGCAGACAATGCAGAATGAATTCAGTAGTCGACTACAAAAGGCTGCCATGCCTCCGCTGTGTAAATCCCTCATACCCTACGTGTGTGTGTGTGTGTGTGTGTGTGTGTGTGTGTGTGTGTGTGTGTGTGTGTGTGTGTGTGTGTTTGTATGTGCCAACTTATCCCCCTTCAAACACACTTGCAGTGGAGAGACAGCAAGTGAGACGACAGCTGATATAATTCTGTCCTGGGAGGAATGTGTGCTGTAATAACACACACTGGGGCGACTGGGATGCTGAGGATTTGCCAGTGAGGTTAAATGACATTCTGGGGTGACTGACTAACTAGCTGTGGGGCTGCTGTAACCATGGTAACACAGTGGAGTAATTCACAGCGGGACAGCGAGACCTTTAGCGCTGTTAAGGTACATGAGGTGAAGTGTACCGACAAATTGTAGGCACAACCTTGCCACCAAACACAGGTGTGAACACGTGCAGGCCGTGCAAGCATGTGCACGTGTTCACACTTATGCACAGGGACAACTGACAGATAGCAGTGTGTGTGTGTGTGTGTGTGTATGTGGTATTAGGTGGGGCAGAGGCAAAGAAGTGTCGACGCCAGCGATGAGTTTCCACACATTTCTGGGCAGAAGAGGGAGTCAGCTGGGTAAACTTCACAGAGATTGAGGGGGAGGAGAGGAGGGAGGGCGGTGGAGGACTGGGAGTAGGTTAACCGAGCGAGGTTAGCTTCCTTCGGTGTGTGTAGGGACATGTGCGCTGTATGTAATGTGTGTGCGTGCATATGTTTATGGTTTGAAGATGGAAGATAGACTTTCATGTCTAAACACGGAACCTCTCTAATGAGACATCACTGAAGCCTAGTGGGTGGTCTCGCTCGCAAAAAGGCTGATGAGTGAGTACATGACTGCTAGAGAAGGTGTTGGTGTGATTGGGTGTACATTCGGACGATGTCTTTGGGCTGATCCCATGAGAACTGCTACATAGGCTTATCTCCCCATTCAATACTACCACAGTACTTGGGTGCTGATTCAAATATATACTGTGATTCTTAAGTATTGAGATTCAATATGGTGATTTATTGCAATCACTTTTTTAACAATAGATCATGTGAAAAAGTTGAATTATAAACTTCTATAAACTGTAGATCATAAGTCATATTTCGAAAAACAATACACAAAACATGTCTTTCTTTAAGCAGCATCATTGCTATATGACCTATAAAAGTGGTAAATAAAATACTTTTTGAAGTAAATGCCTACATTTAGCTGTTCCTGTTCATATCAAAATGAAAAGAGCCCCTGAAAAGTGTTCAAAAACAACCGTCCTTTCCAAAAACCTGGACTTGTCTTCTTATAAAAGTGGTGGATGAATGTCTCCACCTAGTGGTGGCTCTATCTGGGGAAAAAAAAAAACCCATTTAAGTTTGAGTTTTGACCCTTTGAAGTTGCTGTAGCTAGTTGGTGCATAGTGTTGAAGCTGCACAGTCACAGATTGAGTTAGCGATGTCCAGTCAGCAGTTATTGGCTGCTTGCCTGTAAGCATGAGCACACATGCCGTTAGCATTGAACAGACTAAACACTATAGATCACATAATTGGGAATCAAACACATTTGAACTTTTACTCATAAAAATTAATTAGAAATGAGTAAATCTAAAAGAAAAAGAAAGATCTAGATTTACGTTCTTTTGGACGCTTAGGCATTAGAAAGAGCTGCAGTAGAAAGAGCAGCCATAACTGTTAAGTCTATCTATATGCCATGTCATGTCCACATTTATTTTCCTTTCAAGTTTTGAAACTATTATGGATGTAAATCTCCTTTTTCACTCCCCTGATTTTACTGCAAATCCTGTAACATAAAACACAGAAAAGAAAGAGAAATTCTTCTCTTCTCTTCGCCCACACTGACCTGGTTTCGAGCCACTGTTCCATCCACGGGGTCGATGTACTCAAAGTTGTCGGCCCTCTCCACGCTGTATATGTGGTCTCCTACGGCAAACTTCTGGCTGGTGAATGCTTTGTCTGAGATTACCGCCTCCAGATCCCTCATCAGGTAAAAGGCGGCACGTGGGTCCAGACCTTCATAGTCAAACCTGACAAACACCGACACACAAACACATAAATGCAATGTAACCATGGCTTATGTTGGAACACAGTGAGAGGAGATAAACGCAATAAGGCAATTTATGGTATTACAGTGATGCTTAAAATGGCCCTAAACTGCAAGAGACGAGAGGTCTGTCAGGGTGATTGGTTGATTTTCCTCAAAATGAGGACAGATGTTTACGTTTAAAGGACTTTTTGAGTTCTGGTCCTTGGCCTGTCCTGTATGTCCTCTCCATCTACATGTTGTGGGAAATCTGCATTAGATTAGGAAACCTCTCTGTGGGAACATGAAAAGCTGCAGCAACTGTCAGTGGGAACATTGACTGCAGTAACTATCTGTGACTCTCACAAGGGAGAGGTTAAAATAAGAACAAGTGACAACCAGTGAGGAGGAGGAGAGGAGAAATAGATGAAGGTGAAGGCCTGGGAGACATATTTGGCTTTGGTGGGGGTTCGAGGGATTGCGACTTTTGGGAAAAGAGAGTCCCAGAGCTTGTAGATTTAAATAAATTGAGGATATAATGGCTTAGGAAAGTGGCTCTGTGCTTAAAACAAGAACAGACCAATAAAGAGATAAATGATGGCCTCTGATCAAATGCATTATGAATGCACAGCTGCACATTCACATTATTTAGTCCTTTTACCTGCAGAAGTAGTTACGTCCAAACTTGGCCCAGTGTTCTCTGACAATCTGCTCCACACCCTGTTTCCTGGCGGCCATGATGGACAACCACGCCAACACCGACCACAAGCCGTCTTTCTCACGAATGTGGTCTGAACCTGGGGGAGAAAGACAACACCAAAAATACTACAACTCTTCATAAACTTCTCACACTTTAATGAGCTGAACCGAGGAGATGAGAGATGACATATAGCTACAACACAACTCTGCTATGTGGCTAACTTTAGGTAGCTTATCTTAGCACAAATGCTGGAAACAAGGGGAAGTAAGTAGCCTGGCTCTATCCAAGTCACTGCTCCGAGCTGAGAAATAGTCCAGCATATAACATCCCATAGCTCAAAGCAAAAATAATGCAATAGTTAGGGAGCATAGACAGGCAACCATTTTTTATCTTTGGAAACAGGCAGGTTAGCTGTTTCACCCTGTTTCCATTCTTCATGCTAAGCTAAGCTAACCATCTCCTGGCTCCAGCTCCATACTTAACAGACAGATATGGAAGCGGTATCAATATTTTAATCCAGGGAAAAACCCCAATAACAGAGCTGGATTCTTAACATTTTTGTCCACAGAATGATGTATTGATCCACAAGTTACAAAAGACGTCAATTTAGCTCAGTATTCAACTCTCCTGCATGCAACAGAATGTCAGGAAGAGTGATCGGGATCGGAAATGCATAACTAATGTCTCCTGCTCCGCGCCCTAAAAGACACACATGCACACAAAGAGAGGAAAGGTTCACACCCTTGTTCAGCCTCCTTCACTGGGGAGCCATCTGTCTGTGCTCCAAAACAGCTGCATAGTAAAGGTATCGGTTAAAGGGACACTTTGACATTTGAATATGATGGAATGTGTTTGTAATGTTTCCAGGGCGGCGCTTGGAGCAGAAAATGGACTCAACTGTGAGGGATTACTTTAAGTTACGCGGACACTTATTTTGATGGTATCATTATGTGCATTTTATAGCAAACACATATCTTGGCTTTTGTTTTCTCCCATCAAACTCTGAGAGGAAGACTTGTACTTCCTCGCTCTGTGTCCGGCTCTGGCAGCATACGGCTGTTAGGAAACTGACAGTTATTATTTAATCCCTGACTTGCTGCCCGTCCTCCTTTGTCCCATTCTCTGACACAGAAAGACACAGAGGGGTCACTTGGTAAAATGTGCAAATTTAATTATTATACCACCAAAGCTCAATCAGCTCTCATCTACACTGTAAAATATGTCAGAATTACAGCTTCTCCTCTCAGCTCAACTCAAACCTATCCTCGCTGGTTGAGAAATATTACAATCCAGATTCCAAAGAAGTTGGGACACTGTACGGATGATATTTAGCTAATCCTCTTTGACATATACTCAACTGAAAACAGTACAAAGACAATATATTAATGTTTTACCTCATCAGCTTCATTGATTTTTTTAAATATATGCTTATTCTGAATTTGATGCACCAACATGTTTCAAACAAGTTGGGACAGGAGCAGCAAAAGACTGAGAAAGTGATGGAATGCTCCAAAAACACCTGTTTGGAACATTCCACAGGTAATCAGGTTGATTGGTAACAGGTGATAGCATCATGATGAAAGGGGCATCCTGGAAAGGCAAAACCTGCAAAGCAAAGTTTGCCAGTTCTGGCCAAATTAACACTAAACACTTAATTCATGCTGTGTGTGTGTGTGTGTGTGTGTGTGTGTGTGTGTGTGTGTGTGTGTGTGTGTGTGTGTGTGTGTTTGTGTGTGTGTGAGAGAGAGAGAGAGAGAGAGAGAGAGAGAAAGTGTGTTAGAGTTAGCAAAGAGCAGGAGTGGTGTACAGCTCTGATGATTTACTACTCAGGGCTCTCTGAGCTTTTGGCCTTACATGGATAGACAACGAGTGAGCTCCTGTGGTCCTCTGTGCTCTCTGCATCTCTGCTCCTTCCACTGCTCTCCTCCTCGTCAATACTTCTCATATTTGGACTCTTCAAACTCCCACTGCTCTCTTTCCTACACACTTCTCTTCTCTACTCTCTTGTTCACACCTGCTAACATTTTTCTTCCCACTTTGAGCTTTTCCTTCCTTGTTCCCTCTTTTTTTTAAAAGGTTCAACATCATCTTCCATTAAAACAACGAGTCTGAGAGAAGAAGAAAACCAAAGAAAGATAAAAACTGAAATTGAAATGTGTCAGAGCTGTAAAAAGGAGAGAAAAAGGAGGCAGGAGAAACAGAGAGAGAGATGTAAGTGTATTATTTGTGGATGCACATTGTTTATATTTTCTGACTGTGTATATGTGTGTCTGCTTTTGCATTCATAGAAAACATTGCCACTGGAGGCCCGTCTGCATGTTGTGCTGTGATTCAGGGAGCCCCTGTCTCCTTTTATAGCAGAAGAATGGGGATTATTTACACATGCAGTCAGGGTCACAGCCCTCTCATCTATTACGCGTCTCTGACTGGAGCTACAGGCAGTCAGGATGCTCTGCTTACAACTCAAGACCTGGAACGGGCTGGTGAGTGCATGGAAGAGACGGGAGCAGGAGAATTGTGAGATTTTTCACCTTTAAATGGAAATGGTGATTTCCAAAACACTTGGATGTTATTTTTGTAGTTTAAGTCATCATTCCAATCAGTAATAATAACATTGTACGCTACATATTAATTGATGAGATCTGGCGAAATCACAGAAATTACAGAAACTTGAGCTGTCAGGCTAGTCAAACTTATTTTAAGAGCAAAAAAAAAGCAATCAGTGAAATTATACAATTATTCAATAATGATGTCTGATTCAGGTTTGACCTATTCTACTTACCGTGCCAAGGGCCTAGGTATGGAGGGGGGGGTACAGACTGTAAACCTTTTCAGGCAAATTTGTGATTTTAAGCTGTAGAAATAAAAATGACTTGTCTTGACTGTAGTTGTGCAGTTTTCCTTTGCAATAACAGATTCAGATGGCATTCAGTTGTTGAAAGTGGCTCAACTTTTCCTGCAGCACGCTGCACCGTGTTAACCAGATTCCTGAAGGATACAATTATAGAGTAGTAAAATCCTGTCTCGATTCAAGCTGCCATGCAGTTTGATGGTTTGATACATCAAACTGGGCTTTCTGGGTCGTATTTCATTGTCTCACCTTAAAGGGCCAGTGAGTAGGATTGAGTGGCAGGTGGTGAGATTGCAGATTGCAACCAAGTGAATGCCCCTCCCCTCACCCTCCCCTCCCAAGTGTGTGGCTGTGAGAGGCGTTCTCAAGAGCCAGTATTTGGTTTGTCTGTTTTAGGCTGCTGTAGAAACATGATGGTGCAACATGGCAGACTCTTTGGAGGAGGATCCACTCCCTTTGAAGATATAAAGGGCTCATCTCAGATAATGAAAACACAGTTCAGGTGATTATACACTAATGAGAACACACTTGTGAATATTTTTATTGCATTTCTGCCAGTAGATCCCCATATCTTACACTCTGGTCCTTTATACAAACTTATAAATGCAGACATCTGAACGCTCAGTTACGACCTCTCTTATCATCTGATCGCTTGTGTTTCCTGCCCCATCAGTCTTCACTGCAGTGATATCACCAAGTTCCCAGATCTTTGTAATTACTTTGGTGAGTACAGCCTTATCATAACCAACATTAACGATGGCCGACACTACAAAAATAGGACCCACTTTGGAATAAACCACACTTTCCCTTTAATTTTGCTCAGACTTGCTGTGCGAGTGTTTCAGTGCACAGTCCCTGGTGCATAATCACAGTTAGCAGCAGCTGGCCAGTGCAGTCTTCTAGCAGTGGCCTTGTTTGCAGCAACAACAGTTGCTGCTGAGGGGAGGGGATTTCTCTGTCACACACCCACTCACATTTTCCAAGCCGGTCCAGGGATTCGAATCTGTGACCTTCTCTTCACACACTAAAAGGTTGCTCCTGCCTTGTATCTGTACTCATCTGATGACATTCAACATTGACAAACCTGTGTTGTTTGGATTGTGAGTGAGTGTGCTGTGGCATGATAGATTGTACCTGTCCCAAAGCTCTCCTCCCCGCAGAGGGAACAACGCCCAGAATCCATCAGGTTCCCAAAGTACCTCCAGCCTGTGGGAGTCTCATACAGTGCCAGCTTCATGGCTTTGGCTACCCTACAAACATCAAGAGAGAAAGAGAGAAACAAAAACAAAGCTAGTACTTTATGCTCACAAACACACAGTCTCTTTCTAGTATCTAATGCCAGTCCTTCCCAGTTCTGATATCGAGATACGCTTACAAACAATCCTCTGACCTTTGAAATAAAGCAAACCAAATGCTGTATGACAAGCATAATCTGCCAGCAGCTCATCCAGTAACTTAATAAGGCAAAGGCAGCAAGAACAAAGTGAGTTAACCTTTTAGCTGATGTTTGCTTTGAATCTGAGCCATGTACTCGCATAGGGAGAGGAGGAAAGGGAGTATGTATATGTGTGTATGGCTGTGAATCTAGTGTACGTTGGGGTCCTGGGGATAAAGGTGCTGACAGTGTGGGAGGCCAAAGAAACAGACTAGAGGGGAAAAGAGCAAAGTGGAAGTCTAATAAAACTTTTCAGTACAAATTTAGAGAACAGTAAGAGGCTGGATATGATGGAATTACAGTAATATGATCATGAAGTGAAGCATTTTTAGGAAAGGGTTGACACATTTGGACAAAAATGAAAATAAAAATAAAAATAACGTAATATTAAATAAACTAAATCAGCAGTAATTAAAATAATCAGATCCTGGAACAGAGTACTTTGACAAAGAGCCAAAATCCCACCTCCTCTTTTAGCTAGCGTCTGTTCTATGTTGTACTAGCATCAACTAAGAAGCTGCTCGTGTGCTTTTCTGTCCATATTCTAAACTAAAAGGGTCATTATAAGCGTGACGATTTGCATTCAGTAATAACATACATATGAGTCAGCCATTGGCTCATGGACAAAGTCATCGCTGAGCGTTAAGAACACCGAGATCATGCTCTCATTTTTGTTACTGGAAACTGAAGGTTTTCATGAGGATGTGGGAGAGTTTACATTCTACCATTTCCTGCACAAAGTATACATGGTGGATTTATTAAAGCTTTCCAGCCATTCTGTCATTCACTTTAAAGGCGCTATGATCAAAATTTTTAACATAACAATGGATGAAATGACAACTTACATCTGAAAGGAGTCGCTCTTAGTGTGAAACCCATCGAGAAATAACATCGAACTCTGCAGTTCCCCTCAGTTCTATGGAGCACTTCAACAACTTTCAGCTCATTGTTTAGCTTTTTTTACAGCCCACATCTGTTTTGGTTCACTCTCAACACTCTCATGGCACAGTTTTCAGCAGCAGCAGGCACCTGCTCTCAGCAAAAAAAGCTCTGATAAACCCAATGCTACGCTACCTGTCTGGCACCAAAAGGCAGACAAAGTTAGCAACTAGCTGGTGAACAAAATCCAGCATTTAGCTGCTATGAAGAGACAGATATTTCCCTCAGGAATTGGTGGAGACCAACCACATCGTGATAGGCGCATCGGCGATGCTCATATATCTTGTAAGATTATCCACAAAGAACTAAGCTCACATGCTTTAGCTTTTCAGAACACTGACAAAAAA
Organism: Chaetodon auriga; assembly: GCF_051107435.1. Classification (NCBI taxonomy): domain Eukaryota; kingdom Metazoa; phylum Chordata; class Actinopteri; order Chaetodontiformes; family Chaetodontidae; genus Chaetodon; species Chaetodon auriga. Next base: position 18,022,511 of record NC_135078.1, on the reverse strand, counting down.
CACTTTCTAAAAAAAAAGGCATGTTTCAGAAGCAAGTGAAACAGCAAATAGCAAAGTGAGGGGGAAGGACTTCCTGTTTTGAATAATTTGAGGTTGAATAACAGGATACATTCATAATTGATTAATCCAAACTCAAGCAGTCTCTTTATTAATGCACTGAAAGTTACCATCCCAAGCCTGCTTGCAGAGATATTTCAGTTTGCAGCAAAAATAACTACCCAGTGTCCTCCTCTTCCCCACAGATCACCACTCAACCACATCATCCACACCTCCTCAGTGACCGCTGTAAAACGTAAACACAATTCCCAGGACTCAGCAAAGAATTGCTGACCAAAATATCCATTGCAACAAAACAGTTGTTGCTCCCAAAGAAACAAACATGTAGAACTGTCAGTCTCAAATGCTTGCACTGTGGGATGCTGTAGGAATTTTACAGCGCAATATGTGTGGATGTGGGTGGGCTTCAGGGTTTTTAAGTGGTGGTACACATCCACACAATCAACATGCACATAAATAAACCCCATGGTGCCCTGTGCAGTTGTTTACATGAGGATGGGATAAATTACCAAATAAGAGTAACCAGCTTTATTTCCCCCTGGGGAAGCGAGAGCTGGAACGGAAAGCCTGGCATTCCTGAAAGAAAACAGAAACTCTGGCCTTCTGATGAGCTTTTGACGTTTTAAACGGCACGTCCACGGCCAACATAAGCACTGAAACTGACCCTACCAGTGCTCAGTTTTCAAACCATGTTGCAAAAATGCATGGACAAAACAGTGTGAGAATATTGAGAATCCCATTTTCTCAAGTTTGATGATTGCAGCAGCTGAGCTTTAGCTGAACAACAGCATAAACCCTGGGGTGGAAAAAACACACACACACACACACACACACACACACACACACAAACACAGCCTTCATGCACAGATTAAGACTGAGAGAAACAAGCAAACAAGTTCAGGATTGCCTTTTCTGTACTTATGGTATGACATTCCGCAAACACAGTCAGAGTTAAAGTATTTTCTGGTCAGTACACACAATTGTAGTCAAGCAATGGGGGCAAAAATACCAACATATGCATATTTAAACAGACACAATACCCTGTTTCAGGCCAGCCAGGCTCAGTGGATGCTGCCTCTCTCTCCAAAAGCATTTGCCAAAACCAAAAAATTCTGACAGATGAGTATGATGATGGAGGAATAAACTTGGAAGGTTCCTAATTAGGTCTGTAATCCCTCGTGTGTAGGTGTGACCTCTCAACTGTCAGGCAGCGTTGCGATTGTCCATTTTCTCACACTACTGGTAACAGGAAGAATTTCTCTAAAGAGTCGATGTGTGGTCAGCCACCTTCATCGTATACAATTCATTTTCAAGGCATAAAATCAAACTGCAGCGTTGAGTTTTTAAATCAAGTCAGTTTTCAACACCAGGATTGACAGTATGGAAGCTGGAGAGTGCCGCCAGAATAATTCTTTTTAAGGAGTTAGGAGTCCCAGAGTTACTGTGTTGTATGTTTTTTCTTTTTGCTGTGCAAAACACTGTATTTATTATCCATATTTTATCATGTGCAATTCAATATTTATTTAGGCAACAGTATTTTTCTCATGTATTCATATAGGCTTGTACACATATATATAGTTGAAATGTATATATGCTTAGTTGATTTTTACTTTTTATTCTGTATCCTTTTTTTACGGCTGTAACAATTTAATTTCCCTGGCGTGGGATTAATTAAGTTTTGTTTTATCTTATCTTATCTTAGAAAGTGATTTTTAATCAAGTTTTTTTCCAGTGGCGCACTCTCTATACAACATGTGGTATTTTTGCCAATTTGATAACATAAGATAAAATGAAATTGAAAAAGTCTGTCATGAGAATGATTTTGATGCTTTGCCCCATAAGGTGAAGAGTAGACAGAGATTTCATCAGACTCAGCTATGTCTACCTTCCATCATCTCAAAGCTCAGTTTAATAAACATACACACAAACTGATACACACATTTACAGTCTGACTTCACAATGAACACACACACACACGCACACACTAATCAACCAATATCTCCTTTGTTTTCTCACTGTCTTTATCTCTGTGCATATCTCTCTCGTGCATCAGCAAACACTGGGGAGTAATGCGAGGGATGAGGTCTTTCTACATCTGCAGAGTGAAATATTGCCAGCTTTGGGCCTTGGCTTGATGTTTTACCCAAACATAGCATCCAGTGCCCTCTTTCCTCACCTCCCCCTCTGAAAAGAGCTCAGCCTGGATTTAAAAGCTCGAGACTGGCATTCAGACAAAAAGTGCAGCAAGCTGGAGCTTTACTTGGGCTTGAAATGTGAGTTCATCTTGACCTGAACTGGACAAGACATTAGTTTAATACACTGAAGATGCTGCTATAGTGGCCAATACTGAAAATACTTACTTACTAACACTTAAAGTTGGAGATGATTTCTGAAAATGGTCATAATTGCTATTTACATTGATTTGTGGAATAAGTATCAAAATAGTTCAAAACGGGGCTTTTCCAAAGCTATGTCAAAAATATATTCACTGTCTTATAATATTATATTAGGGGGAAAAGTGAGCTTGTTGTGCCAATGTTTAACTTGGCTACCTTCTGCATCTCGCTTCCTATCAAAATATTGGTGTATCATACAACATTTGAGCCTGATGACAGCATTTCACAGTTTTTCTTAGGAGGTTCTTATTTCAGTTTTTTCAGCATTATAAATGAACTAAAACCTTGGCAACATTGCATGGGAACACAAGTCCAGCCTAACCAAAACTGGTCTGGTATGGTGTTGTTGGGTTCAAACAGAGCAAATGACCAAGGAAGTTGAAACAGACAGCTAACAATGATGGATACATGGTCAAAAGTGGTTGAAGTACAAATGCAAACTTGACCAAACCTACTGAAAAAAATATATTTAAAACATAATAAAAAATAATAATTAAAACATCCTACATACTATTTATTAAGTTTATCATTTCTCATTCTACCAAAACATCATGAAAAACACCCTGTGGTAGTAGCGCATCAAGTCTTACAAGATCATTGGCAGCTATGAGATACTGTACAGTCTTCTGATTGCCTTGGTCATCCTAGTAACCAGCACAACAGCAAAAAAAAAAACAAAAAACAGCACAGCTACAGCTCAACACTAAACATTTGACCCCTCTACTGTGCACTGCTAATCAACGATTCAGTACAAGAACTTGGACTTCATCCTGGTAACAGGAGGCACCCCAGTGGCTCAGCCCTCTTTTCTCCCTACATCCTCCCATCCCTGGAACAGTTAAAGGAGAGGCAGATGTTTCCTTTACCAAAATCTCCCTCCCTCTCTCTCTTCCTCCGACCCCTCCCTTGCTCCCTGCATCAGCCCTCGCTTACAGAATGTGCACTGAGACACACAGAAACTGTCAGTCTACCCAAGAATGAAAGATTTAACACCTGTGACTCCAGCCTCCTGTCCAAACCGTGCACAACAAAATATCCTCAGCTCATCTTACCACGCTCTCTTTCCCTGTTGTTTTCCCTCACTCTCTCTGGACACACACAGCTACATACAGTATACACACCGTCACATTTATCAAGGCTTTTATAACACAGTTTGCTTGACTACGCATAAACACGCAGCAGGGAGGTTTGCTCAGTCTAAACACTCGGCATACAGACACACACACACAGGCTACTCACTCTCCTAAAAAGGCCTACGCTTGGGCCAACTCCAGGGTCCAGCACCACACTGCTAAGTACTTCAACACTTCCTGGAGTTTGTCAAAGATGTGCAGATATGTACATTACATGTCCAGAGAGTAGCAGTGCTGCATTAGGAACTTAAGTGGTGATTATGAAGCTAACAAAGTGACCCTGTCCTGCAACAATGTCAATAATTATCAGTAAGTGCTCATAGGAGAAGTAGGTGTGCTTTGTATAAGACCGCATGCCTTACAGGATGCAGGTGAAATCCAGTTTAACAGGAACAAAATGAAAATCTTATATAATGGAATTTATTGCAGCTCTTCAGAAAGCCAAGAGCATGATATTATCTGTAGTTTAAACATTATCTCTAACAGACATCGTACTGTAAGGTAACTCTAGGTCTTAGCTGATTGCACAACCGCGTTATAGCTTTCAGGAAATTAAATTTATACATCAGGCATCAAAGCAAAAAAGGCAAATGCTGATAACAAAGACAAAGAGAGATGAAAGAGAGATTTTTAGCAGTAACTAATGAAAAGGCCATTTTATCTGCAGTAAGTGTGTTTGAGTGTGTGTGCTCTATGACTGTATGAGAGGTCTACGGCTTGGATTTGTAGTGGGTCATGCGACATTTGTGTGTCTTAGGGCTCAGTCTGTGTGTGTGTGTGTATATGTGTGTGTGTGTGTGTGTGTGTGTGTGTGTGAGAGAGAGAGAGAGAGAGAGAGAGAAACAGAGAGAGAGAGAGAAACAGAGAGAGATGAGGCAAGGAGCCAGTGTGAGCAAAACTCTCAAGCAGCTTTTCAGTGTGATCATTATGATTTAACATCATAAGACACAGCCTGAGGCAAGGAGCTGTGCAACACCACACAACAGTGTCCATGTGATGTGTGTGTATGTGTGTGCATGCACGTCTGAGAGTGTGTGTAGGAGGCTTTACACTAACAAAGACGACCACAAATTGTGTGATATAACATCCCACTTCATATGTCTAAGCATCACTTTTCCTTTGTAACTGTGAAACCCAGAGAGATCAGGATTTGCAGTGAGGTCACTTCCTCAATGTCTGCCAGTGCTAACACATACTAATGCACACACTCACTCACACACACACACATTGAATGTGCATGTACACACAAAGACAAACTTATACAGTGTTACAGGGACTTTCTCTATGGGTCAACCAATGAATCCAGTTCATATGCAACAATTCTAGTTAGTGATACACTGAATGTTCAGTGCAGCCACCATCTCTTCACCAAGGATCATAAACTTAAACCATCAGAGAAATTGGAAATCTTCTAAAAATGTCTGCACACAGTGCCTTTAACCAAGCCGTTTTAGTTGCTGTCCCTCAGCTGCTCTGTTATGGAAGCCCAGGACTGCCAATATTACAATGAAAAATGATTTAATCAAGTTGAACTTTCATGCATAATGTGAACATTGTGCCTAATGTGCTGAAGAAAACCACTAATATTTCCACCACCCCAAAAAACTGCAAAAATAAACTACATGCATAAAGACACACTTTGACAAACACACATCCACACAAACATGCAAACACACACCAGTACAGATGTGCAGACAACCTTCTTCAGAGAGGAGAAACATTTTAAAGGGTGAGGCTGTGATAAAAGTCTGAGAGGAGGTCAAAAACAGGTTTGTTTACACACTTACTGGAGTGGGCAGGTGAAATTAAGAAAAGTTTAAATGCAATGACTCAATGGATTTTGAATAGGTTTTATGGACTCTGTTGATATTTTATGGGGAAAACTACTGAGTGCATGGGCACTGAATCTATATTAGCTCGTTGAAGACAATACTCTGTTGAAATATAGTCTGAACTAACTATAGCTGATCTCTTCTTTGGTCTCTCATTGTATTAAATGACACATTTCCACAGAGCAGCATTCTGCTGAAGCCTCAGTGGGGTGCAGTGCTGGGATCCCTCCTACTGGAACAATGTTAATGGGGATGACTTTAGCTGTGATCACATCCTCTCACTCAACACCCTCTGCTCGGATCTAGTCTTACATAACGGACAATATTTATAGGCTGTGAGTAAATGTGTGGGGGGGGGTTGTGCATATGTGATCTCAGAGTCTTATTCATAGTGGGTGAGTCTTCATCTGAGAGTGGCGTCCCTCTCCAGAGACTGGGCTGCTGCAGGAGTTGGACAGAGGTTGAGGTGGTGTGACAAGAGAAGGCAAAATGCCCCTAGATCTACTGAGAGTGTGTGTGTGTGTGTAGAAGTGTGTTAGTGTGTGTTGTACCTGTCGAGGGCGGTGCTTGTGGCCATACTCCTGGCAAAGCCCTTGGCTCCCAGCTGTCTGAAATAGGGGATGGTGGAGAGATTGGCTGCCATGATGGCCACCGAGTCTGACGGGTTCACAAAGAATCCGTTTTCTCCGAGGATCATGTAGCGGTCCTGAAAATGTGAAGAGAGCTGCAATCAGACTTAACTGAATTGATCAATCTACTAGCTCATTCATCCGTTGTTGTCAAAAAACTATTAAAAACACATCAATAAGTCACACCATTGCACTGGGCGACATGTTCCCTCATTACGATGACCATGGAGACTGTAGACATGTCATCCTGATGCTGTAAATAATCACTAGCTTAACAAAGGTGTATGAATCCGCTGCTGAAAATAGTCCCCAGCAAATGCCCTGTGTACTCTATTTGAATAAAGCTTGCTTAAAACTACAGTGTGCAGCTTTTTTAGGAAACGACTGAGCGCTTTTTAAAAATAAAAAGCTACATATCTGTGACCATATTTTATTGTACATCAGCAGGGATCAATGAGCTTGGAGCTAATTGCAATACACCAGTGGTTCCTCTTGGGACATTTCTGCAATACAGAACGATATCAGACACAAATAAGTCAGTGTATGATTTGCCAACAATCACAATTACTGTTTAGAGTTTGGAAGACATTGATTGAGGTATTTTGTAACAGTGACCCCAACAAAGAAGCATTCACCACCTAAGATTACAACCGCTGGTGCTAATGACTGTGAAGATACTGATCCTGGTGGGAGAAACTGAGCAGATATGACATAATTCTCTTGATGCTATCCTAATTGACTTAGCAAAGGGTGTGTGCGTGTGTGTGTGTGTGTGTGTGTGTGTGTGTGTGTGTGTGTGTGTGTGTGTGTATACAGTAGAAATGACTAATGGATGACATTGTGGAAAAAGTGAGCTGCTAGTTGGATCATCATGGATACAGTATTATTCAGCTCCCATTTCTCTTCTTCCTGCTATCAATGGGCACACAAAAACAAATGAGAAACAAATGAGGCTCTCTCTGGTGTCTGTCGGTTGAGTCAAAATCATATGGATTTAGTCTTAGAGGTCTGCGTGTAGGATTTATGGAGATCTATTGACAGAAATGGAATAAAATATCCATAATTATGTTTCATTGGTGTATAATCACCAGAAAGTAAGAACTGTTATCGTTATCCTAGAATCTGCTCGTCATATCTACGGAGGGAGCAGATCCTTTTCTACAGAATCTGCCAAACCACATACTGGCTCTACATCCAGGTGAAATTAAGACTTTTTTGAGCGTAAGCATCACTTAGACATCCGCCGTCTTACCCCATCTGCGTCAAAGGCAGCTCCAAAGCCGAAGTCGCCTCCTTTCATGGCATCTACTAGAGAGGTGGCGTAAGTCAGGTTCGGCTCTGGAGGTCGGCCGCCAAAGTCCTCCAGAGGGACACAGTTGACAGCAGAGTTAGCAGGAGCTCCCAACTCATCACACAGGATCCTCCGTACATAGGGGCCCATCACTTTAACACAACATGAGGAGAGAAGAGAGGAAAAACATAGTTTAATCTCCAACATCATTAACAACAGCTCAGGGGGTATATAGGCCAGATGATGAATTGTCTCACCTCCGTTCATGGCATCTATGTGTATCTTGAGCTGGTCTGGTCCCGTGAGAAGACTTTTAATGGCATTAAAGTCGAAGATGTTTCGCAGCAGTTGTAGATACACTTCGACTGAGTCTACAATCTCCACTAGAAACACAGAAAAGAGACGATTGCTGCTGGATGATGGTGAGTTTGTTTGCCTTTATGCATTTGTGCATTAAAGAAAGACAGTCTGTGCAAATGCCAGTGCCAGCCTTAACATTTCAAATTTTAGTTGGCTATTTTATTTAAATATGTACTAATTAGTCAAAGACAAATGAGTGAGTGAGCATTGCACCTCTGAATGGTTTGAACTTGTTCTCCAGGTCAAATTCGTGTCTTCCCAGCCTGGACAGGTCGATGCGGAGATCAGGGCAGATGGCGTACTCCTCCAGAGTCCGGCTCACCTGGTGGATCCTCTCCATCACTGTGTCCGGTGACGGACCTGCCATGCAAAGAAAGACAGAAGTGTAAACTTACTAAACACTGGCCTTCATTTTTGTCTGCTAAGAAACATCCCTGGTTTTAGATGTTCTAAACTCCCTTTGACTTAAAACGTTCTCAATAGGAAGAACTAACAGGCAGAATCTGAAAAAAAAAAAAAAAAAAAAGACTCTCACTCCTCACCTCCATTTGCCACATTGAACTTGATCCCAAAGTCTCCACCAGGGCCTCCGGGGTTGTGACTAGCTGTGAGGATGATCCCCCCTATGGCCTTGATCTTCCTGATGATGCAGGAAACAGCAGGGGTGGACAGGAGGCCATTGTGGCCGATTACCAGACGACCAATCTGCACAGCACAGATGTTAACGAGGAGCAACGTCAGCTGCACATCAACCCAGGATAATGTTTTCTGATCAGCTACAACTGTCTTATAAGATGAAAGTTTAGGGATCTGCTCCCTGTTGTGGCTGCCTTGGATGTTTCTTGAATGCTGTGTAAATACGAGATTAGGCTTTGTTGGAAATAGTGTGGAAAAACTGACCAGGGATACGAAGCAGAAAAAAACGTCAGGTGGTGTTTATTAAGCTGGCTGTGACAAAACATAAAACATAACACTTATTTTTTCTATCCTGGCCTGAGAGTGTCCAAGAACCCATCTGTCTAACTGGACCTGAAAGTAGCACAGGCCCAAAGCATCTCATCATTTTATAGGTGACTAATTGACAGCCAGCTTTAAACAGCAAATGATCTGCCCCGAGTGAGTGCCCAACTACCAGAGCTGGACTCTCTATTTATAATTTCGACACTACTTTTAAAGCGGTAATACCCCCAGCATCCAATAATTCCCCTGCATATCAGCTATTCTAAATAAAAGTGTCCTCACTGGAGAGGAATTTATTCTCCTGACGTCAGTGTATCCTCCTAACATCCGCCACGCTGTATGTGTATATAAAAGACAGATAAGGAAAGTGAGGGAAAACCCTGAGAAATGCACTCATTTAGCCTGCTTAAAGTTGTGTGTAATAACCAAAGAACATGTATAAAACAAACCATTATTTCCCATTTTGTTTAGATTTTATTCAGTTATAGTGTAAGACGGATAGTCCGTGCAGAGGGTGGGTTATCTCCAAGTGTTGCAACTATACTGACTTCTGGTTCAATGCCATGTGACAGGGGATCCCCAAAGCATAAAGTTTGTCTCAGGAGAGGTGGAACAGCTCTCAGTTCCTACTTTCACAGTACGCAGGCAGGAAAATAGAGCAGGATGGATGGAAGTGCTGATAAGGCTGACATCAAGAGACATTTGGCTGGGCCAGCAGGAAAAAAAAAAACGGACTGATCTGAAAAACAAATTATATTCCCTTCAGATTTTCCTTTGGAACCTGTCCAAATCAATCACAGAGATCTCAGGGCAAGCCTTTCAAAACGAGCGGTGGGGATTTCTCCCTCCTCTCTGTCTCTCTCACTTTGGCTTCCTTTTTTCATTTATCTGCTGCTGACACTTAGTTCAGGCACATTTTGGATGGGTGACAAGTTTAGTGTGTGCTAGTACTTTCACCTAAAATGAACTTAACACCATGACCATAAAGTGGTATGTGGTCAGGATTGAAGCGCTAAACAAACTGTGTAATGCAATATGTGAATATGCGATGCCATTACAAAATTCTGACTTTTCACTTGGTCAGAAAAGACCCCAAAGTCCTATTAACCATGTTTTTGGGGACGCGGTGGAACAATGTGTCACCTATCCCTGGTCTCGCTGAGTTTTCTTGCTTTTGACCCCTTAAAACAAAGCATAGGTCTTTTGTGAGCCCTCATCACAGAGTGTATGTTTCTGAGTGGCGAGCAGTTCAATGGAAGAGTGTTTTTTCACTTTCTTTTTAATAGTTTTACAGGCCTAATGTGAGGCTATACATATTTTGCAAGAAAAAGCAAAGATTTGGGAAAAAAAAAAAAAAAAAAAAAAAAAAAACATCTATTCTTATTTCCAACACTCTTGTGACCCTTAAGATTCATCTTGCGACCCCTCTTGGGCATCCTGACCCCTTGTTAGAAACCTCTGGGCATCAGCAAAGAAATATGAAATGTGATACTTTTGCTGGTAAAACTTTCACAACCATCTTTGGCAGATTTATTAAATCTTTGTTCTCCACTGCAGTGATAAACTGCTAAAATCTAATCAGGATCTACCTCACTGATGACTGCGAGTTGGCTTCATTTCTATATGTTTACTTGTAATAATTCCTTGTGAAGGTGCACCAACGTGGATTCATCTTACTTCAATCAGAAATTACAGAGATCTTAACCTTATGCATGGTTACAAGTGTTTGCAGTATGATGGTATAGTGGAACAAATGCTTCTGCATGTTAAGACTGGTGGTCGCCCCCCTCCCTTCTTACCCCATTGGCAGCTGCCATCTGCACTATCACCTCGGTGGCAGCTCGGCTAAAGTAGCGGCCGTCGCTGCCCACCACCATGGTGCAGCCCTGTCGGTCCCGCAGGTCGATGGAGGACAACAGGCTCTGGATGTAGTTCTGCAGGTAGTTCTTCTTCCCCTCGAACACCGCTGTCTTCCTCCGCAGCCCGTTGGTACCGGGCCGCTGGTCCTCGAAGGGGGCGGTTTGGACCGTCACCACCGGGATCGGGCTCGTCTCCATCCTCCTCGCTGGGACCCAACGGGAGGACGCCGATGAAAGAAGCTGAAGTTAGTTTAGGAGTTTGCTGCTGGTGGTATCCGTCCACAGAGGAAAGACAGCGGTAGTGTGGAGAAATAACAGCCCAGAGGTGAAGCCGAGGAGGCGAGCAGTGACAGCGGCCCCCCACAGGGATGAGTTGACTAGAATGAAAGGAAACCAAAAAATGTTCTCGCCTCGGCAACTTACGTTAAAGCCTAGAGAAGTGCATCCCTCAGCACCGAACTTCACATTCAGCAAAACGCTCCTCTGCTGTTAGACAACTCCCTCTTCTCCTAATAAGCCTGAACAACTGACTACAAGAAAAAAAAATCAGGGAGGGCCAGAATCTTCAAGGCCCACAATCAGCTGAGCCTCCGGCCAAAAATAGACCTTTGACTGATGGTAGAGGGGAATTGTGTCGGGACCGGTCTGCAACCGGATACCGCCTGTGTCTGTACTGTCCGGTATGAAGGCATGAGTAGCGGCTGTGGTCGCTTATGGAGTTTATAAGTGACAAATGACAGCCGAGCTTCACTCCTCAACAGCAAAGTTTTCCCTTTTCCACTTGAGCCACATTTGTTTCAGGGTCTTTTGTTCACCATCTCGCCTTGGCTCTTCTCCGCGTATATATTTTTGACGTTACAGCTTTTAAATGCAATAAATAAATAAATAAATAAATAAATAAATAAATAAATAAATAGAATCTGTGACATTGCAATTATCTCATTGCAATCCCCAAGACACGCACAGGAAAGGCCTTCCCATGAAATCTGCGCCGTTTGTCTGCTCCAATATTTGGTAAACAGTGCGACCTGGTGGAGGCAGAGAGAACGAACCGAACCACGACACATTCAAAAGAGCGCTTATCATGTTGGCCCAACAACAAACTGAAGTAATAACCGAGTAGATATTTCCATGTTTTGTTGTAAATGAACTTTAGCTATGTAATGTTAAACTACATACTCATTCCTATGCTTCCATTACATACAAATGTGTTCAGTTAACAAGTATAAATGCAGAAGTTTATATTAGAATTTTTACAATTTGTCTCGTTTATTTTAGTTTTATTCATTCATCAACGGGAACTTCTGCATTTCAGAGCCGGTATTGTCCTAACTTATCTGTTGCTTGGAACATTTAAGATTATTGACAGTACAAGGGAATATCGGCCAGTTTACCGAGAAGAATATGTCTATATTAACTGAAAAGTTTGACTTTAAAAGGTGGAGAGAGGCTTAGTGAGAATTTGAGAGAGACTGAAACTTTCTAAACTTTTTTATCTTGTCTAACTTTCCACAGGCAGACACCTGATGCGTCAGCTCAAAATAGTCACATTTTGGACTATAATGTGGAAAAACAAGCATTAATATCAGGTGCACAAATGGCTGCTTGAAGAAACCAAATAAAGAGATGTAAACAACAAGCATGGCTGATATTTTTTAGACATTTATTTTGAAACGTTAATTAATAACAAAAAACGAGGGTCTCCACTGCAGCAAGTTTCACAAATATATTACCACTTATCTTATTTACACTGATTTCTTTTTAAGACTTAACTCTCAATGTCAACGCACATAAATATCATGCAATTTAAACATTTCTTTAAGAAATGAGCTACACCGACGTGTCTTCACATATCGAACATACAGACACTGTAAAGTTCTTGTGACCAAAGGCTTCAGCAGTGAGGGTAAGACAGTCTGAGGTGTTCGTTAATTAAAGGAGCGGTGCTCAGCATGGCAGGAGGGCAGAATGGAGTCCTGGGAGCCTGCAGGAGCGTCGGAACCAAACAGGCAGCAGGGCCAGACATGAGATGAGCGTACCCAAGATCGCTGTGGCGGCTCCGCTGTGGGTTTGGGTTCTGTTGACTGATGGGAGAGGGTTTGCTCATGATGCTGTCAATGCTGAAGGAGCACTTTGCCTGCGGGCCAGGCCTTGGATCAGTGGGTTCTGTTGCGCAAAGCTGCGTTCTGGGGTCTTTGGGCCCACTGCACTTCCCGTGACTGTTCAGAGTTTGTGGTAGAAGTTGGTAGGAAGAAGGGGGCATCATGATGCCATCTTGCAGGGGAACGTACCGGAGAGGAGCAGCGGGCGGAGGGCTCACCTGCCCCTGTACGCAATATGGTTGACCGTAAGGCCGGTAGCAGCTGAAGTTGGAATAAAACATGAGTCCGTCTTTGCCGACTTCGGGGTGGTTTCTCTTGAAGCGCTTCCTTCGCCTTAGGAAGCTGCCGTTGTCGAACATGTCCTCTGAGGCAGGGTCCAGGGACCAGTAGTTACCTTTTCCCGGGTTTCCAGGCTCCCTCGGGATCTTGATGAAACAGTCGTTAAGGGAGAGATTGTGCCTGATGGAGTTCTGCCAAGCGGGGAACTTGTCTCTGTAGTAGGGAAACTTGTTACTGATGAAATCACAGATGCCGCTCAGCGTCAGCTTCTTCAGTGGACTCTGCAGGATGGCCATGGTGATGAGGGCAATGTAGGAGTAAGGGGGCTTTACCGAGCTGCTCTGGGCTTTCCTGGACGGCGGTGCGTCTGCGCAGAAACTGTTCTCGCTTTCCCCCGAGGATTCTGCCTCTGAAGAATCACATTCAGCGCCAGACTCTGCTGAGGAACCGGGGTCCGTAGAGCACTTATTTCGATACAAACGCCCGTGGTTAGCTTCATCTTCGCCCACTATGTCAATCTCATCCTCATCTACAGGCAAAGCAGCATGTTGAGAAGTTTCAAATTCACTGGAGAGGGTCATAGTCACACGCAGACTATTCAAAAACTCGTAAAACCTCAACAGCGCCAAAGAGACATAAATGGTTCGCCGTGCGTAAAAACCAAAATGGCTTAAATCGTGCGTAAAAGCGCATCTACCGTCTGGCTCTTTTCAAAGCCTGTATATCGCCTGCTCGCTGAGGAAATGAAAGCTGGGGATTTATATGCTGGGAGGCTGCTGCCCTGAAGGCCAGTCCCATTAACCCTCTGGACCTATCAGAGTAGCCCCTCACCGCGGGGAGTCAGAGAAGGCAAGCTACATGTGGGGGGGCTTATTGAGTCCTGCAGTGCTCATGGTCTATTGATGCAAAGAAAGCCCAATTTATAGGACGTATGTTTAAAATTTGTTGTATTTTAGCAAATATGGGAAGAATTTATGCATTTCATTCAAATTGCCAAACTTTTGGAGTGTCAGCCTAAAATTAGATGACATAAAACAAAATCTCCAAAATAATACAACAACAAAAAAAAAAAAAAAGAAAGAAAAAGAAAAAGAAAAGAAAGTTTACTGCTTCAAAGCTTACATATATTTGTATTATGACATTCTTCAATACATTCATGAGTACGGGCTCTACACATGACAAAAATCACTATAACGTTATTTTGGCTCATCGCTGCTGCAGCACACACAGTGAACAATGGTTGGTGAGCACCTTATGTACAAGTAAGTGTGTACGTGTATGCAGGCAGTGTTCTGTGTCTGCCACATGCTATCAAAATAAATTTACACGAAGTTTAAGTTAAACCTTGACTTTTTAATCATCTGATATTACAAATCGTACAGCTGCACAGCAGGAGGTGGGATGTCCTTGGGAATTTTAACACCACGCCTAACAAAGTGTTTCCCACTGCAGACCCCCGCGGGTTCGTTTAGTTTGCCACCTCGGGATGCCCGCGGGTGGTGTGACCATGAAAATGGCCGTGGTAGGGCTTCCCGCAGCCAGCAGAGAAAAGGGGTAATAGTCGCCTTAACGAGGCCATCAGCATCAGAATCGAGTAGGAAACGGCTCAGCTGCACGGTGCGCCCTGGGCTGCGGGGCTCAGCTCGGCTTTACGACCGGGATGAATAAGCAGAGCCATCCTCAAAGCAAACCGGTCCGACAGCGGATGTGTGATTACTCCGTGCTGCTGAACTATCTCCATTGCAAATGACAAAGTTGGGAAAACTCCACCTATTTCGTCACCTGACGGCGTGACGAAATAGGTGGAGTGACTGTGTGCGTGTGTGTGTGTGTGTGTGTGTGTGTGTGCGGGATGCTTCTCACATGACCCTACAAATTACAGCCATGCTACTTTCTGATATTTGTTGATTTGGCCTGTATGGGTAAAGTATTACAAGCTGCAGGGTAACAACGCGTCACAGTGCTGCAACACACAAACAAACAAACAAAATATTTAGTCTTAGATACAATCCTGAGAAATCACAGCCACCAGTGAGAGAGAACTATTTTTCATATTTTTCATACTTCACAGACAAGTAGATGATTTAAAAGTGACTCTCTTCAGGGAGACTGTTACATTTCCATTGAGAACAAGTAAAAACCGAGTTTCCAATGTGAGATTAAACAAAACCAGTAACAACTGAGTGACTGCTAAGCTGTTAATGCTCTTGGAGGCATTTTTCACACTTTGCTGAGTTTCATAGTGAACTTACCACTGTAAGACAAAGGCACTTTGTCCCTGTTCTTATGTTAATCGTTTGTCAGCTAGAGCTAGCCATTTTTAGTAAAGGTTAAAAACATCATTTTGTTTAAGTACACCAGAGCAGTCATAGATGATCAGGAAAAAAACCTTTATTTTGATTAATTAAAAATAAAAAACTGGATGTTAAAAGCCAGAAACTCATGCGTGGCTGCTTTGTTTACAAAGCACCACACTTGATACAGCATTTGCAACTTCCAACACTACTCGGGTTCCCAACCAGCAAAAATTGCAGATTTTACAAAGTTATCCTTATAAAATACAATGTCACTGATTCAAATTCTGGCCCTTTGTAGCATCTTTGTACAACGTTTAGAGGCCGTGCCTCGGAGAAGTGACACGCAGCATTTAGTTCAGGCACTACAGCAACACAAACACTCTTTGACATGCTGCAGCTTTTAAAGCAGGTAGTGAGGGATGATCAGAACTGCAAACTACTGTATTGAGCGCTACTGTAACCGTCCTCTGACGTACCTCGTGTTCTTGTCGGAACAGAGTGAACATCTGAAACACAGTCCCAGATTTAGGGATGGCCAAAGCCACAGATTTTAGAGCAGAATCAAGAGTTTTCAAGAGCTTGTGGCTGATTTCTCTCTTCTCTTTGCACCACTGTGGAGATGAAGTGTTCCTGCAGAATGTCCCTGTCCAGGTTCCGACCTGCACAACACAGCAGAGGCAAACATTAGCATTAACACAGCATGGCTACATATACACACACATAGATGCACATGGTGTGTTTTATGTGCTACTCTGGACAGTTCTTCTCAAGGTCAGGGTTAGCTGTGTTACCACGCCTGGGCAGCACCTTATTTTAGGGTTTGGGTGTGTATTTTCAGAACAATTTCTTAAAACTTTTCTAGGAATTTCACTAGAAAGAACAATACAATTTGGTACTAATTAAAATATAAGTTATAATACTGTGATTTCAGAGTTTAGTTGTGTTGAGTTCTTAATTTCCAGAGACTCTCCCTCAAAAGAAAAGCTCAATTGAGACCCGAGGAAATATTAATTTGTTACTATTTCTGGAAACTTGACTTTCCATTTTGCTTCATTGTGCGCTTGTGTGTTGTCAAATTTCACTTTTGTAGTTTCTGCTGACCTTCTGTGCAATGAGACCAAATGCAGTGCGTCACTTTTTCCAAATAACTCATACAGGAAAGACGTGTGTGTCTTCACCTATAAAGACCAGCCGGTTGATCCGCGGGTCCTCCTCCCAAAGCTGTGGAGTCTCATTCAGGTCATAGAGCTCGTGGACCCCCTGCAGCATCACTTGGTGGGCTTTACCTGCAAAAGATACTATGCCCTGAAAACACACAAAACACACGTCACAAGTCACGAGTGACACATTAACTGACGCTGAATGAAGCCTTTGAAACTGCATTAATAGAGATAATAAAGTGGCACTTATTGATCACTGGGCTGACTATTGTGACATACTGTACCTTTAACCGAATGACAGTCATGGGTTGCCCTTCTTTGTTTTTGAACATCTTTTCCCAAAGCAGGTCCTGAAACAGTGGAAAACGGGTGTTTACTTTACAAAGGACTGTATTGTGTTAGAGCTAATCAGTAATTGGCAACGGGGACACAAAGTGGAAGATCTGAATAATACAGAGTGAGAGTACCTGGATGAAGACGTTCAAGGCATCCTCAGAAAGATATCCAGCCACTTCAAACGTCACAGTTAAAATACTCTGAGGATGACATTAAATGCAGCATGGAAGTGTCATCAGTACACACAACCAAGGAGACATTTTGCAGTTTTGTGTCGTCCAACATATTTAACTCACTGAAATACAGAGAAATTAGTATTTGCGTGAGAGAAGATGTTAAGAAAACACATTAAAGTGTTAGTGGCAGCCCTAATTATCACTGAAATGTACTTCATATAACGTGGAAATGTTATATTCATCATTATTGGAACGTTATTCCTGATTCATTAACATGTACGCAGCATGTTAATGTTGTAATGTTGTGTTATCAGGACTTAAGTCCACTGATGGCGTTTATTTAAAATACATTCAAACATACACTTCCAGCTCACTGAAACCAGAAAAGTCATTATGAACGTTAAACAAAAGAAGTGTTTTTACGCCCTGGCTGATGACTTTGTCAATGACGGCGTCGAAAAGCACAACTTCACTCGGCACCTGAAACTCGGTAACAGCACCCCTCTTTATCTCCCACCATCTTCTCTCACTCACACACACACACACACACACACTCCCTCCTCTCCATACTTCCTTACAGCATTAAAAGGGCACTTTGTAGATATTTGGGGGTGTTGTGTTGAAGTGTTAAGGTTACACACTTCCTTGTCATTTGGTATAACAACAGAAAAACAGCATTCTCATTTACATGAAAAGAGCAACACGGAGAAGAGGAGGGGAGGGAGAAAGGGGGAGGGTCTGAGGGACGGTCGAGCTTCATGCGGGAAAGGGAACCTGGAGAAAACAGACAACAATGCTGTTATTTACCCACACAAACAACCCTCATCTCTCCTCATCCTGTGATAAAAGTTCACAGGTATAAAGAAAACAAGACGAGGCCTCAAGATGAGGAGTCGTTTGATCTAAAGCCCGAGAAAAGGGATGAGACCAATCCTGGAGTAAATATTTTTAATCATAAGTGAAAAGAACTGGACTTAATTGGGATTCAGTTGCTAATTAAATGGTGAAATATGGCCTGTATAGTACATTTTTATGACCTCTGGTTTTGGTCACACGTAGCCAAGACCGTCGTCGGTCCAGCCAACACAGAGAGTCTGCTGAATGCTTATGCTGCCGTGTATGACTGAGGCCAGGTCTATCTGTGGTGTAACAAGGAAACATCAAAAGCCTCGAGTTGATCTCAACACAAAAACCAAAGCGGGGAGGGAGTTTTCACTACAGTGTCACAGCCCGGGGGAATGCAAGGTACTACGTTAGCCCGAGGAGAATGCGTGTCTTTATCTTGCAGGAAATGATGTGTGGAAATACATTAGCAAACAAAACAAGGAAAACTGTAAGAGAGGCACAGAGTAAGTATTGATAGTTAATGAACAAAAGATTAAAGTTACAGAAGGGCTGACAGACAATACCTTGTCAAGATGTGGTCGTGTGGATTTCACAAGCTGCAGCTTCTCTGCTAGACTTTCAGACGAGAGAGATGATTAAACATCATGGTTTTTTTCCAGTTTCATCCAACATAACAGACTCAAAAGAAATCCATGTAGCATTTACTGCCTTAATCAGAATCAGTCATCACACTTATTTTTATACGTTTTATTTAAAAATCATTCAACAAATGCATCTGTCAGACACACAGGCTGGTTCTGCACATTGTGTTATGATGCGTGTCATTATAAGATACGGTGCATTTTGAGATTTTATGTCAATTATATCATTTCTGGGCTGCATTTTTTTGTGTGTGTCAGTTGAAGGTGTTGAAATAGTCAACAATAACGTACATTGCTTAATGAACTGAAATCTTGGCTGCTGACATCTGCGGGTATTTGAGAATCTTGACGTGTTAGCCTCGCTAACTCATTGTTATTTAACTTTTGGGTTGATCTGCTGTATCATTTTACTGCTTCAGGAGTCTAAACCACAAAACAAGGGGACAAAATCTTTCTTTGATTGAGCTATATTTAGTGTCAATCGTTTAAACTGCTGTCTGTCGTGATGACCCGATCCTCTGACGCAGTAAATATACTGGAGAGTTTTTCCTGTCTTTGTCTTTTCTGCTTGAGGGAACAGGACCAAAGAGCCTTTGCTTTGGTGTTCTGTCTCACAGTACAACATGCTGTATCAGCGCTTAATGACACAACTTTGAATGGACTTGTGAAAACTTTAGAAATGGCAATTAAATCCTACAAAACACCCACCAGCACCCCCAAACAAACTACAGCCCTTGTTCTCCTCATCAGACCTCCTCTTCCTCCCCCCTTCTCCCTGACCTCACAAGGAGGCTAGATGTTGTGTCCAGCAGCTTGAGCCCCACGTGCTGTTAGTACCACACAGGCGGAGCGGCGGGGGGCCGCTTCAAACAGCCAGCGTGGGATCGAGGGAGGAGGGGCCCGGACTCTCAAAGGCAGGGGGAAAGGAGCTATCTGTTGGGACAAGGGGGACTCCTCGGGAGCCAGTGGACACACACAGCTCTAATCCTCTGCAGCTGGTCTCAGAGACACTGACTGAGGGCACGTAGGAGAGCTTTAACACCGCAGCCCGTTTCATTCACATGAAAGGATGAACACTGACTTTATTCATGAGAATGACATTCTGCAGGGGATACAATATGATGACCACCCTGCGGTGCAATAGGGGGGACGCTCAATAAAAGAGTCTGTTAATTAGAGAGGAACATGGTGGGCAACAGTATCAAAGACCGCTGGGTGCACAGTTCAGACAGACAGAGGCCATGACTGGAGTCAAAATGAGTTCTTGATCTTTCACCGTAACTGTACGTGCTCGATGTCAGAGCAGCCCATATTAGCAGCGGACACGTTTGTTCAGCATAGGCCGTACGCCAACCAATAAATGACAGCGGAAACATTCCAGATATGGTCCATATTTTGTCCACCAGAGAGCACTGACAAGTTTTTTTTATTTTGTCTCCACAGCTTTTGCAAAAAAAAAAAAGAAAGAAAAAAAAAAGAATAGGAATATTAGGATCTATAGCTCTGTAAAATGTTTTAAACCCTTGAATATCAGTATGAGTATCCGCCTCAAACATCCAGTTTTGGCTCCATTTTAAAAGCGTGTTTCGTGCCGATAACATACCTTTATTCAATTTAATACATTTTATTCATGAATCTTTTATGAAAAACATTTCAATGAAACTTTAAATTCAGAACGAGGCGCAGTGTGTCTGTGCAAAACTGCTGCACACATGTACCTGTCAGCTGTATCACATGAGTATTTATTTCATATATGATGAAAACTTAAGCGGGACAAACCAACTCACTTTGTTTTGCTGTCAAAGGAATGCAGATCCAGCACTTCAGAGAGATCCACCCTGTGAAAGACAATCACTGATTATTTCACTTTTTCCCCAATTCAATTGAAAATCTGACTCCACCCTAACCCTAACCCTAACCCTAACCCCAACAAATCAAGCTCCACATTTCAGCTTTTGGCACAAGTTGGCTTAAACTAACATGAAGGGAAACTGAGCGAAGTGGCTCGAGCAAAATGTTGCGGGGCTGTTTTTCCGATTAACCCCTCGCCTCTTTCATCTGTTCACCCTGCTCTGAACTCTGTGGGGGGGGGCAAAGCAGATCCAAAACACACCCAAACCTTTGATACACACTGCTTGTGTTAGCCAGATGCTACCTGGATCCAATAACATGCTAACGCAGAGGGAGTGTATACATACACACATATTTGCACACACACAAATGCACGCAAATGCAACCATGCCTGCTAGAAGACCCAGGGTCAAAGAGCAAAGACTTGTGGGTAACTGGACACCACTGAAGGTTTGGTATTTACTCAGGGTGCTGCGTTTTCTGTATGTATACGCGCGCGTGTGTGTGTGCAGAGCTTTGTCTTGAACAATGTCACGCTTGGCAGCTTCATCTTTGATACAAAGACGTGAGCAGGAGCAGCACGTGGATTTCATCTGTTACACTAAAAGCAGGGAGCTCCATATACGAAAGGTGACTTACCTTGACCTCTGAGTTTCTAGAATCTTCACAAGACCATTTATAGACCTGAAATGAGACAGAAAGAATTAATAATGGACAACCTGGACCTCGCTCTGACTAACCTGTCCCCCTAAAACTTCTTTCATTCTTTATGACCTAATAAAGGAGGCAAAATGTGCTGCTGTCCCAAAGTCACATACCGTGTTCAGTAATAAGAATACAGGTTAGAAAAGCAGCTTACGAGACAAAAGAGAGATAATAAGCAGTAAAAGTATTTGAAGCTGACCTGACAGAGTCTCGGATTTGAGTCAGTTCCTCCTCATTCACCAGGTCTGTCTTGTTGATTATGATCAGGTCAGCGACAGCAATCTGCCTAAAGAAGACATTAAATGCAACATCTGGCGTGTTTATCTGGCAAGTGACATAATTTGAATAAAAGCAACAACAGATGCATGAATTTGCACCAATTTGCACACAAAATTAAGATCATATGTAAAAACAGTCCACCAGCTACATCAGGAAGTCCCTGCCGTGTCCATATTTGCGACACGTGAAGTTGTGTGTCCACAGTTTTTATTGGAAAACTCTCCTTTAACAACTGTGTGTGTGAGTTTTTGTGGGTGGCAGTGGGCAATATGTGCCGAACTCAAATGGGAGCTGAGCGCTGTTTAGCTTGGAGGTGAAAACACAAACAAAGACCAAGAATGCAGAAGGTCATGCAACTGGTCTTTCTTCATCGGCGTATTTGTTCAACAACAACAGCCACACAGCTGCTGGAAGAGACAAACAGAGAGACGCCCGGGGAGACAGAGCGGCGGGTGGCGAGAGTACGGTCAACAGCACGTTGTGAGGCCTGGTGCGGTGGATACAGAGTGCCCAGTTTGGTCTTAAAGGAATAGTTCAGCATTTTTATTTCCAAAAACACCTACAGCAAACATACCTGGCTGCTTCATTGACGAGTCCATCAGCTTTTTCCTCCATTAGTTGCTACAGAAAGCCGAGATAGTGGATATGATGCACACATGAAACCAAAAAAAAAAAAAAAAGGAGAGAGAAATCAACTCAAAAGTGCAAAATTGCTCAAACTGACCAAACAGATTTCCAACTTTAAGACAGGCTCGAAAACAGTAAAACTATCAGCGAACGTTTGCACCAGCCGAGGCAAAATGTGACAGATAAATTGGTAAAAGAACGGGCCGTGTTTCATCTTGGTGAACTGACTCTCTGAGCACGTGAAACCACAGGAGACCACTCTTCATCTTCTGTTGGCGTCTTGAGCCTGCACCGGGGACGCAGCCTTTTCCAAAACACTTTAATATGTAATAACAGACAGAGCAGGAGGTGTTAATCTGGATCCTGACCCCTGACTGTCAATCTGACGTTAATCTGTCACTGCGTGCATCACCACCGCTTCATCTCTGAAGGAATGAATGACAGGGATGTATTAGAAAAAACTTAATAGAATGGCCATTTGCTGCTTTTTTCCAATGACCTCTGTACTGATAGACACGGGCCTCTCAGAGGGCGTGAGGGCCCGGGGCTCTGGGTAGCTTGAAACCCCTCAGACAGATGGATATCTTATGGGATGGATGAAGGGTAAGGCAGGTGAGTGGATGTGACAGTCCTATTACAATGGTCACATCTCTGATATCAATTACTCCTTCACTATCAGTTATCCTCTCGTCCTTTCTGTCATCGTTTCCTTCATCTCGCCTCCCTCCAGTGAGGACACGGAGCGGCACCTCGGCCATGAAATGTGTCACCTCGCCGAGCGTGACACCTTCAAATTAGAGCCCATTATCTAGGTGTCACTTGGCCTGTTCCTTTTAAATACCGCAGGGAGGGCAGGATGTGTGTGTGTTCCTATGCACTGGGGGAGGGTTTATGAACAATCTCACAAGTTTAGCAGCTTATTTTGGATTTAAAGCCACAAAAAAACACAAGTTATTTAGATACTGCTCGGAGGAAAATGCTGCTGATGCTTTAAAGTTTGGCAACCAGAAGACTTGGGCTGCAACTAATGAGGACTTTCAATAGTGAATGACTTTAAGTTTTGTCCAAGCAACAGTCCAGAACCCAGAGATGCTGAATTTAGAGACAGACAATTAGTAGATAAGTTTCATATTTGAGCTGTGGTGGAAGTACAGTTACTCAAGTAGTGTACTTGAGTACAAATTTGAGGTACTTGAGTATTTAGTATAGCTTTCTGTTGACTCGGTGCTGTGATAGTCATGACATTTCTAAACTTTATATCTGCTTAGCACATACCTGCAGTCCATACTTGGCGTCAGTGACAGTGACGATGCCTAAAGGATGAACACAGTAACTCAGTGAATCAATGCAGTGAAACACACTGGGCGCCTTCTTTTCTGCCTTTTGGTGTTTGGTTTTGTCCCTTTGTCTCAGTCACTTTCTCTGACTTATCTGGAGTACACTTTTGGTCTGCTGGCCTGTCACAACAGAGCGGACAGCTGAGTATTTAGTGCGAGGAGCGAGACAGCATTCACGCAAACAAACAAACACACACACACACACACACACACACACACACACACACACACACACACACACACACGCACATACACACACGCACACACACACACGCACACACACACCAGTAAAACAGACACACAAACAAGAAAAGATGTCATCTCTACAAACAAGACAGGAAATAATTTGGTAAGTAAGAAAAAGCGTCTCTTCAAAACAGCCTCAAATTTAGAAATCTTTCATCGGAGCACTTTCATCAGAAACTGATTTTTAATGTTGGGATTTTACAAGTTTATCCGTCTTTAAGTAACGAACTGAAATTCTTTCTAATGTGACTCTAAATGACAACACCTCTTTGAGTAGAACGTGTTTAAAAGGCGGCTTCACGATGCATTATTCCCCTTTAGTTAAACCAGTCAGACCAGTGAGGGCTGAGAAGTTTGACAGCCTAGACAAGCAGATTCAGAGCATTCCCACCACGAATTTCCCTGCATGATGGACAAAGACAGACTAAATCATAAAATATCTCACCATCCAAATAGATGTCACTGCCGAGCTCTGCATCGACCCAGAACATGGAGGCCACAGCTCCTGCCAGAGGACATGAAGCGGTGTGTTAGACTGTGAACAGCTGAAACACACACAAACAAATCCAAAAGTTTTCAAGATGTCCAGCAGGTAATAGAGGCCATATTCTTCCTTTTTTCCCTCCAAAAGTCCTTCAAAATAATAGAAAAAAGCAAACATAAACATGCATATTACTATGGCATATTACACAAGAATGATTTGTTTTTCTTAGTATTTAGACTAAAATGTTTTTTTTTGTTATGGTTTATTTTAATAATTTATACGTTGATAATTAATCATTTCAGCATTAAATGAATGAACTTCATTCACTGACATCCACATTGGAAGATTTTGTAGTTAAAGTCAGTACTGCACTATTTCCTGAAAGCCTGCATGCATTTCATGTTTCTGGCTGAGCTCCGTGAAGCAGATAAAACCAATATCAGAAGCTTTCAATTGTTTATCTCCTGCTGGTACATTTGGTTTGTTTCTATTTTCCTGTGCACGCGGTTATTACAAGAGCCTATGTTCCCATGCCTGCCACAGCTTGTTCACATAATGCACTTTTGTCAAACTGCCAGGCGAGAATAAGAAAGCACTGTAAATATTTGATGGCTGCGTAATGAAAACACTGTTTTTGAGTGGCACGTTTCACATAACTCATCCAACCTCT
The DNA here is from genome assembly GCF_051107435.1 of Chaetodon auriga. Classification (NCBI taxonomy): domain Eukaryota; kingdom Metazoa; phylum Chordata; class Actinopteri; order Chaetodontiformes; family Chaetodontidae; genus Chaetodon; species Chaetodon auriga. Next base: position 17,997,958 of record NC_135078.1, on the reverse strand, counting down.
TCTCTGAAGGGAAGAGGAGAATCCCCCAGGAGCCTCTTTGATTGACAGCACTGCCAGGGCCAATGACGGACCTGTCGTAGTCGATAAAAAGCCTGTCTCAGCCAATGACGCGGCAGAGGAAGTGAGGACGGCCCCAGTCTGAGCGTGCTCTGTTGGTTCTGTCTGCGAGGACAAGTGGTGTGTGTCTGCCCGTGCTGCTGCCTCCTGACACCTGTCACTTAGCGACACACCCCAGTTGTCACAGCGCTCGCCCTGTAACGGCCGAATATTGATTTCCTGATTCGAAGCTAAGAGATGAACGGACAGCTAGGTTTTTTTTTTTGGCTGCTCTGATGGAAATGGGTTTCTTGGATGCTTCTGTCACAGAAAAACACGTCTTCTCCTCTGAGTTACGAAATGTTTAACTTCTGATGTGGGCTTTACAAAGAAACCTGCAGGGGATTAACCACCGTTTACACACATAAAAGAGGCTTTATGGCACTGCGTGATCCATAGGTCACTCCTAAATACTGTGTGCGTGTGTGTGTGTGTGTGTGTGTGTGTGTGTGTGTGTGTGTGTGTGCATATATAGTAGAGTCCAGTATAGTAATATGAATAGAGGGCATTCAACATGTAAACTCTTACATGGCTTGTTCATAGATATGAATAATGAATACTAATTCAGTCCTGGATACATTTATTAACTAAAAAAAGTTGCAGTTTCCATCCGTCTGCCCACATTCACATAATATATGTAGTGACGACTTTAAAGGAAGTAGTAAAAGGTATAAAGCACAGTCACCTGAAGCTCAACATCAGCTAAACTAATGAGCTTGTGGTGGAAATACAATGCTTCAAATATGGATGTTGCTGCAAAGAAGCTACACATTGTAAAACGTGGATGCTTCACACACATCTTCAACCCTGCAGCACGGATCTTTACAATGAGCACAGTTTTAAGGTGGACACCCAAGATTAGTGTCACCAATCCGGTGTGTGATACCTGGATCAGCAAGTCCTGTGGTTTCTAACAGGATGTAGTCAAACTTTCCTTTCTTCTCCATCAGGTTCTCGATGGCTTTAAGACCATTGTCCCTGAAAAATGAAAGAACAGCTTGTAAGTGTTGTCTTGTAGATGCGCTTATATCACAGTAAACGTACAGCATTACTGCTGTGTACTTGTATCATTACCACAGTGGTTCGTACATGCATGTAAAAGGTGAAGCATTAGCTGGAGAATTTAAACTATAGGACCAAAAGCAACAAGCTGAAACCTTTATTTTTTTTTTAACAAACACTGTTATTCCACATACTTGACAGAGCAGCAGAGGCAGCCATTTCTCAGCTCCAGCCACTCCTCGTACAGCTCTCCTGCATGGCTCACAGCCAGAGACTTCTCCAGGGCGCTGCCTGCAGGTGGAGGACGAGGAGGGAAGATCATTCAAAATAAGACTAGATGATAACAACTGAGCAATTTCTACCAAAGTCTGTATGTTTTTTGAAGATTAATACAAAAAGCCAAACATGACATATTTCTAGACGACTTCAGCAAATTCAAAGAAAAGGGAAAACTGGCCAAACCAGCCCAATTCAGTGTGAATATAAAGTAATGATACTGTTCGGAAAATTACTAAATCCAGAGTTAGTAGGCTTAACAATTCTGGATACATGCAAAGAAACACGTTTATGAGTTTTTTCAGTTCCAGGCAAAGTTGTTACGATGCTGCCCTCTTGTGGAAAGCTGAGGAAATAACACAACGGCTATCAGCCTGGCCTTAAACTGAGAGTATGTACAGTTTGGAGCTTCTTTGGCTGGACTGATTAAAATGAGTTTAAACTACAGCTAATTATGATTTTCATAATGGACATCCATTTGTTCACCTTCCCCAAATTCATTGAGTATGACGGCAATCCGCTTGTTGTGCTGTTCTGTTAAGATGTAGTTCAGGAGTGTAGTCTTTCCAGCACCTAGAAAGAAACAAGCACATACAAACGATGAGGACATATGAAGCAAATGAATCATTAAACCCAGGATCAATAGTTGCCATTTCACTTTGATGATGTAAAACAACCCAATCATGACAAAAGTGAAGAATATAATCTATAGAACTGTAAGATGGTCGTGGTGAGGATGTACTGATAAATGTCTGAGACTATAATCTTCTTAATAAGCTAATTAAAGCTGTGAGTAATACAGATCTCTCTCACCGAGGTAGCCTGTGATGATGGTGACAGGTATCTGCTCTGCAGGAGGACCCAGCGGAGTGTCGATGGGCACCAACTCTGGACAGTCATCTTCCTCCTCCATCACCAGAAATACTGTTTGTCAGCAAGGAGGCGAGATGGATCTGCTGTCATGATTCAGTGCAGAAAGGAGAAAGAATAAGACTTCCAGTAACAATGGCACTTCTCATGAAAACCTTGGACAAAAACAAACACCAGTCATATTTGTTTCATACATGTCACACAGCTTACGCTGACATACAGTGAGATTTAGGTTGATTAATGATTTATCAGGGTCAAGGAGGCAGCAGATATTCAGCAAATAAGACGGATGAACTGGCTTTTGGTTGCTTTACACTAGACAAAATCCTCTCAGGTCAAAACAACACAGAAAACTTAAGGGAACTATATGAAGTCGGTGGCCACAGTGTTAGCACTGAGTGGAAGTGTGCTTTCACTGAATGAACTTAGCCAACATTTAGCATATTTAGCCGTCGCCCCTCTTAATACCTGCTCCACACGCCATGACACCAAAACAAACCGGATTTATTTGATTTACAACGACTATAAACAAATTACCTGATGGTCCTCGTGTGGATACAGATGCTCAAAGTTTTCTGCCGAAATCGTTCGTCTCTGCACTGTTGCTGCTTTACGTTTTGACAGCGCGCTACACTGTAAATTCTCCGTGCACCTCTCGAGTGTCGATTAATGGTTCCGCTTTTTTTTCCACAGCAGTCGGGAATAAAGTCTGCAGGAAGGGAATAAGATTATAACTAAGATTAGATTTACCGACGAAGACAAGATAATTACAACCTTTTTATGACTGTAAATATGTAAACATTTTGTTTCTCTCCGCCCAGGCAGCAGTGTCTCACAGCAGTGATCTTGATGTAATGGCAGAAATTAACCACAAGATGGAGACAGAAGCCAAGGAAGACGAGTTTGTAAGGAGGATATGCTGCCAGAAATACCTGACACCAGAAATACAGTAATCCTGAAGCACTTCTAAGATTCTGGACATTATAATGATAATAATATATATAATATGTATAACTTAAATCATTAACTGAATACCACAGATGAGCCTTGTGCTTTTTTAAAGGAACTTAGTTGTGTTATAGTAAATAACAAAAACATGTACAAATAATTCCACTTTCTGACAGGTCCATTGAATAGGATGTGAGATTGTGGCATGCATTATACAGTATTTACGCCCTGAATGCAAACATGTAAAAAAAAATCTTACACTCACACAGGATATTCTTGTTATAGTGATATTTCACGCATTAAAAAAAGCTAATTAGTAATAATAAACATTGGCTAATGTAAGATGTTGTCATGTTAAAAACTGAAGAGTAACCAGTCTAAATGCAAACTATATAGCTCATATAAGCTGTCTTTGTGTACAGATAGTAAAAAAAAAAAAATAAAAATGCTATAGGACGCATATTTTACTTTAACCTGCTGCCCAGTGGAAAATGGAGGAATGAATGGATGCTGCTACTAAACCATAACTATTGCTATTGCTCAAGACTATTTTAACTAGCCTATTGTTTTGCCATTAAATGATGCTTAATTGTCAAATAAAAACATTTACTATGTTAACCTCAAACAGTAGACTTTCCAAATAGACTTTTCTCAGAGCAGGAATTAAGCTTTCCAAAGAATTACTTCTTTGTTCCATTTAGTCGTCCCAATAAGACAGACAGACCATTTGTCAGATTAAAGAATATTTATTTCATAAGCGACATCTGACTGAACTTTGGCCTGGGAATGTGTGCCACTCTGCAGTGTCCAGCCATAACTGAGGAGGTGGGATTGATCTCTTATATCCTCGTTTATATGAATGCACAACAACACAATACAGGCAGCAGAGAAGGAGGGGTGCAGCTCGGTTGCAGCAAATACAGGAACAATGAGAGAATTGACAATTAAGTATATCAATTTATTAAGATATTTAAGGTAAAACTTGTGGAATAATGTTAAATCGCCGGTGATGCTAGCTCCTGTATTTTACACCGACATCTCTACCAACAATATTTCCTGTCAAACCGGCTTTAAATGGGACAGCAAGCATCCCAGCCATGTTCATTTCTTTGCCCCTGGAAACAGTTTCTGTTGTCTTCTGAGCTATTCGCAGTTTTTCTGTATTTGGCTGTGTTTTCTCACTGCAGCGTTGTTTCTAAATGCTACTCACGTATTGTCAAACTGATGAAGATGATTTCTTAATTTGCTTATGTTTTGTCTGTTTGCATGTGTTCTCTCAAGCTGCAGCGTGTTGAACCCCCAGGGCCACCGTACAATCCTGATAATATAATACAATATGCAGCTTACACAAGTGTGTGAGGGAAACTTACGTTACGTTAAACCTTTGGAATGAACAATATGAGGCATGACACAAACTTGTTTCTACATATAGCAAATTTTTTCAACTGAGCCAGCTCCCCTACTATCAGGGCAGTGCTACCTAAATGCATCATTAGTGACTGCAATGGGACCCCTAGCCACCAGGGGACCAGGGGACTTAAACAAAATGTTCAGAAACGGCACTGCACACTATTGTGGGTATTTAATTTTTACTCAAAAGCTCAAATTTCATTTCGTGTATTTCTCAATCTCACTGTCACACACAGAAAACGAGGGAGGGGTTGTGGCAGCGAGACAGCGCGCGTGCCTCATCCAGCCTGTCCCATCGTCCCCTCCCACCCTCGCGCCTCTGGTGCGCTCTGAGCCGCGCGCTCTCCAAGGGATGGCTCAAAAATCAAATGCGGAAGTTTACACCCAGTCAAGCTGCTGCCGCCACAAGCCAAGATGAGTGTTGACATGACAGTTGAGCTGTAGCGAGGGGAAGAAGCGGTGCGTCGGTGACAGCGAGGCGGCGAGACCGCAGGAAAACACCGAAGCCAGCGCCGCCTAACTGGACTTCGGACTCACAGATGGCCGCTATGGGCAGCGCGGACCGACGGGCTTTTGCTCTGAAAATCAACAGGTAAGAAGGAAGCTCCGGTTGTGTTTCTATCGGCTTTAGTTGAGGAGAGAGCGTGAACTCTTGGAGGCTCCGCAGAGACACGGGAGGGAGCCGTGTCTTGACAGGAGGACGGGCTTTCACAGAGGAGCAGGCAGCCACATGTCGTGAATGTTAATGCTGCAGGTTAGTTCACTCTATCCCAGGAAAAAAAAAAAAAAAGACAGCCTGCAGCATACAAAACAACTTTCTTCAACTTTCTCTTCGGGATACCATTAACTTCTGATAATAAGGCAACCACGTGATCAATCACGCATCCACTAGTTTCTTCATTATTCACACAAACTGACAGTGAAGAAGCTGACAAATCTGTTCTGTCTATATTGTGCCAGTGTCACTTCCTGAGAGGAGAGGATGAGGATGCTGATTCTATATCTAGTGTTTCTAATATGATCATTTCCCGTGGTGTGTAAGCTCTGACCGGCCTGTAAAGCATGCTATAAATGAGAGAGGGATGTGGTCATAGTTCCTGCTGTGACACTGGCCAGGTGTGGAGGAAGTATGTACATGGAAGTCTATTGTGTACCATGCCCCCTCTGTAGTGCGACTCATTAAAACAAATACTCTAGTGCTTCCTTTGATTAGCAGCACAGGCTCATAAGGCTCCTCCGGGGCTGACCGGTCAAACTGGGTGACTTTTTGTACGCTTTGTACTGATGCTGCTGCACTTTTAACGGTGCACTTGGGTTCATTCACTCTGTGGACGTGGATAAGGGCAGAGCGGGCGCAGGGATTAGTTCCGGTCAAATTTAGGATGGTGGATGATGAGGAGGAAATTGTTTACACTTACATTTGGTGTTTTTTGGTCCACAATCAGCAGTCTTAATCCCACTTGATCCTCTTTTTAAAACACTCGTTACCAAAAAATCTGTTTCCTTGCTTCTGCAGCTTTGACAAGCTCTCACCAGTGAACCATAAACTTTGTAGCTTGAATGAAAATGTAAGATTCATATTTATGCTTTTAATGAATCAGCCCGGGTACAGTTTCAAACACAGTATCCCACCACAGTGAATGCAGCACACTCTTGTTTTTAATAGCCAGGAGAAATCATGGATACTTGCTGCGCTGTGCTGTGCTGAGCAGAGCTGAGCTCAGCTGCAGAGGGATGTGAGGGATCTCAGGTCACAGCCTGAATCCATGAGCCAGCACAGAGGCTGCATGGAAGATGCTGCACTGTAGCGAAGCGCAGTGTTGTGGAATATGTGGTTGCAAAGTGTGAGATAGCACAGCCAGTCAGCGATGATGAGACACAAGTTGCATTCGTTGACAGTGATTTCTGAAGCAGCTGTCCAATTCATTAGGCATTTTTTGTTTTTTTTAAGGTCAGCAAAGTCCTTTCAGTCTCAAAACACCTATAGGCTACAGGGAAACCCCTTATATATGAAATGTCAAAGAATCATGACCTACATTTTGGCTGCATTTGTCAATGTGAAGGGAAACAACCTAAATACCCGCAGCAACAACGGTCAGACTCATACAAACCGCACTGACAAAGAGGAACACGGATCACGCATTGAAACTGAAGCATGTGGTCTGCAGCAGGCTGGAAAACCTGCAAACTGGTACAACCCATATTTGTAGAGGTGAGACAGTTTCTTCAGGGTTAAACAAGGAATCTTATCGGCCCTTAAATGTTCCGTATGTGCCCATGAGCGGTTCCTCTCTCCATCTCTATCAGGATGGAGTGTGAAGGAAATCCTGCACACTGGGGACACTGTGTCGCTCTGTGGTTTCACTTCACTTTTTGTTCATGGCAGTTTTGAATCAGGAAATGTGTGTTTCTTCATAAACACATAAAAAAAAGGGGGAATGGAAAAGAAGCGTGAGAGTGTGTCAGTCAGAAATGCAAAATGCTAACATACCAAAGCTGGCGCGGCGCTCAGTTTGGGTGAGTACATTGAAGGTAGCTGAACACTTAATACTTCACTATTGAACATGATGTGACTTATTAGCATGTGGTAACAGGTGTGGGGACAGCTGTGGACGTGGGGCCCCTGTCGCTCAGTGCTCTTAAGTGGCAGGGGGATGCGGATTGAGTTACATCTGATTTCCTCTGGGCTCTTCTTAGTGACATCTGCTAATCCTCGTGACCGTTGGTGGGCCACTGAGTAAAGGAGTGTCAAAAAAAAGACACATAGCTTCACAAAACGCTTTTGTGCGTTAGGGTTTGTGGTTCAAACTCAGCTTGAAGTTGGGCTCAAAGTTTCCTTTTTCTTGCTCGGAGCTGTCTGTGACCCGAGTCCTGCCAAATGACTGCTGTGTTTGTGCGTGCCTCCCTCTGACAGGAAGCTGAGCCGTGATGGTGCTGATAGCGGTAAGACCCATTAAGTCTGGAGACATATGATAGTATGAGACACATGGTCGGGGCATCCCTTTGGTCTGCTTTCCCCCCTCTTGTCATGTACACCACACCGCTGTCTGTTTTCCTGTGTTTCTTCTCGGCTCTCATGAGGAAGAAAGGGCTTATGGGAGAGGGGGGTTTTTTTTGGCCATAACATGTAAGCTAAAGGAGCCACCCACCTCTAGTGGATTGACCTGATAATAATGATGATAATAGGGATAATTGGAGACTGTCTGGCTGAGCAGCTTGCTTGGTGGAAGTCACGACATGGACTAAATACAGACAATCCTGAGTGAAATTATAGATTTGGTTATCTGGGCGATGGGGCTGTGAGAAGCTGTGAAACTGCAGCTTCAGAGCCGGACTCTGCTTGGCCAATGATTCCAGAAATGCTGACAGGAACATACTCCATATGCACACGCAGCAAGTGCAGACCTGCCATCGACAGCGTGACGTAACAAAAAGAGGCCGACCTCTTTCTGTGGGGAGGGGGTGGTAAAAGGTTTTCACTCTGGAACCCACAAGAAGATTTCTTAGCTTGGGTGTGAGTCCTGAGACCTTTCAGGTTACCCAAATTCCAAAAAAGTTGGCACGCTGTGTAAAACGTAAATAAAAGCAGAATGCAGTCATTAGCAAATGTTCCTGACTCCATGCAGTAACATCCTTTATACAATCATGTGTTCACAAAGGGGTGAACCTCGCTCCATCCTCCCTTGTGGTCGACTGAGTCTTTCCAGGATGCCCCTTTCATACCCAGTCATGACATTATCACCTGTTACTAATCAACCTGTTTACCTGTGGAATGTTCCAAACAGGTGTTTTTGGAGCGTTGCACATCTTTTCCCAGTTCAACATGCTGCTGGCATTCAGAATACGCTGATGTTTACAAAAATCAATGAAGCTGATGAGGTAAAACATTAAATGTATTGTCTTTGTACTGTTTTCGGTTGAGTAAATGTCAAAAAGGATTAACAAAGAATCACAATCTGTTTTATGTTTTGCACAGCGACCCAACTCTTTTGGAATCGGGGTTGTAATAATGTCACAGGAACATAAAACAGCTGTTTGGCAGCTGCTGGTACCTAGTATTCACATTAAATGACTCTCCATAATTCAAAGTCTGGCAGTAATGACAGATGAGAGGTCTGTTTGACAGCTCATACACTCTTAAAATAATGGGGTCACACACAAAGCTGCTTTGGCAAATTTCATTCTGATAAATGATGAAAAATCTTGCGGCCACGTGGTCTCGCTCATTGTCTTTGAATGAGAGACAGTTTCTTTTTTCTCCTTATGCAGGATGACCTAATTAAAACAGCGTGGATACAAAATCAGAGTATATCGTAACCATTGCTCAACGAAGGCAGTAATTAATATGATGCAGTGTTTCACAGCTGCTAACAGTCACAGTCTGGTTAATCTAACAACTTTTTTTTTTTTTTTTTAAACCTCTGAACTGAAGAAATAAGTAATCACCCAAAAAAAGCTGATTAATTATCATCCTAATCAGTGCTATGGCATGACATAGTAATGCTTTATCGATGTCCATGATATGATTTATCATTTATTTTCAGCTCTTTTATCAGCAATCAACAGGATAATTGTGCCAGAAAATGTGCTGAGTCTCGATGTGTTTGCCTCATCTCTCATCAGCCCTGATTCAAAGCTGGAGTCTGCTGTCAGTTGTAATTCTCCCTCAGCACCCTGGTAGCAGCTGTTTTAAGAGAGCCATCCTCATCAGTGTTGATTACCTCTTCTAATTATATCTCATGAAAAAAAAAGACAATTGAAGCTGGTAATTATTGTCATCAGACTCGGAGGATGCTTTCTTTCTGGCAATTGAAATGTTCTACCCCAAAGAGGGAGCACCTATTGACATTTTACCATTGATTTTCTGTGGTTTAGCTTCATCTCAAGGCCTTGATGGCTGTTATGGAGTGACAATCATTATGTTTACATGCACAAAAGACATCAGATTACTCACAGGTATCAGGTTACACAGGAAATCAGATGTGTTCACATGCACTATACAAACCTGGATGCCATAAAACTGTGATTGAATGCAGCAGGATGGTAGTTAAGTTCCACCCTTACCCTGACCTTTTGCAGAACCATGGATTACGTATTTTCAGTGATATACACAGTGATTATTGCTGGATGATGTAATAGATGATGCTGTGATAATAGTGACCGTACTGCCAGTAACTAGGAAAACATAACGGCACAATATACTTTCAGAGTGAGATGAAATTTAAATTCTGATCACTCGGCTGTGCTCACTGCCTGCTCACACTTTATCTGAGGATAACATCCTCACACTGAAAGAGTGGTGACGAAGAATATGCCTGTCGGGTGATGCCACTATGGTCATTCTCAGAGATCTCAGACCTGAAGCCCGGTACCCTGATGAGGCACAGAAACCCTCAGAGGGCGAGCTGCTTTCAAGACCAAAGCTGTCAACTTCAATAACAGCTGTTTTTACAGATCATATCCATCTCAGAACAAGATGGGGGTAGTGTGTTTCACTGAACTCTTATTATTCAGTCTTCTTGACCTCTCTGTCCTCTCAGCTAACGGCGTTGCAGGTTGCGTTGGCAGTCAGGTATTTGTGCTCTTTAAAGTGTTGTCTCTGGGTTCATCCATTGCAAGGATTCATAACGTATTTAGTCTTTATCAGGATGTTGCTTTATGCTCAGGCCATGATGCAAGCGGCTTTTTGAAACAAAAATCCAAAGCCCTGTCATTTGTCCTCGTGACAAGAGCAGACATAGGCCCTTTAAAGAGACTGACAGATGCTGCTGTGACAAGCTGTTTGTCTACTACTGGTAAAATAATGCCTGCTTGCCTCTGCTGGCGAGAGCTGATTACTGTTTTACTTGTTTGGCCTTTTTATAGACAGGCCCTGTGTGTCAGTGAATGCAAGTAAGCAATCCCATGTGTGCACGTATGTGAGAATATGTGTGTACGCAAACTTTATATAGACAGTGTGTGTTCTGTAATCGTATGGGTGGGTTTGCCTGAGCTTTGTCTCTCCAGTAGTAATGAAAGATATAGAATAGGACACAAACTGGAGTGGTAACGGGCGCCATCTGTACACACAGGGTAGGGCTTGTTTCTTTAGAGGAAACAGGGAAGGGCATTTCTCTTTAGAAGTCAACTTATGAGACGGTTTTACAAGGCTTTAATTGCCTTGGGTGCAAGCTTAATACACCCAACAGACAATCTGCCCTCAGGCAAGAAAAAGTATTTTTGTTTGCTTGTGTCAGAGTAGAACCGTCAAAGTCATGCAAAAACTAATCTGACTGCATATGCTGTCACTCACAGGCCTGGTTTTTTTTTTGCACTGGCTATTTAATCAAGTTAAAGCAGCAGTATGTATCATCAGATACACCTGACTGCAAGGGCAGAAGTCATAACTCTGGCCTCCTGTCCACATACCTGGTTAGGTGGAGCTGTGACGAGTGTTATTCCTTGTGTTGGCCTCAAGCTTTCTGGAGCTTTAGTTTCTTACACACAGCTCCCTTAAGCTCCACGGGCTTATGTGATTTGCCTCATTGCATTACAAGGAGTAACTCAGGACTTTACCTGTAGACATTAGCAGTGGACAAAGTGGGCGTGCAAGGAGACTTTAAGTTGCTGATGTGCAGGTGCAAGGTGGGATTTATATGCAAGATCCCCCAACTACCAATTTCTATGTGCTGTTTTGCAAACATACCACTCTGATAAACCCACTCATCCAACCAGCAGTGGATCACTGTGGTCGTACTGAGCAGCCGTCTCTTGCACCACCTCTTTGTTGTATCATTTACAGTTTACTTTCTGAATGAAGATATATGTTGTAAACTGTGCAGATTAAGAGTGACTTTTGCACAACCTAGACTTGCATTACAGAGGTGTTGTTGCTCGCGATTTAAGAGTAAAAGCTTATAATGTGGCCCAGCATACCTGCATGTACGTGTCATTGTGCAAATCAGCATGCATGTTGTCATGTGCTCCATTTGGTTTAATCTTTTTTTGCAGCCGTGTATCTCTGCAAAATACATTCTTTCATGGTTGTTGATTTTCAGTCCAGTGCCTCATCTTTATTTTGAAATGACAGTGGAGCAGCAGGAGTTTAGATAAAGCGTCGTTGCTGCACTGCCAGACTTTGTTCATTGTGTAAATTTGTATACTGTTCTCCCACCCATGGTTTAACCTTTGCCGGCATTCAGTTATTGTATTGACTCAGCATGTTATGTGATTGACAGGAGGGCTGGGTTAGTGTTATAAATCTCTCAGACTCAAATCAAGTATTGTACTCTTCATTATGGCTCTTTGAGTTGCACTGTAGACCATCAAAAATGCATGTGTGCACATGAAATATTAACTAGCTTTTGTTCTTGAAAAGCAAACTGGTTTGGCAATTCAGTGCTGCTCCAGAACACTCATAATATTAGTTTTTAGCTGTTTGCATGAAGCTGTCTCATGGATTTTGCATGCTTCATCACTCTGCAGGCTCAGTGGTTGCGACATGCTGACATTCCTCCATTGCACTGGTGTTTATGGGTTTGTGGTGGTAATTAGTAACAGGGCTGTCGTAACAATGGCCATGGGGACTTAATGAACCCATGAGACTGACCACAAGGGAAGCAATCGGGAATGTGACCTATTTACTTAAGTCTTTGCCCTCTAACTCTCCCCCGTGTGGCAATGTTACAATAAACTCTTTCTGACACTTGAACAAAAATACAAACAAATATGAGCAATTTCAACGCAGACAAAAAGCTTCCACACAAACACATGCTCATGCACTCAAAACGGGCTTTTCGTCTTCGCAGCGCAGAGAATAAAGCAGTTATTGTGTAGAGTTCAGCACGGCTCAAATGATATGGTAGATTAATTACAAAGAAATGGGCAGTGCATTAGCTCAGCGCTGCACAGAGATGAAATGTGGGTAACGAATTGGGACACTGGCTTTGTTGTTGTCATTCTCTGCTCTCCCCTTTTTTTTTTTGGAGAGGGCTACAGGCAAACACACACAAACACACAGACACACCATCCTCATCTACCCAATATATTTGAATACTACTCCGTTCCTATGTCATGTTGATTTCCTGCTCAGCCTGACCCTTAAATCAGGACACCGTATTTATTCCCCTGCCTGTATGGCTGCCAGCATGACAAAGCCTTTACACAGCCAGCAGAGATGTGCCTCTGTAGACACTGAACAATAGTTTGAATGGAAGCACCATGGCTGACCAATTCAAACTAGCGCGAATAGGAACAATGGTGGAATTGCTGTTGCATCTCTCATTAAGATACACTGTGTGCATGTTGGTGGAATTGTACAAAAGTTACGGCTTTCCCTTTAGTTTGATGCCTGTTTCTGTATAAATATCAAGCGTCTAATAGCCCACGCATATGGTACATAGGTGATGCAACTATTTTTCTCTGCCTGCTGAACCTTATGAATTTGTATGTGTTTCCAGGCACTCCTCTGCAGAGATCAGACGACACTTCAGTGGGAGCTATGGCTCTCATCACAGCCGAACCAACTCCAACGCTTCGGCCACAGGGTACCTCACTGTGGTGAGTTCCCTTCTATAAAAAGATACCTTTGCCTCTGCAGTTTAGTCATTTTCATCCGGCAGGGATTTGTCACATTATCCAGGATACGTATCTTTAATTTATTCACAGCTACTTGGAAAGAAATGGTTATTAGTTGTTTGTATTTGAGCTAACATGTGACACCAGCTGCGAGCAAGTTTTCGTTTTTAAATAAATTTTGCAAATGAAAATGCTTATCCAGCTGTCTAACATGTTAAGTGGGTTGAAGAAGATAAGCACAGTAAAAATGAAAGCTGTTTACCTCACTTAACACTAGTGATGTAATGCTAGTTGAGGAGAAATTCTTGGTGAAGTGTTTTCCTCTGATGCTGCACACACACACACACACACAGCTTTAGTATTTGTGCTTACACCACCAAAGGGCTATAAGCATATCTCTTTCACATCCTCTTTGCCATCATTAGTGCTGAGAGTGTCTGACTCAGTGTCGGGTCTAGTCTTGAAGATTATAATTTGAATCATAGAAATTCTGCCACAGCATAAGTTCATGCTTTTGCACAAACAGACGTCTGCATTTCTGCAAAAGAGCCGAGTCTTTTTTCAGGAAGAATCTTTCTTCCTCTTACAATGGATGAGATGAGAACTTAGTCATGGCTTAACATGCATTTGTTAAAAACCGGGCTGACTCGTCTTGTTCTTTCATTTAACAGGCCATGGAAAACCTAGTACCCCTTAGTTTTGAATGCCAGTATGACGGGTTGTTTTCTCGCCTCTTCACTTGAAGCCTAGCAGACAGTTAGAGTGATTCCTGCTCTCTCAAGCAAGCAGGCAGAATGATGCACAGTAATCCTTTGTCGGGATTTGTTCCCACTACACTCTTAGTCTCTCTCTGTGGCACCCTCTGAACCTCTGTCTCTGCCTCCCAGATTCATACATCAGCCTTCCTGCTTTTTTTCCTATTTCTGTCTCCCTCACGTTTCTTCGCTCTCTGTCGCCCTACATCTCTCTCATTTAAAGTTTTCTAAAGCTCTTAGGCGCTAAGTCTCCTGACATATCTGTGTGCATGACTAACTGAGCCGAAGCCCTTTGATACTTTCCCAGCGATGATCCTTGAGCTCGTCAGCTGACAGGGTTTGAGGAGGAGCGCCCGGACCATCCATCCCCTCCCAAGCTTGTAGAAGGCAACATGGTTAATCTCTAACCTGCTTGGGAAATGGGTCAGCGCCTTGGCCACTGACAGGCGCTGGATGGGGCCTGCTTACCTTGCAGCTTACACGGGCAAATCTTTAATATGGCCGGATTTGGGATGCGGGAGAGGGATTTTAATACTATAATCTCCGGGATGATAGTTTCCCATTATTCAGCAGTCGCGTCTAGCACAGGGACGAGGGAGGGGTGTTTGTTGAGAGGAGGGAGGCATGTTTGTTGCTGCAGTTGTCATGTGCGTCACTTTGTTGATCATCATAACTCCTTCTCTCTTACTCTACTGCTATTTTTAGAGCCTCAATATGAGGAATGTCGACTGATCTGTGTTGTTAGTAGGTTTAATAGACAAACTGAGGGATTAAGAGGAAAAGCTGCATGTCGTTGTGCATGTGTGCCGTGTGTGTGTAAGCAGCATGCACGTGTGTGTCTGTGTGCGTGGTTTCTGTTCCTGTCTGTTGAAACACCAGTTGATGGAGGGACGCCTTGCTGATGTCACTTCCTTTTAATGTCTTGTGGCTTCTGCCCTTCAATTCTGAGCTGCACGACACTTTGTCTGAACGCTGTCAGCTGCTATAAAAACATTCTGTGGCTTCAAACGGTCAGACTCAACTTAAACATTCATTTGACTGGCTATAAACACCCCTTCCACTGTTGATGATGCTGATTGTTTCTTCTCAGAGCCAGTGAAGTTCGTAGCTTCTAGGAATATGAGGATCAATTTAAAGAGGATCTGTGCGTTGCGTTCTGCCTTGGTTTTAACGAAAAGCGCTCAGCGTCAGTCAGTGCACCCTGTAGGTTCCCATATCCGGAGTGCGCCATTTTGTACACTTCCTCTTTATGGTGCAGTTTTCAGCTTTCAGCCGGGTAAGTTTCCAATATCTGTATGAGCAATGCTGTGCTTTAGTGAGACCTCTGAGTGAGATAATTGGTAAACTTTATTGTCTTAAATATGGTGCTTCAGGTCAAATGTGGCTGTGTTTTGTAAGAACATTGTTTGTCTGGAGTTTTTTTTTACATGTCTGTTTTCTGTGCCTGCACAGTTTTTGCCAATGCACACAGAGAACAGTGATGTTGGTAGATGCACATTTTAAATGGATGAATGCTACTTACATAAGGCACCAGCAGCGGTTGCTGTAACAGTTATTGGCTTTAGAAATGTGTAATTTTGTCAAATTTATTTTATTTGTTTATTGTTGCCTGTGTGTGCTTTAACTTTCTCCGTTGTAGATCACAGTGCTTCCTACTAGCTAAAACCTCTATTATCACTGTTAAAATCACCATTGAGTAATCTGATAGAAAGTCTTTGCAGTTGATTTGGCAGGGGGACATGGCTTTCCTCCTAGCTCCGCTCATGACTCCACAGAGCAGCAGGCGCTGATCAGAGGCATGCATAGATTTGCATTCATTTGTTTTCGTTAGCCTCCCCATTAAATGAGAAAAAGAGGCCATGCTACAATGATTGTTTGAACTTTGAGGCCGAGAGACAGAGAAATGCACGTATGGAGAAGGCTGCCACAGTGGAGACGCTGTTGAGGGTCACGCCTCGTCTATAGAGAGAAGGAGAGGGTTTCTTCTATACTGTAGGCGTGTCATTTTACATAATAGTGATACATTTGCTCCATCTGGCCATATTCTTTACTTCTAGTGTTGCATGCTAACCATCAATACGAACCCATTTGGTACAGTTTGCTCTTCAGTGCTCAGCAGAGAAAAATATCCCTTCGGGTGGATTGATGTGCAAAAACACGTCTGAAAGCAAATGGAATTTGCTCTGCTTTTAAAAGTTGAGCGCAGCGGTGACTCACCTTGTTGCTGCAGTTATCTCTACCTCTTCTGTGCGTACATGTTATCTCTTGGTGTGTCTGCCATTGGCTGGTTTGGCTCTGCATTTTCTTTTTTCTCGCTCTGTCTCCAGCATACACACTTTCTCTCACATCCAGTCTATCACACACTACCTGTTTGTCATGCAAATGCTGCCTGTGTGAGACAACGTGCATGATTAAAGGCTTAAATATTCTTTTTGAATAGTGGATTTTCGTTCTTTACACTGTGCGTTGCATAAGTCAAGAGACTGTTGTTATTGAGTGTATAGGAAGTCTTTCAGGATGACATTGTGGTGTAAGTTTATTTCCAAGCTTTTGCCTACATCAGCCACAGCCTGCAGACTGTAATCAGATTGGAGGCCTGCCTAGTTTGCTGCCACTTTTCACAGAAACACCTGCTCCATGCAGGTTCCCCTTTTACAACCATAGCCAGCTGGGCATCACAAAAGAGACATGTGTTATCTCATCAGTTGTGTTTTCCCCCCCGTGAGCTCTTTCTAATGATGAAAAGCATGTCTGTTCTTCCCCTTTAAGTGCCAATGGGATTTTGTGTCATTGTGTGCACTGATGATTTGAACAATATGTACTGATTCGAAGACCCAAATGAAAATTTCTGCCCATTTGCACTGTACATAAGTGATTACAGCTTTGCCTTTGATCTGCTGGAGCTCTGGAGTGCAGGCTGATAGAGTTTCTGTCTAAAAATAAGTTCCCAGAAAAAAAAAAAAAGGCCTGCCTGTCTGATACACTCCAGTTTGTTCCAGTTTCTATTTATGTATGTGCTCCACTCTTTTGTTCCTTGTCAGGTATGAGCTATTAGAAAATAGTCATGATTCAACATGTTTGGTCTCACCTCCTTTGCTCGCTTTTCTTTTTCCTCAGTGCTCCTTTACGCTGTGTGCCCTGTGCAAACTTATCAATCACCCTTAAGCTTTTCACACATGATTGATGTTTTTTGCTGTTTGCTTATTATATCCTCCACAGCTTCGTTTGGTTTTTTTTACACTAACATTAAACCTTATCAGACAATTCTGAGCCAGCGTCTTGGCATGATTTACATTATACTTTACTTCACATTTACCTTTAAGAAGCTCTCCTGATCATCCACTCCACTCTGTTTGGGTTGTTAAACTGCAATTAACTGCAAATATCACTTCCCATATGTTCCTCATATCGTGATATTTGGTGCTGTGTCTTAACTCCATCACCCTTCGTTCTGCAGCCTCAGGCGTATGACGCGGTGGAGCCCTTGGACCTGGAGGAATTCCTGACGTCGCAGCTAAGAAGTGGAGACGCAGCCCTGATGCAGGAACTCGGAGACTTCCCCGAGGATGACCTGAAGGTGGAGCAGGTGGAGAAGGAGTGTCGCACGGTTCGACACCCTGTCCCTGAAGATGGGTGGGTCAAAAAATAAATAAATAAAAATCCTCCCTGAAATTAAATTGGAAAGCTGTCAGACCTGTTTGGTAAAAAAAGTAGTCCAGGAAAAATGTGAAATACTGATGAATAATTAAAGATAGTGTTTCACCGCAGTTTCAGAGTCTTGCATTCAGCTACAAAATCCTCGTTGTGGAAAATGTTTGGCAGGTTGATTTTGTTTACAGTCAGGTTTCACACATGTCACATCTAAGATGATTCTCAAGTCCATGTAGGAAAGTTAATCTTAATACTGTGCATCTAGCAGCTTTTGAATTCTGAGTTGCGATGAGCTTGTTGACAAAAAGATCAACAGAATGAAAGACTTTAATCAGGAGTAAAGAAGCAGGGCAGACAATAATGACATTTATATAGAGAATTATAAATGAGACTTGTAATAAGATCAGACGTGTGGATAAAAGGCAGTCGAATAAGGTGCGGAAATTATTTATTTATTTAGCTATACATCAGGTGACGACATTCAAAAGATGCTAGCTGGAGTTTTCAGGAGAATCTCTGCCGTTAGCATGTAGCATAATATGTAGTCACTTTTCTAAACTGCCTTCTGTGTTGTCGGTATAAAATCTGTTCACTCGTGTTATCTTAGCCACAGCATTCACTTATCCCACACCTTGACCATGAAGTACATATTAAGATAGAGGAGGAATGCAGTTTTCAGTCTGTGAATGTTTGCATGCATGTCTGCGTGAGAATGTGAGCACATGACTTCTTATCCTGCTTGTCCCTCTCTTTGTAGACTGGAGTTGGATCCACATGTGAGAGACTGTGTGAAGAGTTACATCCAGCCGTGGCTCGTGGTCTCCAGAAGGTAAATCGTCTCCTACAGAAACAGTTACAGTCCGAGTGTTCAGCACTCTCAGAGCACAGCGGCTAATGAACAGCACATGTTTGACAGATACTTTAAAATGACAAAACTGAATCTTTGGAGTTCAGAAATGGAAAACTGGATGTTTTATTGAGGAAATAGCACCTGATCAGATATTCTCTGATTTACGGTGTCTATCAGTGTGTTGTGGATTAATGTCCTCATTGGTATTTTAGTTGCCAGACGGTGCAGCAGGTGCCAACTGTCTGAGAAGCTGCACATGTCTGTGAAACAGGAAACAAGAGGGCGAGAGAGCCAGATAAAGATTAGACACTGGCATCTCCTGTCTGATGCGTCGTAGTGCTCGCTCTATGTCTCCCTTACGCTGTGACGACAGCATGTTGCGCAAGGCTTCTGTTTTTGTTGTTATCTGATTTGATTAGAAGTGCAGAGGTGTATCAGTCGTATGTTGTTTTCAATGTGTGTGTTCCTGTCTGGGTCTTTGACCTTCTGTGTGTGTATGCGTGCGTGCGTGTGTGTGTGCGTGCCCATGTATTACTCACATTGTGGGAACATAAATCCGTTCACACAGTCACATTATGGGGACTCACCGTACTTGTGGGGACAAAATTCAAGTCTCTATAATGTAAATCATTAACTTTTAGGGTGAAGACTGGGGTTAACGTTAGGGTTAGCCAAGTATTGGTTATGGTTAGGGTAAGTCTCCAGGAAATGAATGTAAGTCTATGTAATGTCCCCAAAAGTGATGCAAACACCACTCTGTGTATGTGTGTGTGTGTGTGTGTGTGCGCGTGTGAAGGTGCCAGGGGGATGGCTGGAGCGCGTATTCGGAGCGAGCAGGACTACATAAACTCCTCCGCAAACAGACCTTTGAGTCCGACGTCCAGCCAGAGAACCCACAGAAGCCAGTAAGAACCACAAACACAGCCAACCTTTCATTTAACACACACACACACGCTCACACACTCACACACACTCACCTTCTTATTCTTACCAACATCCTTATTCAAACCTGAGTCCTTTAAGTAAAAGACATTAACTAGCTTCCATATGTACAAGTTTAACTTAGCCTGTGTCTTAACCATCACTGTGTTGCTCAACAAAGGAGAAGTATTAGCCTTCTTCAGAGTCATTCTTGCTACACTGGAATCATTCTTGACTTCTTTCCTGCTTTGGTCAGTCCTGTCCTTAACAATTGGTTGCCTGGCTGTATCCAAAGTTCAAAGATACAAGCCAATAAAGATCACAAGTTAACGTGTTATGTCTTGTTTGTTTATTTTTTACAGACAACAGAATGACTATTTGTAGCTGCGCAGGGAGTCGCATGTTGTAATTTACATAAATGTTGGTGTCATGTGAGGTTGCTGGTTGGCAAACAGCACATGCACTGCACAAAAGGGCTGGCCAGACCGATGAACTGTTGTTCCTCAAGTAATAGTTACGCTCCATAACTCCCTGTTAAACCACAAATCGTTGTTTATACATTTTTTTTGTGTATGGATTCAACAAAAAAGATATACAGTGCATCCCGGTGGCCTGTTGGTTAAGGTGCATACCACATAACTGCAATGCCCACTTTTCGCTACTCAGCTGGAGGACCTTTGTGACATCACTCCCTTTCCATACGTATCTCTTCTAACACTATAAAGTAAATGGAAAAAATGATAAGGTAAAATGTGTAAACGGTCCATGTTCTGTATCCATAATTAATCAGACTGGTATCAATCATCTAATCTAAATGTCGGCAAGAAAGCAAATAAGTGCACTTCCCAAAATGTTCTGCTTCCTGAGCAGCACGATATGAAAAGCTACTTCCCAACTTTGTCCTTGAATGCCAATATGTTGCTCTTAGTTAGTGTCTTTTGTGAGAGTAAGACCATTAAATGAGAGCAGTATGGCAGCCCATACTGATCAAGGCTTGAGACAGACAACAATACTGAATGTGGAGTGTGAGGGAGGAGTGGGAGACTGGGGGGGGGGGGGGGGGGCAAGCAGTGAACACAGCAGTGTTTTGTTATTCCTATCACTCTTACCACTGTGGCAGTGGCTCTTTTCAAGTGTGCTCAGCCTAGTTTGCACTGAAATAAACCTGAATATTATAACTCTTTTCACCTCTATGTGTTTAGACAGAGATGTGATGATTAAATATATTGTATTTTTTTTCCTGTTCTGCTATTTAAATCAGTTGCTTACGTCTGCATGCCTCAGTCCTTTCCTTTCATTATGGCTCCATGCCTCAGTACTCCACTAACACCTCTTCTAGCCAAGTTCCCATCCTCTCTCATTTCCCTCTCTTGCTCTTTCTGTCTCATAGTGGCCAAATCCCCAGCTCCTAGCATGAGACAGTCCCGGCCAATCCAAGTCCCAGTTAGCGCCACTCCCAGCTTCTGTCCCAGCCAGTCTCACCAGCCCCCTCCTGTCACCTCATCCTTGCCAATTCTGGTTAATCACCCAAACCAAAAGGCCCTTATTACAGGCTGTGGGCTTCCCATGATCTAGATGCCAGAAAGAGAGTGACAGAGAGGGGAAGAACAGCACTATTGTCCTTTGGCGCTTGATGGGTCTCGTCTCTGGTCCAATCTGGTTTAGCAATCGCCCTTGGAGCATGGTGTGATGGTCCCATGGAGCCTCAGCAGGGTGAAGCTTCACAAGGGTGGAAGCTCGGTCAGTCCTTGCCTGTGGTTGGAGAGCGGGGCTGTGAGATTGATGGATGATGGAAAATGAAGGAGACAAGAAGACAGGGGTGACAACGGGGATTGTTCAGAGCTTTGTGGAGCAGTGAGGTTATGCCCTGCCCTCTAGCTGAGTCTGAGTAATTCCATGTGGGGCCAGTGCCAGTCTGAGAGATCTCTGACCGATGGGCAGATGATGCTCTAATCAGCTGATTTTAATACAAGCTCCTGATATATTAAATAAAACGTATTCCTTTTCCCCACAGTCTGAACGGAGGGAGAATTTTAAAGCCAAGCTGTGTTAATGCTAATGTCAGAGTTTGGATTTGTTCGTATGAGGGAGGTAGAAGTTGGTGGTATCCATTCATGGACGTTTGCTGATTGTAAGAATGCTGTATGTTTGAAGCAAAACAGCAGAAAACAAGGTGGAGCTAACAGGAGCCACAGGGCAACATAAATATTTTAATGATGTACAACAGAAGACATCTTTTGTGCATTTCTGTTGCTTAATTCTCCTCTCAGCTCTCACTCCAGGGCGTCTGAGAGGACACATTTGAGTGCATTTGCATATCCTATTAAGTGAGTTCATTTAAAGGCATTAAGCTCATTCCTCTGGCTGGTGCTCATTTTTTGTCCAACAGGCCAACGCTGTTGCTGTCAGTGCACTGAGTCGGCTCTGCCCTCTTCGCTGCCATCATTTTTGTCTGTCTAACAGCAACCTCTGATTGCAGAACTTGATCGGCCAATGTGCAATGCATAGATATCACGAGTGACGAATCGCTCATACAGTAGGGTGTGCTGTATGTCAGAATTCATAGTCGCTTTATTCCCTGCACTCCGGTGTCTTTTCTATGTACATTGCTATGATTATGAGGCAAGAAAACTGCTTGTTTGGAATAAAGAAGGAAGCACCTGCTCAACATGGTCCTATAAGGGCTCATTCTGCTTTCTGTAGCGTACACAAAACCTCAACATGAGCCTGTGTCGCGTGTTCTTCACAAAGCATGAGCCTTGATCAGAAGAAAACAGTGACTGCTATTGTCTCCAGGCCAGAACAGAAACTGTCTAGACTGCCTAAATGGCTGCTAGCTGTTTGTTGTGTCTGCGTACAGCATAATCATGGAGGCTGCATTTTCAGTGTACAGTATGTTGTTGGCGGACCTTAAAATACTATAGACTTGATATTTTTTGCTTACATTGAAGTTCAGGCACATTCTGAAATGTGATCACTGGAAGGGAAAAGGATATTTAAAGCTATGTGGGAACACTGGGGACTAAAGTCATACGTCTTTTGGGAAATTCAATAGGGTTGGCAAGTATGGATGCCTTTTACTCAAACCCCATTCAAGTAATATTATTTAAACAGAAGAAGAGCAGACTTTGACCGAATATCCATTAATATGGTATTCATTACCCTGCGCCCATTTTCTTTGATCTTCCTCTTAATAACATCCCTCTGGATATTCTGCCTTAATACCCTCTTATTTTGCTCATCCTTTGTTTTTCTGTTATTGCTCCATCTTTCCTTTCTTCATCCCCCTCACCCTCATCTCTCTTTCGTCCCCCACCCCCAACCCCCGTCACCACCCTTACCCCTCTCTTTTTGTGTTCGCCCCAGGTCAAGTCTCCAACTCTAGCAGGGCTGAGTGATGACTCTGGCCGCACACTGACCTCCTCCGATTTTGACTTGCGGTGCTTGACCCCAGACCAGAGAGTGGAGGGGCTGCTGGCCTTCAGCAGCCATGAGGAGCTGGACCGCTTCAACCAGGAGGCGCGGCAGGGGAACAGACACCCTGAGCTGTTTGCCCTGTACCCACCAGCTGATGAGGTGAGATGTAGCATGGAGAGAGTTGCTACTCGCATGAAGCAATACACAAGTGCATGCATGCATATGAGAACCATGTAGGCGCTTTACTCCCCGAATGTTTTTGAATAGAAATGCTCATTTTTCACTATTTTCGAGCATTTTATTGACCAAATGATTAACAAGGAAATAATGGTTTGATTAATCTATTATGAAAATGATGCGAAGTTGCACCCCAGCTCTCTCTGTGTCAATATAAAAGTGGACTTTATCTAACAGGAAAAGTTGCACAGATGTTCAAAATAAACATTTGACGAAAAACTTAATGTTTTAAACACGACTCTAAATGTTATCATTTTTTAGATGCCAAAGACATGTAAAAAGCATCAAGTTACACATCTCTTGCTTG
This sequence comes from Chaetodon auriga, assembly GCF_051107435.1. Classification (NCBI taxonomy): domain Eukaryota; kingdom Metazoa; phylum Chordata; class Actinopteri; order Chaetodontiformes; family Chaetodontidae; genus Chaetodon; species Chaetodon auriga. Next base: position 17,974,662 of record NC_135078.1, on the reverse strand, counting down.
TAAATGTTTTTTTTCCTGCACCTTTTTAACACTTGAAGTGTATTTTTCTCTTCTCTTCTTCTCTTCTTCTGTGTCTTTTTTTCTTCTTTTCTCAGTAAACACCTGCAAATCTTATTTAAGATCCTCAGTCTCCTCTGACAACTTCTCCATGTCTTTTTGCGTAACTTAAACATTTTTCTCTTCTATTGTGTTCCAGGAAGATGCAGTGGAGATCCGGCCCATCCCTGACTGCCCCAAAGAACACACTGGAGACCGCATTCTGATCCGATGCCAGGCCATCAAGTATGTCATACATTTTCATAATACTGCAGGGTGGAGGGGTCGGGTTTGAACAGCTGCCTTCTGTTTCTCTTAAAACTTGGACAAGGAACCAACAGTTGTGTTGAAGGGAAATTACTCCAACACCCTGCTGTTTATAACAAAATGCCCTTTTGCTTAGCGTTTAACATACAGGGCGTTCTTGTGTGTCGCGTCTGATCACAACTTAAGAACGAGTCGTCGTTCCACAAAGGGCTCAGCAGTAGATGTGACGGACAGCAGTGTGGGAGAGTGGAGGATTGCTGTGCAGTGGTTGTTGTTCTTCTCCAGAAAATCGCTGTCCCTCCCTCTCTCTGTGGGATTTTGTCTCTGTGTCTCTTTCTTTTTCTTTCTATTACACACACACACACACACACACACACACACACACACACACACACACACTTTCTCTGCCTTTGACTCTCCATCTCATTCGTCCTTTTTGCAACCCATAAAACGGCCACATGTTTTAGTTGAACTCATTTCTCTGCTTGCAGCGGTTTGGCAGCTCCATCCCCTTATCCTTTAACCCTCAGTTCAAACATGTCATCACTTACTGTATTACATTTTCTTGCCTCCCAATGCAACAGTAATCTACAGGAATAGAGCAGAATAGGAAAAAATAGAATGAATTTGAGTACAGTAAAAGGAAATGAGTACGTTAAGTATTCGTCTCTCCTGCCATTATTGAATTACTCATTTCCATTTCCTTCTTGCTTTCATAGGTTTGAGATTGACATTGAGCCCCTGTTTGCCTCTATGGCCTTGTATGACCTGAAAGAGAAGAAAAAGGTAAGAAAAAGCTTTGCCTCGCTTTGTCCCGACAATTTCTATTGTTGTCTTCATGGTGTTTCTAATGTTGACTTAAAGTATGTTGTAACTTCCATCCTGGACACTTGTGTAACATGTTCACCTTGCCACATACAGTACAGGGAAAATGACAAACAGCTTAAAATGCAGTACTCCTGCAGTAAATACCAGTTTGCTCATTACAATGTTTGTTGTGGAGAGTGTGTCTTAGTTGGTGTTGGGTCTGTTGGGTTGCATCATGAGAAATATATGTCTGATTTAATAAGAGACAGTTGCTATTTCCAGGAAGATTCAAAGGCAATGTTGGCCCATTTTTGAGGCCGTCATTCGTAGTGTTGTAGTGCAAAACATTGAAATCCAATTATTCTTGATGGCCAGTGCCTTGCATGTTAGCATGGTTAGCTTCCACTGGTGTCTGAATGTGTGTGTATGTGTCTAAAAAGATGGCATCAAAACTGAAAATCTGATTTATTGCAAAGTGCTGCTGTCTTTTATTCCCTCCCTTGTTTCATGGTAGCTTGTGTGTCATGTGACTCCTGGTGGTGCAGGGAGGTCTCATAGTTTCTTTTGGCGGTCGGCGTGGCCATGAGGGATCAGTGTAATCTACAAGGTTTAATGTCTCATCATCCTGACATTTTTATACCCACGGGGGTCGTCATGTTTTGGTTCTATAACTACTAATACTGTGCCGCATTTTCCCAGTCAACCATTTTGAGCCATGGCTGTTTGTGTGTTTTCTGTGGATTTACACAGCCAGATAGTTTTTTGGGTGAAAGGGGTTGGAAGGATTTAGTTCGTACTTAAGCGCTCATGGATCTCTCAGATGAGACAGGGCTTTAGCCACGGGCCTTGCCCTCTCCTCGGGGCTGCCCAGCTGCTTTCCGGCTTGTCTGCAGGAACGGTGGCTCTAAGATTGTCTGCTGGGTGAGATGGAGCAATTTAATGCCCTGTAATTTTGAAAAGGGACTGCATGTAAGACACTCTTGACACAACATAAACATGTGTTGCCTATATGTCAGAGAGTGGACATATAGGCAACAGGATATTCTTACTGTTGTCAATCTGTAAGAGAAGTGTCTCATTGTCACAGTGTATTTCACTTAAAATTGCTTATTTAGTTTTGTGTTAATCCGCAGTGTGTCTTTGTGGAGCTTAATATAACTTCCTGTCTATTACGTTGAGCAGAGGCAGATCCAGACTGTTAAAGAGCTATGAAATGTGTCTCTGTCTGAGTGAAGGAGAAACTATCAAACTTGTTCTGTCAGTTAAGTGTAATCGTAGTGGAACTGTGAAGCATTTGCTATTGACCCATTTATCTCTGAGCCCTTTGTGCTTTTACTTTCTTTTTTTACTTTGCCTTTCTCCAGCTCTCCTCTGCACACTTGTTTCTTTCTCTCTGTCTCCTGTGGAGTGTTTCTGCCACATTCCTGCTGCCTCTTTGCCTCATTTCTCTCTTTTCCTGCATCCTTTACTGTTGTCCCTCATGGGAATTTTGTTGCTGTGTCTGTTTGCTTTTTTGTTCACATCAGGTTTGCTGTTTCACATCTGTGAAATCTGCAGCAGATGTTCACATAATTCCATATAATACTCCAGTTATTAATCATGGCCTATCAGCTAAGGTGGAGACATGGGATTTGACCCAGCAAGTGGCCTACTTATGATATCACGTTCATGGATATAAACAGAGGAAGGTCTAGTGTAGACATGCAAACAGACAGATGTGTCCTCAAAGTAAAAAAAAAAGGTGGCTGAGAAGAAATATATTTTTCTCTCCGAGTTTTCTCCAGGCATTTGTAGTCTTCTTGTTGTGACAATACAAGACTAGGCAAGCCCAGTTTTGCTGGACTGTGACGGAGCCCCTTGGGAAGACACAAACTGTGATCAGGACACATCAATTTTTTTAGAGATGCAGCAGATACACACGAGTCATCTATGCGTTTCAGTGTGTCTGTGGCTTGGTTGAAAAGACGTTTCTTTTTCACTGAAGCAGCAGCCTTCATAGGCAGTATAACTGCAGATTCATGGACTTGTATTGCAGAATGTTTGTGGGCAAAGTGGCTAACGTCTGCCCAAAAACTGCACGATTTGTCATATTCGAATAAAGTCGTTAAAAGGGCCTTAAAACACACCAGAGCTTGCTACACAGATGCTAAGTTGGCAGCGCTGGAGTGGTTAGTAGAAAATATAAAACATTTGCTCTCAAACAGCGTGTGCCAGTCAGTCAGATACATAGCCTCTAGTGTACTTAAAGTAGTCTTAAAAGGAGTACTGCACTCCTCGTGTCCCATTAACAGGAGGAATGTTCAAGGTTGACTTTCACAAGTGAATGCTGTTCAAATTCATTATAAATGTTAACTCAGTGAACACTTTGTTTGACATGGCTGTTCTGTTTAATGACAACATGAAGCCGAACATGCTGTTTATGTCAGCTGGATTGATTATTAAGAAGTGATATGTGTGATTCCAAGACACCATTTGTCAGTAAGAGCTGGTCTCCTCCTCTGCAGCCTTTTGAGAGCGTTCACTCTTGCAGTCAGTGCGCTTTGTGTTAAAGTGAACAGGGTCGTTTCTGTCGTTGCAGGAGTTTGGCTCTCTGTTTTTTTTCCACCACAATTAATGAAATCAGATTTGAAATAAACCAAAAGTGATCAACCTATAATACCCGTCCGAGTGTGCAATCTGATCACATGATTCCAGTTCACAAGTCAGCCAGGTTTGGCAGACTGGAGGGCTGCTTTGGTGTGGTCAGTGTAATGGAGGTCTTATGGGATGAGCAGAATGCAGGACAGTGGTTAATGGCTTTCCAGTGAGTAGGATCACATGACACACAGCAGGCCAAGCCAGACTAGGACATATGGCTGTGTTCCTAGCCTGAGGTCATCAGGAAGGCGTTTAGAGCAATAGTGGTGTGGACTGAATGGATGGCGTTCTGGTATCAGCCATTGGTTTGCATGAAAGCGGTGTCCCAGAGCCTTTTCTAAACCCATTCCTTCAATCTGTCATTAGAAAATATTAAAGTGATGTTTTGCATTTTATTATTCCCTGAATTTGATGTCCAATAAATTCTATCAACAAAAAGTAACAAGAAGACATTTTTTTGGCGCTCAAGGAAACTTTCCATCTCTGTCTTCGTCCAGATATCCGAGAACTTCTACTGTGATCTGAACATAGAACAGTTCAAAAACTTCTTGAAACCTCACACTCCGCATATTGATCAGTCCACCATGGCCAGATCTGGCATCTTCTCCATCACCTACCCTTCCCCGGATATCTACCTGGTCATCAAGGTAAAACTGAAGTCCATAGCACCTGTGATAAAATGCTAAGAACAGCTTGTATTAACAGTTACAGGATCAGTTTTGTATATCCTGGTAGTCATTGCAGTGCTGTCTTCGTATGGCTTGTCTTCGCTGTATTCCAAAGTATGGATTTTTTAAGTTTCATGTTTCTCATGTACTTCCTTTCTGCGTTTTAGATTGAAAAGGTTCTGCAGCAGGGAGAGATCAGCGACTGTGCTGAACCCTACATGACACTGAGGGAATGTGACTCTGCAAAGGTAATAATCTTTTCCTTGTACCGTCCTCTTGTAAACATGTGCTCTAAGTGTGCTATGTTCTGAAGTTGAAGCCATTCTTAACATTAATTTTTTAAAACTTAATTTTGCTTTTGGTCTTTCAGAACAAAGACAAGCTTGATAAGCTGCGAGGTCAGGCAGAGACGTTCTGCCATAGGCTGGGCCGCTACCGCATGCCCTTTGCCTGGGCAACCGTCAATGTCATGGAGGTCATCTCCACCGCTATGGTAGACCGCGATGTTACCGACTCCGACAGCGTGAAAGGAGGTGTGTGCTTGTGTGTGTTTGTTCTAATGAGCAATACATGCATTTGTGTGCCTTTCCATGGATTGTGTATAGCTGTGTGTGTATCATTTGACCTGTGACCCTGACACTCTGTTTTTCCAGGTAAATCCAGCAGCATTGACCGGAGAGCACCGCTTCCCAGGAGGAATTCTGAACGTTACAGTACCATTGATGATCAGTTCTGCAACATTTCTGCCTTCAAACCTGCTACCATTACTATCAGCACCATCTTCAAACAGGTCTGACCTCCCCACCCACGCACAAAGAGACAGACCAGTCTGTGAAAAATCTGCTACTTCCTTGAGATAGAGCATAAAGTATGACAGACAGATAAATTTGACGTTACAGCCTGGCCTTGTCTCATTCTTTGCTCAAATATGCCATTCCATTAGTTTTAGTAATGTTTCTACTGTAAAACTATGACTTTGTGTGTGTGTCAGGAGGGAGATCGTTTGAGTGATGAGGACTTGCTGAAGTTCTTGTCTGAGATCAAGAAAACCTCCACTCCACAGAGGAGAATCAAGACAATATCAGGTCATCTCTCATCACATCTAAACACTCATTCTGGGATTTTATTTTATTCTATTAGTCGAGAGAATAGTTCTGCATTGCAGCTTTTTTGAGTTGAGAAGACTGATAACACTCTCATGTCTGTCTTAAACATGAAGCAGGCGCCAGTTAGCTTAGTTTGGTGCAAAGAAAGTAATAAACCAAGTGTATACACAACATGTTGTGGTTTTACACATTGGTTTTGTGGACAATTTCTTGGCTGGGTGCAGTACATTCCTAGAATCTTGTTGTCACCATGATGTTACCAGGCAGCAAGCAGAGAGACTCCAGGACGTTACTGCACCTGGCCAAGAAATAGCACATAACCCCCCATAAAACCACAATTTCAAAGAATTCATATGGCATGATGTGATATCATGTGATATATGCATTGTACTGCACATGCAGGTCACTGATATGTGAGTCTCACTTATCTTGTGTCTTCCAGGTTCCATAAAACTGGACATGTCTCCAGTCCACGACACGCCACCAGCATGTTTGTCCACTGAGCTCATCCCTCTGATACCTGTGGCTGAGAAGAACATTCGGCCAGTCAAAGAGGTGCTGGAGTTCCCATCCAGCGAGGTTTATGTCCCTCACAACATTTACAGGTGGGTTAGAAGGGTGATAAGCTCAACACAGTGCAAGGAAGGAAATAAGATTTAGTTTTCTAATCCAAACGTTGTCTTTATATCTCTTATACAAAACTTGCACCTCAACGGGATGAAATACACACAAGGTTTTGGAAAGCAAATGATTCATAGCTTGAGGTGTAAACAGGTTTGTTTGCTCATACAGACACCTTATCTCTCTGAAAGGCCAGAGGCAACAAACAGTCATGCCGTACTCATCACTCATGTTTTGCTCATTTTCGGTGTCATGCCTATTTTTAGGCCTTTCCATCCAGGCTACCTGTGAAACTGCCTCCTAGTGTAACAGCAAGGAGGCAGCCTCTGTGAGCAGAGGTTTAAATCAGCACTCAATTCTGAAATGGTTTCACTTGTAACGAAACATTAGTAACTTCGTGTGTGAACAAGTCCCCTGCATGGTAATTACACGCCGACGTTCTCTGAGCATTTGTTCAGTGGGAGCTGCGGTATTTCCCTGTATTCCAGGTTTCAAGACAGATTACAGTGTTGTATTAAAACCACAGGTCACACTAAATGACTGGTTGTTGGGAATTTTGTGTGACATTACTGTCACCTCACTGCTGCATGACAAAGAAGTTGCTGTACAGATAGTGCCATCTAGTGACGTATATTGGAATTGCTTCATTTTATACATAAAATGGTTTTGCATGATTTTTTCATGCGTTAATTAAACAGGAAGTCTGCCTGACACTCTTTCTCTCCCCGTGTCTCTGTAGGAACCTGCTCTTTGTCTACCCCCAGAGGCTAAACTTTGTCAACAGGCTCACATCAGCAAGAAACATCACCATCAAAATCCAGTTTATGAGCGGGGAGGACGCAGGCTGCTCTCTGCCTGTGAGTGCTGCTGTCTTTAATCACACAGTACTGTTATGACAAAGGAATTGATTTGACCTGATAATTCCACTGGATTTGCTCATGGACATGTGTCCGTTGCATAATTTAAGTAATGTAACATTAATAAATAAAAAGACTGAAGATATATGTTCTTTCAAGTTATTCTGAAAACAATAGTCAGGTATCTGTATGAACTTTGGAAAGGTTTTTCTTGCTGTAATTAACTAATTGTAATTATGTAATTATAGACACCCTGTCAGCTTCAGTCTACACAGATGTATTATGCAAATGCTGTGCTGTTGGACAGAAGTTGTACCTTTTTTTTCATGTTTTTTTTTTCTTCCCCCTGTCCATTCTCAGGTCATTTTTGGGAAATCAAATGGCCCTGAATTTTTACGTGAGGTCTACACCCCTGTTACCTACCACAACAAGCAAGTACTCATTAATGAGTCATCTAATACTGTTTGAGAGCTTATTTTCGTCTTTTAAAAACAGTTTGAGTAACTCTGTCTCTCCCTTGCTCTTTTCTCTTGCTCACTCTGGCTTCTGTTTTCCTCCTTTTGTCTCATCTCTCCATCCTTGCCCTCACCCATCCCTCTTTTTCTCTGTGTTTCCTCCTTTGTTATTCCCTGTGTCCCTCCCAGGTCCCCAGACTTCTATGAGGAAGTGAAGCTGGCCCTTCCAGCCCGTCTGACAGAGAGGCATCACCTGCTGTTCACCTTCTACCACATCAGCTGCCAGCAGAAACAGAACCAGAACAACAGCTGTGAGACGCTCATTGGATACTCTGTGAGATTTTGTCCTTTACTACCCAACCATACTTCTAAACGTACACACAGGAAAAAATAAGCTAGCATGCTAAGATTAGCATTTACCTGGAAGTACTGCTGTGTCTGCTTACATCCTCACAGAGCAACTAGCATGGCTGAAGAGTCTCACACAGAAACAAAAAGTATTTTGGGAAGCAAACCTACAAATGAATTAAGTTTAAGTTAAGTAACACATTCTTTCACCCTTTCTTTTAGTGGCTGCCCATGTTGAATAATGACCGACTGCAGACTGGTCAGTTCTGTCTGCCCATTGCTTTGGAGAAACTACCTGTCAACTATTCACTGAGCACGCCTGAGGTATGCACATCTATTATTATATCATTCTGCATGTCCCGCTGTGCGTGTGTAAAGGAGTAAAACAAGATTCTTAGAAGGGTGTAGACATATTAAGGACTGCACATAGACACACAGTAATATTTAATGTGTCTTTGCTGTGTAGAAAATGCCTCTTCAGGTCCCTCCAATCAAATGGATGGACAGCCATAAAGGCCTTTTCAACCTCGAGATTCAGGCAGTGTCATCTGTACACACACAGGTGAGCAGTGGTTGCACACACAAACACAACGCTGTCTTTTCTGTTGACCCTGTCTTTCTCTCTTTGTCTGTCACGCACACAAGTAGACTAAACATGAATGTGCACACACACACAGCACAACAAGTGTCCACTCTGCTGTAGTAAGACATCCACCCTGGAGCATTGCACGCACCCTGTCTTGTTAGATTTGTTTTGCTGTCTCTTTTGTTGTTCCTCTGTCACTTTTTATCGCTCTGCTTCCCCTGCAAGTACAGCACTGCAACAAATCATCCCTTTTCTGTACCAGGACAACCACCTGGAGCGCTTCTTCACCCTCTGCCATGCCCTGGAGGGTGGCGCTACATTCCCCTTGCGGGTCAGGGAGGAGAAGATCCCAGAGAACAAGCTGGAGCATGAGCTGAAGCTCAGCATCATCTCCCTGTCGTCCTCCAGTTTAGAGCCTCTGGTCCTCTTCCTCCATCTGGTGATGGATAAACTCTTCACCCTCATCATGCAGCCCATGGTCATCGCTGGCCAGACTGGTGAGGAGTTCACTTGACTCAAATAACTGAGTGAGGTCACTGTTGCTGCGGAGAAATGGAGTCTCTCCAATCTCTGGTTGTCACACATGGTGCTCAGTTTTTTTTTTGTTTTTAGCAATCAGTTTATTTATTTGTCAAGCAAGGATGTCGAATATCCACCTGCACCAGCAAAACCATGACACTTCTGACCAAGTGCTGTACTCATACATCAACAATTTGATATTTTGGCATTGAAATTTTAAAAGGTACAAGCATTGATTGTAGGGCTGCAGTTTGTTGGGGATTTGTTTACATGAGGTATTGGTTGAATAAGGAAAAAGTTGGTCCTGCCATCCGTCCACAATAATGAGAAAACAGAATAATTTTTTTTTTCTTTTTGTTTTTTCATTAGAAAAACATCTGGTGGGTCAAATTAAGCCTTATGGTGGGCCAGCCCCTTTCTGGGCAGCTTGCACTAGATTAGGCAACTGATCATTTTAGCATTAACTGATTGTTTGTAATACGCAGCTTAATGTAGTTTTTATGGTAACGATAGTGTTCCATTTGTCGTGATGATATTTTGGATAATATTCTGTCTCATTATGTTATTGATATTATAACTCTAACATTATTGAATGCATGTTTGTGTCTGTCTCCTACAGCCAATCTGGCCCAGATAGCCTTCGAATCAGTGGTGTCTATTGTCAACAGTCTTCATAACAGTCAGGAGCTGGTCAGGGACCAGCAGGGTAGGAACAGCCTCTTGGCGACCTACCTTTACTGGGTGTTTCGTCTGCCTGATCCACCTCAAGACATGCAGAATGCAGGTACTGATATGAGGATTTATATGTATGAATTTGCTTTTAATTTTTCCTTCCAACACAGTTGCTGTTGTGAGTTTAAGAATTAAGAATTGACCTTTTTTGTGTGTCCATGGACTCAGGTTCAGGGAGTGCGATACCTTCAGCAGAGAGCCGTTACAGCACCATGGGTCGGGCCACGGCAGCCACGGTCGGCACGATGCTTCTCCAGTCCAGAATCCGCAGCAGCAGCAACCCTGACATCCCTAATCCACACACCTCTGCTGAAGACGCTGAGGTGAAAAACATCCTCTCTGCCAAGGTACAGAGGGTTTCCTCAAACCAAATCTCTCTGGAAGAACAGTCACCACACCTTATAAAATTTGCAGTGAATTCAAAGAAAGAGGTTTTAGTGTCACATGAATTAAGCTCAGTTTTGTGAACTTGTCTAGCTTCATGTACTCTTAGCGGGTAATTTGTATTGCTTGAAAAGGTGTGTGATATAAACCTTTGTTAGGTTTGCCCTAATTTTCGCTGGAAGTGCATATTTCACCAGGCAATTGTGTGGTTTTATATATTTGACAAACTACACACACGCGAGTTGCACACGCACGCACACACACACACACACACACACACACACAGTGCGGTATGTAAATATCCCAGCATGATTACACATGCACACAAACAGTCATTTGCTATTCATCCCCACAGTACATTAGGTATTTTAATAGGCCACTTGACACCCACTCTAATGAATGCATCCATCACATTCAACGTGATGGAACCTGTGTGTTTCTGTCTCCAGGGCCACAACAACCCAGGCAGCCGCATGTCCACCTATATGGATGTAAGCAACCACCAGAACCCCACAGGAAGCACCCGGCCCTCCAACAGAAAGGTAAAAAAAAAAAAAAGTTCTTGCTTTCTTTAACAGGTACAGTTTGGAGCACCTTGTTGCAGACATTTGTGTATTAATGAGGAAAAAAATCTTGAAATGCTTTCATTCATTGACCGTTAATCAGCTGAATTGTTTTGAAGATTTTGCATGGCATTACCAAGTGTTCACTGAAGATAGACATTAGACTATATGCTGATTATATACGGTAATATGGTGCATGTTGAGATGTCTTGATTTGAGAAAACATGGAGGCAAAGAATACCATAGCACAAAGCATCAATCAGGTTAAGTCTTAGTGACTTTAAAATTGTGTGTAGCCATCAATAAAGCATAAATAGTCCATACTGTTACAATAACTCTATGTCGTTAATATAGCTGAATTACAGCACAGATGTAGAAATTATTTTTCAAACTTAGGAATAGGTGTTTGAAAAGTCCCAGTATATGATTTTAACTGACACCTGCCTGTCTTCTAATTAAGTATTTTGCAGGTTGCAGTATGATGTGGTTAAACATTTTAGATTTGGATGAATGTACCTGGTACTGCTTAAATAATTGCATTTACAGTGTCTACATTGACCTGGAAATGATTGAATTAAATAATCATATCATGAGCACAACTGGCTGTATTTATCTAGAGAGTGTGTCTTGTCTTATTCTTAATTAATACAAACAACTTTACTTCTGACTGTTAGGATTTTGCTTGTATCCAACAGTACTCAGACTTTAAACATCCCAGTGTGAAGTTTAATTAGCAGAGCTTTCAGCCACCAGTACCCTCTTGTAACCACAGGGTGGGAGTGTGACACTGAGGACACTGTACTGTGGTTGTTTGAGTTTTGGTCAGTGTCTGCTCTCCTGTTGAAAGCTCAGCCAGTACTTCAAAATGATTTCAATGTAATACTTGCAGATATTCTTATCTCCATTATAAAGGGAGGCGGTTTCTTCTTGACCGTTTGTTTATTTCCTCTATGCAGCAGTTTCATGAGGAGCTGGCCCTGCAGATGGTCGTCAGCACTGGGGTCTGCAGAGAAAATGCGTATAAATATGCCTGGTTCTTCTTTGAGCTGCTGGTCAGTGTCTTTTTTATTTTTCATTTACAGTTTGTGTTTTGTTATGGTTGACACTTGCATAAGAGACAAAGTAAGGACTACTTTGGATGTTTGATATGATAAATGGATGAAGTAATAAAAATGAGTCACACGAAACAATGCATGACCTCGTGGCCACACACCTTAAAAGATTAATGATAGTTTTAATGTGTGGTGTATAAAAGGGGCATTTTGAAATCGCTGTAGTCTGTAATTTATCGAGCTGTTTGACAATTTATCACTCTTTTGGAGTTTTGGAAGCGTATCATCACTCATATTCACTCTCATCCCTTCAGTTCATCTGACTTATTTATGTTTCCTCCTTCAATAACTTCACTGCAGGATGCTCACCTTAGTTAATAAAAGGCATCTTTTGTAATTTGAATGAAAAATGAGGATGGAAAGTGATGATAAATAATGAAAAGTTACTCTTTTATTACCAGGTCATCATTTTCATCAAATCAATTTTGCATCTGTCAGGTTACTTGACAGATTATTGACTTGCACAATCACTCTTGTTTTCAGTTAACATGCATTTCCATTACATTCACCTCTTTCGTTTTTATTTGATTCACATTTGCGACGTGTGTGTGTGTGTGTGTGTTTTGATGTATGATTGCTTGAACAGGTGAAAAGCATGGCTCAGCACGTGTCTCATCTTGACAACAACAACGTCCCTCGAAGAAGCCGCTTCTCTGACCGATTTAAAGATGACATCACCACCATTGTCTCTGTGGTTACAGCTGAGATTGGGACCATCCTTGTCAAACAACATAAGGTCAGGACTATGATCATGACGATAACATATTTTTCTCATCAGTATCTCAGACGAGTATAACTTAGTCCAGTCCAGAACTTTCCGCAGCCCCTGTTTGCCTTCTGTTCTTCTGAGTTGGGTCAGTGCCCTCCTACAAGTGAGGAGTTGGAGGAGCTAATTATATTTTCCTCTGTAGGATCAAAAGCTTTCACAACGAGATGCTCGGCAAGATCCAATCAGTGCAGCTTACTGATGGCTGTTTGTTGCTTGTTGTTGCTTTAGGAGGTAGAGCAAGCAGAGAAAGTCAACATCAGCCTGGCCTTCTTCCTCTACGACCTGCTGTCTCTCATGGACCGAGGATTTGTCTTTCAGCTGGTGAAAAACTACTGCAACCAGGTAGAAAAATGCTGGGAGCGCACACCAAAGCCATTTAACATGCATCTTTAAATACATGAATTCAGTCAGTTCCCCAGTGGAAACTTGTTTTTTTACATTCTGAAAAAGAGGCTTCCATGAGTATGAATATGTGTTTCTTTTTCTGAAACTGTTTCCAAGACATTTTATTTACCTTCTCTGTATATTTTGAGGTACTGTCATGCATTCATTGATTTTTTTTTTTGCTCTATTTCCCCTCAAGATGTCAGCTAAGAGTGTGTCAATGCCAACATTGATCAGCATGCGTCTGGAGTTCCTGCGAATCCTGTGCAGTCACGAGCACTACCTCAACTTGAGCCTCTTCTTCAGCAGCCCTGCTTCTGCTCCGGCCTCACCGTGTCCATCTATCTCCTCACAGGTATGCCCACTTGTCAGTCAGATTTTGCACTTATGCATGTTGTAATTCAGACATTCAGGTAATTGTTTAAGCATTGACACTAAATGAAATTCAAAGAGTTATTTGAGGAGTTTATATGATAAAGCAGATGAGATTTGATGTGATTCATTTTAGAGAGAGCTGTTCAAAAAGTATTTTCTTTCCATTCAGAGCTCCGGCTCGTGTAGCTTCCAGGAGCAGCAGAGGATCTTGGGGCTGTTTGAGCTTTCTCAAGAATTCAAGCAGCAGCACTACCTCACCGGTCTGCTTCTGACGGAGCTCAGTGCTGCTTTAGACATGGAGTCAGAGGGGTATGGACACATAAGATATTAACCTCCTTATGACCTCGTTATTACAGAGCTGTCATGCATGTAAAGTTCTGTTGACTTTCTTTTAAGGTTCCCACATAATTGACCTAAAAGTGCCAAAGAATATATATATATAACATCTGTAAATATTTGAATCGTGTATACTTGTAATGTAATTGGTGGATTCAGTAAAATTTTAAGCATATACATGTGTGTGTTGACAGGGGAAAGGTCCAAAGAAAGGCCATCAATGCCATCTACAGCCTGCTGTGTTCCCATGATCTTGACCATCGTTGTATTAAACCCGAGGTCAGAGCCAAGGTGGCTGCCCTCTACCTCTCTCTGGTGGGGATTATCATCGACTCCACCAACTATCTGGATTTCACTGGTATATACACACAAGAGCTCTGACGCATAAATGCATGCATGCTCATTCAGTCAGTCTTTGTTCACCCATAAAGTTCAAGTCCTTTTGTCGTTTCTCGCACATATAGACCATGTAGAGTATGTAGGAACCATAAGAATCAGGCCTGTGTTAATGTTTGATTCCTGTTTTAACTCTGATAAAGACTCAGTGGTGTCGAAGCCTTAGTTTAACATGTTTGACCTCTGTTCATCTGCATAGTTTCTGACACGCGAGGCGGGAAAAACAAGACGGGCGGACCTGAGGATGACCTTGAAAATGTCCCACCCATCAATCAGTCTGTTGCCATGGCGATTGCCGGGAACCCTTTCAACACGCTGGGACGTAACGCTCTCGTTTCCATGGCATCCATGGTAAAAATCTAAAACAAATTGTTAATTTTAAGATGATCATGATTGTTGTATTTTTTTCACTGCGCTTCAAAGTTCAAAAGTGCACGTCGGCGTATGTGTGTGTGTCTGTGAGTATTCTGCCTCCGAACAGGTGAGGTGCACTGAGGTAGATTGATTAGCTGTCATAGCCACACACACTCTTCATCCATCCTGAAAAATCACATGCACACGCACACACACACAAACACACACACACACATCTGCGGAGATGGTTTATGGGCAGGCATTGCCATCATAAGTGAACAGGGCCGTCCTCTCTGACAAACACATCCATCAAATGTAGCTACAGCAACAACACAGGCACTAAAACTGAGCACTACCATTCTCTTCCTCTTTCTCTGCTGCTTTCCAAGACATGAATCGCTTCTTTGTATGTTGTAACATGAAATACTGCTGTGGAGAAACTGATTTTCACTAAACTGAGCCATCGGCCTGGTATCCATCACAAATCCAAACATGGCTGCCAGAGAGCTTGTTCCTCATTTTCAGGCAGTTCCCCTTCAAACAATCTTTGAATCTTTTACTCTTAGCAACAGAAATGATTTTACGCATGAAACATATTTTCAAATAAACAAGGGATGCTTTTGATTACATGCTACAAATATTTGATGTTTGCTTCTGGTAAGCTTCACTCAGTCCTGCCGTGAGAGACCTGGAAACCAGGTTTTAGGTGGGACACCTAGAGCACTAGGAGGTTAATGGCTACATTTATCAAAGCTGCCACACAGTGAAGCAGCAGTAGCCCTCTATAGTAGCGATTCATCATCACACGAACGAAGGTAAATTAATCTGCTGTAGATTTAATGCCTATGAAGATGGGGAAGAGAACCGTACTTCACTAAAGCCCGTGTGGAAAGTGACCAGCCATGTTTGTGCTTTAGAGAAGCTTGTGAGTGATATACTGTTAGTTTGTTCGATGCACTCATTATATACTCTATAATTGGGACCTTGTTTTGTATGCATCACTTTGATTTTTGACTTCTGGTACATTAACATGAAACATTACAACAGAATGCGATAATTTGGTAATCCTTTTTGAAAACAGCACAAAGACCATGTATTTCATGTTTTACCTAATTAACTTGCTTATTCTGAATTTGACGCCAGCGACATGTTTCAAACTGAAGCAACAAAAGACTGGGAAAGTTGTGGAATGCTCCAAAAAACACCTGTTTGGAACATTCCACAGGTACACAGGTTGATTGGTAACAGGTGATAGTATCATGATTGAGTATGAAAGGCTGAACTACTGTGCTGTATGTGTCCTCTCCCCTTCACAGCAAGGTAAATCCATAGCCACCCTGGCAGCAGACACCAGTCGCCACCTGTTGGTATGTTTCCTGTGGGTGATGAAGAACGCTGACAAGAGCCTGATTCAGCGCTGGACCATAGATATGCCTCCCTCGCAGCTCAACAAGCTGCTGGAGCTCCTCACTATTTGTGTGTCCTGCTTTGAGTACAGGGTCAGTTTGCTCATGTGCATCAGTCACTTGAATTCATTTTACGTTTGCATAAATACAGATGGAAACTTTGCATAGCGTGGCTGTGTATTTGTGTATTTTGTCTGCATGTTTATTTATCATACAGCTTAAGGTTAAATGCATCTATCATAAAATATTAAAACTGCACCCACTTCATGTTTATACTCGGTGCATGTGTTTTTATGCATGCTTCTAGGGTAAGCAGAGCACTGACAAAGTGAGCACCCAGGCCTTACAGAAATCTCATCAGGCCAAGCTGCAGCTGGAAGAAGCTCTGCTAAGAGGAACGGGAGCCCGCGGGGAAATGATGAAACGAGTTGGAGGTAGTGTATCTCCTCGCACTTAAAGGAATACCTTTCGGGATTGCGCGTCTGTCAAATCTGGATCTACGTTTTCTGCAATATTTCAAAGTTTTTGAACATGAACTCCCTCCAAAATGAGTGGACACAAATGTTATCAGTGTTTTATAAATGTGCGGTCAGCAAGTCACCGCAGGAACCAATTTCAGGTTACACAGTCTTTGCTTAGGCACTCAGGGATTTTGTCTGTGTTGAACAGCGTTTCAAATATGAATATACTCTGCTGTATATGGACACCAATTCAATGTTTGATTATTGTGAGAATACATTTCTAATTGTTTAATATTTATCAGCAATTATTAATCACTCTTTTATTGGTTTCCTCACTGGCTGTTTTTGTCAACTGATCAGCTTCTGTTGAATCCCTCACAGGTATGGATAGGACCATGGGTCAGAGAGAGCACCTACGATGGAGGAAAGATCTCACTCAGTGGAGACAAACCAATGAGAAACAGGATAAGTAAGTTACAGCTTGATTTCTTCTTGCTTTATCACTGTCTGTCCTTTCCTTTCTAAATACCTGCCTTACTCTCACCACCTCCCACCAGGACGAAAGCAGAGTTAGACCAGGAGGCTCTGATCAGTGGAAACTTAGTGACGGAGAGTAACCTCATAGTGCTGGACCTGCTGGAAACCATTGTACAGGTACGGGTCATGCGATATCTTAAAACACTGCATGTACACAACATGAACATGTGAAAAATATAATGCAGTCCTTTGGCAGTTTGGCATTTGGTATTAGATTGTAATATTTTGCAGATGCAAGGAGACCCAAGAGTCAACAAAAGATTGTCTTTCATCAAGAATCCCTATTGAAAAATTCTTGATTAGGTGTTTGAGCAAACCCTGATCAGCTTTCTTGATTATGGCTTGAAAGTACTCAGCTTGTCCAAAGCAGAGCATGTCATGTAGTGTGTTATTACCATAAAACGGAGTAAAAAAACAAAACAGGTTGAATGCAAAGGTAAATATTTGTAGTTGTTCAGAGTAAAGACAATATGTAGTGTGTTGAGCACAAGATAGTGTGATGTGACGCTATCTACACGTCACATGTTTCAGTCTTAGCCTGAAACATATCTGTGTAGTTTTGCATTCAAGTGGCTGCCAAGTGTATTCACAGTATTACCATTTGTCTGATATGATTTGGTCATTTTTTCATCTGTTTCCTGTCCAGGCAGTGCCATTGGCTGAGTGTAAGGACAGCGTGGTTGGCGGGGTGTTGAAGGTGTTACTCCACTCTCTCACCTGCAACCAGAGTACCACTTTCCTCTCTCACACCTTCAGCACACTCAGAGGGCTTGTGGTCAAGGTACTGTTTTCTAATATGTGTGTGCGTGCGTGCGTGCGTGCGGGCGTGCTTGTGTTTAAGATGAAGGCTGCGGTTAAGGTTGGAGTAAAGATTAGAGTTAGCCAAGTAGTCGTTCTGGTAATGGTAATGGTTAATCTCCAGAAAACTAATTTAAGTCTATGTAATGGCCCCAAAAGTGATGAAAACCTAACATCGGTGTGTGTGTGTGTGTGTGTGTGTGTGTGTGTGTGTGTGTTTGTGTTTGTGTTTGTGTTTGTGTGTGTGTGTGTGTGTGTGTGTGTGTGTGTTTGTGTTTGTGTTTGTGTGTGTGTGTGTGTCTGTGTGTGTGTGTGTGTGTGTACGCGTGTATGCGTGTGTGCGTGTGCGTGCTTGGTTGCACTTAGCGAAAATTTAGGAGGAGGTGTGTGTGTGGGTGGGTGTGTATACACAAACACTATCTGTGTCTAAATTAAATGTCCTTATTTGCTTGTGGGGGTGGCAAACTGCTGATACAAGCCTGAATTATTTGTGTATCTATGTGTGCGTGCGTGTGTGTCTGTCTATCTGTGTATATCACCTTGTGTGTGGTTTCATTTGTCCGTGTGTGTGTTTGTGTGTAGTTTGGGGACCTGTTGTTTGAGGAGGAGGCGGAGCAGTGTGCGGACCTGTGCCAGAAGGTGCTTCAGTACTGCAGCAGCCCTGTCGATGAGAACAGGAGCCAGGCCTGTGCCACCCTCTACCTCATCATGAGATACAGCTACAGCAATGCCAGTGTAAGCACACACACACACACACACACACACACACACACACAAAAGATGGTACTGTGCACATGTTTCAGTGGGTTGTAAAGATGCACACATACATCTAAACACCCACACAAAGCAAATGTCAGGCAAGTGTTAACCTTCCTGTCAGATAAAACCTTATCCAACATCTAAGATTGCAGAATAAATTGCATTTATGTCAGATTAAATTTAATCTAAGTGCACATGAGAGAACTGCTTATGATGCACATAGAAACAGGGAGTTGCACACATCCTGTCTTATCCTCTCCACTTTTCCTCTCCTGCTCGGCTTTAATGTCTTTTCCATGTCTATTTTGAGCGTGCCGCAGAAAGTTTCTGCTGAAGGATGTGTCTCTGAGTAGAGAGCAGAGAGATATGTCACTGTCTGCCTCCCCATGTTCCTACCCCTCTTTAACTAATGACAGCCAGACCTCTGTGTGTGTGTGTGTGTGTGTGTGTGTGTGTGTGTGTGTGTGTGTGTTTCAGCACATATGTGTGAATGTGTAAGTATATGTGCCTCAAGGGCTGGGAGAGAGAGAGAGAGAGAGAGAGAGAATGTGGAAGGGGCGGAAAGGAGGAAATCATGATAGAGATAGAGGAGTGTGTTTGCCAGAGGTGAAGCAGTGATGGAGGGAAATAAAAAGATTGAAAAGAGACAGATCTGAAGGGAAGGAGGTTTAGGATACAGTATCTTCTTTCATTTTCTCTGCTCGTTCGATAACTGCTGTTGCAGTCGATATTTCCTGTGTTTACAGTCTGTACACTTTAATGAAAGTCAGACACCAGCCTGTGGAGCACACTGACACACACGCACACACACACGCACACACACACACACACACAGTATCTCCAGTTTAAAGAGAGTATTTCCCATCTGCGTGTCCCAGCATATGTTTGTTTATATGGTGTATACAGAGGGAGCTGTGATCTGAATTAGCGTAGCAGCCGTATGACTCATTCACACAGAACTTACTCTCTACCTCTTCCTTTGTTTATGTTGTCATCCCTTCATCTGCCCTCGTCTTGCTCTCCGTCTGTCACACACACTTTTCCCCACTCTCCGTCATTTACTTTCATTTTAGATTGCTGTAATAAAGAGAAAAAATACCCGGCTGCATTTCCAGAAATGGAACAAATCACTGAGAAGCAGATACCTGCGGTTAAAACGTGTCCAGTTATGGGAAGGTTGGAAAGACAGCTGGAGGAAAAGGGGGCAGATGAGAAAGAGAGCGAGAGAGAAAGACAAAGAGGGTTATGTGTTGACTTAAGCTATCATTTAGGCTACTTTTCAGTGCACACACACATGTACACACTGAGTTAGAGGGTAGTGATGGGTGGTTAGGCTCTGGCTCCATGCTCAGTTGAACAGAATGGGGCCGTAGAGATGATCCATGGGTGATTATGTCTCTGCTAATGGGAGATCATTTCCCGCTTAGCTGGTCATGCTGGAGATAGATGGGACTTCACACATCCACGAGCACACTCCGTCTCTCGCACACATGCACACACACACACACACGTCCTCGCTGCAGAGGATGGAGGGGTGTTTGTCAGGCCTGTTATCTCGGACAGGTAGTGTGAAGGATGGAGAGACAAGGAAAGGGAGGGGAGAAGGAGACAGAAAAAAACAAAAACAGCTCACCAATGTTATTCTTTTCTAATTGTGTCAACATATCTGTCGCAGCTTTCTTATTTTGTGTGCTGCCAAATAGTGATAGCATAACTGAAATGAGCTTGGCATGAGCAAAGTGTGTCCAAAGATGATGAGTTTGAAAAGATTTTGGAAGAAGAAGAAGAAAAGATCCTCTCTACATCCAACATTTGATGATTTTCAGTTTCTATCTATTTTCCTAGTTTATTTAGCTTTTATATTATCTCTGTTGGGAGCTTGAAGGTCAGATAAAGAATGGTTGAATTACCAGAAAGGGGATATATCCCATATATTATAAAAGCTTTTGGATCATAGTTCTGCCCAATATTTGTTAATTTTTGGAGGGCAATAACTAATAGAGTTAATAGTAGCAGCTGTAGTAGTACTTGTAGTCGTAGTCAAAGGAACAGCAACAGCAGTATTTGTATCTTATGTCTGTTGCCAACACAAGGGGTATATTAGACCATAAGAATAAAAAGGAAATTAAATAATGTATATTAGAGAACATTTTAAGACTAATGTGGTATTTTGGAGCTGACAAACAAACGTTTTGGATTGTGCCTGATAAAGAGCCTCTTTTGTTGAAGTAAATACATGCCCTGAACATTACTGGAAGTTTTATGGTAATAAGCAATTTAGAGGCAAAAGGTAGTCAAATTGGACCAGAAAACAGGGATGTTCATGCTTGTTGAATGATAGCAAGCCATTTCTAGCCATTGAATGTATTACACTTTTTTCTTTAGCTTGCAGTGAACGCTGCAACGTGTTAAACGCTGATGTTCACTGTGGTCTCCTCTGTCTTCGTCAGAACTTCTCAAGAGTGAAGATGCAGGTCACCATGTCTCTGGCCTCACTGGTGGGCAAGTCATCAGACTTCCAGGAGGAATACCTGCGACGCTCACTCCGCACCATCCTGGCCTACGCAGAGGAGGACACGGACATGCAGAACACTCAGCTGCCCTCACAGGTATAGAGCAGTGCCCACAATCGTGTACAACGCTGCTGATACTGATCGTATTGTAGTTTCACACATGCCTCTTGTGTCTTTAATTTCAGGTGGATGAACTTCTACGAAACCTCAACAGTATTTTGTCAGACACAGTGAAGATGAGGGAGTTCCAGGAAGATCCTGAGATGCTCATGGACCTCATGTACAGGTGAGAAACCGAAAGCATCACCAGTAAAAGGCTGTCTCCCTGTCTCTCTCTGTGTTCAGTGTCTCTAAATACCTCAGTGTCTTCTCTCTCTCGCTCTCTCATCACCCTGTGGCTTCTCTCTATGTTGCGCTGCTGTTTCCTATTTCTCTGTGGTCTGGGCTGTTTTGCTTCTATTTGGTGCCCTCACTATGGTAACCATGTGGTAGCAGTTTAGTCCTCTGATCCCGCTTTGTGTATATGCAAATGCAAACAGTGTGTGTGTATGAGTGTGTGCAAGAACACGAAGGGGGAAACACTGAGACAAAGAGAGCATACATGTGCTGTATGTTGATTTAGGCACTTCACCTCCACATGCTCTAATGTCACCTGCATGTGTCATTTATCATGCACCTTTCTGTTTGGGTTTTGGTCCCAGTCACCTGGTGAGTGTTTGGCGGCTGCACAGAATGACCCATTAGCTTTACAACCATACCTAGACTCGCTCCACCTCCAAGCTCCCAAACACACAGGTCATTGATGCACAAGACATTTGGTCTCCAGATGCCTGAATTCATGTGTAGGTATAGTATAGTGACTCACCTGCTTTATAAACAAATTCATTCAGTGTTTTAGATTTATTCCCATGTTGTTAGGCTAATGATTATTCATGCATTCCAGGAACAGGAAAACATTTTCCATATTTTTTTCTTGCCCATAAAAACGCTAATCGACCCAAATACTTTCATCGCTGCTACACTCACGCTCATGCGCTCATTTTGTTTTTAGATATTCAATCTCTACGTGTATTGTGTTTTACAGAATACACAGCCATTATAAATGCCGAAAAGGACCGGAAAAAAAGGGATAAAACTTAACTTGTGATATTTTAAGAACCATAAAAGATATCAAAAAGTGGAGAGAAAGCTGAATATTTCAAAGTCTTCTGCCAAAATATTTATCGACATAGATATAGCCACTAAATACATCAGGACTGCAGCACTTGAAC
This sequence comes from Chaetodon auriga, assembly GCF_051107435.1. NCBI lineage: Eukaryota > Metazoa > Chordata > Actinopteri > Chaetodontiformes > Chaetodontidae > Chaetodon > Chaetodon auriga. Next base: position 17,952,605 of record NC_135078.1, on the reverse strand, counting down.
TAACAACTCGCTTCAAATAAAATTCTTTAAACCTGTATTTGCGTCTTTACTGCTTTTGTGCACGTTGGTCTCTTGTTTATGTTGTATTTATTGTCTTAAAACTGGTTCCAAGTTTCCTTGGTCAAATAAATGAAAAAGAAAAGAAGAAAATTAACAATATCCCACCCCCCACCCCCCCAGGATAGCGAAGGGTTACCAGACGTCTCCTGACCTCCGTCTGACCTGGCTGCAGAACATGGCAGAGAAACACAACAACAGGAAGTGTTACACTGAGTCGGCTATGTGTCTGGTGCACGCTGCTGCCCTCGTGGCCGAGTATCTCAGCATGCTGGAGGACCACAAGTACCTGCCTGTTGGCAGCGTCACCTTCCAGGTAGAGAGCACAAATACAGATAGACTCACCAAATTAGCAAGGAACTAATAGCAGACACATGTTCAGACTGAAAACAGGAACACACAAAATAAGCATTCATCATTTGTTTGTCATGACAGTTGGTTGTTTTGCTGAACAGAGGCGGACCCTCCCCTACACAACACACCACATCACACATCTCCCCACGGAATATTTCCAAATTTGGGTGTGTGTGTCCAGAGGGGGGAGCTGTACACTCATAACGTCAACATATAAATATGGTCCCCTGGTAGCGCTGCTTAACACAGCGCCTTTGAAGTTGAAGGGGGGAAAAAGGCAAATGTGTTCCTGTGGGAACATGTGAACAGACTGTTTCCCTGAACTGAAAACAAACAGTTATAACAGTAACTATGAAGATGCTGCTATCGATGAGCTGTGTCACACACAGGACCTCTGGGGCGCTTTGGTGCAGGACACTTTTACCTGCAGCAGTCAGCAGGTCATTGATCGGATGCTCATCAAATTAGTTCCATTTCCCACTGTAGGACATCTCCTTTTAAAGTCAGCCATGTGACTGATTATTCGATTAGGAGGGCTAATTGATTGATTAGCTGACTGTTTGTCTCCTCAGAACATCTCCCCCAATGTGCTGGAGGAGTCGGCAGTGTCGGATGACATCCTGTCCCCGGACGAGGACGGGGTGTGTTCGGGGCGCTACTTCACTGAGAGCGGCCTGGTGGGATTGCTCGAGCAGGCTGCTGAGCTCTTCAGCAATGTGAGACAATGAAGCTGTACTGATATTTAGGATTATATTCGGTGTTAATCTAGAACCCTTTAGCTGTGCCAATCACCTTTTTTAGTAATGTTTAGAGGATGATTTACATAATTCAAAGCAGGAATTAACACACAAAAGACTCCGTCCTCCTTAAAGTAGTTTTAATGCAGTAACTATCAAGTTGATAGCTAACAGTACAGTGTGTAGTATGGAATTCGGGTACAGCAGATGTTTGCACATGTTTTGGTAATGGTAGATATTAGGGCGGTCACGCCATGAAACATCTGGTTTGATGTTTTTTGTGTTAAAAGCAAATATTCCCTCTTTCTATACTGTATGCGGTCATGCTAACCCGCAGTGATGGCTGTCTCATCAGGGTGGTCTCTACGAGGCAGTGAATGAGGTCTACAAGATCATCATACCAATCCTAGAGGCTCACAGAGATTTCAGAAAACTGGCATCCACTCATGACAAACTGCAGAGAGCCTTTGATAACATCATCCAGAAGGTAATAACAGTATGGCACTGTAGGGGTTGGTTTATTCGATTAAGATTAAAGTAGAAATAAGAAGGCAGTGAGATACTGTAGTAGATCATGTAGATCCTTTGCAGAATGGAAAGCCTAAATGTCCTTATTCAGTATTTCTTAAGTACGTAGAACCTGTTCCTTTAGAATGACTTTGGATAACTAAGATCCTTGAAAAAGACAATTAACATTATTGTTTCTTCAAATGCTTTGCAGGCAGAGCAGATTTTAAACTGAACTCTTCAAAGTGCTCTTCACAATAAAGACCCCATAAAAAGCTATTAGTACAATGAGATAGAATATGTTAACAATGTCATACTGATTAGAAACTAATATAAAATCCTCTCTTTGGTGTCCCCCCCAGGGCCATAAGAGGATGTTTGGAACCTATTTCCGGGTCGGTTTTTATGGGGCCAAGTTCGGCGACCTGGACGAACGGGAATTCATTTACAAGGAGCCAGGGATCACACATCTGCCTGAGATATCACACAGGCTGGAGGTACGAGAGAGAGGAGAGTGTGTGTATGTGCGCTAATATGCATGTTGTGAATGAATGTGTGACTGAGGTGGAGTGAAAGGGGAAGATGGTGACTGGCTGGACTGGTGGAATCTGATAATGACTGAGAGACTTTGAGTGAATAGAATGACTGAGGGCAAGACTCACAATCATCCATCTGCTTTGAGTGAGTTTTTGGAAAACTTGGAATTCATTTGCATGCTTAAGAGGAGAAATAATGTCATTTAGAACAATACGATGTCAGCCTCACTCTTGAATCAAACAAATCAGTGAATCAGTTGCTAAATGAAATTTAAATTATTTCATGCTTTCAAGAGCTTGTTTTTTTATCATTTTATTCTTACATGAACAGCCTTGAATGGTAATGAAATCTGTCTTCTATTTGCATAAAAATCACAATTGACTATATTCGGAAAAATACTGTGTACTAACTACACAATTTCCCCCACTCCTAGAACTTCTACAGTCAGTGTTTTGGAGACGACACATTAGTGATGATCAAGGACTCTACACCAGTGAACAGAAAACAACTCAACCCCAACAAGGTGGGTGACTGTAAGGCCACACCGCTGATTGTGCTTCATGTCTGTACTGTAATTAAAAGATATTAACAACCCTGCTGGTTGAAATAAATTTTTACATTATCAAAAACTAACATCATCTTACATGTACACATAATATAGTAAATAGTCAGTATAGTACATACAGTAGTAGGTATGGATTATGAATATGTGTGTATAATATGTAAAGTTAGAGCTAGCGGCAGTCACAAAATATGCTAATAAATTATATTCATGTTCACAAGTAGGAAATGTTGACACAGGTAATATCACCAGTATCAGTGTGTACATATCGTGTGTATATACAGATTGAAATTTATGCAGAAACAAACGTCTGTAATACTTTAAAAAAAAAAAAAAAAAAACTGTCAGTGAACAGTAAACTCCACTCCTCTCCAGGCATATATCCAGATCACTTACGTGGAGCCCTTCTTTGATGACTACGAGATGAAAGACCGGATGACAAACTTTGAGAAGAACTTCAACCTGCGGCGCTTCATGTACACCACGCCCTTCACCAAGAGCGGACGGCCGCGGGGTGAACTCAACGAGCAGTACAAGAGGAAGACCATCCTCACCACCATGCATGCCTTCCCCTACGTCAAGACTCGCATCAACGTCATCCAGAAAGAGGAGGTAAGTGTCAAATTCATGGTGCGGAACATGGAGCAGCTTTTCTCCACATTTGTTGCTTGATGATTGTGGTAATAAATTTTTTGTTTGCAGTTTGACCTGACTCCGATTGAGGTGGCCATAGAGGACATGCAGAAGAAGACTAGAGAGCTAGCAGTCGCCACGCATAGAGAACAGCCTGATGCTAAGATGTTACAGATGCTGCTACAAGGCTCTGTGGGAGCAACTGTGAACCAGGTAAGAACAATGTGGATTTTCCGTGTACGAAGGCACTGCTTCTGCTTTCTGCTAATGTCTGCTCCTGTTATAGCTGGAATGATCTCTTACTTTGTGTTTAACCAAATGATGGTAGTTCTGCCAAAATGATTGCTCTTTGCATCACACACGGCCCCTTTGTCCCCCTGAGTGTTCCTTCTTAATGTGCAAGGGAAAATAAACCTGAATAATTTACCTCTATTTATCTTATCACATTTACAGTTTCCATTGTAGTCACAGAGTGCAGGTGGGAGACATGACAGTGATCACACATCAAAGCCTTCACCCCATCCATAACCCTAATCCTTCCTTTGCTTTTCCCCTGATTTAGTTAAAACGTCAATTCATGGCCCCTCTTCCTTTCATGTCTCTGCTACACGGCGTGCTGAACCGGAGGTCTCTTTGATCTGATAGCTTCCAGGTCCTGCCAGCATGGTGAATGTTGGAGTAATGATGAAGCTAGCTACAGCGTCTGCACTCCCTCCTCCTATGCTTTATCTTCCAGCGTCTAATCTGACAGGTCCCTTGCTCCGAAGTGATGGTTGTGTACATAACGCTAATGCTCAGCAGCTCCGTAAACATATAACTCTCGGCTGTAATCAGCACAGGAGGCTGGGTTTCTGCGTGTGGGTCCGCGGCTCAGACCAAGGACTGAGGCCCAATGCGTTTCTGATGCTAATCAGAGCTGTTTAACTGTGCCTGTCGTGATGCAGGCGCTGTGCAAGCGTGCTGTGGTTTTATGATGAATATAAGTTAGGATAACAAGATCTCATACTGGGCAAATGGGAGCCAAATGGTGGGTGTATGCGGGGTTTGTGGTGACATTAGCAATGCAGGAGGCTAATCATGGCTCCCTCTCTGATCTGATATCTTCCTCATGTTCTAGTTCAGCGTCTTGGCCCTTTGCTGCCATTAAGCATTCGGTTAGGAAGTCATTTCCCCCTGTCTGAATGAGGGGCATTCTCATCCTCCTTTGTTCGCACGCTCTCAAACGCTTCCTCTCGTACCTCCTCTCTTTCCTTCCTCCGCTCTGTTTGTGTTTTCTCTTTCTTTGTCTCTCTAACTCTGTCTCCTTGTTTTTGTCCCTTTCCTCCTCTCTGCACTCCCCCTCCATTGTAGGGCCCATTGGAGGTGGCGCAGGTCTTCCTGAATGAGATCCCAGCGGACCCGAAGCTCTTCCGTCACCACAATAAACTGCGCCTGTGTTTCAAAGAGTTTATAATGAGGTAAGATGCGATCAAAGAAACACCACCTAGTGACTACACACACGGCACTAAAGTCATGCAAAAAAATGAGGAAAAACACCACAAAAATCCCCAAAAACAAGAACTTTCATGGTGAGCCGTAAACTTAAAGTAGTTCACCAACTATTTTACTTGAATTTGCATTTCTGCTTCTTTTTATTGCTCCCAATGGCTGGCACTGGCTCAGTAGGTGGAAGTATAGAACAATACTTCAAAGAGATTTCTAAGTAGAAGATTCAGTATCTTTGTGAGACTTGACTCAGAAGGAGTGAAAGTCTTCTCCAGGATGCTCTATGTATACACCATACTTGTGTCAGTGTAGGAAGATAAAAGAGCGCCGTTGACAACTGCGACTGATGGAGACTGATATCCTGCTGTTTAAGCAGAGTGTCAGTCTACATGCAGAGACGGAAGTCATAATCTCCCCCAAATTACATACCAGACGATAGTTAAAGAAACAGGTACAGTAAGAGGAGTGTGAGTAATTTATCTCCCTGTGATGGGGGATATTTTTTCATTTCCCATACGACAGAGGAAGATATTTTTCCTCATAACATCACTAAGCAGTTCTTCTTCTAGAACTGCAAAGCTTTATTGTTCCCAAGAGTTTCATTATATTTTGAATATTCAGAACATAATTTAGGGGGCGTGAGGATATGCTGATTTTGTGCAGAAGACGTGTGTCATTGGCGCAGGCACGCGTGTGTGTGTGTGTGTGTGTGTATTTGTATGTGTGTGCTCTCAGCTCGTGGGCATGTGCCGCTTGCCTCCAAAAGGTGGTTTTCATTTTCTAACCCTCATGTCACATTCCAGCTGCCTTGATTGCTACAAGCAGGTTGGCAAATATTTACTGTAATTTCGGAAAGGTTTATTTTCTATCCTAAATCCGGGCAAGCTGGCACCGGACCTTTTGTGTGCCAATCTTCTTGACAGTGACGTTGTGAAAAAATCCACTCGAGAAAACACTGTTTTCTAAGTGGGTCAGCTTTTTCCCCACTGACTGAAAGCTTGTCTCCCTCAGACATCAGGCCTCACACCCAAACTTGTCATCTGTTGTGCAACGCATTACTGTAAATTCTGCTTTTCGACTGCTTGCTCATTATGTGTGAACAGATGCGCTGTGATGTTCAGGGTGGGTCAAAGATATGGCTGCATCAGCAACATCACAACAGCAAGAATATTCCTTCAATACTTAGATTCACCTGGAATCTTTCATTTGGACAAAGACCAGGATGTTAACAGAAGTTGTTTCCCTGTATTAAAGTCAAGAAGAAAATCCTCCTCCTCTCTCTTGAAAAGTCAAAGTCACTTTATTTGTTCTGCAGAATCGACCTCAAAAGCTAATGCCTGCTGGCATTTCTAAAATACATTGTCTTTCAGATTAAGGTTTGAAGAGAGGATTGTTTGGACAGGTTGTTCACATGATTGACGTGTTGCTGCCGTCTCGACTTACTTCCCCTTTGCTCTTAATTTGGATTATCTGCCTCCAGTATCTGACAAAGATGTGGGTGATCTTACAAATACACGAAGAGCCGTGCATATTTTTCATTGAAGAAAGCTCATTTAGTCGATTTTAAAATTAAGACACATAAATATTGTAGATACTCATCAGTAGAATTCATTTTTAAAAATTCAGATAGAGAGCTGCAGTACCAGGAGATGTTTTTATGGCTCGGCTTTTAATCTTGTGAAACGTCCTCAATGCTCTTTGCCCTCTGTATTTACTGTATACCGTTACACGGCATTGCAGTTTCCATATTATCCTCATTAAAAGCTCAGAGATAAACTCTGACATGTGTTAGCAATCACCACAGTCTCTCTGATTTCCATCAGGCTGCTCTGTATGTTGGCCATTATACATGTCTTGATAGAGGACTACGGGGAGACCCCATACCTGCTTTGTGCTCTTAGTTCAGCTCAGATCTTGTGGCGCCCTCCTTCACCATAAGGCATTTTCCTTTTTATTTGTTAGTCATTTGTGATTTGGAGTTTTACCTCTGCTGTTCCTTTTAACTGTGTTTGAAAACAGCCTTGAGGGTCATTCACAGTTGAACTCATATTCCAGCGGTGGTACTTAGAAAGATCTAATGGGTATATAGGAGTTCCTTACAGTCAAGTACATTGTTAGCTTATTTAGGCTTCTTGCATGCAAAGGAGTCTAATTTATGTCAAGTAGTTAGAGGATGTTGTTAGCACGAAACAGTGCAATGTATTTGTGAAGACTTGAGGGTATAGAGGGGATTACAGCAAGACTAGGTTGCGTAGAATCGTTGCTAAAGATGCTCTTGAGTTTGAGGCTATTGCATTAAAAAGGTTAAGGAGTGCATTTGCATTTTTTTTAATCTCATGGACATTTAAGAGCACACATTATAAAGCTGATCCAAACCCTGCTCTGCTCTCTGTCCTGTAGGTGTGGTGAGGCTGTAGAGAAGAATAAGCACCTGATCACAGCGGACCAGAAAGAGTACCAGCAGGAGCTGAAGAAGAACTACAACCGTCTGAGAGAGAGCCTGAGGCCCATGCTGGAGAGGAAGATTCCCGAGCTCTATAAGCCCATCATCAGGCCCCGGCTGGAGAACAGGTAAACGGGGCCACCAAGTCAAACAGCCAATACCGCTTTGACAAGAGATGTATCATTGATCTTTTCATCACTCTGTATGATTGCTGAGCCTAAAGGAAAGGCAGAACAAATGGAATTGAGCAGAGATCCATTCACAATGTCCGTGTCACCTCTACAAATATCGATAGCCGAGGCAGAGCCACAGTACACAGACTGAGCGTTTAACCAATTCCATGGCCAGATTGGACTATTACTAAAGGCTGATTGTGCTGAAACAATGTGAAAATATTAGGAAAATAAAAAATCTGATTCTTGATATTTTAGAGTTTAAGAATATCTGATAACCACACAAATTGATATATACACATGAATATAAAAAATCATAAAGTAAGTTGCGATAACCTTAATATCTTACGCTCAATCCTCTCATGTGTGACGATGAGTAATACTGAAAACTTTGAAAGGCGTCACAGTCGGTAAACAGTGAGTAATTGATATGAAAATTCCTGTTTTTGTGCTTTGCTCATGGAAACATTTACCTTACATCTCTACTCCTACCTGCCCTTACTGTTACTCCTCCTCCTCCTCATCGTCATCATTTCTCATCTTTCTCCTCTGTCGTCTTTCCCTTCTTTCCTCATCCCCTGTCCTCTCCCTCTCACAGGGATTCCTTCAAACGTCTGAGTTTCCGCAGAGCTCCGGAGGAAAACTCCTGAGATGCCACAGCTCGTCTGAGAGAGAGAGAGAGAGAGAGAGAGAGAGAGAGGGCGCTACAGAGAGGAAGGGGAGGCTGTCACACAGCCGACAGAGGAAAAGAGAAGATGAGATGAAAGGGGAGAAAAACGAGGAGAGGAACTGCTGGTGATACCCCTGCACTCCCCTGCGCAGGAGTTGTACATTGTGTCCACAATGGAGGACTCACAGTTTCTCAACAGCCCAGCAGTGTTTATTAAAGCCTGCTGCATGTCGACTTTTATGATTTCACGGTTGTTCGTTACAGGAGGCAAAAGGAGAGCGAGCACATAGAATTAGGGAGGTGGGAATCTCAAGCAAAGTGTAGCTTATTGAGCATTTCACTGTAAAATCTTCAGATGCTTTGGCTCTGTTGATTTCCTTTTTTTTTTTTTTTTTTTTGGATAACTTCAAGTCCTAATAATGCTGCAAACATTTCCTGTGGGTTTGTATAGAAGCAGACTGGAGTCCCTCTCAGGCCCAGGGCCTGTATGTGTGCCAATAATGCTCGTGCCCTGCGCGTATGCGTCTATAGAAGTGTGAATGGATGTGTGTTTATTCAGATAATGTTTGGAGTAGAAGATTTTGGTGCCAAACTGAAGTCACTTTGTACACGGTGATGATAAATGATTCTGCTATGTGCTGAAGGGCCTTTGAAATTCCACTCTGGGCGTCTGTGCGTGACATGTGCCCCTTAGAGCAGCAAGCTTGTGCACTGGAAAAATAGACACAATTCCCTGTCTTAACTCTTCAAGCCAGTCTCTTCTTATTATTGTTGGACATACAGCACCTGGCCATGTAGCTAATAGAGGAGTTTAACTTATTAAGAGTTATCTGATGGAACTTCACAGGAGGCAGATTAAATGACGTGTGGCTTACCTCTGAATCCACATTTTGTATATAGCATCACATCAGATAGTTACAGAGATGTTTACAAAGGTATGAAAAACTATTTTGCATTTTATTTTATGGAATTGTATTTTTTAGACGAATAGAAGCAATAATGATATTAATTGGAAATATTATTCAGTAGGCAGGATTCAGTGACTAAGTGTACTGTAACAGTCTCAGTGTATGTTCCAGTAGTTTCTGTACCTGTTTGTAAATAGACCACTTCCTACGATACACACGGTGCCAAATTGAATTCCTTATTTACTTAGGAACTGAGTTAGGCTACTTCACTAGAAATGCAATATTTTCAAAAGTCTCTCCACACAGCTGTGCTTTGCAGTGTGAACAGTGTTTACTGCATATTTCAGAATACATTCCAGAGGAGAAATTTACAACCTGATTTTATTTGACATCCATGAAACGGCTCATTTTATCTGTGTCATGTTGCAGCTCGTACTGTGTGCCAGTAATGTAAATGTGCTCGGCATTTCAAAAGTGGGTATACATTTTTATGTACATTATTAATACTCACGTGTATATTGTTCGCTTCGTTTCCAGGTACATCTCTTATTTATGAACTGTTGAATGTTTTTAAAATGGCTAAATAAGATGAAAACAGTCAAACAGTGGGTGTATTAATTGTGAGAATTAAAATGTATACCTATTTTTGAAACTTGCAGTATATTGCAAAAAGTTGGTGTTACAAGATATTGGTGGCATTTCACCACTAGAGACTGCATTTATGTTTCTTTGTCAGTTATGTCTTATGTTCATACTTGTGTTTTACTAAATGTGGAATTTTAACTTGTCATGCATACAATGCTTTTGAAGCACCTGAATAAAGTTAATATATGCACATGTTGTCACCTTTGTGTGTAGTGACTATTAATAATAATAAGAATGATTATCATTATTATTATTATTATGATTATTACTAAAGAGTCGTATCACTGGCAAGTTAATATTTGGAGACTTACATTTAATTTTCAAGTCATCGAAATGCCATAGCATCACTACAATTACTTCTAATTTCTAATTTTATCCACATTTTAGGGCTACAGTTTTCTCTATCTCAGTATTACGATCATTACAGTTTATTCAACTTCTCACTGATTGATAACATTTGTCTATAAACATCCTTTTCGTCCATTAATCTTAGATAAACCGAATACATACTATGAACTACACAACGGGTTTAAAAAGCGGGAAGAGAGTGAGGGAAAAACTACAATCTCCCGCTGTCGCGTCGATGTGACGACATCACTGCGCGCCGTCGACATGCCGGATACAGGTTAGTTGTAGATTTCATTCACAGCAAACGTCTGCTTATGATTCCCAGCGCCGTTTGTGTACAGTTGCTTTTCGGCGTGTTGTTAAATACATCGTTAGCTACAGTGAAGCGTGTTTATTTCTGGCGGCACCGCTGTTGTTGTTTCGGACGTTGAGTTTTGAATAGCAGACTAAAGACTTGTAAAGTTAGCCAAACTCTCTCGTGCACAACTCACAGCTAGCTTCACACCGCCTTTAAATTTAAAGCTCAAGCGTTGATTCAAAATGATTGGTCTTTTTGTGCTGTCTTTCATGAGTCACAGCGTTTTCCTCCGCCGTCACATGACTTCATGTGTGTCAAGGTGCTTAACCATGACTTAAAGTTGACAAACGTGTGCTTTTGTTCTTTAGTCTGTAAAGTAATGAAACCCAAATGCCGACTCACCCTTGATAATGGGAGCAGTAACGTTGCCTTCTTTCTCGTCTTACTTTAGCATGCATGAAAGGCAAAGTCTGACCTGTTTTGCCTGTAAGGACACTGAATGTGTCCTGACGTGCCGTAGTTCAAACGTTCACAAGAGTCTTGCAGTAAACCTTCAGTAGAGCTATTTCCTCTTTAATCTCTATATTTATTCCACTGAGCCCATTGCAACTCATATTAAAAGTCTTTTTCAATTCCATAGTAATAGTATGAAGAAATGAAGTCAGCATAATTGCAACAATACTCTCCAGCCGTAGTGGTCGTACAGGTCAGAGTTTGGTACTTTTAGCCAGCCAGTAATGGGTGACATTAAGGTTTTTCTGCCTTTTCCTGTTGCTGTTTTTCTGTGCATGTAGTTTTATGAATATACTCATGCACCGAATAACCTCTGAGGATTTCCTGCTGTAAATGGTAATTGCACATCTGTCTTGCCAAGCCTGCTACATGCCCCAAGCAGGCTAAATGGAAGGATTGTGACAGCAAAAGCTCTCATATACTGTACAGCAGGAGAGCTTTAATATAGGCCACTGCAGACAGTTAGCTGTTCCTGGTGCTGGGCTGAGGTGATTTGCTATTACTGCTGTCTTAACACAGATCAAAATGGGGGTCATGAAATGCTTTCCTGTTTGGAAACATATGTGGAATGTGTCAGCAGATGGAGTTTGATACTTAAGTTTGAGTTGAGCATACAGACCCTGACAGATTTGGCTTCATCGCGGTGCACTGGCAGAGCTCTTAATTCGCAAGTTAAAGTACCTCAGCCCACAGGAAGCTGTAGTCTAATAGTTTTGTCTGAGACTTGCATAAACATAGTCTTATTCAGATTGCAACTCAAATGTTTGTAACTCTAAAAACATAAATAAATAAAGCTTTATTTCTGGTTGCCTCCTAGGTTTTGCCAGCCTCTGCAAAACTTTGACGCCATTTGTGTGACATGGAGCCAGACGGGGACCTAAACCCTGACACAGATGACCTTCCACTCCGAGCCAATACTAACCACATACTTGTCAGACACTATGCGCTGGACCTGACTGTTCATTTTGACAGGAAGGTCATCAGTGGTAGTGTTGTTCTGTTCCTCAAGCCTTGCCCTGGACCGGGGACTAAGGCTGAGGATGACATTGGACCTGGAACTGGAGTGGGAGCTGGCACTGTAGAGCCTGGAGGGAGTCAGGATGGGACTGGGAAGACTACGGCAAGGATGGAGGACATGTGTGGCACTAGAGAAAGAGATGGAGCTAAATTTCAGGCTGTGTCTGGGGTTGAGTCACTGAATGCAGCTAAAACCGAAACTATTCAGTCTTCACATTTGTGGGAAACCACCAGTGACGATGATTTCACCTTAGTGCTGGACTGCTGTGACCTCGATGTGTCAAAGGTCGAAGAAGTGGACATCACCTCTGTGTCAGCCATATCTGGCCTCCTACCAGGGCTTGCGTCTGAGAGGTCAGGGGACAGTTCAGGGAACCCACAAGCAACCTCTATCCAGAACCTCATTTCCATGCCCTCTAGCCAATGGAAGCAGAGGAACCAGCTCTTTTCCCTGTGTAGCCGTGCAGCTGGTATTCAGGATGGCAGCTCACTGCATTTTCATAGAGACCGATGGAGTCTGCAGGTGAGGAAGACGGGGGTCGCGTCACCTCAGGAGTTCCCTCATGCCCTCAGGATCTGCTACGAGACGAGGCCAACAGGAGGCTCCGTGAGGTGGACTAAAGACCAGGACAGCAGGTTCGTCTCAGGATGCAAAACGTTCAATAGAACAGCAGTTTCACTGTATGATTAGACTCCCTAAGACTGGCAACCGACAGCACATCTGCTCTGATTTCTGCCACTCGAATTACAGTGTAATGTTCTGAGCTTGCCGCGTTAGAATAGAATAATTCGGATTCATTAATTCACAAAAACATGCCTCAGGCTGTTATAGTCTGTTTTGTGTATGGATGATTTAAATGCGTGTGTGTGCGTGCGTGCACATTTGGTGGATCCTTTGAGCATTTAAAAGAGGGTTGTTTATAGTTTACCATTGTTTACCCTTCCAGGGTGTGTGTTTACACTGCCGGCTCTCCCATCAACAATCGAGCCCTCTTCCCCTGCCAGGAGCCGCCTGTTGCCATGTCAACATGGCAGGCAACAGTACGGGCCCCCAGCGAGTGTGTGGTTTTGATGAGTGGGGAGGAGCAGACTGTACCTATTGAGGACGGGGACACACGTAAGCATACCAGCGTATGATACCTTCTCTCTGTAGACCCTTGATTAGAAAATGTTTCTTATAGTTGATTGACTATTGGTTCAAAAATTAAAAAGCATTTTTCTCAATACATGTTTGTTTCTAGTGTCAAGTATTGGAAATTGGCATTGGATGCTTGGCAAATTGTTTCCTGATCTAAACAAGGAAATCACACAGCTTTGCCAAGTTTTAACTGCATTTAGGCCACGTTCTTGTACAGCTGCTTGTGTTGAGATGGCATTGAACACTGATGCATGTGAGGAATTTGGCTTACTTCGTTAAATGAAAAAGGAGATTGTAGAGAATCATGCAAGCTATTGAAAAGTTATTAAATTATTGGGGCCTGGACTTGAGTATGAACCGAACCAATCAGAGCTTTGTACCGTAGGTGGATTAAGAATGACAGCGTTTTCTTGCTGGGTCAGAGCCAAATGGATACATGTGTGTGACATTAATGCATCTGTACAGGTTGATCTGTGTCATCTGAAATGTTGGCATCGCTCTCTGCTGATGAGCGAGGACCAAACAGAAAATGTCTAAGATGAAGAAGACATTAGACTGAATATTTACTCCAACCTTTTCCTTGATTTCTCCCCCCACGCTCTGTTATCTAAACTCCACTTCTCTACTTTTGGCATTTTTATCATTTCTGTCCTCCCCTTCCTCTTCTGTCTACAGGTTTAATCTGGAATTACTACGTCACCATGCCCATGCCTGCCTCCACCTTCACCTTGGCAGTGGGCCACTGGCGCCAAGTCACTGTAGAAATTCCCCCAGCATTGGAAGCAGAGGTGAGGGACAGGACACACTGTGGCAATCTGGCCAAACTCGCGGCTGGACCTGGGGAGTGGACTGAGGCTGAGCTCGTGTCTGGACTTGGAAGCTCTACCAGCCAAGTAGTAAAGGGCTCTCCACTCCAGACTGGCAGGTATTTTATTATTTTTCCTGTGTTCTTTTCTTCTTGTAAGACCTCCTTCTCTCCAGACTGTTATTAACCCAAGTCTGGCCCTTTAGCATTCCATGGTCAAACTTTCCTCTCGCCATACCAAAAATGGTGTAGGTGAAGTTAGTGTGATGGATAGAGTGTAGCACTCAATCAGCTTTTTATGACAAGTGCCTTAAAGCTTGCACCAAAGTACACTGGGCTCAATTATCTTTGGAGACCGAAAAAGTAAAGCTGACATAAATTTTATGGAGGTACAGGATATAGAGTAGAGGCTGGGGCATTAGAGAGGCCTGGCTCGCTGTGGGCTGGCCAGGGTTGGGCTGGGGTCTCCCTCTCCGCTGGCCAGCAGGTTGGCAGTTCTGCCAGTGGTTTCCAGTAATCCTCCTCCTCCCCTCGCAGTTTTCCTCCAGCAGCAGCACAGCTGTAGCCTGCTGCAGACCCCAGGAATCTCCCACTACAAGGAAGGCCTTTATTTTCAGTGAATGGCTGAAGGGAAACTTGGATGTCGTTCGAAAACCTTTGGAACAGTTCTGATGCTGAGGATGGAGTTAGTCCTGGATATTGGATTTAGAGTGACTGAGATTGCATGTCGGCACCTAGATATTTTTGGGATCACTGTGGTTTGCTTTTGTGACGTATATATACACCATATTTCCACTGCTTTCATTTCCATGCAGCGGGACACATTGTACCATATTTGGTCCACCACCTCAAGAACTGTGTATTCTTTCAATAAGAAATTTCATTAAATTGCCGTTATTAACCTTGGATTAAACTTTTCTTCCTCGTTTTAATCTGCTACAGCGGAGACCAGACCACCCGCTCAGGCTCTGCATTCTGTTACTCTTCCCTTGAGGATGACGGGCTCTCTGTAACTGATTACTCAGGCATGGTGGATGACGGCATCTCTTGTTCCCATGGTGACTACCCTTGCCGATTTGCTGAGCGGTCGGCTAGGTCCCAGCGGGTGATTCCACACCGTGTGTTTGGCCCTGTCTGCTTGCTGCGGAAGGCCCAGGTGGAGTTTTGACAAAGAGCCACGGAGACTTGAGCTAATTATATTTTATATGATAAGAAGAGACAGTTATCGTCAGTTAATGTTTGCATCATTATGCCCGAGGTTGTACGAGACTGTATTCACACGAGGGCCACTTATAACATTCCTCATACTCTATATGTGAATTTCTAACTGGAGTAACACTTATGAGTGTTAAGTCAAAGGCATTTGCCCATTTATTCAATTCTGAGCTTACAATGCCTGTTAGAACAGTAAGTGCAGTCAACTCAAACTTATTACTTACTAGATATTCTCTGAGCTGGACCACATTGAACCATCATAGATATACACAACTATGTTGAAGAACAAATATGTGTCTGTACTCATAATATGTTCTAATAAACTATTATATCCTATGCATCATATTAAATGCAAATATCTAATTCAGGAAAAACTTGTTGCTCTCCTTTTGCAGACTATCCTCCAGCTGTTGCCTCGATGTTTGGCTGCAGCCCACAGTGTTCTGGGGGTTCATCCGTTCCCCCGCCTTGATGTTCTCATCGTCCCAGCAGGGTTCTCCAGTCTGGGCATGGCCAGGTAATGACACCTAGGTCTTTGGTAGAATGGGGGAAGGTGTAGACTGGGGAAGGAAGTTAGGAAGACGAGTTGTGAACAGGCTTGTGAGTTCAAATGTTGTTGATGTAGATACATTTTAGAGGTATTTTGCATATTTGGTGTTCAAGGAATTAATGGCAAAGGATTAAAATCCCCCTGTGGGTTTTAAGGATGGTAGTTATGTCTGTGGCTTCATTACTACAAGAGACAACTTCCACATTACACAATAGGGATCCATTGTTAATGCAAAATATTGAATGGAGTAGCTTTAAGATTTTGGAGTTGTGCCTTTGCATTGTTTCTGTATTCTATTTAAGTAGGTGTATGCTGGCCAGTTTTTGGACAATAATTTACAAGTTGTAAAGAAACAGAACATCAAAGATTTGCCACAGCAAAGCTATAGCCAGCACTTTATTATTCTTCAACTTTATCCTGCTGCTTCTGGTTTGGTTTTCTGTGCTGTGTGATTAATGGCATACTTCACATTTCAAACCCCCTCACTCTGTCTCAGTCTTCTTTGTGGTGATCTTCCACATTGGAATCACTTTATTAAAGAATTAAAGAGTCCAACCGTAACTCCCTCTAAACTCTGCAGTCACTTGTCATCCCTTCTTATTTCCCTCAACGTAACCACTTTCAACACAGCCTGTGGGACTTTTCTTCTGACATTTAGGATATCCATGGCCTTCATAAAAGGATGCGTTTCAGTTATGAATTTGACATGGAATGCTGCCTCTATTAAATTTTTGTTTTCTTTTTTATCAGCAAGAAAAATAGTAGAAAGTAGGCAGACAAAGCAATCTTCAGCCTCTACTTAAAACCTTTTCCCATACACCATCCTTGTCTTCTTTCATCGGCCCATAATTAACCCTCTACTTTTCATTACTTTTTCTATTCCCTCCGTTCCCTCATCCCTTTTTAAAATGCTACTCCTCCCTTCCCTCATCCTGTTTCCAAAACTCACCGCCTCTTTCTTCCTCCATCCCTTTTTCCATTCCAATCAGCTCTTTTCCTGCAACGACCTCCTGCCACATATCGTAACCTGTTCACATTTTTTAAAATATATGTATTTTTTAATTTCAGCCATGAAGTGGACACTCTCAGCCAAGTCAGTCCAGTTTACACTGTACTTTCTCCATCCCTCCCTCCAAACATAACATGGCTCTTCCTTCTTCTTTAATTCATTTTACTTACCCTTAAAGACCCCGAAACCCTCACCCAAACCCTAACTCTCTTGATGAGAGAGGTGGCTAACCTCTTCTCTGGGCACAGGGTCATCGACTCACTCAATAGGCTGCTGTGTTATACAGTATCTTTTCTTTTTTTTTTGTCAGCAGAGGTTTCAGGTGGCCTGCAGGCTCTCTGCTCCACACTAGACCTGTGTGTATTTATATATGCATGTTTGTGTGCAGTTTTAGTGGAGGTCTGAGGGAAGATGGGTGGGCACAAAGCCACAGGATTACAGATTCGCTGTCCTATGCACGATAGTTAATTCTCCTCTATGTATTTCTTTGTTCCCACTTTTCTCCCCCTCCACTCACTCTCCATATTTATCCCACTTTTATGACCCTATTTTCCCTTTTTCTATCGTCCTTCTGTCCTGAGAATCTGTACTGCCCCGCTTCTGTCACGTCTTCACCCTTCTTCTCTTTTCACCTCGCAACTTAGTTTTTCTCTTTGCCCTCATAATATCCCTAAATCTCCAAGTCCCCTGTGTTTGCCATCATTCTCTGTCCTCTCCACTTCAGTGTGCGGTCGATCACTCTTCAGGCTGGCCTCTAGCATTCTAGTAATAGTTTCTCTGGAAATCTAGTTTCATATTTTCTCTGCAATATAGTACTTTCAGCTGGCGAAGAAGTCATATGAATGAAGTTTAAATTAGAAATTGCGAGAAAATAAAGACCATCAACGACTGGCCTTTTTTAAACTTGTGTTGATAAAGTAAACTGATTAGGGTGGTCAGTGAACGTTGTCCCAGTGTCTGCGGTCTGAAACCACCGTCTCTCTTTCTCTCTGTCTGCCTTTTTCCTCTCCCCCGGCGGCCTCCCTGGAGAATAGTGCCCCAGACAGGATATGAGCTCATACCTGAATATGTATTCCGTGTGAATTTCTGACGGTATAGCCAAAAGGGGTCTCAATCAGAGATATTTTGAAGGACACAGAGCGACAACAGGGCCACAGTCTGGACCTAGTTCTCAACTTTGCATACTTATTTTGACTACTTCACATAAAATACAGAGCTGTCTTTGATCTACAGAAAATCTTTCCCCTCCATCTTGTGAAAATCTGTCTCCCTGCTGTATTTATTTTGAACGGACATCAAGTGCACACAGAGGCTGTTCTGCTGTGGCTGTTGCCTGACGGATGTTTTCTTTCCCTTATGAGGATAACTCCCAGGCACTTATCCCTCTTGCCCTGCATGCTTAGACTCCAGTTAGCCACAGATGACAGAGAAGAGATTTAGGGCCTTCATTAAGCTTCAGACAGCACCTGCACTGACTCCCTATAAAACTCTGCATGGGTCTTAACCCAATGTCAGCTCACTGCATCCTTCCCTCAGTGCAGGTGGTTCAGTCCTGCATGCCTCCACACTTAACCACGGGGTTGTGCCATATGAAGGCAGGGAGGTCAACCAAAATGGAAGCGTAGATTGAGATGGAGATGAGAGGGAGATGAAGAGGGTAAAGGCGGGGTTCACGACAGGCCAGCGGACCCCCAGGATGTGGGAGAGGATGTGTGGATTATTCCCAGCAACAAAAGCCATTAGCCCCTGGAAGGACTTCAGAGACTGGTGCTATTTAATCTAGAGATTGGGAGGTATGTGGGCCCCAGTGCTTGGGACCAAGCCAAGTGCCGTTTTTGTGCAGTGCCCCAGTGGAAACAGCAGGAGTGGAGGGGCTATGGGACGAGGAGCTGTGGCAAGGAGGTATGAAGCTGTTGTGGTGTGATAGGGAGAAGGGAGGGCAGAGGCGCAACAGGGGAGGATACGCAGTGGCGTGAAGTTTTTATCCTGAGATACGAAGAGGGAGGGCAGGAAACTGAAGATTAAGGAGTCAAGTAAGGGCAGGTCTGCATTCAAGGGCTGTGCTGCGTACACTGTTCACCCACAGGGCTTTCTGATTTTCACACACACACACACACACACACACACACACACACACATACACACACACACACAAAGGGTTGGGCTTACGCAAATGTAGCTTCCAGGGAAGAAGCCAGTCAGCGGTTCATGGGATTTTTTTTTAAATTCTGTGTAACAATGACAGCGTCAGTCTGTCATATTTTAATATAATTCTCATGTCCGACTTTGGCTCCAAGAGTTGTTAAGGACCAAGTTATCAACACATGCATATCAGCCTGCAACAGGCATACTATAGATACCAACCAATATCTTCTCTTTCTTCTTCCACTAGAAACACTGCTGTGTTCATGCTACCAGTAAAACCTTTAAGACATCTAGGAGCCAAAAAAGGAGAAGAAGAAAAATACAGGATGGTTAAACATTGATAGAAGAGTATGGATAAGGGATGATGAGGTGTCTGAGATAACAGGAACAAAAACCCATTATGAAGGAGTTGCCGTCTGTGAACACAGTTGGGGAATCCCTTTCAGTTCCTTCACTTTCCGGCCCGTATAATAAAAGCTCATTTTCCTGAGTGATTGAAGGACATGCCGTAAACCAAAGCTCTAAATATAATGAACCTGCTCTGCGCTGCCACGGTCAGACCTCCTACTCTTTCCTGAACATTAGTAATTAGTAATGTCTGTGTGCGTGTGTGCATTTTACACGTGTGCCTTTATTTTCTATGTGCCTGAGCTCATTCCTTCTCCTTTTTCTATCTGGATGTGTAATCTCCTCGTTACATCTCGACCACGTCATTTGGTTCCGACTAGGAGTGACAGGAAGGGCACGGCATTTCCTCCCGCTCTTTGAAGCTGAGGTCTATGTAACCCAAAGATCCCTGTGTTTGCAGCGTGCCCAAAATGAAGACACGCCTGACGTCCCTGAGAAAGCGGTGGTTTCCCCGCGTTTTGTCCAGAAATGACACAAGTGTTGAAACGCGCCTTTTAGGACTGTGGGTGATGTGGGTTTTGTTTTGCTCCACTGTAGACAGGCAGATTCCTGTGCTTGTGTTTGTATGAATGCCTGTATTGTTCAAATAATGGTGTAAGGATGTGTATTTAGTGCAGTGGGCTGACGTCAGAGGAATGCTACACAGATCATTTGTCATTGCCAGTTATCTTCTGTTTTTGTCTGGTGGTGAACTTTACACCTTTTTGTAAGTTAACATGTTTTTGACATTTGGGTTATCCTCCAGTTATGGCTGTAATTGAGCCAGCTCAATGTGCAATTGTTTGTTGTTTCTTTTGGGGTTTTTTGTGACCGGGAAGGGAGTGCCGCCCCACACCAGTTGATGGTGGGCTCTGATGAATCAACACACACACACACACACACACACACACACACACACACACACACATACAGTACTTAAACATATCAGTCTCTCAGCACGTCTCATTGCAGAATAACACAAACACACTGTACAAACAGGCTTCTTGCAAACGTGTTTATTGCCAGCATTTTTTTTTCTACTACAACTATACACATAATTTCCCCTGATGCTACATTTCTCATCCTCCTGTTTTGTTTTACTCCTTTCACACAACTCTCACCTCATACGGGGTGGCTGCCTGGCTGCAGTGTTAATTTTAGATTTAGGTTTTTTTGTTTGTTTTTTTTTTGCTTACTGAAAAATGGATTTGACTTGAAGTCACATTCTAGTCTTTTAGTTTTGTTTATGTCAAGATTGAATCAGTTTTTAGTTGAGCCTAATTTTAATCAATGTTTTATTCATATCTTGAGTGTACTCAGTCGTCGTACTTCTTTCATATCAAAAATGAATGGCTAACGTTTGTTAGAAAAAGTGCAATACAATCATATTTCCTTCACGGGTGTTATTTATTTTCTGCATATATATATATATATATATATATATATATATATATATATATATATATATATATATATATATATATATATATATATATAAAAAAACCAAACTTTTTATATATTATTGAGTCCTCTGCAATATTTGGCGCCATGTTTCACTCAGGAGAACTCCAATTTAATACATCCGAAATCAGACAAAATTATTTGGGAAAGATTACATTTATTCACTTCACATGGAGCTAAATTTATACTGAATTATGTCAAATATTCACCGAATGAGTCAGTGTCTGTTTATGAGTTGTTAGAAATCAAAAATGATCTCTTAAAAGGAGTAATGTTTACTGTAAGCTTGGCAAGACAAACAAATCGATATTCCACTAATTCATTTTTGTTGTCAATATATTTTTTTTGTATTCTTATTTTGTTGTTGCAGTTTAGTCTTAATAAAAGGACATCTGTGAATACTTATTGTCAAAAGTTGCGTTGACAAAACGAACACTGGGCTGAAGAAATAGGGAGAACAGGGATCAAGTACTTAAATTGCTTGTTCCTTTCGCAGTACAGCCAAACTAGGCAGCAATATAACTGTCACAGGCACTAGGTAAAAGTTATGACTGGTGTATACCTCTTGACCTCTCTTAAGTGGCACTGGAGGATTTTCAGCCTGACTTCAGTTGACTGCATTGTTTGTTTATAGGCTAGCAGGAAGTTACATTGGCCATTGGTCCCTGTTGGGTGGAAGTAGGGAGCTGGAGTGGCGGGGGGAGTCAGTATCCTGCAGGATAATCCCCTGCTGCCCTGGAGCTCTTTAGTGCACCACCTGAGCTTGTTTTCATCTTTTATAGGACCAGACCAGTGGTTTTGCATGTTTTAACCCATTAACTAGAAATCACATGCACTTCACATTACTGCCGACCATTTCCCTAAAGCATGCTCCAAGTTTTTTGATTGATTTCCTGTCTTTTACAGAGATGGGTTTCATTCATTTAAGTGTCGTTGAAATTGCTCTTACATGTGTTATTCCTGCCTGGCAATGCTGCCAGAGCATATTTACTTTAGACTTCTTTTCAAATAGTCGCTTTTTTTAAGCAGAAAGTTCACATTATCATCTTCACAACATACATGTTTGCCTATTGTTAGTATTATCATCTCGCTTCTCAGACAGCAAGCATATGAATCTGATGGCAGCCGACTCTGAACGCTCAATCATGCACCAATAACTTCTCACTTTTCATTGCATTCCGAACTGAGTGGAAACTGTTGGTTCCTTGGAAATGAGGATCTAAGTCTAAAACCTCCACATACTTTACAAAGTGGTCAGCAATAATGGAGTGAATCATGCAAAACCAACAGCATTTAAAAGATGAAGCCGATCATTAAGGAAAGATCGTTAACTTTGAGGAAAGGCATTGCTGCTCGTTACCACCTTTAATGCTAAGTAAGTGAAACATAATAGCAGACCACAGAATGCAAATGAAAAAGATTAGATGTTAATCTTAACCTGCCCCAGTTTCTAACATGAGTCTTACTCTTTTACCTCACTGGCCATGATTTCTCATCACTTTGCCCCCTTACTGAATTGCACCTCCTGCCTCCTTTTTGACCTGTGTCGTCCCCTTTCCTCTGTTCCTCCTTGCTGCATTTCTTTCCCAGTCCTCCCACTGCTGGTCCTCCCCTCTTCCTTCTGATGTCTCAGTGGATTTCTTGCCTTTCTGCTCTCCTCTCCAGTTTGATCTGTGAAGTAACCCTAGAAGTGTGCGACACAGGCCGGCTCTTTCAGGAGGCAGTTAGGGGGTTCAGGGTGGGGAGGGCGGGATGTGGGGGGTCGGCTTTTTTGGCATGGGACACAGCTGTTAATCAAATAGTCAAGGATGAGGTGTTTCTTTCTTACCACCTTGAGTGGATCTCCCTCTCCTCTGTAGCCACACAAAAGAGTTGAAAAGGCAGCTCTGCATGCCTGCGCCTGGACAGAAGGAGAGGGAGTGTCCTATGCACACTTTTAAAGTGATTGCGAGCAGTTAAGATTTTTAGGTGAGCTTTTCCTTCCTTGTTCCTCTGCAGGCCTCCAGCTGAACACACACACGGGGCAGCTCTAAACCCCAGCGTTGGCCATTACCATCCATCTCTTCTCGCTTCCTTGTCTCTTTTTCTTTTTCAGGTCTCAATGAAGATAGCAGGGTTCAGTTTAGCAAATGTTTTGTTATTGCAGGAACATTCCTTTCTGGTTATCTTGGGCCTCTCAACTTCCCTTCTCTATCTGAAGTATAGGCTTACCTGCTCCTCTGCAGTACCTTCTCACAGCCACCTTTTAACTCGTCCACTGCTTGAAAGAAGAGGGTTATACATTTTGTCGGGAACATTTTTCCACAGGGATAATCAGAAAACAATTCATGCGTGATAGTTTTTGAATTTTATTTTTATGACCGTTTGCTGTGATGTATGTGCCGCATTGCTCAAAATCATAAGCAGTGTCGTGTGTGCTGTTTTTTTTCCCGGGTGCTTATATGCTTCTATTGTCATCGCTGGTTGTGAGTGATGGTGCTTTGCTTTGAACTGCCCTCAGATGTGAACCTGCTGGCAACAGCTGGCATATAGTACTACATTTAACAGTAACACAGACGTACTGTGCCATAACTCTGAATTAGGGGCTGTCGCAAGACAGGGCTGTCACTGCACACCCATTCTACTAACTAATGGATGAGTCCACAGGACCCATTCCCTGGAGTGATGGATGGATCCATTGTATGGCGTAGGGGACGCTGTTGCTGGTCTCAGTGTGCATCCTGGGGCGTGTGTGTGATACTGGAACCTAGAGGCTGAGGGTAATTTCATTTGTCTGTGCAAAGCCAGACGGCTTAATGTCCGTGGGACCTCTGTGCTGAACTGGCCAAAATGAGATATTTGAAACAAAGTGCTATGAAATGCTCGGAGGTAATGCCTCTGATGTCTGGGTTTGCTTTTAGCCTTGGGGAGAGAGAGCTGTGCTCCAAGCTGGTCAACCAGTTGCTTTCACAATAGGCTGTTTCTATCCACGCTGGTGGTGTGGCTCTATGGGTGGCAGTGTCGGTCTGTCTGTCGACTGGTCAAGCCACAATTTTGGTCCACACTGAAATATCATATGTGTAACAACAATTGATGAAATGCCATGAAAAATAGACATTAATGGACATTCAAAGGATGAATCCTACTGACTTTACTTATCCCCTGACTTTACTTGATGGATTGGTACAAAATTTTGCATAAACTAGATCTTTGGTTCCCAGACAATGAATGGTTGAACAGTTGAAAGAGGGAGGCTTTGTTCATTCGTCAGAGTATACACAGCTGCTTTTAAAGGGAATATTAATGTAATATTCATTTTCATAAGACATGTAAACAGCTTAGTAGGAATATTGTCTTTTTTGGAATAAAAGCAAAAACCTGGATATTTCTTGCATGTAAACATAGTGAGTGGTACTTAATTTGAGCTATGTACAGTATAATAATAATTTAATACATGTTTGACTGCAGTCTGTCTTCTGCATGCATCCTTCATTATCTAAGCCTTCTTAAAGGAAAATCTGTAATATTCTATATTTTCTGTATTGTCAACAAATCCCATTAAAAAAACCAAAGCCAACAATGAACTGATCCTTCTCACTAAGGGTTGTCTGTCTGACCAAATCCTGATCTAGCTTATTTCTCTGAGTCATAGAGCTCCATTGTTGTCCAAAAAATATTAAAAACACATGAGTGAGTTACATCACAGGGTGACATGTTCTTTCACTACTGTGCGATGAACATGGGCACTGTATACAGTCTATTTGGAGTCCATGTCTCATACGTTGTCCTGCAACCATAAATTCTCACCAGGGTACCAAATCTGATGCTGTAAATAGACCCCAACAAATGTATTTACTCCTGGTTTTGAAATGTTTGATGAGAACTGTGCTGCCCAGCTGTTTAGGCAATTATTCTGCTGTTTATAAAAATGAGAAGTATATATATATATCTTGTGACGTATTTTTAAAGATTTACATTTTCAGGAGGAACCAGTGAGCTTGGGGCTGAGAGCCGCAGACAGGCTGAGAAAGTACAAGGAGGCGGACTAATGCATTGTTGGCTTGACCTTTATCCTTCATGTATTCTGCTGTACGGTCACAGTTTGGGCTGCATTCCTCCTGTTAATACCTGTTGATTGTTCTTATACCTTCGCACAGTTGTCAGGTGATAATCATTGTTTACATTTTTCCAGTCAGTGTGTATTGCAAGTGGGTTGTTGCAAAAGTATTTATGTCAAATACCTTTCACCCACACTATATTCGTCAGCTGCAGGTTTTTGTCTGACGGGCAGGCGGCCCGACCAGGTGGCAGCCTGAAACCTCTGTAGGAGACAGCTCTGCTCACTGGCTAATTTCACTTCGCTCTCGCCTTCATCCATCTTTCCATTCTGTCAAACACTTCTTATATAGCCCCGCAGTACTGAGTGGTCTCACTTTCCATCTCCTGACTGTCTCATTCTCTCACGTTACATAAGAGAGAGAGAGAGAAAAAGTCTGTTTATTACCCTACAGGCAAGAAATGTCTCAAATTATAATCCTGTGAAATAGATTTGTCCCGTCTTTTTCATTGAGGCGGTAGTGGAAACCAAAAGAGGGCTCTGAGTGCAGTGTGATGAGTGATGGGGTTTGCATGCAAATAGCTACAGTGATACAGGAATGTGGTTTATGTCACATAAATATCATGTCGACACCACCCTTTGGCTGATTGACAAGGGCTTGCTGCAGCCAGATGAACTCATACTGCACTGCATTAGCGCTCATTAAAACATTGTGTACGCCCTTTGTATTAATCCCATTAAATTGTATTAAGAGGCTATAGGTCTATGAAACTTTATGCTAGGATTTTGTGATATTTTGTGTCTTTGGATAGGTGCATTTGTACATTTAGATTTCCTCTTTCCCTGTTGCCACCCGTTGCTCGCTCAGTTCTTCTTCTTGGAAGTGTCAGTGTTTCCTGTGGTGTCATTCACAAAGATTTGTTGCGCTTTGGTCTCCTATATATAGGAATCATGCCAGCATTCATCCACAGAGAGAGAGCTTACCGTTGTAGACAAATCAGTGTCCATACTGTTTTAAATCTGCGCTCCAGCATCCTGCACACACACAAACACACACACACAAACACTCAAGAACATTCCTCTGGCATGACATCAGTCTTTAGTCTCTGTGCTAAACAAGGAACAAACTGCACTGTGGATTGTTTTACTGTTAAGAGAAGATGGATCAGACATCTGCTATCACTTCCCAGCTGATGCGGCTTCAAAGTAGATTTGCTGAAAGTGTGTGTGTGTGTGTGTGTGCGCGCCTGTGACTCTCTGCTGGTTTAGGTAGGTGCTCTGTTATCCCTCATACAGTTATTGCATCTTCATGTATATCTGTGTGTGTTTATACAAGCGTTCTTGACCTCATCAGGTTATGACCCAAATGGATCCCATCAGTGTGAAACAAACTTGACCTGCTTAGAGCTGCTGTCTCTGTATGCATGAATGGGCTTTTAAGATTAAGCACTTCGACAAAAACTAGAAGCCGCAGTATAACCTTGAAACCTGCCACTTATTTGTTATGTGTCGGCACTACAAAGCCTCATTTTCTCCAGACTCGAGCAGCAGAGTCGCCTCCTTGTTCCTGATGACCTCTGATATCTTTTCTGCTATTTATTTTCAGGCTCTGATGCGATGCGGTGTATGTGGGTGGGGCGGCTCTCTGGGGGCCCCGGCCTGGCCCCTGTTCATGTGATCAGGCCCTACATGGAGTGGCATTTGGCCTGGCCCTGTGGGGCCCCGTCTGGGAGCAGGGAGCTGATCTGCAGCCAGCCTGGAATGCCAGACATTTGAAGTCAGACTTGTTAAAAAAGAACGAAGGGTGGTAGGAGTTTGGTCAAATAGGCCCCTGTGTCTGAAATAGCCCACAGACTCTGTCCGAGAGGGAGGGGAAGGAGACAAAGCTTCTCCCCGTAAGCTGACATTAGGAAAGGCCAGCCCTCCAACCTTTGCTTGAATACTTAAGAACTGACAAAGTTACAGTCGGTGTTCTTGTCTTTCGTGTGGCTTTTGTCGATTTCCTTAGCTGTCATGTCGTTGTGTCTTAAAAGTGTTTGTTTACGTGTTTCTGTATGGGTCTGCAGTTATGTGCACTATGTGTGAAATTTCACCAGCAATGTTGTAACACACAAACACTGGTTCAGCAGTTCAGTTCACCAGGGAGTCAATACTGCACGTGGGGAAAGATAAAAACTCATCACAGATGAGAGGATCCTCTCTCTCTCTCTCTCTCTCTCTCTCTCTCTCTCTCACCCCCCCACATATGCTGTGTATCTGATAATCATTTCATTCTATGTTGTTGAATCTTTGCATCACTTCTCACTCTCTCATTTACACATAGAGTGCACACTCAGCGCTCATCATCTTTTTCCTCGTCCCTCTGTCTCGTGGGGCTGTTTTACTAGTGTCCCAGCTATGAGCTTAGCTGGGCTAGGGATGTCAATTACAGGACTATGATAGGACCCTTGCTGCATTATGCATGGAAGTGTCCCACTGGGGAAAAAATGGCCTACAGCCAGGAACGATGGATGGTGGGATGGAGGGATGAATAATGAATAGAGAGATGGAGGAGCGAAATACTATTGCAGTCTCTGTCTCACCAAATTGAAGACTTGCCCTAGCGCACACCTCTGAAGCTCAGGGCCAAGTCACCCAGGGTGACTCAGAGTCGGGAGGTTGACGTGTGAGAAAGCACAGGAGGGCTTTAATCAGTATTTCATTTTGTGCACTAAAACCCAATGGGGTTGGTCACCTACGGTTACCTCAGGTCTTTTGACTGTTATTCTATATGCAGACAGCCTCTCATCATGATCAGTTTATGTGTGCGTGAGTTTGTGCAGCACTCTCCGAGCCTTAAGACATACCACATGAAGACAATTAAGAACAAGAAATATAACTCATTTACTCCAATCGAGTCTAAAATTCATGTGTGGCATCCAATTAAATGTCAGAGGTTGTAATTCCATGTCTTTAATGTATTGTTTAAAAGAGCACAACTAAGTAGAGGAGAGTAGAGGTCGATTTGTCACACAGCAAGCAGTCAAAAAAAAAGCAAACAGCGATCACAAACATCAAAAACAGGCACAAGACAGGGCCAGCAAATATGAATTCATTGACAGGTGAAAGGTGTCAGTGGTCAAGTTTGAATCAAACATCCCATCATTAAATGGAGGAATTGATTAATAAGCTTGATGAGAGGATCCAGATGAAATTTGTCCCTTTCTCTATGAGTGATGATGATTTGATCTTCTATTTATGTAAATGAATATACTTTTTGTTGAAAAAAGGTGATGGCACAACTCTTTGAAGTGAAAGGAATCATTGAGCTTAAATTTGTCTGCAACTTCTTAAATTATTGGAGTATTTTGGTGTCATATTTTAAAAATCCTGATGTCAAATTTGTGAAAAACGACTTGACAACAGCACAATATCTGTGTTGTTCAGATGATGAAATGAGAGGGGCGGTTTTATTACCGTGAACCCTCAGAGCTTGAAAATAAAAACCTACGGTATCACAATCAACAGCTGAAGAATTGCCACAAGACAATTATGAACAAAAACAACATTACAGTTTTAGTGAAAAGCACACAAACATCAGAAATTGTTCATTTTGTAAATGTTATGATCACAGGATGTCAAGTCTGTGGTGTAAAGACGTGGAGCGGTGGAAGTTGTATTACAGAGTATAATGTATCTACACAGTTTCTGACACATTGCAGTATTATCACTTAATGCTTGATTGATTATAATTGTTAGTATAATCAGCAGCTTTAGTTGTTTTGTGAGTCACGTTTGCTAATTTGCAAAACAGAGAATATGCCAGCACATTGTGGAACAGAGACAGAATTTGTGTATGAATGAATGTCCAGTACCTTATTTGAAAGTGTTCAGGGACAAACATTGATCCCCGTAAGCAGACCTTAGATTCAGATCTGCTGTGAAGATAAAAGGAGTACACATGTGCAGGTGCTGCATACAGTATGTGTGAATGTCTGTAAAAGTCTTCTCATGCGTGCATCCCTGACAGGTCCCTGATGTCAACTAATGTCAGTCAGTGTATCAGTGAATGTGAAAGATGCTGTTGTTATTCATCCCGACCATGGTGGGATGACACTATTTGTCACTGTAGTGATGGATTCCGCATCCCTCAGAGGAGCATGTGCAAGCGCCGTCTCTGAAAGGCTGTCTTTGTGTTTCACACTCACTCACTCTCACACACACGGACGCACACACAACACACTGCTGGAGCTGACAACAAAGGCGTGCTTATCCAATTGTGGGGGAATAAGATTAGGCTACAAAGAAACTCATAAGGCTAATGTTAGCATCTCCTGCTCCAGTGAGAGCCTTTGTTTGTGTAATCAGGAAAAACATGGGATTAGATTTGAGATGCTGTCTCGGAAATGATGCCCATAAGACCCCATTGTATGATGTTGACATGTTCGTAAATAACAGAGGGCAACAGTCTGCCTCCTATCTGATAAAACAATCCTCGGGGAAATAAAGAGTAGTTGTGTTTTTCTGATATCCGATTTTGCTGTCCTTTAAAATAGACTGTCTGACAGACCCGGGCTAACCTTTGTCTTTACTCAGTGTTTTCCTTTATAATTGACTTGTCACCATAATTAGGTTATGGCAAGGAAAGAAAATAACTCTTCTGTCATCTGGTGTTTTAAGATGCTAATCTCTCCTTGATGAGAGCAGCTCACGTTACAGCTCACTGTAATTCATCGATGGCAGCAATATGTGGTCTTACTGTAGCCGTGGGAGTAGACTGTGAATCCAACAGGTGAAATAATAAGAGCTACCGTGTCTCAACAGTTAGAAGAAAGACCACTCTTTATGCCAGTGTGTGGTTTATTACTACAGGGTATTTACATTTAGTAAACCTATATGGATGATGATTCAAAAAGCTGACTACATTGAAGTGAAACATAGAGACATTTTGTCTGGAGGCATCTTTAACATATTTGTCACAGCAGTGGGTGGTATGACCCTCTGAATAATACTTTTCAGTAAGAAACTGCCGTTTGCCATAAATTCTCCCACCAATGTCAGGTCAATAGTGGCTGGGACACTTAAGATCTAGAGAGTGTGAAAGGAATTCTAGACAGTCCTGTGTTGTTATATGGGCGAGGAGAGAGAGAAGAGACCATTCATTCGCACCTCTGTGACCCTTCTCCCATTCTTCTGTTGAAGAATAGCTCGCCTCTCACGCGCAGTCGGTCCTAAGCCCCTCAGGGCACCCGGAGCCTGTTACATAAGACAGAAGTAAAGAATGCTCCAGAAAAGTCTTCAGCCATGACCTTGGCTTTGACTGAGCTCTCATATTGGTGCTGCTGTTCTACCAGCGCTGTCTCATGGTTAAAAGTCACATGTCCTGTATTCCTGTGTCCATGTGAACGTTGATGTTTCAGTGAAATGGATGTGGTTCTAACTGCAAACTGGTGAATATAACCTTGTTGTCCCTCATGCTATGCCGCTTGGGTGGTTCTGTTTGTTAGTCGGTGCAACTTTTTGGTCCAGACTGAATATCTCAACAGTCATTGCATGGATACTGTAAATTTCATGGCTCATGGTACATTTCTTAGTGGTGAACCCCTGATTTCTCCGCTGGTGCTGCTAGCAGGTTTTTATTTAATGAAATATCTCAACACCTACTGGATGGAATGCCATGAAATTTGGTGCAGGACAAGTGGTGTTAACGTTTGTGGTCCCTTAGCTTTTCATCTAGCAAGTCAAAGTATTCAAGCATCAAGTGAAAATTTAAATTTTTCCAACACTTCAGTTTGTCACTAAACCTCAGCTGTGTGTTTTGTTTGGTGCTAAGTAGCAAATGCTAGCACGCTGAACTACGGGGAACATGTTAAACATTATACTTGTTAAACATCAGCATGTTAGCATTGTCATTATGAGCATGATAATGTTAGCATTTAGCTTAAAGCCTCACACAGGTGCTAGCATGCTGCAGACTTTCAGCCTTGTCAATATTTTTTCGTGGATATAGTTTGACAGTACTTTCACACACAACCTCCAACATATTGCACGGTTTCTTAAAAATGTTTTTACGACTCTACCACTCTCCTTCAACTTTACCAGCAAACCCAACCCTGGATACTTGTACCTGAATGAGGTGCGTGCCCGTGCCAGTCCTATTTCAGCAGCTCTGTATTCTCTGCTGGCAGAGACTCATGCAGTGAAAGAAACTTTCCAAACTCTCATCAAACCTAAAATGTACCTCCTTGATTGAGAAGAAAGTCAAAGGGAAAACCACGTTCTTAACTTTCAGATATCTAAAATGGACATTAGGGGAAACCATTATCTACGTATATAGAATAGTATTTACCAACTCACATTTGCAAACAATTATACTGGAATTTAGCTGCTGATGGTCTTGTTATTCCCTCTTCAGTTTTGCTTGGCTCAGAACTTTGATAAACTGCTCTTATTGGTTGAAAAGCTTAATGAAGCTTTTGAATTGTTGAGTAAGACACACACACACACACAGTGGGACTTCTCCTTATTTTTGGTGTCACTCAAAACACTTTAATGTGTGTGAATGTTGTACATATATTATCTGTTTTCAAGAAGGCACAGATGGAAGCGACAGTTGCTATATTTACATACACTTCAAATGCTCGTAATCTAAATTTTTATCATAACCATAACCATATGTTTAATTTCCTTTTGAGAAGAGTGCAAGGCAAATCTCAATTAACTTAAATTGCTCAATAAATCAGTCATGGGTTTGTAGTGATTACAGATGCCTATAGTTTTCCAAATATAGTCATATGTCAAGCTTTGTTCTCAGTTCTTTCCTTTTCATCTCCATGAAGAACTTAAAGGGGCAAAGGTTTGGTTTATAATTATCTTTTATTGTAAAAAATCATGACAACTTCTAGACCCTCTTTAAACCTACATTTTTGCAGCCTTTCTTTAAAGTGGCAGCGGAAGAGTGGGAGCTGTAAAATCACCCAAAATTGCTAATTCTATTGTATTTATTTTACCCATTGTTGGTTGACAATTTTAGTTCGGGGAACATGGTGTTCTTGCTTAATGTTTGTGCAAGGAAGTTAGGTTTGGCAAGAGCACTTGATGAGTAAGCTGCTCTTTGCTAAACATAATGTAGAGGATGGAGAAAGGGATGGGTAGTCAGTGACTCCCATACTCATTAGTGTGGACATGTGTTAGTTTGTCTTACGTGGCGTGTTCAGGCTAAATTTTCTGTAATCATAGGTGTGGAACATTACCTCAGAAACTCTCTGATCTTTATGCAGGGTGGTTCAGTATATCTTCATTCCTCTTTGGCTTTTATTTCTCCTTAACCAGCACTTTTTATCTCATGGTTACACCTCTGTGTTGTCTTTCTCTTACTCCCCGAAACTCCTTGATAATAAAAACATTTTTATTCTCCCGTCTTCTAATTCTTGTTCCCTTTTTATCCCTCACATTTTTCACACGCCTTCCATCCCTTTATCTTCCATTTATCGCTCTTGCTCATCCCTTATTTTTGTCATTTGTCATCCCCAGCCCCCATATAATCTTCCTGTCCCAGACTGTGTTGGGTGCTGGGAGTCCTGGCTCCTGGGAGAATGGCCTGTCTCTATGTGGGTCCAGGATGTGCCATGAGATCGCCCACTCCTGGTTTGGACTGGTGATCGGAGCCAGAGACTGGACTGAGGAGTGGATCAGTGAGGGCTTTGCTACCTACCTGGAGGACATTATATGGGCCCAAGCACAACAAGTACAGTACAACCATTGCCAGATAATTGTAGTTTACTGCAGCTATTTTATGAAAGAAGTCTTTTTTTCAGCCCAGATTGACAAACACTGTATTAGAAATGGGAATTGGTCAATGAAAAACAACCTCAGGAATCATTAAGTGAATATTTGTGATGTTTATGTATGTTTCTTTCTTGTCATAATCTAGATGTTCTACTATACAGTATGATCTGGCACCTTTATACCACTGGTATAATGCAGCAGCTCAGGGGAAACACTGGTTGACATTCCAACCTTCCATTTCCAAAACTTATGTGCCAGGATTTCAAATATTGCTGTTGTGGTTGGAACACATGTCGAGTAGAGTTGGCCATTACATCAGTGTTGTAAAACCATACATCAAGCACACAAGGAAACAGTTTATAAAGGCACAGAGCCAAGTTCCAATGCAAAAAAAAGCACAAACAAGAAACAAAAACTACGACTGAAAGGTCAGAGGAGCTGGCCAAACATAACAAAAGGCTAAAGAAGTTCCTGGGCCAACCACAAAATAAACCATCAAACCCAAACTTCCTGACCTACTGAAACATAAGGGGACTAAACTGAACCACACAAGAGTTGTGAAAAAGTACTACTGCCACCTAAACCTCCTCAAAAAAGTGAGCTTTTTAAACAAGTAAAGACAAAAGAGACTTTGCTCTGCTCCTGCTGTCCTTCTAATTTAGACCTTTTAATTAAGGATGCCTGCAAAAAAAACACTACAAAGAAAGAGCATGTGGCACGGGGATGAGTCCTTTGCTTGCAACACTGACTTCAGCCCTGATCGGAGAGTTGATATGCATACAGATCTAATCCTCCCTCTTGCTTTCCCACACCATCCAGAGTTACACAAATGTTTTTCTTGTGTCTGCGCTGTTTAATCATGTCACCTTTCTGATATGAGCTTGACTCTGAAGAAGTAGATTCCAGCAGACCTGTTATTGCTGCCAAAATCAATAAGACACAGTGACAGAGATAGTGGGCAGCACTGCTTGCTCTCGCTGATGAAATTCACCATATTTAATTTTCCCTCCTCTGACTTCTTTGCTCTACCTGAACCATTTCCTTCACATCTTTTTAACTCTGCGTATGTCTCCCTCCAGCTCTCCTTACAAGAGACAGCAGAACAGTCTGACCTGAAGGCACTGCTGAGGTGGAGACGGCTCTCTGATGAGTTGAAGAACTCAGAGGAGGCACTTCAAATCCTCAGGTGCGTGTTTTTTTTTTTTGGTCAAGTAGATCTGTTTTAATTATCTTACAGCTGTTACCACTGTGTAGGAAATGGCTCCTTGAGGATAGTGCAACCTCACCTTAATAAACATGCTTAAAATTCCCATGAAACAGCTAGCAGAGTGCTATTTGGTTCTGCATATTTATGGGTTTCCTGTACAAACAGGAAGCTAGGGAGAGGCCTGTTGTGGATATTGATTGGCTTTTACAGTATCCAATAGCACTGAATGTGGGTCTGTTTTGAGAACACTGTACTATACACAGACGTGAAGCTGACCCATAATGCTGACTGGTGATTGTCTTCCCCACTGTAAGTTTTATCCCTAAGTATCAGTAGATTACTAAACCAGCCTAGGTTCAATATGAACAGAGGAGGGAACATCTTCCAACAGCAGTCAGTGTGACTACTTAATTATGCTACTCTGGTATCAGTGCTTGAATTGCTCTCTTTCACACATTATTTTTAAAAAGTGCACTTCTTCTGTGACTTGCATGTCTTAGTGACCTCGACGGCAGGCATCCATTTTATCCTGATCAATTTTCTCAGATCGTTTGTTCATAATTTGCCCTGTTGAAATATGCATTAGGACCACTTTCACTCAGAGTAAGTGCATTAGTGCTGTGGTGACAGTCATAGAATTTATGCAAATAATACACAATATCTCATATTGGTTCAAGATAGTCATTTCTAATTATCACTGTAACTGAGTAACTGAACTTTTGCACTGCCAGCAGCGCCACGCTTGAACTACACATTACTGTACAAAATGATGATCCCAAAGTAAGGTGACTAAAAGGTTTTTAAAAAAAGAAAATGGAAACACATTCCATTTCAGTAACCAGAATTTACCCCACAAAAAGTTAAAATGCTTGTCTTTCGCTCATTATCCATAGAAGACAGTCTTTTTTTGGTTGAAAGCTGGACATGCAGCTTTTGCTGGTGTCTGCACGTGCAGACACACACGTGAGCTTGAGGTATATGCATTCCAGGAGTACAGGTGTGGCGCGTATATCCAGGTGCACTGTACTGTCATGTCTGAGAAAAGCTGTGCACACAAGCACAGCGAGCACGCACAAACACACAGACTCTTCATCTGATCCTGACAATGTGGGACCCACACCCTGTTTGTTTTATCCACGGTGGAAGCACAGTGTCGTCAGGGGATTATAGGTGTAAACCACAGCCTGGAGTTAACTGTTTCAGGGTGGGGATGTTCACACTTGTTAGCACTGTGCCTTTCATATTGTAGCTCTTCCTCTGAATAAAAACCTGGAGATGACACTTGTAGCATACTGTGCTATTGACATTCACACTTGTAAGAGACCATACAGAGCGTGACAGCAAATCAATGTGCTATTGATTTCATGGCACTTCTGCTTGGCACTAACTTCTAACTTTGTCACTTCACCTACAATGTGTTGTCATCACACAAAGGAAGCGCTAATAGTATTAAGAATTCAAATCAATTCAGGCTCTCCTGAATAGTGCAAGCTGAGTGAGTGGACAGTTTAAGTATTTGTAAAAGTGATTTTACTCAGACTGTCCTCATGGGTTTAAAGGGTTTGAGTGCTTCAAGGTTGGCTGTGTTTGGAAATATGTAACTCTTTGCCGGCTGAATTGCTGGAAGCCGCGCATGAGTGAAAGGGTTAAACATGCACTTGAGAGCTGTGTCTGTCTGGCAGTCTATCAGGGTGTTCCCCTATGAGGCAGATGCAGGGGTGATTAGGAGGATCAGGATTAGGTTTCTCTGCACCTGACTGGGTTAAATCAACAACATAAAGCTAACATCTGAAAAATGCAAACAATACATGCACTCACACATACACACAGACATTCATCCCCGTATGCATGGATGCATACATTTTGACTGATTGGATTACATGGAAAGACATTAGTACAGAATAGAGAAGTAATTACTGAAGTGGCACCCGGGGAAAAACCTTTTTTTAATCCTCACAAAGCAATGATCAAGCATGCATAGGCATAAAGGATCCGTGCTACATTACCCTCCTGTATTACACTATGTCATTTTCTTGTATACAGTCTGTGAGTCAAGCACAGTTTGTTGTATTGTGGTATGATTATACAAAATTTGGGGTAACTCTTTATTTCATGAGTTTGTAATTTCTGAATAGTTTGTGATGTTTCTTTGAGAGTAATTTGATGTCAATATCCAGTGATATCCAATAGTACAAGTCAACGTAAAGAATACCATTGCTAATAATAGCTGAGTATTTACTTGGATTTAAATAGAGCAGTTCTTTCAAGGAAATTCTACTTTCCCTATGCTTAGTACAGATTTACATAGTTATTTCCAGGAACACCCCCAGGAAATCATTAAGAAATGACTCCAAAATTCTAGACCCGTAAAATGAAGCATTATCAAACTCATGTTTTGAAGCAAAACTGAATTACAAACTAACAAAAGCAGTCATTGAAATTTTTGTTTTGCACATCTGATTGCAATGCATAACAGTCAAGATCATTTCTGACCTTGGGAACAGTATGTGTGATAAGAAATCAAAATTTTCAGGTGCTTTTAACCACATCTTATCGGTTTGTGGGGCTCATTTTGATTATTTTGTATGTGATCTGTCATATGATATATATTGGCACTGTATCAGGAAAAGTTATCGGAAGGTCAGATATAGCTTAGATCTTAGTTTACACCAAAGTTGGGAACAGGCCATGCCACTTTCTCATGTGGGCTTGACTGCCTGTATGTCCAAGTCCTGATGTGGCTCCAATGTTTAGCATTACAACTGTGGGGAAACACAATAAGAATAAACACAAACTGGTTTTCACAATGCACAAAGAAATGTTAGAGGAGACCAGGTGAAGGGAATGGAAGCACAATGGGATGCACAGAGAGATATGCAAAACCTCACCGGCATACACACACAAACACACATGAAGGCTAAATGGCAGATTGCGCTTTCCAAGTTCAGTGGGTCACAGTCGACACCCCTTGATCCAGAAGGGGCCCCAGTGGCCAGTGTTTATCAGTCCATTTCAGATGAGTTATATTTAGGGCAGCCTGGGCCAGACGCCATTCTCCCTGCTGATTCACTGGGCTGCTGGGAGTGCTGCTCTACCTTATCCGGTTTCCACAGTCAACCCAGTGTAATTTGTCAGGATATGGCTCGCGGAGCTATAAACCTCTGTGTGTGTGTGTGTGTGTGTGTGTGTGTGTGTGTGTGTGTGTGTGTGTGTGTGTGTATACGTTTCACATTAAGTTCTGTCAGTAATAGCTCCTGATTTCCTCCCGCTCTTTCTCTCTCTCGATCTGAGACACACCCAGGTGTATGCATGGCTACACACACACATGCACACACACAAACACCCCCCCCCCCCCCCCCCCAACGCACATGGCCTACGAGTCAGATAAGAGCACCATTTATTCTGCAATACATTGAGCTATTGTGTGATTCTCCAAGGCAGCGAGCAGCGATTCCTCTTAAAGCTGTAGTAAATCATCTCTGACAAAGAGAGACGGCCAAAGACGGGGATTTACACATCCATACATCCCTGGTCTGGACAGTGGGAAGGGTGGAGTTCCTTTGTCTAACACGGCAGTGATGGATCAACTTTTTTCCTCCCTGCGCTGTGCCGCCGGTGTCTCTGACGCACGAAACCGACACATTTTCTCTTCTGGATATACATGTTCTGTCATTGTTTTTGTCTCTTGCCCCAGTCCCTCTTTCTCTCTGTATTTCTCTGTCTGACACACACACACACACACACACACACACACACACACACACACACACACACACTATTTCCCAGGGATACAGCACGTCCTGCTGTCTTAAAAGGAGTCTATTTCATCTTATCAGCAGTAACAGACAGACATGGGCACTACGGGCAGGAGACTGGACGGAGAGCAAGTTAAAAAAAATAACTTCATGATAAAAAATGGGCATCATACATAGAGAATAAGAAAAAGGGTCTTTTTTCCAACAACTCAGACAAACAGTTTATTTCATAATGCAGGTAGCGCCTGTAGCTCCCTGTGCTGTTATGTATTTCACTGTTAATCCATATGTCCGCTGACTGGCTCAAAATATTGACAGACACTGAGCATCATTTCTAAGATGTGCCAAATGGGTTTTCCCAAATCAGGTCATTGCCGTTGTGATTTGTCACATGCCTAACATATATATATATATATATGACATGCGCACATGCACATGCAGGAGGAACACACCCTTATTTGCATGATGAAAGACCTTCTAAGAGTGTCCAGTCGAATTTAGAAATTCCAGGAAGCTGATGACTTCCTCTCTCAGTCCACTGAGCAAACCAAACATTCCTGTCTATCTCCTGTCCTCAATTTCTCCCACACATTCTCCTCCTTCTCTTTTTCTTGTGCTCAGCCCTAATCTACTTCATCTCCCCCCCGTGTCCCTGCTCTTCCGCTCACCATGTCTGGACAAAGACTCAAATCTAACTGAAATGGAAGGAATCTCTGTTCATCCTGTTCATCTCGACAACTGTTCGTCTGATTGACTTCACACTTGGAGGGTGTATTGCTGAGGACCCGAGGAAGAGCAGTGTCCAGTGTGAAGTAGTTTGAATGAGCTTTTCTCAAGAAAGCTGAGAAATATCACCCTGCACACCCGCAGAGCCTCCTCAGTTCTAGCTGCAGCTGTTCGAGATCCACAATTTTGAATGTGCGCAGCAGGGTTAGGTTTAACCCTCTCTCTCAACAATGGTGTTTATACCTAATGAGGCATGAACTAATTGGAGTTGTAATGTTAACATTTTGATAATCCTACAGAGTGTTTAACTTAATGTTATTAAGCTAAAGTTAGCTAGCTACCTTCAATGAATAATGCCAGCCTCAATCAATAGTAATGATATAGCGGTAAAAATTTCATTCATTCACATTATGTTTGGATGAAAAGCTTCTTCAAGTTAAATTTTCTTTCAGCCTCTCCTGCAAATGCTGATGTTCTTTAAGCGTTATCGTTTAAACGTCTGTAGCCTACATGAGCTATGGCTGTTAGCTGTGGACGGTAGTACTGTAGGTAGGCAGTCGTGGAGAAGGTGTGATCTGATGTGCACATCATGCGGAGAGATGATAAAGACATTGCACTGATGAAATGAATACTATGTAATAGATAATGATTTACACACTGCTGCAAACAACACAGTGACAGACAGATGACCTCATGAACAAAAAAAAATTTAACATTGAGTTTTGACTTGCATGCGTTTTACAGTTCGTTGACACTCAATGTAATGTACTGGAAGTCACACCCACCACTGTCAGGTGACCACACCCAACCCAAACTCACCTGCCCTGAATTTTATCCACTCACCTCTCGTCACCCTAAGCAGAAATAACAATGATTATTATTATTGATAATATAGGTGCGGCTCATGTTTTGGGAACACCTCAATAAATTGTCTAAAAATGATGGTGTATTGTAATATTACTGTGTTATTAATAAAGTTTAAAAAGGAAAAAGGCCGGGTCTGGAACCGCTGTGGGGGCTCTCCTGGACTGCAGGTTGATGATATCGAGAAAGCTTCAAGTAGCAGTGCTGGAGGACAAACAGTGGGCTCATTCCAAACAGGACCATTTTGAACAGGCACTGCAGTCGTCGATCAAATATTTGACCAACTTGTGTCTCATAGCTGAAGCTTAACTCAAGAGATTAAACATTTAGATTTTATATCATACATAAATCAGTGTGAATAAGATTTTGAATGTGTGTTTTTGCCTGCCTGCTCATCTGTGTGTGTCTGGCCCTGTCATGAAACGGTCCCGTGGAAAAGTGCTAGCCAGTGATGAAGGGTGTATTGATTGGTGAGCCAGGCGCCTAGCGTATCGACTTGGCAGGAGGGTGATCCTTCAAGGCCTTCCTATTGGCACACTGAGTTAATCTGCTCAGCCTGATCAATACGGGCTAACTGAAACTATCATTGCACAGCATCCCACGTCAGCGGCCTGTTTGTTTGGCTTTTATTGGTTTGCGTGTTTGTTTGTGTGTTTATGGAGGTTGAAGGGATGATTTGTATCTGTGTGACAGGGAAAGCGAAACCTCGAGCATGCCTCTTTGTGCCTGCAGACGAGGGTGCTTTTTTGTGGAAGTGTTATATGTTCGCTCAGTGAGTCATGGGCTGTAAAGTCAGAGCACAGCACTGTGAGGTCATATAAACAGCATAGCATGCTATTATAAATCTACAGCTTGATTTTCAGCCTGCCTCGGGCAAAGTATGGCATCTTGGCAATATGTTCGGCATTGAGAGGACCGGCTGAGTGGCTGGATTTAGTGTTGCTGACAGTGTATTCTTGCTCTGCAGAAATTGTGGTTTTCCTGTGACGAAAATGTCTCCAAGAGTGGGATAAAATAGATTCTCTAACTGTTTCAGCCTTAGTGCATGTGTCATTTTCTGTGCACCTTCAGGTTTAGTGTGGTTGTATGCCCATTTCCTCACCTGTCTTATCTTTCTCTGTGTTTTTTTTTTCTTTTTTCTCTGCTCTATTTGTCTTTCTGCAGACCTAACATGGAGAACACTGGTCAGGTCAGTGAGTCTGGCTCCTCCACAGTTAAACATGCCCTCAACCCTGACAAAGCCTTCATGCAAGTCCACTACCTCAAGGTGAGATAAATGTGGAACAGGAAGGAAAGGAGAAAAATGAATAGGGGCAGTTTTGTCCTCTTAGTTAGCTCTCTCTTTGTTCCAGTAGATGCGCTTGGGACAGCACTTGTTATGACTCTACATGTTGCTGCAGTGGTTCTCTGTGTTGTCTTTGATGGTCTTTATTTCTCCTGTCCTCTGTCCAGGGTTACTTCCTCCTCAGGTTCTTGGCAAATCAAGTGGGAGAGCAACAATTCACTGACTTCTTCAGATTATTTGTGAAGAAATATCACGGGCGACTCATTTTATCTCAGGTGAGGCTGCAGTTTAGGAAACTCATTTTTACTTGATTAACTTGAGGTAGAATCTCGTTGTTGACCTGCACCTGCTCGAGAGGCTGTTAATAAAAGCTGAGCTCAGATTTGAACTGTTTTCATGTTGCCTGTCTCTGAGGCACAGTGATATTTCCATAAATTAATTGGAGGCTGATGTAAGCTCAGGCTGCCACTGTGTTACAAAAGTTGAAAATACACCAGCAGCATTTCGAATTGATGACCGCACATCAGCTCAGCCACATACTGTATGTTTATTATGCTGGGGCCATGAAGCTGAGTGATCACAGCTGGAAGTCTGTGTGTATGTACTGTCTGTGTGTGTCCGTGTGTGTGATATGTGATGTGTTCCACCTGGCTCCTGTTTCTGCGGTGGCAGGCTGAGTCTTCCCACTAAATAATGGATGTAACATAAACACTGTTTGACCTTGTACTCCTGACTTAAGATCAGGTATGCCTTTCTCTGTCTTTTTGTCTGCCTCTCACACCTCCCTAAATGCTTTCATTTCTACAGAATCTGTCTTTTCTTGTTCTTTTTGGACAGGATTTCCTGCAAATGCTGCTGATTGCCTTTCCCGACATGGAGAGGTATGTAAGTGCCAATGAATAATGCTCACAGTGTAACTCATGAATAATGAAAAACATGCCTAGAAGCATTAAAACCACTTTGATTTGTGCTCAAGTATTGGTAGCCTGGTTTCCAGTTCCAGACAAATTAAAGATATGCTTTTCATCGGTTTTCTGTTTGAACTTAGCCTCACAACTTTTTTTCCCCCAACAGATGTGACTTGTTAGTAGATTTACTGTCAAATACTTAGTATGTGTTGATTTGGCCTCTGGTCTTCGACTAACTTGGTCCTGCTGTGGAAACATGACCAGCGAAAGCTCCAAACACCAATCCTGTTAAGAGAGCAGTCTCATCCACTCTCATATTAATTGAAGTGTAAAAGGATAACTGCTCCTCCTCCTCTCCTCCTCTCTAATTTTCTCTCTCCCTCTCTGCGCTCACTTAATCATTCAGTTCTCTATTTCTCCTGATTGCCTCATTAACCTCTTCTTCTGCCTGTCTTTCTGTCCCTCTCTCTCCCTGTCTGTCTTTCACTTTGCTTCTCACAGCCTTTAGCACTTCTTTTCTTACCCCTCTCTTCTTCAGCACCCTCTGAATGTTGTCTTTTTGCCTTTTCTGGCATGTGGAGTGTGCTGCCGGATGAGCAGAGATTGATTGAATTAAACAGGGGGAGTTGGGGACAGTCAATATTTGGATCTGATGCCTCTTTCGGTAAACAACCCACCAGAAGAGTAAGGTTTAGGATGAGAATAGACACTCACTGTTGAGGGTCATGGCTGCTCTGTGTGTAGGGTACAAGGCCATGTATCCTGCCCCTTGCTAAATGGGGAACATAGCGTTTAGAAGACGAAGCATAAAAATCGTCAACATTGTCATTTGTGTTGAAAAGAGTACAGGTTGATAAGAACATATGTTTTCCAGGCACCGCTGTCACACACAGTACGTTCTCATCTATCACAATTAAGGTGAGGAAGCAGTTAAATGAAATGAAGTCACCAAGCTCAACATGATAAAACCAGTAGATGCATGTCTCGTCTGCTCTTCTGAGACATAAAGCTTATCTATATCTAGCCCTGTTATGAAACAGTATTTGACAGTTCATGTGGTGTATTAACTGTATTAACCTTTTGTTTGCCACTCAAGAAAACTATGCTCACACAATCCCATGTAATCCTACTTTATGCTGTCTCAGTGTTGGTGTGGCAGATGTTTAGTCTATATATTATAATATATATATATTATACTGTCTGTGGTTCAACTCCCCGAGCCAAGTGCCAAAATATCCTTGTGGTGAAGTCACTGATGATATTTTTAATGTCCACTTTCTGGGCAAATTGGTACTTTACGGGAAGCATTACCTCTTCTAGTACACTGTAG
Organism: Chaetodon auriga; assembly: GCF_051107435.1. NCBI lineage: Eukaryota > Metazoa > Chordata > Actinopteri > Chaetodontiformes > Chaetodontidae > Chaetodon > Chaetodon auriga. Next base: position 17,910,130 of record NC_135078.1, on the reverse strand, counting down.
AGTGTAAAGAGATTTTTATGAGTTTCAATTTACTGAACACCCACTCTCCATCTGCCAAAGTTGCCAGCAAATATACAATAGGAAATGACGCAGTGGGACTCAGACTTCATTAGTGTGTGGAAGCAAGGAGCGCAGCCTTGACCTTGCAACAAAACGCCAGTCTCTTAAACCATTTTTAGCCACTCTAGCAGTGGAGTGGCTCAGTGTCGGTCAGTGGATCTATTGGCCCTCCAGCGCTGTGCTCCGAAGTCAAATATCTCCACATGTATTGAATGGATTGCCACAAAATTTGACATTCACGGTTCGCCCAGAATGACTGTGAACGTGTTGGCTAATCTTAGCCTTCAGCTCAAAGTGTTGAGATGTGGATAAAGAACAGTGTGACTGATGTAGATCTGAGCTTGACAAGCTGAGTCTGAGATGTCTTTAAATGGCCCGCACACCTAGCTTAAACACTTTCTTGCCCCATTAGTGGTAAAGATTTAAGACGTTTTCTGGCTTGTAATGAGCAATACAGTCAAAGAAAACACTTAAAAGAGTCATTTACATAATGTAATAGATGCCAGAAACTTGTGGCCATAACACTGTCATTGGTTTCCCTGGCCTGGGGTCTTTTACTTGACTTACCTGTTTATCCCTCAGTATGTTTAAGCTATGCAAAAGCAATGTTTAAGCTGTATGTAAAGAGGAAAACTATGCTTTGGTGCACTCACTTGAGATTCCCTTACCTGCACATTCTGACTGGACCAGTTTCCTTTAAGAATATATTTGGGAAATGTGTGAAGTCGCTAATTGAGCCTCAGAAGAGCGTAGCTGAAAGAAAATCGGGATAAAAATGGAAATTACAACTTTTCATTACAAAATAACCTTTAATGGGCTGAATATGACCAATTAATACATGGTAATAGATGTGCCAAGCGCAGTCAGGATTGATGATTTGATGATGCTGTCAAGCTACTCTTCGACTCATATCCTTTAGTTTGCATACACACTGTGAGCTGCTTATGAAATGTTTGTTTGTGTGCACGTTTATGTTTGCAAGCCAGTTCTGTCGCCGTGTATATTCTGTGTAGGATATTTGACCATCCACTTGAGGTCCTCCATAGCTACACTCACACACATACACACAATTGCTCACTGTACATGCATACATAAAAATCCAGTTCATTGTCTGTACATGCCTGTTTGCCTGTCTTTCATAGGGAAGTAGGCGTGCCCCTCTTTTTGTTTAAGGTGTTGGTCTAAACCTCAAGTCCGCCATGACCCTAACAATATTTTCCCAGAACCATGTTTTCATACGGTGTCTTGTGCAATAACAGTCATAGCTATAATAATAGGAATAATACTAACACTTGTGCCATTGTGTTCCAGAAAAGGCCTCACCCTCAGTGCTATTTATGCTGACTGGCTCGATCGACCGGGAATTCCAAAGGTTAGAAGAGTCTTGCTCTCTTTGTTATTTATCAAAATATCCAGTTTGATAATATTACTTTAATAAATGTGTCTGTAAAAAGCTAAATGCCAGCTAGTCAAATTATGTAGTTAAATAAACATTTAATTCTTGAATCAATTTAGACTGAAAATACACTTGTACATGACTGTAATGTATAAAATAGACAATCACTATGGGTGCAGAGTTAACTAATAGTACACAATAGTAAAATAATTCAGCACCATTGATTTTGGATTATGAATGACTTTGTGCTCTCTGAACTGCTCTTTGTCCACAGAGCTCAGAGGCATCACCTCTTTAACTGTAAAATAAGTAATTACTTAAGTGATGTTCTTCTTCCTATTGATGCTGACAGTCAGAGTGCTTGTTATTTATCACTTGTTGTGATCTTGTCGTACCTGGAACATGCATACACGGGGTGAAAATTTCATTGTCTTTGTGTACTTGCTAAACTGGTTTCTGATAATGGAAGATATTATTTCTTCCAGCCTTGATTTGAACCGGCTGATGGCTCATCTTTGTCACTTTAAGACATCCACACCACGTCGTGTACCACAGCTTCACTTGTACTTCACGTTGCTGTGACTGCAACCTGATCTGCTTCACTGTACGATCCGCAGCCTGATTGGCTGTATGTGAAAGCCGGCAGTCATACTGAGTGCATATGCCTGAAGGTTATCATCTCTGATAACGAACCAGTTTGTTTTTCATGAGCTAGACTTCAGAGTAGGTTAAGGTGTTGTGTTTGGATCCAGTTCAAAGCCATCAGCGATACATACAGTTAAATGTACGGGAGCTTTTCTGTGTTTTTGAGTGCACTCTGAGTGTTTGCTCTTAGATGAGGAGCAGTATAGCCTTCGTGTCAGTTTTCAACAGCTGTAAATAGCGGTGTAATGACGCTCTCATAATGAAAATTATGTCTCATATTAGAAATAAATAGCTGTAAGTATAGAAAGCCTATACTTTAAATGGCGTGTGACTGTTAGCCAGTGGGCATTTTGAAACTGTGAGACGGTGATGGCTTTCCTCGATAACAGCATAAATTCACAGCATATTTGCTAAAACTTTTTTCAAGTCATTTTCCCACCAGATATCATGATGCCATCTTTGTGATGAACTCGGTTCCACTGTAAAGTATCACGGGTTAGTAAGCACAGCTAGTTCTTGGCAGAGAACTTCACGCAGTTCATTTTATTATCGTATTGTTGAGTCATTATCGCCACTTCAGTTACCAAACTGATGCTGAATCTTGACGAGGTGAGCAGAGCTGCTCTGCCTCTAATCGAGAAAGACCCTCGGTCAGAGATAGTAGGATGGCAAGGCTACGCTCACACACACACACAATCAATCCACTTTAACAGCTTCTTCAATTCTCCCATCTCCATGGTAACTGATCTTAATTACCACTGTGTGTATGTGCATTTTTGTGTGTTTGCGCCTGTGTTGCTGTCTGGGAACCTTCACCTTGTAGATTATGTGTGTGATGATGTAACTGGAGCCTTTCAGGGGGCCTCTGAGGGTGGGAAGGACAGCGTGGAGGGACTGCTGTTTTCTCACACCTGATTGGGTGATGGCTGGAGCTTTCTTGCAGAAGCTTTTTTTATGCTTGATGTGCCAGTCACCAGCTAATAAGATCAGCCAGATCGATTGAAACCTTTTACAAATGCAAGTGCCTGTGTATTATGTACACTAGGCACAAACACAGTTTTAAGTCTCTCTCTCTCTCTCTCTCTCTCTCTCTCTCTCTCTCTCTCTCTCTCTCTCTCTCTCTCTCTCTCACCCATCGCCCGACAATGTGCTTGAATTGGAGAAAGGCAGGAAATGGTTTGGCCTAATAATAAACAATGGCATTCACTGATCCCGGAGTAAAAGATGTGCAATGGGAAGGCCACTGCTGGCCTATTTTAGACCTCAGAGTTTAGATGAGTAAGCACTCCCTTTGGGATGATGTATCTAGGCTGAGATACTTTGTTTAAATAAAGACTACCCTTGATTCACAGCTTCAGAGCTTTCAGCCTGATATCATCTCCAGACTCCTGTAACTTACATCAACATTTAGTATGTTTTTTTCTGCCTTGCTTATCAATAATTGCGTTTTTTTTTTTTGCAACCAACCTACCATAGACTGATATAATGTAGTCATTTAGTTTATTATATCTGAGCAGCTTAAAGAAAAAGCTAAATTGGCTGATATTTTTTTGTGTGTGTGTTTTATGTTTGCATCAGCATTTCACACATGCAGTGCAGTTTTGACGTCACTTTCCATCATCGTCCACACACAGTTTCCAGCTGCCTTGACACGTATCCAGTTTTAGTACAAGTAAAATAAAATCAAACCAGGATGTACAAGAAGGCAGCTATAAACTGCAGAGGATAAAAAACAAACAGGCAACAGGGGAAACTAAATATATATATATATATCTTACATTTTTTAGATTAATAAATGTTTCTTCACTTAAAGCAGGGTATCAAAAAGGCATTGTTTTTGAATTTGTATTATTATTATCTGTCATCTTTTCTGGGATGTCCATACTAAAGTCAAGCAAAAAATAATTAAAGTAAAAACACTCACCAAATTGTAGGAAAAAAAAAACAAAAAAACTCTGACACGTCACAAACTCCAACTTTTAAACTGATTGAGGGATGTGATTTGTTTGCTTCTCGTGCGTGTTTATGAGTGAGAAGTGTAACTTCTTAACTTCGACATGCGATCTGATATTGATTCACTAGAGAGACACTACACAGACGGGGGCGCTGGACGGAGAGAGAGTTTGAGGTAGACAAAAGCTTTGCTATTCAGGGAATAGTAGCGGGGATCTAGGCAGCAAAAGAGCTATGTGTGGTATCCTGTTACACAATGCTAATTTACTGCTTCAACACTCACTAGATTCTATACAGCCCACTCTAACACCTCCCTCTCTCTGTGCCTCTCTGTGTCTGCCTCTCTCTCCATCCTTGGCTTCTACACACACCTTTATGCTATTTCTGCTGGAGTACCTGCATAATACACAGAGAAGTACTCAGGCATGCAGTTAGTATTTAACTTTGTGTGTGGCTATGGTAACGCTCATAGCTCAATCGCTGTGCGTGTGCGTGCTGGAACATATGTGGAGTGTGTATCCTAGACTGTATTAATATGATGTGCTGCCGCTGCGGCTCACTTGTTTGTGTCTGTGTGTGATGTGACATTACAAACATCTTGCTTCCATGCACTCCTGTCTGCCTCCTTATTTTACCCCACCACACACACACACACACACACACACACACACAGGCTACCACAATAACACACACATACACACAGCCCTCGCCGTCATCGCTCTGATATGTGATTCACATCACTCGAGCAGTGGCTCTGCTGAAAGCCTTAATAAGGTTAGAGAGTAAGTGCTGTGTGTTTGTGCCTACTAGCTGCTCTCTGTGCGTGGGTGTGTGTTTGCATGCATGACTCTACTTGTGTGTGTGTGTGTGTGTGTGTGTGTGTGTGTGTGTGTGTGTGTGTGTGTGTGTGTGTGTGTGTGTGTGTGTAATGGTGGAGGAGTGGATGTGCAGAGGACTGAGGTGACCGTCCGTCCTATAGTTGCTAGTTCTTGAGGTGATTTTTTTCTTCTTCCTCCTCCTCCTCCTCCTCCTCCTCCTCCTCCTCTTCCTCCACTCTTCGTCCTTTCTCTCATCCTCCGGAGTCAATTCGCGAGTTTCCGTCAGAGGAACAAGTGATCGCGCTCCCACCTCCTCCCTCTCCTCCCACCTCTCCTCTCTCCCTCCCCTTCCTGCTTTGCTCTCTCTCTCTCTCTCTCTCTCTCTCTCTCTCTCTCTCTCTCTGCCTCTGCAAAGCATTCCACTCTGTCCCGATCACTTGCCCCCGGCTCACTGCTTTCCCTTCTTCTCTGTCGTTCAGTGGCTGTATGAAAGGAGCGCCGTGTGGTCACAGGCGAGGCTGGTGGAAGAAGTCAAAGCAGAGGTAAGCACTCCTCTCTCTCCTTCTCTTCTCTCTTTTCCAGTCTCTTCTTCCAGTCTTCGGGGAGTGGCAGCACAGACTCTGGGGCAAGCTCTCCCATTTGAAATATTGCACCTTAGACCGCTTGATATGATTGTCATCTGATTCTCATCACTCCCTTTTCTTCACTCAGTGTTTCTGCCACTGTTTCTTGGTACCGCTTCCTCTCCGTTTTTCTCTGCTCTGTCTCATTTACACGCTCTGTTTCACAATGTTTGATACCATCTCTTATCTCCACCTCTCTTGCACTCCATCTACCTCTCTTTTTGCTCATTTGCTCCCTGCTTCAGTCTCTCCCTCTGTCTGTCTCTGAGTGAAGTGCGGCACACAGCGCTGTACATCTGTTGCGTGTCATTCTGTGCTGCCGATCAGATTTCCCATATCGCTCCCGTGTTGTTCTTAATTGCTTTGTCTGTATTTCCCAATTCTCCCATTCATCTGTCTGTTTAAATAAATCCCAATCAGACCTGAAGAGAATATTTGTCAGATATGTAAGAAATGGCTTAAAACACAAAGAATACATGAGTGATTTTTGCATCTTAGAAGTAACTTGTCCACTTCTTGTGCTGTTTAAGTGTTTGGAAACCTCACTTTTCTTTCAAAGTGTACTACAACAGTGTATTTATTGTGAGACAAACTGAGGCGGAGGAGAGGAGATAGAGTTTGGCCTTGACAGTGATTGGCTGTTTAATGGAGATCTATGGTGGAGGGAGTTGCGGCGCTCCAGGCTCCGTCACAGCAACATACTTTCACTATTACTCTTTTGTCTCAGCCGGCCGTTTGTGTTGGTTATATATGGAGCACAAGTGAGCGCTGAAAGGTTGGAATTAATGCATGTGTGTAAGAGAGAGAGAGAGAGAGAAAGAGAAGGAGCTATAGACTGTCGTACATTCGTGTGACGACTTTGCATGCTAGTGGCTCCCTGAGAGTGTGTGTATGTATATGCCTGTGTGCCTTTCCACTAGAGAGATGAGAAGTGCGCCTTAAGTCTGCTTATATTTACTTTCTGCCGTTGGATGTGACCACTCACTCTTTCTCTCACACCCTTTCGTTTCTCCCCTCTCCCTCTGTCATCATTACACCTCTCTGATTAACTCTCTGCTCTTTCTCTCTTTCTCCTTCACGCTGTCTCATCCCCTTCACTCAAAACAATGGCACTTTTTTTTGTCTGTCTCTACCTCTGCCCTCTCTTCTTTTTCCCGCCTTCACCACCTCACCCCCCCGTCCTCCCTCTTGCAGGTTGTAAAATGGATTCTCCTCAGTCAGAGTCATCAGGGGAAGGGCAGAAAGCGGAAGAGAATAGAGCCCAAGGTGAACTACAAAGAGGTAGGAGGCACTATACCGTATTAAGAGCTACATCTACCTTCCCTCCGCTCAACTTCTAACTCTTGGAGGCGTCCCTTTTCTCTTGTGGAAACCTCTATGTTCCTATCTATATGGGACTTCTGCTCTCTTAAAGTGGCTGTGATTCTTGAGCTGAACAGTATATTCGTGTGTCTGACAACACCATTATCCCCAGTTCTGTTTATGTGTTGTGTCTGTGAGGACAGACTACCCTGTACTTGTTTAAGTCTGTGTTTATGTTGTGTCGTCGTCCACGTATTTAACCTTTTAAGAGCTTGTATACATCACATACCCGCCACCATTTCTGTGTGTGTGTGTGTGTTTGTGTGGCCATGGCCAATGTGTGTATGTATGTGTGTGTGTGGGATGGTGTTTGTGTTTGTCTGGAGGGGGTTGGAACCATTCAGCCTCGACATTCGGGGTTTGAATCTGGCCTTGAACCTTTGTTGCATCCCTCTCTCTCTCTCCCAAGACTTTCAATTCATACTGTTAACTACTAAATAGATAAAGTTGTCACCTATTTGATAATCAGTTAATTGGTTTGAGTAATTTTTTTATAAAAATTTTTTTAAAATTCTCTCATTCCAGCTTCTTAAATGTGAGTATTTACTGGTTTCTTCATTCCTTTACGACTAATTATCTTGGGGTTGTGGACAAAGCAAGATATTTGAGGACTTTATCTTGGCCTTTAGGAAACATTGATTAATGTTTTTCACCATTTTCTGACATTTTATAGGCCAAACAACTAATCGATTAATCAAAGAAATAAGTTCCAGATTAATCGACAATGAAAATAATCATTATAAATTGCTCAAAATGCCATACAAAATATCCCTAAAAGATGGATTTGCCTCAGGGTGTAGTGTTAATTAGGGATCTCTCGGGATGGCTAATTCCTTCCACCCACTAATTGACACACACACTTGCACACACGCCTGTACCATCAATGAACGCACACTGATCTATAAGCCACAGAGGGCCAGAAGTCATTAGCAAGACGAGAGCAGCTTTCATATATCACTCGTAATATGCTCAGGCTGTAGGAAACATTGGCAAAGCCTCCCATCTTTCTGTATGGTACATTTCATGGCATGAATAAGTTAGGTAAGTGCTCTTGGGTGTCTTTCAATAAAATTTTGGAAGGAAAAATAAACGCTCATTCAGTCCCAGGAATATTGTATATATCCAGTGACTTTTTAAGGCTTTCAGTTTCCCTTCAACACTTCGTACCGCAGCTTTCAACAGATGTAATGTAAGCTTTATTCATAAGTAAAGGTATACGTGTTTAAGCTGCAGCTGAAATCCACAGTATTTCAAAAAACCTTGTGTCTGAACATGACTTTTCTGGATTAGATTACCTCCAATTCCTGTGTTGTAATTTGGAGCGCACAGCGAATGAAATGCCTGTATGGGGTCTGCGGTCAGTGCAGCCCCCTTCAACCACCTGATACCTACCGTCTGGCATATTTACAATGTACACACACATACACACAAATGCACTTAATTCTAAGGGGCAGCAAAAAGGGCCTCTTCCTGTGGGGGGCAAAGGGTGCTGAAATCAGCCTCATGAAAGAATAGCCAATTACTGTCCACTTGGCCATACACAATAGCGAGAAAGAGGAGGGAGGGACGAATGGACGGATGGATGGAGCGAGGGAAAGGGGGGATGTCGGGGTGGGGGTGTGGGAGGTCAGCGTTTGAAGTTACACCATAAAAGCCATCCTGAAAGGAAACACGAAGTGGACCCTCCCCCCCTTTTCCATCCACCTCTCTTCCCCTGTGGCCCAGCCCTCGCCTCTCTCCTGCACTACGTCTCCCTCCCCTCCCTTTGTTTCTGTGTACAGAGAGTGCCCCATGGATGGACCAGGTGTATTTTATATTACTCCTTCATGTACTTCAAACGCCGAACAGCCCAATTTCTACCCGGCCCCGCCTCTCTTCATCTACCTCTCTTCCCTCTCTCTTCCCTGCGTCTACCAGCCTGTTGCAAGACTATAAATCACTCAGCAGACCCAATCGGAAAAGGAGGGAAGGCGGTTAAGACACAGGAGACAGGAAGGTAGAAGGGGAAGAAAAAGTTGGGATGTATCAGAGATAAAGTTACAACTGGAGCATAGAGCAACGAGAGTGAAATAAAAACAACACTAGACGCCACTGCAGGGCATTATCTATTCCCTGTGGTTGTCTTTTAGATCAATTCAAATTGGAATAGAAACATGTATTCAAGCCACAAAATTATGCACTTGGGTGGAAAAATATAAAGGGAAGGAAAGAGCAGAGGATTCTTCGGGAAAGAGAATAAATAGGTGATGGAACGACTGCATGGCAAGAGAAAGAGGTGAAGACAAGGTAGAAAAGTAGAGCAGAACAGAAAAGAGAAACCCGTAAGAGAGGATTTGAGGATTGAAGTGAGAGTGAGACTGGCGGTGGGTTAGAAGTTGGTGATTATGAATTCCAGTAAGGTAATGAATCTGTTGCAGGCATTTGAGGAAATGAAGAGCAGAGTGGATATTTGCAGAGATGAGAGAAGCACACGAGAGATGAAATATCACAGGACTGGTCAGATGATGTAAGAGCGGTTAGCAAGAGACGAACAGAGAAGGCCAGGGAGGGAATTGAGAAGCTAGGACTTTTAGTGGGCAGGAACTGGGCTGAGGCAGGGTCCCATTTAGCACTAATGACATCATGGATGATTAGGGAATATACACACACTCAAAAACCTATAGATGCACTCAGTGGAGAGAGCCAGACACCCCCCACAGAGCAGCCCAAGAACTGGTCCATTTAATACGGCCAAAGTTTATTACCAACTTCCCCTCGTCTTTGTTTCTGTTACATTATTGATTCATGCGCATCTTAGTGCGTGTGTCTGACTGTTTTTGTGTGCACGTGTAACTTGCGTGTGTGCATGTGATGAGCGTGCGTGTGTCCAGCGTGTGTGGAGAGGTCTGTAGAGGGATATTAGTCACGCCCGCATGGTAATGGGCCTCATTTTGCTCTCATTTTCATCTGCGGTCTCCGTAATGAGAGGGTCCGTCTGCCCCTGCTGATCAGGACAGGAAACCCTGTAGGGGAAAAGAACTGAGAATAGCGCAAGACCTTGGCCAACTTTCCTGGGAACGACATGCTCCTCTGCTCTTTTAAGATGCCGTCCGTAAGTTGTAATTGATCTGGGTTTTACATTGACCAACTGGTAAAATGCCTCAAAGATGATCAATAGCTATCACAACATACCTAAACCTTTGCTGAGACCTCAAAGTGCAGCTTTGCCAGACCGTATGTTCAGTACTCAGTTCATGGAACAACTGGCCAGCAGAATGAGCTTAATGGCTGACAGATGCGGCAATTCCAACATAACATTGTTTTAAGTCGTACACATGCATGGTTAAAATTGACATCATGTTCTCACCTGCTGATTTAAAGTTCTGGTATTGAGGTAAATCACCTCCATTCCTCAGATTAGTGTAGTTCTATTTTACATTTCTGCACTAGAATACAATAAGTTTGATGCAGTGTGACACATCCTTGCACCTTTGGCGCAGATGTGATAAGGTCCTGTATATAGAAAGTGTTTACATAGCTCTTCCTCTGGATAAACAAATCCGGGAAATGGTGTAATCCTGAATTCTTGTCATTCCTGCAGAAATTGTTCTGCACCATGCTATTTTAAACTTTACAGTGCTCGTCTCTCTGAATCACAGCCTGCACAATTATTATGTCCACCAAACTAATCAGGGTTATTTTTGTGGATATGAATCGCCAAATATGTGATTTATATTGTATTATTCCTTTGGAGATTGTTTGACTGACACCTAATGTTATCAATCTTTGTGATATTTATTCTATATGCTAAAACAGCAACATATAATTATAAACACACACTCAGAGTTTAACGTGTCTCAGAGCGGAGACATCATTCTGTGCACCACTGTAACTTCACAGATGCAGCAGGATAGGTGGACGATGAGTCAGCCTCCATCTCAGTGTCACTCTGTCACCTCATTTGCACCTACATGGCAGTCTGCACCTCCTTGGTCGATGGTACAGGTTACTGTGAAAACATGTTCCACCAGGTTTGTGGCTGAGTAAATGTTTGGAGGAACAGCCTGTCATCAGACTGCACAGGGTCATCTGTCGAATGTGATAGGTTTCAGTTTAGGTCAGATTTGTCCGATCAGGAGGCTTCTTTACAATATCTGGTCGTTAAAAGTGAAAATTATAGGTTTTCTGACCAAGGCTGGTCAGTTTTATGCATACTGTAGGTCAATTTTAAGCATTCAAAAATGACAACTTGGAGATTTGGAAATTTTGTCACATGATAACATGTGTAGGGGAATCAAATTAGATCTTTAACATCTTTGAGACTGACCCACATCAACTATTGTTTCCACGGTTAAGAATGAATACCTACATCTTAATTTAACATACTAAACCCTTTCAATCAACTCAGTCTGATGGTTTCACTCTAGAGGCAACATTACCTATGTGTTGGGTGTGGCTATCTTATTATTTTCCAGAGTATTTCTTAAAGCATTTCATGCCTTCATTTGAGCCAATAGTAGAGAGGCAAAAAGAAATAAGGGGAGAGGCAAATGTGGACAACGTGAAATAAAGGCCCCTGTCCGGACTGGATCAGGGAGAGTTTTAATTCTGCTGCTGTCAAGCTAAAGGCCTCCGAGGTAAAATAACAAAGAGGATTTTGCTCCTAAAGCAGCGGAGGTTTGCCACAAGGACACAGATGCCAAGTTCTATTTTAGGACATAATGTAAACTCACAAAGAAATTAACCAAGTTCGAGTGGTGACTGAAATCCCTTGTGGTGTGCTTAGGTGCGATGGTTTGACACGGAGGTAGAAGTGGTAACTGGAGCCCCTGTGGGAGGGTATACAGCAGGGAGGGCATGATCAAAGAGACTCTTCAGTTGGGTGGGGTTTGCAGGTGGAATACACTACATTACTCTGCTGTAATAGGTTTCTGTAAGTGGAGGATTGGATAACAAGGCAGGAGAGCAACGTGGAAATAGTTTCAGTCTGTGCTTATTTGTGAAACGTAAAAAAACGACTGAATTTAATCCTCGTCTGTGTTTTGCCAACATAAGTTGTAATAAATTGGTGACCCTGATAAGAAAGTATGAGTGGTAAATGATCCGACAGTCTTGTCTGCTCTTCTTGTGTGATCTACCTCCTCCTCTCTTTTTGTTTGTTTAGAGTTTGACCAGTGTCCATGAAATAAAGCATTTCCCCTTAGTAATGGTGTTTTTATGGCATCTGTGTTGTTGTTGTTTTCTTTGATGAGACGTCACCACAAAGTGCACTCATCCGCATTTGGCAATTTGAACTTGACGAGGACACATCACACATCTGGTTTTCCTTCATCTCTGTTCCCTCATCTCTCGTGCACCGTCTCCTGGTTTATACTGCCGTCTCCCCTTCCTTCTCCCCTCCTCTTTCTCTCTTGCACTTTTTTCTTTCTTGCTGTGTCTCTCTTGTTCTTTTTCTCTTTCGCTCTGTGATTTATTGGCAATGAATCAGGGATGAGGGAGTATGCCGGAGGAGAGATGGGAACATTCAGGGAAATGGCTGTTTCCGGCCAGACTTCATCACATCAGGATGGGAAATGGTCGGAAGAAAAGTGTGTGTGTGCATGTGTGTGCATGTGTGTGTGTGTTTTTCTGCATTATCAGGCCAACTGGGGATCAACCGAGAGTCCACTACTGTGAGCCGCAACCCTGTAATTGCCCTAAAATGAAAGCAAAACTCGAACTTGAACTTATAGAGCTCATGCAAAAGAATCCATCCTGTTGCTTTAATTGAATATTTAAATTGCAACATTACAAGACCATCATAGGTTTGTGTGTACCCGTTAGACTGGAAGCTGTGTTGTGTGAATCATCATCCTGATTAGGGACTTCCACAGCAGACTGGTTTCCAGTGAGAGGTCGAGCAACGAGCGATGCATCTGTTTTCTGGGCTCATTTCAGCCTGTATTGTGAGATCCTTCTGGGCTGCTTATGATAGAGACTTATGTAGTGAAGCTGAAGGCTGTGGTGTTCTTTGCAAGAAATGTACAACTGTGATTCCAAAAGAATTGGGACACTGTGTAAAACGTAAATAAAACCAGTGTTCCTGAGCTCATGTAGTTATATCCTTTATACAGTCATGTGTTCACAAAGTGGTGAACCTCGCTCCACCCCTGCTTGTAAACAACTGAGCCTTTCCAGGACGCCATACCCAATAATGATACTATCACCTGTTACCAATCAACCTGTTTACCTGTGGAATGTTCCAAACAGGTGTTTTTGGAGCACTTTCCCAGTCTTTAGTTGCTCCTGTCCAAACAACTGAGAGGTTCAGAGAAGGTGGAGATTGATATGCATGTTGCTCCACTCAGTCTGCTGTCACTATGAACCAGAATTGATCACACAAGCATTATAAACAGCAATAAATTGCTGCAAAATCAATAAATTTGCTCACAGGGGCTGAAGTAAATCTGAACAAATGGTTTATGTCAAGTTCAACTTTGGGAAACTTCTACAACTGAATTTACGCTATTGACCAACAGCAAACCATGTTAACAGTGCAGACCTTAAGGGAGCAGAGAGCCCAAAATGGAGGAAGCTTTTGTAGCTTATTAGCTGTGTTGCACCGTTTTATTTAACCTCCTTTGTTGGAGTGTAAACTGCTACACAAAAGAGGAATGATTTGCAGACAGGATCTAATTATGTCTTTGAAAAAACTGTATGAACTCATTGTCCCATTAGCGACCGAGCTTGTGACTAGCTTAGAGAGCTTTTATCCCCTCGTTACTGAATGAAATGGTGTCCAATCCTGACTACAAAATGCCAGGAGACAGTTATTGTGTGCAAGAAAACAGAAAGAGGCTATTGTGACTGACTTGCGCTAGCTTGGCTAGCTAGTGTGTTAGCAGCTAGCTGGTCAGCCACAAAAATGACTGAATACTGATGAATTTCGCTGTACCACTTTGTGACTGGATCTTAATAAGTAGCCAAAATGAAACGATGAATGGACGGATATAGATAAAAAGATGAAGAGACAGATGACTGGATTTTACTATGCCCGATGGTAACAATTGGATCCAAGCTTGAGTTTGCTGTGAAAAGGTGAAAGGTGGACGAGAGCAAGACAGCAGAGAGTCATAGTCTCATCTAGTTTCTGCATGACGGTGACACTAATAGATGGACTGACAATACAGACTCAAAAAGCACATGCACATACTGTAGTGTCGCTGCAGGAGAATGGACCACTGCGTTCCTTTGAGTACATTACTTGAAAGGTCTCTCGAAGCTGAACTTGTGAGCACGGATGGACAGTTGGAGATGGTGACAGAGCAAGAGAGAATCAGAGGAGAGAGGGTGAGTCCAGGACATCTGAAGAGACAACAGCACTGGAGTAAAAGGACAGATCAATGAAAGTATCTCACTGGCTTTGCTATTTTCCACCATGACTTTTGTGAAATGTGCTGACCAGGAGGAACGGATTGTGTGGGAATCAAGGGATCAGTGTGGTAAACAACCGCTGTTTGATTCACCCCTCTGTCACACTGACTTCACATCAATACGCTGTTGATCCAACATTACCTGCCAATGAAGCTTGTCAGTCCACTACTTGAATAAATGTTTGCACCTGTACCTTTTTTTTTTTTTGACAAAACTGATGCAGTAAACCATAAATCTACACATTACTTCGACAGAGCATATACACGTGTCCACATGCTTTAATGCACTGGTAGCTGGTAATGCGTCCACTGTATATGACTCCAGAGTTTTAACTTGTAAAACTCATGCATGCATCACACATTGCTGCATAAGCTGACTGAAAGTAAGATCTGCACAATGTCTGTAAAAGCGTACATGACAGACAGAACTGTCTTTTTGTTTGACTGGTACGTCATTATGCCGTAGCTCTGTCAGGCCCATTACAAAATCCTAGAAATAATAGAAAATCGGGCTGTTTTACACTCAATTACTCCAGTTTTAATGCATCCAAAGTTCTGACATCTGTGCTGATGGGGAGCGAAAACTGTTTTCCTTTCTGATAGGTAGTAAAAAGCTCGAGAAAAAGAAAGAGCTTGAAGAAAATTAAAATTTATCAGCAGTGCCAAGTGTTAGAGATGGCAAGATTTATGTGTGGAGATGGGAGGAGAGGAGAGAGAGGAGATGGCTCCATTTGTGTTGTGTTAATGAGGGAGAGCAAGACTGAAAGAAAGTGAGAGGGAGAGAGCGCCAGCGTGTATTTGTCTCATTTATCACTCAGCAGCAGTTCTGTTTTCGGGGTCATTTGAAGCTCACAGCCTGTCTCATCTCGTCCGGGGACTCCCTGCAGTCTGTGTGCGCGCATGTGTGTATGTTATGTGTATATGTATACGTGTTCGTGAATGGAGGAGTATACAGTAAAGGGGGAGAGTGTAAAGAGATCATTCCAGACCAGTCAGGGTCGACGATACCGACAAACCATTTCACGGCAAGCATAGCTGCTCCGAAATACCACTTAGGGCTTCATGCCTCTCCAAGGAATGCGTGCATTGCAATCTCACATGCACACACACACGTAAAGATGTGCACACACACAAAAGGTGAAGCAGTGAATTGTCGTGGGGAGTTCTAGGGGTAGAGTGAGGGGTAGTTATACCGAGCAAGAGTAGCTTCAATAGGCTTTTCACTGAAATGGTCCAAAAGAACACACACCCTTGCACACAGACACCCCCAACCCAATTTGCACACACACACACACACACACACACACACACACATGCATGCATTCTGAATCCCAGAAGCATTTGAGTGTCATTCAAGTGCAGCTGTGTTTGTCTTTCCAGCACACATGGAAAACACATCAGGGACACAGAGAGAGGGAACACAGCCTGCTGAATATGGCTGCCACAATACGTACAAAACAAGCACTTTGTCACTCACACAAATACACATTGTTCATTTTGGAGTCAATTCAAACACAAATTTAGACATTTCGTATAATGCAGTGCTATAAAAACACACTGTAGCGTGGAGGTTGTGGTGTTAAACCCAGTGACGCTTTAGCCAGATATTTAGTGTAGGGTCATGTTCAATATTGGGCTGGGCTGGAAAATGGAGCTGGCTTTTTAGTGGTGGGAAATGAATCAGTGCTTTTCACATAAAACCTGATTTAGGCGTCACCTCATTGCTTTCATAGGTACAGTACGTAATGTTATGTTTGTGTGTCTATGTGTGCACTTACGAATGCGGCGTGCTGAGTTCTAAAACATCTGTCTTTCCTGGTAATGACTCGGGAGCCGACAGCACTCTCAGACAGCCCTGACGCAATTAGCCTTGTCAAAAACACACACACACACACACACACACACACAGATGCACACACTTGCATGCACGCAAAGTAATATCAGCTGTATGCTACTAGGCCCACAGACGCTGAAGATTATAGAAATCCCTGCACATGAAACCAATAACTAAGTGTCTAAGATATCTGATGGTGTGTTTGGGGGGAGCTTGTCTTCACAGAGGCTGTCTGGCTCATGATGCCCTTTCCCCATTTGTTGAGGTCACAGTCATGTCTATGCCATATGAGCAGTTTTTGTCCCACAGGCACCATTCTCTTCCCTGTAAGCTATGCTACTATTAAGTCTATCTGAAAATCCTGAGGAGCGGAGACAAATTGACGGTCTAACCATTATTTTAATGAAGTGGCTTGTTGTCAAGAACCCAAATGCACAAATAAGTCTAGACTGATTCCACATGGATGAAATTTATTTCAAACTAGTTATTTTCTGAAATATGCATTTATAAGACTGAAATCTCCAGCACAGCAGCTAACAAGCTGATTTTGTGATTAATCCTTTGGTCCAGAAAGTCAGAAAATAGTGAAAAATGCCCGTCAGGAGTTTCTACATACCAATGTGATGTCTCTGAAATTACTAGTTTTGTCCAACAAACAACTAAAAGTCCAAATAGATCAGATAGAAATTGGTTTACTGTCAAATAAGTTGAAGAAAAGCAGGAACTCTTCACAACTGAGGTGTTCAAACAGGGTAATAGTTGTCAATTAATTTTCATTTGATTCTCCTAATCCATAAATTGACTATTCTGACCTCATTTACACCTGGTACTAAAATGCGACCTGTATCTGAAGATGTCATCCAGATGATAAACGATCCGATCTTGCCTCTGTGTTTACACCTGGTATTTGTAATGCGTTCTCGTTATCCTCATTGAGATCCGATCTCTGTCCTCCAGAGCCAAATCTGCGTGTCATTAAGTAGGGGTGGAGGCAAATCAGCCCCAGACTCTCTTAAAAAAATCAGTTTTGTGAGTTGGTGAGTTCGCAGACACTTTGTAAACTCTGTCAAACACAGTGTGTGACAAATTCTTAACTATTTCTTGTTCCTCTTGCAAATTTGGCAAATGCAATGCATTGTTTTTCCTTTCTTTGCCTAAAAAATATTGTGTCAGTTTGTCCCAGTGTGTTGCAGCGCAGCCATGAAGGCTACCCTGTGACTAGATAAATGATAAGCCTTGTTAACAGCAGATCAGCCGCACAGATGAGTGCAATGCAGTTATTTCTTACTGTATGTCATTCATTTACCACCTGTCTTGCTTTCATCTTTCACCCAGCTCTGTTGAATAATGCATCCTTCTCTTTCATGGCACCAAACAGACACATAATTAGAGGTGTGTCTCTTTCAGCATTCTCACTTGCTTGTTATCTAAATTTGAACAACAACTATATTTTATGTTAGCTGAAATCTGTACCGGTGTTTCGTTGTGTAGCAGTGCCAGCACAGTGTACGGATTGCATTTACACTGGCCTACGATCTGAGCACAATGCGATCCAGACTACCTCCAGATGTGGTCAGACAGATGCAATCACACTGCGATTTACACCTTGTATTAACATGCATTTTCCTTATCCGGATAACGTGTCTGGATACAGATCACATTTTAATACCAGGTCTAAATGGGGTCTTTGTTTCAGCACAACAAACATCTTATGACCTAAAATTGCAGAGGCATTAATGAAGGCGACAGCTTCGGCTCTGTGCTCCCCCGTCTGGGATATCATGTGTTGCTAAGCTAGATGTGGTCTTATTGTAGGAAAAAGACAGAAGGATTGTGTTCCGGTGGTTTTAATGCAAACAACAAGTTTTGAATTTCTTTCCATCTGTTTTTCCCGTTGGTGTCTCTCTAAGATGCTTTCTCTTACTCCATCTCTCTCTCCTGTTTCTGTGGTGTCCTCTGTCATTCTATAATATCTACCTCTTTTTGTTCTTCGTATGTGTGTGTGTGTGTGTGTGTGTGTGTGTGTGTGTGTGTGTCTTTGTGGCGGTGCATGACTCCACAGCTGTGTGTGCGTGTCTGTCTGTGCAACAGATATCTGGGCTTAGTCCATCCCACATACCTCTGTCAGCTCAGACTGCTTAAACCCAGCCAGCCTGGAGTTCACACAGTAGACAACGCACACGCATGCACACGCATGCACACACACACACACACACACACACACACACGCACAAACACCAACAAACAAATAAACACATTAACACAGCTCACACAAATGCAGACAGACACACTCGGAGCCTCTTCCTGAACGTGACCTTTCTGTTTGATGGCTCAGCCTATATTAGCCTCTCTCTGCTGTCTCCTCTTCCTCTCTTGCCTCTCGCTGCCACTCCTTCTTCGTGTCTGACTCCTGTCTCCCATCTTTCGTCCTCCCACTCTGGCTCTCCGCCTCTCTTTCTCAGTGTATCTTTCAACAGCGGTAGATGCTATCGCGCCACACTGGAGGTCATCTCCCGTGCATGTTTGTGTTTTACCCCCATTTTTATTGTCATCCAGCTAAACCCGGCGTGAATGAGCGAATCCTTTTTGCCCGTGTGTTTGCATAGTTATGTGTGTGTGTGTGCATGTGTGTTTGTTGATGTTCAAAAGCTTAACTACTATGTAATTGAATGGTAAAATTGGCAACTTGCAATTGAGCATACAAGAGTTTTTTGACACGTCACTGTGTGTTTGTGTGTGTGTCTGCCTGTGTGTCTGTGCCCTGTTAACCCCAGGACTTTTTATAATCAAGAGCAGCACACAGCACTCATAATATTTATCCTCAGCCCCTCGAAGGAAACTGAACAGCTCACTCTTACTTCTTCAGAGGCAGACCGTTAAATTAGCAGAAATATTTTGACAAAAATCGCCCCCTCTCAAAAAAAATAAATAGAAACAACCGGCGATGGACTCCGCCAAACGCTGATGGCTTTTTTATTCGTTCAATTGGCCTACCGTAGCAACACTGTTGCCCCCCCCCCCCCCCCCACCAGAGGGATAATATTTAACCACGACCCTGCTCTCACCCTCTCAGGATCAGGCCAGAACAAATGACATGAGGAAATTAAACCTGGGTGCTCTGCTATTTTCAGCCTTAGTCACATTTCATACTTCCGTGCCTTATGTGCTCAGGGAGTGGGCAGATATCTGTGAGATAACTGAATGTACCATGTTAGTGTTGAACATGGATTGAGACGTCAGTGTTTCCCTCACAATGCTGCCAGGAGGAAAATCCATCAAAGCACGATATAGACTCAAAACCAAAACCCTCCAGTGAAGTGTGGAAATAACAATAACACAAACAAGAACGGATATGTTCTTAAATGGGTAACCTGGTGATATTTTATATTTTTGTTATTTTCCATGAGAAGACCAAAACCAAAAATGCGTTTCTCTCAATATTTTCAGACTTCCACAGCCAGTCTGTGGCTCACAGTCTGAAGCCCATTTGGTCTTTTTTAAAACACAAGTATTTAAAAACAGGATCTGAGTATATACTTCAATTTATAAAAAAGTCAGTAATTTCCTTAAGCCCTATTTTTATTTGCTGCTCTACTGAGTATTTACAATAACAGGATGTGGAATCGACTCAAAATAAACTGCACTGCCCGTGTTCATCAT
The DNA here is from genome assembly GCF_051107435.1 of Chaetodon auriga. Lineage (NCBI taxonomy): Eukaryota > Metazoa > Chordata > Actinopteri > Chaetodontiformes > Chaetodontidae > Chaetodon > Chaetodon auriga. The sequence continues at coordinate 17,890,388 of NC_135078.1, read as the reverse complement.
CATAAAATAATATGTCAGCCAGTGCAACAGTGTGGCCGACGGATGTGTTTTGAAAAGTTTTTGGACAACAGTGAAGGTCTATGGCACGGTGGAGTTAACTGTGTCAGGCTTCGGATACACAGACAGCACCTGTTAGTAGGATCAACTCATTGATTTTCTCATGGAATTTGTTGATAAAAAGAAAAATATAGAACTTATCCTTTACAAAGACCTTCAGAGAAGTGTGTGTGTCTACATCAGTTTGTCCATTTACACACACAAAATCCAGTGTGCCTCTTTTCTCCACCATGCCTTTCTCCTCACCTCTCCCTTTGTCCGAGCTGACGTCCAGCTGTTTGGATGTGTCACTGTAGTACAAATGCTACAGATTTTGTTCTCTCGCACACACACAAACAGCAGTTCTTTTGTTCCAGCTCTGTTTCAAAGGCCTCTCTCTTTGAAAAGCATACGGGTGCTGCAGGGGCAAAGCACTCGCTGAGACCTGGGTTCAACCCCCGGCAGTGACTCCTACTGGTTGGTTAGGGCAGCTGCATGGAGGGTAGTTTGAGGGGGCTTGTTATATCCTTCTGGTGAAGGTGGCAGGTGAAAAAGACACTCCTGGTGACACAATGAGGAGGAGGGCCATGTCTGTCTCTACTGTCCCAGAATAACAGAAGCACAAGAAGTGGCACATACTGTCCTACAGGGGATGTGTGCTTTCCAAAATTGTGAAGAAATGAGTGAAAAGATAAAAAGGAGGCCTATCTGAAATGTGCATGTGTTTGAGGAGTTGTTTGTGTCTCCATCGGGACTGGAACAACGGATTGTGGGAGGAGGAGGAATGGTAAGAGGGAGGCGAGGGAGGCACCCATTGGAGACAGTTAGATTTGTGGCTTGCGTCAAACTAGAGTGCCAGAGATTAATTAAACTTCTCCAGTTTTTTGGAGGTGTGTGAATGAGTCAGCGCGGTGGTGAGTAGGAGAGAAAACATGTTAATTGCCTTCATGATCAATGCCAAATTGCAGGAACATTGAATTTTACACAACAAACGCCCCACCTTCTGCGGCTGCACAGAGAAAGTGTTGAGCCAGTGAAGAAAAGCCGTCCCATGAGCCGAAAAGACATGCCTCGTGCCCGCTGAAAGGGCGTGCACGTGTGCTTGCGTGCACTCTTTGTGTAGGTGTGTGTGTGTGCGCGCGTGCCTGGTTGATTCCCCTTCAGAGAAAGTAGTCACTCCCCACCGCCGGGCCCACTGTGTGTGCTTTTTCAGCTTAACCCCTGACTCGCAACCCCGCTGTGACCCCGCACCGCTGTGAGACTGTGAACTTGAAGGCCAGGAAGGAAGATGAGGGGGTGAAAAGAGCAGCTACCAGAGGCTGCACATCCTAACAACCAGCAGCTGATCAAACGTACACGCGCATCCAGGCAAACATGGGTGCAGACTGGGTGAAATACTGGGGAATTGGGAAGAAGTACACATAATGCCTGGTGCACACTCAAAAATGTATCCAGCACACAGCATAAATGAGGCACATAGAGTTGTTTGTTTTCCGAATGGGCTCTGTTGATTGGCAAAGTATTGTACGTGCTGTGAATATTTGTTTCCCATTATACTCATATTGGTGCTGGTGAACATCCCTGACAGGCTGCCTGTCGTCAGAGCATGTCCTTGTGTCAGAAGACGCATTGATGAGACAATCGATCCCGAAAGTCACTGTGAATGCAAGGTCAAAAGCTTTGTCTCTTTCTCCTTTTTGCTCTTTTTCTCTTGTGCCACTGCCTGTCCCTGAAAGCCCTCTGTATATTTTGCTTCCTGATTAGGTTCAGGACTGATTGCAACAGCCAGATCCACACACAAACACAGGCGAATATACACCCTCATCCCGCTCTCCGTAGATGTTGTGGTTGTTAATTAGAGCCGTTTCCGAATCGAAAAAACAAAGAATGAATGCCGTTAATGATTAGATTGCAGATAGATGCTCGTAGCTGTAGGTCATCGCCGAGGTCATCGGTCTGTGCCCGGCGCTATCTGTGAGATCATGCAGGTGTGACATCATTTTAGGAGATGATAGCACAGAAGACAGCTCCATTTCATAAGTTGAAAGGGTAACATGTGACTCACAGATAACCTTTCAGCGTCTCCTGTGTGTGTGTGTGTGTGTGTGTGTGTGTGTGTGTGTGTGTGTGTGTGTGTGTATTTGTGTGTGTATTTGTGTGTCTGCTCCAACCCATTACCCGAAATTGGTTTACAAAACCTATGATGTCAGCAGGCCTTTTTTATAATGTCTTTTTAGACCTTGTGAAGGCCTGGGATTGCAGTATCATATCCCCACAGTGTATGAATTTATTTTTCTTTAGCTACTTATCATATTTATAGGTTTTATATTTATAGGGTCCCCTCATCACTGCTGTGCTTTCTACTAAAGTCTCCCACATGCTGCTGCAAGCAGAGACTCCTGCTACTGTGTGAGCCGCTACCATGTGACCATATATGCGTTAATTAAATAACCTGCGCTTACATTTCACTCATTGGTTAGGAATGCTCACTTAGGAGTGGTAGAGATGATGCAGGGATTTCAATGAACCGAAACACTTGTCAACATTTAATATTCCCGAGCTCCAAACAGTTTCTTTACATCAGTTGATTTTCAGTTTTTTTGCCTCTTCGCTTGCTCTTTTATTCCTGACCATCTGCCCCGTTTTGTTGCGCATTTTAATTCTGTGCAGCTGTATAGAGCAGTTACAGGCTAATTAAAAGTGTAAGTATTTGTGATGCTATTTATGCTGTCATGGCTGTTGAGAGAATCTTAACAGCTGCTTGGTGTACTGTTTCTCCTCAGGACCCGAGCTTGCCGCTGCAGTTCGAGCAGATGAGTGATTGGGCCCTTAAATCAAGTGTAAAATAAAGACGGACGGAGACAGAAAAAGGATGCGAGGAGGGGCTTATAATTGGAGGAGCCAGACACACAGTTTGGTCCAGTAAAAAGGAGTTGGTATGGCGACGGAGAGCAGACAGTCACAGAGACAGAGGCAGAGGGAGAGAGAAAGGGAGGGATTTGAGGGGAAGAATGAGTGAAACCTTAGTACCTGAGGCGTGGGCTGAGGCCTTTAGCTGCTGGTGCCAGAATGTGTTTTTACGAGCTTGCGGTCAGACGGAAATAAAAGGCAACCGAGCGGCTGAATGGCATCACACACACATACACGCATGCACACACACGATTCAATGGCCTCTCACAGTTTGGTTTTATAATGTCACAGTTATTCAGTGTCTCCAACCACCATAATGCAGTGTGACTGAACAAGCAGCACACTCTCCACAGTGGTACGGAGGCAAGGAGTGAGAGACGGAAGAGAGGGGAGGTAAGGGAGGTTAAGAAACCATTAGCAACACCTCTGTATTCCTTTCAACTGTGCCAAGGGCTTAGAAAGAGGCTCCCTTATGTTCTTGGAATCATTATACAGATTTTATGGTCAATCTTTGACATTTTCCTTTTTCACACATTTCCTCTGGTGCCGTTTTTGTCTCCCTTCCTCTGTCTGTTTATCTTTTGTCTATCTTTTTTTGTTTGTTTGTTTTTTTTGCATTTCCCTTTTTACGTCTCACTGACAATAAATAACAACAACTCTGACTTCCCAGATTATCATTACAAGCAACCCAAACAGCCGACAGTCCAGTGAGAAAAGCGCTAAAAAAGAAATACCGTTAAAAAAGACGAGCAGTTTATTTTTGTCCAAGCAGAAATGTGGGAGAGCGATGATTCAGTTAGCAGAGGTTATCTGAGGTTGCTCTTGTAGAGGTGTGATGGTAAATGGCGAGTGACCTCTTATTGTAGCAAGAGACTAACAAGGGATGTGGATCGTGACCCTCTTTGGCACAGAGGACGAGCAGAATGTGAGGGGCAGATAGAGAAAACAGAAATATTTTTGCACCAGTCCCGTCAATGCATAAAGGCTCCTGGAAAAGGACACAGGCTCGCGCTCCTATGTACTGTACAGAACGCAGAGTGGTACTCAGCGCCGTTGCCATGGAAATACTGAACAAGTGATGGATTATTGGAAGGGGACAGAAAAAGATTTAAGATTTGCGGTTTTATTTTTTTATTTGGACAGCCCTTTTTCATCTTTCGCACTGTCTGGGAGAAGGAAGTGCACTGGAGTCAACGGAGAGTCACAGATTTATCAGAGACAATTTATTTGCAACTCTTAACTCATCGTTTGTTGCAGCTCGATCTGTGTTGAGGGTAGAAATATCACAATAAAGCCTCTGTTGATGCTGCGAGTGTGTGTGTACACATTCTGTACAAAAGGCTAAAGAGCTTCAATTCATTTTGTGCTGCACGAACATGTTATGCAGCAGCAGTAGCATGACTAATGTTGCTTAGTCCCATACACCCACACATACACACACACACACACACACACATACACACATGCTCTCACGAAAAAATGTAGCTGCTTCCTTTTGACGCTTTCTCTCTATTACCATCAACACTCATTTTTGTCAACTCCCATGCACCACACACACACACACACACACACACACACGCACGCATGCACAGCTATATGTGCCTTTTCATGCATTTATAGCTTGTGGTGGACATCATATCCTGTGTTTACCATAGCTGTTTGTCTCATTGAGCTCTCAGTCACTGTTGCAAACAGTCTGTATTTGTGCATGTGTACACTCATATGTGTGTGAGCGTCATTGTTCTGTAGAGGTTTAGAGGTCAGTGTGTGAAGGGGACATTTCAGAGGCATATTTCCCAGAGGTCCCTGCAAGGCTCAACTCAATATAGAGTGGGCGCAACGGACCCGTGTCAGCGGTTTGTACGGAAGTGAAGTGTGTGTGTTGGTGTGTGCATTGTTTTATATAGAATGTCCAGGAGTGAGATTACATTCGGTCTGTGTGTGTGTGTGTGTGTGTGTGTGTGTGTGTGTGTGTGTGTGAGAGAGAGAGAGAGAGAGAGAGAGAGAGAGAGAGAGAGAGAGAGAGAGAGAGAGAGAGAGAGAATGTGTATTCTGTCTTTTTCACCATTAGCATTCCTCAGCTTTGACAGACAGTATGGGAATGAAATACCCCTTTCATGTGGCCAATTTCTGTGTGTGTGTGTGTGTGTGTGTGTGTGTGTGTGTGTGTGTGAGGGGATCTTTTCACATGAATCGTTGACATAGAGAGGGATGCATTTTCCCCCTTCAGTGGTAAAGTGCTTTCAGCACTGTACTATTAAGGGCTATTGTTAGAGTTATCCATGACCTGGTCATGGCATGGGGCTGTGTGTGTGTGTGTAAGTGTGTGTGTGCCATTCTTCAGGCTCTACCCATTAATAAGGGAGTACTCAGCCATGGAGTTCACCTTTTCCCCTACAATTGCTCTCTCTCTCCCTCTGTCACCCACACATGCACACACAGACACACACACACAGACACACACACACACACACACAACTGTACTCAAGCTACCCTGAAACACATTTACAGTCGCCAGTGTGGAGCCTTAAAGCAGGTGTTGAAAACTTCATAAATGACATCAAACCTACAGTAAGATCTTCACATGCGATGTAGTCACATTTACATTGAGTTGTTTGGAGGATGCTTTTGTCTATAAGTGCACAAATGAGGTACAATCCAGGCCACAGTACATAAAGGAGACACCATCGTGAGTAAGAGCCACAACACTCAGTTCAATATTCCCCCTGATACGAGTGCCACAAGGTTGCAGGTGCACACAGCAAGGATTAAATGTGTAGAAAATGAGACAGAGCAAGTTGAGTGAGTAGGTGCTCTCTGCTCTCCGAAGAGGTAGAGAGAAATATTTGAAGACAGCGTTTTAGTCGTTTTGCTTGTACTGGCAGAATCCGTCTTTGCTGCACAGGATTCAAATTGCGTTCCTGAGCACAAGGAATTCATGGGAAACAATTCATGCATGTGATGAAGTGTAAAGTATAAAGTTACATAAAGCAAAAATTCCCAAATAAAGTACACACTGTACTTGAGTAAATGTGCTTAGTTTTTGTGGCGACAGATGAGAGGTAGATGGTGTATAGTTGCTGTTGATGTCGGTGGCTTCACCATGGAGATGTTACATGGGATGAGGCAGGCAGTCCTGTTTCTGTCAGAAAATATGTGTGTGTGTGTGTGTGTGTGTGTGTGCCGGGATAATAATAACAATATAAATCGGTTAGTAATGTACCATCATTGACCAGGAATTTGTTTTTGGAGACACTGGTGCAGACATATCGATTACCACCATAGCAACATAAGTACATACAGGCACAACAGGACCTCACAGTCAGCACGGTGGGATCTGTGTGTATGCGTGTGTGTGTGTGTGTGTGAGAGAGAGAGAGAGAGAGAGAGAGAGAGAGAGCAGCGTTTTATTGCTGTGGACTCCTCACTTTTCAAAGGGTGGGAGAGTAAGAAGGATCATGGGTGGGCCCCAAAGAGACCCTTTAGAGATGGAGACGCCACTTCAGAAAACACTCAGCCTTCACAAAATGGAGGGAGGACAGAAAGAGAGAGGGGAGACTGGATATCAGATTTTCCACAGAGTTAGATGATCACCAGTGTGTGCATGTGTGTGTGTGTGTCTGTGTGTGTGTAGCGGTGGTGGTAGTAGTGTTTGATTTGACCATTTGCCAACAAGAGTCTGGGTGTTATTCCCTCATCTCCAACAGCTACATGCTGAAATACTTCCTGGTTTTAGGTCAGGTATTTCCCAGCAGCGCTAAGGAGGTTGTTTACTGATGACGGCTTGAAATGGATCGGCTCTTTACAAAATATGTGCAGCACAAATGCAGCTATTTACTCTGCTCCTCGCTGGATGTGTTTACCTGAATAAAAGAGTTTTGTCTGTCTGTTTTCGTCTGTCTGCCTCCTTCTCCGTCACTTTCTTTTTTTCCCCTCGCTCTCTCTTGTGCTCTGCTTCGCTCAGTCACACACACACACTCTTCATACCTATTTTCACATCAGCCTCAGCGGGGCCTTCTGCCATTAATTGCGTCCCAGACTGGGAGCAGAGAGAAAGTGTGGATGGGAGTGCTGGGTGTATGCACAGGAGAGGCAGGCAAGGCTGGGCACAGCTTTCTCCAGAGGAAGAAGTCGCTCTCTCATATCGCTGCCCACATGCATCCCCAGGATGATCGTCTAAATTCACCACTGAGTTTCCAGCGTCCCTGAAGACGTTAGTCATTAGAATAAAATAGCTTGTTTCCTTTAGGTTTACCTCAGGATAACGCAATCAGCACACGCACTATTAAGAAGCCACAGTATGGCATCCTGAAAAGCTTTTTTCCTTTCTCACCGTTAAAGCGCTGTCATCTCTGCAATCAGGGATTTCAGAGCCGTCTTACAACCTACAAAGAATGCATGTTCTGAGAAATGTCTTTTTTTGGCAGTGTGTGTCCCTGAACGGTGCTGCTCTCTTTGTTTCTCCGCAATAGGACAATATCAAAAAAGACAACTTCATTGCTTTGTTTCACTTCTCTCTCTGTCCTTGATTCAAATTCTAATATTTTCCCTTCATCTGTCCTCTTTTGCCTATTTTGTAATATTTCCCAGTTGCACAAGATTCACTTGGTTTACCATATTTATTTAATTGCCATTTCAGCTGTTTTATTATGCTTCCGTTTCCTCCGTTTGAAGGGCTGCATTAATTGCCTGACTTATATTGACGTGTTTTTTTCCCCCCACCGCTGAAAGGAAAATTAAACTTAAATAAATGTGTTTGAGAACAGACTCACGGCATGCAATATGTTTATAATTTGGCTAGTTTAGTGGTTTGAAGCTGCTGGTGTAAGGAGGACGGGGACTGTTTTTTTTTTGCTCATAATATCCAATAATGTGTCTGCGTCTATTTTATGAGGGAGCTCGTGTCAGTCGGCGCTATTAATCTCATGAATTGTTTTGTCTCCTCAGGTGACGTCGGAGCAGCTAGTGATGCTTCTGGAGCTTCTGCTCGAGGAAGAGGAGCTGAGCGTGGCAACAATGCACGCCCTGCAGAGAACCTACAACCTACAGAATCAAGACGCTGAGGTAAGACCACACACACACACACGCACATACACGCTCAGACAAGTGAGTGTATGCATCCAAGCTCCATAATGTCCTCCAATAATAAAAAGTAGAAGGTTCCCTCTCCCTTTCCATCCCAAGGCACACTGCTTAGTAATGTGTAGTAAATTCTGCTGTAATAGCAGCTCTCTTCTTTACAGCCACCATTACTGACTAAATCCCACAAGTATTCGCTTCATGTTTTAGTACCGCACAAAGTTCCTTAATGGTACTATTAACGATGTTTGTGAGTATGTGCGTGTGTGTGTTTTTTCGTCTGTGATTGGGCTCTGCAGCTGTGTGTGTGTGTGTGTTGCGGCTGAAGAAGTCTTTGCCGTACAGCGCCGCCTCCCAGTGCAGGAGCGTGAGTGTGGAAACGGAGCTGCGGCAGGGCCCGTAAACTGTCCACGCTAACCTCCGTCATTAACACGTAGCTCGTCTTGAAAAGAAAAATTTGATACATATTTAGTTTTTTACAAGTCCTTATTAATTATATGAGCTGTTTTGTTGGGGCAGTAATGTATATAATGGAGCTCAGATGTTCTGCTGTACGGAGCCAACTGAGCGGTTGTTGTGTTGAGTCCAGACACCGAAAGTTGTTTTTATTATTTACGTTCCGAACTCAAAGTCAGAACCACCAGTTCTCACACTTAAAAAAAAAAGTTGCCTCTAATCTTCCGATGTTTCTGTGACTTTACTCACTAATTAACCTTGCGGTCAGAAGCCGAAGCCCTTTTGCGTTTGGCCTCCGGTTGAGCTTTTGGTTCAGGCCTCTTTAGTTGGACTTCCTGGCAGATGAAAGCAGATTCTCATCTGCAATTTCCAGGAAAAACTTTGAGTGTTTGCTAACAATACACAGGGCCATTATGCACATAGTCATGCATGAAAACACACACACACACACACACACACACACACAAACACATCTGCAAGCACCTGCCCGAAGCCAGTGGTGCTGTCCTAATGCTAGTAATCTCATTCAGAAGAGGTTAATCACCTACGTCCTTCCTTATAAACGTGGCCATTTATCCTCCCTCTTTCGGTCTCCTGGTCTGATTGTGTTCGTCTTCTCGCTCAGCCTTTCTTTGTCTGGTGCTGCATCCTCTTCAGGATTGATGATTGATCTGCTTAAAAATCTTGCACAAATACAATACTGAGTGCACTTCAGCTTCTCCAGCCCTTCACTGTTTACCTCATAGAGAATAAGAGCTTTGCAGTGTGGATGGGTATTGGATTATAGGAACGATTCTTATGGCTTCTGAAGAGTGGTCGGTAATGTGTCTGCTCGGGATGCATCGTGATACGACAAAACACGACGCAGATTGTTCACCCTTAAAATAGAACTGTATTATCAGTCTCAGCTGCGTACAGTAAAAATCTCCAGCAAGTCCTCTGATGATGATTTCATACCACATTAATGCCAGACTTTCCTGATTTGCTGTTTTAATGAATTTTATTAATCCTTTTTATGAGGTCTTTTCTCATTACCACAGCTTAATCTGGTGACAGAAGCGTGGCATGCTGTTACATATAGTTTCATCACCTGTTAGTTGCTGAACACGTCTCACTCCAAGCAGTACAGGGATGTTTATAGCGCTGTGCAGTGAAAGTGATAAGGAGGTCTCGGGGGTTAAAGGTGCAGTAAAGACTGGCGTGCCAGCTAAAGTCTGTGTGTGTGTGTGACTTGCGTGAGCATGTGCACGACAGTGAAAGGAAATCTGTGGCTGAGCACCAGTGTGCGTGCAGAGGGGCTGCTGTGTGAACGGTGTGTGACCATGAATATGTGTGCGAGTGCTTCTGTGAGCCGGAGCATGTGTTTGCATGTATGAGAGAGAGTGCATGACTTTTCCCATGAGCCTCATGTGATGTGAGATGCTGTGTGCCTCCATGCACGCGTGTGCATGCATGTGCCTGCATGCATGTGTGTAGTTTCCCGAGCGCATTTATGATTTTGTGCGAGCGTGGACACATGCTTGTGTGTGTCGAAGGCCATCTGTCGGTCAAGCACACAGGAGGCATTGTCTGTCTCTGCACAGGTTAGGTTTACTCCTCCAGTGACTGCAGACTTCACTGGACCACATCAAGTCTGGTTCCACATGCGGAGTGGAGAAGAGGAGACAACAGAAAGAGGAAACAGACTTATTAAGAATAGACCAAGGAGTGTCTGAGAGGAAAAAAGTCAACCCAAGTTTGTTTGTGTAGCCTTTCATCGCAGTGACAGTCTCAGTGGGCTTCACAGACTGGAAACAAAAACAGCCTTTAAAAGCACAGAGGAGAAAATCCCCTCCCACATCAAATAGGTGCTGTAATGATAGACAATGATAGTATAATAGAGCACAAATATATGGTTGAAAATACAGCTGAAACAATGAGTTTATCAATTGATTAGTTGACTATTTTGTAATTTTTCATAAACATTCCCAGCTCCTAGTTTGTAAGGATTTGGTGCTTTTATTGTCCTACGCGATAGAAAACTGGACACAATAAGCAATTTGAAGATGCCAGCTCACTACCGCCTGACATTTCAGAGACCAAAACGAATCATTAAATCAATTAGGAATGAAAATACTTGTTAGTCGCAGACCTATGTGAAAGACATAGAGAGTAAAAACACCTTAACAGTTGATGCTGTCTCCACCTTTTATTGCAGTTTCAATTATTTACAGTTCACAGTGTGTTTCCTCTCTTCAGCCAGAAAATCAGCATTACGATGTTTGGGTGCCCGTACTGGCACACAGTCTGTGGACAAGTCAAGACTACCGTAACACTGCATTTACATCTTCACTCCATACATGCCTTTACGTGTCTGTCCTGTCTGTGAGATTCAGATTTTATGAGGAGTTTGTCACGGTAAGTGCGAGTGCACAGAGTACATAGTGTCAGTTGTAGTGTTTGTGTATGTCGAATTCGGTGGTGGTGGTGGTGGAGGGCGAGGGAGGGGGCGAGGGGCAGTAATAAATGAAGGAATGTCACCGTGTTATTGCATGTGCTGTCAGAGAGAGGGGCCCAGCGAGAGGAAACCGTTAAAAAAAAAAGGAAAAAAAGGGGTAAGTAGAGGTGCACCAGGCAGCTGCTCTGCCCCAGGGCTCTCCCCAGGAATGTAACCCAGTGCAGGGAACAGCTGCTGGGCTACGCAGGCCAGAAGGGCAGGGCTGGCACCAGAGGGTACACATACTGTACACACTCGTGCACATTCATGAGTACGAACGCACACACACAAAGTCATTCCTTTAGCATGTTACACTCGACTTATACCCTTTGCTTTTTGTCATGTCTGCTTCGGGTTTTCTGCAGCCTTCCAGAGTGAACGCAGGCAGAGACTATATGAAGATTTTAAACTTTGTTGAAGGAACTAGAAGGCCCTCCTGAGACCAATTAAACTCATGTTTATTTAGTAGGTTGCAGAGGTAATGTGAGGATTTAAATGTGGCTGTTGCACAATGGAGCATTGCTCGGTCTCCATTCTCACGCTGCATAAACAGGTGGAGGGCAGCCCAACAAACAAAGTAAAAAGTCCCATTAAGAGTGTGCTCACATTCACACAGCACTCAGGTACATCCATTTGGCTCTTTTTTCGTGTACTGCCTCGAAATGAATATCTGTACAAGTGCTGTAGAAATGCCCAAAGCTTGAGCTGTTGAAATAGAATCAATCACCAAGAATCCCACGCTCGGTCACTGTACTCTCCAAAGGACTACTTTATTATCCGGAGTGTGTGGAGATAGTTATAGAGGAGATTGAAATACCCACGAAAAAACCAGCCAAGGGAAACTGTCGGGCTTTAAAGAAGTGACAGAGCTTTAAAAGATTTCTCATCTGGATTCTTTATCGCTCTTCTGCCTCCTCTATCATCCTCCTGCTCATCTCTTCCACCAGAGTGTATACATATACACGTGCACTGTGTATATCCACGCCTGCGCACGTGCACGGGCGCACGTGCACGCTCATAGCAGATGATGAAGGATGATGGCTGAGGCAGGGACAGAGCCCGTCTCTGATCTCTCCTGTAACCGCGGCAACAGAGCTCCTATTGATCCTCTGGGAGAAAGGCCAGACATTACCTTTCACACACATGCACACATACAGTAGAAACACACCTTTTCACGCACACACAAATGCACAGGAGAATTAAATCGAACTTGGAAGCACGAGCTTTAGATTGAGACGTTTCCTCTCCGAAAACAAAGTTCACGTCTGTTAATCGTCCGTTTCTGGATGAATCTGTTCGTTGTCAGAGGAGCCGTTTGTCTTTTGTTACCGGCATCGAAGGAGACCCGATCACATCGGTGTGTGAGTGCACCGGCCAAAAGCAGCAAAATGACTTCCAAAAGGGCAACTTTTTGAAAAACCTTCAGCAGCTTTCTGCCTTTTAGGATTTTTTTTTTTTTTTAGTGGCATGAACTGTGTTTCAGAGTCCCTCTAATGTCACACTGCCTGCACACAGGGTGCATATAAACGGGTGAAGCGTTCATGTGGTCAGCTCCGTCAGCTTTGAATGAACAATATAAACTCTGAAATTACACCTCTATAACTTCACCTTATATACAAACATGCTGTGCAAAACATTAATAAAAACAGAATCATTTGCAAACTATCAATCAAACCTATTACAGTCATGTGTTCACAAAGGGAACATCCCTGCTTGTGAATGACTGAGCCTTTCCAGGATTCCCCTTTTATACCCAATCATGATGCCATCACCTGTTACCAGTGAAGCTGTTTACCTGTGGGATGTTCCAAACAGGTGTTTTTGGAGCAAGCTTTACTTAAAAGTGAGAAACTGGGTTTTTTTTTTTTTTAGGGCTGCTCCCACTCAGGCACTGTGTATCTGTATATCTGCAACCGAGCAGAAATGCTGGGTTTAATGAATAGACATGAAGAAAAAAAAAAAAAACAGCTGCTCAGCATTTGAATGGTGTTAATGAATGAAGCGTCAGACTATTCAGTCCAGCCCTGTTTACAAAAACCTCCTTTAATTCTTAATCTTTTCTTTGATTTCTTGGCTCTGTGTTGAGATTTTCAATCTCATGGTCAAATTTAGAATAATTAAATGAATATTTTATGCAAGACGGTGTGTTTTTTTCCCCTCTGTTTCGGCTCCCAGGTGCGGCATCGCTGGTGTGAGCTGGTGGTCAAACATGCGTACACTCAGGCTTACAAAGACGTGGAAAACTTTCTGCTCCATGACCAAGTAAATACAATGAAACCTCCAAACACTTTGAAAATACCGATTTAACCTTAACATGAAAACTAACTCTGTGTGTATGTGTGTTGCAGGCCATGGGTGTGTATCTGTACGGGGAGCTGATGGTTCAGGAGGACGCTGAGCAGCAGGCTCTGGCCTCTCGCTGCCTTTCATTGGTCCAGGAGGAAATGGACCAATCAGCACGCAGAGTGGTGGTGGAGATGGTCCTATGACGTTGGAGGTGAAGTCTCATTCTCAGTTTTTCATTCATGTCGACCAGGCGGTGTGTCAGAGGCAAAGAAAACTCAAACTTTCATCTTCTTCTCCTGCACTTTCATTTCTTTCAACTTCCCTCCGGTTTCATCAGACTCTCACCTGCTGTCATCGGCACTGAACATCAGTCGAAATTACATCAACGAGCCCCCAACAAGCCGATTTAGAAATGTCAGTTTGCAGCTTTTCAGCTGCTTGATATTTGCAGTTTAGTCTGGAACTAAATGCCTTGACGTGGGGAAAAGAACCAATAACATCAGTGCGACGAAGCATTTCAGCAGAATTTCTCAAACACTCTGTATCGTCCAAACATTATTCTTATTCTTCTTCTAAGTATGTCTGCACATTAAAGACAATATTTTTTATCTCATATTGGACCTTGCAGTCTGAAACGGAGACCGTAAAAGAAAGCTTTGTGCAGGATTGATCCGGATTCCATCTGCATCAGGGGACAGTCCACACTCCAGTCACTTGGCTACCTATACTTCACATTCCTCTCTGAGCCCATTGAGTGTGTGTGTGTGTGTGTGTGTGTTTGTAGACCCAGAATGGGGCCTTTTACGTGGTTTCACAGCAGCGCCATCAGGATGTGTTTGTCAAAGAAGGAATTTGGGAATGTGTTCCTCAAACAAACGAGAGAGAAGAGAGAAAAAGGAGAGAACGGGTCAGCGAGCGCTTTCTGAGCTCGGGACGGTCTCGGCTCGCTGTGGGGTGATTTTTATACTGTTGACCCTGAAAATCCACTGGTGTGTGTGTATGTGTGTGCGTGCATTACCACAGCTAGTATCAAACACAGAGCTTTCGACAATTCAGAGCAGTGAGGGGTTTATTGGTCTCACACTAAATGCAGGGAAGAGAGAAATTTATGTCTTAGACAGGCCGACAGAAAGAAGAGGGGGCAGAGGAAGAGCGGGAGGGAGGACTGGAGCGAAGATGGGCCTCTTTGAAGCCGCTGATCTTTTCATAACAGTCCCGCTATTGCAGACACTAACCTTTGAATAATGAGCGCAGGCAACTAAACGGATCCCAGCTCGACAATTCAACTACGGTAACCCCAATACTCTTCAAAGCTTTTAAACAGGACATTAGTGTAATACAGATCAAGTGCTGCAGCTGGAGTACTGTGAAAGTACTCGGCTTTTAATCACTTTGAACAATTTGCCACATTTTTCATTCCTCTAGATTTTCTTTATTTTTGCATTTTGCTTTTATTTGATAGTTTTGATTGAACAGTCAATAAAATGCCAAGAAATTGTAGAAAAATGACAACCGACCAACAATCCAAAACCCAAATATATTCAATTTATTACACTGTAAAACAGAGAAAAGCAGCAAATCCTCACATTTGAGAAGCTAAAAGAAGCACGTGTGTCATTTTCGCTTGAAAAACACTTTCAACAATTAATTGATTATCAATAAACATGCCAATTAATTTCCTGTCGATCTACTCAATAGACTTAATCAATGACTCAAGTGTGGTTTGACAGGATATGATGGTTTAAAGACGACCACCTGTATTTTTCTTTGTGTGAACTTTTAGTTTGAGTCTTGCTAGGCTGTGACTGCAACACACAGGTTAAATTCCAATGTAGAGATTCATCTAAAATCTTTAATTTCAGCGTTTAGTGGGAAAGGGACTCGTTCCAACGCAGCAGCTCGTGTTGACTCAACTCTCAAACTTTCAAAGTTCCCATTAGAAATTAGCCAGCTGTGTTATTATCGAGCACGACCCCAATTCAGCGAGCGTGAGGTCAAACAAGGCGTCCGTGACCTTGGTCAACACAGGCTGCGTCAGGAGGTGCCGCTAAATACTCGTCCCCATCAACCTGAGTGACTTACAGCGCTAAATCCTTTTTTAGGCCGTGACCAAGCCACTACAAGACAGGCTTTTATCTTCAGACACACACACAGAGACAGCTTTATGCATTTGCACAGGATGTGAAAGGCTTTCTAGACAAGTGCTCGGCATCTGGCTCAGTCCTGATAAATCTCCCTGACACACAAACACACACACACACATAACACACACATATGTAGCGCCTATCTGTCTGTGCCCACAGATCTTTTGTCATCATCCTTCACTCCCTCACTACACCTCCCTGTGGAGCCTCACTACAAGTACAGGAGGAATGAAATGGAGCAAAGACCCCTAAAAAAAAAAGAGCAGAAGAAGAAGAGAAGCATTTAGAGATTAATATCCTAACTTTTACTATTGCTTCCCACTGGACTGAACTAAACGAGCCTCTGTAAACATCAATGCATCATGCTGGTCAGCTGAGCTCAGGTCCAGATCTCTCTCCCAATTAAAATGATGGATGAACTGCTTTTTCATATTGCACTGCGGGGAGACGGATTCATGTTTTACTGCTCAGTTTGTGTTCCCCTGTAGTCTTTTCTTAAGTGGAACAGTCCTCCATGTACCCTTTTACACCCTCACACGCAGACCCACAGTACAGTGGGATTAGGCTGAGGCGGGCTGAGAGGGTTTTAACTGAAAACAACATGTCTGTCAAGGCGCACTCCCTGCTCTGTGTTTTTAAACCTAAAAAGCACAACCCTTTAAAAGGAGAAGGGTGGTCTCTCCCTGTCTTTTTTTTTTTCCCCCTCCTCTTTTCCCCTCCCCGCTCACTCCCTCGTTCTTTTCTTCTCCCGGTACATGCCTCTGGAATCCCTCTTGATCCGCTTAATGAGGGGCATATCGCCGGGTTAGCCGAGCGTGGCGAATGGGAGAGGAGGAGAGGGGCAACCAAGGAAAATAGTGTGAGAGGGAGAGGGAGCGAGGATCTACAGGTCTGCTCTTTCATGACTGCGCTCTGACGGCAGACGTGAGGGAGAAACAACAAAGAAAGTTGGAGATTTTTCATTTCATGGGTGTTGCAGGTTAGCGCTGGACTGGAGCATGTAGTTGGAGGAAGGGGGGAAAAAAAAAGACTGGGAGAAGATCTTGTTCTTTCATGTCTGGGCTGTGAGGGTTCCTGGCGTGCTGATTTGTGACTTGTGATAAAATCACATTGCCAGGGATTACCACACAGCCCTGACCCAGCCGGCTGCCATGGCAACCTCAGCCCCTCCTTTACACACCCCCCCACCCCCCCCCCACCCCCCAGAAACTTAAAACTAAAGACATGATTATCTGAGAGTGCGTTTGATTGTGTTGGAGGAGTTGATGATTTGAGAGGAAGAAGGGATGATGAGGGAGCCAGAGGGGCTCGATACGCGTGTTTTGTGTTGGTGTGTGTGTGCGTGTCAGTCCACCGGGGCAGGTTTTGTATCCTCTCTCCAGCCAGGCACAGAGCTTAGCTGATTGGTGAACAGTGATTGATTTCCTCTTTGTTCACAGTGGCTAAGTTCTGCACCTGAGGAGAGCATGACCCAGACAAGCAGACAAAAGGAAGACAATGAGTCGGTGAGAGAGAAAAGCGAGAGGAGAAATGTTCTTTGAAGTTTTTACAGTGTGTGTGTGTGTGTGTGTATGTGTGTGTGTGCGCGTGCGCGCCTCTGCGAGCACATAGTTCAGTTCAGTTATCTAATGTGTGTTTATACATTTCACTCCCAGATCTCCTTCCCCTTTCTCCTCCTCTCTCACCTTTCCCTTCTCTCTCTTATCTCATCTCACTCTCCTCCTCCTTCCTCTCGTATCGTGCAGTTTCCATCAGTTTGGTCTAACTACACCTCATCTCTTCCAGCCTCACTCGCATGCCTATAAAACTTTCCGCAGAGACTCTCTCTCAGAAGAATTAAACAAACGAGCCTCCTCACAAATTCAAAACGCTGTGCGACATTGCTAATGAGCGCCGCGCTACGCTCTCCCGCTTTGTCCGTCGTTCCATCGTCTCTCATCTTTCTTCTGTGCTCTCTTCTTCCACCCCTCTGCTCCTGCCTCCTCTTTGCGACGTAGCATAAAAGATAATCCTGCAGATGATGTCAGTTGCACGCTCTGTAGTTCTTGCGAAGGTGAGAGCCAAGTACCTCAGGAGAGAGACTGTACTTCCAGTACTAATGAGGCCTGGGGAGACCCAAACGCTGCTGACAGATATTTCATCAATCCAGGAGCAGTGGCCACCATCATCACCCTCATCATCATCAGTGTCTTCCTTCTCTGCTATTCTCTCCTTCTCACAGCAGACACTTGCTGTCCCAAAGTCAGGTACTAGCTCTATACGGTATTGCTGCGTACATGTAGTCATAGTATGCACTTTTAACAGTTAGTACACAGAAAAAAAACAGCATATTTTACCACTGAATACTTAGAGGGAGCTGTGGGCGTCAATCAAACTGCAACTTTTAAATGCCACTGCTAGTTTAGCTTTCCAAAAAGACAGCATCTTTCTTTAGATAAAATACTTTGTCAGCTGTGTGAGCCGCTCGCAGCTGGTAAAAATACCATTTCCTTCGTGTATTGCATTGTGGGAGAATAATGTACACTGACAGCGCACTCACACAAGTTGGCTGTTCGTATTTAGTGTGCGTACTGTCATTTCAGTGTGCTTCATTTTGTCACTTTTCCAGTGTGAATACACTTCATAGGAATAACCTGCTTAGAATTCTGGATGTTTGTTCATCTATCATTCATGGCCTGATGTATAGAAGATTTTTGTCTTAAAACATGGTGAAAATAGATTTTTTTTATGGGTATTTTCTGATTTTTGGAGTGATGAAAAGAGATATCAAAAAACATTTGACTCTAATATGTCAACAAAATAAAACAGCAAGCATTTTGAACCTGGCTTTGCCAATGTTTGGATTTCTGTTCTGGAAATGCACAAAACAGCACATATTTAATTAGATACTGCCTCACTTGCATATTTAAACATAGTAATACAAAAAAAAGAACTGTTTTAATGTAAGTAATCAACATGGAGAAGGTTGATGGTAATAACATTTAATTAGTTAAATCTGAAGTGTCTTGCATTACATTTCAGCTCGTCAGTGCTCTTTGCTGGACAAACTACGCAGCACTGACAGTGTTTCTAAATCACCTCAAAGCCAGTTTGGCCTTTCCATAATGCAGCTTCCTGTTCGGCTGACGTGTGCACTGATAAACTGTAAGCTGATATATTGGCTTGGCAGATTTATCAGTCTAGCTCTAGCAGCTTTTCCTACCAGCACTTCTAAAGTTCATTAATAAACTTACTAGATTTTGTTTGTCTTCTCTGGCCAAAAAACAAAGTGTAAATATAACTTGACTTGTGGGTTTACAGGCAGTAAAGTGCTGGAATATTTCTTGTGACTTCCTCTCAAGCCAAGAAAGCACATTTTCCAAACGACTCCTTTAACTTACCGGTTTAGTTCAGTTACAGCAAGGTTAACTCAAAACCATCCCTTCAGCACTTAAAAGTGCTTCGGGTTTTAAACTTCACATCACTTTGGCAGTGAAAAGTGCCATCCGTGCATCCCTGGCTGTTCTGTATTGATTTCAGATCTAATCTCAGCCTGAGGAAGTCGTGATACAGAGATCCATAAAGCAGACGAATTCTCAAAAAACACATTTCCACGCTGTGACGGAAAACAAGACTGATGCGTCAAAAGATGGAAATCTCACAATGATTTTAGAGCTTTCTGTCATTTAGGGATATTGGTCTCACTTTATCAGGACAATTTAGTGTTTCTACTGTGGATTTACTGCCCAATATACGCTTCTATTGTGTTGTCTCAGATAGGAGAAACAAAAGGCTGCGATCCTGCAAAACACCCACTGATACCAGAAAAGCAGGAATCGTCAGTTATGTTAGAGCACACGCATTGTTTCAAGCGGTACAGCGTGTGTGGAGGGAGGGTTCCCAAATTAGTCAAGATAAGCTTCAAACACAGGAAAACAATGCCAACTGCCAACTGTTTGTGCCAACTCAATGATCAGTGGCTCTCAGTCCATGTCACATGTACCAAGACATAGATTGGTTTTGGACCTGCGATACAACAACTTCCACTTTGCATCTTCCTACCAGACAGTTCCTCACTCATCAGCTCTGACCCGAGCTGTCAATAAAGAACAACTCGTGTTAAGTTTCAAATACTGACCAGCAGTAACTTCCTGCGCAACCTTTGCTACAACGTGGGTGTCGAGTTCACTACCACACCAGCTAATTGTAATGCAAAGCTATACGGGACCAATCACTCCCAAATCAAAACGCTGACAGATGGCTGAAAATGTATTTTAGAACCGGTCAGTCTTTTTTTGGCAAATCAGAATATGAGCTGCGAGGAGGTATTATGGCGCTCTATATTCACAGCGACAAAATGGCGACTAAACGAGGACAGATGTGTGAATTAGAAATGAGGGCCATGTGGAGCCTGCCATTTTTAGACCTATATTTAGGGCCTGTTAAAAGAGTAATGACCATCAAAGGCCTGTAAAAGAGAGGAATTGCCATCAGAGCGCGTATCTAAAAGGTGATTTATTACACTCTAATGGGAGGGAAATGGTGCTCTGCACATCAAAGGACAAAGCAACATTGTATAAAGACACCGAAAATAAAGTTATTCAGCCCACACCACCCACACCTTCTTCTCTTCACACAACTCACCGAGACTGTCTCTTTAATGTTGGGCATATTTTAGGGAGCTGTTGCATTTCAAAGTGTACGATGGCAACTTTTTTAATTTTAAGTAATGCGGTATGTGTGCGTGCCTTCCACAGAAGGTGCTGGAATGTGATTCAGATTGATTTACAGATAGATTTTCATGATCGGACTCCTGAAATAGACTTTTTTTTTATGTACCAATCACTTTGGATAGCTCCCAGCATCCAGCAGTGGTCTTGCTGACATCGCGGTGGAGAGGTTTCTACCATGTCAACCACACCTTTCACCAGCGAGTGAAGTCCAACAGTCTAAATGAGCCTACAGTAGTGTGGTTTCTTGTGGGTTTGGCAAAGCGGAACGCTGCCTGACACGCAGCCTGAGCTGGCATTGCTTTTTGCTTCATTACAGACACTGCAAGGAAAAGAGGAAAAAAATAAATGTGTTCATAGCCAGCCAGTGCTTCATGAGAAAGAGAGATTTGGGCTTGGCCTCCTGTGCCTACTGAGCTGATAATCAGTCCTACAGAACCACTGGCTCAGTTCAGCAGGAACAGGAGTCCAGTCCACTCACCACCGGAGCACACTGGCACTGGTTTCAGCGGGCGTAACCTTCCCTTTTAACAGATTAAATACAACACCCACTGTTCTGTTGGACAGCTGAGTTATTAGGGATTTAATTTTACATGATTTCAGGCTTTGAAGTGATCACATCCATGGTGGTACCATAGTCTTTACATAATGTGTGTGTTGGTGTCTGATGAACTATATACTATATGTCAAGGGAATAGCTACCATTAGCTTAGCGCAGACATATCTAGAGCTGAAACGATTTGATGATTTATCAATTAGTTAACTGCCAGAGAATTAATAGCCAACAGTTTTGATAATCGATCAAATGTGAGGATTTGCTGTTTTTGTCTGTTTTACATGACTGTAAATTTAATATGTTTGGATTTTAGAAGCCTTTCTGGGACATTTTTCACTGTTTTCTAACATTTATAGACTACACAATTAATCTATTAATGGAATAAATAATTTACAGATTGATAGATTTTAATTTTGGCATTACATAGTTGGTCCACCAGGGGGTACCCGCAAGTTTAATACTATATATTAAGGTACACATGTTCACTCTAACTAGTTGCTTACTAACATGCATATTAGAAGCATACTGGCTCTTTATAAGTCATTAAAAAGCACTTATTAATGCCTTCTTGTGTGACAATATGCTACTAATACGTATGCAAATAAGCAGCTAGTTAATGGTGAACATGTTATATCGGTATATATGTTATATCGTTAGTTTTTTAAACTTTTGGCGTCCACCTCAAAAGCCCACTGTTGGTCCGGTTCTGTGTGTAAACTGGATTATTTGTCTGGACAGAACACACATGGGGTCATCAGTGTTTGCCTCCACATCAGGTGGACACCAGCAGTTTAGCCAGAGGATTGTAGACATCTACCAAATGTTCTGCAGTGCTCCAATCCGTATGTATCTCTCTCTTCCAGGTTGCTGACTACAGATGGAGATGACAGGAGTTTGGCACACGGGGGTGTACGGGAGGTCCAGCACTCACCTCCTCTTCCTCTGCAGGAGAGGGGACGCTGCAGAATCGCTCAGCAGTGTGAACACCAGAAGGCTCTGCACTTACTCTACAGCCAAGGCCAACTGGCAAGTTTCAGAGCACAGCAGTTCTGTTCATTCAAGTCTAAAGAAATGGATGGTGTGTGTGTGAACCACTAACCATACAAGCTGTTCCCAGTGAGATATGAAGTTGTTGACTACATTATTGTTGTGGTAAGAGAGAAAAAAATATATAATTTCACCTGTTTTATAATGACAGAGCATGGAAAGACACAGCACCTCCATCCGTGTTTAAGAACCTGAGCTGCTGTGTTTAAATTAGCCTGTGCATGTGTGAGGCTGTGTAGGTGTGAGTTCATGTCTGTTTAGTCTGAAGCCATGATCTGGTTCGTGAGAGTTTAGACTGGAAATACCTTCAGGTGAGTCATGTTTTTACACATAACAAATTACTTCACTCGGGCCTGTAACAACACTGGAAAATATACAGCCGACGACTCTCGGGGCTTTTCTATATGTGTGAATGTTTTTTCTCTCTGATTTTAAGTTGAAATATTTGATATGTTGGTATTAAAATAAAATGCTTTCTTAAAATAAATGCCTCCACTTTTCTCTAAGTTTATTCCATCACTGAGGGAGTGAAACCTGAACATCGGTTGAGTGTATCATGCCTGTTATGCTCATTTTATATGCAACTAGGGTGCAAGTGCAAGAGCCAGATTGTCATTTCAGACATTTGTATGAAAATAAAGGTTGTCTAATGTAATTAAAAAAGAAAGGTGAGTGAAATCCAAATACATTTTTATTCAGAAATCCAGTGAAGAAAATGCAGATTTGTGTATTTAAAGAGCTTCCTGCACATACAGTGTTTTGCTACACGACGATGTTTCCTGTCCGAGGTCACACAGGTATTTGTATGTTGCATTGACTGCAACAGCTGCTGATCAGTAACAAGAACGTCCCTCCACTCCAGTGAAATGAGGGGAGAGGGCAGATCATTTTTGCACTTTTAAGCATAAATCCATCGTCCACAGTCTATCATAATACATACAATTATTTATCCAAATTTAGCCAATCGTTAAACTGAGAACATTACTCCAATCTTTTACCCACTTTTTACTTTTAAGGGTGGAAAACAAATCTGCAAACAAATCACATTAAATAGATAATGATGCCAAAAAAATGTGACCAAAAAAATGTAAATATACAATATGCATTTGTTTATTTTTTGTCCAGCTCCAGCAGTGTAGTCCTAAACGATGTTATGCAGGAGCATTAGCAGGGTATTCTCAAACGTTAAGACCTCAGTGGTAATTTTAAATGTCTATGCTTGAAATCATGGATCAAACACAAAAGGACAGACTCATTCATCTTCATAAATAATGAAGCAGTAGAAAATGCTCAATGAGAAAGAAACGGCATTACAGTTAATTTACATTTTATCATATACGCAGTGTTGTCGGAATATGATTTTCATATAAGCTCAAATAATAATTATACAAAGAAGGTGGTTGTCCCGTCCTCCAAACCTGAGCGTCTCTCAGTCAGCGTGTGTGGCGTGAAGGATTCATATTGTGGGACAATTCTATGAGTGGGAGGACTCGGACACGTTGTACGAGCTGCTGCTTCTTTGCAGTGTGATCTGTCACTGCTCAAGCATCCTTGTGGGCCTTGTGGTTGCGTTTTGTGTGCATGCGTGTGTGTGTGTGTATAATTGCAGCCTCTTCACATAATCTGTCCTCGCCGTGCTGTTTTGACACACTCCTGTCATTGCACCGCAGCATATCCACACAAGAACGTGGCTATTTGTCATTCTGCAAAGGTGCCCTGAAAAAGCCCAGAGGAGTGAGGATGAACTCACTGCTGTGTGGTTATGTGGACTAATGTGTGTGTGTGTGTGTGTGTGTGTGTGTGTGTGTGTGTGTGTGTGTGTGTGCGGGGGTACGCGTTCCCACCTGTTTTAGAGTGCGTGTGCTTGGTTCTTAGCTGGGCTCGATGCTGCATGCATATGCGTTAGCGTGTTCTGAAGTGCCTTGATCCTGAGATGAACTCTGTTAGCGTCGCTTGATGAGCAGCTTCCTTCGTTTAGTCTCAGCTCCAGTGAGCTGAGGACACATGCTGCTTCATCGACCAGACCAGACCCATCCACCACCTGCACTGACACACACACACACACAGGAGCAGACAAAACATAGTGACTGTGACGGAAATCTTGGCTTCTGAAAAGGCATTATTTCAAAAAAGGGAAATTGATGTCATGTTTGTGTATTTCATGATATATATATCCACATAGAAATGATTAGAGCCCAGTGTACGTGGAATAAGAGATTTTGGATAAAAACTCATGCCAAACACCTACAATTACCTCTAACAATCAATTCATCGAATATGAAATGCAGAATCCAAATAATATTTAGCAAAAAATATAAAACAAAAGTGTTGGTACAAGCATGACACACCTGTCCAAAGTTTGATGATTATGGTGCATTACATGTTACATGTATTTTAAAAGCACAATCTTGACACAATATTATGTTTTCACTTTAATGGAACCTTTCATAAATCGTAAATCACAGACCTAAAAAAAAGTATGTGGAACTTGTCATGAGATTGTTTCATCAGCTGCTGTTTCCAGCATCAAGAATGAACTTCCAGTCTCAAAGATTTATTTCACAGCAGAATAAAATGTCATTTTTATGCAAGATTTGAACCGATTTTGGGGGTAGAAAACAGATCGCTGCCTCACCGCCTCAAAAATCTCTGTTGATCCACTCAGCGCCCGTTGGAAGAAAACATCAAAGTTGACTAACAGGTTGAGGATCAATAACGGAGACAGCGACGGCTGCTGAGGTTGTGGTGACAGCAGAGCGACCAATGCCTGCAGGCGGTCAACAGGAAGAGGACGAGCCGAGACCGAGAAAAGGGAGTGTAGGCGGTTCAATGCGTCTCCGGCCTGAACCTGGAAACAGAGGTCACATGACAAATCAGGTCAGCCGACAGATGTGTATATATAGACCACGAGGAATCAAGAAGCGCTGCGTTAAGTATCGTTCCTGCAAATAAAAATCAATAGATTAGTAACTCACGAATGATGAGCAAAGACAACCCCGTGTGATTTGAACGCACGGTCGTAATGGGAGAGATGGCGGCGACGACGGCGAGTCTCCCAGGGTTATGAGAGGAGGCGGACAAACAGGAGACAGAGATGAAACTCAGGCCAGCTGGCCAGACACTCAGTGGGAAATCAATACTACATCACCTTTTCACCCGGCTCCCCTCCCTCATCTGTATCTCGCTACTGTCTCATTCTCTCCCTCTCAGATAGGGTTCATCCATAATTTATTCTTTAATGTGTTATTCTTCTTTCTCCGTATCTGTTCTGTGGCTTTAAACGACGACTCACCTGCCAAGAGCAAACACCAGACCATCCGTGTTGTTGTGTTGTTGAGTTACGATACTGCACATGCTGTAGACAGGCTATCTGAGATGATATCCACACTGCTGCCTTCTCCAGTCATATCAAACACATCTCAGAACTTCAAGATGGTGCATTACTTCCAGCAAAGTAACGAGACCTAGAGTCTACAGCCCAGCTAACAGCTATGGGAGTCTGGGCACAGTGGTGCTTTGAGCTAAATGCTAACATCAGCATGCTAACACACTCATGATGATAAGACAACAGAGTTTGGGGAAAACAGATCATTTCCTCACCGCCAGTAAAATGTCATGGATCTCATCCTATCTGATGGATGTCATTAGTTTTGTATTTTAGCATGGCTAAAATGACATGAAAATAATTTCTCTTCCTGAAGAAATTCTTACCAGCTGTAGGTCTCTGTGGTGCCCTCTGTTGGTGGGGTGGTGGTAGAAGGTCAGCAGCCACAGGAGGGGCCCACAGTCCTCAGGCCCTGTTGTCACCAGCAGCTGGACAGCCACCTGCACCCAGTGGGCACACTGAACCAGCAGGAACCAGGCCTCAAACACTGTGTGGTGCCCCCTACAGGACAGGGGGAGAAAAATTCATTCTTGACCTTGGAAACAGAATTTTGACTAAAAACAATTCTCATCACAAGGTCCAGATACTTGATTTTTCCAGAACTTTCATACAAATGTAGCCTTCAACAGCAGATGGAGATTCATGTGACCAAAATTTTAGGGTCACATGAAAAAAGCTAATGCACCGACGTGACACCTGAAAAAACTCAATCCGTTATGAGGGCTACAAGATGTGGCTGAAAACTTTGGAAAAACCAAGAGTAGAGAATTTTCGTCAAATCAGTGATCTTTTATTCAATTTAAGGCAGTCCTGCCAGAACTGAGTGAAGGACGACGAGCACAGAATGAGGGACAGCAAGAGGGAGAACATGACCAGAGCTGTGATGACGAGTCAATGGACCAACAAGCCTTTCATGTTATTCAAGCAAAAAGGCAAATATTTCCTGGTCCTCTGTCTTTGCATTCCACTGATAACAAAAATAAAGGGGAAACTGGATTTATTTGGGTTTGCAAACCATTTTTGTATTTTTTGGATGCTGACTTGACATAAAGCAGCTCTCTCTTTTCTCTATCTTTGGTTGAGTGTAATGTTTTTTCTTCTACCTTGCAGTTCCAGCTTATATGACAGCTAACAGTAACTCATTTGGTCTGGAAAATCAAGATGATTTTAAGATGTCACCATCTTCTGTGATGGCCATTTTTCAATATTCTCTGAAGACAACACAGACTAATCAGTATTGAAAATAACTGTTATTCGCAGCCTTTCAAAAGAGTTACATACTGGGCATTAACTCAGTGTTGACTAAACAAGGACAGAGCACATATTGTTGGCAAAACTGGACTGAACATGAGTGCCACAGATTACTATAAAATGTATGTTAAAAAAAAGTGTGCAAGGCTACCGGATGGACTGAGATTTTGGCAGAGAGTTGTAACAAGTATATGACTGGAAGTTACTGGAGCGACACGGATCTCTCTCTCAAATTTCCCTCATACCATCATTAGAGCTGTCTTCCTCATCTCCCTTCTTTCCTCTTGGCTCTGAAATACGAACAGCAGCACCCCTCTGCAGGGCCCTGGCAGCTGCATCTTCGCTCAGAGGAACACAACATACTGCTTTCCCACCGCTGGCTTGGAACAATGTTTTGGGAATTTTGCATGGAGCTCCAGAATGAAGTGGTGGTGGGGATAATGGGCGCTGTTAAAAACCGCAGCTGGAGGGTATCAAGTCAGCCGTCTCCATCTCGAGGACATCAACTGCTTTCTGCTTTTTATCTGCATGCCCTATCCTCTTTTTCTCTAAATCCGGCCAAGGCTACTCACTCTCTGCTTTTCTCTATTTCATGTTAATATGGCATCTTTTCCTCTGTCCACTTCCTCCTTGCTTCTCTCGTTCTTCTTCTACATTCCTTATCTACTCTTATTCGGCTTTCCACAGCTCTCCCTTTCCCAAGCTAATAGCTTCTAATGAGCACTTGGAGGAGCCACGCAGTGCACCAGGACCTCTCTGCTGCGATGCAAGGGGAAAATATCTGATGAACCACCCCCTCAACAGCAGCTAATGGAAATAAGAATGCCACACAGGCATTCGGTCGGGTGGTGGAAACAGACGCACATTAACACAACTCTCTGCGAGCCCTCCTCACTCTAACCTGGTGCAACTGCTGCTGTCTCCATCTTCCTCCTCTTCCTCCTCTGTCAGTCTCTGTAATGAGCCGCTGAGCCAGTTCAGGTGATGCCTCCAAGCCTCCTGAGGCATCTCTGGAAGAACACATTCACACAGACAGACACAGAAATGACTTGTAGCACACACATGTACTTTTTGCTATTAAAAAAATACATTTATTTGCTCTCTGTCTCAGAGTTGGATAAGAAGCTGGACTCTCCAGCCAGCAGCTGGTTAGCTTAGCTTTGCACAAAGACTGGAAACGGACAAACATGTATATTTTATGCTCATTTAATACACACAAAAACCGAAGAGAGAGCTGTGGTTTGATGGGTGGTTATGTGCACGACTATTTGTTGGCCGGGTGCACTAACATCCTGAAAACTCAGCTGGTTGCCTGGCAACCTGATGGCGACGTCAAGACTTCAAGAAGTCATTGCTTCAGAGTCGGACCAAGAAACAGTCCCAGCGTGTATCTGTGTGTAACACCACAAACTTACGATTACTTTCATTATTGATTAACTTGAGAGTTAATTCATGAGTAAGTGATTGTTTTTTTAGAGAGAGCCAGGCTGTTTTCCTGCTGTTTCCAGTCTTTATGCTAAGCTAACTGGCTGCTGGTGGTAGCTTTATATTACTGTACAGGCATGAAGGTGGTATAAATCTTCTCATTGAACTCTGAGCGCAAAAAGCATGTTTCCCAAAATGTCAAATTATTGTTATGTTAAGATGAAGAATACATCCAAATAAAAGACACACTCAGGAGGTGAAGTTACTGCTGTCCAGAGGGTAGCACAAGTCAATTTTGCACAACTTTCTAAATGTCAGGTACAAGTATTTTCCAAGCAGAATTGGATCAACTGAACTTGCATTTTTTCCTGTTTTCCAGCTATTATGTTTAACTGCTTAAAGGGCCAGAATGGTGTTTGTCACATGTCGCATTGTTCTGTCAAAAACAGCTTTCCTATCACAGACCAAAATGTTGCATTAAAACCCTGCCGAACTGACACTTCAAGGTGACTAACAAACAAATATTTCAAATGCTTGATATCTTGACCCAGGTTTTCGCCCCAGGCTGCGTTGTAACAATGCAAAGCTTCGACTTAATTTATGGCCTTTTCAGAGGGAGCACAAATCATGATAAAACCTCAAATCTTCTACTTTTCACAGTCCTGTTTCCATTCAGTCTCTGCTGAAAAATTGCCCTTCACCACACACGCATGCACGGGCATACGCACACGCACACACACACACACACACACACACACACACACACACACACACACAGTAATAATTAACTCAGAGTTCTGGCTGGGCTCCAGTGTGTCCCTAAATGGCCCCATTCATGTAAATCATTCCTGCCTACAGGCCCGTCTGGGCACACACTGATAAGCACCGCTCTGCTGTGCCCCTGCACTCACCTACTGTGCATCCCTTCAGTAGTAAAGATTCCCAAACATAAACACTGGCAATACATATTCAGTACAGATAATGTGGATTCTTCTTAATGAGAAAAATAAAAAAGGTGAATTGGTGTGTTTGTGTAAGACGATTAATGGTTTCAGTTATTCGCAATTATTGTAGCTTATGCAACACAAGAAACTCATTAAACGTCTGTATAGATATCACCTGAGGAACGACACTTTGCTCATTTTGAGAGTATTTAAGCTTCACTTCTTTTCCACCTTCTGTCAACTTCTATATTTGACATAAAACACTTAACTATAATTGATTAGCAAGAACAAGACACACAAGAGCCCATTCAGTCTGCAGCAGGAAAACTGTGTTGACACACAGTTAAAGAATACCTGGACAGACTTTTCCTCACAATACGGGGTCTTGTGCATTGTGTCAGAGTGCACACACTGACCTGACGGCAGGGTCAAGAGAGGAGCCAGCAAACTCTGAGGAGGCTGTGGGAAGAAGGCCTTCAAAGGTACACTCGTCTGAAACAACACAAATCACAAATTTTCCAGTGCTTCATAAATGTAAATCATACTTATCTTGAAGTCAGACGTCACTGTGCTCCAAAAGCCTGAAAAATGACATTTTGAATGGGAGGCTGTGTAACGGTGATGCAGTGGGTGCTAATGTGTAATGTAGCATGTAATAGGTAGCGTTTAGTGCAGTGTGACAACAGCCATTAAAACTGAGTCCAGAGGAAATACACTGTTGCACTGCCATCTACTGGTTAATAGAGGTGAAAGGGAGTTGAGCTATATTCACGAAGCCGTGTAGCAGGTAATACATCACATCTACGTTGCAACACATCTGTTTTTTTGGCCTTGTGACGTTAACAGCTGGCATGCGAGTGCCAGATAATGCCCTGCACTCACACAGGATGTATATCTGAGAACATCTGCTGGGGTTGAGGGTTTAGCAAATGTTGAAAAGTACATAGTGACACCTGAGTGTAACAGCTCACTGTGGTTTCCACACATTGCAGGTGTTTTATTTGCGCAAACTTATTATCTGCAAATTGATGATTTAAAAGCAATTTGCATCTATTGTCTTGGAGGCAGAGGTGTGAACCGTGGCTAGTGTTGTGTGAAAGCAGCGAGCTCCCGGCTGGAGATCAAGTGATAATGATGTGGAGGATTCATCAAATGTTAAGTGAATTTGCCTGCAGAGGGGAGGTAATTTTTCATCGCCCTGTGTGCGCATCCAACCCTGCGGCACAAAAGTAACCAGCCTTTCATTTCCAGCAAAGATGGTGGATAAGAATAACTGGACAACTGTTGTAAACTTCAGAATATGTTAGAGTAGGTGAAGGTCTCATCACCAAAGTTACCAGTAGTACCATTAAAACTGCAGCGTCGTGATAAAAATACATGTCTGCTGTTTATAACCTCACTAGACTTTAATATTTGGGATTTCATCACCTGAAAAGACCTCTGTGTTTTTGCACTTAATGCAGGCAAAAAGGTGGAGAGTAGTGACAAGAAAACAGGATTTTTTATTTTGACCTAAAATAATAACTAAACATCTTTGTGTTTTGGACTGTTGGTCAGTGCAAACAAGGAATTTCAATTGTCGACTTGAGCTTTGGGATATTGTAACGGCCATTATTCACTACTCTATGAACCAGAAGACAAAGAACATGGAAAGATGAATTCATAATGAAAATAACCACTGGCTGCAGCCCTAAAAGAAACAAATACTCATGTTAGACTTTCAGATCTTTTGTTGAGAAGTTGAGGCCTACCTGATGCTTCAGCTGTGCCAGCTCCCTGAGGAAACGGCTGGTAAAGCTTTGGATAAGATACTTCACAGACTGAGTCCCTTCAGCTTGCTTAAGGATGGACCTGTGACACACACACACACACACACACACACACACACACACACACACACACACACACACCATTATATTTTCAATCTACAGACAAAAACAACCCTTCAGAAGGACAACACATGTTCACACGTCATGATGAAAAGCAGCAGACCAGCTCTCACCTGAAGATGTCATTCACAACCAAGAATATGGAGCAATGCTGAGCGCAGGCTTTAGGCTGAAACACACAAAAACACAATTTATCAAGTCCTCAAAATCATGCTGCTTCAAAGATACAAAAATCTGCATCCATTGTAACTAATTCAAAAGCACACAAATGGTAACCCCCAAATACTAGCCACTGGGTGTCACCGGTGCATCGTCTACAAGCCTCCCTGCCATGAAGGGGCTCCTCCATGTTCCCAGTCTCCCCCCATTAACCACTCAGTTTACCACTCTGTCAGTCCTGCCTTCACACACACACACTTAGTCTCTCATCTCTGCCTAATGCACACTCTTCATGTGTTTTAGATTTAACACATTCTAAAACGCCCCAGCGCAAACATTTAACAGCTGCACTGTTCATGTCTGCCTCCCTCTCCGTGTTTAGATTTCTTCTGGTCCCTAATTATTCTCCATGTCACCCCCCACACACTGATACAGGGACACATGCTCCACTATGGGGGGAGCACATGAAGCTTACTTTACAGACTGGAATCCTGCAGTAGAAGGGAGACTACAAAGAGGGCCACAATCAGTTATGAGCAAGCTCTCTATTTATTTGATTTTCTCCCAACCAATTAAAAACCTGCCTTGTAGTAAAGTGAAAACTGCATATTACAATGATTATAATACATCAATGCCAAATATGTACCAATAACCTACAACCTGTTTCTATAAAATTGAAGTGCCAGACCAATTACAGTCTCAGTGAGTTTGACCAAACAGCCCCACCCAGTGTTTATACGGTGTCATTACAACATTCCCACATACAAATCAAGTGTTTTCAACCTCAGTTTTGACATGTCTGTTTCTTTTTTGTCCCCTCAGACCAGAAAACAGCATTAATCAAACAAAGCCCTACATCGGCACATGGCTTAAGTATGTCAGTGTGATTCTGCGTATGCGGGTTGCATGCCAGCGTGCATGCATGTGTGCGAACTGTCATGGTTCCCGCTAGTGAAAACAGATGGGGGTTTTTTGAGCGTCCTCCTCCATACCTTACCACTAACACTTCAAGGAGGGTCAATTACAGCACACAACAAACATCCTGTTTTTGGCAGTAAGGCCCAGGAAGTGAGTGTTTATTGTTATTGGGCCTGTGTCTCTCACTGGATCACAGTGGGTTGGGACGAGCCAAAACGAGGAATGTGGACCTAATTTCATGTTTCCCATTTTTGATTGCAGTTTAAACAAGAGAGTGAAAGGGAGGCGAGGAGGGAGACAAGCCAGTCGACTCAGACGCCTCTCGCTTTTTCTTTTTTTTTTTTTTTACTCTTGCACACATGTACGCCAACAGAGCCTCGCATACACAGACACACGTGTGAAAGGCACATCTGACATCCAAACAACCTGAAGGCTAAGTGAAACCTAAATGTATGCCTCCCACCCTCTTAACGACAGACACGCTATACCAGATGCAATATCATAAACAAAGCACAGCGACCGGAGGCATATGCGTGTCAGGGTTTGCATGCATACATGTGCGTGTGACCCAGCAAGGCGATAAAAACAGAGGTCAATCAGAGACGGATGAGAGAAAGAAAAAGATCCATGACGGCAGAGAGAAGCAAACAGTCAACCATTGCCTCTCCATCCATCTCTCTCACATGCGCACACACACATATACATACTATACATAAATAGAGTTTGATCAACTGTTTACAGAAATCTTTCCAACATCGCTCCTACAAACTCAAGATGATGGGATTAAGTGCAATCAACAGGCAGGTATATTCCTGTACATGCAGTGTTAGTAATTCATACACATGTACACCAGTGTGTTCCAATCTATCTTCAGCTTCGGGAGCAGTTCCTAAACTGAAATAGTGTGCGCTGCGAGGCCGTTATGTATGCAGCTCAAGTGGACCATCACTCCAGGAAAACAGGAGTGACACAACTGACAAACTTCACCCAAGTTACCGTCAGGCAGGTAAATTCTTCTTTCCAACCACCGTTCTGCTAACCTTTATAGCGACCAAAGGCAATGCAATCAGTAACCTCCATAAACAGGACGCCATTCACAACTGTTCATACACGGTATTGTATTGCTGGGCACAGACGTTTGGCACAAACAACATGTAGAAAACATGTCGACATGGATTAATCTACTCCCCTCTACTCTATTTTCATGTCATGTCTACTTTGTGAATTATTACTCGGTTTAGATTGTGGTGGACTTTGTCGCATCTAATTTCAGTGTTTTGTCTGCGTTTTCTTGAACTGTCTAGTTTCAGTGACACATTTAATTATTTTATTCTTATCTTTTCTTCCCACAATAGTTGTACTAATTTGTCTAAAGTGTTTCAAGTTATTGTGGGTTAAAAAAAGAGGAGGCCCTGGTGGCCAAGTAAAAGGAGCACAAATTACTGCTGGTATTTTCTGATTGCATTGTAGTTATGAGGAAATCATCCTCACAAACTGGTCATAACAATCTATAAATCAAAAATCACTTCTGACTTTTGA
Organism: Chaetodon auriga; assembly: GCF_051107435.1. Lineage (NCBI taxonomy): Eukaryota > Metazoa > Chordata > Actinopteri > Chaetodontiformes > Chaetodontidae > Chaetodon > Chaetodon auriga. Next base: position 17,857,179 of record NC_135078.1, on the reverse strand, counting down.
ACCGGGCACGATCTTAAGTTATATGAAGTGAGGAGTGGCCAAGGACTCAAGCGACACAGAGTTCAGTACTTACCCAGCACAGTAAAGGCTGTGTAGCACAAGCCAAATGATGTGAGATGCAGTTTGGAGCTCGCCAAATTATGTGAGATGCATGCAGAGCAAAGCCAAATGGTGTGAGTTAGCCAGGCAAAAACAGTCAATAAAGATCCACCAAAAAAGCGACGGAACGCTTCCAAGAACTATGCATATGAAAACACTACAACTCCATACCTCATAATAAAAATGAGCAGGCCTTATAGTCAAACTGTTTGGTTTCACAGTTTACAAAGCGGTTCAAAGTCGAGCAAAACACATATGGAGTCTGCTGTGATTTCTGATGTGAGACTCTATAATTCAGGGCAGATGAGTCAAGCTATGTACATAACAAACCCATTTAACAGCAGCAATATGTCACCAATTTATCAACAGTCTTAAATGCTGCCAATTCATGCAGAAGTAAAATGGCTGATATTGCCACAGCGCAACAGCACAATATACATTTCTCACCAGCTCTAACAGCATCACCAGTGGATTTTAGATGTTTTTCATACACTTCCAATGCGCTCTTATGATCTGACCACAATGTCAGGTCTTCAAATACAGGACAGTATATTCAGGCTTTGGCATGGTTGTAATGGGCTACTTCCTTGCCATCTTAATGCTGCCAAAATTGTTGTTCATGGAGGTAAATGAGGTAAACGAGATGAGATTCAAACCATGTGTTTCACTGTGTACTTGCCTAGACATCACTTGTAAAAAGCTGGTTTGAAACAAAACCAGGCATTTCATCTATAAACTAAACCAGAGCTGAAATGATCAGTCAATTAATTGATGAATTGATTGACAGAAAATGCATATGCAGTCATCTGGATAATTGATTAACTGTTTCAGTCATTTTTTTCAAGCAAAAAATGCCAAAGATCTCACATTTCTGTTTCTCAAATGTGAAAATCTCCTCGTTTTCAGTTTTATATCATTGTCAGGTAAATATATTTCAGCTTTGGACTTTTGGTTGGACAAAACAAACAATATGAAATGTCACCTTGGGCTCTGAGGAATTGTGATTAGGCATTTTTTTCACCATTTTTTGACTATACAATTAAAAGAGAAAACCTGAAAATTATTAATAATAAGGTGTGACATGTGTGAGTTGTAGCCCTAAAAGAAATAAAATAATTACTGGACATCAATTCAGTGTTGAGCTGATGTTTAAACATGAACACACATTTTCAGCAAATCTGATCACATCCATGACTGAAATAAATGACTTTATCATTCCTGAGTTGTGATTGTACTTCATCACAATAAATGACCCACCAGCAGTGACTGTGCCAGTTGCTGCTCCAGCCTCTGAGCTGTTGAATCCCTGTTGGGGAGACACTCCAGCAGACTGAGCACTGCTTCTTCCAGACTGGACAGGCTGTGATACCAGAGAGAGACGACTGTCTGCTCCTCCAATGACAAGCACCGGCTGGAAAAAAACAGCACAGACATGATCATCACATCGCATCTGAAATACTGCAGCTACAAACGTGATTATGTGTTTCGACAGAACTTATGAGAAATGCTCTCTGGAAATATATGTCACAGCCAAACAGAAACTCAGCACCTCAGCACCCCTTACCATACCTAGCATAGGCAGAGCTCAGAGCCTCCAGGAAGTCCTCACTAAGTGCTGCCCTGACACAAGTCACTGGCTGCTGCAGCAATGCAGCAATGAGCGGAGCAGCCTCGGGACAAGTGACCAGGGGGACACAAGCCTCTGATGTGGCTAGAATGCTGTCACATGAACACCTGCAAAGGGTCACGTAGACAAAATCTGTGTTATCAGGAACTTCTCATCAATCACCCTAAACATCTGTGTGCCTTTATCCTTTCCAGCAAAATGTACTTTCTGTGTATCTTAAAAAAGATTTATACTGACTTAAAGGGCAAGTGTGTAGGATTTAGTGGCATCTAGGCTTCACTCCAGAGGCTGCGAAAAACATCTTGTCCACTCTTTAAGAGTGCTTTCAATAATATCTCAAACTCTGTCCTGAAAATCATTAACACATCTCTTCAAACTGGTTTTTGCCCCGAGGCTCCTAAAACCGCTGTCGTGAAACCTCTGCTGAAAAGACTTCATCTTGACTGTGGAGTCATAAGAAATTATAGGCCCATATCAAACCTCCCATTCTGAAACAGCAACAGTCAACCTACTTGATTTTATGCATTCTATGTAATCCATTTTCACCTAAAAGTCCACTGAAAGGCGCTGCTGGTTTTCAACCCAAAACTCCACCGAAAAGAAAACTGGAGATTCATCTTTTTTTCAGATCTGCACCCAAACAGTGGAACATCCTACACACTTCACACACTTCAAACATCTGTCTTTAACCTTCCCTTTTCAAGCACCACTTACTACAATGCGTATGCTTAACTTGGTGTCCCACATGCTGCTTCTGTATGACCTCTTATGTCTCTAAATGTCTTTTTATTAATTGATTATGACTTTAAATGCCTTACTTTTGGATGTGTTTGGATGTCTTGGTCATTTTTTTAAGGACCTTTTATCCCTTTTTTTAGCTGATTTTACATGTCTTTAAATTGTAAATATTCTTCTTTTTCTGTGATTGTATGCTGATGAAAACACAACTAGGAATAATATATTACATTTCAGCCGATAAAAGCCCCTAAATCCTAACTCAACCAGGACCTTTAAGACTTTTACAATCACAACATTATGTACCACTCTGCATACTAACTATAATGCTGTTGGAGGAAACTAGTTTCCACTATAGCTGCAACAATTAGTCAATTAATTAGCAACTTTTTTAATAGATGATTAATTGTTTGGGTACTTCAAACAAAACATAACATCTCTGGTTTCAGCTTTGATAATGTTAGGATTTGATTGTTTATCTGTTGTATAGCACTCTAAATGGAATATTTTTGGGTTTTGGTCTGTAGGTCATCAAAAACAAGAGATATGAAACAGATTAATCAATAATCAACATAACTGTTAGCTGCAGCCCTAGTTTCTACTGTGCTGTACCTTTGATTTATGTCGTCCAGAGACCTGCAGCTCTTCCCAATGTTTTGCTGCAGCAGTGCGACCCTCTGAAATACAAGAAAGAGCACAACTTGCATGCATGTCCACATAATTGCATACACTGTGTATCAATGCAAGCAAGAATTAGGCAAACAGCAACAAAAGGCAAATACCTTTCTCAGGACTCTGAGATGGTACTCTTTAGGTGGTACGCCCATATGCTTCATTAATGCTTGCGCTGCAGTATCGTCTTCTTCCGTAGCAAGCTGACACAACACTTTCTGCAGGAGGGCGGGCAACACAAGGTGCAGCATATTATTGGCGCTGTATGTGTATATCCATAACAGTGACCAAGACTTTAATACAATCTGCCCAAACCCCAAGATCTATAACATCAAAGCTAATTAGTTACTGGAATATAGGATGACTCTGTTGGCGTCACATCGTTTGAACCCCATGAGTGGATAAAAGGAATTCCAGTAAGTGAGAATGTATGGACAGCATATGAGCAGCTTCAGAAATGAACATTCTTTGTTACAGCGGGCCTCTGTGTTTTACAAGAATTTTTCAGAAGGGGCCTCATCATACACTGATATAACTAGACCAATAAACTCAGCTGATTCTCGGCTGTGAAAAAGGGAGACATAATGAGGGAACAAAGAGAGGGAACACTAGACTCTTAATGTAAGTTATGATGTTACAAGAGTGGCTCTCAAACCTTTTGGATTTCAGCTTTTTCTCACAAAATGTGTGATTGGGGGATGGTTTCTCTAACATCATTTGAAAGCCAAAAAAGTTTAAAAAACAGACTTACTTTACGTTCAATGTCAACATTCTTCAAAATAACAACACACAGCATTCAGAGGTCGAATGATTAATAAACTGAGCGTTTGGCAAGAAAATCGTCCGTTGGTATTCATTCAGAAGTGTGATGAAAACCTATTACTTTGAATTAGGGATTGATTTAGTCCTCTCTATCTGACCACAATGAGTTGATTCACTGGTACAAGTTGGAAAGTGTGATCCAAGAGAAACAGCCGAGGCCTCACATCTTCAACGCACATCTGTTTTAAAACTCCCATGAACCAAAAACAAAGAAACATCCACACCACTAAAGGGAGACCAAAAAAGAACAAATCCCTTTCAAACTGCAGATAAAAGGAGATCAACAAGAGATGAGGAGAGAAAGAGATTGAGAGAGGCACAACATGTAAAGAAAAAAAAAAGTGAAGGAGGAAAAACCAAAATCCCAGGCAGAGGAGCGCTGCAGTGCTGTGTGGTTTCTTTGGCCGGGCCCTACAGCACGCCAATGCTTGCCCTCCACATAGTCTTACAAAACAACCCCAATCACTACCATCTGAGCGCCCTCAAACCGTGCACATTGAGTCCATACAAAACCAATCACATTTCTCCCACCCTTGGTAAGCAGGCACAGTGGGGCTGGGGGATAAGTGAGGGAATGACGGTTGGTTAGAAGGAATGGCAGAGAGAGACTGGAAGGCACTGCGATGGCTGTATTTGGAGCGGAGAAAAAAGGGTGTGGTCAGCAGAGGAATGGGATGAAGGGCAAATGCATAGATGGATGGCAAATACTTTAGGTCAAAAGTCATCTTTCTCTCACAGAAAAACAGCAACCGAGCTGGCTTTTGGGGGCTTGGACATGCTGCTGCCATAGAAATTATCCCTCCATAAATCTAAAATTAAAACAGAGGATGTAGAAAAATGCACAAGGCAAAGACTTGGGTTGGTTTTGATGGGTGCCTGTTAACAATTACTAAGCCATGATTGAATTCTCCCAAAACCAATGAAAGACTCAAGTATAGCCTCAGATGGTCAAAACAGCAGAGACAAAAAGAGGGAAGATGAAATGAGGGAAAAGAGCACAGAAATGTCAGGATGATGAGGCAAAATAATGAAGTTACAAGCAATTGTGCTCAAACTGACATAGGGTGCATTAAAGAAACATGTAATTTTAAAAATTGCCTTTTCCTCCTAAATTAAAGACCAAATCGACAATCTTTTGACCGTATGAATTTGTGGTATTTTGACGTACATGACTAAAAAGATTGGCTTATAAATGGAAAATCTGCAGTCTGTGAGTATCTTGCTTGATCCAGATGTAAAATGTAGGTTTTGAGAATAATTTTAATATTCCAACGCTATGTTTTGTTTGTGTTTGTGTATGTGTGTGTGTTTGTGTGTCAGGGTGGGGGTTATCTTTTTTTTTGTTTTTCCAATTGGTGCTTCAAAATAAAAGCAAAGAAAAGCGCTTACATCTCACTGAGAAGTCTGAATGCATTTAATCCAAATGACATCACACAAGCACAATTACTTAAGTAACAATAATTTCAGAAAGTCAGACTTACTGAAAGATGCCACCCAAGAGGAAACAAAAAGATGAAAGGGGAAGCATTATTGTCACAAAGACACTTTCTTCTATAAGTGTAGCAGCCAATGTGAGCAAAAGCAAAAGCTGCCACAGTGGCTCCAGGGCCTACGCGTGGAGTCAGTATAGATACACGACAAAAGACTCAACGATCAAACCGTCCATCCTCTGGTCCTCTAATATTACACCCTCGTGCTTTACTTATCTCCTCAAAGATCATGTCATGTTACTGCAGCACTGTGTGGTCCCCCTGCTAGCACAGGATGTGTAGAGAAACAGACTGATTGAGCTAATGACTATCTGACATAGCCTGCAGCTATGTGGCTGTACCAAGCATTCATCAAACCCAGTGAGAACACTCAGATGTGGAGAGGAGAGCCAGACAGGGAGGGCAGAAGGCAAGGGAGAAAAGGCAAAATGCTCTGCACCCTATCAGAATTTAAAGGGAAAAATATATGCGGCTACTAACAGTATATACAGTAGCAGCTAAACACATGTTTGTGCACAAATACTCGCAAACATATGCAAGCAACATGCACAAACTTACACAAACACAGTATTTAGGTGCCACTTAAATCCAGACCATCAGTCTATTATGGAGGCAGCAAGAAAACAATGTTGGGGAGCAAGATCAGACAGGGCTAACAGAAAACAGGCTGCATTCTGCATTCCAGGACAGGCAGTCCAACACAACACAGACACGGGGAGAGACACAGAGGCAGACCATCTCTGGCCTAAAACCATACATCTGCCCTGCTCCCCCAGACAGGATGAGCTGCGGTGAATAGGCTTTTTTGTGCTTCCCGCCATTCCTGTCATTTGCGGGGAGTGGAAGCCTCTTAGGAGAAGAAAAGGAGAATGAGAAGAAGCTGCAGAGTTGTTTATGAGCGCACTGTATGTTTGCTTTTTGGACACTTCCATCTGGTAGTTCTGCAAATTTAGTTTGAGTGGACCCAGTGAACCCTTTAACTCGTCACCGCTGTAACTAAAGCAGTCCACTACAATTAACTGCGTCTATACAACATTGAAAATACAAGATCGCCCTCCCTTGCAGCAGAAATTAGGAGAGCTTATATCCCTTTATAAGATTTATTAACTTCATCATAAGTTTTATTAACTTCATCCTACACCCTTTCGAACAAGGTATGATTATCTATGTTGCTACAGAGCTGTCTCTTTAATTGTTTTGGGGGGTTTTTTGCCAAAGCACATTGTATATTTTATTTATTTTGTTTTTCTTTTAACCTGTTCGAATAAACAAAAGAAAAGAAAAAGAAAGAAAGAGTGAAAATGGTTTTCTATGGAGAGTGATTTACAATAGGATTGAAGGTGCACCAGCATAATAGCCATGAGAGACCCTTCTTCCAAAACTTTATCCTTGATATTTAAAAAAAAAATACTGAAAACATTAATGCACTTGTAATTTAAAATGGAAATCTATACACCATGCCTGCTTCCCTGCACATTCACACAGACATGCATATATGCAGACATAGACCCATACAAAAACACACAGCCATACTATAGACACAAACACAATCATGCACACATGTACTCCACTTCCCCTCCAATGGGTCAAAGACCATCTGGCAAATTCTAGCTTTACTTTCAAGGCACTGTTTTAATTAGTAAGATGTTTTATTAGATGAGAAATTAATCAAAAGAATACAAACACACAGTTAATCTGGCAAAAATGTGAAAGTTCCACATTGTTTATCAGAAGCCATCTGTGTGAACCCTCTCAAAGTTGAAAATTGCAGAATCTTTTCTTCCCTCTTTCCCTCCTTTGTGTGCGCGCCTTGAAAGCACACAGTGAGCAAGATCAACTAACAACTAATATAAAGGCTGATCCTTCTCTGGTGACAAGAGGCAGTGAAACAGACAAATTTAATTTGCTTTCAAAATATGTTTTACAGTTTTGGGCACAAAAGGCTTAGACTAACAGAGACCCAATCTCCCTCATTCATCATCCATGTCCCATTGGAGAGGAGACTCAGAGGGCTGGCGAGCAAACTTCTATTAAAAGTAAATTAGACAGAAAATCTCTTCAGCAGCCCAAAGGCAGTCTACAATTCTTTATAGGAGAATTCGGGATGATATTCAAGAACTAATTAGGGCATAAACAACAAACAGATCAGAGCTGAAAAATATGAGAGAAAGCATCTGATGGATGATTGGAAGATAACTAAATAACATTTTGAATGGGTGGCTCTTACTGTACCTCCTACTGTATTGATGGCTGCGTCTCGAGCTTTCTTGGTACCCACCTCAATGTGTCTCTTGCACCAAGTATTGTAAATGTGAAATAGCAAAAATTGGTATTAAAGGTTTGTTGTTTCCGCCAGGTGTAAGCTAATCATGAAGTTTGGTCGTATGTGTGCGTGTGCATATCTGTTTGTCTGTCTGCTCACCGCTAATCTCGGATAGTGCTGAACCCACCCGCCCAATATCTTTTGTGCACATTTATGACAGTATGCTCAAGGACCTCCTGTGGTTGTGGTGATTCAGAATTTTTGACAAAACAACTTTATAGACTGCTCTGGTTTACAGTATACTGCCATTGACAGCTGACTCCTCACTCCTCTTAAATGGCTGGAAGGGGCTGCAAGTGATCAACGACTGTTAGTGCATTTCCATGGAGCATAGGAAATAAAAGCCTGTAAGTGCGAGCACACATGTCTTTTTATGTTAACCACATGGGATCATTTATCAAAAAATATAAATATATGTCATCCTTTATCTATTTATTGGTTTTCTTAATCACTAATATTATGTCTACCTACTTTCCTTCAGTCAAAATTCTCTATAAATAGACATAGAGAGAGTCCAGTCCTTACCCGTATCCACTGGTTGGCTTTTCTTTCCACAGCATTCCCTGGATGCTCTGAGTACAGTCCCCACAGACACTGGAACAACAACCCTCTGCTTGTAGCTGCAGACAACAAGACATCACAAATCACAGCAGACTTTAAAAGTTCATAGGTCTCTCTATGTATGGTAGATATCTGGCTTCATATTATGCAAAAAATACACAAATTTACAAATTCATTAGTCTGGACCTGATCCATCCACTATAACCCACAAAGTTTTTCAGAGGGTGCACTCACCATCAGCAGTGACATAATGGTTCCAGCACAGTCGGCCAAGAAACTGGCCGACGAATGGCAGCCTCCTCACGGTCTCTGCTGTGGAGCTCTTAGGGACAGAACAGAGGAAAATTAATTTAACAGTCCGCATGTTTTTTTCATTTTTGACACCCTCACACCCGTGATCCTGTTATCTTGCCTTCCTCCATCAGCCACATAATCAGATTCCAACATGACAGAAGTGGAGCCAATTTAAGAAATTAAATCCCTTTCATTGTTTCACTGTATTACAGATGTTTACACCTCCTCATCTGTTTCCTCTTCTTTTGTTTTATTCTTTTATCCTAGCGACATTGTGCCAGACACTAGAAAATGCAAGAAAATGCAGTTTACTTAAAGAATGTGGATACTGAGCTGAATAGCAGGCACATCCACAGGTGCACAGTACATTACTCATGCATCACCTTTATTTCCTGTGTTTCCTGTGAGTTCCCGCCCTAGTGTCAACAGTGAGAGATACACAGCGCAGAACAGAGCTCTGGCCGAGGGTGCCATACCTGTAAGGGTTTAAGTATGTGTGTGTCTGTCTTGTTTATCCAGCTCAACACAACACCAATGACCATGTGATTCATTTCACTTCACAGCCAATTAAAACATCCAGGAGGTTTCAAGCTCGGACAAAAGGTGCATTTAAGAAGCTGAATAACCTTAAGTCCTGACTTTCTATGCATTGAAAATATTTCATTTTCCCAGCTGAACTGAAATGTATGTGAAAGAAGACCTGTCTATACTATTTTGAGTGTAAGTGAATACCAAAAAAAAAGCCCAATTAAGGATGTAGTAATACGTTTCTGGGTTTAATACATTAACACAGAACACATTATGTTTTACAATATGATGACTGCAGTGGAACATACAGAAAACAGATCAAAGAGGTGACGTATTACTTAAATTTACAAGCGAGTCTGCACACGTGTGCATGAATCATGGTGAGGTGCATTTACAGTATTCCTTAGTATTAATCCCATATTGACAGCCTATTTCGTATATTTCACCTCTGAGCTAATTAAACTGTAGAGAACTTTGAGAACTCCAGCTTTGACGCTGGAGAAGCCCTCACAAAGAAATCTGACATAAGCCAGTTGTAATTGAATCAGTGTGCTGCTGCTCAACTAAAGATGAAGATCAATCACACAAAAACGCTCTTGTATAAACACCTCTGTTTTGGCTAGAAATAAAAAGCATTTTTGTCACCACTATTAGAGGAGGTGAAACTTAGGTATGGAGTTGTCGGGTCATTTGGAAAAATACTGACTTTTAAGAGATAAATGTTCAGTTTGCAGTACTATAATGGTATTTCTGAGTTGGAAAGAAAAGATGATGGGGAAATGGAAGAAGAAATGAGGGGAAAAGGTTGGTGCAAAGCCAATATGCATCAATCTTATTTCACGCACCTTTCATCAGAAATAATCACAGAGCACTGAGAAAACATGGCTTCACTGTAGCCCTGGATAAAAAGAAGACGTTAAGGTAACTTTAGGCCTGTATGTTCAAAAAGAGCATCAGTAAGACAAGGAAATTACTTGACTCACTCAAGTGGATGAGATCACCATTAATGGGAAGCAGAATGGTAATAGGCCAAGTAGAGTTTCTCTAAATGCCCCCAGTCTGCCCCCCACAACACCACCAATGCTGTCTGGAACACAGCCCTCACACTCAGCCTTCCTATGAATCCAACAACACATGATAAACGTTGTGTGAGAGTATACGTGTGCATTTGTGTGTCATTGACGCAACTAAAAAGGAATGTTCATTTACAATAAGAACTTTACTAATGCTTTGTGACTGCAGGAATGCCCATAAGAATGAGCAATCACAACAGAAAGTAATTATCACTGACTATCAGGGCCAAATCACCATCAAAGCCTTGTCAACATTGTCCCTAATTATAAATGGGCTTTGAGACAATGTATCTTGTCTTGATTAGGAACAGACATCTCAGACAGAAGTGACTGATTATGTACTAGCTGGGGAGGCAAATGGGACAAGTTTATAGACAACGATGAAGAGAACAGTGAGGAAACACTTCTGTCCCTGACATCACTGAACCACAATCAAAGTAGCCCTAGCATTAAATAGCAAGTTACTATGGTGAGAACATAAATACACACTAGTGTGTCGCTGAGTTCCCCCCACCCTGCATCTATCTTACTTTGGGCAGCAGGATTTTCCGATCAATTCCTTTGAGGAGTGTTGTAATAGTGCAGCAGTGGTGTGGCGACCATGGTAAAAAAAAATAACTACTTTCAACGCTCTTTAAAGGAAAACCTCATCATTTAAAGAAATGAGCTTATCTGCATTCTTGCCCAGAGTTAAATGAGAGGATCTATAGCACTGTCCGATCTCTTCAAAATGAAGCTGGGGCAAGCAGGAGGATAAATTAGCTTAGCACAAAGAGTGCAAATGGGGCAAAACAGCTAGCCTGGCTTAGTCCAAGGGTAACTAAATCCACCAACCAGCCCTTCTACCTCCAACACATTTACAAGTTATATATCTCATTATTAGTTATACATATCATTTGTTTAATTCTTACAAAAACTGAAGAGTAAAAATGCCAATTCATGATTTAATGTCATGTGCCTCGGTATTTCCTGGATGGGCAAAGTGACATCCTCCATCTCCACAGTGATGACAAGACTTCAGCAAGTTACTGCGTCCGGTCAAGAAATAGGCTGACACATAAACTGTCCTTAAAATGTCGAATTCTCATGTTTTACACTTCAGCTTTGTATGGATTAAACGAGCAAGATATGCTTTTATGCTATGCTATGCTTTTATGATCCGCTTTATGCTAAGCTGACAAGTTGTTGGTTGAAGCTTCATACTGAACAGGCAGATATGAGACTAGTTTCGATCTTCTCGTCAAACTATAAGAAAGAAAGCAAATAAAAGTAGTGCATTATTGAGATTGGAAACTTTTTCCACTTTTCTAACCAAGTGTAAGCCTGGGAATTAATAATAATTAGGAGTATTTCTTAGGACATAAGCCACAGGAAAGTTGTTAAGTCATCAAAGGATGCAAAATGTTGCCAAGAAGCAGGGTATCCTCAGCTGGTCTTTTATGAGCCCGCTGCCAGTAAAAAGGATTTCAACCCAATTAAGCTATACCATTTTTTTCTCTTTCTTTGTATCTGCTCCATCATCCTACACATGCTGACACCTCTGCATGACATAAACCCGGAATAATTCTAACAGAGAAGGAGACAGACAGATAAAAAAAAAATAGCCAGTCAGTGCTCTCATCTATAAAAATATATGGCAAGTTGCCAAAGTAGAGAGAAAGCAGAAAGTAAGACAGACACAGAGTGATTCTAACCATCACCAGAGTGTTACAGTAAAACGTATGGACTGTAGAGAATCACGACTGTAAGACTAACAAGAAAAAGATTTCTTACGTGAGAAAAAGCATGTATTACGTGAAAGAGAAATGTGGGAGAAAATTTGCTACGACAAGCAGCAAGACAGAGAGTCCTACGGTCCAAGAGCTGGAAGGAGGAGGCAAGGTCGGAGTAACAGTGAAATCTCACAGTCCCGCACCCCTCCTGTCCTCTGCCCCCTTCCCAAATTTGCTGGACCTGATATGGGGATACATTAGGTTAGCACTGGAGGTCCCAGTGCGGCTATTACCTGACTAACTCAACACTGCAGCACTGCCAGCCACACATACACAGCCTCTGCACAGCACAGAGCAGCCTCTGTTAGCTGGAACCTTCCAACGCTGGACTAACTGTTCATGCCCTGGCTTGGACAAAGAGTGAGCGTGTGAGCGTGTGAGCATGTGTGCGTGTGTGCGTGTGCGCTAGATGTACTGGTGTTTGAATTAACTTAGTGCTTCATTAATCAGACGGCTGTTTGGCTGTTTGGTCAAAATGATTAACTGTTAATTTATTTCATTAGCTAAGGTGTGTCGAGACTGTAAAACAGGCCTCTCAATGGATATGGACCATTTTATTAGACTTAACAGGCATGTGGGAAATAAAGTGTAGAACCGGGACTATCCAAATCTGTCAAGAATATAAATCGCAGTGCTGCCCTTGCGTTGTGAAAAAGTTAAAAAAGAGCAGATGCAAAGACCAAGCTTAACATTTCACAGAAGCTCACCATGTTGTTGATATGTGTGAGGAGTTGTTGGAGGAAATCCCTCAGTCGTCTCAGGTGCAGGCAGGTGTCTTTCTGAGTGTCTGGGCTGTCAGCTTGGCCCCAAGCCACTGCTTTGTCCAGCCAGAACTGCATCTCCTGGACGTTCAACAGGGGCTCTGTCGATTCTTGGAGCTGGATCAGTGGCTGCAGCTGAGACATACTGCTTCTTGTCCAAGTGAATGGTTGAGATCTTAGGTGAGATAAAAAACAAGACGATAATCAAACCCAAGGATTACACACAAAAAACACATATATCCTCTTTACTTTGTGGCTTTTTGCCAATGCAAACATTTTTACATTGTGATCTTTATTTCAGATAATATTTCAATGTGTAATATCAGCATCCCCAGATGTTTTAAAGAGATTCAGGTTTTTGCAAAGCGTTTTGTAGCAGAGGTAGGCCAACTTGCCTCAAATAAAGACCAGTAGGAGCGCAATGGAGCAATATCGATCAGCTGGTCCAGATTTTGCTGTTATCATGCAAGTGCACAGGATGCACATGCATGGCCACGAGCATGTGGGCAATGCGATTCACACTCCCGGTACTTTCGCTCTAATCCACTGATCGACAATGCAATAACAGTATCAGCCATAACCACAAAATCTAACACTGAAAACAAAATTCTCTGAAGAAAAATCTCCTCCTGCTTCCTTTTAACTGGCTAATGTATAACTCGTTGAGAATTTTGCCTGAGAAAATGTAAACATAGGCTAATCTGGTCTGCTAACCGAAAATTGTTTTGTCCACTTTTGCAGGGAATCGAACCTGAAGACAGACATTAAAAATAAATACAAAGAAATAGACAAACTTCTGTACTGAAATTCTCTTTGTGCATCTGCCAAAATACACAGTTATATAAATACATCTGGATAAACCAACATCAGACAATACTATCAGTCTACAAAAGTAACCTTTGGGCTCTACTTTATATTGTGTATGTGTGGCCCTGATCATCCCCATTTTTTATTAGAGCATAAAGTGGATAACACAATAATAATAATTGGAAGTAATAACAAGTGGAAAATAAACTGAAGCACAGTGTGTTAATCTGGTTATGTTAAACCTTATTACCACAATATAATGATCAAAGTTTTAAGCTCCAGGTGATCCACTTTTTTCACACACTCAAGACGGCCTACTGAGAAATAAACAGTGCATTCTTCACCTTTAATGATGATGGAGAGAAAAATGTTGGGGGGGCAGATCACAAGGGTGTGTGTGAGGATGTGTTTCACATTTGTATATAGCTTGAGAATGGTGTGTGTGCGTGTGTGTGTGTGTGTGTGTGTGTGTGTGTGTCTATTTGTTGTTTTTTGCCATAATGACAGGTCTGTGTGAGACACCACGGGGTTGTGTTTTATGATCACCTCATTGCACACAATTTGTTTAATGTCTTGCCATCATCTCTGCTGGAAAGCCCCTATGGCTCGCTGATGTGAATATATAAATACTCATTTTCAGGGAGGGAAAAAAAAGCCCAACCAAATTAGGAACAAACGACTCTTGTTGACTTGTGTTGGGGGCTCAGTTTTCAGTAAAGCAGAGATGGAAAAGAACTGCATGCTGAATTCCTAAGTAGCTGAAAGTCTAATCCACAATCTCTGTCACATACAGACAGTTGCATGTGTACACGGGCATATATATACTGTACTTAAATAAAGTTGTTAAGCGCAAACGCATGTCACACAGGCAAAAAAAATATGTACATGAACATAAACACATTCGACAGCAGCTCTGGTGTTGGCTAACATTCTGGAGCAGGAACGAGATGTGACTGGTCAAATATTATCTTTGAAGATTTGTTAAACTAAGTTTGTGGACTTTGGGTAAGGGTGAGTTTGCCGTTCCAATTATGAGATTGTTGACATTATTTCTGTATAATCAAATCAGTTAAACATCACTTTCTACAAATTTACTTCTGTATGCTTCAGTATGTTATATTTAAGAACACCTGGATTACATGAAACTAATGTAACGGTTGTCTCAATAATAGTCATAAAAGCAACAGTTTTGTTCAGCTAATTTCAGGTAATGTAATTTAATATTTCTCCATCATTTTACTCCTACAAAGTAACATTTAATAGTCCATGCGTCAAAACACACCTATTAAACGAATGAGTGGAGAAACATTTCTAATACAGATGCATCCACACTGAATACCTATTATAGATTTTGGATCAACATGTACTCTTGACCACCATCACCAAAACACCAAATAGGGAATAACGAATGGAGCTTCATTCCTCCAGTAAAGTTCTGGAAACTTCTATGCCAAAGAGCTGCTCTGGCAGCTTGTGGCACCTTACTAACTAACCCCTTGTTCAGGATACAACTGATGATCATTATTAGTATCTATGACTCTGATTTTTGATAGATTGATTAACTGAATGATGGTTTAGTTTAAAGAATGTCACAAAATTATGCAAAAATGCTCCTTACTGAGGCAGCAACTGATTATTTTCATTACAAGTTAATTTGATCACAATATCCTAAAACTCAGATATTGTCCAACCAACCATTCAAAACCCAAAGATATTCAGTTTCTTACAGCATAGTACAAAGACCAATATCAAATCATCACAACTAAGGACACTGAACGAGATAATATTTGGCATTTTGCTTGATAAGGCACTTAAAAATAAGTGACTATAAATATTTATATATACAAAATATTTGTTGATTAGATGATAAATTAATCAACTAACTGCTTCAGATCAATCCGTTACCCTTACAGGGACGTTTTAAGGGAAAAGACAGATACACAGTCTAACTCAAGGAGAGCATCTGCAGCAACAGGAGCTTAAACCGACACTCCTCTCTGCTGAGTCTAGAAATCCTTCCTTTGCTGACCCTATCATCAACATCTACGCTGTGTATATGGAAACACACGAACATATAAACACAAAGACCCACGAGCTTTGCAACTATTAAAGTGATAAAAAGCAAATAGCTCCTTTTTACCTGACAGTTTCCAGACACACACTACCTTACCTTGCTTAGTAACACTTTCGGGTGCAACTACTATACTACACCACAGGATGCCAGTATTTACTCCACTCTACTGCAGTTAGACATGTTGAAAACTCGTTCAATTTAAAGACACAAAAGAACTACAAAATACCTCTGCTGTATGTCAGCCAGCGTCGTTACGCCTCCGTGAAAACACCCGTGTTTTATTCTTCTTTGCAAGGAGCTAGCTACCGTTATTTCGGTTGTTAGCTTGCTAGCTAGTTAACCACTCGATAGTCCTATAAACGTCAGCTAAAGCAGCTTCACATGTGGACTTACATGGAAACAAGACGTGCAGCTATAAAAGTGAAATCTTTACAGGGCAGAAGTAAGCTGTATCCATTCTTTCTATATGTCTTTAGAAGAGAAGACAAGCTTTTCGATACGCGATGTAAACAAACTGAACTTCCCTCCTTTCTCGGAGTTCCGTGTATGGAAGAAGACGATTGGCTGAGAAGCGCATTACCCACAACCGGCCTCCCTGCAGTGCCTGCTGGGAAATTGAGTAAGGTGGCTGTAGGGACAGAGAAAGAGGAAAGCTCCTCTGAAAGGCCATGAGCTGCCACACAAATAGAAGATATATTATGAATTAAAATAACACTTTTTTGAAGATCTGTTTTTAAACCTGTCATCCACTTGTTAGCAGTTCAAGGGTTTAAAGGAATTGGAAGTGCCTTGAACATGCTGTATGTCTAAGTGTGTGTGTAATGAATAATACTTTTTGAAAATGTACACCTTTCTCTCTGCATATGTGTGTCCTTATGTTCTCATCTGTGTGAGTGTGTGTGTATCACACACTTCAGGGGTGAGGGTCCAAAGGGTGAAGCAGAGTGCATACCATGGCCAGGAATTCAGGGGTCCGGAGCATGTCCCTCTGGAACCCAAAGCAAACTTTGAGGGGTTCCTGGCCTGCATGGCTCAAACTGACAAATCACCCAGAGGCTCCAGTCAGACCCCGAGCAGCCCAGCACGCTGCACCAGGAAACGCTTGTTTAAACATACGTAATGCCATGTGTGTGAGTTTGTGCATGTGCATGTGTGTGTGTGTGCTTGTGGGCATATGTGCCTGTGTGAGAAAGAGTGCAAGTGAAATGTGGGTTTTTGAAGTACACACACACACACACACACACACACACACACACACATGCAGACACACACAAACACACTCATTTTGCCTCTCAAATTTATCCCTCTTGTGCAGTCAAATGTGGCGTGGCTATTAATGCATGCCTATACCACTTGCATACCACTCAATATACATGTACAGGCCATGGTATGAACTGTACAGTATGTGTGCACAGCATGAATGTTACAGTGAGGCAGTGCAGTCTGGAAGATGGGGAAATGTGTTTAAAGTGGTCAAGTGGCTCCATATTCGACATCAGAATTTCTGTGGTAGGAAAGCTCAGGCCTGTAGCTGTGTGTGTATGAGTTGCTGGGAGGGCGTGTCTGTGTGTGTGTTTGTGTGTGTGTGTGTACAGGTGTGTGTACATACAGAATGTGTGTGTGTGTGTGTGTGTGTGTGTGTGTGTGTGTGTGTGTGTGTGTGTGTGTGTGTGTGTGAGTGTGTGCTGTTTCCCCTCTCATACTTTGGTGCTTGTCGTCAGCTTCCCAAATACAACATGGAAACTGTGTGTACGAATGTCAGTGAGGTGCAACATCTTTTTTTAAGTGAGTTTTGAGTTTGAGTTTTCCTTTAAAATATATTCCACCACATCTGCTTATGAACATATGTCTAAAGGTGATGTTTCACAATCAAAACATTTTTCTTATTTCAAAAGGATTTGAGTGCATGTAATTCTTAAAATAATCTTTATTTTTAAAAGTGCGTTCAGTATAAAAATATCTTTTCTATGAAAATATTTAAATGCCTGGCCTGAAGCTGACACACACATACACATAAACATACACTTAACCTTAATTATACACATTCAATGAAAAACTTTGAAACTGTTCCTGACGTTTTGATTAAGGAACTTTCACGCGACATATTTATGTTGGTGTCTCCATCAGTAAATGTCCAGTGAAGGCAGCAGTTAAAAATCAAAAGACGCTCGCCCAGGTTCACCATCAGCTCCACCCTGGCTGCCTGCCTGGGCCAACATGTAGGTCAACCAGGGCTAGGTCTCTCCACATGCAGGGTGCTCTGGGTGCGTGCGTGTGTGTGTGCTTAGTCTTGTAAAAACATCAGCATATGGGTTTGGAACAAGGTCCCTGGCAATACTCGAAAAAACGGGAGAGAAGGAAAGAAAAACCACGGCAAAAAACTTGAGAGAGTGTGGTTTGATGCCCAAAGTGGAAACCCACACACTGATGTTTTTGTGTGTGTATATGCACGTGTTTATGTATGTGTGTGTGTGTGTGTGTGTGTGTGTGTTTGTCCTTGTGGCTGTGCATGTGTGTTGCTATGCCTATGCTTGTATGGGCACACATATGGATGCTAGGAGAAATGTAGTGTAAACCACGTGTGTTTTTACTGTGCTGCTACTCTGTGATTATTACAGAGCCAAGAGACGGGTTGTCACGCAGTGGGGCAGCAACTCGTCCATATGTCTGTGTATGTGCACGTTCATGGGTGTTTGTGTGTGTGTGTGTGTGTGTGTGTGTGTGTGTGTGTGTGTATGTGTATGTGTGTGTGTGTGTGTGTTTGCATGTGTGTACGTATGCTTTCATGCTCAGAGTGGAGGCCTGATCACAGCCAGCATTTTGACATTGCCAACTGGGCAACTGTACCAGCCGAGATTAAAGATTAAAACACAAAGAGGACATTTACTGATCGGCACAAATGTACTTATTTAATGAGTATGACTGCAGAGATTTTATCCTTTAGACACAATGAATGGCAATGAGAGTGAGTTGACATCCTTTAATGTCAGTTAATAAGTCAATATGTGGTTTTGTGTTTTGTTTTGTTTTTTTGTGATCTTGAAATTCCAGGTGCTTCATCTCATTCCTGGTATCCATCTCATTTTGCCTTTCTGGATCATTTAGGGCTCCATAAAAAGCACAGAATGACACTTTCTGGCCAAACTGTGATGCTAGAAATTGTTGCCAGTTTATCATCTGAAAATTATAAATCTAACCCTTAAAAAAAACCCAACCATAAATATATTTTCTGTGGAAAAGGCAAAGCCTGTGATCGCTAATTTTTGAAGTACAGTTGTTTTTTGACCTTGTGGTTTGGCCAGAGAGAGATGAAGCCGGGTGGAGAGCTTGGGTATCAGTCTCTGGAGCTTATCCCAGGCTCACTGCGACCAGGAGCAGCACAGCTGCTGACAAATTTGTCAGTTCTGATCCAGACCAATCCTATTACCAGTTCTGGTCCAGACCAAAGCCATTACCAACCTGGCTCTGCTGCCATGGCCCAACATGACCTGACGCCTGTCTCAGTGCACCACACACCGATGCTGCTCTGTTTGATGGCCCGGGCTGCTGTGTGCGTGTGTGTGGTGTCTCCTACTGGATACCACAAGAGGAAAATATGAGCTCTGCGATAAGCAGCATTAAGCTCTGTTTGCATGAGCTTTGTCTTTTCTTTTCTTGCATCCAACTGGGTGTTTTCCCAAAGCAAATCAACTGTTCCACAAAACCTACTTTTTCCATTGCGTGCTTTTTACACGTACACACACAAGTATGACCATGTTCATGCACACACACTTCCACTTAAATTTAAGTTTAACTGTGTTGATATTTTGTCTCAGGGCAGCTCAGAGAAAAACGTCATAATGAAAACTTGATCATTTAAAATAGTGTATTACATTACCCTCAAAACAGCACAGCTCAGCCTGTAATTAAATGCATTTGGATGGAAATTACCAACAATAAAAATTGGAAACAGGCTTATCAAATTTAGAGTTTATCTGACTTCAGTACAAGTATTGTCTCTGTATGTTTTTACGTCATGCTCCTGTACACTTTGCCTGAAGAAAATAAGGGATTATTCTTTGTGTCTTCCTTATTCCGATGTTGTAAATTGAAGTGATGAAAAGGAGATGCTGTTTAACAGTCTTTTAAAGTCTGCAGCACCATTTCAAGCTTGGGAGGCTTGGAAGTTATTTCCCTTTACTAAGAAAGTGATCTGTGATTACTTTTTGATTTTTCAATAGTGGCGTTGTCATTGACGTGTAATGTTTTCTTTGCTGGGGTTTTGATGATGAGCTGCACATCTCTCACTTCTACATGAAAGCTACCAAACATTTCTCCATCAGAACCAGCGTCAACCTTTAATACATTTGCCCACTTGTCTGTCTGAGTCTACATGTCAGGTCTTTTTGTGGATGAAATAGCTGTCTCTCAGCCTGAGGACAGTCAGCGCAACGGAGGGGGGGAGGAAGGAGACATTCGAATTAAAGCAGAGGAATGTGCTGTTAAAAATCTTCAGATCCGTTTGGGCTTAACTCTGTTTGGCTGTTAGGAGAGTGGGAGAGAGAGAGAGCGAGAGAGGGAGATGGAGGAGGAGGATGACAGGACAGAGAAAGAGAGAGCACTAGTCAGAAGAGAAAGGAAGAGCTGTCAGAGGGGCAAGTGGATCTGTGTCTCACACAAAGTGTAAAGGAGCTGTTTTGGGTGTATGTGTGCATGTGTGTGTGGATTTAGGTCAGTGGTAAGGTTGAACAGCAGTTAAGGTTTGACACTTTCATGATAGAAATGTCAGAAAACAAGTCAATTTGAAAGACCTTCACCACTAACATCTGAGCTCTAGTGCATACAGTCGAGCTCTGATTCACTTTCTCGTCTCTTTAATATTTCTAATGGCTTTTCCATTAATTTACTTAATCTCTTTTGATTTCAGCATGAAGCAGAGCCATGGGCAGGGTTGTAGGAGTAAAAATCCAATTTTGCCTTTCTCACAGATGTCGTTTAACTGGCACTTTGAAAATGTCCAACTTTTTGATGGGTGTAAAATATTCGCAGTTAAAACAGCAATTCTAGTTCACTGAAAAATGTTGAAAGTAAAAGGTGCAGGTCAGGTGTGTCTTCACAAATTGAGGTTGTATTCATAAGGAAATGTTTTCTAATCACAATGTCCAGAGGTGAAAATGCTAACCAGTGGCTCTGCCCATTTCTTCTCTCTCTGGTGTACAGAGACTTGCTGGTTCCTCACAACAAGGTTTAGTTTGCAGCTTTCAACCTTTCCTGCGACTCCAACTTATCAAAAATGCACATGCTAGAATTCTTAGGATGAAAAGATTTGAAAACATAGCTGATTCTGCAGTTTTACCAATGGATTTGACCCAGGATGCAGGCTATCATTACAAAGATTAATATTCCTAAGATTCCTCGCCCATGCAGACAGGGAAAAACCATTAAGATTTGTAGAAAGAGACTGGAAACTGAGTAACTAGATGTCTTTTTTGTGAAGTGTTCTGACTCGTCTTTGGTTTGCGTTACGTGTAAATCACAACCCCTTCCCCGGGGTACCAATCCCATTCATCCAAAATGACACACACACGCACAAAAACATATGAAAGTAGAGAATAAAAATGCAACACAGAGGAGCCGTAAAAGGAAATCACAACCTATCCAGGCTCAACTGCCTTATAATGTCTGATGTGAGCAGTCACAGAAGATGTGTGTAAAATCCTGCCTAGAGGAGCAGCTATTACCTTACATAACCCTCCCTTTTTTTTTTTTTTTAACATCTTTCACATTGAGTGAAAGCAAATCACTTCTACGTCTGGTGAGGTAGAACACATGGCACCAAACAACTTTACAAAAATACAAACACATATTTACTGTATACTTCTTTCTTTTTAATGCACAAACACATGTAGTCACAGGGACACACGTTTTATGGCAAT
The DNA here is from genome assembly GCF_051107435.1 of Chaetodon auriga. Classification (NCBI taxonomy): domain Eukaryota; kingdom Metazoa; phylum Chordata; class Actinopteri; order Chaetodontiformes; family Chaetodontidae; genus Chaetodon; species Chaetodon auriga. Next base: position 17,835,626 of record NC_135078.1, on the reverse strand, counting down.
TCCAGGCATTTTTAAAGCATGCTTCTTTATTGCTTTGAGAGGAAGCTGGGGATTGGCTGAGAAAGGGAAAGAGTTTCTGTGACCAATGTGAAACAGTACAGCATGCATAAGCCTGTACACACCAGCACGCAAACACACGCAGACCCACACCACACATTCATGTGTACTGCTGTGAACTGTACTTTCATAATTCTGAATACAATTACAAAAGCATTCATATGTTTTTACAAGTTATCTGTTTAATTAAAATTAGTTAATTATGCTATGCTTTGTAGTTGTGTGTGTGTGTGTGTGTGTGTGTGTGTGTGTGTGTGTGTGTGTTCTGGTACACCCTTGGATTAGAGATGGTTACATATAACATAACTGTCTTCTACAGTGACTCTTTGGAGGCAGCTTAAAGAACATGTCAACCTTAAAAAATGTAAAAATAAATGAATAATCATAAGAAAAATAATATTCTTGAAAATCATTTTTTTAATTGCAGGCAAAAAATTGTGTGGTCTCTTTGTTAAATGAATTATTACTCTCAGCCTACTAATCTCAAAATCGTACGAGCGAATAAGGGGACACAGTTTGTAGTATTTCAAATGTGAGAATGACTTCTGGATAAATTGGGTCCCTGAGGACTCCACTTGACCTGAAAATGGCCGTAAGTCGGCCCCCAGCACAACTTTGTCCCTGTCACTCATTCATCGTCCAAGTTCAACAACCCGATAGCGGAGCTGTGTGTCCGTTTCTACCGTGACATACTGTGTCACATACATTTACGTGTGTTCATGCAATCACATGCAACGCACAGAAACACGCACACACACATACACACCTGCTTTCTATTAGTCCAGTAGATTGCAGGGAAATTGAGGGGGAGTGTTAAACACACACACATCCATCTATCTGCCCCTCTGTCCACGATAATTACACACTTCCTGCTCTAAAATCCTTCTCCGACAGCTTCCACTCCAATCATGTCTCTGTTTAGGTTTGAGTTTGTGTGTGTGTGTGTGTGTGTGTGTGTGTGTGTGTGTGTGTGTGTGTAAGAGTGTTGCTTTGCAGACCCACAAGTTTGCATCAGTGGCGAAACGGATACACCACATAATCTGAGTAAATATATGACATGCATTGAGATATGAAAGAAAATAACTCTCAGGACTCCGACTTACTGAACTGTTTCAGATGTTTGTCTGCATGTGTGTGTCAGTGTTGTACTCGAGGACCTAGTCTGAGGCCAAATCTGTCAAGAATCAAGAAATATCAATTTTAAGTGAGTTTTTATTACTTTACTGCAATCATTTCACTGTTTTCAGCCCTACCCTTTTACAAAGTACATGAAGTCTTGGGTGGAAGACGTCCAATCAAGTGACTTGATGGGGACTGTGCAGTGTTATTAATGATAAATGTGTGTGTCTGTAGAGCATCCATCCAGTTTTCCTCTCATTGACACATTTGCACAGACACTGACTGATGATGGCAGCAATCTATTGTGCAAATCACTGACTTCACTATCGGGAACAATTTGGAGTTCAGTGTCTTAAGGACACTTTGAAATGTGGACTGAAGGCGGTGGGAATCAAGCCTGCGATCAGTCCATTTCCACATTCTCTGACTGGTTTGTCTGTCTCTTCTTTTATGTCTTTTTTAGTCTTTTTGTGTAAGTGAACCCTGCAAGACTTAGGTTCCCATGTTCCCAAGTTGATATAGCAACAAAGTGCTGAATCTTTGATCCTCATTAACATCTGAAAAAGTGACTTAAGAACTCCAGTCAGTCAGTGGAGGTCAGTGTCAGTGAATATCACTGACATCAGTTTCATCATCCTCTCTGCATCTGTGAATGAACTGGTCTCTAGTGCATCCACATCAGGCATGAATGTGTGCGCTCATATCTGTATGTATATTTTCTGTGCATGTGTCTGTGCGTTGATTCGGACTGAGCCTCCCTCTGGGGTCCTCAGAGCTCTCCTCCAGCCCTGTTTCTCATTAGACATCTGTCATGGTGCCAGAATCAATAAGCACAGATGGAGGAAAAAAAAAAAAATCTCTCCTCTTCTGCTCTCCGCTTTGTGAATGGGCAGATCATTAGCAAATTCCAAAGTGTTTACCATCATCACCAAGGAAAGACCCTCCTCAACTTTACTGTACTTTAAGTAATTTGTACCACTTTCATTCCCTTTATGACCTACAGTTTTAAACCCTCCTTCTCAGTACAAAGTGAGACATTGAAATCATATGCTCCAGTTTTGTTTGGCTTTGCAGAATCGTGTATTCGCTCAACACTCCCAGACACAGATGAAAATATTTAGCTGTGGGTTTCTTTCTGTCTCTCTTTCCCTCTTCTGCCCCCCCTCGTGTCATAAGATGACGCATCTGTTTCCATACATTGTTGCATGTTTTCTGGCAAAGACAAACAGCATAGTTTCAACAAAGAGGTGGGTGGTGTGTGTTCATCTTGTGTGTGCATGTGTGTGTGTGTGTGTGTGTGTGCATGCATGCCACCAGACCTACATTAAACAAAAGGAAGAAAGGATGACAGCATCCAACCTCAGTTTGTCATCTTCAGTGTAAACGGCCGTACATCATGCTAACATCTTACATGTGCTCGGCCCAATCACAGCAGTCACATGGAGCCATGTCAGCACAGGAGAAAGAAAAACAAAAGATGGAAAGAGGGAGCCGGGAGTGAGATGCATAGAGACAAAGGCAAACAGAGAGCAAAGAAGAAGACAGAAAGAGAGAAGTCTGATGGAAGCAGAATATAAGTGTGGAAAGAAAGAAGCCAAGGGCAGGATAAATGCTTCCAGTATTAGCGGAAGAGGAGAGATTATGACATGGCTTGGCACTGCTCCGTCGCACTCGTCTGTAACGCAAAGAAAGAGTGGGTGGGTTTTCCACCTCCACAGAATAAATGATGCGAGGGGAAATGGGAGTAAACAACATCAGTCATTATAATTACTCTCATACGGCTACTCCCATCCACCATCAACCATCCTCCAACCCCCCTTCACTCTCTTCCTCCCTATTTTCCATCTGTCTTTACTCCCAATGTTTTTTTTTTTTTTTGCCCTTTCTCTATGACTTGATTACACCTTTTACTTTATTCTCTCTCATTCACTTTCTCTTTCTATCCATCCCGAGTGAAGTACATTTCCCCCTTTCTGACTATATCGAAATTAAGTGACTTGTTTCATGCTTTAGATTTCGAGCTTGAGTAGGGTGGTCTGAATCTGTGCCACGTGGAAGAAATATGAAGCTGTGAAAGTTGGAGAAAAATACTACAAATGACTGTACATCAGCATTTCGTTTAGAGTGTTGTCTGAATGCAGCAACAACAGCCAACATTAATAATAATCTTGGCAAATTTCTTGAGCTTTTTACTGCAGGCTAGATACAATCTTTGGCTCTATTGGTGGACCTCTCTTTCAGCAGAAGCCTTTGAACGCAGCTGAATGCATAGTGAATCATGTCAGCTGTTTCTAAGAATTGGATGTGGTTCCCTCACTGTCTTGGACCTCCAGGCTGCTCTGTCTACCTCGCTCTTCTTCTCTCCCTCTTTCTCTCGGAGGATTCCTGGAGAGCTGTAGCAGTGTGTAAGAAAATGTGTTCAACAAAAGCTTTTGTAGAGAGCAGTCACTCGTGCAAGCGATCAAACATTGTTCTGATCCAAAATGTTTTATGTCCAAGTGTGCACATAACTGGTACGCAGGTGCGTAGAAACAACTGAGCCTGAACAGAAGACAAGACTATTCCCTGACAAGTGGCCCCAAGATGTGACATGGCTTGAAGCCAATGATGAGTTTATTAAAATGTGGTGCAAGATTTGTTGTTTGCACCCACATCTAGCAGACAAATGAAGTGTGTTTTATACAATCTCAAAGGATTTCAATCATCCATTGTGTGGTAAACATGAAAAGAGTAAGGAGCATGCAAATGTGGCACAACTATTACAAGGGACTGTCATTAGTTTTACAGATTATTTACCATTATTTATCATTACCATTATTATTATTTACCACTTCCGACTCAAAGTTGTCCAGGCACTCAAAATCACAACTATGAACCTCATGGTGGTACTAGAGGAAAAGTTGGAGGACAGCTACAGTAGAATACATCATCTGGGGACCATGATTATCTGTACCAATGCTTGTGCCAATCCATTTGGTGATATTGCACAGGAAAAAAAAAATCAAAATTGGCCTGCTGGTGGCACTAAAGTATCACCAAAGTCATTGGGGTTCATCCTGTGGGGACACTGCATGTCTGCACAAAATTTCATGACAGTCCCTGTAATACCTGTTAATTCAGTCTGAATCACTGTGGCAGACAAACCAAGTGACTGACAGACTGACATTGCCATACCCAGAGCCAAGCTGTGGATGAAAATGTTGAGGATTCATGAAGTGCAACTTCAGTATTGTCATATCAATAGTTAAAGTGTAATGAATAAATATACACAAATGCACTCTTGCTGCACATCAAACGTAACTTCCAGTTATACATTTGTTAATAACTTTCTCTGTCGAATCTGATCTCTATCTTCTCTGATCATTAGACATCTGATTTCAGAAAGCTGACTGCCAAATTTAATCCCTCTCAGACATACACACGAAGAGGCAGATGCAACACTTGTATCATCACTGCTTTTTCCAATATGTCAAATGCTGAGAATATTTCTCACATGTCATTCTCATAATATTTTCTTGTTATTCACCACTGCAGCCTGCAGAACAGCACTTTAACGCTGAGCTTATGTAAGTCTCGCCACTGGGGACTTGGACCTCACATTCTTCTGGATCTGTCTTGTAGGAAGAACGCACTCCCTCTGTGGGAGATAAAGCAGTTAGCCAAGTCAAACTGGTCCCTGGGTGGGACTGAACACCAGCACCAACACCCACCCAAAACCACCCACCTTGACAGTGCTGACAGAATAGAACAGAACAGAATAGATTAGAAGAGAAATATGCTTTGTTATGACATTAGAGCCTCTGTAGAGACGTGCCACATGGCATCATAGTTGTTATTTTTCTGCCTCAGAGGAATTGTAATACTTTTCTTGAAGGAATAGTTTTGGGGGGAAATAAGCTTATTCCATTGTCAAGAGGTAAATGAAAAAAGCTATGAATATTAGATGCAAACTGGAAGCAGAAACAGCAAACTGTATAAAGTTAAATAAAGTCTACCTACTACCACGTATTAACTCTACTAATGAAGTCATTTTATCTTGTTTGTTTTGTTTTATTGGCATGTCGTAGCTTGATTTCCCCTTGAGTCCAGTCTTTATGCTAAACTAAGCCATTTGTATTCTTGCAGTTAATCTATATATAAATGACAAGTTGTAATTTTAGGTAGAATTAAAGTGAAAATTAGAGGTGCCTGAAGGCACATTTTATCCTTTGACAGAGCCAGGCTAACTATTTTCCCCTGCTTACAGTCTTAACGCTAAGCTAAGCTAAGCTAACAATCTCCTGGCTCTAGTTTAGCAAACAAGTACAAGAATAGTGTTGATCTTCTCAGCTAAATCTCAGCAAGAAAGCTCATAAATGTATTTCCCAAAATGTCTCTTAAGCAAACCTACACTTCTGGAACCAATTTTGATGCAATAATGATGCAAGAACTTGTCATGTTAATGTTTAGCCCTCAAATGTCAAGTCACTTTAGGGACGATCAGGCTAATATTTACAGTCTGAGATGTACAATTCTTATTCACTCTGCATTAATTTGCTGGTATTTGGAAACCTCCAGCGACTTTGACATCAGTCTGGCAAACAGTGCTTGTTCGTACGCACATTGTTGGACACACACAGACACACACAGAAGCAAACGCAAATTCAAAGCTGAATGGTTTTCAAGGTGTCTGTGAAGCCTCAAAGGTAAAACCCCCATTTGTCTGGATCTGGAATTGGATCAACACACCATGTGATGCTTCCTGCTGATTTATTCTTAAACTCCATTTTTATAAAGGAGTGTAAATCTGGTCCTGGACCTGGCAGGAATGCATGTGTGTGTTTTGTGTGTCCCATGCAGTCATGTCAACAGAGCAATCATTCATGTAGAGGAGAGCGTGCACTCAGAGGGTTTAGCTCTACCGGCAGGTGACGATGGACAAGCCTTTCAGGGAACAAGTGAGGGATGGAAAGAGGGAGAGGGAGGGACAGATGGATGGAAAAGAAGGACTGGAACAGAGGAATCATTAATACCCTTATACATAATTCCCATCACACACGTAGGTTTAAAATAAGAAAGCAAGGAAAATAGGAAAAGAAATGAATGAAGGAAGCAAGAATGAAAAAAGCTTTGTTGCGTATAGTATATATCCGCTCCATTGTCACCCAGTCTGGGCAGAGAGCCATGGTGGAACAGTCCATTAGTCCAGGAGAGAAGGAACTTCTTAATTGCCTCCTCTCTCTTCCTCTTTTGTCCTCTCTCCATCTTTCTCTCCCTCCAACCCCCTTTCTGTTCAAGGACAGGTACAGGAAACACTCATTCATTAACAACCTGGAGCTCGTTAGCTTCAGTGAAGCACTCTTCACAATATGTGTAGCTCCACCTCTGAAGGCAACTCTGAGTGTGCGTGTGTGGGTGTATATACGTGTTTGTGAGAAGGTAAGAGGTGAGGGGGGCTAAAGGGTAAGGCAGGGCCAGAGGAGGGGGTGTGTTGGTTTGGTGACCCGGGGTCCTCCAGCAAATGAGGGGAGTGCTGGTGAAAGAGACCATAAGAACATAAGAACTCAATGAACCATATCACCCCAAGACAACCATGGGGTGGCCACACATATTCAACTTTCAGCAGTGTTTCAAACACACCAGTTTGACTCACTGGAAGAAGGCTGTTCGTATAAAACCCCCATCACTGTGTGAAACAACAACCACATCCACTGAGCTAACAACCTACATGCTGAAAATGTCAAGTTTTTACATAGAGTTCGATCATGCAATAAGGTGGGCTGGGCCTGCTTGGTTATCTTGCTGGGATTTAGCCAAGGTAACGCCAGGATTCGCCTACCCACGTGCAAATGTCGCACCAAAACAAGCCCTCTGACACTATCCTGCAAAGGCACCATCACTGCTTCTTGGGCTTAGCACCACCCAAGACAATTGCGATTGGTTTCAAGAGACAAAAACAAGCCAGAGTGTTCTTTTCCCTTATGTAAGAATGATTAGGGGTTCAGACAGACCTTTCTCCAGCACTGGCACAAATGGTCTAAAACAAAGTGTGGAGATAAATCTGGCTATACAAGACTACAAGCACTGTTATTTGCTGTTTCCGCCCTAAGTTTGCTTTTGAGTGCCACATTACAATCTGCATGAGCAACACCTGCGCCAGTCTCTTGCTTTGCTCTGCGTTTTCATCGAGCAACAGAATAAAAATGTCAAGTCCAGTTAGAGAAGTTCAAAACATGACACACAACACTCTGCCACCCAGCTTTCCAAACACACCCTGTCATTTGTAGGATGTTAGCCGTACTCTCTGCACTGGCTGGACAGCACACATCAGAGTAGTGTGCCTTTATTGGCTTTAAAAGATAATGACATGGCTACTGCCTGCCTCTAACCACTGATCCAGGGTCAGCGAGTTCTTCCTTGAGGTTCAGGTTGAGATTGTGGCTTAGGAAACTGACCCTCTATTTGTGGTTAGAAACAACAGAAATATATTTGGACCACATAATGTTCATCTACGTTACAGAATATGTTGCAAGACGTAAGGTTTAATTGCATTTTGATCAAGGTGCTTTTGTTGCACGTTTCCTGCATGGAGGCAGCATAAACTTTCTCTTGCAATTCTTGAGTATGAGAATAAATAGCTGCCACCCATGCAGTTGACAAGGCCCTCTCCCTCTCTCACCATCAGTGCAGCAAGCTCAAGGCCACATGCCCTTTTTCATTACTCCGAACAGGCCAGCTGTATTGTAACTACAACCAATTTCCTTGCAGTCTATAAAGCTGTCAATCAAAATCATACGGAACAGGGAGTGGAGGTGGGGGGTGCAGGGGCGGAGCTGGGTGGGCTGTTGGGGAGGGCTGCAGGTTTCCAGACCAGATGTCAGAGTTTTACACTGCAGGACACGATGGAGGGAGGGAAAGGATGGGGGAGGAGAGAGGTCATGTTTACCTGTAGCAACGCTTAATGGGGAATACTATTTTGACTTTGGCATGGAGGTGATGTTTGTAGTGCCGGGCTGTCACTAAGACAGCATGAAAGGCTGATTCTTTAGAGTTACAGGAGGTGTGTATATGTGCAATTTCAATCAGAAGTGAAAGGACTGCTACTGAGAGGAAACTAAAAAAAAAAAAAAATCAACTCAGTCAGACCAAAGCATTTTTTTTAAGTTTCCATTTATTAAAGTTATGAACAAAGAGACAAATAAGTTATAATATTTTTATTTGTTAGAATTCTATCAGTGTTTGAACATTAATATTTAGAGAGCTAGTACAATTTTCTACTTTCATGGCTAGCCTTTGACAAACCCATAGAAACAGCTGTCTCTCTCCAAGGATCGGAACATAATACTGAAGGGGAGGTGTCGATGTTGTCTCACAAGACAGTTAGCAGTGAAAGTGTGCACCTTAAGTTTTTTCTGTTATGGTATATCATTACATATAAACTCTTTAAAAATATACTTCTGTCAAATACCTTGACAACTACTATGTACACTACAAAAATAAATTTTCATATAAATAAATTATATGGCATACATTTATCTTTGTAACTGAAAACAGCATACATCCATGCCAACCGAGACCAAAATGGCAGTCTGGAAGAACCACTGATTTTTTTTTTCCTTTTAAAATCCTCTAAGAGCTATGATGAGACCTGTAGTGTAAAATGTTATATACTCTTTTTTCCTATTTAACATTAGTAAGCACTTTATACAGATCAAACTCCATTAATGTAAAAACATTAAACTGTAATAGTGTTTTTTTTTTCAATAGACATAAAAATCCCTGCATTTGTTATCCACTGGCATCACGACAATAAGGAAAGAAAATAACAACATATTTTATATTACAAAAATATAAATATCGCAATTGAACGTTGAGAACAAAAAACAAACAAACAACATTTAAAAATGAATAAAATAGTTGCCAGCTATGATTCTCTCCGCTACTGCCAATGTGACATCGGGAGAAAACAAAAACAAACAGAACGACCTATTTCATGCAAGCAGCTGATAGAACGTGGTGGACAGAAGGAGGAAAACTGCAAAGACTTCTGGGAAGAGCTACACGTGTTCAACAGGAAGTGAGAGTGTAAAAGTGGAGGCAAACTGAGGCGTGGAGGGGGTGAGTGACGGGGTCAAAGGGGCCTGGGTCTGGAACTAAGGGGGGGTTATGGGTACGCATGCTGACATACACGCACATGCAGACATAAACTGGCCATTGCTGGTAGAAAGGGGGACTGGCAGTGTAAACTCTGACCCCTGAAGCTCTGGGCTGTTCCATTTGGCATTCGGGGTGGGGGTGGGGGGGCACACTTGCAATTAGTGTCATAGCTTTATGTTATGGATTTCTATTAGCTGAGGTCAGTGGGGACGGCTGAGGCCAAACTGGGGCCAGTTGTCTTTACTGTCACTAAAAGAGAGCTGAGACAGAGTAAGAGGATGGACGACCACACACACATAAATGTTTACACACATAAATACATTGAGACACACAGAGAGCACATTGTCAGGCCATATAGGGCTTAGCCCTGAGCAGGCTGTGTGGGATAGCTTATTGGTTGGACAGAAATAAAGAGCTACTTGAGGCGAGATATTCCTGTGAATGAAGTTAAAATGCAGTCAAGTGCCACGTTTAATCGGGTCGTACAGTATACAGTCTGAGCTTTAGCTTATCCTCTACACACAGACACTTAGGGCACAGAGTTAGCAACCCCATGTTGACCCTGTTCCAGAATCAGTAATGTGAATGTCCCTGTAATGGCAGAGTGAGTTTCTGAGGTGGGTTTACTGTCAGTATACAAGACAGAACCTGTTTTGAGCCTGCTAGGGTTAAACAATACATAACCTCTTACAGTAAAATACGACCAGAGAGCAGCCTAACAGACAGTGATACAAAGCTGAGAGCAGAAACAGGTTCCAATGCAGAGGCAATAACTAAAAGAACAAACCAAAAAAAAAATTTCTTCATATCTGCTCGTCTTAAATAGCACGCATAGCGTGTCAAGTTAAACAGTAATTGTTTCATAACTACCACAGGTTTGTGATAAAAAATTAATAGTTTAACATGCGTACCTTTATACAATAATAAACACACACACATAAACGCACACACACACATATATACCATAGCCCTGTTTGATAATTCTAACAGTTTCCCTCATGTCTTAAATGAGTGTAAATGTTAGTCCTTTCTGAGGATGTATCTGATGTATAAGCCAGAAAATAACGGGGCTGTTTCACATCATACAGCCCTACACACAACTATTACACACACATGCACGCACATATATGTAGACAGATCACTTCTTTTGTTTAAAGAGACATTTGCATAGAGTTATAAATGTATATTATCTTAAAAAATATTTTGAGCAGCAACAGTGAATGCTGACAGGTAATTTTGTCTAGATGAAGCTTCCTAATGGCACAGATCCACAGATGAGTCAACAGTAATCAGAGATCTATCTCTCTCTCTCGTACACGCACCAGCATTCACTCACACTCGCGCGCGCACACACACACACACACACGCAGACATACACCATATAGAATGGCAGCCCCAGTCTGTTAACATGAGGAGTTGTACAGCTCCTAAAATTATAGCTACTTTTTGTTCATATTTACATATGTATACATCTTTTAAATATAGATAGAATTATCTAAGACAATAGTCCACTGGGTTACAGTAAGAATGAGCACCATGACGGCAACACTGGCGTGTTTTTCGCTGCTAAGGGCCGGGGTTGAGCCTGGCTGGGCTACGCTGGGCTGGGCTGCACCAGGCCGGGTCAGCTGCTTAGTAATACAGAGGAGTCCATCTTTGGCCGTTGTACTTCCATTCTCCACAACTGGAAATAAAAAGAGATTGTTCTGTCAGCACTTGTTGACGAAACAGACTTTCCTAAAAGGTCAATTTTAATACATATGGATCTACTGACGTGGTTAAAAGCTCACCTCAGCTTGCCCGTCTGCCACTGTTGCTTTCAGCTGCCTCAAACTCCAAATCTTGAAGCTCCATGGCCTCAACCTTGACTCCTCTGGTCCCTGCATGGGTGTCCAGTGGCACATGTGGGTCCTGGAAGGCAGGCTCCGGCTCCTCCGGCCCTGATGGGCAGTAACTGTCCGTTGCAGTGTAACCTGGATAAGAGGAAGTGGGAGGGCTCTGGTTGGACAAAGGGGCCGGGTGGACGGCGACAGTCACGGAGGCTGACGCTGTTACTGTAGTGATGGGTTGGCAATACGGGGTAGGGTTGGGGTGGTGGTGCGGGAGGTGGTGATTAGGCTGGGTGTTGTGGGAAGAGCGGGCTCTGTGGCCTGCTGAGTGTTCTCTATGGCCGTGTGAGCCGCAGTGGCCCCCAGCCTCAGTAGCAGTTTCAAAAGCGTCCATGCGCGGGCGGGCTGGGGGCGGGACCTGCCAGTGCAGCTGGGTCTTGGGGTCCCTGCTGTTACGCTGAGTAGCCCTGGGCTGGGGCCCAGAATCACAACCCTGAGAGGACACAGACTGTAGAGCAAGACAATAAGATTATTTATTTCTATAAATGAGAAATTAGAACATCTGGAATTAGAGAATCATACATGCAACACAACGGGGGATATTTTCTTACCGAAGACATAGTATAGGTCGGAGGGTCAGGTTGTCTGGCTGAGCGCCTATGCCCTGATCCTGCTCTCCTTTCCTCCACTGTCCTGGCTGCTCTGCCCCTGCTGGTCTGGAGGTGGTACTGCTGCTCCTCAGCTCGAGTTTGTCCTCTGTGTGAGGGCAGGTTGTAGTTCTGCAGCTCCTGGCTGATACCGGACACTGTGGTGTTTGAGCTGTACTCCGAGTCGGATGAGTCTGAAGCTGCACCAGAGATGGTGGTGGCCGCGGCCGTGTGGTGAGGATGGACTGAGAAGTGGACCACGTTAGGAGGGGCTTCCGGGGACGGGGTGGGTAACCGGCTGCGACCATCGACTGGAGACACCTGAGAAGTGAAATGCAAGAAGGTGAGGAGGCAGCAGTGAGTGGCTATTCCACTGCTAGGAGGAATAATAAACAGAAGAGCCTTTGTATGACAAGCTAAAGAAAAATAAATTATCCATTTTTCTAGTCAACTTAGAGTATCTTTTCATGCAGATGTATTTTTTGGAATCTTACCTCTGGATAGGGCCCAAAGTATGACAGTAATACTGGAAGAAGGACCAATCCATTGAGTACTCCAAGAACCGTTAGGATGGCCAACACTGCAAAGAAATACCTGCAACACACCACAAGCACAGAGAAAAGTAGTTGAACATAAGGAATAAAGTTTAATCTCAGGAATACTTTAACTCAATGCAACATGTAACACACTGCATGCAAAACATACATTTTGCCTCTCTCTTCCTCTGTGATACAACATAAAGACATTTAGTGATTAAAAAAAAATCCAGATATTGCAAACAGAAAGGAAACATTTCATGACTGGATCAAAAAAAAAAAAAAACTAAGTTGCTCAGACCAACACAGACAAGAAGAGAAACAGAGCAGGCGAAAAAACAAAGAAAATACCTGCGTAAACCACAGAGGTTTAGACGTGGGGAGACATGTGCAAGATCAACCATTATACATGCCCGAAATAATACTCCCACAAAGACTATCGGCCACTCCCCAAACACACACACGTACTGTATATAAACCCCCCACAGACAGGCAGGCATGCACTGTGGTTTTGAGGAGCAAAACAGAAAGGTACCTTGTGTGTTTCTAAGTCCTGCCAAAGAGGGTTAGTCTTAAAGAAGCCGCAGAGAGGAAAGAAAGGGGAAGCATAATTAGCCAGAGCTGGTTAATTCAAAGGCACGGGAGGAAAGAAGAAGAAAAAAAAAAAAAAAAGAGGTGGGAGGGGGGTTATTGGGGGCGAGGGTACTCTCTCTTGGGTGTGTGGTGTATAAGCAAACATGGAGAAAACAAAGCAGTGAGGAATGTGAATGGAGGGGGAAGGGGTAAGGGGGGGGGGGGGCACAAGAGGACAGGGGCCTCTCTCCTCTCCGGCTCTAAAAAAGAGAGAGGGAGAGGCAAACAAATGAAGTGAAGGGTATAGAATTTAAACAATTTAGTCTAGGAAGAAGAGAAGGGGACCCTCCGAGCGCCACCCCTCCCCGCTCTCTCTCTCTCCCTCTTTTATTTCTTTCTCTCTCTTCTCTGCCTCACTTCTCTCTCCCTTCTTTCCAGTTAAGCCCCTGTGAAATTCCCGGCCACTCCACAATCCTCTCCGTCTAATTAAATCTCCAATGTATCAGGTAAGACCCCCCAATCTCCACTCTAAATCCCCGTCTCTCTCTCTCTCTCTCTCTCTCTCTCTCTCTCTCTCTCTCTCTCTCTCGCCAATTCAGCTCCCTTCATTAGGAAAGGCTTTCCTCCTCACTTGGTTCTCTAGTGGAAGCTCTCAGGTTATCAAGGACACATTGATGAACCACAAACCCCTTCTCCTGACTCTTGACTTTGCTGTTTGTGTGTGTGTGTGCGAACGCGTGTTTTCAAGTGTGGGCTAACTGAGGTGTAGATGCGCTGGTATGTTATGCAGCTGGGCCTCAAACTAAACACACATTCATAAGTAATCTGTGTGTGCGTTTCTATCAATACGCGTGTGTGCAAGGAGGCAGGCATTGTGCAGAAGAGCCACAAGTGAGGAGAGCTGGTTCTCATCTTGGCAGCATGGGTGGCCTCACCTTTGCAAAACTGGTACACTGTGTCTGACTGTGGAACAGGATGGAAACTTACTAAATATGCAAAATGCCCCCATGACAATTTGGGAGTTCTGGTATGGACACACAGTTCTGCTGCTCCAAATTAAACTAGGTCATGCCAGTTATATTCCAAGATACAATAAATCCAGTTTACAGGAAAAAAGACCCTAAATGCATCATTAAATAAACATGATAAGATCTAGTCTGTAGACTTTTATATGAGCCTTGATATATTGCATGTTGCCTCCCATTCTCACATGCAGTTTCATACCACAGGCCTCATGTCTCTCATTTTCTCGCTTCAGTTTACTCTCAGGGGTGAACAGAGAAGCCGAGGCAGAGTGAAAAAAAATCAGAGGAGAGAGAGATGAAGCGTGCAGATAGATGAAGTAACTGCAACCAGCTAGATTGATTTTTACTTTCCAGGATACTTGGAAAAAAGCATTCTCTTAATCAGGTTTGTGAATGTACAAGAATCTATGTCTTGTTGTTCTCCACCAAAATTAATTCACAAAGGTCAGTGGACATTATAGCAATGCATACAGCAATTGCAGTTTCTAAGAATGCTAAACTTTGCCAAATTGCCAAGGTACCTGTGCTGTGCACCTTTTTTTTTTTACCATTACATGCGCTGACCCCTTCAAGCAACTACAGAACAGTGACAGAAAGTCCCCGATCAGCGCTGAGCACCTGTCAGCTAGCTTGGATTACTACTACACAGTATTTAAAGCATACCCACCCATCCTTCACTTACTTGTATTTGGTTATCAGGACTGTTTCTATATGTGGAACTGAAATAACTGTGTTGTTACTACCTACAGTTAGCATCTCCATACACACCAGGAGGGGTAAACGCCACGTCACCTTTGCACCCACATATATGCACACACATGCACGCGTGCGACCAACATACCAGGCCGAGTGCCCCGCCGGGCTGTTTAGAGTGAAAACATTCACAGGGCTGAAGGGGGAAAGTCAGGGAAACATTTCTTTCGGCGCAAGCAGAAAAATACGAGCCGGGCCTGTTGTTATTGCACCGTCTTGGGCCGCAGCTTTGTTTGCTCAGACAACAGCAGAACCTTTAAATGGAGGCCCGGGACTGAGCCAGAAACCAGAGCCACACCACTGGAGGTGAGGAGAGAAGGTCTATAGGCCTCCCTGTGTTTGTGTGTGTATGTGCGTCTGTTTGTATGTGTCTCTCTGAGTGTGTATCTGTGTGTGCTGGCACTGGCAGGCACCCCATCATTGACCCCCATGATTACAAGGTCGGGGGGCAGGTTGGTGTGTGTGCGATTGTGTGGGTGTGCATGCATGAGCGCAGGCCTGTGCACATGACAGAGTTTGTGTGCTTGCAGATCACATGGACTTGAGTGCTCCCTTTTCTGAAAGGAGGGGGTCAACCAAATTATACAGCTACCTCAGCTACTTTAAGTTATTCACTGAGCTCACTGGAAACTCCACATAATACTTGAGAATGCACAGAAACATTCATTTTCCTCCCCTCGTACGGCGGCTGGTCGATACCTTTCTGTCAGATGCTTACAAGAGTGCACACACACAAAAGGAGCCACCGACACTGAGCCCCCACAGTGTGTCTGCTTTAATTTCCACTTCTCCTGTCTTTCCACAACTGCCCTCTAGCCCCCCACCCCGTGACTCCTTCCCATGCTTATAAATGTCTAGCGAGGGCAATTAAACTAGCTGAGGGAGATTACAAAAGCCAGAAGACTTTCCTGCCCCCCCTTCACTCTCTTTCACTTTGTTTCTCTCTGCCTCTCCATCTATTCCCTCGTATAGCCCTCCTCCTCCTCCTCCTTGTTCTCCTGACCTTCAACTCTCCATCCTTCCCCTGGTTTCCCCTAAAATGTCAAGCATGAGAGACACTATGGGGGAGAACAGGAGGATGAAAGGAAAGACACAAGGGCAGAGGAGGGTGGAGAAAGATAAAGGCCTCATTTATGACATCTCTTGGAGAGCAAGACCCCAGAAATCTTAAAAAAAAAAAAAAAAAATCAGGTATGTCACTAGTGGCTGGAAAAGGGATGAGGTTTACAGAGAGGGAACACGAAAAGGGAGATGTGGGTGGAAGATGAGAAAGATTGAGGGAGGGAATGGGAAGAAAGTGATGAGCCTTCATGCATGATTGGTGTCTCAAGTAGATTCCTGTGTGACATACAGGTTGAGGCATGGTCTCAACGGTCTACTGACGCCACACATAGACGTCCTGTGTGCTTATAGATCCTGCTAAATGAACGTGGCATTTTTTAAAAATACGGTTTGATTCTTTTACTCACCTGACAATAAAGTCGAACTCAGAGCCAGCAAGCATTAAGACACCTAATAAGGTGGAAAAGGCTCCATCGAGCACCGGAGCAAACATGTGCTCCAACGCCAGCACTGCCCGCTTGTGACGATCCCCTATGGCTGTCAGGAACGCCTACAACACACACACACACACAAAAAACATAATGTATGTGTTGTTCTCAAGAGGATCACTGATTCCAAAACTGTTCCAAAAAGAAAAAAAAAACATCTCAGCATTCCTGGGACCTGAAAAAATGCTCCAGCAATCCTTATTATAGTGAACTATACACTGACCCTGAATATTTTATTTATTTATTTCAGTGTAAGTATGCCTACCAGGGCCACATGCACGGTGAACTCCACTCCGATGCCCACAGAGGCGATGAGAATGACCACAGGAACAGCACTCAGCTTGATTCCCATCAGGCCCATGAAGCCAAACAGCTCCACAGTCATGAGAGAAAGCACCAACACCTGGAGGCAAAAGGACAAGCTTCTGTTAGAGAGGAAAGTGCTTCATGAATCTACATATGAAAAGCGATTTTACACATCTAACCATTATACTCGCAAGACAGGAGAGTATCTCATTGTTTTTGTTTGTACCATGTTTAAGGTAAACTCTCTCTGTCTTCTTTATGGAGAGAAAAAAATGGTTTCAAGTGGTTTCTGTGGGTTCATTCCACAAATACACACATTATACAAAAACTATTATTCATTGCATGTGCTGTGTGAATTTACAGTTGACCTGGACTCTGAATGTGCACAAGGCAGATATTGTGCATAATAATACATGAGGATGACATGTGTGAGAATCTCTATCTTACAGATGTGTTAAGTAGTAACCAAAAATGTGGGTGAAATATGTGTGTTGCTGTGTGTGTGTGTGTGTGTGTGTGTGTGTGTGTGTGTGTGTGTGTGTGTGTGAAGGCTTCAGTGCAGAGCGGGACAGGAGCTGGGAGTAAATGCCATTATCAGCTGACAGGTGTCAGGTTACATGGGGCCCAAATCCTTTGAAGAGGGTTGAGGTGGGCAGGGGAGGGAGCTGAGTGTATGTGTATGTATGTGGGTGCATATACAATGAGCGAGCGCAGAGTATGTGCGTGTGGGAATGTGTGCATGTCGGGCTCTGTTTACACTTCATACACAAGTGCATCTTGGATGATCTGATCACAATTGGACAGATGTGTTGACATACGCTCAAATTTAGAGATTTTCAGGGAATTAAACCTGCATCTAAGCTTGACTATTTCTGTCTTTTAAGATCTTAGTAGACCTTGTATTTCTAGATATCTTGTGACAGTCAACTCAGGGTAAAGGTTTTCCACAGATAAACTGAAAGATTAATTAAGAACATGGATGCAAATCCTGATGCGGCTTGGATCTATTGTGAGTGTGAACAGCAGTCAATATGAAGTGGATCTGAAACATCTGTATAAACCCAAACACAAGACACAAGGCTTAAACAGGCCTCGGACTGTGTAGTTAAGATGGATTTCAGGGCAAATAGCTGAGAGGGTTTGAAAGGGCTTATGGTCGAGGGTTTGACGTTGCTGGGCTGGCGGTGGTCTGTTTCTGGACAGAGCAAATGGTTAAACTTGACGCCTCTCCATAACTTGTCTTTTGATCTTGCTAGTAAAAGCCTGAAGGATGACCATGAAGTCCCCTCCTCCCCTGTTTAAGGGCTCGGGTGGCCTGGCCACTGCCTGTCGTAAAATACAACCCACCAGAGAGAAAAACCAGAGCGCTCTGTGTATGTGTTTCTGTGTGAATTATGTACCTGCGTGTTTACATGTTCATGCTGTATGTGTGCAAGCATATCTGCGTGTGTGTCTGCGTGCTTGCCTACACATGTGTGCATCCTTGGAAACTGCTCTTGTGAGAGGAGGAGGGGAGGAGGAGTGAGGAGGATGGAAATAAAATCTAACTTTTTATAGGATTAGAGTGGGAGAAAGTTGCCTGAGCAACTTTGTGTCCTCTCCCCATTTATTTCAGCGTTGGTGTCTGGGAGTGTTGGACTAGACTAAACAGACTGGCCCTGACAAAACAGCACAAGATAAACACTGGTGACTGGGGCTACAATAACACACAGCAGCCCCTTCTCCTTTCCAACTCTCTCCTCTCTGAGATGCCTTCAGGACCACACATAAAAACCAGGAAATAAAGGGAGGAGAGCAGGAAAAGGGATTTTTTACGAACTGAAAGTTGAGGTTTCTGCCTGTTTGGGACACACTCCTTTAACCTATCAAACCTGCAAGATGGTATGCCTACAAAAAGTAGGTAAGAAGGAGTGAGCAGGTACATGTGTACATGTCTCTGGCCATTATCAACCGCATATAACCAAGCAGTATTGCATCTATTGTCTGTTTGTAACACTCACGATGATGCCGGCGGTCCAAGGGTTGAGCAGGAAGAGGGCGCACACCAGAAATGTGCAAGCGAGCACGACACTGATGGACAGCAAGAGCCAGTGGCGCAGACTAACATACTGTTCCCAGAACAGGAAAGGGTAGCCGTTGGGGTAGGAGGGTAGGCCTTGTCGGCTGTAGTTGCTGCAGATGGCCCGCACGCTCTCGATGGCCTCCACAAACTGTGGCGTCTCCCGGAGCCCGTTGAGGTAGAAGGGGAACTGTGCGTATTCGATGGGCTCAGCAGCCGGGACTGGATGGAGAGACAATAAGAGTGCGGTCAATTTGTCGGAAGCATAAAAGGACAGAACTTGATCTTTATTCAGCTGTAATCACCACATAATTTTTATTAGACCCCATTCAACAATTGATGGTGACTTTGTACTTGGAAGCCACACATCCCTGCAAGATGATGAAATTTCAATTCAGAGAAACAGATTACTGTGGAACATTAAAGAAATAATCAGATAAATCAACAATGGCAACGATGACATCTGCAGATGATATTTGTCTATTCTGATTAACTAGCATTACGTTCTGATCATTTAATGTATCTGCAGAAATCATTTTAGACTCTTCAGCCAAACCACCAATATCAAGGCTTTCCCTCCCTAATCCAGCCTTGTTCCGAGAGTAGCTACATCTGTGAGTGAGTGTGCATGTGTGCATGCGTGTCTGGGGGGGGGGGGGGGGGGGGAGTAGCAGCATGAAACAGAGCTCCATTGACTCAAACCCAGCCAGTCTGTGGCCCAGCCTGGCTAATGAGGGCCTATCAGTTCCAGACACAGCAGAGTGTCAGAGCTAACATTGATTCACGGTAATTACAATGTCAGAATCACCGCCATTACCACACCCTAAAGTTAGCACTGCCACATAAAGCATGATATAGATGCACAAACACGCATTACCTGCCTGTCATTCTGCTATGAAGTCATATTTGCTGCTTACAAAAGTGCATTCATTCAGCTTTTTGCTTGCAGTGTAACTAACAACAGACTGCTACATATGGAAGATCGAAGGATTTACTCAGGAACTCCACATCTATCTGTCTGACTATCATTTTTCAAATAAAAACACGTTTTTGGACTGTCTGGTGTTGGTGTGAGTGTGTATATTCCACAGTGCCTTCAGGGTCAGACAGGAGCACTTGCTAACATGGTTTGGCCCATTATAATCTCGACTATAAATTTCCATTAGGACACGAGTTGGCTTTCGGCCAACACAGATCTGCTCCGGGGGGCTCCTGCACAGCCAAGCACTTCACGCTGCTTATCCAATCATATTCCCCCCTGTAAAGGACTTCCTGCTTGTTATCCAATTGTGCTTCCCACCCAAACCCAGTCTCTCCTTGTTATCCAATCATTTTCCTCCCCCGTGGAGCACTTCCTGACTTGTACCAAATCACAGGCTAGAATAAAACAACAACATGACTGTACTTTTTTATGTGAGTTACTGTCTGTGTGTGTGGTAGGGAAATGAGAACAGGGTGTGTGTAGTGTTTGGGGTCACTGAGTTTTAATAATGTGCGTGTGTGTATGTGTGTGTGTAATGCTAGGGCCCCATGGTAGCCAGGATTATAGCATTCACCACAGGCACCATTAGAGGAACCACAGTGAGCTGTGTCTTGGTCCTCAGCCTTGCAACCTGAGCTCACACATACACAAATGCGCACACACAGCAGTGGTACAGTAAAGTCTACTACCTCACTTAAAGCTAAGAGGCAGACAAGGAGCAATAACTCAAACCACAAGAGGTAAACACTGTTCACATGTAGCAGCTGCCTTATGGAACCTTAAAAACAGTCTCAGCCAAGTCCAATGAACCCCACAAAAGTTTGGCTTAAAATTTCAGTACACGGTTAGTAAATGTAATTTGTTCAACTGTACCATGCAGCAGGCATGAACTGTAACATTTCAAATTAGCTTCATTTGTCAGAACAAACAACATTATTATTGAAACTTCCTTCCTTGTGCTGAAGCAAAACTTCATTCCATTACACTATAAAACATCCTGTTTAATTAATTCTAGTATATTTTGTGAACTTATGGCATGCTGACTTACTGCTGAGACGTGTCTCGGGCATGGAGTCGGTACGGTCGTGGAGCCACTCGGGAGGGTGTGGGCGAATGTTGGCCTGCGAGGCAGCGTACGCCACAGGATCATTGCTGACCCAGGCGGTTAGGTAGATGTAGAAAGCCCCAGGGTTGATGATGCCATCTGCATCCACAAGCCTCTGACGAGTCAGCTACAAAACCCAGAAAGGAGTTGAATTAATGATGGTACCGTAATTACTGATGTAGATTTTGTTCTGTCGTATTCTCTTAAAATGTTTGGACTTGCTTGCATTTTAGAGTCCTTCACATTTAAACTGTCCAAAGCCAAATTTTGAAATTTGAAAAGGGAATAAGCAACAAATGGCAAAAAAAATGAAATGAAGGTAAAAAATTTGATGGAGCTTGCATCGGAAATCATATTGCTGCAATTCAGTATGCACTGGACATGAAAAAGCATTGTGGAAATAGGACATTTAACCAAAACATTCTACAGGTGAGCTGACCACAGAAATGCTTATTTATACACATGCATGAGTGCAAGAGAACGAAGCAGCTTTCAAAATAAAAGTCAAATATTAGTCCCTCTCTCTTTCCAACCAAAGAAAAATCAACAAGTCAAACACTGGTCGCCTTTCTGAAAATTCCCGTACTTCTCATCACAGCTTCCCAGAATTATCATGCCACATTAAAACATGGAAAATGTTGAATCAGCTTCTCCCTTTACATACAGTAGATATTGGCTGGCCAACCTCAGGCCCAACGTCCTGACCACTCTGAATAAATTTATGAAGGAGACCTTGCAGCACTTTTCTGTCAAGAAGCAGACTGAAGATGAATGTGTTGCCAAGTCCTCTTAAATCTGGGACATGTACCAATATATTGATATTTGCTGCATGAGGCAACGGCTAATCATGCATTTTGGTTACTGCACTGATGCTTTAAGGCTGTATAAGACTTTCAGAACTGTTGTGACTGCCGCCTAAAATGAATGAGTGGTGACATTATTGGTATTTTTTGGCTGTGCTAGCAGCATGCTAGCTCTATGGATAGTAATGTTGGTCTGTTGGCATGTCAGTAGTTTGGTCCACCACTTTGTTCCAGGCTGAACATATCTCAACAACTACTGGATGGATTACCACAGAATTGGTCGACATTCATTGTGCTCAGAGGAAGAATCCTAATGACTGATACATACTGACTGATTAGCATTTAATACAGCCTCACAGAGCTGCTAGCATGGCTGCAGACACTTGTTTATGCTCACTAACCCAGAACTGAAAGTGCAATATTGCTTAGCACAGATTTCCTTATATTATAGTCACTTTCAGTCTTAGAAACCAGAGCTGGTTGATAAAAAATATGTTACAAAGTCTCTGATGGCTTGCAGCTAAACTCCTGACACCCACCCACTATGAATAAGACCAAACCCTTGCTGTGTTTCTATCTGTTTACAGATTCTTCCCAAGCTCTGTTTCAGTCGGCATCACTTGCTGTGACGGCACTGTGGTCAGCAGGAGGCAGACAAGAATGGCTGTCTTGCCCTCCCATGTGGAAACAGAGAGGTGTAGCCTTGCATTGCTACCTCCTGAGAGGTAAAACCATTACTGCAGACCGCTCTGCCACTCTCCCTTCTAGGAACCATAAATTCTTCCTTCACAGAGGCAGGGAGAGTTTTGGGGGTGAAGCTGGACTCAGGGGGTTAGGTGGATGAAGAATGGAGTAGTTTTTTTGTGATGGGGGGGTGGGGAGAGAAAAAATTGCTTAAGTTAGTGTAACAATAAAAAAATTGGCTGGAGTCCCTGAGCGCGTCTGTGTGCAGTTAACCTGGTTGTTAACACTGAAGGAAATGCCACCCAGCAAATGGAGTAGAGCTATAAAAATAACACAACATCTGTACAAATGTTGCTCACACTTGCTTCTCCTGACCCCTACGGGTACCCAGAATGCCCGGCGCCACAGACCAACCCGGCCCTGAGAAGAAAAGTGCTCTTGATAGTGTTAGCATAGCCTTCCTTAGCGCTTTCAAACATTCCACCTCCTCCTTCCCTCCATACCCACCTCCTCCAAAGCTTTATCTTTCTATTTTCAAACCACACGCTCACTCTCTCACACGCAAACACACACACACACACACACACACACACAGACAACCAGCTTCCATTCCCAACCAATGCCATAAGGAACGAATGGTCGCCCAGTGTGGAGAGAAATGTTAGCAGCGACAGATCAAAGGCAGAACACCTCTGCACAGATCCATGGAGTGGCATATCAAAATAAAGCATCTAGCTTTGCAATTTGCCTGGGTTGGAAAAGATCTGGTCCTCATTTTAAGGCACAAAAAACAGCTACTGCTGTAAGTGCACGCACAACAGACAAAAGCAGAACACACACTCAAAACATACAAATGCACACACAGAGCTGCCTCAAAGAAACCACGTGTTTCAGCTCCCCTCATTGAAAGAGGACACAGCAGAGGAGCACAGAGGGAGGGAAAGGGGGGGGGGGGAGGAGAAACAGAGAGAAGGAGAGAGAGAGCAAGAGTGGTAGTGCAAGCAGGAGTTTGTGAAGGAGAGGGGGCAAGAAAGAGAGCCGGATTCCAGAGGATCTGGATTGAATTTAACAGCGGGATACGCAACAACTGTATGTCTTCAAGCTGTCACGGGAAGCCCAGGCAACTCTGCTGGCGGCCCCCGAGCCTCACGGCAAATACACTTCCCTCACAGGCACAGGAAGTGGTGCCACAGGGCCGCACACAGGCCTGCCTCTGCTTCCTCCCAGCTAGTGGAGAGGATGGGAAGAGTAGTATAGGGCTGCAATGGAGCTCAGTGGGTAAGAGAAACAGCCAAAAACCAACAGCTAAGAGCACAGCGGGGGAAGAAACGTTCATACTGTAGACATGCACGACTTGAACACATACTCACACACAAATTATCAATATAAATAAACACAAGACACAGTGGAGCTATATGTCAAGAGTTAATTATCTTTGAGGAAAATTATCTCAGTGTTGAAAAGGACATGGCTTGTTTTGTGTTTGCAGAAATCCTGGCCAAGAATTTTGTTTTTATAATTCTCCAGTGCCTTATCTTCTGTTTTCACTGTTTCCTGCCAAAGAATGCAGCCATGCATCCATGTATGTTGTTTTTTGGAGGTGGCACCAAACTAAAAACAGCGTGCAATTCCCTGTTGAATCTGAGCAAGTTTCCTCACCTCCACAAACACAATCTCTCCCCTCATTTCCTCCTGCTTATCTCCCACTCTTTCTCATTATCAGCTGGTTGGCGTCTTTCTGCTGACATAGAAGAGACTCGATTTCATCTTCCGCTAAGTTTCTTCCTGGACCTCCGTCTGAGACCTAAGCTGCTCGCCAGCTTCACTTGTGTCACTGTTCACTGTCAGACTCCAGTCTAGCTGAACTGCAGGGGTGTTTGTCAGCTGATTAAGATCATTGTAATTATCACACACACACACACATGTGCACGCACACACACGCACAAATGCACACACACGTACATGCGCGCACACACACACACACACACAGGGAACTACCAAGTGGGACAAATGGTTTAAATGAAGAGTTGATAGGTTTTTCAGAAGCAGGCTGCAGCCCCAGTGAGAGCTTTAAATTCCTGGGCTCGGTAAAGTCATCACAGAGAAAAGATGAAGACAGACACAGAGAAAGAGAAAAAGACAGATAGACAGACAGAGTTTTTTGAGCTGGGTGTGGCTCTTGCAGTCTCAATCACATATATCAAATACATGCACATACAACAGGGCAAAAGAGCTTTGGCACTAACGTCAGAATCTCTCAAGTCTATCCTCAGGTGCGACAAACCCTGCATTCAAATACAGTTTGTGCACACATCATATCTTAACTTTGAACGACTATTAATCATACCTGGTTGAAGTTGATGGGCTTTTCCCTGCGTCCTGTCTGCACCAAAAGCTTGTACGCCAGGACGCCATCGTCGGAGCCGTTCCTGTAGCTGTTGAGGGTGATGCGGCCGGCCTCCCAGTCCTTGTCAAACGCCTGCTGGAGACCTGCGGGAAACCACAACAAGACAGATTGGTTAGACGTGGATGTTTGAAAAGGTTACATGCCCCGTTATCTTCATTCTTCCTCTGCGACACACTTACAAAGCCCAGTTCACAAGAAAACACAACACATAACAGCCCGGCATAACACAACACTGAAACCTAACCCTAACCCTATAATAAGCATGATTGATTTAATATGATAACTCGGTTCTATTCTCAACCACCAAACAAGACTTCAAACGCCTAAAATCTGCTGCTTTTGATTCAAAGTGATCATTAGGGAATATATCAAGAACATGTGTCTCCTTTTCTATACTACTCTCTAATCCATATGTGTATCACTCCCCCCCTCTCGGCTCTCCCCCAAGGCCCATGCTGTGGTCCGTCTGTGGGAGATGTTGTTTTGGGTCTCGTTCCTTGGCCTGTCTGGCTCCAATTTGTCCCACCATTGCAGAGAGCAATATCAGACACAGTTCTCTCTCTCTCTCACCCACACTCTCTCTGTGTGGTTTCCAGCCGGCTCACACACAGACTCGCACAATGTGTTTTATCGTTACGGGCAAGTCAGCGAGTGCGCCTCCTCACGGAAAATGGACCCATTCTTGGATTGCGCTGACATGTGGAAGATAATATTCTCGTTCAATGGTACTTTTAAATTCTGTCTGTGCTGCGTATACAACCAGCAAACCGTCCCAAAGTGAATCCTCATAACATCAAAGATTGTTATATGCCAAAAGATTTTGGAGTAACAGATTTTAGTGAAAAAAGAAAAGGACAAAAAGTAGCACAAGCAGTACTAGACAGAGCTGAATGAGAGTATTTGAGCATCAGCTTGCACTGCCAGCATCATCTGCAACTATGGCCACTGCCAAAGGTTCTAACATGCTATACGCTGCCAAAGGCCAAAATTATGGCCTTCCACTTTGTCCTCCTCCATCAACCCCACTTATGGAGGACACAAGTGAATTTAATCAGGCTACTGTCAGTGTACATTTTGCAATCCCACCTACTTCTGAACTCTGGCCCAACATCTTGTTTCCAGCAGATTCATGTCAAAACACAGACAAAAAAATGATCTCAAAACTGTTTCATCAGAAAGTAAATTATTCCCATGCCTAAACTATCTTGAACAGCTATGTTAAATTAAGTATTAATATCAAATCATGTGTGACATCAGTACAAAAGTGAAATGTAAGTGATGTAACACTGACTCTGAATCATATTATTATTATTACATTGCTACATCTGACCCACTTTATTCCAAATAATTGACACAGAGACAGAGTTTTTTCCAGGTGTGGCCTCATCTAATGTGGGTCTGGTTGGGGTGGTAATTATATATCACGCCTAATTTTACCTTGCAGCCAGTCCCTCAAGTAGTGAAGCCACATGCGGGGCAGCTGTCCATTGTCCTCCTTCAGCACGTAGCGAACAGTGTGGAACCGCTGGTGGAGCTGGTGCAGCAGAGGCTGGTTCTGGGCATAATCAGCCCGCTGCGTCACCACATACATGTTGTAGAAGGAGAAGAACTTGAACTGGGCACCGATGAAGTCGTACTCGCTGGTCTCTCTGGGCACGATGTCTGTCAGCTCCAGGCCATCCCTCACCTGGGTGGTCCCGTATAAACTGACTCCCAGCAGGCAGAGGAACAGCACAATCACAACCACCTGGAAACAGAAGATGGAGCTTCATCAATCAATTCCCTGCACACAGTGATGGCAGGACAGCTTGCACTAATTACTGCTTAAACCATGTTGCATATTCCGAATGAGTGAAGAGCAAAAACATGGATGAAATGCACGATCTAAGGTGGATTTTTGTAACATATTCCAAAAGATGTTACAAGTTTTCTCACATAAATCGGTGGAACAACAGCTTTAAGCAAGGCACTTACTTTAAATTCACCACAACAGTAACATTAACAGTGCTGACATGGCAAGAAGCACAAGGAGTCAGATGATCACAAAGGTTTTAAACAAACTCCACAGTTACATGAACACTAAACTTGCTTTCAAAAGTTCACAGACAGACTTCCTTGTTCAGCTTTGACCTACTGCGTGCACACAGTTTTCCGTGCATTGAGGTTCACCATGCTTTACAAAAACCTTGAACGCTTTGATTTTCTGATGATCTGGCTAAACGGTCTGCTTGTTTACAACTTGTCTGAGCGTCTGACTGCATGTGTTTCTTGTCCCATCAGACTTTCATTGACACAAAATTGTCATAAAAATGAGGGTTGTAATAAAAAGGAGAGGAGAGAAATTAGGGGAACGCATGAATCAATTTGGTAATATAGAAAAAACGTTTGACTGTGTGATTAAATGACAAAGATTTTCTAATAATGTCAAATACAGGCCACTTGATGATTTCAGTTCTGGAAGGAGACGACAGGCCACCCACTAGACTGAGGTCATACTGTGTGTGTTTGTGTGTGTGTGTGTGTGTCTGTGTATGTGTGTGTCTGTGTATGTGTGTGTGTGTGTGTGTGTGTGTGTGTGTGTGTGTGTGTGACTCAGATAGGACATGACCGCAACCTCCACCCGAGATTTCCTCCTACTATTCGTTCTGGTGAGTAATCCTCCCATTCAAATTATCACCACGGTGAGTCAGCACAAACACACTCATACCTCACACAGAAGCATTTCCCCTCTGTCTCCAGGTCTCTTTTCTACAAACACCCACACAGTGAAGTGAAACTCACCTTGGTTGTGGGCTGCAGAAGGAAAGGAGCGTAGTGCCTCTCAGCAAAAGAGGCGAGGGTCCAACGGGAGCAGGGTGGCTCAAGGCAGCGCAGACCCAGCGAGCCCTCTCCCAACTGGGACAACAAGTCCCGGGTGGAGCTGTTGTTCTCTGGGCTCTGTCCAGTTGAAGAGGCTACATCACCCTGAGGAACTGAGCCAGTATTTGAAGTCGAGGCAACAGGAGGAGGTGCAGGATGATGATGGGAGAAGGTGGCAGAACCTCGAGATCCCCCATTACCTCGGCTCCCGCTGTTGTTGTTGTTGAGATTGCCATGATTGCTGCTGCTGCTCCTGCTCCCGCTGGTGCTGCTGCTGTAATAATCGTTGTTAGGGTTGCTCCTGGTCGGAGCTGGGTTGATGGGCTGCACGGAGATCTGGGATCTGGGCTCGGCCGTGGTGTAGAAGGCCTGAGTCCGGGGGTCGTACTCTGTCCTGAGCTGCACAGTGGACTGCATGGTGATTTGGGTCTGCTGGGCAAAGCCGTGGCTGCTGTAGGACGGAGGGGGGCTGCTGTAGCTTGGGGGAGGAGTGCGATATGAGGGAGGGGGGGTGCGATAGGATGGGGGAGGGCTGTAGTGACTCCCATCTGCCCCATCCAGGTATGCATGAGGCTCAATCTGGATCACACGATTTGCACATGGGCTGAAGAGATAAAGACAGTGGAAAAATGTCAGACCAATGACAAGCACCGGTTTCTGCAGAAAAAGGTATCAATTTTTAAGATTAACTGCATTAAAGCTGTTAAAAACCTTCTATCAGCTTTTTGTTATTGTGAATCTTCTCTTTCCCTCTACCAGCAGCATAAAATATAGAGCTGAGACCCAGCGAGGGAATTTAATAGCGTGTGTGCACATCTGTATGATCACTGTGCCAACAAACATGCCGAGACTGGCAGGCAGACTAGTAGAGTTTTAATAAAGACTGTGACAGATAAACAGACAGTCAAACAACCAAGCTGCCAGACACAAACAGACAACTTAAGCAGTAATTAGGTTTTGACTGAGGGGGATTGAGGTGAATATATCTCAGAGATAACTGTGTTAAAGCTACTCAGTGTCAGATCAGAGATCAGAGGAACACATAAAAGGAACAATTAATGAACAAGAGAGCAACAACCTCCATCAGAAATGACAGACCTCCTTCGTGTATGTCTATAAGTGTATGCACACCTGTAGAAGCAGCAGAAAATGTCGAAACGTCTGTCTTCTCGTCGGTAAAGGTCCATGCTGAGGATGGCGGGGAAGATGAGCAGCACCATGGCGAAGTTAAACACCACCACCACTGCAGCCTGCAAGATATACAGAAATGACTCACTTATTTTATGGAAAAAATTGTCTCTATCAATAAAAAAGATTCAGCTGTGGATTGCTTTTTGTCGTTTATGTATGGCGGGCAACACAATATAGTAAGTTTTGATGGGATAAAGATTAAAATCCAATGGAAACAAATGAAAGGGAAGATAATTTTTCCAGATAAAACTTCAAATATGTAATGAATTGTAATGCAAGGTATTTCTCAATAAATATTCTTGCATTTCCATCCATGCACAAGTTCCAAACAGCAAAATGATTGTCAAGCTGTTGTAAGGCCTCAAAGAATTATTGTTTCTCAACACAAACACGAGGAAGTCTTAAATATATCTTAAAATAACAAAATCTAAATAAGCTGGCGTCAAGGAAAAATTGCCTTTCAACACATTTTCAACTCCTTCAAAGACAGAAACAGTGAGTGTGCAGAGAAAAAAGCAAGGCATGTGTGTGTGTGTATGTGTGTGTAATAGAAGCCAGTACAGTGTTGTGGTTAAGTATTTGAAGGTGGTGCACTGGAGCAGAGGGTGGGGGTTGGGGTTAGGTTGGGGCCCTGCCCAGAGTACAATCTGGATCTTGCGTAGTTGCCAGACCACTACACACACACACACACACACACACACACACACACACACACACACACACACACACACAGTCCTGTGTGTGCCAGACCACCCAAGGAGCCAGAGGCCCGCGGGGCCTGAGGTGATGAGCAGGCGCTGTGGCTGCACAGACAACACACAGCCCTTACACACTCACACAAAACAGTGCACATCCACACACGTATCTACTCTGTAAAAACTGTACAGCCCCCTGCTTAAACCACACCTTAACACCAACCAGACACACACACATCCTCACCCTCCCTCATTCCTCAGCTCACTACTCAGTCAACAAGGGAGAGAAATAATGTGAGAGAAAAGAAGAAGAAATCTCTGTAAGTAGAGTAGAACAATTAATTCTCAATTGGCCCACTAACGTCCAGACAGATACGCTATGACTCCACTCACACAGACACACACGCATAGCGACCGCTAGCTGACCCCAGAGCGGGAAGATTTATCATCACATCTGTCCTCCGCACATGAATGTGTGTGTTCCTGTGTGTGTTTTTCGTGTTGTTATCTGGACAAGATTCCTGTTTTTCTTTTTTTTTGTGCTGATACTGATAGAAGGAAGCGAATGAGAGACATAACGGAAGAACGAGAGAGAGAAATAGAAATGAATCCACGGGACCGCAGGAAGTGCTTAATGGTGAAAAAGAGTCGCGCACATACTAACACACATCTCTGCATGCATGAGTGCCAGTGATTGCGATTATGATGTGCGTGTGTGTGTGTGTGTGTTCCATAATAAAAGATGGGTATCAGCATGATTGTCCGCCTCACTGCAAGTCTGCCCTCCACCAGTCACTAAACCACAAGTGCAAAGTATGCATGCTATGTGCACACTATGTGTGTGCTGTGCATGTCTGTGTGCGAGTGTGTATGCCTGCCTCAAAGTGTGTGTATTTGTGTGCATGTGCGTGTATTAAACGAGGCTGCAGGGATTAGACCCATGGGGTAAATGGATCATGTTTGACAGACTCGCTGTACTAAAGCCATCTATCCACACATGCTAATATTGTACTCACTGCGGTGGCATCTTGCCTCACTATGTGTGTGTGTTTGTGTATGTGTATGTGCATGTCTGTGTGAAAGAAAGAGAGAAAGAGAGAGAGAGAGAGAGAGAGAGACTAAGAAGGGGAATGAGAGAGGTATCACCATTTAGTTTACTACAGTACTGTATACAGTACTTAAAGTACAATAAGCAAATCGAAAGAGAGCCTCTGAAACTGGACTACTCAATTAACTTCAACTTCAACGATTCTGCATCATACTCCTCTGCAGTCTTGCTCAACAGCACCTCAGTGGCGGTAATATATCTTGCTGGTCCAGGGATCTCACTGACCTAAACCTACTTTTTCTTTACTTCTGCTACAGCAGCAAATAACCAGACTGCATTACACCACATGCTGTGCACAGACCGAGGAAGCAGAAAAGAAAATCTATTGCGAGAAAAAGCCATAACAGCTTTGGACAAATGACAAAAACAAGGGTGAATTTAGTGAGAAACCCTGTTTGAGATGCACAAGGAAATACATTTACACAATAAAACGCTCTGACCAAATCCATTAATAATCAAACTGTGGGCAATATGTGTGGCCTGTACCTGATTATGTTATCAAACCTGTTCAATGCAGCCCTTACTTGCTTATATTTGGGTTTTATATTCGTGCTCCATCTTTCTAATACAGGAGTCATCATAGGTTTAATCTGATGCCGTCTTCTCTTAACCGCGTGTATCCCTGTGACTGAGCAAGTGTCTGTATGGATTAACTACAGAGTGATGATTGGAGGCATTTTATCAGACCGACAGACGTCTCTCTCTGTCCCAGTTTTCACTGTTCTGGTGACGTCTATAATTACTGACAGATGTTAGAAAAGTCAGTGCTCCCCTCTGGACCCCCCCCCCACCTTTTACACACATGCTCATGCACACACACACACAAACAGCGAGACCATTGCTTTTCAAACCTCCCACACAGATACTACAACTTGCGACACTGACACATACACATGAGCAAGAGGATATACAAGTACACACGCACACACGGGCGCACACACACGCAGGCACGCAGGAGGATTCAGTTACATGGACCTCAACCACAATCCGGACAGACACCGGGCCCACCACTACCCAGCCTCAAAGAGGGAGAAAGAGGGCTGGATGGATTTAAAAAAACACACCCCTCACAAATACGTGCAGACACACACACACACACACGCTTTTAAATACACTGACATGCACACACACAGTTTCAATTTGATGAATGAAATCAATAAAACAACGGTCTGGAAAAATCTGGAGCCAATGAGGACTGGAACAGGACCATTAGTGGGAGAGAGGCCCCACACGACTTAACTCTATCACACACACACACACACACACACACACACACACACACACACACACGCGCACATGCACACGAAAACGCACATGCACGCATACACAATCGGGCATACCTGTAGGGAAAAGGCTCTGAGCGCCGGGATGGGGATGAGGGCTGCCATGAAAAATGCTGTGACGTTGCTGATGGAGGTGAGAGCCACGCTGGCCCCGGTCCTCTTCAGACACTCGCCCGTACGATCCTGACAGAGACAGACAGAGAGGAAGACAGATGAAAAGAAAACTCAACTCTCCTGATCAGATTTTAGCCAAAGGCAAAATGTGTAATACTTGAGATGAGGTACAATTATCATAATACTGACAGTGACTGCAATGTTTTTTGAAGCCCTGAATTGGCCTTAGATTATCCACCCGGCCTGTCGACTTCTGTTTGAAGAACAGCGGTAAATGGATTTTTGTTTTACTATTCCCGTCAGTAAATACACACAAACAGAGCGACGATAAGCACACACCCCTGAAAGGTTTGGCGGCAATTGTGTGAAGATTTGAGGACGTGCGGGACCACACAGGGAGTGTGTTTGCAGGAGTATGCATCTGTGTGTGCGTGTGTGTGTGTGTGTGTGTGTGTCAGACAAGAGAGATCAGGTTCAGCTCTGTTTAGTTTTCATCTCATCCACACAAAGGAAGCTGGGGGATGAGGGAGGCCCAGAGACGAGGGCTAGAAGGGGAGGGAAGCAGGGAAAACAAACACAAGCATATACATGCCTGTGTTTTCCCCCCGTTGAGGTGAAAAGTTATCCCATGGCACAAACACACACACACACACACACACATACACACACACACGAGGCTGCAGAAATTTACACTTTATTTACATTTCGGTTTCTATCATTTTTTTTTAAATTCTGCACGTGCCTCATTGTTCTTACAACTGTCACAATCTCCACTTCAAGTAACTATAAACATATGAAATACTTAATTTAAATGTATTAAACTACATTATAAACATGTGACAAGTATTTCAAAACCACTCATCATGAGCATGTATTTATTCCAGTGACTTCACATTCCTGAAAAAACCTCAAGGTCTTGTTGTTCGGTGAAATATGAGATATAACTTTATAATCAGCTACTTAATATAAGTCCAAAATATGACCAGATAAGCACAAAAACAGAATGGTTGCCATTCTGCTTTCAAAGGAACATATTTAATATGGAGGATTTCATAGATAAGCGGGCTGAGTGTGTGGCACATGTTTGATGCTACATCACAGGCACAGACAGGCTTCCACACATTCCTCTATGGAGGAGATAAGACAGCAGGGGGGTAGGTACAGGGTGAGTAAGAGCGGGTGAGCGTGGGATGTTTGCCTCACCTCGAACGGGATCCTCTTGTTCTGTCCGGTCTCACTGAAGGCATGAGCCAGGAGGAAGACGTCGTCCACCCCAACGCCCAGAGCCAAGAAGGGTAGCACCTGTTGCACAAATGCAAGCTTCATGAGCTCGGCCCAACACAACATATAATATAGGACTAGCCATGTTTAGACTTTTTAATGGAGAAATGTTACATATTATGCCCGTAAATCAAAATTCTGCCAATTTCTGATTAATTTAATGAGGCAAACTTCTTGCACTAATGGTTGTTTGGACGTTTTACATCTGAGAATTTTGGCTTCTTTTTACAAATGAAAAAATACTTTTAAAGCAAAATATGTTTATATTCCTGAACGTTAAGAAGTCAATGCCAGAACTCAGGAATCCAGTCCAAGAAGCCATGAAAGAAATAAGGATTAGAATCTATGTTAGAGGCCAACATACATTTATGATTAGATAATCTTATGATCAAAAAACATACAGGCCTGTAAAACAACAGTTGACTGAGAGAACTCCAGTTCTGCCTGACAGACTGTCCACATGAATGGCTAACTGGTTGATTTTTAGTGTCTTTTCTGAGGTAGATCTGACAGACTGGAGCTGTTGTCCAGTGGTGTGTGTGTGTGTGTGTGAGTTACCTGTGTGGTGGCAGCATTGAAAGAGATGCCCAGGAGAGAGCAGAGACCCAGGCCAGCTGCCACAGACAATGTCACGAGCAGGACACCTGCCAGCCCTACAGCCCCCTGAGACTTGGCACAGTCCCACCGCAGCATGGTCAGACACGCATAGGCCAGCTGGGCACAAAACAGCAAACAAGTAATCTTTTAATCAACCTGTCGCATCTGTAGGTCAATCATTAATTACTGTATCCTGCTTCTGCTCCAAGCTGTTTACAACATGCAAAATCTAAAGTGATATTCAAAAAAAGACTCTGCTCTCACCATCAGCAGGTATCCACTGGCCACGCGGATGACACTGACGTCGGAGAAAGACTTGAGGATATCTTCCAGAGTGGTGGTGGTGAAAGACAAGACCTTCTGAGACGAATTTGCCGCAACACTCTGCAGCACCGCCTGGACAGAGAGACAGTTAGAAAAAGAGAGGCAGAGAGAGGGGAAGCAACATTAAAATATACCAAGACAGAAGGGAAAAATCAAACTGCCTGATGACCTTCCTAATGACTATAGACTTATTATTATTGCTACCTTGACTGGACAAGGTGGGGTCACATTTTCCATCAGCATCAGAGCCGAGAGACTGAACTGAGGCAGCAGGTGCGGCCAATCACGCTGCAGTGCGTCAGATTTACAGAATGCTGGATCTGTAAGTGTTTCCTGAGGTTGCTGGTGTTACCTCCTTTAAACGCTTTTACCTTGACATACGCTGCATTTATTGCACTGTCAGCCCTGACTGGAGACCACAGACCATCATTAGGGGATGGTTTAGAATTTTAAAAAGACAGCTGTAGTAGAATAAATGAAGGTTACGTAAATACCAATAGCAGCACTATTTGTCCAGAAGCTTATCAATATTTTGAGCAGTCAGGGTTTAGTGCCAGCTCTTGATACCCATCCCTACTTATCATAACTTCGTCTTCTATTTACATCATCCTCCCTTAAATGTGCTTAATGTTGAAAGAGGTTGATTTCACAGATTCAATACAAGCTGCGCCTCAGCTGACAGCCAAACTGCGCTTCCAGCCGGTTTGATAAATAACACATAATATACAGTTTTCCACTGGGTGTAGAATGGGTACATCTCACCCTGTGTGTCTTACAGAAAACAAAACAAAGACCAATCGCAGCTCTGCCTCTGTTGTCAGAGTTATTTGGGAGAATCTGCAGACAGTATCGTGACCCGTCCTCTCCCTCTCTCACTATCTCCGGGCAGACAGATGGCTTCAACATTGAACTGCAGTTACTGCTCAGTGGGGAGCAATGCTGGCTGACACACATTAGGAAACACGCACTAGATCACACACACACTCGCACCCACGTGTGAACTCGCACATGTGTCAGGCACATACCGACATGCATGCACATAGTATTCTCGCAGACACGCCTAATCGTGCAGAACACACACCACAAGCACACGCACACACACAAACAGAGTAACACTATTTGGCATCTTTTAGGATTGACATTGACAAAAATACTGTATTCAAATAAACAGTCACACCTCTTTTCTATCAGTGATCCCTGGGCCTCAAGATGAATGGTGCACGCATTTGTGAATAATACACACACATGCACACACACACATAGACACACACACACACACACAAGGTCACGCCATGTCGAACAGAGGTTGGGGCCCCCAAAAACAAAGACCAGATGATGTCACACTTGAGCCACCAATGGGGCCACAGCTGGGAAAGCAATTGTGTGTGAACTTTTGAGTGTGTTTGCGTGTGTGTTTGTACATGAGTTAAAGACGGAGAGAGAGAGAGAGAGCAAGAGCGCGAGAGAGAAAAAGCGGGAGCGAGAGAGAGAGAGAGAGAGAGAGAGAGAGAGAGAGAGAGAGAGAGAGATCCAGCACTCCCTTAATGTATTCCAGACATGCTCACCCTGTTGCTCTATTGCTCCTCTCTACTGAGCAGTGAGGGGAAAGCTTCAGCCCTTTGCCACACACCAACAGTGGTTCTAGTATCTATCAGGGGCCCAGGCTTTTGGATGGGGCCTTTCCATGTTCACCTGTATCCGGCCGGTGATTTACAATGTGGTTGTGGAGGATTTAGGGTAGATCTCTTTTCCCTTTTCTTTTTCCTTGCCCTCTTTTCTGGATCTCTCCCTCTCTCATTTCTGAGTGCTTTGGCCCTTACCTCAGCATATCTCCTCTGCCAGGCTTCCAGTATAGCTGCAGCCTTTTCTTCATTCCAGTTGATGTGGGAAACCTCCTCGTAGCCCCGAAAGTGCTCAAACATCTGCTTGGGAGTCATCAGCTGGAACATGGTCTGCAAGGCCTGGGCACTGGAAAGGAGGGAAGGGGGGAGGTTGGCAGGGTGAGAGGGAGGCAAAGGGGAGGAAAAGATGGAAAGGATGAAAGAGGGAGAACAAACAGGGGGAGGTCAATGAGGTGCGAGCCTTCACAGACAACATCATGTTCACACAAGATGATCAACGAGGGGATGAGCTGGTTTTCTGGATTGTGCAAATGACATCAAAGAGGGCTGAAACTTTGAAATGTATAAGACACATTAAAAGCTTTTGGTGATTAGAACTTTATGCATAGACAAGGAGTGCAAATACTGTGTCTTGGGCAAGCTTTGAACACTACCCAGACTGGGTGTTTGTCAAAAACGACAAGGTCCATTAGGAGAAGTCGAAAACATGGAATAATCACAGAAACCTGTCAAAGCAGAACGCCAGAAACTCAGACTTTCCAAACCAGGAGGTCCCAGATCAGAGAAGCTGCTAATTTATCCGTTAAAGAGAGAAAAAAGAAACACTTCAAAACCGCAGCACCTGGAGCGTGTTGGATAGCTGTCATCATAAACAATGGCATGTTGAGCACACCTGCTGCATAAGCGTGATACTGTTCCATCTGATATGACTATTGAGCCAAGAATACCCACAGCCATGAGACTTGCTTCATTTGCCACACACACTGCACAGCACAAACATCCACTTTTTAATCCATCCTCAGAATTCATCCTGGGGTAACAAATAACCATTGTTTTCACTTCATATTTCTGGAGTTTGCATCTCCCCCGACATGCTCTCCCTCAGATTCAAAGCTCATCCTCCTCTCGGTCCTCTGGGTTGGTCAGGTACCTGGCAGGTGCCTCACTGCATCACTGCTAATATTCCTTGCAATGACATGATGTGGCAACTGAAGCCGTCTAAAGAAACACGCACTTTTAGGACAACTGTGACCTTGTTTTCCATCCAGTTTGCCCCTTAAGGACGGCTGCAGCACTGAACCAACATGCCTCAAAAATACAGCTCCATGTCTTATCTTGTCTTTATTCCAAACCAAACAAAGAAGCTGGATGCCACAAAAGATTAGTATTTCTGGATTTTGATAGTGACAAAGGAAGTACCACATCCCATAAAGTGGATACTGTATCTGGTCCTAATCCACAAGATTCCTGATCATGTTCTGACAGAGTTTAAGAGGGCAGTGTAAAGAGGAATGCACATATTAGGAGGGTATTAAAGAAAATACAACTGATTAGTCATTAAAAAAATGACTTTGGAATAGATCACAATTTACGAGCAGCAGTCGAGTCCGTCTGATTTCAAATCGTCAAATTTTTACGAACCGAAGGAGCAGACGTTAGCTAGTCGTTCTCTTTATGAATGTGATCTCTGTAATACGGTGATAATCACGGTAATGGTGGCAGTTAGTAAACAAGATGTAGAAATTGAGTGCCAGCAGTAACAGCCGAATGGACAGAGCAACCAAACCACAGACACACACATTAACGCGCACACACACACACACACACAGGCAGGCAGGCAGGCAGGCAGGCAGGCAGGCACGCACAGACACCCTAATGACCCAGCTTTGCCAGGAAAAAACACGACCACAAAACAAACAACGCACCCCACTGTACTCTGTAACCGGCATGTGTGTGAATGCGTGTGTGTGGGTTTGCCTTTGTGTGTGCATGCATGTGCGTGCACCCTCCAAACTGCAATTTCATACTAAATAAGCGGTCCATTAGCAAAATTTTGGACAATTTGTCAGCCTCTCTCCAGTTAGAGGAAGCTTCTTATTGCTTAATAAAATGTGCATGTTTTTAATTCCTGGCTATATTTCATGTTTTATATTCACATAAAAATATATAATATTTTAATGTGTTTAATATAGCAAATGACTGAATGTAATGTGTTCTTTATGGAGGACACACAGCTTACTGCACATATAAGACAGTGTATATTATATCCATATGTATACCACCTAATCTATAAGCTTTGTCCTGGTGCTTGAGCTGGAATTAAGTCCGTGTACACCAAATCTCTGTATATTTGGACAAACTAGCCAGGCAATAGATCACTCTGTGCACGTGTGTGTGTGTGTGTGTGTGTGTGTGTGTGTGTGTGTGTGTGTGTGTGTGAGTAGGTAGTGTCCAAGCAGAGCAGCCAGAGCTGAGCAGGAACAGCTGGAGCTCTAAGATTTCACTGGAATCTGCTAATGACTGCAAGATTTACAGCACACAGTGCACACGCACGCATGCATGTGCCGCTTCGGAGAGCATAAAAGAACAAAAAACACACACACACTTTCCAGAATAAGCCCTGCAGTGATCACAGCAGTGTTTATGAGGGTGTGTATGTGTAAGTGTGGGTATGTTACCTGAGCAGGGGTCCGCTGCCGTTCTTGGTGGTCCCTCCTACGATCAGTTCCTCCTGCCAGTGCATGTACTTCCTGGACAGACCATGGCAGCCGCCACTCAGGGCCCGCGCCACGTCAAATGGCTGGTGCAATAAAAGCAACGGGCGAGAAAATAACTGTCAGCAGCTAGTCTCAAACCAAAGGCTTGATGTTTAAACAAAAAAAACATTAATGCTGCATGTGTACACAGATATTCAGAGCCTGAATCTCATCCTACACGTGTGTCTACCTTAGTTGAGTTCTTATTGGGCGCAGTGAGAGGGCAGTCAGGGTCAGCAGGGTTCAGACAGGGTCTATCCATGTAGCCGTGTCCGACGTCTGCCTTTTCCAACATGTCCTCAAAGCCTTCCACTGGGAAGTTTGCTCTTCGCAAGTCCTCAAGGAAGTCCTTAGGGTCAAAGTTGGTCCACTGCAGAGGGTCTTTACCTCTGCAAAAGTTTAAAGTAAAAATGAATAACGGTGTTTGATTGTGGTTGAGGTTGTTTTAAGGAGAACTTCATTTGTACTTTTGGCCGTCCTTTCTATTTATCTTTACAGGGTTGTACTTACAAAGTTACATCACCCAAACTTATCTGGAAGAGAAGACCAAAGCGAACTAAAAAGTGATGATCCAAGCTGTCCATTCTAAACATCCACCACAGTTTACAGACTGACTTCCTGGTTCATCTGTGACATACCAAATTAACCATGGACAAATGAAGCTGTTTAGATAATGTGGTTTACCGATAACTTTGCAACGCATGTGTCTACCTCTCATGTTTCTTGTTAGTTATAGTTATCATAACAAAAGAAAATGAGTGTCAAAACTGTGAAAACAAGCTGAAATCGTTCCACCGCATGCAAAAACATCGACATCAAATGTAATCGGAGGACATAGTGCAGTCAAGGCTAGGTTGAATTTGTCAGATATTTGGGTGCAATCACCTCCAACTTTTACCTCACAAAACACGTTTTTGAAAGCAGAAAATTATCTCTTTCTTGCTCGGACGGAAAACAATAAATGGAGACCAATTCCCATCATGCAACTGCACAGTGCTGAATTCCTGCTCCGAACCAGTCCTTGTCTCTCTATGCCTCACACATTCCAATCTCTCTTTCTCTGAATCTCTCTCTCTCTTTCTCCCTGTCATTCAGACTACATTGTATGTGCTTAACCAGGCTTGGGTTATTATTCCCAGCCTCCCAACCAGAACATAGTAAAAACCTTATTTACCATCTGAGACCAATGGGCAACACACACACTCACACATACACATTCACATGCTCTGATGACACGGACCCAAGCTGATACACTTTCACACATCTACAGAACACATGTATGCACTGATGGCAATGGCACACACTATGTGCATGCACACACACATGCAGAGGTAAAGGTCTGCTGAGTATTACTGTAGCAGCAGGCCATTAGCAACAGAAGGGCCAGACAATGGTGTGAGGCCCAGGGCTGGAGAGAAACTATCGCCAGCGATACGCATGCCAGCAACCACTACAATAGAGCCTTCAGAGGGGACGAGTTCAGGACACACACACACATACACACACACACACATGCACACACACTCTTGTTCCTCTGTGGTGTCTCTTTGGATGGGTTGAGCATGTTTGGGCAGCCTCTACTAAAGGGGTAAAAACAAGATCCAGAGATCCAGATCTCCTCCTTCTTGCTCTCTCTGTCCTGAAAACAATCTGATAGTGCTGTTAAAACATACACTAACTCCATCACCACTCGTGAGCTCAACGTCTAATTGTCCCTAAACATCATTTTCATCAGTTTGCACTCACCTCACAGTGAGAAAAAAAACCTATGTCTGCCCAATTAGGATTGTTTTTCTTTTTTTTTTTTTTAAATAGCATTTGATCATTTGACCGTTCGCTTGAAAGAGATTGGTCAATGCAATGACATACTGTTTTGGCGTGTTGTGATTGTGCTGACACATCATAAAATGCAGATTCGGTCTAGTAAAAAGGAGTTTCGTGTACTTACGGGAGATAGACCATTCCAGACTGGAGCTTGGCTCCCTCCCAGAAACAGTCCAAAGGGGTGATGATGAGGCAGGGATGTAGCTTTTCTATGATCTAATTGGACAAACACATGCCCACACACAGCAGGATTAACACAAATTGACAATGGTAAATGTGTATCGAAAAGAAGCATCAGATTTTAGCAGTAATATTTTGATATGATCCAGAGAGTGAAAGTCAAAAGATAAATTGTATACTACCTGATCCATAAAATGAGTTTCTGTGACTAGTTCTCCTGATTTGTAGCATAAGTGTTCTAATTTCCACTGTCTGAAAAGGAGAACAAAAGAGTTTCTGTTGAGCTTTTGTCACGACTGTAGAAGACCATGAGCCCTTTAGGCTAGACTGATCAAAGAATGATAATAAATGATAATAAATCATTCATCATTTGAAGTGCTGCCAGCCAGAACGTAGCTGAATACATGACATACAGGTATGCTGTACAACTGCATATAATGTATACATGGATATAGATTGTATAGAATGATTGTAAGATGATAATATAGTAGAATGCAATACAACAACACCAGAAACGAGTAAGTCAAAGATTCAGCTGACTCTGTGGAAAAATATCAACATTACAAGCTTTGCATGTGTACTGTGATGCTTGGGACTTGAATTTCCCCTTGAGGCTAAAATGAGTTATTATTTTGGAAGAACAAAAATGGCTGAAATAGCTGATTACCTGTTATAAAGGTAAACATGAACTCTGCTGGCTCGGATAGCTGACTCCAGGTGCTGCAGGAGCGCCTCCACCGTTAGAACATTGGCTCCCTCCTCCCGCGGCGTCTGGATCATCAGCTGAGGGTTAAACATGGCCTCCTCGCCTATCTTCTGTCGCGTGTACTTCAGCTCCTGGTTCACACGCCCGCCAACTGGACAAGGAGAGTGAACATGTTT
Organism: Chaetodon auriga; assembly: GCF_051107435.1. Classification (NCBI taxonomy): domain Eukaryota; kingdom Metazoa; phylum Chordata; class Actinopteri; order Chaetodontiformes; family Chaetodontidae; genus Chaetodon; species Chaetodon auriga. Next base: position 17,794,339 of record NC_135078.1, on the reverse strand, counting down.
GAACTTGCATTTTTAAACCCTCTGCACAAATATCCTAAGACACTCTTATTGCACGTAGATGCTTTTATATCAGGAGGACTTATCTCCATCATTGGCCCTGTAAAGCCTGTAAAGACAGCTTTGTGGAGGAGTACCATCAAATAAATACAACAAACACAAATTTTAACCTTTTTAATATCCGAATAAAATAATGAGCCCTATACACAGTGCTTTGCAGGCATAAACAGCTTTTCAACACTACCAGAAGATCTGAACACAGCTTTACCACTCACACACACACACACACACACACACACACACACACACACACACACAAAGCAGCATCATGTGCTAAAACATCTGTGGCTCAAGAAGTGATCCTCTGTGCAAAGCAAACCCAAAGATATCTCAGCCTGGCCACAACATTATCAGACTTGTATCTTGAGCAAAAGCACTTTGCTTACAGTGAGCTTGTACCACTGCAACGCCAAACGTCCTAACTCCTTTGAATCCAGAGGAGTAACATCACTCCCAACAAATCCACATCTCAGTAAAACAAGCTCAACGTTTCTACTCAAATTTGCTAACAAGTCAGCAGCGCCAGGCCACATTGACTGCATATGTGTGCGACCATATGTGTGTGTATGTGTTTGATAAAGAGAGGGAGGCTCTCTTCCAGACTTTGCTCCCAGTATCGTGGTGGGACTAAGCCCTTTGCGTGCGCTCTGAGCTCTCAGCTAGCCCGAGCTACAAAAGCAGCCTTTCAGGCCCTTTAGCTGCCCTGCTCCACCCCAGTACAGCCAAGGCAAGTCTGGCAAAGTCTCTCTCACAATCACACACGAACAAATGCAGGCAATTTCTGTCATGCAAGCACAGGCACAGTCTCGAATTTTCAGTCAAATGCCAGATTAAACAGAACTATGCAAAGGTTCTGCATGTTTCATACTCAGGTCCTCCAGAGATGTGTGCGTGCACCTGCGAGTGCATCATTCTGCTCGGTGTATCTATGTGTGATTTAGGAGCAGCGGATTTGAGCCCTTCCATCATCAGTGACTGAACGCTCAGTGAAAGCTTGGGCAATTTATAGTCATCTTCTTTCACTAGCTCACTCTCTCTCGCTCTCTCTCTCTCTCTCACACACACACACACACACAAAGTGCAAAAAATGCCCAGTGAGAGAGCCGACTGTGTGAAAAATCTGTAACATTTTATTATGCCTTAATCCAATTTAACAATTCCGCTCAATTCGTGCAACAGCAGGCATAGATTGAATATTTTCTGCCCATTGTAATGGCATTAAAGTTGAACATAAGCATGCCTGTTCTGCTGAGCTGGACCACCCAGTCAGACCAATGGAACAGGGAGGGAGGGGGCCATGTCTTGGGGCATTAGGAAAACACACTTGATTTCTTTTTTTCTGGACCCAAACAGCATTCCCATCTGATCCTGTCTGAAGGCATGTTTATAATACTCATCATTAATAGCAGGCCTAGGCTAACCAGAGCGACATGCTTTCCACTGCTAGGCCAGCTACACAGCTACGTTACACCAGGCCTCCCTGCAAAACAGGCACGCATGGAACTGATTTAGACCCTACGCACACTGACAGCGCACTAACAAGTCGACTTGTCTGGTACACTCAATGCACAGAGGCAAAGCTAGCCCCGGGGCCTGGTTAAAGCGCGCTGCCAAGGGGGAAAAATGGGAACACAGGTGTGGAGAAAGAGGCACATCCACTTTCAGTTTCTACGTGTGCAGGGAGATGAGAAAAGGTCTGATTGAAAAAATACGAGCGGGACGAGATTAGAAAGAAGTCACTGTCTGTTTTGACCACATTCCAAGTCGCGGACTGCCACCCAAAGACCTCGAGTTTACAGCAAGCAGCGAGGAATGGGACAAGTCAAAGGAATGCACTCTCTCTCTCTACAGGAAACAGCACATCACGGCCTCGGGCTTAGAGAATTCCACACTTCACGAGGTTACAGCGTTTTGGGGTCAACACTCACACAGCCTCGGGGTGAAATTAACACCCCAGCTGGACCAGGAAAATGTGTGCGAGTGTGTGTGAGTGCACTGGCGTCCATGCGAGCATGTGCGTGTGAGCGTGTCTGTACACACAGCTGTGTTCCTTCAATGACACATATTCGCATATTCCTTCCCCTAAGAAAACTGGTTGACCCCGGCATGTGTTGATATCTTGAGGGTGTCCCGCTCCAGGCTCAGCTGCTGTGACCTAAAACAAAGTGTCACTGACTTTCAAATGCTTCCCATACCAGCTCTGTCTCTCACTCACGTCCTTACTCAAGCCTTTGTGCATCGCTGTCCTCTACTGAAACAAACTTACTGTAACTGTTGATTATTCTTTTTGTTATTCATTTAGAGAGGTCATCTTAAGATGTTATCTGCATCCCAGAGTAAGGCCTTAAACAAGCTGGAGTGCTCTGACCAACAAACCCACGGAATATTAACTTTAAAGAGACATAAAACTAATTACAGACAAGAAATTCTCACAATTGGAGAGTTGTAACCAGCAAATGTTTCATATTTTTAAATGATAAATGACCTGAGTGATACAAACTACTAACAAAATTGTCTTTAATTCAATTTTGTCATTGATTTATAAACAGCTGGAAAGCCGCTCAACAGAAAAGTAATCAGCCAAACTGTGAGCTAATTGGTTTATTGTATTTGTCATTCTTTAACCATTAACCAATCACGCCAGCACTGCCCTCCATCAGCCATTTCTGAATTCACACACCTGTGAGGAGTTCATGTGTGCGTTCACCTGTGTGTGTGTGTGTGTGTGTGTGTGTGTGTGTGTGTGTGTGTGTGTGTGTGTTATAGTGCGTGTGTAAGCATCACAAATGCTTGGCGGAAGATCAAAAACAGACCGGCGCAGATTCGAAGAAGAAGCGACGAGAAGAGAGGAGGACTATGTGTGTCACTGTATTGGAGCGCTCAGTGCGGGTATTCACTGTGTTGCATAACATTAACCCCTGGTCCCCCCTATTCTCAGAGCAAGGGAATGGGGGCCGGTGGGGACGAAAGGAAAGAAAGTAGGTTTCTAAGGAACTGACATCACCCCCTCCCTCCTTTCAGTTCTGAACTCCCCCTCCTCTTTATACTCTCATTTTCTCCCTCTTTGCTCTATTCAGCTCTACTCTGTGATTGGCCAGATCATGATGGCAATCAGCCCGGCCCCTCTGTCAAAGCCAGCCCACCCCCCCCCCCCCACCTTTCCCCTCGCCAACTTTCTCTCTTTTCCATGCAACACACAACAGCATAGCCCCACCCCCTGCGCATCTCTTACGCCTGACAACGGAAGCATCCCGCACTTTCAAGGAAAACACGCACCACCGGCGGCAAACGACGCCTACAACTCTCTGGCGGGTGTTAGAAACACACATACGCACCTTGTTCACACAGTATGTACAAACACTATAACTCCCACCGACAGAAACAGGAAGGACAGTGCATCTCTGCCTGAACATATTCACACATATACTGATAAATAATGAAAATAATGTTTTCCCTCCTTCCAGCAGACCTAGAATTAGTTTAAAGAACCATAACTTCCACCACCACTAACGGAGATCTGATACGATATCTGACTTTGATATAAGATACTAAAGGGACCATTTATGTGTGTGCGGTACCATCCATACGTGAATATACTGTACGTACGTGTATGTGGCTAAACACATCTTTGTGTGTGTGCTTTTGTGTGTGTGCAGAGAGGGGATTAGCTGGATTAGGCCCCCTCTCAGCAGGGACCCCCTGTGGTGAGGAGGAAGCCCCCCAAAACCAGGTCATCTCTCTGCCACCAAGTCTACAGCGACCTCCCATACCCTGAGCCCCCTATACCGCCAGAGGAATGAAGACAACCATGCAGCCCTCTGCAGAGCACCTACATGAGGATTCGGTCTGGATAACCATTGTGAAAAACTACACAACTAAACAGCCAAAAGCTACTTCAAAGACGTGACTTTGATCCTGATGTTTGTTTTGCATGAGAAATACATTTCTCATAGGTTGTAGACAAGAAATGTGTCAAATGTACACAACAGGAATGGATTAAAAACCTGTTGCATGTGTAAATCAATATGCTGCTTATGCTAAGGCTAATTTCTAAGTTGCTTCAGAGCTTCAGCAGTGAAAGGCAAACTGTTTACCGACAGCTTTCTGAGCCCATCCTTTATACAATCATGCATTCACAAAGTGATGAACCTCACTCCTTCCTTGCTTGTGAATGACTGAGCCTTTCCAGGATGTCCCTTTCACACCCAATCATGATACTATCACCTGTTACCAATCAACCTGTTCACCTGTGGAATATTCCAAACAGGTGTTTTTGGAGCATTCCACAACTTTCCCAGTTTGCTTGAAATGTGCTGCTGGCATTCAGAATACACTGATATTTCCAAAAATCAATGAAGCTGATGAGGTAAAACATTAAATATATTGTCTTTGTACTGTTTTGAATTGAGTATGTCAAAAATAATCACCTTTTTTATGTTTGACCAACTTTTCTGGAAACAGGATTGTAGAAAACCATACATACAGGAAACCCTAAGACACAGCTGCTTATACTAGACTGATTTCAAGGTACTCAAGAGATTTAGACGAGATAAGAATGTATAGAAGATATACTATAGATGCATTTGTGTTATTACGACCCCTAGTTGCATCATTCTCTGAAACATTTCTGACTGGGCCTTGCTTGGTCGCTGCCACTGCTCAGCCTGTTCAGGTAGAGTTTCCCACAGTAAGTCCCCTGCTCCATCACCACCTCCTCTTTTCTCCTCCTTCCTGTTCGTCTCCTTCTCAGCTGCTACCGCCAATCACCTGACAGAGCTTTGATCACTGAGAGGAACCCACCTGTTGCCTTCCTCCACCGTTTGTCTGCTTCTTCCTCCCACCATCTGCTGTCACTCTGCGTCTGTCCCTCACTTCATCTTTCTTTCTTGGATTTTCCTGCTGAGTAAATGTCCTGGTTCATATTATTGCCGCTACACTCTTCCTCTATTAAACCCACACAAGCCTTGTGAAACACTGCAACACCGGCTCTCCCATTTAGCTTTTTAAAAGTTTTATCATTTATTGTCGATGATCATTTAAATTGTCACCCTTCCATTGACATATCCACCTTGTTCCCCTCTCAGTTCTGAAGATATTTCACTGTTCACCCCATCAAAATGAGCCTACTGCTTGTAACTGAGTTGCATTCTCTCTCTCTGCTGGGGCAGTACCAGTAAGAGTACTAGCAGTACTAGTTGTGGCAGCTGTGGTAGCAGCATACACAGCAGTATGCAAAGCAGTGATCGTAGTTTTGAATGTGGGCTCTGCAATGCAGGTGTGCACACAGCCACAAATATGTGATGAAAGGCCTCACTGAGAGCTGAGACCCTATCTGACCCATGGTGAGCCCCCCCCCCCCCCCTCTCGCACTCGCCCCCCTCACTCTCTCCTTCCCTCTCTCCTTTCAGCTTTCGAAGAGGAGGGGGCTGCCACACAGAGGAAGGGTAGAACAAGCAAGGTAGAGAGCGGGTGGCTACGAAAGAAGAGGAAAGAGTTGAGAGAGTGGCGGAAAAGAGAGAGAAAGAAATGGAAGGAACAGAGCGGAGGTGCTCTGATGTGCAGCTGTAGCCGAGTGTCTCCTCATGCAGCCAGACACCCCCTAGCACCCCGACCCCTGACACAAATGTGACACCCCAGCTGCCAACCCCTGCCCCCCACCTCTCTCCTCTCAAAACCCCCACCCATACCACCAACCTTCACCCCCCAACTACGGCATTACCATATGTATGGCTCCCCTCGCCCCTGATTATGCTAATCACCTGTCCGGCCCCTGCAGCCCCTAAAATGGGTGTATTTAGCAGTCGGCTGGCTCCCAATGCAGCTTCCCCTGGGCCCGAGGTGTACATTCACACACTCCTCAATGGGCAGATTCTTCCACGTTGCTGCCTTCATTCAGGTCCCACTCTCCCCTCCCAACCCCCCACCTCCACCCCGAAAAAAAAAAAAAAATCTATTCATTGCCAATGGATTCACAGAGGAGTGGAAAGAGTAGTAGGGGAAGAAAACGCTGACAGAAAGTCTGTGTTTGTAGCATGTGCATGCATGTGTGCAGTGGTTGTGGTTCAATTAAAAATACCCAAGACATCAAATGATGTATTGACTGGTGCAAATGATGGAGAGAGATGTGAAATTCGATGCTTCTGCCATTGCAAGTGATGTAAAAGCATTAAAAAAAAAAGACAAATTTAAATATTATCAGAAAAAACAGAACAACTCTTCACAACTCCAGCTCTGGTGGGAAAAAAAAAACTCTCATCCTATATCTCCTGTCAGTGCCTGTCCAATGCAAGCCAGGTGAGCGATCTCCCCCTGCTGCATTTTACTGCCCTGTGATTGGCCCACAGCCCAGCCATAACAGACCGTGACATGAGCCTGAACAGCCAATCTCAACCAGCCATCTCTCTGTCATTTCCTGGAAAGATGGCCCGTGATTCCAGGTATCCCAAAATCACACATTCCTAAGTGTGGAACAGAAGACACAGAGGCTGAAACAGAGAGAGTGTGAATGGAAGGAAGAGGGAAAAGACCAAAGGGAACAGTAATTCTTTCCCAGTTCCATCCTTGCATTAATTTTCCTATGGTTACCTTTACTGTTGCAATTTCATGGTCACTGGGGCTGGATATCAGTTGACACTGACAAATATTGGCAAGAATATGATATTTTTGTGCCAGTACCAACACAATACTTTATCTGACACCTTATTTTGAAGAACATAAACATGTTTAACGCTGTTTTTTCATTTAGCCAAATAAACCATAAACGCTTCACTGTCGCGGTGTTGAATGTTGGCGTTACGTTACTTTAAATCTATCAAGATTAGCTGATGTTGCATCATTTCCATTCCATTTTTCTGGCATTTTTCAGTCAGTTTCTTGCATTTTTCACCTTTATGAACAAAAACTTTTGATACTCGATAAAAGCTCCTCGTGCTTTCTTGGTTTGATCAATCAAGCAACTGTAAACTGTAAAATGCAGGCATTTTGAGTGTGTGTTATAGTGCTTCCTATGCAGAAAATCACTTCTGGCCCTCCATGTGTGCCACAACAAAAGAGTGACGTGATATCATGTGCAAACAACCTGTTTGTTTTGGGATCTGATGAATGTGATTCCAACATTCATTCTCCTTTAAGTACTGTTTTGCTCTTCACCATCTCCTGAGGGAAATATCTGGCTCGTTAGCTGCTAAATGCTGCACTACGCTCACTGGCTAGTTGCTAACTTTCTGCTGTTTGGTGCTGGGCAGGTTTCATACTGTGCTGATGAAAGCCTTGAGACTGAACCAAAATAAAGTTGTGGGCAGACATTTATCTATTGATCTATGGTTAGTGTAAAATATTGATTAAGAACCGTTTTAAATGAAAAATACTGATCAAAGATTCAGAAAACAAACTTAAAGATCTGGGAACAAGGATCTGACCAAAACTGAATACACTTCTGCACAGAGCATGAAAAACCTATGAGCACACTGGATTCAAACTTTGCCTGATCAGGCCCTGTGGGGCTGAAACATTACTTTTTATCGGCCAATAAAGTTTTTGGAGCTTTAATCCAGTGTGCAGATGCTCATCTTTTTCCCCTATACTGACTTTGCTATCCTGCATGTGGCCTAGTTGTAAGATGGGATGTGCACACAACTACTCTTGCAGAAAAACAGTGTTACCCATCAGGCTTCGCAACACTTAATAACACAACAACCTGTTGTGTCAGGTCACAAATGCTTCCAATGCCCTAGTGCTTCAGTCTGACTTGCAGGGCGGTCTCAGCGGAAGACTGTTTCACTCTGACGCATACTGAGTCAGTCTGGAGCTCCAAACCGCTCAATCATCTGAGAGAGGAAATGTTTTATATCTCTATCTTTATGCCTTGCGTGTGTATGTGTGGTACTAGTGTAATTGCGGCTGCTGCCAGATTTCTATGACGTTGTGCTATAGGAATTACAATGAACTATACTGCGATGTACGTGACCCATGTGTGCCAGAGGGGCTTAAAAATTCCAACGACACACACAATTTGGAGATGTTTATGTTATGTTTGCATGAAAAATCCTCTGTGCTACAGTCTGAAAAGCATCAATCCACACCCCAATCTCTCTCCTGGTGTACGGTAGGCACTACAGCCAAAACACAAACACACTACCGCTACTATACTCCTGCTTCTCTCTCTCTCTCTCTCTCTCTCTCTCTCTCTGCTGTTTTGTACTTTCTCCACCCCTCTGGCAGTCAGCGCTGTGAGGGAGGGAAGAGAGGAAAGGGGAAGAGGGAGGGGAGGGGAGGGGAGGGAAGGGAAGGAGGGAGGCCAGACCACCCTGCTCTCATGGCAGGGCTGAGTGTTTACATTGCCGTGGCTCACTCTGTAATACATCTGGCATTCTGAGGCCACTCTCTCCAGCCAGGGATGGGGGAGTGGTGGAGGGGAGGTGGAGGGGCTCGGGTAAAGAGAGAGACCTTTCTGGCAGAGAGGAAAAGAGAGGGATAGAAGAGAGAGAGGGAGAGAAGGAGGTAGAAGGGGGAGGGTAATTCTCTCCACAGTCTCCTGTGGTCGGTCATTCGCAGGGCTCTGGTTTTTGAATAAGAGCGCCTGAAAGAATGCAAAATGTAAACAGAGAGCTTGGAGGCATCTCTCAGGATGTCGTTTGTGAATGGGAGTGCGTTCGCATCGAGAGCACACACACACGGACGGACACACACACACACACACGGATACACACGGATACACACAGCACAGTTAACTAGCAGATTTTTTAAGTTATTTCACATTTACTTTTGCCAAGTAGGGCTAATATACACAAAACTGCTTTCAAATGAGGAAGAGCTAGCTTGAGAAAACAGTGCCGTAAGTCTGTGTACAGTACCAGAGGCGCAATGTTTCCCCACACTAAATCCCTCACCAGCTAGCCTGCACTTTTCATCAACTCGTAAAGTTTAACACAACACGCTGGAATGTTATTCCTTCTATAGAGGTTTAATCCTGTTTGTAGTGAACTGATAAACACATACTTAATTGAGTCCAGTTTGGAAAACGTAAAAAAGTGTGTGTGCACGCTCACATTTGTGTGTGGCTGCCTGCAACTGTGTGAGAGAGAGAGTGAAATAGATGGAGAAAAGAAAGATAGATGACTGTATGCAGTGTATTCTGCGCAAACTAGGAAAAATATTGGGTGTGGGCGCAATTGTGTGTTTGATTGCTTGCGGCTGCTGAATGAAAGCGGTTGGAGATAGAGCATGAGGGATAGAGTGAAAGAAAAAGAGAGATGAGGAGGAAAACATGAAAAGGAGAGAAGATGATGAAGAAGAGAAAATAGTCCAAAAAGAAAAAAAAAAAAAAAGAGGCCCATCGAAATAGCCTGCTACGCCAGGCCTGGTCAAACACCTACTCATTCACACAACCAAAACTCCAACAAGCCTCTCTGCATATGTGAATGTGTGTGTGTGTGTGTGTGTGTGTGTGTGTGTGTGTGTGTGCATCCATGCATGTATCAATGCTCCCATACACATCAAAAGCTGGATAATTCAATCATGCAAACCACAATCCTCTCAGTGGAGACGCCACATTCAGGGCACTCCTCCTCCTCCTCATCTTCGTCCACAAGAAAGGATGTCAAGGCTTCTTCCGCATGCACTTAACATTATACCGCTCCCTTCTCCACTGCCATTACCAGCAAAACAACAAAACAACCACCAACTCTGTCAACTCAGCTCTTAATCACACTAGATACAAAACAGACATGCGAGGGAGGGAGTTGCTCTAGAAAAAAATAAATTTCGGTCCTATCAGACGGGTTTTCTGCAACCTTAAATCAGACTTGGGATTCACACAAACATGGACTGGCACCATTTTAACTGTTACCATGTTGATATCAGGAATAAGCTGTTGATTTTCAGTCAGAAGGACTATAAATCATGAACACTGAGGGAGCATGTGTTCAAATTTGCCTCCTCAACATCTATTCTGTCATTAAAACAGGAATGATGTACTTGCACTAATGCAGAATTTGGATACTGATTTGAATACAGTGATCCAGAAATTAAAGCACAAATGATATCAGACTCACTGCCCTCTGCTGGAGGACAGATGTCAAAAGGTTAAACACGAATTCATAAAATGAAATAGTGATACAGGAGAACAATGCAAACTCTGACCCTAACAACATCTGGCTCATGCAACGCACTCCTACATGCAGATGTGCACAGATGCACACACATTAACATATACAGGACACAAACAAGGCCTGGTGACAGCTGTGCCTTCTGCTGCATTTCTTCCACCCCTCCACCCCCCACCCCTCTGCTGTGAGTCTTCACTCTGCACCCAGGCCACAGGGTGAGTATCAGGTGAGGTTTTAAATAGCGGGGCCTCTATGAGATGACCTCAGGGTCCCAGAGGTCTACCCTCGTGGCCCCTGGCCTCTACACTTATGTCCCCCAAGAAAGCGCTCTGGGACCTGGGGCCTCCCCTCAGTCTGTGGCCTTGAAACTACAACCCATAGCCCTGTGCCCCAGTCCAGGCCATAAATCTGGGGACTATAACTTGAATCAGTCATGTGCAGCTCAAGTCTGTGATGAAACAAAAGACCTCCACTGAACGATAAAGGCCCCATCCTCTCTTCAGTCTGTGATGAAGCTACAGGCTACCCACAGCTCCAGATTACAGTACAGCTCCAGCTCAGCAGCTTAACCTCCAGTTTCAACTTCAACCCTTTGCTTGAGCTTCATAAGCCCCATTTCCAACATTTCTGCTGCCGGTACCCTCTCTCATACATCAAGACCACAGACCCTTCACCACAGCCACATCTCCAGCCCCTCTCTCAGCACAGAAACAGGGCGAAAGAGTGAGGGGTCGTCCTACAGGAAGGCCAATGTTTACGCGATACTGTTTTAATTAGAGGCAGGCGGTGCTGCTATTTTCTTTACAATTTGGCCTATGTTTGCCTTCACCAAGAATGCCAAGGGATGGCTCCATTTTCCATTTGTGGATAGGGGGGAACTGTAAAAGTGCTCCTCTCTCCGATGTCTCCGCTTGCTGAACGTGGCTTACAGTTAATCATCAAGCTCTGCAATATGAAGCTGAGGATGTATGTGAAGTGGAACCCGGGAATCGTGTTCTGACACTGAGGAGAGCACACAGGGGGCTGCAAGACACGTTTGTGTGTGGGGAGAGCGAGATAGGAGAGCACAATACTACAACTTCCTGTTTGAACTAATCATTTCCTGTGAGCGTCACAGTGGACATAAACACAGCAATTACCTACAGTGTGGGTACAATCTGCCCGAAATACTAGGTTGGAAAAGACTTCAAAAAACATTACTATCACTCCCAAAATGTTCAGAAAACACAAACCCCGGCATACATCCTCCGAGGTTTGACACAACCGTCTCTTTGAGCAGGCATGCTGTCTCACTCCCAATTGGTCTCTGTCGCTCTGTCTTATAAACAGAACTTCCTGTGTCTGAGTGTTTATAAACAGTGCTGAGTGAGCACTGTGTGAGAGGAGACAATCCCTGCGAAAGCTGCGGCACGTGACAGCGCGCAGAATAAACACACTCGCCAGCTCCAGTGCGCAGCTAATGGTGGCCTGCCGTAGACCCCGGCCGCCTCTGCGACTACCAGAAAGCAGGTGACGACAGACACAACACGAGATCGCGGATACAGAAACGCAGCTCCGGCTGAATTGAGAGATCTCGCATGAGCTGGGTGTATTGTGTGAGGATGTGTGTGTGCGTGCGTGCGTCCACAGGCCACACAGCTCCCAGGCGGGGTCGTCCACGGGTCGCCTGCGGAGGGCAGTTCCAAATGAAACATAAACAGCCGCTCTGTCCTCTCCTCCTCTCTCCTCTTTTTCCTCTCGGACGATGGGCCAGTCCCCCAGCACGGCCCAGCACAGCATTCCACGGTCCAGGCAGAACTAATCTATCCCTCAGCTGTGCAGGCTAATCTAAACAAACAGATCTCTCCCTATCAACATCTGGAACCCCTCATGTAGCGGGACCTCGGAAACCACCGCAGCCCAGTTTGTCAGTGTCTGCGTGTGCATGAGCAGGTCTCTGTGTCGGTATGAGCCAGTGTGGGACCATGCGGTAGATGTCTAGCAGAGGTCACTAGACTTGGTTTAACTGTCTGTCAGGGTCAACGTGGTGTAACTAGAGCCCAAGCAAAAACAAAGGCAATATAAGAATTTAATCATCAGTTGATTAATGTGATGTAACTCCAGCACAATTGGGTCCTTTCTGCTTTTTTTTTTGAGGAGCTGATTAAACTTTTAATCCACAAAACATCTAAGAATTACAACAAATAGTAATCACAAGCTACCAGGCCTGAACTGATATTTTGCCTGACAAACACACACAAAAATCCTCACATTGGAGAAGCATCCATAGAAGCTCAAATAACTGCGACAGCATGATGTACTTCTCTGCTGTGCTTCTGTATGCTCCAACTGACACGTTTGCCAAAATATGACTAAATGCACTATTTCCACAGGAGCTCCCAGAGGGTCAATAGTGTGACATGGGAGAGTAAATAAAGAGAAATGCTAATCACAAGTTAGCAGAGCCCAAAGCGATGTCCTGCAATTTCTCATTTTGTTTTGTAGTGAAAAACCCCAAATTATATTCCCTTTGCAAGAAGATGGAACAGGGAAAAGCTGGCAACCATTACAAGGGAATAACACTGAGTTTCATGTGGTGCCCCTCACCACAGCACACATGACCGTGGTCTGACATGTGAAAAGGGTGTGAAAACAGTGTGTTCCTCTGACTTCAATCAGGAGTCCTGTACTAAAGAGGCTCCCCTCTGCCTAAACTGCTGCCAACTGCGCCTGCGCCACAGATTAGACCAACATGCTGTCTGTCAGACCCCTGCAGCAGCACGCAAGGAGAGAACAGCCAACCCGGGGAGGAGGTGGGGGCATTTGATCTGCACAGGAATCAAGTCTGCTTTTAATGTTTGGTCTGATGGGGTATAATTTTTTTTATTGGAAGGAGGGGAGTAAAAATGGGGACAAGACAGAAAAAGCAGACACACAAATGTGACAACAACTATGCATGAACATTATACGCTTTCTTTTTTTAGGGCCAAAAAACTACTACTCTACTATTTCTCAGCAGCAAAATCTGCTCCTCCATTCATGACTCCTCCAGCCAACTCTAGCCCAAAGTGCAGGAATGCGGATCAAAGGAAAGGAAAAAAGCACAGCCCCTTCCCCTTACCCCCCAAAGCACCACCCATACGCACAGCTCCTTTTTTTCCTTAAGATATTTCATTCTTCACGAGTCGTTTCTGACAAAAATAACAAGCGAGTGGCCTTTCCACTCCACAAACACGAGTTCCTGTCCTCACTCCACTTTTTCCCTGCAGCCGGAGACAAATCTTTTTGGAAAGTTGAGAGCTGTCCAAAAGGGGACCACACACAGTCTCTGAGCATTCAACTGCTGGGGGCAGGCAGACACACACTCACACACACTCACACACTCTCACAAAATGGCGGCTTTGACAAAAATTTCCTCTACCCCAAAAGCTGCTTATGAACTTAATTACAACCTTGCTCCTTACTGCAGTTACAGTCACCTTTTGCACATGTTGTGTGTGCATCTGACGCGGTTTGAGAAGCTGCAAGTATGTTAGAAGTCAAACCAATTTAATTATTTACAAGTTTCACTTGGCCTCTTGCCAGGGTCTAAACAATAAACAATCCCCCTGGCTTTGTTTAACAGCACCCACCAAGCCTCTCTTCTTCCAATCTAAGCCACACTGTGCCTTTCCTAACATGCAATATCAAACTGTATAGCTTCACAAGCACTGAAATTAAGAATAGGCCCAGCATCTTACATGCAAACACACACACACAAGAAAAAACAGATAAACTGTGCAACAAAAGACAGCCAATAAAGAATCAGTGTCTTACCTTCCACCCAGAGTTTCTCCACGTCCGTCTCCAAATTAGCTGCCCTTAAGCCCACAGCGAAAGCTCCGAAAATCATGAGGCCCACAACCAAAAACTTTCCGCAGTTCTTTTGTATGTAGCAGCCCAGCCTAAATAAAAGTCTCTGGAACTTCGCTCTCAGCCATAGAGGTGCTTTCCTCCCGGTCGCTTTCCCCTATGATGAGACAAGAGTCCTAATGTTACTGACAGTTGCAACACAAAACACATGAAGCACTTACCTGGACAGGTGAATTGTAGGGCTTAAAGAGCAAATGTTTAATGTTATACAAGCAAAGACTGACGACCACAGGTGGTCCCAAATGTGTTCATGTCAGGGAGTCTCAATCTGACCCAAGGAACATCATCTGAGAAGACTAGCTGTTAAGACTGCAGGTATTTCAGCAACGAAAGCTCTTGGGGAAAAGAGGGAGCTGTGATCAAAACAATAAAAACACATTCACTGTGTCGCTCTGCTAAGCTGTGATGAATGAAACACACATCTGCTGGGGACCGCCTAGAAACCAGCGAGGACTCCCCAGAGTGAGAGCCACAGGTTCTGTCATATCAGTAACATGTATAAACTGTAACCTTAGCAGGATACATGCAGAAGGAAGATATCTTAATCCCCTACAGGTCACCCACACGCAGCCTGGTCCATGTCTGTCATTGCACTGCCGCAGTGATGAGTTATGAAAATGTTAATACAGACAGACTAGCATCAGGTGTGACCGGTTGGTTCTGAAGGGCTCCAAAATGGGTTTGCAGCTTCCCCTCCAGGGTGGATGGTGTTCAGTTAAAGCTACAATTATACAGTAGGTGGCCTTTTGATAACAAGCCTCCCTTGTTTCCCTACTTCACACAGTGATATCCGAAATGCAAAAATACAGCCTGCAGGGTGTTAAAATCCTGCACAGGATACCTGCACAGCACAGCCCCTTCGAATACACTGAGAAGTATCTTTAAGTGTAATAAAGGCTTCATGAAAAGACAGATTTTAGGAGTTGTGTAATTTGTCATTGAAGTAGCCCACATCAACACCCACAAGTCAAACTGTGATATTAAATACCCTGAAAAGGTGCATGTGGTGAAACCCACAAATACCACCACCACCCACACACACACACACACACACACACACACACACACACACACCGCTCCGGCAGCCCGTGTGTTCCGGCCTGCGTGGGGAGTGGAGGAGCCATCACGGGGGGACTCACAATATTTGTGAACGGAAGAGGGCAGCCACATGGGTTTTTTTTTCCTCCTCTTTACGCGAGTCGCCTGAGTTTAGCCACTGTCACACACACACCTTTCTCTCACACACCTGAAGCTTTCACGCAGCTCGTGAGCAGAGGTGCGTCCAGGCGGATGTTATGAAACGGTGAATGGTTGTGTTGCCCGTGAGTGAAAGCTGCATGTTTTGCCTGGTCTCAGACCGTTATAGGTTGGGATGTACTGCCCTGAGAGCGATCGCAAATATTTGCAAACACAACTTGTTTGCATCCTGAAACAGAAGCCGGTGGCATCGGGGGAGTCTAAATGTTGCACAAAATGAAACAAAACAACTTGTGGCTCATTACAACCTTGCCTTACTCCTGTGTCCCCCTGCCCAGCCCGTCCCGTTACCTAGCAGCGACTGGACATAGTTTGGCCACTTTTTTCGGCGACTACAATGAAACCAAAACCATAAAGCTCTTTCCAGGTAAAGATGAGAAATAAGCACCTCTGATATTTGCTCCAAAGCGAAGCCCGCATCGCAGTAACTCGGCCGCTGCAAATACTCCAAATCCAGCGGTGTGCTGCGGGTATAGTCCCCCCTGTTCCTCCGCGTTATCCTCGGCCGATCGGGGTCTCTGTTTTCCTGCTCGGAGGGCGCATTAGCAGCCGAGGCCATGTTGCGGGGACTGCGAGATTGTTACCGTTTCCCACTTTATAGTATTTCCCCGAAAGCGCGTAGCGATATCCCAAGGCAACAAAGTTTCACTCTCGGAGATCTCACACCCGTGAAGTAGGACTTCATACTCCTGTTGGAGACGGCGAGTCAAAGTCTGCGCCTTCCATCCCAACATTTCGTGATCCGGAGGTCTCCACCGCTTTCACCGCATTCACCGTGTCTCTTAAAAAAAGTAAGTTTCTCTCAGAAAGCGAGGTGCGCAAAGTGATTCCCATACACAAGTCGTCGGATAAGAAACCTCGATGGTCGTAGCATTCTGGTGAGATCTATGTGGTCTTCCCCTGGGCCGCGCGTCACGGCCAACTCTGAGATTCAATAGAAGAGGAGAAAAAGACCTCTCTCCATTTGGAGGCAGAGAAGGAGGAGGGGTGAAAATAAAAAAAAAAGACTCGAGATCCCGCCTCTGGGGCTGTCAGATTGCAGGACTTTCTTGCATCTGATTGGTTCCAGAAGGGCAAAAATTACTCAGCAAACACGACTATTATTAGCTGCTTAGCAACAGCTCACTAAAGTAGAGAGACCACCCAGGCAGAGAGACCTCATGTGTGCATCTCCAACTTCAGGGGAGGCTCGCAGAGAGCCAAACCCGCTCGGTGCGTTTGGTGTTTTGGGTTTCCACACAGCGCCCTGTCGCTAGAAAGAAGCGTTTCCCTGAGAGGACCTGAAGTCTGAGGCAAGGTACATGCTCCGTCCGTCGGAAGGGGGCCGCGGAATGTCAGAACCGCAGTATTTAACTTTGATTTTTTTTCCTCTACCACCACCATGATGGTGGTAGTTGAGCCTCAAATTACAGCGGTTCAAGGGGAGGTCCTACAGTGTAGCGTTGTGACAATGTCAGCTTCACTATAGTATATAGGTTAGTCTGTATATGCTGCAGAGTGAACTTCGTGTTAGTCATTTATTTGTTTCTGCAAACAACAGGGATGTATTCACAACTTAAACATTTTTATATTTCAAGAAAGTTTTGGTCACAGTAATCAAACTTCTATAATAAACAGCGCAGTTTGCGATTGTGTTTTGTCGACCAACCACATCTCAATCTGTAGATCAAATCCAAAGACATAAAGGTGCAAATAAATAAATAAATAAATAAATAAAAACTTACCTTACAGACAAATAGCTGCTGGTAAAATGTTGAGGACCTTTTTAAAAATGGCAGTGTATTAAAGGTCTGTGATTTACGCCCTATCACGCATGGACATGCTTATTTATCCTCTTTCTTTACTTTACTGTCCACTTCATTGATAGAGCACACTAGTATTCAGCGTTGCAATGTCACAATAGCGCTTATATGTAACTCAAATTCAAAATACGTATTTCACATCGCTGCAAAGACAAATGTCCAAATGTAACTTTTGCGCATCACGCACACAGTGTTGAACGCTGACATCTGAAATTCAGCTACACAGACCTAATGACTACATTGTGGATTTCATCACTAACTTTGCCATTAATCCTCTATGTCCTCTATTACATTGTCTGAAAATGTCTCATTACGCAGCTATTATCAAGTAGACTAATGCAGCTGTCAGGTGGCCAGACTTCTCTCAGTGACTGTCTGCAGACTTCAGTCAATCTTATCAGTGCATTTTCCTGTAGATGTTTAAATTTTGCAACAAGCTCATAGCCAAGGATTCAGAGGCTTGTCGGGTTAAAGAAATAGTTAAAAACATCTGCCTCCCTAAATGTCAAATATTTTTTAAAATGAAAACCTTCATGGCCAAGAAGAGATGAGCTAAAAATCAAATCAAAGAATTCCCACATACGTTAGCCACCACTTTTCCTTATTTGAAAAAGCTAATTTCACCTCAGTTTACTTACACTAAACTAAGTCTCAGTGAATGTGGAGAATAAGACAGGCACAACCAACCAAAGGGACTGAGTGGCGATTAGCCCTTGCAGCCACTTGATGGACCAGTGCATCAGTCTCTCAGCAGCCCAGACTTCACACCTGAGCCATGCGAGCTCAGCAGCGGCTCGTCTGGCTGGCAGCCGCGCACTTACCATCTTCAGTCCAGGTGGGGAGAGCATTCAGAACAAATCCGTGATATCCGCCCCCCGTGGAGTCCGAAACGTGCCAGTTATTATGAAGATAAAAAGAGCTGCTTTATTGTTATGAGGAGAAGAAAAGACACATCGTAATCCGTCTTGGTCGCAGGCATCCTGATCTGCGTCGGTAAAGGTTCACGCACAATTACATGGCTGTTCCTTTTGGCCACGTGGGTGGTCCCGTTCGCTCCATAGGCAGGACGCTTTGACTGTCACGTGATTAGCCCAAACTTGTAAACAGTACCAACCCATGCACAGCAGCATCCCGTGTCTCTGTAAGCCATGACTCGCGCGCGTGCGCTCACACGCACACACGGACACATTTGTGCACAGATGAGTGTATGGACACACAGAGAGACACATGCAAAAATACATAAACACCTTTGCAAGCTTTTGAAGAGTCGCACACATGTCTCAGACTCTAAATATGTTAATGTTTTATGGGGTTCACTACATATATGATGCATGCACACAGAGGCACACGCATGCACACTCTATCACAACCATAGATTAAATACGCAGTGCTAGCTTCTGAAGACTGACTACATGTTTTGCTCAAATTACCTCCCTGAATGCCATTTTTTTCTGAGCAAATCTACTCTTTTGCTGTCTATGTTTATTTAGTCAACAGTCTAAATCGCAAGATTTAACTGCATCCCTCTGTTTGGATGGACCCATCCCGGTTTAGAAGATGTTTGTCTTTTTAGAAAAGCTCAGATGATGTCTGGTAAATGTTAACATTTTTATCTAAACAAAGTTATCTACTCAGTCCCATCAACATTTTGATTTTTATTTTTAATCGGTAGGAGGGCTGGGTGTGGTGGACACCAACTGCAACAATAATATCATTTCACTAGCATCAGATATCCCTGGTGTGGTGTCTAAGTGGGAAAAGGCATCTGAGGGGGAACAAAGTTAGGCTGCAATGCCCCCTAATGCCCCTGAATAGAACCAGGCCTGTCTCAGGGGAACAAGGGACTCGTGACTGATGCACCGTATCTGTGCTCGACATGTTCAGGTTGTTGTCATGACGGGAACTCCATCAAAGTGCCGTAGGTCTTTGTGGAAAAGTGTCCTCCCCTCTGAATACTGTAGTGTGGAGGCTGTAAAGACTTGCCAGTAAAAATGCTCTGGGAGATTATATTGCAAGCATCTGTGTGAACTAATGAAATACGTATGCACATAAGATGCCAAAACACCCTTGACCAAACATGAGCATATTTCCTTTTTTTCATTTACCATCATGTGTTAATATGGATCAGATGGACTAATTGTTCACGTTAGGAATTATACCAAGTAGAGAGAAATGTATTCCAAATCAGCTTCTTTTAATTATTGATTGCAGGGAATCAATTGCTCACAAAAGTCACAATAGTTGTGAGTTTTGTGAGTAAACAGGGTCAATGAGTCTATTCAGGCCTGCAAGGTATCACCAATACAATAGCTGAATAGCAATATGATTGCTGATTAAAAGAATCAAAATTTATTGTGAGAATTTGTTGTAGCTCATCACAAATATGCACAAGAAACCGCACAAATTCTGCAGAGCTGAAAAGATGATTGATATTTTTTAAGCAAAAATGCCAAACATTTACCAGTTCAAGCCTCTCTATTTCAAAAATTTGAGTCCACTTGAAGTGAATGTGAAGTATTCTCTGCAATACAAGTACCCATACAAATAGTATTTCCAAACTTTTGCTAGTTGCAGATATGCCTTTGACTATGAAGCTCTCTGAGGACAAACCTTTGGTTCAAGATGTCCTGATGACAGTTGATTAATTGTTTAATTTGCTGACTTTTAATTTAGATTAAAGGTTAGGTTAAATAACATTTATTATCTCCACCGGCAGACTCCATAGTTGTTGTGTGATTGTTCATGTTTCTCTCATCATCTTCGTGGATTCTTTAATGAGGAAAAGAGATGAACTATTCATTTAAGAGCTGGAGGAATTGGGCATCAAACTGGCAACGACTTCATCAATGAACCTCAAGACCCCTAGCAGGGCCTTTCATAACCCTCAAGGCTGGTGTCTGGCTAGCAGCCATGGGAAAAGGAAGAAAAATCTTGTTTACTGCATGTGCTTATTTATGATTTGCAGGTGGATTACAGTTCAAAGCAGAAGTGTGCAAACACATTAATATCCTTATGTCAAAACCAGAGTCTCTCTCTGGGCTTATTCATTGTCAGGCTTGATGTGGAGACACTCAGTTTCATAAGCAAAACCTTGAAAAATTATCAACATTTAACTTCCATTTCTTATGATAATGTATTATAACAACAGCATAAGAAGTCAAAGACTATTCTCTGTTGCCCCAGTGAAGAGCAACAGTCTCAAACCATGCACAGTTAAAAAACAAAACAAAACAAAAAAACTCTCTTGTACATGAAGCACTATTTTCTAAAATCAGCAAGCTTCAGTAGTTATGAATGGACACGATGGGGCAGCTGTGTTTACCAGCCATCATAAAGCTACGTAGAGGAAGGAGTGAGTGGTGCAGGGTGATCACCAGGCAGCCGCTCACATTTAAAGCCACTCGGTGACGTGCTTTGAAAAAAGCCAAAAAGGGGCGAAAAAAAATCAGTAGAAAGAGAGTAAGAGAATGCAAACAAAGCACACCTCTTTATTGAAAACAAATGCACTCAAGATCCCAATTAAGGAAGAATGTCCTCTCTCTCCCTCTCTCCCTCTTTCTGTCTCTCCTTCATTCCAAAGAGCCAAAAAGAGGGAAAGGAGAACAGTATGGATGCCTTGGAGTGAGGCGTTCGTGGCATTTAAAAGATCATGTGTTCCATTCATTGATAGATGCAGAATGCCTGTAGAGCACATGTGGCTTTATCTGCACAGTACCGGTGGTAAGACACATGCATGGCACTACCTTTTCTTTCCACGTCTCTGACCGCTCTGTACCTTGCTGTAGGTTTGCTTGTTGAAATGGCTCTTTGCATGCATGTGTGTCTTAGTGCAGATGTAGTTGACGCGTTGTGTGTAAATGTGTCACATCATTTGAACATTAAAGGATAATTCTTATTTATCACACGTTGTTTTCTCAGCTTTGCTTTGGTGATAAAAACTGACCTGTGGGTAGATCTGGAAACACGGCGCAAAAGAAGTCCAATATGGCAAGAAATACAATCATTCAGACAATCATAGAGGTTTTATACAAAAAGTCTGGTTAGCCAAAACTATTTGAAAGAGAAAACAAAGGCAACAAAGGCAAAGATAATTACCCAAACTGTTCTTTGTAAACATCCATAAGTCGCAGCTTTCTGCTTCAACCTTGACCTGCCTCACTTAACGAATCTTCATGCTTACCTGATTTGTTCAGGTTCAAGCTGAATGAAAGCTTTCACACTTGAACAAATTCAGTCCGCGCTGTGCAGCATTCAAACGGTTTCTTTCTCTGCTGCTGTCAGCTGTCATTTCATAAATAAAGTTGAATGAATGAATGAATGAATTTCAGTGTCAGATCGGTCCAATCCACCTGCACTTCATTCCCCTCCAGTTTTCATGGGTTCACCAGAGGTCCCTGCTCCACATCACATCCATCCAGATCTTCGACTCGGCTGCTCTCCTTTCCTTCACCACCAGCAGTGTCTCGGCTCCATTGGGGTAATATTCCTGCACTGCATACGGCATGACTAACCCTGTAAAATGATGAGGTCATGATGAGGTCATATCGCCAACGACTCCTCACATGCCGCTTCAATTTTTCCTGTTGTGCAGACAATGTCAAATAAATTTATTTATTAGTCTTGAAGCCTTTCTTTCAATTAGTCTCTCCTGACTGAAATGTCCTGTGCTCACACATTGTTCTTTGTTCTTCTGCAATCAGAGATTATTGCTCACGTTTTCGTTTTACTTCATAGTGAAATGGTTTGGAGGGTCTGGCGAAGCTGTTGGCTTGTTTACGGCTTGTTTGAGTATCTGACAAGATATTCTCGTGTTTCTTGTCCTGATGGACTATGTTGTAGCAATTTGGCCGTGTTCCCAGATGTCAGCGATTACTTTGGTGAGAATAATGTTAATGCTAACAGAAACGATTTGACAAAAGTATGAAAATAAGACCCAAGTTGTATTGAATTGGAATTAACAATCGCAAAACGTGAGTGCATTCTCTCCAGTAGCTCTGTCTGTGTAGTGTGCCCTTTTACTCCTTTTTCAACTTTGTTTACACTTTTTCTACTGCATGCATTGTGTAGATCTCATTTTATCTTATGGATATGGCCTTAACATATTTGCAAGACGGTGGTGGAAACCCTGTTTATTCAAGGAAAAGCCGCTCTCGCTCCAGCAGGGTTTATCCCATATGGAGGAACTGAGGCACAGTGACCAAGACTGCAGAGCTGGCTTAGGCTAAGGTCAGGTCAGAGGAGAGCTGAGGAGACTCCTTCCCAGTGAGGCAGCTGGACTGGTCAGGGTGTGTCCAAGAATGCTCAAGGCCTTTGCAACTTGGGAGGGTCCCTGTACTAAGGAAGACATCGTGTCTTTATCCCAGTTCAGAAGAAGGCACACCCCAATGTGCTGAATGTCTCCAGGCCAGTTGACCTGACGTCACATATGATGAAGACCTTGGAACGACTGCTGCTCAGTCTCCTTAGACCCCAGGTCCACCATGAACTTGAACCACTGCAGTTGATGTGATGATTCTCTATCTGCTGCACAAGGCTTACTCTCACCTGGATGGGGGGGGGGGGGCAGTGCTGGGAGGATCGTATTATTTTTTACCTTTCCAGGGCCCTTTCAACACCACCCAGCCCCTCGGACTGAAAGACAAGATGACAGAGATGAGGGTGGACTCACACCTGGTTACGTGGATCACTGACTAGCTCACACAGAGACCGCAGTGCAGGTCAAACCATCTGCAGAAAAACACCTCCGAGACCAAAGAGATGGTGGACTTCTGTCACAGACTCTATCTATCTATCTATCTATCTATCTATCTATCTATCTATCTATCTATCTATCTATCTATCTGTCTGCCAAGTCATAAAACAATCCCCTTCTCCTCCATCTTGACCCAGCTGCTGGCTCCCTTGGTCCATCATGGCTGCCTGTGGAGCAGTAGGGGCTGAGTGCATGGCGAGAGCCTGCTGGGATGTTTATGTTCCAGCTCAAGGTTGTCTTCAATCATACACAGAGCTGTTTGACAGCTTGCAGCACCGCCTGGCCTCTGTTTACCTCTCCCAATTTCCGACTGGCTTTGTATCCACAATCAGAGCAGCTCAGAGAGGATCCAAGAGGGCAATTCCATCCTTCTCCATCTAGCAGCAACACAGAGAAGTAGACCAAAGGCAGCGTAGCGTTATACAGAAAATGCTTATGTTTGACTGCCTTAATCAAAATAGTTAAACTCTCCATTGGAAGAACGCAGCTCCAGTTCACTATAAACGCATTTTTGAAATAATTCAAGTTGACCTTGTGTTTCTTGTGGTCCTTAAGATATATGAATACACTTTTGAAAACATGGCTCCATGCAATGATCCTGATATACCAAGAAAATTAGGATTTACTGAATGTGGGTGTGCACAATACCCACTATTCTAAAAGTTAGTGAATTTGATTTGAAGTGTGCAAGTACAAATATAAAACTCTAAATATGAATATTGATTTTGATTTGAGGGCATTTAAGCACATCTAAGTCCAATCAGTCTCATTTGGACTCCACCTTGCTGCTTGGCCAACATTTACTTTGAGATCTGGGACAATGTTGGAGCTGGCTGATATTTAGACAAGGCAGTGGTCTGTTCTGCAGAACTGGCCTGAGAAGCTGTAATTTTTGGAAGCGAGTTCAGCCCCCAATGTTAACAGGAAACGTGTGCTGCTCTGAATGTATACACTTAGCCTCAACAAATAAGCACTATAATACAATATCAACGCTGTGGCTCCACGGAAAGACGGGGAAAGAGGAAGAAGGAGAGTGAAACAACCTGAAATAGGCAGAGAGAGCAGTCAAACAGATGGAGCTGGCTTCTCAACAAATTCATTTGTATAAATTGTACAAAGAAAGAAGGGAAATTTTGACTCACAGATGCACACAAACAAATATATTTGGTATAAATTCTACCATCTGCACACATTCACCTTGATAGAAGGTCTGCTTACTTCCATTTGAACTGAGGTGGGTCTCTGTGGGAGGCCGGCTGGAAAAAGTGACACACTTAAAGGTAAGAACCCCATAAGCTGTCCAGACCTCCTGTTCAGTTCAGTCCTAACAGCGGGAACTGTTACCTCCCTTAATGGAATTCAAGCTCATAAACAGGCAGCATCAGCCTTCATTAAGAGAAATGATTCCAACAGCACAGAGCGTGGATGCATACTTTTGTGTTCCTTAATGCACCTACAAAATATCTCCTACATGATATTAATGCTCCAAATGAAATTGATCATTTGTTATAACTGTCTCAGGTATTCAAACAAAGTCATACTCCGTGGTGTGTCAGGGACTGCTTCTTTTCATGGGAAGATGTTTACAGTTTTGGTGTAAGAGTTGTATTAATGAGGATGAAAAGGTATTAAGCAGCTTTTGGAATACCAAAGCTATTCTGAGGTGTGCTTAATAGCATAATAAACCTGTAATTACAGGATATTGTGTCGGTTTAGTAGTTAACCTGAAGAACATGAGGCGCAGTTTGGAATTGAAATTCCACCCTTGTGTGATACAGTGAGTCGCTCAACAGAGAGGAAGTGTCATTGAATTGTTGAGAAGTAAGTTAAAAAGTCTATTTTTCTAAAGTTAATGTCCATGTTTGACAAAAGCCTTAGAAACCAGCCACAAACATCGAGGTAAGAGTTTCTACTAAAAAGTCATTTTTCACAGGAGAAACAAGGCAATACTCCGCGGACTAAACAGACAGCATGTGATTGAAGGCCCCTCTGACACAAACAGCTCTCTCATTACAGAGATTGGGATGTTCTGAAAACTTTTAATTATTCTGCTATTTGCATCAGTTGGAATTTGGGCATCCTGACAGAATGATAATATTCCTGCTGGAAAAGGCACTGTTGTGCAGCCACAGTGGATTTTGGATTTCTGGATTGTTTTGACCACTTCATGATTTCGAAAAAAAAAAAAAAAAAGACACTCATGAGGACACATCAGCCTTGAAATGTTGGAACTTGGATCAGTTTTTATAAGTTGTTGCTCCCTGGTTGAAATATGTTGCCTAGATACCACCGAGAAACGTTAACTTTCACAGTCACAGCTCGTTTCCAGGTCATGCTTGAGCCTCATTATCACGAGTGTTGCCCATATTCATAATCCCCTAATCACACGGAGAACAAAGGCCAAACTAATAAATTTGAAGAGAGGCAGACGGAGACAGATGGTGTGAAGAAACGGCTTTCATTTCAATTCAATATCACTGCTTGAGATGTGGTGCAGACCTGTGTGTGTTGACAGCACCTGCAGCCAAACCGCTGCGTCTGCATCAAATCTCTTCTGGCTCATCAATGCGCCGTCACAGCCATCAGCTGCTTGTTTTCCCCTCAGTGCCATGAAGTCATAGTTTAAGTGGCCAATTAGCCCAAACACAGTTCAGTCTGGGGCATCTCCAGAGATAGCAAGAGCAGGATGAGGACAGGAATTTATAGTTGCTTTGCAGGACATCTGTTAATTCAGCATTTTGAAACCTGCCTACTTTATTCCTGCCGTCTTAAACCAATCACACCTGGATTTCTGTGAGTGTAACTGTGTGCATTTCTGATCCGTCTGCGGGCGTCTCGTCTGTTTTGGTTAAACGTCTGGTGGGCTTACTGTGAGGTCTGACTTGAGTGGGGGAAAATAGCTGTCATAATTACCCACGCCTGTATCTTTCAGCTAAAATCCCTGTTTCCTAATTACCGCCTGCTAACAATCTTGCATAATTTATGCGTATCGGTCAAGATACGGCACTCTCTCCTCTAACTCTCCCACAGTCCAGCCAAAATTGTTAGTGGTGAATTTTCAACCATAATCTCTGCTGAAAACTTTCCACAACTATGCACAAGGCCACAGGATGATGTGCAACAGCTTTTCTCCGTTCTTCAGCAACTAAAGAGTTGGCAGTTTCCGAGCCAGGTGTGCACGAATGTGTAAATAGGTGAGAGTGATAAAATGGGATTAAAGGAGGATTACAGTGGTGACAACGAGAAAGTTGGTATATGGAGAAAGAGAGACTGACTTGGCATTCCCAAATGGAAGGGTTGAATGTAAACACAGCTGGATGTGATAGATGAGCATCTATTGGCTGCATTCTAATTATTGCTTTGACTTTCCATAGACTGCCAAGGCCTGTTGTGTATACACAGAATGTACCGTTGACAGCTTATCTGAATCCAGCTTCGCTTTTTTCACAGGGAAGGTGCAAACCCAGAAGTCTTGGCAGTGCTGAGAAGTGCATCTGCTCTGTTCAAAAGCGACATAGTTTGGGATTTTTGTGGTCGGGTCAAGTGTGATTCAGTTGGCGCTGTGTGAGTGCCTGTTGCAACCATCTTAGACAGATGAAGGGGGAAAGGTTAGATCTCCAAGAATTAAGTGGTTTATTGAAATAAAACATGATGGAGTTAAAATCTGTTTAAGAGCTGACATAACACAGTCATCCTGACGTAGTGTTGCAGGTTTGGATCTGTGGGCAACAGATAAACACACATTCATCATCACAATGCTGGAGTGTAGCAAAGAAATGTCAAACAATCTGAAATAAAGTCAACATGTGCTTGTGTACAGATAGACTCTTTTCAATAAGATTACATTGCTTTGGGGAGAATGGCAGACTGAAAGCTGTTCTTGGATTTATCAGTAGTGAGGGACGCGATGACAGACAGCGCGGACCCAAAACATTTCAGAAATAGAGTTTAGGAACTTTTGTTTCTTCGTCCAAGTTACAGATGTTGTACCATTCATCTTTGTCCTCACATCATAACATTTTAATGGGGAACTCAGCACAATGAGGAGCCGCCCTGATCCTGACATACACTGTGCAGCTGTACGTGTAAACAGGCTTTAAAGAGGCAAAATTTTGTAAGACATTTGGTCAATTTCAACCAAGTGGTTTCCCTTAAGCATCTGGTTATAAAATACAATTGTCAACGATGAGCTGAACTCGTTTGTAATCATGAAGTCATTTGGAGAAAACAGGAATCTGCTGATGTGCTAGCTCACCAAAACAAGATAAAGATGGGGATGTTGCATGGTTGTTAACAGGGTCTGGACCGAGCTGTAAACTAAACTGAAATATATGTGTATAATTGATTCCTGCATACTATCCACACACATGTGTGTATGCATGTCAGTGTGGCAATGTGGCTGTCGGCACAGGAATACCATCATTAATTTTAACCCAATACACAAAACATAATGTCTGTTTTTTGGTTTTGCTTGTTTAAGCAGAGCACATCAGTCATAAAGCTGAAATGATACGTTGATAAAAACAACCTCACTGAAAGGTTGATCTATCTGTTCCTAAACTTTGTATCACATCACAAGATCTTCATCAACAGATGGAGTTTGGAAATTTCCACTTTTGTTTGTGCACTTTGAGAACTTCTCGCCCGTGTTGGTTAAAAGCAGAGGTTCAAGTTTCATTCCTGTTATGGTTGTAATTTAATATCTCAGACCTGCACTCTAACTAGATGAAACCTTATAATTAGAGCTTGTCTTTGTTCATATATGATTTTCCAGTAATTTAGTTGTGGATGATGTACATTCATTGGAAAGATTCCCTGCTGGGTAAGGAAACTCTTTGTAGTCCTACTCACAGGAATTTTGGTTTATTAATGTTGGTTGCAAATATTTGCCACGTTTTACTGTTCAATTAAGGGATGAAAAGCAGTGATTCAGGACATGTCTTGAGTAATTGCTGATATTACTCCAAACACGTAACCCCTTAAACTGCCACATTTTTTAATTAAGATTGATGAGATTCTGCCCGTTTATGGCTGATATCATCTGTAAATTGCACCCAGTGGTCACGAATGGCACAGCTATTTTTCACTTTAGGTCGTGCCCTTCTTCTACGTTGTGAGGTGGGTCAGAGCCAGTTTATTTTAGCACTCTTTTCCTACTCTTTTGCATTACAGTAATAAAAAACTGTGAAACTGCTCGATGAACATGGTAGAAAGGCTCAGACGGCTATTTTTATTTAATTATAACGGCATTTCCAAAGCGCAACAAGTCTTCACTAACAGTTACATTAAGTTACACAACTGCACACAGACACACACGTGCATCCTACAGAGAGGATGGGGGATGCACATCCGCTCTGAAGAAGAGGTCTTCCAGTAAAGGTCGTGACACCTGAATGAAGTAAGTGATCTCACTCCATCATTGTTTTCGGTGGCCATTCCAGCAGAGGTC
Source organism: Chaetodon auriga (assembly GCF_051107435.1). Lineage (NCBI taxonomy): Eukaryota > Metazoa > Chordata > Actinopteri > Chaetodontiformes > Chaetodontidae > Chaetodon > Chaetodon auriga. The sequence continues at coordinate 17,766,025 of NC_135078.1, read as the reverse complement.
ATGCATGACTTTAAAGAAACCTAGAAGGTCTAATCGCACACCAAATACCCATACACACCACACACACACACACACACACACACAGACTTAAAAACATATTCGCACACACATGCGGACAGTCACACATGCCTGACATACCACAGAATCACTCAAACAAATACGTGAGTCACTCAAACTGTCCTCCACTGACAATTGATCAGAGACTGCCCTCACACATATTTCAAACACACATACTCTGACTCCCCCATGACTCCGCTGACCTTTAACCTGAGGTGAAGGGGGTTGTTGTCTGATGGTGTGGGTTCATTTTCTGTGTGTGAAGTCATTTCCTGCCAGAGTGACTGTGAGGGGCGAAAGGGGCTGCATGGGTTGACCTCCAATAGGGGCACAGTGGGGGGCCTGATGATACGGGACGCAAACACGCAGGGCAACACAATATTTTGTAAGAAATATGCATAATATGTATTTTATTATTTTCTCTTAGCATGGTCAGACCCCTACTCATATAACCTTAAGGGTATCACTGAATTTCATATTGAATACCAACACATGGGAACAAAAGTAATGCTACAAGGAAAATAGGTAGATATGAGCATTAGTTGAAATCTTACTTCTGAGGGCATTATTACGAAATTATGGGAAATACTGTCATTTCCACTACTTTTAACTGCCCCTTACAGATTTCTGATATACTTTTTCTCCCGAGTAAACAAGCGATATGAGCGCACTCACACAAGCACCACACTGATGCCATAAACCGTGGCCCCGAGCAACATTTTCCAAAAAACAGAGTCTTTTACATCGCAGAACCAAAATGCTTTCAGTCCGCAGTTTATGTCAGAATGAGAGCCTGTGTATATAGATCCGAGGGAGAGGAGGAAAAAAAAGGCCAGAAAATGAGGAATCTGTTCTGAGCTGCATTTGTAAACAAGACAAACATAATCAGCATCTCAAGAGCCACATCTGGCTCTGGTCGAGCTGAGCCTGCACTCTGATTGAGGGGCCCGGCAGGCTCCATTGTTTCCGCAGAGTTGTTTTGTAGCATGTCACAGGAGAAAAACAAAATGGTTGATATGTAAAATATAGTCATTGTGTGGAACAAATGGTTGAAAATAAAAAACATAATCACCTGTCAAAACGCCACAATGTTTAAAACTTATTACCGTGTTCATACAGTCCATATGTAATGTGTAATAAAGCGCCTGTTGCTGCTGGCGAAGAGGTGATTGTAGTTTTTAATTTCCTTTTTCAGGTTTATGTTTCCCCTTGTGGTTTAACGGGTCAATGAAATGAAATGGTCAATCTTAACGGCTTCATTTAAATTCTGATTAACATCGTTTGTCAAAACGACAAGGACTGATGTTAAGGTGTTGGCACAGCTTATCACAGGGCAAGTCCTCTAAAAGGCAGATGCAGATATCTACAACCCCAAAAATGACCTTGTTGACTTGAAAACTAGTGTCATCAGGAGAATCTTTTAGCCTGTGCTGTATGTCAAACAAACAGAAGAAAAGCTTGGTTTTATTCCAGAAGCCAGAAGACTTGTGAACACTTGAGCTCAATTAGACGGTCAGTTTACACTGTGGATAAATTGTTTTGACATAATGCACCTTTGTGGTAGTGGACACCAATGTGTCTTTCATTTCTTTTTAGCCTTGCCAGTGGTGTGTGTCTAAATATGGCAATGTCAGTCTGTCTGTGGGTCTGTCTGTGGGTCAATTGGTCGGTTGGTCCATCACTTTGGTCCATGAAATATCTCATCAACTATGACATGCATTACAGACATGCATGGTTTCCAGGTGAAAAATCTGAAAAATACTGACCTAGCACCACCATGCACCACCACGAGGATGACATTTGTGGTTCAGACAAGTATTAAGGTGGCTATTTGATGGATTGGCATGAAATTTATAACAGATATTCAAGGTCCCAGGAGGATACATTTTACAACTTCGGTGATCCTCTGACTTTGCCTCTATTGCCACCAGCAGGTAAAAGTTTCACTCATGGTGTGACATATCACAACATCTACTTCATGGATTGGCACAAAATCTGGTATACAGATACTCATGGTGCCCAGATCATGTATCCTGCTGACTTTTTCTTTAGGTCTTTATTGAAATATCTCTTTAACTATTGGACAGATTGCTGCACATGGTCCCCAGAGGATGAGCGGTCGTAACTTAGATTTCCTGACTGTATGCACCTGAATGTAATTTTGTGCAATATTTTGGTTTATGGTCAAATATCCCCACATTCCCATCTGCCTCTGATGAACCTTCCATTAAGTACTAATTAGCAAATGTTTGCATGCTACATGATAAACCAACATGGTGAACATGGTAGACATTATACCTGCTTAGTATCAACATGCAAGCATTATCTTTGTAGGCATGCTAGTATGCTCAGTTAATACATGTCAATTAAATGTTTGAATGTGTTTTTATGTTTATTAACCTTCTTGCCAATAATTGTGCCTTGAGGGACTAATGGAGATTGATGAATTCAATTTAATTATGGGAGAGTGAGACATGGGAGTCAGTGGTATCAATGGTGAGGACATGCCAGCAGACATGGAGTGAGTTTCATGCATGTGTTGAAAACATGCATACTCTGTAGTGACATGTTTCTACCATTACTCACAGTCAGACAGTAGTGACTTGTAAGGTTTTATTGTCTTCTGTTATTTTCAGAGGTATGGTTGCACAAAAACCCACTGCAATGCCTTTTAAAGAGAAATGAAACAGAACAGAACTTGTATTTAAACATCTCACAGTAAAATCCCACCAAATGTCAGTTAGGGTCTCTGGCTTGCATTGAACAGACAGCATGAAGTCACAGCGTATATACAGAGCACAGTTATAGCGCTCCACAACTGTGTGTAAAAACTATTGTGCTCCAAGGAGAGAGCCCCAAACATGCCCCAGGGGAACCCTCCTTTTCTTCTTTTTATTGGACAGGCCTTAATTCATGGAGACAAACTGAGCCATCATGATATTTAACAGAGTATCATAAACATTCCTTCATGCTAGATGTAAATAGCAAATGTGTCTGGTTGGACGGACGGGTGGGCAAACACAGGGACGTGACCTTGCAACACACACACGTACACAGGTTTCCTATGCAGGCACACCTGTATGAATAATAGACATAGGTGGGAATGCACCTTGGGCTACAAGCTAGCCTTGTAAAACACTCTTCTTTGCTGTTATGACAAAAAAAGGACCACATCACCACCCATCAACAACGATTTAACCAACACCATTTTAATGTTAACTTTGATATAACCTCAAGAATCACTCAGACAATTGTGCATGTTGTTGTTTAAGGGCAGAATCAGCACCGATGTTTTAGAGCTTTTGAGTGAATAACAGCAGATAAGTCACGGAACTGCCAGCAGCCTGTACATCTCCATGGGTTACTGCAGTAAAGATGAGGTCCTGAGGGACGATCACATGCCCGTGTTTGTGTGACTCTAATTGTGTTGTGTGTGCATGTGAATGTGGGTGTCACAGAATAAGTGTCAATGGAAATGTAAACATTAAATACACACATTTAGCACCGAAGAAAAGTCACAAAAATGATCACAGTTTCAAGCACAGTTTGTGCACAGCTCCTGCTAACAAAGCCTCATCGTCAGGTCTGAATGCTTGCAGACCTCACGTGGATGGAGGGAGGATAGGAAGGCTGATAGTCTGGTTCTGAAAAACAAATGGAGCATGTGTGGTATAGAAAGTGAGCTTTGTCAGAGGGGCAGGGGAAATGGAAGGGTATTGGCCCAGACAATTAGCACAACTATATGTGTGTCTCTGCATGCATGCCTGTGCATACATGTGTATGTTTAAGTGTGTGCAGCTGTACTGGGATCTCGGTTCTTTGCCTTTAGTGTATATGTGTGTGTCTTTGCAGATATGTGTGTCTTGATGGCAAAGTGACTAAAGCTGATTATTTCTAGCTGTCAGACTGGACATCCAGCGTGCACTGAGGGCCATGTGGTGGTGCAGCTGATGATCTCAACACATGCCGTAATTCTGAGAGAAAAATCCTGACATGATAAACACTTCATGCATACATCAATGTTTGGCTGCAGATGCCATCATCGTAACGGGTTTTGCATGCATGTCAGATTAATGTGTTTCAATCCATGTGCTGTTGAAAGAGGTTTATATGTGCCATATGGAAGACTTGTATTCGGTAAATGCTCAACTCTATTTCAAGTTTTTCCAGGGCATTGTTCTCAGCACAAAGCTGACCCATGAGAAATGCTCTAATTTGTTAGCTAAGTTAACGACACCAGATGAACTCTGTACAGCCATAAACCAGACGCCAAATAACAAATCACCTCAAAAAGTAAATCCCAAATGACTTCAACATGGATACAGCCATCATATCAGTTCCACTACACCCCAATAAAACACAGCACAACCATCTGCCACCCTTTGCTGCAAATGAGCATAACAGTAAGTAAAGCTAAATTATTAACAGTCATGTCTATCTTAAACCATTCCAATTGGACAAGTCAAGTTTTATTTGGATATAAAAACAATTTAATCTTTAAAAACAGATATAAACAACTACATCACTTTCCTGGATACAAAAAAATTAAACCTTTGATGAGGTTAGTTTAACTATAGGTGAACACTATTGAGCATTTAGTGAGTGTTTTTGATTGGATAAGAGTACTATTCACATGGTGTCACCATCAGTCATGGATGCCCCTTCTCTCCCTCCTTATTTATTATCTATATAGAGCAACATATTAACCATATGCACAAACAAACATAAAATTAACCTTTATATCTTTCTGCACTTAAACACTTTCATTCATCGACAGAAACAATTTTCAATGTAATAAATAAAATGGGACTCGCCAGCATAGCTACATGCCACATATGTCAACCAGTTGACTTCATCTGTAGCAGTCACAAAGTCCTCCATCAGAAGTCAACCACCCCCATCATCTGTTTTTGGGCAGCTTTCGCACAGCAACCAACAAAACACACACTAATTCTCCAGCTAGAGAATGAGACAGAGAGAGAGAGAGAGAGGGAGTGGGTGTGTATTGTGTATACATGCTAACATCTGTTCCCCTCCAGGTCAAAGGTGGAAAAACCTCTGGTTCAACCCTAACAGATGACTGATGGAGTCCAATCAGAGTCTTTATTTGAAGAAGGGTATATGGGTCTCTGCATTTGGGGCACACAGTGGTGGCCTCATATGTAATCCTGTCTGTTCAGCACCAGACCTTCTCGTTCCAAGTCTTTGCAGTCCCTGAGACTCAGACACAGCCCACATTTCACTGGAGGGGCTCAAAATGTCTCTGGAAATGGTTTGAGGCCTCATTGAGTGTTGATTTTAATTGAGCACAAGTATGCGTGTGTTTGATGTATGTGGGTGTGTGCACTCTGCTTGAGTTTCTGAACTTGTATGTTTTGTGAGTATGTGTTAAGCATATGCATTTTGCATAAATGTGCTATACTTGCAAATCATTAGGTTTTGTCTTATACTGGGTCTACATGTGCAATATTTCTGTGACTCATACACACCACACGAGCAAAAAAAGCATTTGTGTTTGTTATTTTATGTGAGAGTGCATGTACACAATAGATGCTGCAACACTTTCAACTATGCGTGCGCTTGCAGGGATGTGCATTGTGGGGTTTAACGAGAGACATTATTCAGACAGATGATCTTACTCACATTGATGAGTGCGGGCTATTATATCAAACCTTGCGTTTGTAGCTTTCACATTTGTGCTTGTTGTGAATCTAAGCTACATGGAGCACAATCAAAATCCATCTACAGCCTCATTGCCACATAAAGATCATGTACTCCAGCTCTGTGCTCAATCTAGGAATAAGTTCAATGATACATGAATTAGTGAGAAAAAAATTGAAGTGATGATTCTTACAGAGTACTTATTTTACAAACTCTATCACACAATTCTACTTTAATTCGCCTATGACTTTGCCAAGCACACATACCAGCACATACACAAAGTGTTTTCAAAATCCTGTGACAATATGTGTCAGAGAGAAAAGGCTTCATTCTTGCTGGGTGATGGCCCGGTGAAAAGCACACTGTTGGCCTGGCTAGTTGATATATTTGCAAATAACACAGTAATCTCTCCATGGCGGGCCAAACATGCCAGTGTTTGCTTGCTTATTCCACATAAAAGAACAGCTCACTTGTCCGCTCTCATGCACAAGCAAAGGCAAACATTCCCTTTATTGTGCAGACTTCTCTCTTTCTCCTTATTTTATTTTCCCCCTTCCTCTCTGAGCCCAGGAAGGGCGCACTCACACACTCACCCCGGAACAAGCCTGGAGGTCTTCAGACCACACACAGAGCAGTGCTAGGATCGCTCCCTGACTCTCTTGCTTTTCCTCTCTCTTTCCCACTGTTTCATATGGTCACTCTTTCTCTATCATCCCCTCTTCTTCACAGCTCTCCCTCTCTCTTTCCACATCTCACCTCCTCTCAGCCCAGCCTGACCGAGGCAGAGTAAAGGTTGTGTGTCCAGTGTTGCATGTCTCTATCTCCACTCTAGCAGTGTGTTCTGCCTCTCTGTTTGTTTGAATGTTCTGATGTGAACTGTAGAGAGGATGGTCACTTAGTATGATATTTATGCCTATGAGACCACCCAGCAAGCCAGGCCAAGGCAGGGAGTTCAGGCTTTATTTTTTAACGCCTCCACTGTTCCCAGAGCTGAACGAGATTAATCCCTCTCTGTCACCGGTAGGTGATTATGACACAGCTTGGATAGTAGTCAGTTGTGTATCATCCAGGTGAGAGACAGGATGTGAAAACAGTGACTTTTGAATTAATTAAACAAGGAGAAAGACAAAGAAAAGTGTGAGTCACATGAGATGGGATTTGTTAAAGCGATTCCCTCTAGTGGCTGCATGAAAAGCCAAGGTATCAAGAAACAACATGTGCAATACTTCAGAACTTCATTAGTATCTGATTCCACGCAGGGGTGCTTGTAGACCAGGGGTACTTCTGCAGTTGCTGGGTGGCGCGTGGAAAACTAACTTGAAGATATCATCAGAATTAAATGAATATATCCACATAGGACACTGGTGTTAAGGAGGAAAATAAACAGGCTAATAGGATTACAAATTTGCGTGATGCTAATATTTAGTATTTATTTGGACAATTCAAGCCACAAAGACCTCATAGTTCACACCTCTACAGGGTACAACATTAACAGTATGTGTTATGTTTGAGAGAGCTTGAAAACTAGTTACCAAGCTAGAAAAAAACAGTTGAAATGGTTAGCTTAAAGTAGTGGCAAAATAATAAACCAGCGAGATAGTTAGCAGAAAGTGTTCAAAAGTTGAAACAGATAGTAATGGATAAGCAATTGAAGTAGTTAAAAGTAATTTAAAAACAGCCGAAATAGTTAGTTAAAAGTAATGACTGAAACTGTCTGATTCAACGGAAAAATGGTTGAAAGACTGAGCTAAAAGTCGGCCAAGTGAATAAAAAGTTCACTACAACTATCATGCATGGCAAGTATTTCACTAAAAAAAACACTTAACTGTCCAACCACAACATCCAACGACTCAAAGCGATAGTTGCAACCTGACAAAAGTAATTCATTGAAAGTTTAACTGCATAAAAAAATGAAAATCCACTCTCATAGGCTAATGGATTTCAGATGAATAAAATCTTAAATCCCTTCAAAGGAACATATGGAATATGATGGGCGGTTTCGACAAAGGGTTGCTGGAATTCATCTGACGGGACTGAGGATACAACAGACAATGAAAGTTGTGAACCACTGGTATATGAGATTCCCTGACTTTCACTGTATCTCTGAGGCTACTGCAATCCACAGTCAATTCTCACTCAAGGACAGCCACAAACCACTTCAGGACAGAGAAGCCCTCTCACAACGGGCGGGAATACATAAGTGAACAGTTAACGCATATCAAAGTGGTTAGATTTTGTCTTTTTATGCAAGTGGAAAGAGTTCATTTAAGCTTTAATGAGGATGCATACAGGCATAAATGGCCTTGACCCAGCTGGTCTGACATGTTAGCTGATACTGTGGATAAGAAGGCACTGAGCGTCATGTTGGGTGGCACCATGTGTGAGCTGGGGATTTATAGTGTCTCCAGACCACACACAGACAGACAGACAGAGAGAGGGAGGGATGAATGAAGGGAGGGAGGTTATGGAAAAGAGATGGAGGAAAGGAAGAGGGAGATAAATGGAAGGAGAGAGATGAGGGGAAGTTCTGGGTAACTCCTGACATTAAGTTACTGGGCATTTTGACTGAAGGTTAGCATTATAAATGATGATAACCTGCGTGTATTTATATGTGGATGCTCATAACCAAGGCTGACCACGCCAGCTAAATTATATATATTATACATTTTCTGCAGATGAACACTGTGGGCTATTTTAGAAATGACCCCAGCAAGGCACAGCCATGTTGTGCTTAACAGATCATCACAGATCACAGATTTAAAAGTTTTTGGTCGATCCAAATTTCCAATAAAATCATAGCTCAACTTAATACTGTACAAACAATGCAAACTCAACGTGTTGACATAAAGTATGTGTACAACTCAAATTATAACAGGCTACATTGCCAGCAGCCATATTTCTTAAAGCTGGAAGCATGGTTGCATTACACATAGTCTGCTTTGACAGGCCACCACACACTGCAGCTCCACTGACAGATTTAAATAGATGATATCCTACAGTATCAAAGAAATAACACGGAAAAATGGACAAATATGCCAATAAACACAGATTTGTGTATCCTACAAGTTAGATCCTCTGTGCCTCGTGGGGCCTTTCTCCGTGATTCACTGTACAGTTTTCCAGCTCTGACTTGTGTATTAGGGGGAGCGCAGTGCAGCCATGACGGAGAAAGCAATGTGTGCTAAATGGTCCATAAGCATGCCTGGCTCTGCAAACCCCTCTGCACCCCATATGGTGAGTGTGTGCACTCTACATGCATGGACGCATGGCCTAGTCCTCAGCAGGACTGCTCCCCACTGGATAACATCCCATAAAACACTGACACATGTGCAAATACACACACATAAGGGCATGATGTATACCTGTAATAAAAAAAACAACAACAGCTCTATTTAGCACTATATGTGGCATCAGCTTTATGTTGTTTTCTGGGGGTTTTAATGATTTTCAGATTACATGCACACCTTTGCATGAAATTGTAGGGTCACATACAAATGTAATCACCAAACCACACAAACTGTCACGCACATACACATTCACCCACACATTCGAGTGCCCCATTCCACTTTTATGTCTCCTCACACACAATAACTCTGGCAAACAAAATCCTTCTAATCGAGACAGCAAAGTACCCTTGTCTCCACATCTCCCCTGTAGGAACCGAACTACTACAGACACCACGTTGTACTCCCCCGATCCTGATTGTGAAGTGGGGAGTGGAGGGGAACATAATTGCATGCTTAAACGCCTGAGAAACGGACGTCCAGTTCTGCTGAGTTGGTGTTTTTTGTGTGGCCTCATTGTTGGGACGTGCAGTCATGCAGCTCTTTGAGTCCCTGTCGGTGTTCATGTTGGGTTAGGGGTGGTTCAGAAGAGTGGAAGAGGGGGAAATATTGTCTAGCGGCCAGATATTTCATTCCAAGACCAAGCACTTTGTGCCTGTCCAGCATGCCTGGCAGGAGGAGGGTGGCTGTGACCAGAATGGAGTAAAACAGAGACAGCAATCAGAGGCTTTCCCCTCTTTCTGTCGCATTTCTGCCCCGTGGTCTAACACTGTTGTCGGCCGCCATTTAATCAGCTGTTATAAAGGGCCTGTGGAGCCTTTGATAGCAAGACATAAACTACACGAACACAAGGGTGCACACATTGTATACACATGCACAGACATCGCAGTCAGTTATACTTTCTGGTTGATGTACTTAGTGTGGCCGAAGTAGATGAACAAAAGGCTCCTCTACAGGGTTGCAGTGTAATGAGGGGCGGTTTGATCGTAAATATGTTGCTCTAAAGAGTTTTCCATCTCAGTGCAGGACAAAAGGGAACAGCCATCAAATTCAGGTCATCAGAGGCTTCTACGTCGTAAATCAACTCACTGAGCAGAATCAGTTGTGTCATTGCGGCTGTCTGTGGCCCCAAAGTGGTCAACAGAGGTAACAGGATTCCCCAAGCACAGGTGGCAGTTACACTAACAAGTGATGAAAAAGATGAAGAGTAAAACAATACACAATTTCTGATGTCTCATTCATTGCTTGCACATCTCAGAACCATGTGACATTACCTCAGTACCTCATAAATAGACAAAGAGGCAGAGTATGATAGCAAGAGGCGCGGGGGATGAGACAAACTGGAAAATGTTCAAGCTGCTTGGATGAGATTCAAGGTTTGTACAACTTAATTGAAAAGTATTGCAGTGCTTTTATTGCTTCCAAGCTTGCTGAATAGACACTGGGTAGTGACTATCCCTCACTTTTAGAATCAGAATAAGACAAAGGCAAAGATGAAAGGACAGTGTCCCAACACAAGTCAAATCGACCCTATGAAATATGTAGGTATGTACTTACTGTGCTTTGGACTCGGATCGTTTCTAGAGATGTCACCATGTCAACAAGCCAGGAGCACAAACAATGCTATTAACTAACACAATCATTAAATGATTGGCTAAAAAAGTAGGAAATCAACACCATTCTCAAAATTAATGTCCTGTTAGCATGAATTCTCAAATACATTGGAAACTGAAAGGAGTTAGGTCTGGAAAGAAAGAACAACCTTACCACAACATCTAAGACATTCTGTGCAGTAACTGGTACAACAGAAAAATGTGTCATAAAGCAAGATACACTAATGTAAATAAACCCGTATTATTTGCTTTGTAACTAACTTCAGAACCATTGCATTTAATCAAATGCAACTTTAGTATAATTGTGTCCAAATTACTGTAGTCAAGTTAAGTGGCAAGAGATGAGAGGAGGGAAAAGTAGCCAGAACTTCATAACCAATATGATTCAGCCCTTTTGATTAAAAACCATGTGTGATTTGTTGATTTTAGACATGTTACGTCATATTAATCCAACTGTTTTCAGTTTCTGTAAGTGAGGACACACTCACACCATGAAGGAATTATTAAGAGACTAATGAAGTGGATAGGAAAGCAACTGAATGGGAAAGCGAGAGAAGACAAATAAAAAAAAAAATGGAGGCATGAATTATCAACCTAATTTTCCATCTCTGCAATCAATGCTTATGAAGTTGAAACTGTCATTTTTGGCGTGGTAATAATTGCTTTTGGCCTGTGGCGGACCCTCTGACTCATGAGAGAGAGGTGGTGGAACACAGATGGAGTGTTTCCGAAGCGCCCGAGAGCAGGACAAGACCTCCATTCAGGTCTTCCTCTCCAACTGCTGATTATGACCAACAACAGAGGTTTAGCAAACTTCTGGTCCAAACCTATGTTTTATTCAAATCAAACCTCAATTCAGCCAAATTAATCTGATTGAGACAAAAGCTGTAGCTGCAGGAAACACCTTGTCCACAGAAATAAATCTTACATTGGCTTAAGTCAATCCAGGTGGGTCTCAGGAAAGCCAGTGGGGAAATTTCATGGCGGATGCTCGAGAATGCACCCTCCTGACCTGATTAGAATAAATTATGAAACAGTTCCCTTTCAGTCCTTAGAGATTATGCAGAAAATTTGATGAAATTGACCTCACTTAAAAAGGCACCTCACAAAACCACAAAGCTGCTATGAACACGACCAATACTGAATGGCAGCAGTGGAAATTGAATGGACTCCAGTGCCATGCTTAAGTAGAACTTTTTTTTTTAATGCAAGACTTTTATTTGAGTATTTTTACACCCCTGTGCCACTTCATTAATCAAAAATGAGACACATTAGGTCAGCCTGATCAAGGTGCAAAGCTACATTTAAGTCTGAAAACCAACACTTCATTTCAAAACGAAAGCCCATCATGGCTGTCTTGACACAGTCACTCAACAAAATCAATCAGTCATCTGTGAAAATGACGGGTGATGAGAACCATCTTATCTGCAGCCAACGATCTCTGTATCCCAACTCTATCTGCTTGAGTGATAAAGTATTATTGTAAGTGAGGCCAGAGAAGGCCCTCGCGGTTCAGTGAGAGAACAAGTGCGTGTGAGATCTAGTGCAGTATGTAAACCGTTTGACATCAGTGTTTGGGCTTTCTTTATGAGAACATCTGTGGCAGCTGCCCTATAAATTCCCAGTGTTGAGAAAACAGGAACAAAAAGTTCCATTTTTGTATGGCAGTGTACCATGGCGAGAAGTGGACCTAGTCGTGCCTCACCAAGGCCAAGGTTTAGGGAAAGTCAAATCGGGGATGGAGAACTGAGACAGTATTACTGTGTGTTTATAAGTCTCTTCAGCATAGCAACAGACAAAAGTGAGCTTATTGATGGAGATCATATCAAACCAAGAGAACAGACAAACACATCTCTTCATCTTCCTTTTACTGTATTTCTGCAGACCACCAAGCGTCAGGTCTGTCATGTGTGTTTACTAAATTGCTTTCTTTCTTTCACCTTCTGTCAAGACTTATTCTCTAAGAATATCTTCAGTCTACAGTTTCACCCCAACCTCACAGGCAGACATTTTTTTTATTAGTCAAGGTTTGTGGTTAAATACAGTGACCAAGTATTTAAAACAGCCCTGTTATTAGGTGGTCCGTATAATGATGAAACCATCTGAGCAGATGTTTCACTGTCTGTGAGGTATTGCCAAATCATGTCTTTACAATCAGGCCAGGAATTACGTAGCCTGGGCTGCTCAGAGTCACTGATATTTTAAACAAAGATAAATTTGATTCTATACAGTCAAAGTTCAAAAGGTTGTCTGTGCTGAGTAACCTGATACTGGAAAACCCAGCAGCTACTATGAACTAAACACATAAATACAACAGTAAGACATTAGATAAGACTGCATGAATCAAATGAAAAGATTTAATAACAGAACATAAGTTAAGGGATAAAAATTATTAAGGAGCATTAAACATAAAAGAAACATATGAATGAGTACTCGTATTGTTCCAAACAGTAACTGCACATGATATTACAGTTATATTAATATTAATTAGGCATACAAAAGTGGGATGGTTACATTTTACAACTGACATATATGTTGTACATGATGGTACATTTAGCAGCATATAAGCACTGATAGTAGCAGTAAAAATACATCAACATGTTATTTATTTTATTTTATTTTATTTTATTTTATTTATGGCTACATAACCTGTATACTCGCTGGTAGAAGCATTGAGGAGACCATTATTTTTATTATTTCACTCTGACTGCTCCTCACATTTTACTGAAACCTGTTTTAATTAAATTCAACTTTCGTTTTACTATTTTGTAGAAATCTAATTTAGATTCTGCGCAGCACTTTCGACACAAGGACTCAGTGAAATTTGTAAAAGAAAGAAACGACTGAACCATAAAAAATCCTCTCGATCGAAACTATTTTAAAGTGGCTATTTTTTTAGTGGACGTTTAAATTTTATTTCTCGTCGGTGAAAAACATCGAAAGTGCGGAACTCGATGTTAAGATATACAAACATTCAGCAGGCAGCTGTTGGGCTAAAGCTGCTGCTGCTGCTGCTGTTTTTTGTCTGTGCCTCGACGGCAGATGAAGAGCTTAAAGTGGGGATGAAGTAAAAGCGACTGAACAGTAATTCAGGATGGTAAAACACATAGAAGCTCAGTGTTTTTTGTTTTCTAGTTGTCGTTTCATTTGCTGTAAATGTTAGCTAAGCTAATCGAGCTAGCTAGCATGCTACAGTGACTTCTCCTCCCCAGGAACAAGAGGATACTTTCTTATCCTGATGGCTTCAACTTCTGCTGCTAAAAAAGGTTTGAAAGGCATGTGTTTATCTAATATTATATTTCAGCTGGACACTGGTTTACACAATCCACAGCATCTAACGTTAGCTAATTATAAGCCACATTTAGGGACACATTATGACGTTACAGTCATAACACTTTGATAAGTTCACGTTACTCTTCAATCATAAGATTGAATCATAAGATAAATTCAATCAGTGGGACAAGTTTGTGTTTTAGATGGGATAAACTCAGATATTATTATTAGTAGTAGTAGGAAAATGAAAAGATGGTATTTTAATTTGTGGAGATTTTTTGCTGTTCGTTATAACAAAATGTGGGTACAAATTAGACTTATTTTAACATCCAGTCTATCTGTGTGCAGACTTGTGAGGTAAGTTTTCAAGATATCTTTCTAATGAAATATTTATTTTATTTAATAGAAACATGGCGTGAACGTGACAGTTGTCTGGCTCCAGATCCGAGAGATGGCACACTGCGAGAAGCCACCATTCAGAGACTCACCACGTCTCATAATGATACCATAGCCTGGGTGGCATTCACTGACCATAGTAAAGATGAAGAAGAGGAAGAAGCTGTACCCATCTCGAAACTCGTGAGACCAGGCTTGGATCACTTCATCCAGGAGAAACCTGTGTTTCCCAGCAGCGCCACAGACCCCAGGCTGTGTGTCCCCTTCGAGCTGAGTGATGTTAATGGACACAGAGTCCCCTACACCATCAACAGATACTTGAGGGATTACCAGAGAGAAGGAATCAGGTTCATTTACAACAACTACATTCGTTCCAGAGGTTGTATCTTGGGTGACGACATGGGCCTGGGAAAAACTGTACAGGTACAAACCACATAAGCTGCAAAACTATTGACAGATTTATTTAAATGTCAGCATTTTTTCACTCTCGCTGTTGTTCTCTCCACCATGTGAGCTGATGACTCCACAATATATGTAGCAGAAGCAAGAATTGGCCATTTAAATACAAATCTAGATCAGGAGTTGGGGTTGAAGTTTGTTGTATTGTTTTACAGTAGACGACGTGTTGTGTTACTCTAATGTGAATGTGTGTTTTTGTATTGTCACCATGTGAATTGTGTAGACCCCAGGAAGAATAGCTGCTGCTATGTAGACACTAATGGGTATCTTCATGAAAAACAAACAAGTCTCTTTGATCTTATCTTAGGTCATTGGATTCCTTGCTGCTGTGTTGCACAAAACAGGCACATGGGAGGACATCAAGAACAACAGGCCTCAGTTTCTGCAGAGTCAGATGCCCTCCAACCAAAGTAAACCTCACAAAGTGGGTATTGAAATATGCTACTTACGAAAAGATATGTTGTGAATTATAAAACATCTTGTTTGAAGAAATAAAGACTTTTTTTTTTTCAAGTAGCAGTCACATTCATTGAAGTGCAGCAATAGTGCAGATCTAAATTGTTGATTTGTCATTAGCATGTTTTGGTGTTTCCATGATTTGGTTCAGGTGTTCCTCATTGTGGCCCCGCTGTCAGTTCTTTATAACTGGAAAGATGAACTGGACACATGGGGTCACTTCCAGTGTGTGGTGGTCCACGGGCTGAAGAAAGAGGAGGAGCTGGCTCGCATCAAGAAGGGACGCATTGAGATTGCTCTCACTACCTATGAGACTCTGCGCCTTTGTCTGGATCAGTTTAATAAGTGAGTATCATGCTCATCACACACAAACAGCAAATACGTGGTGAAGACGTTTTTGTAACTGTGTTTTTTTGATACTGAAGCACTGTGACTGAAACATGCCTTGCCCTCCCTGCAGTATAGACTGGTCTGCTGTAATTGTGGATGAGGCCCACAAGATAAAAAATCCAAACTCTCAGATCACTCAGGCCATGAAGGATCTAAAATGTAATGTAAGAGAGCACTGTGTTGTTATTTCAGTATGATATTAGTGTGTACTAGTGTGAAAGTAGTAATGACTGTAGTCATTGATCCTAGTTTTGCACTTCTGTTTTCATCAGGTCAGAATTGGCCTCACTGGCACCATCTTACAGAACAACCTCGAGGAGCTGTGGTGCGTCATGGACTGGTAGGTTAAGTTTTACATTTCGGTCTGTTTGTTCTCTGTAGTCAAAGTGACGTGATTGCAATTTGCAGCTTCTCTTAAAAATAGTTCCTGTTCACCTTCATGTATATTTTTATTCTATTTAGGGCCATACCTGGTTGTCTTGGCAACTTAGGACATTTCAAAAACACGTTTTCACTGCCGATTGAACAAGGCCATAAGCACAGTGCAACCAAACGAGCGCTGGCTACAGGGAGGAAGAGTGTCAGAGCCCTGGTGAGGAAGATATCCCACTGGTTCCTCAGGAGGACCAAAGCTCTCATCAAGGAGCAACTGCCTAAGAAGGATGACAGGGTAAGATCGGTTAAATCAAACAAGACTTTATTTTAATGGCTTTCTACTCTCTAGAAACTCAAAGTTCACAATCTACATGATGATGTCCCATTGTGGTAAAACTCTGATGAAGGTCTATGATGTCTAAAAGCATCCCTCAAAGACATTTGGTGTTGTGATTTCTCCTAGGTGGTGTATTGCTCTCTGACAGACTTTCAGCAGACTGTGTATCAGACGGTGCTGGACACTGAAGATGTGAAGTTACTGCTGAGGTCTTCAGAGAAATGTGGCTGTCAGAGTGGACGCACCCGCAGAGGCTGCTGCTATAAAGTTAGTGCAGCCCTTTTACCATCGTGTGCTTGTATTCTTGTAATATGGTTAAACTTTATTGTAAGGGTTGAGCTGTTTGCTGCAAATCTCAAGTGAAATCCAACTCGTACTTGACTCATATGAGAGAACTTTTTTTTTTTCTTAAAAGGTCACCTAAATTAGACAAATGTGAGGAAAGTATGCTTTGTGTGATTTCGGTGAACTGGCCCTTGAGGTGCAGTGAAATCCAAAATACAACATTGAAGCCTGTTACCATCGTCCCATTGATTTAACTACGGGCAGGAAGCCTTTCTCATGAAAAAAGAAATAAATGAAAATAAACACTGAGCCCTCAAATAATGCAAGTGTCTTTTATTGCAGAGAAACTCAGAAGGTGTGGAAATGAAGGAGCTGTACTTCAGCTACTTGGCCATATTGAGGAAGGTTGCCAACCATGTCGCACTGCTTCAGTCCACCGCAGGCACCAGCAAGAAACAGGTAGGAACATGTTGTCCAATAACTGATTTAGTGCACTTGTTCATGGGAGTTGTCTCCTGGAGAGCTTTTCAAGTTCATACCGCATCTTGTAGTGATGGCTTTGGTTCACCATTACGACTCATTTGTTGCTTCCAGGAAAAGTACGTAGGTGCCATTTGTCAGAAGGTATTCCAGAAGTTTCCAGACTTTGTACAGAGATGCAAAGATGAAGCATTTGAGGCCTTGTCGGACCCGATGTACAGTGGAAAGATGAAGGTACAGTTTGGAACAATGGCACAGCTACCTGCTTATTATGGGCTGTTTCAGTGTGGTTAACATATCTGTATTCTTTTTTCAGGTTTTGCAGAAGCTGCTCAAATATTATCTGCAAAAGAGAGATAAAGTACTCCTTTTTTCTCTGTCAACCAAGGTGAGAGCTTTATTTGTGTGTATTGAAATCAGATTTGCATGTGTGATAGCAGAGGTTTGTATTGTGTCAGTGTCAGATGAGAAGGGTGGGATGTTTCCCCATTGGAAAATGATTTGATCCTCACAGTGATGTCACCGAAAAGGGATTTTAGATGGTTTCAGAGTTAGAGTAAGCTCGTTGTTTTTAGAGCTTTAAGCCCGGCCACATCCATTCAGCCTTTCAATACAACAACAGGCTTGAACACACCCTCTGAAGGACTTCTCAGTTTTCAGTTTGATCTGGACCGAGATCACCTCTTTTTGTCATACCAAGGTCCGGCTGTTCGGCCCGGACTGTGGTCCATGGGACGTTTCGCACCTGTAATTTTTGTTTGTTCAAAAAAGTCCAAAAGTCTGGACCAAACAAGTAGGTGTTAAAGGGGCCTTAACTGCCACTGCTGATAGGGCAGGTGACTTGTTTTCAGAGCCAACAGCAGTAGGAGACATGGTTTTCACATGAGATGGTTTAATAGTTTTTTCTTATTACACAGAGCCTCATGGCTGCCGTCACCTGAGACAGTATGATAACACTGCTGGCTGCTATGAGGTCATATTTTCATGGCCTATATTCTGCTATTTTGGGAATCATATAGTCCATATTGTTTTGATTGTGCACAGCAATTACCCCTGTGGTATATCTATAAATATACAAACCAGAGACTGCTGTGTTTGTTTTTTATTAAACTTGTTTTTCTAGCATTTACACGTTATCTCTCAGACAAACTCTTCAGCGTTCACAATGAGTAATGACTCACATGCTAGATGTAGAGATGTCGGTCTTTACACGGTTGATTCATGTGCTTTCAGCTGTTTGTTGTGTGTTTTGAACCTGTCAGCTCTTAGATGTGCTGGAGAGCTACTGCATGGCGGAGGGACTGGACTACAGCAGACTGGACGGAAACACCAAAGCCAAAGAGAGAGTCCAGATCGTCAAAGAGTTCAACAGCCCCTCTCACACCAACATCTGCCTGGTTTCCACCTTGTTAGTCAAACAGTAAAAATTAGATTGAGAAATGGTGCTGTCTTACATTTTACACTTACATTTTAGGCCTTAAATCGTGCTTTTTCAAAATTAAGACCCTAAAGTTATACCAATGTGGTCTTCATGGGAATATTTAGTACTGTGTCTGCTATAGTCATTTTTATTGAACATGTTCAAAACCTTGAATCTGCTGACTCTTTGTTCTATCAGGGCAGGTGGTGTCGGTCTTAACTTTGTAGGGGCCAATGTGGTGGTGCTATTTGACCCCACATGGAACCCAGCCAGTGACCTCCAGGCTATTGACAGGTAGGTTGTGGACCGTATCTTGACAGATTTACACAGTATTTCAACGCATGTTAAGCTATAGAGGTTGAGTTTTACGAGAGTATTTTGCTCCCTCGAGTGGCTTGAAAAAGCAGTCCAGCTGCCAGTATAACATACCTAATCATACTCTGTCACATCTGACATCAAAACATAAACATACAAGCTTTTTACAATACCTGTGTGCTGATCTCTTTGTCTTTCTCTTTAGGGCGTATCGTATTGGCCAGTGCAGGGATGTGACTGTTCTGAGGCTGATCTCACTGGGGACTGTAGAGGAAGTTATCTACCTCAGACAAGTTTACAAACAGGTACCAGATATTTATCACCATGTAATCCTAATGCACAAATGAAGCACATCATGCCATACTGAGGTTATCTCCTTTGCTAACTGTGAGATGGCTGCTGCAGCTTAACTGACTGCGGGGACAATAGAGGAGAGAGGTTTACTAACTGTCCATAAATCCAATGACAACAGAAAAATACTCAAGCGCCACGATAAGTTTATGACTTAGTCCTGCAGTAATTCAATTAAGGCAGTTTGATTTGTAAATTAACAGCTACAGCCTCATGTTGAGGTCAGTTTTCTTACTAATTACGTTGTTTGGAAACAACTATGTCTGCCTGGAACTGGCACACACACAGAGCTTTTTCCTCTTGACAGTAATATATGTCAGCTCTGTGTTCTGTGTCGGTGTCTTCTCTGTAAATTCTTTCCAATCTTCCAGCAATTGCAGTGCTCAGTTATGGGCAAGGAGAGTGCGCGGCGGTACTTTGAGGCAGTGCAGGGCCACGATGTCCATAAGGGGGAGCTGTTCGGGATCAAAAACCTCTTCAGGCTGCAGGTCCAAGGAACGTGCCTCACCCGCAAGATACTAGAGGTTAGCCTCCATGCCTTTTCCTGTTGGATTGATGATGTTTTCTACTGTACAGTAGCATAGTGCCTCAACTCACCTCATTCCACTGTCACCATACAGTGTCTCACAAATAGTCATCACTTCCTTTATTTTCTGTCTGGAATGTTCTCTTCTGTGGTCATATATGCTAATAATTATTCTTGGTTTGGTTAGTGTCTTTGGGCTGAAAAGGGAATTAAGGGGGGCCTTAAAGGGCCTAAAATAGCCTGAAAATACAATGCACTGCTGAGTAAAAATGATGACTGTGATGTCACTGACTTGATGAAATGTTCGCCTTTTGATCAATCTGTCTCACTTTTGCTCCTCCTGTCAGCGAGAAGGACAAGTGGAGTCGGGTGTAATGACAACCAGCACACACACAGGCGAAGGGAAGGAGGAGGAGGAGATGAAGGGAGTTAGCGTGAGTAACTCTGCCGTTCTCAGAGACCCAGAACATAGGGCACTCATCTTTCCCATCCCTCACTCTGCCTTCTTTCCCAAGCGGCCCACTTATCCTCCCATTCCCACGTGAAAGAGGGGATACCTCAAACAGGGACCTTCCTGTCTGTCAGTCAACCAACCCACAGAATCTCAACTTTTCCTGCCTTAACTCCAATTTTTTCTTCCTTGCTTCTTCAGTCCTTTCTTTTATAATCTCCTGGTTCTCTCTTAGGGGTTTATTCCAAAATGACATATGCCCCATTTATGAGAAAAACAGCTTCCAATGTGACAAAAATGTCAAAATCAGATAAATTATGTTACTTTTAACGGAAAAACATGGAGAAAGTGATCCTATTCCTGTCAGTATCACACAGTCCCCCCACTGTAGGACTTCAGTTGGGGCTGTTAGAACAGATTCATGTGATGACTTCTGTTTTACAGTCACACAAAGATCAGTGGAAATCTCTGTAACCACTCCTGTTTCGGTTGCCATATTTTCAGCAAAATGTGGCTAATTACAGTGTTTTCATGTCACTGTTATTGTCCTCAGACTGAAAACCTCCTTTGAGCGAGTGTATTCGCCTGAAGTATGAGTGTTTGAACATACTGAGCGTTAGTGTTTTTCAGCTTTCTATGGAGGTTTTGATGCATTTTTGCTGTAAAAACCTGTCGATTTAGATCCATCGTAACTGACTGAATTAAAGCTGACCTCAGTTCCTTTTCTCTGTCAGTGTGAAGACTACAGCAACCTTTCAAGCACTCACCACACAAGTATTTTATGTCATATCACTTTAAGATCTTGGCTGACAAAAAACATTTGTACTCCCTTTTTTTTGTATCTATTCTGCATACACAGCAACATTTAACTCCCATGACTGATCAGCTGTGTCCACTCCAACAGAGGGAGAACAAGTTGTTTCCGCAGATTAACAGAAATGTCATATTTCCATCATGTTTTCTGCCCTTTTCTTCACTGTTCGAGGTTCGACCGGTGCCTTTTAAGTCCGTCATCTTGTTGCGCTCTCTTCTTCTGCAGTGTTATTATCACCACCTGATCTGTACATTCTGCCCGATCGATACTGCACGTGTGTAGGTCAGGTCCTTGGCACACGTGGAGAACAAATTGGGTTTCCCTGTATGGATTGGGCAGTGACAGTATAATGGTTTTCCAACTGGAAAATTGGCGCCACCTACTGCTTATCGTGATAAACCGACTTATAACGTATAACGCTAGTGGATGGAAACAAGCATTCATACAAATTTTCTTTCACCAGTTTTTTTTTTTTTTTTTTTAATTTAGTTAAAATTGACAATATATTTGGATGGAAACCAAGCTCCCTGAGGCAAACTGTTTAAGATACTGGGCTATACAAATACAAACCCACTTGACTTGATGCTCGATTATTTGTATTTTAGCAAAACTGGAGGATGAGGTTCTCTTTCTGTTGGATGCTGTGTGAGACAGCTGGATGTAATTACGTGCCCTAATGGAAGCAGCAGACCACACTGAAGTCCATCTTCTGCTTTTCAGCTATTTATTTACACAGTGATACCCCTTATCATCCTGTTCCCAGCCAGGTCCTTTTTACAGGGCTGCTGCTCCGCTGAGGCCATTGGGATTCTTTCAAAAATACAGAATACACTGGGGTGCCTTAACACGCACAGAGCGAGGCTGTAGGCGTGGAAGCACCAACATGCACACAGTACAGCAGAAATGTGGAAGAGTCATCTCGTAGTTGGCAAATTTTGGGAAATTAGAATCACTGTTGGTGGTCGATCCCCTAAAGGACCATCCATATAACTCCAGGAAATGTTATGACCCCTTTTGTTTTCTTCATATTACATCATGATAGAGGGCACAAGTCACATCGATGCTTATTATGATTTATTGTTATAAACATCTGTTTTGTATTACACAACGAAATCTCATGGCCTGGTCCACTGAAAGATGGCATAAACAAGGGAAGTGAGGAGTTTGTAGCCTTTCGGTGCAATTTAATCTAAGTCTTTCTCACACAGTGTGAATACAGTTTATTACCTTATGCCACTGTATGTGCCAATCTGTCCCCTCTGCTGTTTTCTTGAAGGAACCTGGAGGTTCTTCACCTAGAAATGGCCCTGTAGCAAATGATGAACAAGCCAAGAAGAACAGAGAAGCATCAAAGATCCCCAGAGGGGTGCTGGACTTCAGCAGTGGGAGTGACAGTGAGGAGGAGCAGGGGCTGAAGAGGAAGGCATCAAAACCCAGTGCAGTGGATGGCACCAAGGGTGGGAATGCTGCTGCTGATCCTGGTCGAATGAGTCTCCTACAGCACGGTTTCTCCAGACACCTCGAGAGGGTCAAAGGAAAACCAGAGTTAGGAGAAGGGGACAGTAGTTCAGGTGTCGATGAAAGACCCTCTGAGGAAGATGCTGAGGATCAAAAGAGGGAGGGTACCTCCTTCGGCATCTGCAAGAGGTCCAATACAGGAAATGGTGCAGCCTGTTTCCCTAATTTGGGAAATAAAATCCGGGACATCTCCAGCAGTTCAGACACAGAAGACAGGGAGAATGGAGGTGTGGGGAGACATGAGAGGGTTTCTCTGGTGAGACCAAGTGATGATCCTGTAAGAAACAGACAGGGCCTGAAAGTTTGGACAAATAAGAAAATTACAGTGGTTGAGGAGAGTGATGAAAATTCCTCACCAGACAAAAAAAAACAAGCCAAGCTCATAAACATAGTTCCAAAAGTGTGCCGCCTTGATGGCTACTCAGACGAATCTGAGGATTTGGACATAGAGGCAAGGACGGGGCCAAAGAGGGACGCTTTCGATTCACGCTGGAGAGGAGGAGACAAAGGGAGAGGAGGCTTAGACCGCAACAGAAAGAGGCAAAGTGCTCGTGCCAGGGACAAGGCCAGATCGAAATACTCTGACGACATAGAGACATTCACATCTTCAGAAGATGAACACACTCCTGCTAAAAAAGGAAGACCTACAGGATGCGGCTTCCCATCTCCGCAGACAGAAAGAGTTGTGTTCCCTACAGACGAGACCAAAGAACGAGCTGGGGAGTCCAAATCCGTTTCATTTACAAATCTGAGAAGTCAGACACCCCTGGCATCCAGAGGAAAGGATGGAACTATCGACAGTGTGCTAGGTCAGATTCAGTATCTGTTCATATCCTAATCATTTTTAATGAACTTCCTTTCAGCATTAATGATGTATTTGTCTGTTTAAAGGAGGTGTACAGGAGGTGGTGTATACCCACTCTAACCAGCGTGTGGTGGGTGGGAGCAAAGCAGAGGAGCTGATCAGTAGAGCTGCTGTACGAGATGTGTTTGAACTGAAGATGTTCTCTCAGCTCCCGGCCAATCACCTTATAGGCACCATAGAGGTACATACAGCACCGCATGAACACAGGCTTGCCAGCACTGTATCAGACACACATGCTCGCTACGGCATGAGAGTGGATGTAAACACACACTGCTCTTTGCATCTTAATGACGGCTCACTGGTGCTTGATGAGTAGCAGCAGTGTGGATTACCTGTTTACATACACTCACGTCAGCAAAAGCCTGCACATCTTAGCCAGCAGTATTGACTGGTGGAGAGAACCGCAAACTGACTTCAAACTGGGTATTTTGTCTTGATTTTTTTGGATTAGACATTCTTAATAGACAGATGGCACGTCTTAAGAGAAGCAAACAAAGGTGATTTGAGCCCAACATACCCCTTAATCTTCAATAATTTCCTATTGATTAAAGTTAGCTTCACTAACATAAGCTGCATTTGAAGACAAATTGAGTCCGAGGCAAAAATAACTGGTCACTCATGTTATTGTCCCAGAGCCTGTCAGCGAGCCCACCAGACAGTCTGCCTTGCCCATCTACTGTCAGATTGGAGAAACCCAGTGTGGACTATCCAGTCGCCTTCACCAAGAAGAGTGTGCACCACACCAGACACACCACCTTCATCATTGGAGAGTCTCCCCAGGCCATACAGAGGTACTGAAAGGGGTGTCAGAGGAGTTGAGGTGAAGAGAAAAGGCGCGGACAAGTTAGGATAACGCATTAAAAAGAATTGTAGACGATGAGATGATGGATTCACCAGAAGGGTAAAAGAGCGTGGGGTAGTCAAGGTTTGACATAGTGAAGGAAAATGACTTAAGATCAGGGGGCCTGCAACAGAGGGAAAGAAGAAAAAGTCTGAATGGGACTAAAGCAGGCCAGTGGATGAAAGGAGGAAAGGAGGTGTAAAAAGTGTAGTCGGAAGAGATGAATTCCTGGCAGTGTAGGGAATTAGGCCAAAACTCACCACAGATATGGTGTTGAGCACCCCCACCTGGGCCTCAGGAATTGTGTGTGTGTGTCTGTGTGTGTGTGTGTGTTTAGCGAGAGACCACCTCTGAGCTTTCCCTTCCACCTATTTCCCAGCATCATGCCAAACATTACCCAGTTATGTTCAGGCCCAACAGTGCAGGATTTTCCCCCTCCACAACCACAGCCCTCCTGAGACTAACCAAAAATGATCGCCCGAGGACTTCCAAACCCACACTGATATACACACACACACACGTCCTAACAAGCATTTACACACATACAGACGCACAGTACTCCAATCCACACGTCTGTCCCGCTGCATCACCTCCACCCCCTGCCTTCCCAAACCCTCGTATACAGGCGCACACAGACACCTCTGTGGCTCCAATCTCGCTCCCCAAGGAGAAGACTGTATCTCTGCCCAGAGGCTTACCAGGGAGTGAAAACACACACAAGTTATATTGATATCCCCTCAATTAACCTCACTGTTTAATGATTTAAATCCACATGCACGTCATTTTTTACTGCCGTTACATTTATTTATTGTTTTTCCAGCGAAAGCCACAAATGGTAATAACACCACCATAATGCAGCTGTACCACCAGTGACTTTGAAGTATTTCTGTCCCAGAGTCTGGTTAGACCAGAGTTTTAATGACTGCCTAGAAGCGCAGGAAAAACACCTCATACTGCATGGCTGTCTGGATATGAGCCTGAATATGTGGACAGCTATTCATCTTAGGCTAGGCCTGTTGGACCCGCAGTATATCTTAATAGTGTAGGCCTTGTGGCTTTTTAAAGAGGTTATTTTGCATGTGATTTAAAGTATGTTACGGTATGCACACACGTGCCACATTCTTATTACCTTCATTGTCTCCCACATGTTTTTGTGCATGGATGTTTGCTTTTTTTCCCACTCATTTCTGTGTTTGTGTGCTTTGTTTGCTCGTGTGTAGGCAACAGCTGGAGGAAATGGCGGAAAAATTCAAATTTCCCTCAGTTCATCAGTTTGCAGTGGAGATTTTGAGAAGAAACTCAACTCAGAGACTGGCCTGGCTACAACAGTATTATACTTCACTGAACCACCCTGACCTGGCTAATATAGTCACAAACAACTTCCCACAACCTGATTCAGCACAGACCTCCTCCTCCTGTACACCCACCAAAACAGCTGCCACAAAATCTTACGCAGATACCAGAATTCCGCAGAAGGATGTTCCGAAAGCCAAGAAAAAGCCTAGATACGCTCATCCTGAACCCAAAACTAAGCCTGAAACCCCACAAAACAATGTTTCTGTACCACAGAAAAAGCCCGGAAACCCAAAAAATGATGTCCAGAAACCCCAGAAAAAGAACAAGATCCCACGAAAGAATGTTCTAGAGTCTCTAAGTGATGTTCCAAGCCTGGAGTCAGAGGAACAGGAGGAGACGGTCTGTAGTGCCAGAGAACATAAGAGGACAAAGAGGGTTAGTGTTTCTAGTGCTGGAGCCTTCAGAGCTGGTGGTGGTCTTGGCTTGGATCAGGCCAGCAGCAGTGGTCTGGGGTCCGGGGAGGCTGCAGCTTTCCTGAACCGCATAGACAGAGATACCCCTTCTTCTCCGGACCTCAGCCATGGCAGGTCCACCATGTTATCCAAACCCACAGCACAGGGAAGGGAGCAAGAGCAAAAATTGTCTTCCAGGACCGGTGAAACTTTTCAAGGCCAGAGAGAAAATCCTCAGACCCCTTCCCATCCTGAACAGGCCACATCTACCTCCAGTCGCCGCTCCTTCCTCACAGATCTGATAGGAGACACCTCAATCCTCGATGATTTGTTAAAACCCAAATCCAGGGGTGCACAACACAGGGGCACTCCAAAAACACCCCCCGCAGTCAGCCCACGTCTCACCTCACGCTCTCCATCCAGAGTCTCTCTCAGCACTGACTCAGCGGGACTCATAGACTCTCTGTCCTGTCCAAAGTCAAACACACTACATACGCACCAGGCCGCCTCGAAGGGCAGTCGCAAAGACTTCTGGGACATCCTGAATGAGGGTAATGAGGAGAGTATCAACAGGCTAACAGACCCAGCAGAAGTGCAGAGGGTTTGCGTCAGTGCTAACTTTGCAGCTAGTCGATCTGTAGAAAAGGAGAGCAAGAGTCTCTGGAAGACTAATGAGAAGTTCATCTGGAAGAAATAATACGTGAAAGGCGGTTTTTAAGGTTTTCAAGGTTTATTTAAAAGTTTTGAATATTTTTGTTTTGCATTTCTAAAGGAGATGTATAAAAAAAAAACCTTAATGGATATGATGTTATTTTCTTATTTTAGGTATTTATTTTAGGTCTTATTACTTGCCCTTTTTTAAATGTCTTTTAATTTTCACTAATGATTTGAAAATGTTCAGTGTTTATGAATTAGTAGTTCAATGGTTAATGTTACTTGAATAAACAGGGTGTGACCGTTCTGGAAATTTAAACCTGTGAGTATTTTATTGAATTTATTGCCCAGGTCATAGCTTAATTGCTGGGGGGGGGGTGTAAAAAGTCATGATGTCCGAGAGCTGAGAGCTGACGAGCAGTTCAGAACGCCTTCAATGATGTAAAACAATGTAAAATAAGCACCATATGAATGTGTTGATGTCTCATGTTTGCAGTTAAAGGTCAGTGTCAGTGCTCAAACTGTTGCTGCACCTGATATGGTGTTAAGTGCATGACAGGAAAAATCCAACCTGCTGCAGGCATTAGCCATTATCATTAACAGACACCCAAGACTGCCACCCGAGGACTGTTGGTGGCCCTGCTGAGATGGCTGTTACGTCTCTGTCACTCTGAACACCTCACTGCCCTCCCTCTCCCCATGACAGTGTGCAAATTGTAGATGGAGTGGTTTTGTGCACGGTAATGTGATAGTCTGTGGTTTGGCCCAGTTGTGCCTCAAACGCCCCTCAGAGTGGAAGCTGCTGCGCTATTAGTGAAATAACAATAAGCAGTTGAAGACTTTAAGTGGAGCCGGGAGAGCTCCGGGGAGTAGTTTTCCCACCCATCCATCCACCTGTCCTCTCACGCTCTCATTTAAAGCGGGTTTCAAGCTCTCTTAGATGACAGAATTATTTGCACTGCTCCAAAAAAGCCCCCCAAAAAGTTATTGACATATCAAACTCACAGCGTCGCAGATATGGAAAAACAAAATAAAGCCCTCGCTGTGTGCGTAGGTGCGTGAGTGCGCATGCATGTGCTGAACCTCACAGCTGTGTCTGACCTCTTTCAGCTGTTGCACTGAACCCCAAAGAGAGCTGCTCTGAGTATTGTGTTTTGTTTAGCAGAAATGAGAAAGTGCTGATAGCTGTCAATAAACAAGAGACAGGAGTACGTGCCCCAGCAGAACATACAGCTTAGTAAAGAGTATGTGCGTGTGCATGTGGACCTTCTGGGTGGTAGATCATGACTATCATCGCATACTGGGGCCACACATCTGTCACACCTGTTCAAATCGCAGACAGAGGAGAATAAAAAGCCCTTTCTCTCATCCTAAACCCTTCCCTCTCTGCTTTTCTCTGCCTGTTTCACCCACGACTGAGATTTGCAGATTCCTATCTGTCTTTTGTAGTCACAGTCTGGTTCAAGAGAGATAGCAGAGCGGCTTAGTGTGTTACTGACAACAGAAAAGCTCACCCACTGACTGACAGTGCTCGGAGGCTAATGGAGGCCAACTAGCATGGATCAGTGGCAAACACGGCTCACTTATCCTTAATGCTAACTGCAGGGTTCTGCCCTGCGGAGTGTGACACCACCACCACCACCGTGAGCGATCGCTGCCAGTGTCTCAAGTCAGTCAGATGATCATATTTTATTTTATTACATGCTTTCTAGTGTAGTTTCCCATACCGAGACAGAGTCAAGAGAAATACAACCAAAGAGATTTTCCAGCTCTCCCATTACTGTCTTGTCTCTTTGTGTCAAGGGCAGGGTGAGAAGTCTGTTTATAATCCCTGCCACTAGTACCCGGGTGTCTGTGAGTCTGTTATAAACTGGATAGTCAGACAGAGCGGCAGAGCAACAGCCCAGGCGATGTAGGTTTATTTGCAGAAGTCAGACTGTGACACCTGGCTTGATTTGATTAGTAAAAAGCTGTGAATGAGTGTTGACCCATGCTGACCCGGGCCTCCACTCATCTCAGGCTCAGGTTTCCAGACATTCACTCTGCAATGTGTTAAGAAGGTCTGCAAACTGCTGCTGATTAAGAACTAGCTCTTGTATAAATACATAAAGAAAATTTGGCTTTCTCTGTAACACTGAATATCCATGACAAAATAAGCAACAAGTAAAAAAAAAAAAAAAGTTAAAAAAAACCCCCACGTCTTTAAATATTAATTCTTAAGGACACTTAAATAAAAACATTTCCTGATACAATCCAAATCATTCATCCCGTGTATGTGTTACCTCTTGCTTATGGCAAATATATGTTAAAAAACATCATTTTTGAGTGTTTCGATAGCAGAATTCCTGTTTTCCTGTACAGTGTTCAGTTCATCACTTGGGATTTACAGTGACTCAGGCATGGTGTTGACTGCAAATTTCACTCCTGATATGTCTTGTAGCATATAGAAAAACATCCCATGGACATATTAACAAGGTGAAAAAGTCTCTTGTAACTCTTGGTCACGTTCTGCAGGACAATTTAACTTCAGCGTCATTGTGACTTTAAGAATTTAACCCTCAAAAACTCATCTAATGTGCTTCATCAGGACTGTGTGAGTGTGGTTTGATCCCGTTTGATTGATAGTAACCAAACAATCAAGCAGCTGTCATCAAACTCTGATTTAAACGTAGCTAACTTCTGATTGGTGCGCAGATGTCACATCCCCTTTCTGGCTCAGCCCAGCCCACTTCAAACCAGTGAGAAGAGACTGTTCTAATGTAAGCGAAAAAGTGTGTGTTCCTGTGGGAACCCATCACTCACATTAAGAAGCTGATTGAGAAAATTAGGTTTCAGGACGTTTAAGGCTCAAGAAGTATGTATCATTAATGTTCTCCTCAGGGCAACGATAATAATGTAACTCTCATTAAAAACTTGTATTTAAATGACCGTCTTAAGGTGTTTATGAGGGAACAGGAGAAACGGTTTGTAACCAAGGCCTATGAAAAAACATTTAGGTGACTCAGCAAGCAAACAACTGAATTAGGGGGGTACAGAGTCCTCCTGTCGTTACGGTAACAGGCCGAGGAGGTCTCTAAATGTGAAAAAGAAGAACCCCCCCCCCCACCCTTCATTAGGAAATTACACACCATTTGCCCCTCATTCCTATCCAGTTACCCAGGCAACTGTTAGCTGTAATTTGGGTTAATTCACTGGCTCCTGGGCCCTTCCGTTCCCCTTTGTGCCCCATCATAAAAGAGATATAACACAGATGCACACACACACACACACACACACTCGTACATGTTTCTCATGCAGTAACGCACGCAGTAAGAGAGACTAATCCTCATTTTGTTTGCTTCTCTTCAGCGCGGCTGGGAATAGACTGTGCGTGTGAATATCAATGAATTGCACTGAAGGGAAGGCCGAGCTTAAATCTGTTCATTCCCAACACCTGTACATAGCTGTGGGAGTGAGTAAGTGATGGAATTCCAGACGGAGTCGCATAATTGCTGTCCTGCGTCCAAATTTTTTGCACAAAAAGACACTTGTCCCCTCTGACCCCGTCCTGTCTTGAAGTTGGGATCGAGGGAGGTCTACTGTTTTCGCTCCTTTCAGAACAAAAGGAGTGGAAAATTGTGTGTTTTCCCATGGGGTAAATATTGAGAGAGCAGAGATATAAACGTACGGAAGAAAGGCTTTCCTGAGCTGCCTGGGTCTCTGTTGCACTGCCAAAGGCCTGTGCGTCACTTGATCCATTGTTTAGTGTAGAGAGGTCTCGGTAAGCAAGCGGCTGCCTCCCTGCTCCAGCTGCAGCCTCTCCACTGTTTATGTTTGCAGGGCCCTTCGCCTTGAAGTGAGGCTACACAAGCAAAGCCTGGCCATATGTGAGCACTGGGCCGTCAGGGAAGTCACTGGCCTTTTCTTTTCCCTTTTTCGACCCATCTCTCTCTGAAACTCTTTTTTTTTTTTTTTTTTTACTCTTCCTCTCCCCTACCTTCCATTCTCTTTTATCCTCTTCCTCTGTCCCTCTTCCTTCGTCCTGTTTGCTGTCCCTCGCTGACGGTGCGGCCCGTCCCTGACAGCCTGCTCTTTTGAATGAAGATGAAGGGTTGGAATTATCTTCTTGAGTTTCAAAGACCTTGGTCCTGAATAGAGGAGTGAAGTGGTAGGTATTATTACCCCTGTGAGAAATAATTACCCCTAAAACTCCTCTGTGAGAATGAATCTCCGTCTGCTCAGCAACAGAGTTTGACGGACAAGATGGTAATTATGTCACCAAAATATTTCAGCTAGTACAAATATTCTAATATTTATACTGGTGTGTCACGCTGACATGCACAGCGCCGTCAGGAGATGGAAAACATACAGAGAGAAAGCCACTGAAGGAAATATGGAGTCAGAAATGCGCAGTGTATTAGCTTATTGGGGTTTCATAGCGTTCCAGTGATTCACTCAAATATTTTTATTTGGAGTTCAGCGTCATCCAGTCTTCTGGGGGAAAATGGCTATCCAGGTTCAATGATTACCACGTTAGACTGGATCCTTTTTTTTTTTTTTTTAAGCATTAGGGTGAATGAGTTCAGCTCTTGTGTTTTATGTGTGTGCCTGAATGTTAGTGGTCCTGACCTTGACTCCTGGGTGGGCTGCGGTGGCTGTGTGCTTGTCTTGGATCATCTCTGGACCCTTCTGTTTACTGAAACAACAAGCAAGCAGTGTCCAGGGAGGAGAGAGGAGTCACACGGGGAGCATCCTCAAAGGCAACACCTCTCTCCTTTTCTTTCCCCTGCTCTAGCACGCACACACACACACACACACACACACACACACACACACACACACACACACACACGGTCTGCAATGTGGAGCCCGTCCTCGGAGCCCTGACCACCCACATACGCTACGGTCACCCAGTGAAATTAAAACGATGACTTTCCTTTGACCGCTTTCTTAATGAAGCTCTCATCTGCTGGAGGCGTTGGACACGTTGAAACCAGTTTGACTTAATATTTGTGTTAAAATATGATCCCATTGATGATACAACCATTATTCTGCGAGTGCAGGAGAGAAGCCCTCCCACACTGATGCTCTATAAATGGATCTTTCTTCTTTGGCTGCCTCTGAGCTGCTATTATGACAGTAGTAATATTGACTCATCAACTCTGAGAAGCTCATCTGATGTGAGAGAGGCTTTGAAACTGGTAAATTAAAAGGTGTCATAAATGTGTGCACCACTAAATTGCACATCACCTCAGGTGAGGAAAGTCCCTGCTCTTGAGCAACCAAGGTAAACAACTTTTCATTTCAGCTGCAGGTGACAACACACACGCTGCTCAGACTGCGGCTTTGAAGGAGGTGCAACTGGAGGAGCGTTACAGATAACACAGCTTCTGGAATTTCCCACTCGTGGAGAGTAGTAGTCGTCATTACGTTAAATTAAAGACATTTAAGAAAAAACAGAAGAATATATGCAGTAGTTTTTCTCCTGAGCACAACTTTGCTGTAGTTCTGTGATCAATGTGACCTAATTGGTAACAACAGACGCCCCATCTGCTCTACAAGCATAATGTTCCATGTGTGAGACTTTATTATTTGTCTCTTCACCAAAGTGCAGGGACTGTTTTTGATAAGACACAGGCGTAGATCATCAATGAGAACTAACATGACATCAGTTTTAATATAGTGTGTGTGTGTGTGTGTGTGTGTGTGTGTGTGTGTGTGTGTGTGTGTGTGTGTGTGTTCTGCCTGCTGCAGATTCTTAGTAAGAAGGCAGTTTGAAACCTTTGCATTTTGTGCCCTCCAGTGGCCATATTGAATGTTACCACAATCACAGGGGTGTTTCTCATAGGAAACTACACAGTGACACAGTTTATGTGCTTTAAATTGTTAAGTCTTCTGAGACAAATTAGCCATGTAAGACAATATAAATGTATTAATGTATTTGTAAGTTTAACAAGAACAATACATCAAACTGATACAACAGACTTGGCTTGACAATCCTGCATTTTAAACATAAAATCTAATTGGAATCTGGACTCTAAATTGCCGTCTCTTTACCTTTTTGCATATCACTGTTGCATATCTCTGCTCCCTCTGCTTGGAATCAGTTGCAGCCTGAATCTTTGGTGAATCTATTTTAGGATTCCCATGTTTGTTCTTTGTTTTCATTTTACATTCATCTTACCCCAGGACCACCTCTAGAAACCAATAAGTGGAAGAGAGTGAGATGACATTTGCAGGATGCTTTTTCAGATCATTTCATAAATGCACTATAAGAGATAAGATGTTGATATTTCCATAGATAACTAACAAGTCTTCCTCTGGCTGCAGGCTGACCCTCGAGGTATAATTCTGATTCACAAATGCAATGCCTTAAGTTATTACTGCTGATAGCAATATTAAAAGCTGTTACATAACTTAACTTATCGTTATAAAGACAGTGCTTCTCACCATTTGTTTGCTTACTCCTTTGTTGTTACCATGTAGGTGCTGATACTGTATTTATAATAAAGGCATATGTGTGCTGGTCATGTCAGTGTCTGGAGAGGAGCATAAGGTGAACACAAACTGTGCAATATAAAATGTTCAAGTATGAACCTTCTGATCACACTTTGTTTCAGGCTCTCACTTGTGGAAAATGAAACTTGCTTATGTAAATATTAGGAAAGCGAGGATCACATTAACCTCATCTACCCCGATGTCTCAGTGGCAGGACAGTCAATATGAAGTCATGCTGCACAGTCAAACATTGTTTAAAAGCACAAAACTTTATTTTAAATTGAAGGGGAGATCTCAAGATAACAAACATGTTTGTGAATCTGTCAGAGTTGAACAAGATTATGTTTCCAACCCTATAACATGAAATGAAGCCAGATCTTTAGAGATTAAACAGCTACAGATAAACATTCATCAGTTTAAAATAACACACGAAAGTACCTTCAGAGATTTATATACTGTACACGTCCACACCAAGGGACGAAATAGAAATGCCTGAGGAAGGTCAAATACGACAGTTGACAAATCCATAATACAAATACCATAAATTACAAGCATATTATAATGACTGTAGGCCCTTGATTCAAGCAAAATCCAAAACATTTTTAAAATAACCACAATAACCTACAATATTACAGCAGATTTGCTTTTATAGGATGATAGGATGATGTTTTCATCAATTGTCTATAATCTTGTAGCGCTTTAATTGTTGTGAAAGTGTTGGACTTGTCTCAGTTAGTGCTATATGGGATGAATAAAGACTATTTTCATGTGAAGATGAGTTATTCTGTGCCTTTTTCAAACAGTCAGGCCAGACGTGGATCATGTAGGTCACTCTGACCTCTTACTTTTCCTATTCCCTGCACTATTCCTCATGGGGAGGATCATTCATTACGGCTGCCTAAACAGCCCGGTCACCTCATGATTAGTAGCTCTTTCAGGTCAGACGTCTCGGTAGGACGTACGGTCGTGCGTGTCCACGTCTGCATACGTACACGCACAGCTGAGGAAATGTTTACGCAAGCTTTAAACACTGTACATCATCCTGTAAGCAGCAGGCTACCAAACCCAGGTCTCCAGTGCCTTCTCATTTCTCAGGAACCATGTACAAGCTCATCAGTTCCCGTCCACCCCCAACTGGTTTTGCAGATATGAGAATGGTGACTGACACCTGAAGTCGTCTGGTGGTTTACTCATCTGATCAAATGTTTCCTCCATCTCAGAGGGGAAAGGTAATGACAGTTACAGGTGTGTTTGTGTGTGCGCTCAGCAGATAAGGTGCCAGACTCATTATCACTCATATTCCTTTGCAAGATTTATGACTAAACCGGATGCACACACACACAAACTTGCCAGTGATGTCAATGCTTTGTCACATTTGTTGAGTCCGAAGATGCTTTCAAGGACAAGCTTAAAAAAACATTTCATGAGTAACTGCAGTTGCATTACAACTCATATTTCTTATATACTTAACTTTTAGATTTGAATATGTTAAAGGAAGTGTACACAAATTATTATCAAAATAAGAGCCTATTAATATCAACCCTTATGATTAAATGGGCAACTGGATCGAAGAAATGCCGCAGCGTGTTGAAACAGTGCCCCCTTGGGGACATGATGCCTATGAATGGCAACAAATTTACACGCAGTGGTCACTTTATGAGG
This sequence comes from Chaetodon auriga, assembly GCF_051107435.1. Lineage (NCBI taxonomy): Eukaryota > Metazoa > Chordata > Actinopteri > Chaetodontiformes > Chaetodontidae > Chaetodon > Chaetodon auriga. The sequence goes on along the minus strand of NC_135078.1, from coordinate 17,731,317 downwards.
TACACCTGTACAATGCAACTGCTCTGTCTTAAATTCTTCCACTACAAAGCTCATAGTGTTCAGTTTCTGTTGACACTATCAAGGCAGTGTCAATTAGATTATACATGAATTATTGTGGTCACAGTTAAACATTGTGTTGTAATGGATACTTTATAGAGGTGACTCTGGGTGCACGTTCCTCTATTGTGAGTGTAGGCTCAGCATATTTAGAACAAAGTAGATATGAGGAGGGATTAACACAGAGCCGTGGGATTTGAACATTTTTAAATAAACAAGAAAGTGATGTATCAATCCTTCTAAACATTAAGAACTGAAGACAATAATTCCTTTAATGATGATGCTTTCCTGAAGGTGGCTTACCCACAATGCAACACAATATACAAACAAGAAGTGCCACTGCACACAAACTAATAAGAGTAGTTAGGTTTGTTATCACCAGTTTCATAATGATATTTACAGCATAATACTCAATCCAAATGTCTTTACGTCACTGGTTAGTTATTCCTACCACTTTCATGAGTTGCGCTTCATCTGTGCATTTTTCTTCTTGACATAGTCCTGTAGGCTGTTTAGCACAGACTCTGCATAGAGGACCTTGAGAGGAATAGTCTGCAGGAACCAGCCCTGTATGCGCACACGCACACGCACACACACACACACACACACACACACACACACACACACACACACACACACACACAGACACAGACACATCCATAATCACAGGGACAAATCAGCCTCTTGCAATTTAATTTGGGATTATTTGGCATTATCAAATGACTGTGTCAGTGAGTCTTACCAGAACGATGTGAGAGACACTGCCATGCGTTTTGTCTCCAGCTTTGAGGTACTGCAGCGAGCATTTCACAAAGTGCTCTGGGGACAGCGTCACCATGTTGGTTTTTTGGAAACCTGCCATTCGAGTGGAGATCCCGAATGGAGCCACTGCCTGAGAAAATAAGGCGGATAGAGACAGTTCTGACAAGATTTTCAAGATCTGAAGAAAGAATTTACTCCAAAGTAAACTCATTCCCTCCTCCTTTCATTTTCAGATCTTGAGGTGGAGTCTCAATAAGAATCACAGTACCTGTATAATAATCCCTTTATCTTTGTATTCTGCTTGAAGACCTTGAGAAAATCTTTGCACAAACACCTATAGGAACAGGAATTAGAGCAGGAGTGATCATACGATGTGATTCAGGGAAACTAGAGGTGCACTTGTGATGCTGTGCTTACAGTACCTTAGATGCAGCATACAGGGTGTACAGGGGGAATGGAATAGAAGCAACTCCAGACGAAATATTCACAATCACCCCTTTCCTCCTGTAGAAGTGGGAAAAAAAAATATTGTGGTCTAACATTTTTTGGCCAGAAACTCAATGTTCATCAGCATGTTAGGATTTACACTAAATGATTACATCTAATGAACAAAACATGGGAAGGAAACCTGCTCTCCATGCCTGGGAGGATTATTTTGCACATCTGGAGAAAAAAGAAAATAAGTTTGTATTTTAGACAAATATAGGGGTTGACTGAGTTCATTTGTTTGGCAAGAAAACGAAGAATCCCACAGAATGTCCATCACTTGTACTCATGTTATTAATGTTTCAACAGTAAACTTTCTGAACTATTGTCAATATGAACTTGATGAAAGTTTGAGGACCAAAATGTTTTTAGTAAAGAGAATAAGTGATGGACAGCGTGAGGGATTCTTTGTTTTTGATCCTACACACGTGTCACTAAGACTTTATGGTGTCTGTTTTGAAACTGCAATACACTCTTACCTTGGCCATAGTTTTCACATTGCAGTTTATCATCTTTGTAATTGTCTGAAAGCACAGATAAACATGGGTCCCAAGTAAGCTGTCTTTATTGGTAATTAAGGGAAAGAAAGTGCACAGGGGTGCATACAGTGATTCCAGCCAACGGTTTCACCTCATTCCACTGATCTACAGGTGGTGGTAACAAGTCAAGAAATGCAGCCGTGTGCCAGCAAAGACACAGCAGAGAAGCAACACTGGATGAAAACGTAGCTTTTGTTTCCTCTGACCGACACTGACCTGGTCCAACTCTGCAGAGTCAAGGAATTTGCAGGGGATGAAGCTGGGCAGTATGCCGACATTATTGACTGGGGTAGAGAAACAAGAAGCCTCAGTTTCAAAGATTGTGAAGAAAGGAAGGCATTTGTATCCTATAAACAATGACCTTTTCTTGTATTTTGTGTCTGTGGAAGCAATTATTGTTTCAAACATTACATGGAAACATAAAAAAAAAAATCCAACCTAAAACCCCAATGTTGAGGTCTTTAAGCTGATCCTCGATTTCACTGAAGATGTTTTCCTGTGTGAAGTCTGTTACTATCACTTTCACCCTCTGCCCTGTTGTATCAGCTGTGAAGAAAGAAAATGTGGAGTCAGCAATATACTGCACATTATGTACTTATAGATGACAGCATACTTGTAGATGTAATCCAAGTTTTAAAAGCAGACACAACACAATATGTAAAAACAGAAAGCAGGTTTTTACTTATTTCCTTGGCCACCTGGTCCAATGTTTCTTTGGTTCTGCTCATCATTACCACGTTCATTCCTCGCTTAGCCAGCTGAGAGAAGCGATAGTGCAGTGGTGGGTGGTAGGAGGGATGAAACATGTAAAAATTGACAAACATTAGCAGATGTGCATCAAATTTTAACTTGCATGATGAGCTGAGCAGGATGTATTTGTTGCCCAGGTTTGAAAATAAAAATGCTAGTAGCCAAATTTTTTTTATGGCATTTAGTATTTTTATAATCTGTACATAATGTGCATATATATATAATTGTTTTTCTTTTCTTTTTTTTTTTTTTTAATCTTTATCTATCTACTTTTTGTAATGCTGGGTGTGGGATCAATAAAGTCTTATCTTTACCTTTGAAGATGCATTCCTTTCGTGCCCTATACTTGAGTATAAAGTGCAGAAATATTTCTCATACCTGCAAACACAAGTAAGGCTGTTTAAACAATCACTTACCACAAATGCATATGCTCTTCCTATGCCTTCTGAAGCACCAGTCACCACTAAAACAGGGATGCAGGGGTGCATGTTAGAAATGACTTTGATCAGTTGCCATATTCTCTTGCAGTTTCCATTCTGAACACTAGAGGCACTGTGCATCAAAGCTGCGCTACGTCATCTTCCTTCCTCTGCTGTCAAACAAATCCCAGGATTGTGTCTGTGTTTGTGTTTGTTTACACTATACCCCACCCATCCTGTTCCACCAGACCGTACTTATACAGCGTGTCCTTGGTGGTGATAAAGAATTTGCTGAGAACAAACAGGAACTCCTTGTTTCTGAGTGCTCACTCTCCCATCTCCTCCTGACCCTGATTACAAAGATCACAGGCGCTTTTTTCCTCACTATTTTCAGACAAATAGTGATGGGCACTGATATTTGTCCAGGCCTGGCTTTCCAGGACTTAGATTTAAGGTTAAGTAAAGCCAAGTGGACTTTGGATGAGATGGTATGCACTGGTTTGAGCTCTTATCAGCATGGGGCTGCAGGCCAAATGAGTAATCTCAGTCTGGAAGCTGCTGAAATGTGCTGATTTTTTTTTTTTTTTTTTTAATCAAATGACAACAGTGTCAGATGACAAAGCTCTGAGCTCTAAAACTTCGATAAAGTTCTCACTTATTCCATTTGAGAATTGATTTCATGCTCTGTTCTGCATGCACAAGAACAAGCCAATGGGATGTTTTTTTTTTTTTTTGCTTTTAGGGTTTCTTTTATGTTTCCTCTCTGAAAAGCTGAATCATAATATGGTCTTCTAGAAGACAATGATTGTCTTTGGCACACTGCACACTCCTCACAAAAATCAACTGACCCTTTGCAAACTAAAATGAAAGGATGAGTCTTTAAAGTCAAATATGATGGGAATCTTTCTGTGTCACATTAGCTTTAGATACTAAAAGCTCAAAAACGGTGGCAAATACCACTATTGTGCTTTACCCCCATGTGGTGAAATGTTATTTGAGTCAGATTTATAGAGCTGCACAACAACCAGAGGGCTGCTTCCTGTCTTTTTCCAATTTTTTGATGCCAGTCCATGCAATGGGCATCCCCATTTTCGCTCTACACTGGCTGCCATTTGCAGCTTACATTAGTCTTACCGGAGAAAACTGCATATTATTACATTACTGGTCTTATCAAAAACACCTTACTAGTCAGAAAACCACTCATCAGTGGTCAAAAACTCCTGCAGACATAGTTGCACAATAAGTATTACACTGCAGGAAACACATTCTCAAATTGTTGTATATTTTGGGTTGCGTAATAACGGCATTGTTCAGTGTCAAACTGCGTGACTGAAATAAACACATAGACAACAATAATCTGCATTCAGGCCAAGGGTCTCAGACACGGCTCTGCCATTGTTCTTTATGCAAATTATCTCTGAGGACTGGATTGAACGGTCCAAGCATCAGAAGGACAATGTTAAAAAAAATTATCCCAAAGTCTTGAACAAAACGTCATTCTCTTTTCCAATATGAAATACACATACTGTCTGTTTCATTTAGGTTTGATAAATCTGTTTTGTTTAAGTCACACAGGTAATTTTTATTTTGGTACCAATCTAATACAATGTTTTCTCAGCTCAGTTTGTTATTTTGTTTCAGCACACCATAATTGCCAGCAAAGTATTAGAGACTGTTTCTACTGAGGGCAGCAGGAAGGGGTAAGTGTTTCTTGGCGTGATGAACAGTTTTCTTTGTTCTCACAGTTGTCATATTGTGTACTGATTCACAGTGAGATGATTGAGCTCGGCCTACATTAACAAAATCTCTTAGTTTCAAAGCACAGCTTGATTTACAACAACAAATAGAGAGAAGACAGCCGAGGGAAATTTTCTACATTTATCCAAATAAGCGTTAAATATGAAGTAGTTCAGCATACATTGTTGGCTGCTGCAGTGTGTTTTTTGATGCTTTTTTAGATTCTGCCATCAGTGCCATGGTAAATATGCCAGTTGTAATGTTTTTTTGAATTGAAGAATGATATATTCATTACAAATCATTATGAATCCCACATCTTTAAGCATTATTCTTAACACAAGCATCCATACACTATCCTCAAATACACTTACTATTCAATCAACGGCACAGACACACACGCAAGCATACATACTGCAAATATTCATTTCATATACATTGTCCTCAGGTGGCCCAAATACCACACAATACATCCGAGGCCACTTGACATTGAAAAGGCCCAACTCTGATGGGGACACAAACTCTGTAAATGCAAATGTAGTTTCAGATTGTCAGGGCAGAAATAAAAGAAAAGGGACAGGTTTTATGCAGCCTGGAACATCCTGTTCTGATGCCTGTTTTTCTTTTGTGCTAGAATGGAATGAAACTGCACCAGCCCAGTATACTTTGCTTTTTTATTAGGCTTCTTTTAGTGCTGTGGGAGACTGAATAACCTCTTCAGAAGATGCCAAAGGATTTCTTGTCAGTTGATGAGACTGCTGGGACCTGCAGGGAAATGTTTTGGTGTAATTACCAGGAGATGGCCTGAGGGAGGGGCCAGAACGGACTGAGTGCCCCCGGTGGTGTTTAGGTTAAAATACACTGACACTGACCTCAAGTTCATATGGTTGCGCATTTGACTACATGCACCAGCTGGAGAAGGTAGTAGTGCCTTTCTTTAATTCCCGTTGTCAGCTTTGTCAAAGGCAGTTCATTACAAAATGTTGCAGGAGAGCAGGGCGGATTACACCGTCAGAGGCATTGTGCATCTTCTTTGACATCAGTGACACCAGTTTACTTCCCTTGTCATATTATTATTATTAAACTATAGCTACATTGGCAGGGAACATTTTGCAGATAAACTCAGAATTAATGTTCTGTGATATTCAAGTAACAGAGTAATTAGTGCTGCAATGTGTTTTGTAGGTACGTACATAACATTGATGAGATCTCTTCTCTGTTAATGTAAGCAGTTGCTCAATAGGTACAAACATCCAAGAAACTTCTGAAGTAAAGTCAAACTTGCCATTTTAGTTTCAGTCAGTAAACAAGTGCAATCTTGTGTAACAGAGGAAGGTCTAAACAAGTCCAGAGCTGTGAGCTCCTCTTTTTCTTTTACAGTTTTACTGGCAGTTCTTTTTTTTTTTTTTTTTTTTTTTTTTTTTATCATGCAGCAGTGAGCTCAGCCATGTAAACATTTGCCACTGTTTTTTGCATGTTCTTGCTTGTACTTCCATGTCCTGTCCATCGAAGTCCTTGCATTTGTTAGCCACAATATGACCTGCTGTAGGTCTGACGTACAATTCAGCACATGCTCACACACACGTACGCACACATACACATCACACACACACACACACACACACACACACACACACACACACACAATGGGGACATAACATAGATTTACATTCATTTCCTGCATGGTCACATACATGCACACACATGCACATGCACACATACACACATGTGCATGCACACATTGCTCACCTGCCCACTCTCCCATAGAGGTGAAAAAAGATTTTGACATCGGAAACCACAGTTTTGGAAAAAGCATCCTACTGAAAAGCAGCAGTTTCACTCCATAATAGACAACAACTGCAGCACCAAGAGAAATGAAAAACAGCTCCATTAAATCCATGCTTGACCAGCTCAGGAACTAACTCCAGCTTTTAGCCTCTCTGTGTTTGTATGCTCTGAGAGAAAGTTTTTATTTCAGTGAAATAAAGAATGACAGAAAGAGGGAATAGCCCTAGCAGAGGACACTCCCATTTCAAGAATACACACACACACACACACACACACACACACACACACACACACACACACACACACAGACTCTCACTCTACCTCTGACTTGCATGCAAACACACACACAAATAGTACATGTTGAATCGAGTTGTAATGCTGTTTAGCTACTGAGGTTCTATTTTTTAGAGCTTAACCATTAGGGATTCAGGGGGTGACAATTAATACTTTTAAAACCTAATCACCAAATGAATTTCCCTTGATTTTTGCTTAAAAATTGCAATAATGATAACTACATACATATATGGTATATGGTAAGCAAAAAGTACTTTTAACTATGAGCAAGAGCAGCCAATAGGGTCCTGCCAAAAATAATTTAACACAAAGCCCAAGTGAAGGGGCTCTTATATACTCACACACTTACCAACAATATCATCTGACACTGTCACTGATTTCTTTTCATGACTTAAAAGCAGTATATAACTAAAATTTGTAATGTTTTCCAAGTCAGTCTCCTGCCTTTTACCTGTCTGCCCTTGAGTTCTGAAGCTGATGATTAGCCTGCCTGCTGTACTTGTACTTCTACTTGGGTCCTGTGCAAATACTAAAAACTATGTGGCCCTTTCTCCTGACTGGGTGGTGTACTGTATGTGTTGTAACTGCAAAACAAAAAAACATTAAAAAACATAAAGCCACTTTGGTGGGTGCATGACTAGTTGAATGTCAACTGGGGAGGGCAGCACATACTCTCTGGAAAAGAGCCAATTTAAACAAGTGACTGCTGAAGAAAGCTGAGTATTGAGCAAACAGTTTTAAACCAATATTGTGATATTGCGCCAATATTGTGCTTGTTAGGTGGCCACAAACATGACTTCATTTAGATGTTCTTCTTGCTGTGTGTTTTCTGGATGTGTAAATGGGCTTTTTTTTTTTTTTGCTAACACATTATCCATTAGCACTTGATAAGCTGATTTTGATATGAGGAATTTCTTATAACACAATTTATATTGATATCCTGGTTTTATCTATAGTTGAAACAATGAATCAATTATTGACCTGACACAAATGTGACGTTTCTCCACTTTTCTGTGATTGTAAATGAATTATCTTTGGATATTCCAATTATCTGTTGGCTTGATGAGACAAGTAATTTAAGGACTTTTTCTTGAGTTAAGAAAACTGTGAAGTATTTTCACTTTTTTGAGATATTTTATGGTCCAAAAGATCAATCAAGAAAGTATTTAGCAGATTAATCAGTAATGAATTTAAATATTAACTGCAGCCCCCCTTTTATCCATAACACCCTTCCTTAAAGTAGCTTTAAGTATTTCATCAATTTCTTCATGCATTAGAAGCATTGAATTTCTTATTAGTCAATTCTGTGTTGAGACTTTCTTTCAATTACACAAAAATTAGGGAAATATGTCTGTGAATTACGGTATTACAAAGAAGCAATAGTCACATATTTCACATTAACTTGGATGTGTTGACAGTGTTTACAGCTTCAGAGGTAGTCGGAAAAAAATTATACAGAAGGGAAGGCTAACTGTTTATGTATAAATATAAACCTTAGATTTACATAGATGTTGCTTTACGAAGTCTCATAATTTCCAAAATGTTGTCTATGCTATGGGTACCTTCGAAAAGACAACAGCGATGATGAGAAGGAGTGATGATAACCGCACGTTTATCCGCAGCATACAACTGCAGCTGGCTCCATTCATTCATGACGAGCCTGCTAAACCCCCTACGTCATCAGCGTGCGCCTGCTGTGTAGCTCGCGCCATTCCTACAAGCGTGTGTTTCCATCTCCCATTACAGTAGCATTGGCAGAGCTTCAGTGGACACTGTAACAAGCACAGTTTCAGTTTTTCTGCCGTCAGTCTTTTCGGTGAGTCCGGTTTTATGTTTCTCTTTTTAGACGTTTGCTTGAGGAAAGACGTTGTTTTGCAGCGCGGACGTTGTTGGCCCTTGGTTTCGTATTGAATAAGTTTAGCTTGCTAGCTAGCCCAAAGTTAGCTTTGGTGTTTTGAGTACGCACGGTTTGTCGCCCGTTTCTTATTGAATGGATGGTTGTCTTATTTACATAGTACATGACACGCAGAGAGGGCCACCAAAGCAGTCTGGACTATGAAAGTCAATTGTGAATCTAAATAATGCACATGTAATGGTGCAGTTGCTGCACCCTTTCAATTCCTGTACCTTTGAGATTGTTTTGGCTCTCTCTGCGTTTCAGAAACAAACTAACCCGCTCCACAGACACGTTTCTTATCATATGTGATTGTGTCTTGATTTTGAAGTCCGTATCATAACAACGTTTCTATGCTGTGACAGAGGCCTGTGGACGCTGATAGCTGTACATTGTAGTCGGGCCAGGCAGAGGATAACTTCGCTTCAGTCTCATCAATCTCGTATCGTGAATCACGTTTTAGTTGTTTGGGTCAGCGCTATCAGCGTTTAGCGTTCATTAACCTGAGAGGATAAAGTAATGTCGCCGCTAGCTTACATCTTCAGTCAGCCAGCATTTGACAACTAAGCTAGCTAGTGATAGCGGCAGAGGCCGTTAAATATGCAAAATACCCGACATTTGGCTGGCTAACGCTTGATAAGACCACCAAAACACAGTGTTGCCTTGAGAGGGTCGTCCACGCAGGTGTGACAGCTAGCTGCTACGATACATCAATACCGAACTGTCAGTGTTACCCCGTATGTTAGCAAGCTACCTGTTACACAACATGCATATTTGCTCTGCAAATTCTTGGTACCAGACACTCAACAATCAAGTTTCCCATAGTGAATTTGAAGCATACGTCGTGAGTATGCATGAATTTCTGACCCAGCCAAAGTACAGTATATAATGGGAACGACAGGCGCACAGCTGTGACATGTTGGGACGTGTTGCGACGTATTTAGACAACGCAGTCAATATAAAATCTGGCAATATCCCTTTTCGAAGAGGACAGTTTTCAATGTCTATGTAGGAAAAGCACATTTTTAAATAATGAAATCAATAATGGCTGAATTACATCTTGCTGCTTTGTTTTTGAAGGTCCTGGTATTTTGCCTGCTGGTTTACTGTCACGGCTTACTGGGACACTTGAACAGTGTTAGGACGGGGCCGTCATTGATGTTACTGCAACCCCAATTCAAGACAAGTTGGGATGCTGTATTAAAATGTGAACAAAAACAGAGTGCAGTCATTTTCAAGCAAAACTGTTTACTAACAACAGTTTGCCCAAGAGTTCACCAGCCCATGTAGTAACATCCTTTACACAATCATCGCTCCATCCTTTGATCCTTTTGAGGACGCTCCTGTCAAACCTGTTTACCTGTGGAATGTCCCAAACAGGTGTTTTTGGAGCATTCCACAGCTTTCAGTGTTCAGTCTTTTGTTGCTCCTGCCCCAACTTGTTTGAAATGTGTTGCAAATTAGGGCTGTCAGAATAGGGCAAAAATGATGTGTGTTTATTCCTAAAAGAAAAGAAAGCCAACCAAACTAACAAACAAACACAAAAAATATTGTTTCGAACCATTCAAATGTTTATTGTTGTGCATTATGTCCATAAGAGGGCAAACCAATTCAATGTGAGATATACTGCGTGTATAGGTATATTTATTTCAACATAAACATCTTCTAAAAGATCTACACACTGACACGTCACAAAATATAGAAACAGAATAATGTCCTGTACTGTGTTGAATTAGTTACTGGATTCAGCTTGACCTACATTTCATTTTCAATCTGTGACACTGACATTGCGTGCAGAGTTTCCAGTTGAAAAAAATGTTGTCGATCCACTTGTCCTGGAAGATTTCAGTGTCCCAGACAAATGGGAAAGATTTTGGGCAGATATTCTGTTGACCCATGTTTTTGTGTTCAAATGACTAATGGAGGAAACTGGTCCAGTATTGAGTGACAGCGCTGCAGCCAGCAGTCATGAAACAACTGAAACTGAAATGTAATCCGCCTGGGCGTTTGAGCACTGTCAATGTACGCTACTGCTGGGCACAGATTGCTATCCTGTGTCTGACAGCATTACGGAAAGGATCCCTACAGAGATTAACCTTTTTTGTTAAAGAGTAAGATCCGTTTTGCTTAACCAGAAACAGTCGTGACGGAGCTCTCGGCAAGGCCACCAGACTCCATTTACAAAAACACTAATTTTACACTGTAAAACACACCGTTAAAAATTGACAGAACAAAATAAAAGAAAACAAAATCTTCCCTCTTTATCTTCCCACGGTCCCAACAATCACCACCAAATCTGGTTTGGTCTGTTTTTTTAAGTATTGAATTAAATGTCTTTGTATTGTTTTCAATTGAGTATATGTCAGAAATGATCAGCAAATGATCACATTCTGTTTTATTTATGTTTCACACAGCATCCAAACTTTTTCTTTGATCGTTGTAACATGTGCTTGTCCTACTATGACAAGCCAAAATTTCTGCAATGAAGGAAACTGCCCCTGCCCCCCCTTGGCAGCACCCCTGGCTATACTAAGTAATTGATCACATACATCACACTAACCTCTGCAGTGGCCGGAACTGCTTCTCTTTGACGAGGCTTCTGATGTCAGATGGTGGTGATGCAACTTGAAGTTGGTTTGTGTCAGTCAGTTTTGAACTGAACTGTAAGTCTTTGTAAGACTCAGTTTTCGAAAGAGCTGCTCACAGTAGCTGGTCTTCGTGTTGCAGCTCAATGTCTTCATGTTGTAGTTTGTCAGGCACATCAGCTGGTTCTATATTAGATGGTGTAGTGAAGATGTTCAGCTGCTTCTGTTTGCTTTTCATGTCCTGATTCATATGTCACAGCAGGCTTTTATTCTTGCAGAGTAGGAAAAAGCACAGTGTTTCTTCTATCCAGCTGCACCTGCCACAGCTTTAATATCACTTCAGGTGATTTCACAGTTGAAGGCAGAGAGCTGAGAAGCTGGCTGGAGCTTCAGGTTCAACACTGAGAGGTATACTGTCCACCATGAGGGTCAGATCACACAGACCTTTTCTATGACTGAGTTTCCACGTGAGGTTTTTCTTCATCTCTATGAATTATTCCAGACAAACTGACACTGTAACAATTTTACTCTGTCTGGTGTTAGCAGCTCTGCACCAGAAAACAGACACTCCTTCGCAGCTCTCATTCAGAATGAGGTTTTAGCTTCTTAGCTATTAGCTCACTCACCACAAAACTTGCCTGCATACCGCTGTCACTGTCAGAATGTGGTCTTGTGAAAGCTGCTTGCTGGGCTCCCAAACTCAGCACAAGAGCACTCAAACAAGTATTCTGGGCCAGTAGGTGCTGTAAAGTTTACATGAATGATATGTCAGATACCAGACAAGAACATCAACAGTGATATTTTTTTTTCATTGGTGCAGTAGCTTAAAAACACAAACAATTGTAGCTAATCATTTATTTAGTTATAGTTATTTGACAACAATTACTTTCCCTTTATTTATTTAGCACCTTTCTGGTGCATGGCCTTGCAGTACAATTACAATTACAGTTAGCAGTAGTATCCATACATAAACAAAATGTTAGTCAGCTGTTGTTTCAGGCACATGCTTGTTACACAAAGCAACAATGGGAATGCATGAATTGAGGTCATGATGTCATCATTCTCCAAGCCCGCTGTTTAACATGAACACACAGAGACTAGTGTGTCTCCTCACCTGCAACCCAGAGGGCCTTTTCAAAAATCTCTGTTTTAGTGACCTAAAACTCTGCATGTGGACGAAAGGCCAAAACATAGAGGAAAATATTTGTTTTCCATAAATATCCCTGTAGACAAGACCTGAGACAATCTCACACTTTTGTTGTTTATATATTGAGTGTTACTCAACTTTTTAATCCCATTCATTAATTCCCATTTCCAACTTTTCATACTCCTTGAGCTGCTTCTTCAGACAAAGTTAAGCCAGCAATGCAGTTTAACTCCCAGCCATTATACAAACAGTGCAGTTTAGCTCCCAGCCATTATGCAAACAATGCAGTTCAGCTCCTAGCTTACACCATTTCTGTGTACTATTTGCATCCCTTTTCCACTTTTCCAACTATTTGTGCTGTACTTTCTGATGGTTTACGCCACTGCAAGCATCAGTAAACTGCTTCACATCTAGCCTCGTTGTGTGATTTCTGTACCAGCTGAGTGTTGCCAGCAGTTGAATTTGAGCACGGTTTGTTTTCAGGCTGTCCAGGCTCTGCTGCTGTTATACCTCTCTCTACTGCATTTAACTTCTCTATCTGATCACCAGTTATGGAAGAGGAGAGCAACATGCAGATCATGATTACATCATATGTTATTTTTGTTTTAATGACTAACCACTACGTAACTTGAGTTGATGATGCATGATGTTTACATGCCACAGTGTCTTGGCTTCTATATAGGAGCTCCAGAACGCATATTTAGGCATCTCAAAACTGGTATAAATGCTTATCCAGCTCTCTGAATTAGAATATGATGTTTACATTTGCAAAAACATAACCAGGATACCTGATCCTAGCGCAGTGCTAATGAGCATGGGCATTAAATCACTGTTATATTATGGTATGCAGGTACAATCACACCCTATAACAGACAAACCCCTTCACAGAGTCTCCTTGTGGAGTTGCTCCTGAATTAATAATTCATGCTGTGTTTATTAAAGGAATCAGTCTTTGTGATGTGACAAGTGTGGCTGAAGCACTGTTATTATATTGTTGTGTTTGCAGAAGCACACAGTGGATCAGGCACTGAATATTTGTTTCTGGCCTATAGATGGCAGCCTTGCTCGGTATTTTTTCTGCTCTTACTGAAACGTCCTAATGAGTGCCCCTCTGTGGTCCCAGAGGTGACAGTTTCTCCAGACCGTTGGTTTCTCAGCAGAATTAATTGTTCACGAAGATAAACTGAGTGTTTTGTGAAAAGTCTTTGTTTTTAACACAGTTTGCATCTGGAATGAAGTGCTTACAGCTCCCGACTGCACGGTCCCGACATGATTAGTTTACAGATATAAATAATGTGTTTCTTTTGTGGTTTTTTTATCTCTTGCTTATCAGATATTCTCTGGAAGTGTTAGGAGCGCACTCAAAGCTGAACAAGAAGATAAGTCGGGGATGTTTTGTTGCAGGAAGAAATAAACAACCATGTTATTTTTTCCCCCCATCAGTTATCCTGTTATTGTCAGCCTCCTCTGGAAATGTTGAGATATGACCTCGTAAGGAAGCATTCACGATCCCAAAGTAGGTCTGGTTAGGCAACGGTTAACTATTCTCTCTGAGAATCCCTTTTTTTAGGCACAGAGGCGACTGACTCAGGTACTTCCTTTGAAACTGAAAAACACCTTTGGACCTGTGAAGCTGGGGTGCTTGAATACTATCTGGGACATAGAGCAGCTCTTTGCATGGTAGAGATGACTGCCAGTGTTTCTATCAGGTGTGCTTTTCTTTATTCAGAAGGATTTGTTTCTTTCTCGCTGTTTGACAGTGATTTCAGCGCTTCTTGATCTATAATAAAAACGGTGGAGAAAGGGATAAAGCCAGACAAAGCAAAAAAGACAATTCCTTGTTCTGACATTTTTTGTAGATGTAATTTGACTGCCTCAGCTTTCAGTTGATGTTGTATTATGTTGTTTTTCCCTACGGTGAAACTATTTGAAAAGGTTTTCTCCCCCCCTCAACTCAGCCAGAACTTTTCACAACAAGAGCAATGAAACTCTTCCCTTGTCTGTTTCTCCCCCAACCCCCCCTTCTCCTCTTGTGCTCCCCCTGCAGATATATCCAGCTATGGATATAGACGGTGCCAGTTCAGTGGTGCTGCAGGCCTTAACCCACGCTACCAGCCAGGACACAGCTGTGCTGAAGCCTGCGGAGGAGCAGCTCCGACAGTGGGAGACCCAGCCAGGCTTCTACTCAGTCCTTCTGGTGAGGGATGATATCAAATGATTGAATAGTTTTCACTCCAGCAGATTTTTTCCAAACTTTAATGAATAGATATGGTAATAAATGTGGTGTATTTTCACAAAAATCAGGGCGATGTTGCATTTGTGCCAATTTCTAATGTCGTTTTTAAGTAAGTAACTTAATTCAAACAACTATAGGACGCTGTTTCTCTGTAGATCAGCTCTTAAAAGGAGGCAAATATCTTTTCATCTGCATAATAATAGCAGATTGAGAGGTTGTACGTATACTTCATCAAAGTTTACATGATAACAACAAAAAACAAGATTGTGAAAGGTTTGGAAATGGGTAGAAAGAAGGGTTTGTGTTTAAGGAATACACACAAATCTCCATTTAATAGTTTTATTAATATTTATTAACGGATATTTTACTGTTCTCTTTCATAGTCTAAGGTCAGGCATGGTCAAAAAGTCAGTGGGGCAATTCAGCAAAGCTTAGTGTGCAGTCATCCTCTCTTCCCTGATCAGCACCTAACTTTTGGGGCACATTCACCACAAAACCAATGTGATCCAAAAAAAAACATTTTAGAAAATATGTTTGTTTACCATCTCGGCCGGGCTTAAATGAGAAGATAGATTTCAGTTTCATCTCTGTGCATTCAGTAGAGAAATTGGCCCAGGATGTGCGCTGCCTAGCCAAGCCACCAGCTTATTCAGTTCACAGGAAAATGTATTATTTTCTCTATTTTTTCCATGAATATATTGTGGAAAAGAGAGACAATAGACAAAGTCCTGTTTAAGGCAAAGTGTGTCTGTGGAGACACATTTTCCAGTAACATTAACGTGGTGTGTGTAGTCATTTTTCTGACTTGTCTGGCTAACCATCTAACCTTTACGCAATATCTATAAATGAACATAAACAGTATTTAAACAGGAACTGCTAATAGCTATTTTACCAAAATGTCAAGCAATAGAGGCTCTTGAATGAGCTCTTTCGATCTACAGAGCTTGCATGGAGTCCACCATTTTGCAAAGTTTTGTGGCTGCCATGGGTTCTCCTACGTGCTTATGTTGCATTATCAGTGTCATTACTTTGTCCTGTTGTCATGGTTGTTATATTTGGGGTGGGGGGATTTTGAAAACCCCTGTCTTAGATCATCTTTGACTCGTAGTTTAGTGTTATTGGAGACACAAAATTGAGTTTTTGATTAATTTTCTGTAGCTGCTTCTGCTGCCATGGTCCATATTAATTAAGCCTAAGGTGCGCAGTGTTCCCTGTCTCATTTAATTCAGGTGAATTATGTCTCCGTACATCACTGCAAAGATGGCACGGACAGCGTCGATAAATCAAAAATCAGCCAGGCCAGCTAAATTCAAGTTGCACTTATGCATCTAATAAAAGTTTAGTGGCAGTAGGCAGATTTTCACTTGCAGATTCAAGTCAATAGTTACACAGTTGGATGCTTTTAAGCCATTTTTTTAACTCATGTTTGTCCCTGCACCTCCTAAACCTGAAAGTACAGGAGCCAAGATTCCAATCTCTGATATTACTGTGCCGCTCTCTGTGGAGCTCCTGTCTTTGCAGTGAATAGGAGGATGACTTTGAAAACACCGTGCCAGTACTCAGCCAGATCTTCTGCGGTTATGGCTGCGTTTTACAAATCAGAAATGTTAGCACTTATGAAAAATACAACTGCATTTGTGTGTACCAACTTAGACACCCTAGATCGCAAAATCAGCGTGCCCTGTATTTTAATACAGGTGTTTGGTTAGTCTAGTCTGGGTATCACACAGTATTAACTGTGTCTTTAAATTGCCTGGTATTACCCAGGTGAGTTAACAAGAAAATGTTAGCTAAGCATATGTGTGTTTTATGTTTTTTCCTCCATAGAATATCTTCAATAACCACATGCTGGATGTGAACGTCAGGTGGCTGGCTGTGCTGTACTTCAAAAATGGCATTGACAGATACTGGAGGAGAGTAGCGCCTCAGTAAGTGGCTGCCTGTCTCTCTTGTTCCCCACTGCTGTCAGCCTCGCTCTCTCTCTTCTCCATCGTTTTCTTCTTCTCTCTCTTCCACGGCTCGTCTTTATTCTCTGCTTCATTGTCTCATTCATTCTTACTCTGTGTCTATTCATCAGTCTTAATCTCTCTGCCTGTTTTTGAGGCTTTTTGTCACAGATTTGTTGTTGCAGTTTTCTGTTTTGTCTCTATTCCTCATTGCCTTCTTTTTCCCCATTGTCTTTCCTTTTACCAGTTATAGCTTACGTCTGTACTTCTGTCTCCACCACTTTTCGCAGCTTTCCCCTTTCTCATTTTTTTACCTTTCATCCTGATTATTCATATCATTGTACTCTGATTTTGTACTCCGTTTATTCTTTTGTGTCTTTTTTGTCTGGTGGAGGATCAGCTTTGAGTGGTAAAAGCCTACAGTCTATCTTTGGGTACCCGACTTGCTGGCTTTTGTTAGATTTGAATTGAACATTTGCTCTTAAAGTTGCAGGACAGCAGTTGGCCGGAGGTAATCAGTTCTGCCCCAGCGCGTTGTGGTCACTCTTTGACCACTTCAAATTATTGCTATTCTCTTCTCTCTGTCTAAAGTTTGCTCCTGTTACTGAAGTTGTTTCACTCTTGTCAGTAGTTCAGTAAACTGAATTTCATTTGCCAGAGTGCTGTGCAAGGGGTTTTGGCCCTTGGGTTATTTATCTGATTACCTTTGGTCCACTGTCATTAATCCAGGAGTTGGATACTGCATAGGACAGCACAATGCATGTGGTGTTACTTTACAAAGCGTAGGCTGCATTACATAGCACTTTTACTCTGTTACTTATTATTATTACTGTGATTCACAGTATGTATGTCAACTGAGGTCATAGTTGTTTTTTTTTTATTTTAATGAAAACAACAATCTAACATGCTGAAATTCTGCTGAAATCCTTAGAAATGCATGGCGCATTCTTCCATTTTGGCACTACTTTGTCATCTGGTTCTGTGGGAAGCATTAGATGATATGATGTCTTAAGATATTCCTTGTGCAGTGTTGTGCATGCTGACTCAGTGGCATGGCTCACTGAGTCACTTAAGTGTAATGGGGCCATCATTAATGTTTTTAGTTCCACCTTTGCTTTTTCTGCTGTGACAAGTCAAAAGGTCTTCTGTGGAAAAGGTCAACTGCTTTTTCATAGCTTGAAAAATCTCCCTCTCATGCCTTTTTATTAATTCTGTCCAGGACTGCACCCAGGCCAGCCAGTTGTCCGTAATTGCTCGAATTATAAGGCTGCAATTCATTTTAATGTAACTCATGTATGAAAAACAGTAGAGTGAGAGAAAACTAAAACTTACATGGCTTTATATGCTAAGCGTTTCAATGTGGGTTCACATATCTTACTTTGTATGATCTATAAAACATTATCTTGTCTCATCTTAAAGCAGAAAAATAACCAGAAATAAACACTCAGGAGATCTTTGCCAGGTTTGAAGGCAGATCTTATGTCTTTGTTTTTTCTCCCTTTTCATCTCTGCACATTTCAAAGGTCCTAGTTTAAAACAGTTAAAAAAAAGTAACCATGCAGCCTTCATGTCGTTACTATCTTTGGTGGCTCTTTAATTTACATGACACACTGATGAAATATCACTGAAACAGAGTAAGACAGTGCTCTCTGCGACTGGCTGATTAGACTGTTAGTGTCAGAACTAGCCAGACACATGTTTTCTGTCAGTATTGGCGTGAGAAATTGTTGTGACGTGTTTTTGTAACAAAAGGATGTTTATGATTTGTGCTGCATTAACTTTCAGCTCTGAAAGGGACATGGGTTTTGGCCAGGTTAAAAATACAATTATTAAGATGGACATTTTTAACAGTCACAGGTCAAGTAATAATAATAAATAAAAACTGCGGATGAGTAATCACAGCACTTTCTGTCTGCAGTCAGACAAAGGAGCACGCTCGTAGCAGCTTCTTAATTATTTTAAGTGCAGGAGGTCGACAATCTTTTTAACGTATACAGTCTGATGCAGATGTTGTTGGTATGAAAGTGATTAATGGTCTTGTTGGAGCACCAAGTGAATACAGATACATAATGTGATCCTTTTTTTTTTAATACTGTTGGTGCCAAAATTGATTTTTTTGTTATCGTATTATATCAGTGTAATTTATAGTGTTGTTAGATTGCTGCTAGACTGTCCTGTTAATACAGATGCATGCCTCCCTTTGTGTGTGGGAGAGCAAATAGTTTTTTGATGGAAGTGAAAATGTTGTTTCTGAAAAGCTAAATGCCAACCGGTATGGATTGGAGCCGAATATTTCTTTGGATTAAAACATGTTGTGAATTTTGGAAATGATAACATCTATCTTTCGACAAAAACAAATCTATTTTTGGACTTTACAGCACTCTATCGGAAATTGGATCACAGGAATCGGAAACTATCACACGCAGCCAGCACTGGAAGCTAATTCTACGAATAGTATAAAACTAATAATGTTAGTGTACCCTAAACTTTATCTGCAACCGTGCAGACGTGCCGGATGTAAACAGAATGAATAGACATGGGGGAAAAAGCTGCTCAGCATTCAAGTGTTGTTTTAGAAGTCGAATGTCAAAGTTGTGAATGAAGCTTTGAAGCGTCAAACTATTCGTTACAGCTCTAGATTATAGTTTCTCATTTTACACCTTTTATATGGGACATACACCTTGGCTTTTATCCCAATGCGATATCAGTCTGTTTTGCAATTGCCGTGCGCTATAGTTTGACATTTGACTGTTTTTTTTGTTAATGTGTCATGCATGCAAACATGCCCAGCCCACACAGGCTTCTGAGACACCGCAAGTTTATGTAAGACGGGTCCAGAATGTAAGCATTTGCATAATTCTGTCAAAAGCCTGACAAGCGTGCTCATTCCTGTTTTCTGAGATGCCTTTTCCTCGAAAGGGGTTTTAAATACCTTTCATGACCTGGAGAAGAAAAAGAAAGCTGTGAGCATACCCTAACTTTTCCATAACGGCAGCTCAGTGGAGTGAAACCAAACTGTATCCAGTGAAAGTGATGTGTTAGTAGAAAAAGAGGCAAAGTAAGTTAATGCAGAGAAGGGACACTGTAAAGGTGGCGCTACCTGTTGTGTGACTGGCTATATCTTTTCAAACATTTTGTCCAAAATGACCCGTCAGAAGTGGAAAATCAAAGGCCACACTGAGCTACGGTTGCCATAAAGTGACTTTCTCACTGAATTTGCCATTGTTTTTTTTTTTTTTTTTTAACTGTCAGCTGAAGGAAGGAACCTTGCTCAGGTGATCAAAACATTCAGAGAACCTGCCTTTGATTAAGATGAAGTGTAATCCTGTTCGTTTGTTAAGTTTAAAATATATCCCTACATCAACTGTGGCTGAACTGAAAGAAGACAGAAAGCAGCCAGAAAAATATGAGCTTTTGCTATTTTCTGTCTCTTGTGTCAGAATAGCTTTTCTCTGTGAACCGTCTTTGTGCCCGTCTTGATTTTCTTTTTTCCCCCAGTCATCAGATTTTCTGGTTCCTTCTGCTTACAAACACAAAACAAGGCTCAGGCACACACTTGCTTATGTTAATATATCTTTTAATCTCCCATCCACACTTCTTTAAAGCTTGCTTTACTCCCAGATTCTCAAAATATGTGTGTGTTGTAAATCTTGTTCCACTAATTCACACTCCTCCCCCTAGTAATTTGTCTTCCACCCATATCTCTTCCCTCTGCCCAAGGTTACAGCATGATTCATTCCTCACATCAAACACTCGCCCACTCCATCTAGCTTTAGCTGCAGTTGAAGTCGACAGAACAGGGTAAATTAGGGTAACCCCCCACCCCCCAGATTCACACTGTCACTCTTTTGCACACACCCCTACCCTGTTTCCGAAAACTTAGCCTCATGTCACAGACTACAAGATGTGAGTTGGAGGAGAGCAGGGAAAGGTTTATCCAAAGCTGACTGATTAAATCAGGCAGCAGGCAGGTCCTGCACAATAGAGTGTTATACAAGGATTTAATTGATCCCATAACAACTCATATTTTCACCATACTCTATTAAAGCTTGAGGTTTGAAAAGAAACTAAGGAATCTCTGAGGATATGAGCTGCACCCTGTCGTCATAATGTGACATGATGACTCAGTAGTAGGGGTATAAATAATTCTCGTCATGATAATGGCAATAATTCTGACTTGTTGACATAATGATGCCACATTGTTATGCACAGCGACAACAAGCATTGGCAGAAAGCGAGATTTAACCTGCTAAAGGCTCCAAGATGGAGGAGTTTGTTCCAAAAAGTGGAGCGACTTCATGAGTGTGGAAGAAGTTTGGGTACAAAAGATCAGATGTACAACAAACCACGGTAATATGTAAGAAGTTGAAGACGACTATAACAGCATAATGGGGCAAAACAGCAAACTTAGTTCACCACCTCTAGCAGAAGCGCTCGGTTCAGTATGAGAAGAGCTGAAAAAAGGAGAGCTCAACAGCTGCTGTGAGCTGTGAAACTGAAAAGTTTTTCAGTATTTTGTAATATTGTCAAGAATATCTTTATTGCAGAAATACACTGAATATCATGACATTATTTTTATGGCCATCTGTCAAGAATGTCTGTCTCTCTTTGTGGGAATCAAATCTTAAATCCATTTAATAATGCCGCCTAATGTGGCGCACAACTGGATCAACTGGATAAACTCATTTTGGATCAGTTTCAGCGAACATTGTTATCGAGAGGTGTCCCTCTTAATAATGTCATGACCTGGCTCAAAACCATGACAAAAACGAGGAGACGTATGGTTTTTAAAGTAAAAACGAAATGATTTTATTACTAACAATGTAAACTTAGATAATGGGCGACATAATCAAACACTAACTCAATCAACAAGTAAACTAAACCAAAACATAATGCGCAGAGGGATCGAGGCTGCAATGGTGCAGCCACACCAGGTAGGTCACCCAGCAGAGCAGAGCAGGGCAGGGCAGAGCAGAGAGAGAGTATGAGAGGTAATGCCAGCTCTTATACACCTGTGGACTGGCCAGGTCCACCCAGGTGTGGCAAGCCCCACCTACGACCTGCAAGGGAAGACAAAACAACACAAGAGGGAACACAGAACACAACAGCAGGCCCTAGAGGCAAGAGGTCGTCACAATAAGCACAGCTGTTGTGTCACTCTTGCTCTTCTTCACTCTTTCTTAACCTCCTCTCTGAACATCTTTCTGCTTGGTTTGTTCACAGTGCTTTATCAGAAGAGGAGAAGACGTCACTGCGTGCTGGTCTCATCACAAACTTCAATGAGCCTGTTAATCAGGTTGGTGGAACAATATGACATGTAGTACTTGAAGATTTTGATTAAGATTAAATACCATCTAATGCACAAAGAAGCTGACTCGAATATTATCCATTAGTTATAGTCCATTTCACATATAATTAGCTTTTTATTGATGTATTGCACTGTAATAACTGCATTACGGCATGAAAATACGTACAGAAGCTTTAAATTAGCTTGACATTGGTTATCCATCATCATGAACGCTAGATCTGCAATGATTGCCATCAAAGTTACTTAGTGTTGTCTAGTCAAGTCAGTTTTATTTAGTCACAGAAATCACAAATTTAGAAGAAGAAGAAGAAGAATTACCTTTACAGTTGGAACAGCGTATGACACCTGCTGTGTAGCTGTCAGTGTAATAACCAACACAACGTCAGATGATGAATGACCTGTGTTCAGAAAGTTTAAAGTCTCTGATAATTCATTGACGTACTTCAGTGGGTATGGAAAAAGTATGGAAAGTGTTCCTCAGCATTTGACTAAAACATAGAGCTCCAGTCCACTGTAATTATACCTGCACCTTGTTTATTCATGGAATGAGGTATGAGGGGTAAAACCAGTTGTTCTCATTAAGGAAGTGGTGTGAAGGCAGCTGATGTGAAATGCATTGGCAGCGGTTTCAGCACTGCGCGTGTATTTCAACCACCTGTTGACGCCAAAACTGTTGTGATTTTGCATCTAGACCAGTGAGATCAGACCAGCTGTTTCATACAAACAAACAGATCTCAGCATAGACAAAGAGGGAAAGGAGGCGGCAAAGATCGAAGAACAGAAAATTCTTTTTCATGCACCCAACTTTTCTGTTCCCTGGTGTGCAGTGACTTCTCAGCAGTGCTACTCTGACTTTAGACTTCTAGTATTGTTGTCAGAGCAAGAAGATGTAAAACTTATAATGAATCTATTCATGGATCTGATGC
Organism: Chaetodon auriga; assembly: GCF_051107435.1. Taxonomy (NCBI): domain Eukaryota; kingdom Metazoa; phylum Chordata; class Actinopteri; order Chaetodontiformes; family Chaetodontidae; genus Chaetodon; species Chaetodon auriga. The sequence continues at coordinate 17,708,446 of NC_135078.1, read as the reverse complement.
CTGTCAGCAGAGTTCAAAACTTGTGGGTCACTTTGTTCCCTCCAACCACACTGCAGCTTCTTAAAATCAGAGTGCAGCGTTGTCAGTGTGTGATGACAAGGATGTGAGCATGATGTCAGTGTGATGACAGCGATGTCAGCATGATGTCAGCATGATGTCGCTGTGTGATGACTGGGATGTTAAGCAGATGGTTTCCAGGTTGACCATCCTTGTTTAGCATGTTAGTGTGCTTGCTAATTAGCAGTAAACACACAGCAGTAAACGATGATGTAAGCGTGATGTCAGTGTGTAATGACAGTGATGTTAGTCACCTTCATAGTGTATTTTCTTATTCATCCCCAAACCTCCCTCAAACAAAGCAAAACAAAACAAAAAACGGGGTATGAACCAATCTGCTGCTCAAAAATCGAGGTCCGGGCTGAACTGTGCGTTTGGAGCTTTGTTACACCAAACACTTCATGTCTCTGGAGGAAAGGAGCCTTTCCATCAGGGAAGTAATTAAGGTTTGTTACCCAACACTTAATGACTTAATAACATGCCTTGACAACTTTGATTTTAACATTTACTTTAAGTGTATTATTTTAACATCAAGTAATATTGATGCCTGTATGCTAAATATGGCAGGGCCAGTTACGGTAGATATGCTGAAGTTAGAAAAGATGATCAAAAACGCTAATTGTGCATATTCGAGGGTCAAAAAATGTGTTGAAAAGTCCATCTTTTTGCAGTGCCCAGGTGAATGCTGCAACAAATAAGTCAGGAATTGAGTGGTGTGCTGCATCTGTCTGAGGGGACATGGAAGGTGGCCCTGAATGGTGGCCATCCATCCAAGGTTTTACTTGTATATTCCTGAGGGAGAGCCCTCCAACATCAGGACTGATAGGGTCCATATGGCAAGCAATGAATGCCATTTAAACACCATATGTCTCACCAGTCACAGTCCGTCCTTGTCAGAGCAGAGCTCCAGAAGGGGTTGTGCATGTTCATGCATGCAAGTGCGAGTTTGCCAGTGTCTTGTGAAGTTTACATTTTTAAGTTCTGTGATGCAGCCAAAATGGGCAAGATTAATGGATTTTGGGAGTTGAAGATGAAACTGATAAAACAGAATATATTAGGACAGCTCAACCATGCCATCGACTTAACCGTGGTTATACAACAGCGCCTGTTAGTATCACCTACAAACTAACTGTGATTTCCAGGGTTGTAACAGGGCCCTCAACTTCATGTCCATCATCATCAAAGTATTAGAATTGCGTCTCAGTATAGGATGAAACAATTCAACATCACCACAAACTACAGCCTCCAAAATGACCATAAATTTAAATTAACACCTCTATGAAAAGATCACAACATAAACTGAATGTTATAACCTTTATGGAGGCTGGATTTATTGCAGGGCCGTTGCACTAGACTCGCTTACTTTTCTAATACACTGGCATATCTGTTGTTACCACCAAACACCACTTCTGTAATATGTGGCTGCTGATAAACTACACCTGCTGATTCAACTGGATATTTATTTTAGTACTATATTCATGACAGAACTGTGACAAAGTAAGTATTTTGTCAGGATGTGTAAACCACAGCTATCGAATCAAACTCAGCGTATTGTTTGTATGGTGCGACAAAAGCTGCTATCATTAAGATGGTGTTCAAATGCTAACAAACAGAAGTTTGCTGCCCACTAACTGCTGAGGTATGAAGTGTCCTTTTCAGTCTGGACAGTCGCTTGACCCCAGCGTTCATCTTAATTGATTAGGTGTCTCACCCCTATCAGTGTCAAAGAAATGGACAGATTTGAATGATCATTTCCCAGCAAGTGCACTTTGTGTTGTGTCAAGAAGTATTGTGACAAGTGAAGCTGTGACAAGGTCAGACTTTCTAAACTCCTTTGTGTCACCTGCACAAGCATTCTGTTATGAAAAGCAGCTTAGTCTATGTGCACTATGCTTTATACAATATGATGGTTTAATAATGTACTCATTTAAAATCATGCCATAAGACCTTGTGCTGTATTGTTACTGATGTTCTAGCTGTAGTAAAATTCCTTTGGCCACCTCCTGCTGTGTTAATGCTTTGCCTCTGGTCATTTTTATTTTCTCTGTGTTTTTCCAACAGATAGCGACCCAGATTGCAGTGCTGATAGCCAAGGTGGCCCGTCTGGACTGCCCCAGGCAATGGCCAGAGCTCATTCCCATTCTGCTCGAGTCCGTGAAGGGTCAGGATGGCCTGCAGCAGCACCGAGCGCTACTAACCTTCTATCATGTCACGAAAACCCTCGCGTCCAAGCGTCTGGCGCAGGACAGACGGCTTTTCCAGGATGTAAGTCCACAGTTTCAGCTCACTTGTTAGTTGTTTTGTCACCACCCACACCTACAGCATCTTTTCAATCTTATTTGTTAAATCTCATTGCTTGTCATTCTTGGTTATTCATTATCCCTCCCTGTATTTTTCTGCAAAACCTTTGAAATGTGAATAAATGAATAGTAAGATTTTCTTTGGAGTTGCAGGTTTTTCAGTTTCATATTTAGCCTGAAGGAGATGCTGTTTAGCTACTATATGAGACATGTCAAAGACGAGATCTGCTTTTATTCTCTGTGCGTGCATGTGTGTCTGTTTTCATGCATGACGCTAGCGTGATTGACGTGTTTGGGAATAGTTTAGTCTGTGTTTCTGGTTGTGTGCGTAAGAGACATTGTGTTAGAGGGAGGGTTGTTAGTGTGACTTAATGTTTCTTTCAGAGAGGCAGTCAAGTAGAGCAAATGCTCTTTTTTTGCCAGCCATGGTTTTAAAGAACACAAGACTTAAGCAGCGAGACAGTTGTGAAGAGAAGGGATTTAGGGGAATAAGATGATCAAACAGACCAACAGAGGGAGAAGGAGAGTGGCAGAGACATGCCAGTGGACATCAGAGGCAGTGACTGGGACCAAATCGTTGGACGCTGTGCAGAGGCACCCTCTATGCCAAAATGCGTGCCCTTAGGCAATGCGAGGAAGAAAGGCAGCCTGAGCCCCATTAAACAGTGCAGGTTTTAAATGATGCACTGATGACTTTGATGCTAAATGGCCCATGCAATGCTCTCTCTCCCTTGTCATGACATTAAGTGACTCGGTGTCCACACATACGCACACACCACCCAATGTGAAGAGGTGACCAGACAAAGGACAATGCAGCACTGTTAATTTCAGTTGGAGTGGCACGCTTTACCCGCTGAGTGTTTTTAATGTGAAGTGTGGCTATAGGACATAATCACTGATTTTGATCCTTAAATGACCCCAGTTTCTGGAGCTGTGTGTATTCTCCATATTGGTGCATACACCTGTTTTTTACTGTCTTGTTGTAAGGCTCTGTTCACCATCCCAAATACCACACTGACTCACCATGACCCCACATGACCTCCATTGTTTTCATTACCTAAGAAAACTTTGAAAGAAGGAGAATTGTGGTTTTATAGTGGCTTTTGCGCTTTGAAATAACAAAATGATTAGTCACAGGTTTTCGAAACATCGCCTCTGTCTGCATGGGACAGGTGAGTGTCTCTTTTGCCCACTATGTTTACACTGTTCTTTTTCTCACTCCATTTAGTGTAGACATAATGCGCACATAAGTACTGTTAGCGTGTGTGTGCGCGTGGGTGTTTGAGCGTGTCTTCTTGTTGTCGATGAGTGTGTGTGCTTCTCTCCAGTCCCAGCTGAAGCAGTTGGTACACCATGTTGACTGCATCATGGGAGATGATGCATCGACAGCAGTACGTTAACTACCTCTTTGTTTTACTGGCCCACTTGCTGAGGTTTAGGCTGCAAACTCAACTCCAGCACTGATTCCAAAAAAGTTCAGATGCTGTGTAAAACATAAATAAAAACAGAAATAGAGCAAAATTAATCCACAAACAGGCGCCACAAGCAAGCCAGTACACGAGGAAAGCTTCACATTGTTAAATAGGCCATGCCTGAATGCTAACGTTTCATAATGGATTGTACAAATGAAAATGGTATTGTTGTTGCCACCAAACAGGATGACTGTGCAGTCTCAATTTTACAGTTGAACCGTGGATGATATTGCATGGAGGACGAGATGACATATCAAACTGAATATAACTTGGAGGCGTGCACATCAAAGTGCGTCTCAGCACAGGCGTGTCAAGCTTAATCCCAACAGGCTGGTTGACATCAGTTGCGATCATCCATCTGCTGTACTTAACATATTACCTGGTGTTTCCCAGAGGTCAGTGCATCACATGCAGGCAGGTGCATTGTAACACCAACATTTTTGTTACTTTACTGAAGTTGCCAGCTCAAAAATCAGCTTTTAAACCACACTGGGAGAGATGCGGCGATAGCATGTTTTTGCTGTAACCAGAATAATAGGAATACTTAGGAAAAGAAGTGCTGTTGGGTAGAATTGTTTTTGCAGCTCAGAATAGTTCTGTATGTCATTCTCTTAACACAGCAATTGTGTTTATGAATCATTGACCCAGACCTTCAGCTTTTTTCCGTTCTCTTCACTTTCCTCTATAACATATGGTTTAAACAAGACTGTCAGATCGTAATACGTTATAGAAGGTTTTCTCTAAAAAAGTGATATCTCATTTTATGCAAGTTGCCTTTTCTCAAAAGTGGCACTTCTTAGCTTAAATTTCAAACCTTGTGGGCAGCTGTCAAGACTCTGCATTGTTGTACAGACCTACTGCATTGACCTTATGCTGAGCCTTTTGTGACTCTCAAACATGCAGTAAGTTTGGAGATGAACGGGACAGGTGATAACCTGCGTTTGGCCTTGAGGTTTTGAATAGCAGTAGCAGGGCAGTATCCCACAGTACGGGTATTCATAAACAGATTGTCAAGTGAAATGAACTGCACTTTTCTTGGACGCCTTTGTTTTTTTTGATCTCTTCCTGTTGGAATAGGGAATCGGCTTGCAGACGGAAGAAACTGTTTGCTTTTATTGAAATTTGCCTCTCTGTTGTCAGACACAGGCATGCACACAGATACATACAGGCCCTGCAGAGATTTCCAGAGCACACCAACACACACACACACACACACACACACACACACACACACACACACTCTCTCTCTCTCTCTCTCTCACGGACTCATGCACCACTTGCGTTGGGAAAATAATTGATATTTGGATGCATCAGAATTCTCTCTTGCATGACTCAGCAACAATTCACAAAAGTCATTAACTGGAATTGAGATGGTTCCCCAATCACCGGCAGCCAGCTAAATAACCAACTTCCTTCCTCTGTCCGGCTGCTTCTTTTAAAATATAACAATAGACATACTTTTGGTTATCAAGGGAGTGGACTGTAGTCTACTGGTATAAAGTTGCATGTTATGGAGATGTAGTCGGCTGTCAGGGGACTCAGTTTGTGGTTTGGGTTGCTTTTCAGGTTTTCAGGCTTTGCCTATAGCTCCTGTTGTACAGTGTGCCAGCTGGGGTCATGATAGGGACTGTAGCCTGGTTTCATGCATCGAACCTTCAGCTATGATGACCAAGCCTTGTTTGATCACACCAATCGTGGGATTGTCTTTGTAGTGCTTGCCAGTAAACAGGATGTGTGGTCGGCTGGTTCGCCATCAGTTGCTAACTTAAAATAATTACTCGGGTGCTTGTTGCATGTGTGGTACAGACAGTATATCATGCAGCTTGTTGTGGAGTTTTAATGCACACGGCATGGGAGATGTACTCTGTGCCGAGTCATGTTCAAGATTCGATTTGTGAAAACTGTGATTATGGCACAGTTGTTTCAGTCATAGTGCTGATAAGTGTTATCATTTTTGTAAATGTTTAATTCAGTCTTCCTAAGATTTTTTTTTATTATTTGCTGGAGGAGAAATTATTTCAGGTGAAATTAGACTAATGTACTGAGATGATGTCTATCCATATAAGCTATTTTAAGCTGTGTTTTTTCATGACGCCCTCATTTCACTGTTAAATGACCGTGGCACTCAACAGTTATGTAGTTATTTCATAGGGCTATATATATGTACTTGTGTTTTATTCTCAGAGTGTGGCTCCCTGATGAGGCAGAAATGACACTTATGTCAGGTTTCAAGATTGTTCAGACTCATGCTTAAAGGTGTCTTCTGTTAGTTATTAGACGTTATTTCGGTTCTTTTTGTTTTATGGTGTAGGAAATGCATTCAACTTGTAAATCCTGCTCTGTATGCACAAGTGTGCAAGTCACAATGAGGCATAAGGAGCTGAACCTCCTGACTCTGGAGGAAGCAGAAGGGGGATTACAAAACTTAAAGCTCCATCATAGATTGACTGATTATATCACCTCCGCTGTCAATAGGTGGTTAGACTGCAAACACACCTTAGTAAGTCCAGTAGTGTTTGGAAAACATTGTATACAGACCATCAGTGTGTCATTTAAAGGTATTTTTTCCGCTGTGTGGTCAGGGTTAGGGTTAGACCTATTTTTGGCCATGTGGGACACAGTCAAAATGACCTCAGATCCAACAGAAAAGTGTTAAGACATGTCCTCACACATCAGTTGAAGAGTGAGGAAGTCAACAGAAGAATTTGAGATTGTGTCCTAAACTTGGTTCATCACTTTTAAGTTCCATGCGTTGGATTAGTCTGGGATCTGTGAAATAGAGAGTGCCAAGCTCTCGAGAAATCTCTCCAAAGAAGGAACTTGCCAGTCTTGCAGTTTTCTGTAAAGAATCTATCAAAGCCTATGCTGTGCTGTCAAAGTAGGGATTTCTCTTTCAGCAGGCATACATCACCACCAACCTAAGCACCGGTTCTCAGATTTCTCCCACTTGACACTTCAGTGTTACCGATAACACAGAGATCTTCTGTCGGCGAGTTGCTCAGTTACTTTCTTTGAGATGTAGTGCCATCATTGAAACTTTCCACAGACTAATTTTCGTGTGGGTGTTTACCTTAGTCAAGCAGCAGAATTGTCTTGAAACATTACATTTAACAGTGTAAGACTATCTGAGTGTGTAGTTTTCCTGAAGCATTGTCACATTGAATTGCTTGAATAATGAGCCGCTATGTTTGAATAGTTCCAGAGATGTAATGTTTACCTCTTTTCTGCTCTGTTTATTCTTTTTATGAAAACACCAACCAAAGCGTAATCCAAAGCTCATTATTGTGCCGTGGCAGATTTGTTATATCGTCTGAGCTACTGGGCCAAACCATATACTACACAGCCGATGGGACTGAGTACTTTCTCCTACCCTTTGACGATCTTGTTTTGCCTCTACAGGAGAATGCCCTCATTGAAAAAATGTAATTGGTTTGGGCTCAAATAATGTTATGGCAGCGACTGTAATAGAAAGTTCATTTAGAGCTAAATTGGACCTGTGACTCAGAGGTCTCTCTTTGGCCGCTGTGTGTATTTGTCCTGTGTCAGTGAATTTTGTAGAAGTGCTTTTGTATTTACATCATCAGTGTAACTGGTGACTTTGATGCAGTACTATTAAAAAAGACTTCTTTTGATACCATGGCAAAAAGGGGAAAAAAGTCAGAGGCATGGAGAATAGGATACATTTTTCATTTTTAACTGGCACATGATGCTGGTACAGAAAAAGTCACTGAAAAATACCAACGCATTTGCCGTAATCTTAATAGCAATGGTTAAAGATCAGTTGATTTTCTTCTCCGGTGTTTCTTTTTCTGTGCAGTCTTGGGTTAAAGATCTGATGGTAGATCTGTTTTTTATAGCTTCGGTACTTTCGATACAATCGAATGTATAACAGAGATTGTATTGTTTTAAACAAAATCCCAAAGTAATGATATTTCTGCAGTTTGCACACATATAAATCTGGTCTAAATTCATGCCTTCACCAGAATCACCTCACCTCATGCCTGTTGTTGAACGTGATCACTGATCCAGAGCGATTTTATCTGCGCGTGTGATTGACTGTGCTGTTTATGTGTATGTTGGCAGCTGGCGTCGGGCATCTACAGCTTTGCGTGCTCCCTGTGGAGCCACCACACCGACTGCTTCCTCCAGCAGATCTATGCCAGAGACGAAGCTGCGGCGCTCAGCTCACTGGAGAGGACGCTGCTCTCCCTAAAAGGTTGCAACATTTGCACACACACGCAAACTCACACATGCCCATGCGCACACGACACAACTGCGTTCACATGCAAAGCAGTGCACTGATCTATTAATGCAAAATAAGTAAATCATGGCCTTAGATAACTGCCTGCATGTTGCATAATGTGACTTTTTTTTTTGTAAAATCAAGATTCCACCTTTTGACAAAAACTTAATTAAGCGAACAAGTTGTGAACTTCTGGAAATATTCTGTACTGCTACTTTTTGAAACACCAATTAAGTGGAGTTGACTTTAATTTGCACTTAGCGACAGTCCTGCATACTGATTCTGTTCTTTCTTTTCTTTCTGCCCCTCTCAGTGCTTCGCAAGTTGACAGTCCACGGATTTCAAGAGCCACAACAGAATATGGAAGTGATGGTGAGTGTTAAGTTACTTCAGCTGTGGCTGCCACAGAGCCTCTCGTATTTAAGAAAAGCTGATATTTTTCCTGTTGGTGTTTTGAGTTGAAAATGACTCCAGTCACAGTGTGCAAAATGTGGATGGCCGTGAAGATTGAAAGTGCCTTAAGCCTTGTTTCGGTTCAAAGAGTCAAGAGTTCTGTGCGAGCTCTTCTCCCACTCTCAGTGTGAGGAAAGTCCAACCCCTTGAAACTGTTAATTTAATTTAATCTAAATCTCTGTGGTTTTAGAAAAAATAATCTTGAGTGCCTGTGTAGATAGGGTTTTGGTTCCCCCATGGCTCAGAGTTAATGGAATCATTTGCATAAAATGTCTCAGTCCTTTGAACTCCAGCTGTGGATTCTGACTACTTCCTGTTTTGCTAATCAGGGTTTGGTAAAAGAACAGCAGTAAATATTTTGGAGAATAAAGGTGAAAGAATGCAGAGTGACTTTGAAAGTGAGACTTCAAGGAATTTTAAGAAGTACTGTATTTGTTCAGTACTCTGAGCAATGCAGCCCCGAGATGAATAATACAATTTTATGCAAAAATAAAAATACAAGCGATGACCGCTTTAGTAATTGGTGAAAATAATTGGTGACAGTGAGAATAATCAATTCTTATTTAATCTTATCCATCTATCTTTTTTAAAGTCAAAATATAAAACACTTGGTTAAAGAGCCACCACTTTAGAATCTTTTTTTCTGGCTTATTTTTTGACATATTTAGCCGGAATTGATCATTTTATGACAGAAATTACTCTGTTTACCGTGCTCTATTTTTCCACTAACGAGACTGCTTTTAGCTCGCAGGCTGAAGGTTGTATATTGGTTGAAATATTCCCTTTAAAGTGTCATTTGCTCTGAGCTGTCCCTGGTTATTCTAGTTCAGTGAGCAGACGTAATGGTTTTGAGTTAATATTTCATTTTTAGATGTATATGCTCTTATTATCTCAGACTCACTGCTTTGATACCACTTTTCAGTTTTTTTAATTATTCCTCTGATGGCGTGTTCAAAGAGGAATATTCTTGGTGCTCAACATTCAGGTCATGGCTGTACCTCATGATGTTTTAAAACCAGACAGTCTTTCTTTTTGTTGTACTTAACGACCTCCTGCACACAAAGTTGTTTCTTGCTCATTGTTGCTTCACTTGGCTGTTTGACCTTCTCTGCGCAGAGTTGTATAGGTGCAGTCTTTGACACTCAGAGTGTGTTTTCACAGCCATCTGCTGAAGGGGAAAATTTCTCTTTGCTCATCTTAAAAGTGAGTTGAACACATTCGAGCAGGATTTTGTGACGTCACAGCTATGTTAGAGACCTGTCACGATCCAATACGCAACTCACACTTCAAGGGACAGTCCACGACAGATTCCAAAATATATTTTTTTCTGCTTACCCGTAGTGCTGTTTAGATTGTTTTGGCGTGAGTTGTCGAGTTCTGGAGATATCCGCTGCAGGCATATCTGCCTTCTCTCAAATGTACTTCAACTAGGAGGCACTCCGCTTGTGTTGCTCAAAGCGGTGAAAAAAATGCATGTGAAAAACTCAGCACCAAGGTCTGTCCCTTTAAATGTGATAAGAAAAGATAACACTTTATTAATCCCCCATAGGGGAGATTAGGAGAGATGAAATGTGATGTTGAAATTCAAACCTCCAGTGCAAATACACTGAGAGTAGACAATGAATCAAGGATGCTGGATTTTTCAGTGAGGGAGAGGTAATCTGTGTGTGTGTGTGTGTGTGTGTGTGGTTTTTTTTTAAGTAAATAATTTATTTTTTTGTGGAAAAAGCACATGCAGTATTTTTCTGTCTTTAAAACACGTCTGGAAGGCGTTAAGATTTGTGTCATTGCTCGTAACGGCAGGTAGTGTAATCTTAACAATCAAACTAAGGTTGTAGCTTCCTCTTGTGTCTTTGGCTGCTGTATAGAAACAAACGAGCGACATCATGCATCCAGTTACTCAGACTGACATCACAGCTCACTGTGCTTCAGTTATTTTTCTTATTTTCCTCCTGACACTCATTTTTGCTCCTGTTGTTTCTGTGCTAAGCGGAGTCCTACAGCCTCAGGATAAGCATTTCTTTTTTATCCTTTGGGCTGACGTGGAAAAATTTTTACAAAAAGACCTATTTTTGCCTCTGTTGACAACGTGTAGCTTGAATCTGCTCTCGTCTTTCCGCTGACTCAACACATGTTTGAATGTAGTCACGAGCAATTTTCAGTTTTTAGCCTGAATGTGGCATCAGCTCTCATGACCTGCAACAAATCACAGTGAAAGAAAGTTAATTGTTGTTAGTAGGAAGAGGTCAGTTGAGTCAAACAGGACAACGTTTTATTCATTTAAATGAATTAGATTAATTATAGCTCAATATAGATTGTGCTCAATTTAACCCCTTCCTGAATAGAAAATCTCTAATTACACAGGTTCTAGTGATTTTAATTCATCCTCATTCACCTCATTTTGACTGTTATTACCTCCTTCCTGAGATGTCTTTTCACTTTAAATAGTTCTGCACTGATAAAATGCCTGCAGCCATTTTTCAGATGTATCCTGTGATGGTTTAAAGACATGTCACGCTCTTTTAATCTTACTTATTGATTAGGTCATGTCTCATTTTGCTCTTCCTCTGGTGATGGGCAGGATGCTGAAAAACCTTTTGAATCATATTACATGACTTAATTTTTAAACCTGTGTCAAGGTTATGTTTCTGACGGGGACTGTAGGATGCAGGTTGCCTACTAAGGAAGGGATTTCACAGCCTGCAGAGACCTGAATAAATTCATATGAGTAACTATGTTTAACTAAGTCGTGATGAGTGTCTCAGAGGTCTGCAGCTCAGCAGGCCTCAACTATAACAGCAAATCTCGATAATAAGCCTGTCCCATATCTGCTAATTATGTGTAATGTGCAATAGAATCTACAGCAGTCTTGTTGTGAATAGGCTTTTGCTGGTGTTAACGTCTTAATTTGTTGTTTTTGTGCACTTTGACCCTCAACAGCACATTTTCTGTTAACTTTCCAATTATAAAGTTTGCAAAATCCAATATCCACATAAAAAAAGTGAGCTGGTGTTTGTGACTGCTGTACCACGCAGACGTAGGGACCATCACTACATAGCATTTTGCTTGTTTTAGCTGTTTTATTCCTAATTGTGTACAGCTTGAACTAAAACATATTGGTGTTTCCTAAAAAAACCCCTCATTTTGATACAACTCTAAAATATATGTGCGCCCAGACAAACCACGCTGACACCTCGGGTTATTGTGACATAAGACATATGCTCATCTTGTTCACTTTAACAACTTTAGTTCAGTCACACTTTGGTCTCTGATTATGAACCGTCCACTGTCTTCATTCTGAGCATCCGGAATAGACTGGGTTCATTTTCTAATCACCACAGTGGCAGCACTGTTGGAGGACGGCAGCGAGCTGGAAAACACTGACACTAAGAATGAGGAGCATTGTCAGTTTTCACACGGGCTGCCCCAGTGATGCATTTTAAAACTTGCAGTTGAGTGACTGTCTTCCTGGCTCGACTGTCAGACAGGCACTGCAGGAGGGAGGCTCGAACAGACGTTGGATCTTGTTCATCAGAAACAGGAGTTAACAAGCATCTATGTGTCACCCCCAAACAAGATTATACATTTAAAAAGGCACATTCAGTTGAGCCTTTGTGATCTGCCAAACAATCTACTGCAGCCTCCTAAGCCTGGAGCAAGTCTGTGCACATATACTTAAAACATTCACCAAATTGTAGTCTTAAATTGCCACCCACTGTCCTTTGCTTAGATCCTTTCTCAGATTAACTCGCTTGTTCTGTTGACACTCATCTCCTTCACAAACTGCTTCTCACACACTGCTGACGTGCCCATTTGATGCCCACCACTCTGTCTTCATTTTCCCGTCTTATTCTTACCGCCTCAATCCATTTTGCTGACCTTCATTTACTTTTCACTTCATCCTTGTGTATTCTTCCCCAGCAGTGCCGTGAGCCTCGCTTCTCTTCCTCCTCAGTTGTTAAACCATTTTCATCATGACTGATTCAGCTGAAAACTTCTATTTTGCACTCCCATTTGCATCAGTCGTTTCTAATTTCCTGCACGCTCTGTTTAAGTCTTTTTCTCCTCTTCTTATTTCATCTACTTGCCTCCCCCTCTTCTTCTCAATCTCGTCATTATCTTAACAAATGCCTGGCAAGAACTTTGGTCTCCGTCATCTCCCTCCCTCTCTTCTGTGCTCCTCTTGTGACCCCGTCTTTCTTCACTAACTCTGTTAGGAGCTGTAGTCGCTGGCTGGGCTGTGTTGTGTGATTAATGACACTGCTGTTGACCTCATGGCTGAACATTAATGCAGAACTAAACAGATTGCATCTCCATCTATCATCTAATTTCCCATGCTAAGCCGCGTCTACACCAGGCTACAGAAAATTGATTCCCTTTCATACTGTGTAGCTGGCACTTTTATTTATACTCCTCGAAGTACAGGGGGAAGTGTGCCCACGCACACATACACAACAAACACACACATGCTAAAGTTATTCCCTTGTTAATATATCTGCTTCTGGGCAATACTGATGAAGCAATCATGAATGATTCAGCTACAGAAATGTCAAAGAGATTAAACTTTATCTCACCCTCTCTTCATCTCCTCCTTTTCAGGGTTTCCTGAATGCAGTGTTTGAAAGGCTAAAACAGTTCTTGGAATGCTGTGAGTACTCGTCTCTTTCTCTGTCCTGAATCTCTGATCCGAAGCTTCTCCTTTCAGTAAACAAACACAGTCACCGGTGCTTGATCCAATGCATGCAGATGGCACCTACTTAAAAGTCTAAGATACTTTATGATACCCAAAGTCTGGGTCTCGTAATAGCATAGCATAATGTATCTGTCAAATTAAAAGTTCAGGCTGGCTGAGTCATCCGAAGGGGCTTGCTTTTTAATTAGGAGTTTCTCTTCTAAACCTTTAGAAAACAAGGACCTCTACAGGGCTTTCCCAGGATTTATTTGAGACAAAGCTTGCAAAGGCTGGAGGATGTGACATGCGCTTGTACAGTTTGTGTGTGCACCTTTGAGTGCATGCACTTTTTGCTTACTAACTTGAGGGCAGGACAGGTGGGTCACAGGAAATATAAACCATTGGAAAGAGAAAATATTCAGAAGAGATAAATAAAATAGAAGAAGCACGAACATCCAAAGAAAAGAGGTGTATCTTATGTGGACAGTGTCCTAATATGAGTCTATGTTGATTTGGAGTGATTGAAAAAAACGGCAACTATTTTCAGCCTTGCAAACTCTGAGTTCTTTAAAAGGTTCTTCGTCTTCTCGGAAAGTTCCTGCGTGAGTGAGTGACAGCCACCCAGTACAGTGGTAGCTGTCCCACTTTCACTGTCTAATATCAGTATCCAACGGACCTTTGTTCTTTTCCGTAGCTTCGTCATAACAACACCAGGCGAGTCAGAGATAAATCTCCACACAACCCCATGAGCCGCCATAGTGGCCGATGTTAGCAGAAAATATCATTTGAGATATCAGCCACAGCTATCACTTCCAGTATTTACTCTGCTGATGGCAGTGGAGACGGGGGTCATGGTCCTGTTGGTGTTTGGACCTGGCAGATAGGGGAAACAGCGAGGCAGCTCACAGTGGAGCTGAGGGGAAGCGTCAGCTCTGCACAGCCTGATAAGGTCAGCCAAATAAACTGCTGTTTTTGGGGCAGTCTTTGTGGTCCATTCAGATGTCTGGCTCTCCCCGTCAGATGTTTGTCCTCCAGCTGAGGTCACCTATCTATTTCTGTCAGTCACTACAGAGTTGAAAACTTCTTTTCCTCGGCTACATATCAATCAGAAATGGAGAAAACTCTTTATTTCAGTGTTTTTTTTCTTTATTTTCTGTCTTCAGTTTCTTTATTGAGTATTTCATCGTGGATTTTAGCAATTTCAGTTAGTTCAGATGTATGACCTCAGGAACTTTGATGACTTTACACAACATCTGCTTACATTACAGCTGTCATGCTCCTGCAATCAAGGAAACAATGGCACAGACTTGGTCAATAACTCCTGACTGGTCCAAAATCTGAAAGGGGCAAGGCAAGGCAATCTTGAGCCATTCGCCCTTTGTTATCAATCTAATGTCGCTGTAAATTAGCAGTTGCTGATAGAAATGAATGTGTGTGTGTACGTGGAGAGGAAACGGTGACCCTGACAGTTCACAAATGTTTGGAGGAGTGCCACAGGGACTGTTATGGTCTCTGCCGATTTCATCAATGAGGTTGACAAGGAAGTAAACTACATGGGACATCTTTATTGGCTTTAGCATCATGAGTGGTTTTATGGAGCCAAAATTTACATCGGAGAGAGTGAGTCATTCATGGTCATTTTTGAGTTCTTTTATTACTCTCCTTTATTATATACACCGCAGCTTGTAATGGACCTGCGGGACTCTCACAAGGCAGCAAGGTGAAGTGGGCATTTGACCTTAAAGAAAGTGGAGAGTTTGTTGTAGTAATTCAGGCCAAGATGAATTAATCTCTGTACATTTCCTCGGCGTCTTTTTCTTTCTGTTCCTCTCCTTATGGTATTCTTGCCCATATGCTTTAATTCCATTTGAGTCTTAATGCACCTTTACGACTGCATTGAATAAACAAGATCGGACAGCAGTTAAGATCATATCTCATCTAGTGTTGCATGTTTCATACTGAACATACTTTCATACGTTGACTTAATATTTAAAAATTCTGAATTTCAACAATCGCGGCAGTGTCCACCTTAAAACGCTGCAAACACACAAATCCTCAGACATTTGACAAACCAATACTCTTTTGTTTCTATAGACCTAAATACCCCATCAGGACATAATGTCTTCATGTGGATGTTGGGGTATTTGGAGAGAGTTTGCGGAGAAGATTGAAACCACGGTTATATCTGTCTGATTAAAAAATGAAGCTGGACTCACATCATGGATGTATATTAGAATTTTTTATATCAGGATTTGGTAAAATCACATTATTGACAAACTGAATGACTTAGATTTAAATTAAATAAACATAGCCTGACAATTGCCTGAAGATGCTCTATGTTATTAAGTATGCTGCTGCTGTTAAGTAACAATGCTGTACGGTTGTGTTGTGTTTCAGGTCGGCAGGTCGGTCCAGATAGCACATGCAGAGAAAAGCTGGAGAAGATGATCATACTGTACACTAAAGTTGTGAGTTGTACATCAATACAAAATAATAAATGACACCTTTCATATCTGTTTCCTTATTGATGAATAGGCTGTATATTGTGCAGATCAGTTATAGTGTTTATTTAATTTTTATCTTTATCCTTTCTTCTTTCCCCATGTTCGTCCTCGTCTGTACTTTTCTTTCCTCGGTTCCATGCAGTTGTTAGATTTCCTGGAGTACCACCCGTGTGCATTTATACCCCTAATCCAGCGTTCTTTGGAATTTGCTGTCAGCTACGTGTTCACTCCTGCAGGGGAGGGAGTGACCTTTGAACGCTTCATTGTTCAGTGCATGAACCTCATCAAGATGATTGTAAAGAACGATGCCTACAAACCTGCCAAGAACATTGATGGTAAGATATGAGGGCTTTGGGGAAGAGGAGCAGGCGTGGTGGAGGATGAAGGATGAATCAGGTGGTAACAGAAGGGAGAGAAAAGACGCAGGAGATGAGTGATCAGAATGGCAGACATGGATGGAGAGAGAGATTCAAATGAAAGCCAGACAATCAAATCTGAATTTCAGGTCAGGGGCCAGCGAAAGGTGTCAGTAACTCTTCACGGCTAATCACTGGCAGTGTTTTGAAAAGCACAGTGCTGAAATACCATCAGCGTCACCGTACCTCGCCATGGCTCATGTTTATTTCAAGCTGTCAGAGGCCTCCAGTGCTTCATTAGCCCTGGAGCACAGCACTCGGTCTTTGTTCTGCCAGCTCGTATGCTCTTTGGTGTGCGTTATTATTGAATATCCTTCTCTTAAGCATTTGTTGCTTGACGTAGAGCGGAGCTGCGGTTTTTCGTGGTTCATATGTTAATGTGTAATACTGCGCGTGTGACACGGCACCATACTGAAGTCCAGCATCAAGTTTGCCTCACTTTCCCTTTTTCAAAACAGGAAAATATACTTTGACTCCTAAGGTTACATAGTTAAAGGGTAGGTTGAGCCTTGACTGACACAGCTCAGCTCAGGGCAGCCACCTGACTTATTTATTAGGCCCATGCTGCCAGTCTGATAGACAGACAGGCATGTCTGAGGGTATTAGAACAGGGCCCTGAGTACTGCACCAGTATGATACACCATATCATACACCAGTAGTGGCATGAGGGTCAGGTGCCACAGGTAAACTGGAAGTTTGAAAGTGAAATGACCAGCGATCTGTTGAGTTGAGTATTGGTTTGGCTCGGGAGGTACAATAAGATTTACATAACTCATCCACATTTTAACTGAGAATCAAGAGGAGCAGCAGAGCAGGGATATTTTTTCACTAGAAACTATGAAAAGATGTAGTATAGATTTAAAGTTTGCATGCAGACGACAGAAGAAGAACAGAAGCTTTTGCCTAAAATCAACGTCTTTGTTTAAAATCCGGTACTTAATATACTTATACTGATCGTTGCAATTGCTGCGAATCCACTGTAAAATGGCTTTAAAGCTGAGAAGTGTAGAAAAAGTACAAATATAGTGGTGGTAACAGTGTTCGACAGATTAATGGATGAGGAAATATCTTTCTTTTATTAATTCTTTCTTTTTCTCTCCTTTATCCCCCCCACCCCATTGCTCCATCAGACAGTAAACCAGAGAGTCTGGAAGCTCACAAGATCAAGACAGCCTTCTTCACACACCCCACACTGACAGAAATTGGACGCCGGCTCGTCTCACACTACTTCCTTCTCACAGAGGAAGAGCTGGCAATGTGGGAAGAGGATCCTGAGAGCTTTGGTAATAGCACATCCCCAGATACATGGGCTGAATCCAAATGTCCAGACTTATCTGGACCCACAGACTGGCAGAGCTAACAGGCGTGTTCTTGGGAAGTCCAGAATAGCGAGGTTCAGCCAGTTCTACAGTCAGTGTCACTTTGTATGCAGGCTTCACCAGAATTGGTTGTTTATTGAATTGATGTATTGTTTTTGTGTAAGTTCAACACGTGCAGTACAGAAGAGCATTAATAATGATTTCTTGAATGTTGATTTTTATGTGATAATCTGCACAGTCAAAAAAATGGTATTCATGAACAGCGTTAATGTGTGCTCACCTGTGCTCTTTTCTTCCTCTCTGTCTTGCAGCTGTTGAAGAAACAGGTGGTGACTCCTGGAAATACAGTCTACGGGTACGTACTGTCCCATTCTCAGGAACGCCATGAGGGAAGTTCTTCAAATTTGGCACAGATGTTCACTTGAAGTCAAGGATGAACTCATTAGAATTTCACACAAATGTCTCATACGATATACTTTACATCAAAAAGTTCAAAGGTCAACTTCACTGTGACATCATTATGTTCTGCAAAAGCACGTTTTGGCCATTATTCAACACCATAACTCAGGAACAGAAGGCGGGACTGTGACCATATCTCACATATGGTCAGATGCTGAATTGGTGACACTAATCTTGGGTGTCCACCTTGAAACTGTGGTGATTGTTTAGATCTTCTGTGCTGCTGAAGATGTGTGTGAAGCATCCACGTTTTACAGTTAGTAGCTTCTTTGCAGCAGCATCCATATCTGACGCATTGTAGTCGACCCCTAAGCTGATTGGTTTAGGTGACATTGAACTTCAGGTGATCGTTCTTGCACCATGTGATGAAGCTCTCTGTCAGTCCTCTGTACTCCTCTGTCAAAACAGTCTCGAAGTGAAGACAGCATGTTTCTCTCTGGAAATTATTCATTAGAATCATCACTAAATACCTTTTATTAAATTCCTTCAAAGTCTGGACAGACAAGCATGTAAACTGATCAGCGGAGGCATACAACAGTAAGAGCGTATTTCTACTTTATTAATTATTGAGAGGGGAGAAACAGAAGCTCGCATAAAGAAAGGTGCCCCATGTCTCTGTAGAGGCAGTAAAATGTCAAGCACTTCTGCGTTTGTAAGTGCCCAGTGATGTTAGTTGTACACACAGATCCCACAAAACAACCACAGCAGCATCCCTGCTCTGGTACCTCAAGCGTGACGGCATCCAGGAGCAGTGAGAAGAGGAGCATTGTTAAAACTTAAACTTGTCCCCTGTGTTTCAACCAGGGTAAAACGATCATTCTTTAAAAGTGTAGTCTGCCCAAATTTAAAACTTAAATTTTGCAGTCTTGCAATTTGCAAAACCAAAAAAAAAAAAAACACAGCATATTGCTTAAGTCCAACCTCAAAATCATAGAAATTTAGATTAAAAGAAGCATAACAGAAGATTTCAGTTTAATGGAATTGCTACAATATTACTTGTCACATATATTTGTAGTATGTGCTTTATTTTCAGATGTTCAAAGCAGTGTTTTATGTGGTGATATAAGCGGTATGTTGTGTGCATTGTAACATCATAAAGCGGTCAGTGGTCCCCAGGGATCCTGTCTGTGTCTGCGCCAAGTTGTCTAGTCCTGGTTTATCTTCATCTGGTTTTCTGAGTCATGATGTGATCTCTCCTCCAATGTCGAATTTTTTCCCCCCTGTCAACCCCTCATTTATCTTACCCCCCCTCCTCACGTTGAGCCCCACTAACATACTGTTATCGCTTCAGAAACATTGGTTTGTTCAACCTAAAGGTCTTGTTGTAAAAGGTGTTATTCATTTTAAGCACACTGCTTCACAAATAAAGGTGGAATTACAGTTTATTAGAGCTTATTATGTAGCTAATTACTTCAAGATCTAGAATTCTCAGAAAACACTGTTTTCAACAGACTTTTTATTACATCAATCTTCCTTTTTGATAGAACAATATTCGGGTGTTTTGGTGAAATACCTTTAAATGTATAAACAGCTGGCCAAAAAAGTGGGATTCATTCTAAATTGCAGGGTGGTCTAAGAGTTTTAAATGGTACTCTGTTTTAAAGGCCTGTTGCTTGCTGACATGCTTTTTTAGAATTGAGTTCATGATTTGTTTGTAATGTAGAAATAATCACTGTCCTGAAGGCTGGAGGTTTGTGAACATATGTCAGTGCAGTGAGGGGCCAGTGTATGACCCTCGTAGTAGCACGTTATGGTGCTCAGGGTGGTTCATAGATCTCATGTCACTGCCCATCTATTCCTTTCATGGCCACCAATTCTAATAACTGATTATAGAGGACCTTTGCCTCAATTTTAACACATCTATATTTTCCCAACAAAACAAGCAATATGCTAGATTGGCTTTTTAGAAGTGTCATCTGACCTCTGGCCGAGAGTGCATAAAGGTTAAAGCTGCATGCTGTGAAACGTCACAGACACATACACACACGCTGTAGCATGCAGCTATGAACTAGATTTCTGACACCTTCATTTAATATTGATTTTTGTTCTGACAGCAAAAGCCAATAAACTACTGAAGGTGGGTGAACCACCATTTCTCTGTTTGAAAACGCACTCTCTCTCACACACACACACACACACACACACAAATAAACAGAAATCCCCTGACAATGTCACATTGACTTTTTATTGAACTGGGAGCTCAAGGCATTGTTTGCCATTGTCTTTGTGCACATGCCTCTTTGTATACATTTTTCTTTGTGTTTATTGAGGGTGTGCTCTGATGGAACTTCATGTGAAATTCCCCCCTCACCATGAGTGCCGAACAATACCGCAGCACGCTGCTCAGAATGGGAAGAGCTGTGATGGTGGGAGGAAAGCGAGTGATCGTGCACAGCGTGTCATCTATTCCACCAATTAATTATCTTTTTGTCTCCTCTGCTCTTTTCCTCTATTTAGCCTTGTACAGAAGTGTTGTTCCTGGATATCTTCCACAACTACAGCCAGACGCTGACACCGGTGCTGTTGGATATGGTTCAGAATCTCCAGGGTCAGTTAAATTCAAATATTATTACATGCCAAAAGCACAGTCTGCTCTCTTCTCAGCAAACCTTTTAAAATCCTTTCAATGCGAGGGAAACATGCACTCAGTAGCCAGTTCATTAGGCGCACCTTGTGAAAACTATTGTTTTCCAATACAGCTCTGCAATAAATCTCACCTTCATGAAGGTAAAAAAGTTAAGTTTTGTTGGAGCTGTTTATTTTCAATTTTATGGTCATTTTGGAGGCTGTCTGTGGTGCTATTGGATTTTATAGTGTTAAGCTGAGAGATCTGTGCAATATTTGGCCATCCCAATCATATCATAAAGATCCATTTTTTAGCATATTTTATCTCACTTGTGAATTTTTATTGTTTTCTAAATGCGTGTATACACCTTATGCAAAGTGCCTTGTGTTTTAAAGCCGCTATAGAGATAAATGTGGCTTGTGCTGCACTGCACATACAGTATGCCTCCGTTTCCTGTAAAGCAAAATTGGCCTCAGATTTGTTTATCCCTGTTTGTCATCATGAAATGTGGCCTTGCCTCAGAGTAAGAGATGTATATTTCATATATCAGAAAACAAACAAAGCAATTTTTGT
Source organism: Chaetodon auriga (assembly GCF_051107435.1). NCBI lineage: Eukaryota > Metazoa > Chordata > Actinopteri > Chaetodontiformes > Chaetodontidae > Chaetodon > Chaetodon auriga. Next base: position 17,687,412 of record NC_135078.1, on the reverse strand, counting down.
TCATGTTGCCCTTAGCAGTCCCGGTATGTGTAACATACCATTCCCTGGTATCAACCCCCACCACTGCAATCACTCTTAACTCCCTAGTCAATCAGTCAGTGACAAACACCCACCTACCACAATGCCGCAGGTGGGGCTGGCATGTAGTTCTTGTACTGGTGCTCAATTAGCCGTGCCGTTGCTCAAACAGCCGCCTTCCAGGGTCCATTTCCGGCCTGTCTCCCATGCTGCTTTTGGTTTCATCTGACAGAGTGGAAATGGGTTCTGCTGGACCAAGGAAGATGCCAGATTGGGCAATTCTATGGTTGAAGGGAGGCAGCTATTGATTTTGAGACTTGAGTACACAACAATGACTAATAGAGAAAGAGAGAACAGACCAGTAAAATGACCAAAACTAGACTGATGCAGTGGAGTCCAAGCCTCTATAACTGTGTTATGATGTAGCCACTGGGTCCATTCCTGCAGAACGTCTGTTATCATTAAAAATGCTTGAACTGAATGCACATAGCTAGAACACTTATCTTTCAAATGCACTCTGTCTCGTCACCGATATAACATCCAGAGTATGTATCTGTCTTTGCAGGCCCAACCAATGTGGAAGACCCTGTCCAGTTGCTAATGAAGGATGCAGGTGAGTCAAAGGCTTCATCAGGCTTTGCTGGCTTAGAAGCTGCCGAAGTACTTGGCACAATCTGTCTTCCAGGTGCATTGAATGACTGATCTGGACTCAAAGAGTGAGAGCAGGATAAATTGAGACATAGATGCATACAGGATGCATAGCAGTTATTTCAGGTTAAGATACAGAGTCTGAATAATCACATAAAATAACGATTGTACCTATAGATTCCTGTTTTATTTTGATAATGTTATCAATTCTTGTAATACTGCTCTCTCAGATCCTTGGACATCTTGTTTTACCCCTCTTTTGTCTTTTTTCCACCCTCTCTTTTTCCTCTCTCCACCTTCTTTTAGTATTTATGAGTCTTTGGCAGGTCAAGGCTGCCACTCAGGTGGTTTTATGGCATACACAACTAAATCACAGACAGTCGGGGACTGCCTGCTAACAGGGCCTTTGTTAAAGCTGGATGCCTGTTGAGATCTCAGCAGTCTGTTGACAGTGTTGATAAAACAGCAGACAGCACTGGATGATGAAGCCGTGCTGTGGTAGCAGCAGTGGCTGATAATTGTGGCTGTGAGAGCTGGTTGAAGAGCCGAATGGGCGCTTGATAACAGTGCTAATACAATTACAGATCAGGACCTTAATTATACTGCTGTCAAAAAAGAGGGTATGGTGTTTTGCTGAGCCCCTAATCCAGCATTATATGCCTGAGCTTGCTTCAGTAAGCTGAAGACTGGAACAGGTACTTTAGTCCATCCGGTGTGCTGTAAAGACATTTGTCATGCATAACACATAACAACCATATTTGCCGCAAAACCAAGCCCACCTGCTTGGACCCTTTTTATAGCTGACAAATGTTACTAACTGGCATTCAACCAAGTATGAACCATCCTTGAAACATTGTTTAAATTTTTGTGCTAATGTATTTTTTGCAGCGCCTGTGTTAGTCCCACATTTGTCATTTTAATGCTGCACTGGCAGCATAATTAACTTCTGCTTTTTGATATATTGTACATTAGAAGTGGCTAAGTATTTTTGAGTGCGCCATTAGCCCTCTGAGACGCCTTTTTGTGACCACTAAAAACACAATAGAAAATTTATGAACATTTCATTTTGTAGAGCCAAATTAATGTAGCAGTGCTGTAGAGCAGGAAATGCTTCAAAGGGAAGCTGAGCTGTGTCAGTAACAACAAACAGAGAAATCTATAAACAACATAAAATGTTATAATCAATGTACTAATGAAGAATTAAGAATCGTGAGGCGCCACACTTTACAGAGCTCTACCGTTTGACAGCAAAAGAACATTACAGTTTTATTAACGCATAAATCGTAACTCCTCAAAGTTTTGTTTTTGTGATAAGGACCAACTTTGGACTTCATCCATCTTTTGTGCCTGTCCCTCCATCCGTCAACCTTTTTGTTATGATAAATGAGAGAAAATATGTCTGAGGGGCATTTAGCTGCTTCAAAAGTTATTAGATAACTCTGAGAGACGCTTACAGTGTTTTCATGTCTCCTTCCTCTCTCTGCTTTGGCTTCTCTCTCACTCTTTCCATCTCACACACCGACACACACTCTCATAGACCAACTGCAGATCTCAACATACTTGTGGGCAGCGGCAGCCTCGTACGGGATGAATACCATGTCATATGTTGAAACTGGAAAAAAAAAAAGCCTCCAAAGGTTGAAAGTCAGTGTTTAAAAGCTTCAACTGGAGTAAAAAGATTTTGCACGATTGAAACCAAGTTTTGAAGCGTAAAAAGATTTCTGCAAACATATTTTCTATCCGAGTTTTCCTTCTTCACAGCCGGAGCACTCTTACAGCATCCCTCCACCACATTTTTAAATGTATCACTGTCGTGTTTACTGGGTTCGGTGGGATAGCAGACTGCTCAGCCAATGACTGACGTGCACGGGATACGCGAACAGAACGCGTAGTCGTGTCTGTCTGTCCCGAGCAGTGTTTGTGGCAGACATGGACGTCTCAAAACACAGCGAGGTCTTCAATGGAGTCCACTCTCCATCATGATGTAGAAATATTGGCGACGGGAATGATGCTCTTTGAGTACTAAGATAGAGTTTGAGTAGCGCCTCTCAGCTTAATCTGTATTAAATGAACTGTCTGATCCCTGGAGTCGCTCAGCAGTTGCCAGTCACCATGGTAACCATTATTAGAAAGTGGGGACATGCAGCTGATTGAGATGATTGGACTGCTTCTCTGTGGCGTCTCTGTAGCTTTACAAACATTTTAACATTTTTAACTGTAACTGCAAATTATGAATCTCTAGTGAGAGACCAGTCTGAGCCAGGAGTCCCTCACCAGTGAACTGCACTGGATCTTAACTGACTACACACTCACACACTCACACACATGCACAGATACACAGAACTAATTTTACAAATTCATACACAGATATCCTTTTTAGTGCCAACTGCTCCAACGTGCTGTTTCTGCATGCACTATAGCAGAAACTGGCTTTTCAAAATAAACAGTAGTAGGATCTTACCTGGGGGTCCTTGAGTAGCTTGGATTTCCAAAATAAAAGGCTAATAAAAGGGGAAGGGAGCTTATGGCAGAAAACTTTCAAAATGAAAGTGTTATTGATTCCTTTCTCTTTACGTGCACACATGCACACAGCTCATCACCTCAGCTGAGGGTTTACCCTTATTCCAACACACACACACGTGAATCGTACCTCAGCTCCTTCTCGTTACACCTCAGCGCACACAAATTCCTTAAACTTTAATTTCAGCACCTTCCATTTCTGACACTGTATTTTGCCCCCTTTACCCCTCTCCTATTATTCCAACTCCTACTACATTGTCTGCAGAGATTGTATTCTCCACAGCTTGTCACAGTTTTGTTGGACTGGATAGACCAATTTTGAAGAAGCGGAACCCACATAAAACAGACTTTAAACATGAGAAATGATATGTTTTGCAGTGTGATTGAATGTATTAGACCCTCAAAGAAGAACATCCTGTAATAGAAAAAAATAGGCAATTTCCCTTTAAAGGTGCTTTTAAAGACATGGATGACTGAAGTTTTAGTGTTGAGTGGCATATTTCAAGATTGCTCTTCATAACTCGGACTGTTCATATGCATTTTTTGTGTACTTCTCTAGAAGTTTAGTATTTGTCGTCCAATTGAGAATACTGTGACCACTGGTGATTTTTCTGACTGTTATTCTGACCGTTTTGTCCGCAGTATACAACGCAGTGGGACTGGCAGCCTACGAGCTGTTTGACAACGTGGACTTTGACCAGTGGTTCAAGAATCAGCTTCTTGGAGAGCTGCAAGTCAGCCATCACAGGTAATGTGTAGGAAGAGTTGCGTTCCTTTTGAAACTGTCAGCATGTTTATTTAATATCTTTTTATTGTGACATTTTGCATTTTAGTACACAAACTGCAGAATCCTAAAGAAAAATTGCCAAGTCTAGGAGGGTGAAATAACCCAAATCTCTCGTATGCGTGCAGGCATAGAGGAGTTGGACTGCATTGTATTGTCTTCATAACACCTGACAGTGTTAATATTGTAATGAATTAAAAAAAATATTTTGCCTCATCAATGTTATTTAGGCTTGAAACAGAAATAGTGAAACTGTGCCTGCTTGTTTTACTGAATGTGAGCTCACTTTCAGACGTTGTGTGATGCATTTCACGGTTAACATTCCTTTCAGTGTAACTCAGGCTAATTGACTGTTAACCTCTGTCCAGCTATTAATTACAGTCAGCAGCTCAGTCAGTGCATGCCAAAAGGCTCATGAAGTAGCCAGCTGACACTTTGAGTCAATGTCTGTCACAGTCACATTAACACCATCCGTCTACATTCAGCAGTCGAACGTGTGACAGCGTCAGCACTGTAACGGGCTCCTTTAAATAGAAAAAAACCAGTAATACAAACTACGCAAACCTCAAACTCTACAAACCGTCAGATGCAGTAACAAGAAAACACTGAGTTGACAGATGAATGCTTCAGAAAGGTGTTAGGAAACAGGTGGGCAGAGGCGAGGTGATGAGAGTGATATGAAGAACAAAGAAGTGCCCCACACACGCACACCCCAAGACAATCAAAACAAAAAGCCTGCAGCACTCCAAAGGTCGGCCCCTCGGGTTGGTGCTGACGTCAGTGTGCAGGCGTGCTGATGTCCTCTCCCACACAGTGCAGCTGTGAATAACCCCTCCACTTTGGGCCTGGGTCCTTTCTTTCTTTCTTTCTTTTTTTTTTTTTTTTTTTAAAGTTCCTTTCACTGTGTGACTCCACTTTTTGATACTTGAAGTTTTATTTTTTTTGTATTTGAATAAACTGAGCTCGTCAGGTAATTGGGGATGTCAGTCAGGCCTCATATTAGGAGAGGGGTGCATGAATCGAGCATCCTGAGAAATTAAAATGAGCGAACTGTACAGGGATGAAACGTTAAAAGATAAGCCCAGCCTTGTCCTTTAAGTGCCTGTCTTGTTTTTGAAACAACAGAGGGGTCCTTAGATGATAACTTATTTCTTCGTGTGGAGAGGATTTTGTTTTATTTTTATTTTTTTAAGCAAAGCCAAGGTTAGTTATATAAATGACAGTAGGTAAACTTTTCAACTCCCATCGATTCCTCTGTTCTGGGGTGCTGAATCAGGCTGTGTTTCTGTCAGTTTTGAGATGTTCCCACAGTCCTTTGAAGAGGCTTCTGCATTGAGAATGTAGATTCAGCACACATATTAAAGCATGGGCATTTTTGACGATGTTTCTTTATTCAGAGGCTGGTGTTCTCTCGCTCTCTCTCACTCTCTCTCTCTCTCGTGTGTGTCTCTGTGTGTATGTGTCCGTATATATATGTTGGCAGACTTGGTTGAATGCTCGTTTGCCTAAGTGTGCTTGTCTTCACATTTGTTAGTCTGTCATAATGTTGGACATCCTGTCACAATTCTGTATATCATTCTCAAATCCCAGTGGAGTGCATCAGTCACAAGAATATACTTCCTCGATGTTTGAATAAAACCCTGCTGGTCGAGTTTATGGAGCCATCGCATAGAGGTTTCTTTGATGCTTGATCACTGTTCAGAATGGGAACACAATCTTACAACGAAGAAAGTGTTTGAGATGAGGAGTTTAACTGTTACTGACTGTGATTTTACTACAAGTACATAAAATGCACCATCACCCAGTAACTAAATACATTTGTTAGATCTAAAACCACTTATTTTTATAGCAGCAGCTTTTTCAGCACAGCCAGAGCTCTCGTACACCCCATTTCCCCTCCATATGCTGCAGTCTATACACTTTGAAATTATGTGTACGCGCTGCATTGGATATGCTTGAGAGCTGAGCTGCACATAACTATCACTCAGCGACCAGAAAGTTCAAAATCCCTGTTCCATACTGTTCTGGCCCACGTTTGAAAGTGCCCAGCCGTGGCAGTGACTCAACAAGGGACCTGCAGTACCTTAGTATCAAAGCTGACCATGCACACATCAGCCCTTTACGCAACTGCTTAATGTGGGTGGATGTCCCTTTTTACTGATACTGCTGTCAAGTTCATTCCAAAAGGTGCACGGGTGCACTGATATCAGGGAGTTGTGGGGATCAGGTCATTAACTGTTATATTGTGGACTTAGGATTACTTGTAATGGCCTGTGCTAGCCGACTTGCCTCTATTTTGTTGAAGCATTTGTGCTCTGGGAAATTCTGGGAAATGTCACAAATGCTCAGTCTTCAAGTAATCCTTCCTGGCACACACGGATAATACTTTTTCAACAATACCTTTTCTGTCTGTTCAATACCACTTAACACCACGTCAGTGTGTCCTATATAATCTATTAGTGGTTTTATTATTAAAAGAAATACAAAGATCTTCAGGGAAATATCAGAAGTGCTGCTTTGTGTCTCGGCAGTTGGAGGGTCTGTGTTTAAATGACAGCAGCTGGCAGGCTGCCACTGTTGCTGTTACACCGTAGAGAAAAGTAAAGTGTATTGTTAGTGTTATTGAAAAGTAATCTGACCAGACCAACCTGAAATTTGCCGGTATGATTACATGCTGTTTAATGTTAAATTCAACATCTAGCCTGCAAGCTGATGTTAGTGGTGCACTTTCCCTGGCCAGTGTGTAAGTCTGTATTGATGACTGTTAGCTTTGGCTTCCTTACGTAGTCCACCTTCTGGCTGCAAGGTGGCCCCCGTTTAATGCTTCTAATCTGTGTATGTATTTATTCTGTGTTTGCAGAACTGTTGTGTTTTGGATTTCTTCCAAATGCTTGAGTGTGCTGGAATGAAGCCCTTGTTGGAAGATTTGAATTTAATTCAGCCCATTGGTTGTTTGTACATAGTCTGGTTACATTATATGGGCAATTATTGTGTTCTTCTGGAAATGTACATTTTGCTTGAGCCATCTTGTTGCATCATTGCTGTTCTCCACTGCCAGCAGGTGAGCACATACTGTGTGTGTTCACACGTATGTAAAAAAATATATATGAAAAAAATAATAATGTGAAATTAACTCTCAAATTCACTTCGTAGTTCTTATAATGTGGGATGCATTTCTCCTCATGGTGGGGACAGGCAATGTATGTTGACCGTCAAACCCAAACAGAGACGCGATGTCTGAATTATTTCCCACACTTGGCAACATCTCAGAAGAAGCAGACGGACAATACTTAAACTGGCATCCGCCAGAAGCCACCTTCAAAGCAGGTTTTCGGGTCGACACACTCGCCTGTTGTACATTTGCAGCTTGCTTATTTGGATCTCGATCCACATCACAAAGAACAATAAAATACTAAACGTTAACAATATGCTAAGCAGGAGAGGTATAATTGGAAAAAAAGAAAAAAACAGAAGTAAGCCTGTTTCTGTTGAGACAGCGGTGTCATTAGAGTGGACATAAATTGATTTATGTCCTCGACAGTCTCTGAGGTTTGGACTAGACGTCTGCATCCACCTGCTCCCACACCTGCAGGATTTCCTGCTGCTTCTCAGCGCACAGTGTGTCAGTTACCATGCTGTTTCCTTAGGAGAGGATGTCATTTAGATTTTATTGATCCTGATTCAGCTCATCAATCCTGGTTCAGGATTAATTCACGGGACATTTTGTGATATTCTTCGATGTTACAAGGGCTCACTTCAACAATCAGGCAGTATTACTCCGGGTGGCAAATTTACTGTGTTTGTAATGAAGTCTGTTCCAGCTAAGATGGCAAAAAGGACAGATGCCTTATACACAATGTCCCATTGATAATTTAACGAAAACAGTTCAAAAATATACTTTCAGAGTTGTAACGATATTAGTTATGATTTAAAATGTTGCATTTTTGACCAGATGTGACATGTCATGGCATGCAAATAAATGTGCATCACATCACAGTGGCCTTGGGGAGAAAAAGAGAAGATGACTGGGAGCCATCGTCTGTCATGATGAACCCTGTTGGCCGTCGTGTCCCACAGAGATCTCAGTTTAAGAAAACCTCACGTGGGCTAATTTACATTCAGATCAGGAGCCAGGTGCTCTACATGACATAAACTGTCTGTGGACCTTCTGTGTTGATGAGCTGGTTGATGTCTTTCTGTCCTGAAGGGTGGAGACTGCATACTTGACTGATTCAAATTGGCTTTGACCAGTATGAAGCAGTTTAGAGTCAAGCTCTTGGTATCAACCCGTGCTGTCTTACCTACCTACTGAACCTACTGAACATTCTGCGTTGTTGTTGTCTGGATGCTGTCATGTTGTTACCTTTTAGTGGTCACTAGACACCTATGACACAGGTGGAATGCTCCAGTATTAAACTGTAGTTAAGGACAGCAACACTGAGGCTTACCTGAAGATCATGGAGCTAAGATTATTTGTCACTACCACCACCAAAAAAACGTAACTACTTAACGCAACCAACAGTAGGAGGAGAAAACTTTTAATATCACGCTAGCTGTGATGAAGTGGATCTGAAGGCGTGGAGATTTCAAAGCTCTTTCAAAGGAATGCTCGATGCTATTTAACAATGCAAATGACAGAAATACTTAGGCTTACGAGCTATTCTTCATGATGTTTAAAAGCAGTATTAGAAGTGCTTACATGAGCCGATGAAACCTAAGTGCCTTTGGTATAAGCGCAATAATACGTCACCAAGTCGCAAGTCACTGTCTGCTTGATGTCAGGTGGTTCTTCGTCTCCCTGTCATCCATTACAATCATCGAATGTAAAACTTGCCAGGTATTATCCCTTACTATACATGTACAAGCTGTGTGTGTGTTTACTGATTTGCTTGCGGGTTGGGTAATCTTTTTCCTATTGAGCTTTGACTGTGTCATCGTGCCTCTTGTAGGCTTCACTGATTTAAGTTCGAGCCCTGCGTAAGTCTGTCATATCACTCAATATGAAGGAGCCACAGTCTAAATATTAATAACAGTATCTGTCAGCAAAAGTATTGTGAGTGACTTACACCTGTGGCTGAGCTTCAGGCTCGCAGTAAGCACCCTGTATAAAAAAAAAAAAAGTCACTTTTTTGCACGATGACGTCACAAACACGATCATACTTAATACTTATCGGCATGCACACTTAGGCTTTGACGGGCTGTCAATCCCCTGTCAACCAAAAGAGGTGTCGTAACTGTGATGAGTCATGTCTGAGAGCACGGAGATGACAGCAAGTCACCTTTAAGCACGTGTACACACGCACACGCACACGCACACGCACACACACACACACACACGACTCCTACTTGGACACAGCCGCACACACCCTCAGTATAAAATGACATCTAGCCAGAGGGGGCTTTTTGTGTCACCTCGACAGGCAGTGAGATACAGACACAGAGTGTGTTTCATCATTCTGCTGTCAGACTTCGCCAGCACAGAAAGCCTTTGGCATTTTGACATTGCTTGTTGTGACTTGACCTTTTGTGTGAAGTTTTGTCAGAGAAGCTGGCCCCTCTCCTGGGTGACCAGTAGATGCTGTTAAATGATTCTGTGCTTTGGGGAACTTGCACTTACTTTTCTCTTACTGCCAGTATGTGCCACCATAGATGGGTTTCTGTTGGCTTTATAGCCTGAACACATTCGGAGTGTTTGGCATGTTCGCAGATAAGATGTTGGGGTTATGAGCAAGACGAAGCACCACATGGGCTTTCATTGCTGCATTATGAGCAGGCTGGCTTATGAATGAATCACACCAAGTTGCATGAACCCCAATCGATTTGTCTCTGCATAAATGTTGATTCACTGACGTCTGCATTTTCTGGTTTCCCTCTTACGGTTATACTCGTTTCAGTGTGACTGTGTTTACTACTGTGTCTCTTGTATCTGCTCTCTTTGTGACTTACAAGGTCTTTCACCTGTTGCTGACACCATTAAGTGAGTAGACTTTGAGTGGTAGTGAGTATACTGACATTTGCTCACAGTGTTGTAGGTCAACAGCTAGTTGTGGAAACAACATGAATACCTATTTTCTTATTGCACCAGGCTGATGAGCAGGAACAGCTAAATGTGGCTGTTTACTTTAAAAACAACTTTTCTATGCAGTATAGCAATGATGCTGCTGAAATGAAAGTACCGAAAGACTGAGTGACATGTGATATGCGTTGTTTTTGAAAATTTATATACAGTCTCTAGAAGTGTATGACTCAGCTTCTTCCATGATCTAGTGTTAAAAAAGCAAACAGAAATGGTAATAAATTGTAATATTGACTCACAATACTTGTCGAATTGCAATACTTGAGAATCGCAATATAGGTTGAATCAGCACCCAAGTATTGTGATAGTATCAACCCGGGAGATAAGCATATCATCCCAGCTGTAATATCCAATATTGGTTTCAGTGCATCTCTAGCTCAGACTGTGAGAAACCCTTCATATCCTGAGTTTAAGAAATATTTGCCTTATTATCTGAGGGAGGCTAGGTTTTCCCATTTACATACATTTTGAAAATCAGGTTACTACAGAAATGTGGCAATATCCACATTATTTCAGCACATGTGCCCAGACTAAATATGAAATGAAATATGCAAAAGAGGCATCACATAAAGGCCTCAGGGTTTGCAGTTACCTATTTTACCACACATGCTATAAAGTTGAACAACGTCCAGGGAAGGAAAGGAACACTGTGTCATTTAATGATCATTGGGATTCAGCTTTTCATTTAGTTCATATTTTGTCCGTATAGTTTTCCTTTGTGTTTGCCAGAAGGATGACAGCTGTATGGAAGAGGCAGGTTTATTGTGGATGATTCACCTTTGACTGACTGACAAATACCCCTGTCAACCTGCCTGTCCATCTGCCTTCCCATCCTTTTCTTCCACTTTGCCAGCACACTAATAATAAACACTACCAGCTGTAGCCTCCCCAGCTGAAGCAGATATTCTATATTTGTCAGTCACGGACATTCAACGCGCACCACTCTTTTATGATGCACGCAGAGTCGGGGTTTTTCAGTCACTTTAACAGATACTGTGAGTGAATAATAACCAGTATATGGACTGTGATGATTTTGTGGTCTAAACTTGCATAAAATCTTAAACATATTAGCCAGAGGTTGTCTGCTGCACTGTGCATAAAAAGAACTAATATATTTTTTAGCTGGTTGTTTTAAAGAATATTTGAAGGCGACACCAGAAAGTATCCTCTAGATTTACTCTGCATGAGCCTTAGTGTGACAACAGATAATCATCTGTAATTTGATTATTTATTCTTGATGTCACCGACTTGTTATCAGGGTGCCAGTATATTGGTGCCAAGCTGGTGTTTGGAACCGGACTATAGAGAGAGCTCTGGGAATGTGCCCATGGCCATTGTCCACTGGCACTGCCGTACCTGCTCTATCGTGTTGGAATCATCCCATATGTTGCTGCCTCCATCAAAGCTTGTAGAAAATCAGATTGGTCTGGCTCTCCTTTGTTTGCCGTTGAAAGTAATTGAAAGCTAGTTTGTTCTTCTTGCATGCTCCACTGCCTCTGAGCAGTGTAGCACAGGAGAGTCTAAACGCAGTCTTGTGCTTTTAAGATGATGAGAAATCAGGTCCAAATGGCGTTTAGCTTAATGCTGTTAGCGGTGGTAATCTACAGGCCCCCGTTTTAGTTTTCAATATTCCTTTGGCAAATATTTATTTGAAATGCACTGGGAAATCAGTTAAACCAATTATCCAAAAAAACACAGAAACAAGCTTTTGTCCTTATTTATACAAGCGAACTCTGTTTCTCTTTTCTTGCACGCCTGCACACACACAGACACACATGCACACAGTGTTGTTTGCCATCTCCAAGTCCTGAGTCATGCTGTTGTTTAGTATCTTCTGGCTCGTGGCCCAGACTGGTCTCTGGTTCCCTGTGGATATTTGACAAGAAGCCAACAAGAGTGTCATCCCCCTGTCCTTTATCCTCTTGTCTCTCTGTTCCTTCATCCCTCCATCCGCTCATTTCTGTCAAAACGGTCCTCAGACACACTTTCTGCCTTGGATACAAACAAGGGCAGATGCCGAGGGACGCTTTTTGCCCGCCGATGCAACTGTCGAAACACCGCCAGTTTCCAACATGCCGTGTCTCACATGTGGGACACGCAGCACAGGGTGTTTTAATTCATATCACACAGCAGTCAGCCCCGGTGGGTTTGTGATCATTCTAGTTTATGAACTATGCTTTTTCCCTGATTTAGTTTTTCTGTCACTGGTCCGTGTCCGCGTCCCTCAGGCTTTGCTGGCATGCATTCGTTTAACCAAATCCACACACAACACAGTCATTCTTTACACTTTTTTTCCACCTAGTTCTCAGTTTGTCCCTGGGTTATGTTTTGAGACTGTTTTTATGTGTAAAACTTGAAAACTGTAAAACTCAACGGTGGGTAAAACCATGGTCTCCAATATCCTGTGTAACAGTGTTACTATCTTTTACCACTGTCTCTCCGGGGACTTTAATCTGGTGGCATACACATGCACACTGAAATGTGAACAACCAGAGTGTGGCTTGAATTAGACATAGACTTGGAGTTGGATATGTGCAATAGGAGGACAGAGATATGGGCTTTCTCCCCCAGAGCACAAATTAGACTCCAGTCTCCACCATACAGAAGCCACTGATAAAAGTAATTTCAAACTGAGCCATAAGCAACGACTGCACCGATTTCATCACTTCAATAGCTGGACCAGTTGTTTTTAACGGATCCAAATACTGTAGCTACACTGTGGAGATAAGCTGCTTCATTTCTCTAAACTGTGATATGGATGGAAAGTGTGAAGAAGAAGTCTGTTAAAGTATTCTCTGCCATCTGAGCTAACTCCTCTTCTTGCCTCTCCAGGTACAAGTTGATTCGCCGACGAGTCATCTGGCTAATAGGACAGTGGATCTCTGTCAAGTTCAAGTCCGACCTTCGACCTTTACTCTACGAGGTCATCCTGAGCCTCATGCAGGATCCTGACTTGGTGGTAAGGCATACAGACACAAAGTCAGTGCTGCTTATCGTGACTGAAATGCCAGCTTCCCCTGAAAACATTGGCTTCATAATGACTGAAATGGGCCGTTAGTGAAAGTGCTCAGTCAGCCACACAAACACAGTTCTGTGTGTAATGGCGTCGAACCACAGCTATTATTCTGCCAACGTTCTCCACACAAAGACAAACATAGTTAGTCAGAGATTGCAGGAAGGTGCTGTCATCTGATTTCTCAGCATACTATTTGGGATTTTGATTTGTGTTTTTAGAGAGGCTTTTTTTTTTTTTTTTTTTTTTAATATTTTGATTAATAATCAAGCCTTTTATTTAGTCATTACCATTTTTATTTAGCTATTACCCTGTGTGTATAAGCCCTGTGTGATCCTATTTGTGGAAAAGTGGCTATTATTATTACAGTCACCCTCATTTCAAATTACATTTCACCATCCTTGGGTTTCTTGCCTCATGAGCCATGCACTTGATTGATGTGTTTTCTTTCAACAGAATTTATATGAAGGAATCTGAAAATTTCAGTGTGTTATTTACATTGCATTTCAACATAATCTCAGCGTTAGATGGAACCCTAATGAGTGGCTGATTTCAGTCTCTCTGCGTCTAATTGCCTCTCTTAATTCATAATCCGTCCTTGTGTGCAGGAACTTTTAAATGTGTGTTTATTTGTCGTTCCCCTTAGTTGCAATACACATAATTAGGATTAGAATATAATAAGGATTAGAATATAATTGAGTCAGTAATACATGTGAGGCAGAGCCCACTCAAACACCGTGCTCTGATAATGTTAATGTGATGGATGAAACAATACACTAAACTCCATTTTAGGTACATTTTTTGTCTTAGGGGTATAGAAGCACACATGTAAACATAATGGCTCGTACAGTTTCAGTGGCCTCTCTTCACACAAGCATCACTGAGCAGCTCACCAATAATAGGTTCCTGATCAATATTGTCTGGGCCAATTAGAACCTCTTGGGCAGAATTAATTATTGATCATAAACTTTGAATGGCCTAATGGAGTAAACTGGCCCCTATCAATCACACCAATTGGTTACCAATGTCTTTATTACCATTCTGTGGCCCTCGTTGTTCAGATGGATTAGAAGCTGCCAGTTTATCTCTGACATTTCGCCTTCTGTACTTTATTGAAAGGAGTAATCGACAAGAGCGACTTATTGATTTTCCCCGATAATCATACGTCAGCACGGCCACTTGGGTTTGCTTTATTGTCTTATGAGGTGCTTTTTTTGAAAATGAGAGAAACGGAAGAATATATGAGGACAGAAGAGGCAGAAATAAAGATATCTTCATTAATTTTAGCAAAATGGTCATTAACTGCATGTTAAATGGGCTAAATGGGTTTTGGTTTCAGTTTAAGTGTCCTGAGTGACATCAGAAAGTTTTAGATTTGTCTTCATTAAGAAGGAAATCCTTTTCTGTGCACCAATTCCTTACACTGTGACACCTTACCTGAGTGTTTTTGTTTTATTTTTTAAATTAATGTGGTATTATCCACTTATGTAACCGTCCCACCCTTTTGCACATTTTTAAAGATTAGTCTATTATGTAAATTTCACTGAAACGTCAGCGATAATGAACAAAATTCCTATTCCTAATTTAAAACGCGTTATTTAAGATACTAACCACATGTCCCCAGGAGATCATTTCAGAGCTCGGCGCCTTAATAACGAAGGCACAGTCACCTTGCATCATTAATTTGATTTAGGGGTTTTGTGTGACTGCCTTAAGCAACAAATAGGCTTGTAGGGAGTTATGAGCTTGGTAATATAAATGATGGACAAGCCTGTGCCTTAAATGTGATTAGTGAAATCTTCAGATTAACCCGTAAGGGGCTAAAATAAGTGTGTTATGCCCTTTCTTCCCGAGGAGCCTGACTGCAGTGTTTTGTGATGTTGAAGTGGAAGGGTATGATTTGCTGGGCAGCTGATGTATTGCAGGTGCAATCCAGGTGTTATGTAATAACACAGAAGCATGGTTTCTTCATTTTTGTTTTCTAGAAATGATTTTAGATTTAGTTTGATGAACTACTGATGTGGAGAGTCATTTTACAAGCTTATTTATGTTCAGTTTGTTAAACGATGAGGCCTGTATTTGCTGAGAAACACAGATATCTTCGATAAATAGTGATTTTTTTTTTTTTTTTTTTTTTTTGGAGATTTGACACCCTGTGGTAGCTTTGCCTGTGCGACAAAGACAAGCGTGCACCCACCTCAACAGTTCATTGGCATTTATTACTGACATTCATGAGCTGAATCCTCATTTCCTCTGATACATTCTCCTCTACAGCTGCATTCTTCTCTGATGTTTACTCACTGACTGACTGAGTGAAGGCTAAAAATAATCTTGGTGGCATGTTTAACTCCTTCTGTCTTCGGGCCATTTGCATTCCCAGTGGGAGGTAAAAATGTTTTCTTGAATTTGCTGTTAAGCCAGCTTTGACGACATCAAGCCGTGATGTTTTAGTCAGCAGTTTGTCCCATTTCTGCTCACTTTTCCTCGACTGCTTGAAGGCTTTGGGGCATTTTAAATATGGATTTCTACCTCGTGATCATAATCCCTCTCAATCATGTTTTTGGTTACTGTATGGTAAATGCATTGTGACAGACATGGGTTTTGAACCACAGATTATTGCTGGAAGTGAAGATCAGAACCTGACAGCAAGGAGAGGTCCTAGCAAACATGAAACCGGAGTGATTTGTAATGCGTCTTTCTTCAGATCAGAATTTGTCTCAGACACCCATATTACATCAGGCTTTTCCCTCCATACCAAATATGAATATTTCTTGTCAGTGTAAGTCTTTAATCAGTGTAAAATGATTAATTTTGCAGCTAAATTATGTGAGACGGTCAAATAAATCCAGAACACTAATCATTAATCATTTCTTTCTCTTCCAAAAAGCTTATTATGAGATAGCTCTCCGTTTCCTGTGATTTGAACGATAAGCCAGCTGTAGCTACAATTTGTGCAAATTATGGCTGTTTATCTGCTCTAATTCTAATTTCCTGATAATGCTTGTTTATTGCCTTTGTGGTTGGTGTCTGCGAGGCCATGGTGAAACTTTGATCCACTCCTGGGCCGTTTCAGCTGATGCCATCTGTATTGAATCTATCTAAAACTCGGGTAATAACTGCCATTTGTTTATACCAACACTGGGTGAATTATTTTCCTGAAGGAAGTCCGCGTTCATTTTATATCGAATGTAGTTTTGCTGGAGTTTGTAATTTACCATCTTATCAATTTTGTTGGGATTTTTTCTGAGTTGTTGCCAGATTGAAGCTTTTCTTCGGCTGTTTTCGATTCAGTGAGACGGTTCAGTGTAATGTTCGCTGATTAAACCTTTAATCACTCTTCGATTCAGTTTGAACCTGCTGTTTTTAGCATTCCTCAAAGACAGTTTGAGACTGAATAATGATATGAAGCAAATGTTTTGACTGAGTCATTGTCAGGCATTGTGTGTGTGTGTGTGTGTGCGTGGGCGTGTGTGTTTTGTGGGACCCATCTGAGTATTTCATCGAGCATTCAATTATCCTCTGCGCTTTGCTGTGGAATTGAAATGCAGTTTCTCTCATTAGTGTTTGAATTGCCAACAAGGCCAGTGCTGATGGCAAATGATGGGCCTCGTTCATCAACATACTCTTTTTGTTGCTGCTTAATGTATGCAGCATTACTGAAACATTATTCTGTATTTTATCATCTTGCAGATACAGGATGGGGGGGGGGGGGGGGGGGCATTTGTGCATCTCTAAATCCAGCAATGTCTCAGATTTAACTTCAAGCTGTTTCACATGTTGAATGTGTATTTCACAGTGGCCCCCCTGATCTTAATCTTTGAACAGAGGATGAGTGTTTGAACTTCTTGTGAATGGAGGACAATTAAACCTGTAGTCAGTTTGAATCCATTTGACAGATTCACAACAGTGACATGTCTTTCTGAATGAATTGGCAATTTTCTGCCATGCCGTTGAAGATAAAACTTTGTTAAATGTTCAATATCAAAGAATTACACGGACTTAAGGGTAATTCTGTGCAGATTATGCAAATAATTTCATCCATGCAGATGTGTCAAATGTGATTTTAATGACTGAATTTCATGCTGTATTCCACAGAAAAGTACCTGTATTTTTATGTCTGGCCTCAGAATCAAATAAGTTACTGTAAGGGAAATCAATGCTGTTGTTGCAAGTCTTAAATATTGATGACATACACTGCTTTGATAAAACCATGTTTAATCATGGTTGTTGCTGTAGTTTTGCTTGCTTTACATGGGGAGAATCATGGCAGCCTTTGAGTCTGTTTGTTTTTCAGTGCTTCATAAACACATACTTCTGTCATAGAAAGAATAAATGTCATCAAGCAGGTTGAAGCTGAAATGAGTTACTGTGCTGCGATCATCCTCTGCAGCACTGGCAGGTCTGCACTGAAGCTGTGCTTTTTGTTTTCATTGGAGGCTTTTTTGAAAGCTTGCTGCTTATTTAAATCAGTCACTTCAAAATTGGGAAAACGCACCAGCTAGTGAACTGTGATACTACTGAGCTTATGCTTTGGTTTGATCTGCAGAAATATAAGCATGGTGCAAAGTAAGTGACTTCCCGAAAGCTGACTTACCTTTGAAGTGAATTGATTGGCATCAAAACTGTGAAAGTCTGAAAAGTAGAGTCCAAAAAGAGAAACTTCAGTGGAGGCGTTTGTGTGTTTTAAGAGACTACAAATGTGCATATATTAATGATTTATGAACTGAAAAATAAAATATTTAACAAACACATTTTCTTCCTGCAAATGTAGGCTGTCCTACAAAATAACACAAGTAGAATCTTGGGTTTACCATAGAAAATATGCACATGGAGAAAACAAGGATTGAGACGATATGATTTATTTTTCCAGCCAGTATTATTTATAGCAGAATGAGTTATGCAACACAAATAATCCAACAAAAGGTACTGTTTATCTACAGTGAGTTATCCAAATTAACTTTTAACCAAATACCACAAAGAAGGCTCCCAGACTATTTTCTTGAGTCTTTTGTCAAGCTAAAAAAAAAAAACCCAAAAACTTTGTGGCTTAAGAAATAATGCAGCTGTGCCAAAGCTTGCAAAGACCTTTTAATAGATTGGATACCATTGATGTTTGTCTGCATCTACACACACACACACACACACACACACACACACACACAGAGGGAAAAACACAGCATTTATGTGGGTCATTTTTTGGGGACATTACATAGACTTACATTGATTCTACTTTCTAACACTTACCCTAACCTTTTCCCAGTTGGGCATAACTTAAGTCCCCAGTTTGGCAAGACATCCCCATTAACTGGTGTTAATTCTGAAATGTGTTTCCAAACATAGGCCAAGTCAGAAACACACACACACACACACGCACACACACGCGCATACCTTTCACACTTTAAACGTGGATTGAAATTGTTGAGGGCAAGGGCCGGCTGTAATGCAGTCTCTAACCTTTCGCTTCACTCGTTTGCTTTCCTTAATATCCCCCATCTCCAATATCATCGCCGTCTCCCTGTTGAGCATTTGCACCTCGATCACTCTGACCCTGCTAGATTATACTACGAGTCTATAAGAGTGCAGGGACCACTTCGTTTTATAACGGCCTGTATTTAGCTAACTTGCTGCAGGTGCACACTTATACAGAGTGTTCAGTCAGAAAAAGCTTGTTGTTGTGGTCTTTCTGAGACTGCCATTAAAGGAAAACATAATTATAGTTTTGGTGTTTGGTGATATTGTTGCATGTGCAGCTGTGGCAGTTTTCTTTTGCTCTATTTTTTCTTGGCTTAGTTCAGTACAGACTCAGTACGTCCTCTTTAGCTTCCATAAGCTAACAATCCAGACAGACTAATAGAGGGGTTCAAGTATGATGTCTGATTTCTAAAATGAACTGTATGTTCATCTTTGTTGTTTCTTATAGGTGCGGATTGAGACAGCTACAACCCTGAAGCTCAATATCCTTCCTATACTATCTTTTCAGTGTAACACCCCACCATTAGGTGGCCCTATGGAATGAACAACACTTCAAATCAAGGCTGACGAAATACAAAAAGTCAAAACACAACATAAAATCCCAGGCTGAGAGGCAGCCAGACCCGCAGTGCCCACACCACAAGCCTCTCCTCTGATGCTGGCACAGGAGCTTTTTAAGCACTTCAGTCCCAGGTCAGGTTCACCTCATTCAGCAATGAATCACACCTGGGCAGAGCCAGAGAGGACAGGAGAGGAAAAGGGACAAACAGCACAGGGAAACACACACAGCCGTAACATTCAGATTGGTACGATCTTAGTTATGCTAAAGCATTACTGTGCACACCTATCCTATTTGATTTCATCCTTAACTCGTGATCACCTGTTGATGACTTTGAGTTCCGGACAGAGCAATTCCTCCCTGTGAGTACATGTACCAGTCAAAAGAAGTTGTTGCTATAATTATGAGTAAGTTAACATTTTCTGCTGCTCATTCCTCTTTTTCTAACTCTTTAATTCTCCTCTCTCTCTGTTTAGTACCTCGAGTCTATATTCGGGCTGCTCTTCCAGTTGTTGCAGCAGGTGACAGAGTGCGACACCAAAATGCAGGTGCTCCATGTCATCTCCTGTGTCATCGAGAGAGTAAACATCCAGGTGAGACAACAAACAAACAAACAAACAAGTGTTTATATTACGTAACTCTGCCATCTATAGGACTGCTCAAATGGTCGTCAATGAAGCGCCAATGAAGCTGCTGTACTGACCTCAGCTAAAACAACCACCTGTCCTCAAAGATTGCGAGGCATTAATAATTTTTCACATCCTGAGACACTGGTGCTGGCAGAAGCGACTGCGAGTCCAATTCCTGACTGTTTGTAAATCACAAGGCCTAAGGCAGCATTTGTTCTGATGTCTGCTCTCATTACCGTGATGATACAGTCTCTTCTCTGCCACTGCGATGCTTTTGTGGCCGTATGGATTTTATGTTTTTTTCTAAGCATCCAGTAAGTCATTCTAATCCACTTAACTGTCAACCCTTGAAAAAAATTGACCTTCCTCTCGACCCCCCCAGACTCTTTTCAGATCCGCTTTTAAGCACTTTTCCCTTAAACGATCTCTTGACTTAAATCTGTCACAGAAATGGCTTTCATCCTTGTGAACTGTCATTCTGGTTAAGTCTTCACCAGTCTCTGGCCCTGGCTAAACTTCTATCGTCAGTGGAAGTCCCATTAATATTCTAACTCCTCTCACAAGGGATTTTGAACCCACAAAGAGTGGCAGCAGCTGAGAAAACTAGTCAATGAAACCACGAGTGCAGCTTGACTTGAAATGAACATGATGACAGATGTGATGAGATTTAGCTCCTTTTTCTGCCATTGGTCTCACAAATGTCATCCTAGGCTGGTTTGCGGGTCTGTTTTTCTTACTTTTTATCTTTACCCTCAAGGCTGTGAGTCGGGTTTCTTTTCTACTCCTTCCTCTGCTCCTAGCCAGCTCCTTTATAAAGGTGTAATCGAGCGCAAAATCCCAGTGTTGCATCTGCAGCGCGGCCACATAGCCGCCATAGGGAATCAGAAGGGTGAGCGCAAGTCAGCACGAGGAAGTGGTGGAAAACTTTTTGAGGTCCGTAATTCAGTGGATGTCTTAGAGTTGGCTGGCTGCACAGCGACTGTACCTAAATTACACAATTTGCCATCACATTTTTCAATTTCACACAGGAATGAGAGTGATGGCGTCCACTTGGTGTCTGACCACCCAAATTTTACCAGTGGTTAAAACCAAATAATTTCATTTAAATGGAATATAAAGTTGTTAAGGTACAATCCCGATTCCAATAAAGTTGGTACTCTGTACAACATGAATAAAACAGCTAATATATACTCGACTGAATACAGTCCAAAGACAATGTATTTAATGTTTAATGTTAAGTCTCATATTCACACCTGAGTAGAAAGGTGTCACCTGCTGACTTTTTTTTTTTGGTTCACGATGATGAATTTGTTCATTATGGGCAAAATGTAAAACCTTAACTCAGTCATTTGTCACCCCTTCAACAAGTCATCAAACGTACATATATGCCCATTGTATAATCCAGAAGACACATCAACAAATGTAAAACTTCCGTAGATGTGACACTGATGCTTTTTCAAAATTCATATTGAAGAATCTGAACATCCTTACGCTCCTTCACACATGGGTTCAGGTCTGATTGTTGCTGCTGTAGCTGCCATGGCTCCACACTCATTCATATCATGCGTCAGCCAAATTGGCTTCCATTAACACACTGTCAAGAGATCACCTCAGTGGAGTTCTGATTCTCACTGTCACTGCGGAGAAAATATATTCCATATTTTCAGCGAGCTGTTACCCGACCTGCTTTTCCACTGAAGCATGTTTTTGAAGAAGCTCACATTAGCTCTGAATTCACTGCTGGAGAACCCAAACCTAAAATTTGAGAGGAAGCGTTACATTAATTGCATGGTAGTTTTCTTTAAGTGTATGTAGATATCTGATGAAGATGCGTCTTTGCTGAGACGTGAACAATTCAGAGAACATCACTGCTCCCAAGGAGTGGAAGATGCAGGTTGAATTTCAGAGTATGACTGCACGTGCTTTGCTTCTTATTTATCATTTTATTTTTCTTCTGTTTCAGATCCGGCCATATGTTGGCTGTCTGGTTCAGTACCTGCCTCTGCTCTGGAAGCAGTCTGAAGAACACAACATGCTTCGATGTGCCATACTCACTACACTCATCCACCTGGTACAGGTACGGTGCATTACCAGCCTTCAATGTGTGTGCGTCGTGTTGAAGAAGGCGCATGCATGCTTAGTGTACGTGCATGAAACGTCCTTGTCAGCCAAGCAGAATTTGGCCAGTGTTTGTACACCATGCAGGCGGCAAGTTGTTTGGTCATTGCCAGACCAGTTGCTCACATGCCAAACTGAACCATCTACAGGAAGGTAGAAGTATGAGTTTAGATGTAAACAAATACCAGTGTTGATGTTGCCTCCTGCAGGCAAGAAAGCGATGGCTGCTGATTTGCTTTTCACACTTGTGCCACCAGCAGCCAGTCTGTGTTTGTGTGTGTGTGTGTGTGTGTGTGTGTGTGTCTTAACAGCTGAGCCAAGTGTTAGCTAAAATGAAATAGTGTAACAAAATTACACAACAGTAAATATCAACTACTCAAATAGGAATGACATTCACCTCATGGCTGTAAAACACTCAGAGGTGTTGATGAATTTGTAAATGAGTTTATCGTCTATTTCCCTTTGAATCATCCGTGAAGGGCGCACAATGTCAGGCTTTAATTGATCAGACTACAAAACAGCACCGTTGAGCAGCTCAAGCCTGGATGTTTGTGCCAGACTTTTCATACGGTTGTTTTCAGATAGAAATGTGCCGCCTCAATCAGCTCCCTCCCCTCACTCACCCCTCCACAGCACAGATTTGGCTGTCTCACCTTGGCTTTGCGGCGAGCCAGCTCTCATCTCTCTCTCAGGATCACAAGAAAAGAGCCCATTAACAAAACCACTAGAATTAAAATAAGCAAAAAGGTGACAGGAAAAGTATGACATAGAAAGATACTGAGGTTAAACCTAATTAATGGCCCTGCGGGGTAGAGAGCGCCTGTCATTTAAAGGTTAGTATGTCTTGTTGTCCATTGTGAGTGGAATTGCCGCCTTCTGCAGGTGGTACTTTTCAGCGGATCTGGCAACAAGCGTGGTTTTACTTGCCCGGCCACATGTTGCCGAGGCTGAGTTCCAAAATGTCTGCGAGGGAGACCTGGGTCAAGCCTTTGTTTGTGTTTTTTGTTATCTCGCCCTAACCTGCCAGAAATTGTGCTTTTACCGGGCGAAGCAACCTGGAGGCTCTGTCTGTCTTTCCTGCTCAGCCTCACTTGAGATTCACTCACTCACATAATTACACACCGTTTAAACCACAGATTTACAAACTCGCTTTTAAACAGTGTCACCTGCTGTTTTGTTTATGGGGGCAACTTGTGGAATATTTTAGTCTCACTCATTTGCCTCAGTTTCAATCAGGTTTATCACTAACTGAAGTTAAGAGGAATAGTCTGAGTCTGTTCGCCCACAGCACTGAGGCAGTCTGCCTCAGCCTGCAGAAAGCTTTGGACCCCCACGTGGCTGCCGCTGCATTACTACACAGTGGGAGCCGCAACGCTCAGTTATAGAGGCACACTCCCTTTGAGAAAGTAACACGGTACACATCTGGCAAGCTGTGTTAGGCACTGAAGATGAACCGCTGAAGAGGCTTGGATTAGCGAATCGTGTGACCACATGCTAATTTAGATTTTAATATATACATTGTATATAGCTGATGATAAAAACACAAAGAAGTATGGCTGGATTTCTAGAGTTTTGGAGTTTGGAGTTGGAGTGTAGATGGATATATTGTTGTGTTATTGTTTGTGCCTGATATAATAAAGACGTTACAGATACAGATGATAAAGAATAATAGATGAACATTACTGAAATTCACCCAACAGAGCGGACGTGGAGCAGCAGTATATCAAAGTAGAAATGTGAACAGTTCAGCAGTTTCATCCTTTCCTCACAGATAAATATGAGCAGGGAAGCAGAATCCAAATGGCTCACTCACTGCAAAAAAAAAAAAAAAAAAAAAAAAATACAAACTGTACATCCAGCACACAAAACGCCAGATAACCAGAGATTATTTCAGAAAAAGGCACCTCTAATATGAGTGTATATCAGGTGTGGTGGAGCTGAATACAGATTTGATTCTGGCTTTCAACCTCAATATAAGAGACCATTGTAGTGACTTGTGCCATTGTGCTTGATTGTGTGTAATGTGTTTTAGAAACTGTTTTGGTTTTAAGTGTTCAGCTGTGTTCCCAGCGACACGGTCCTTGAGTGTGGTCCTCCATTAGCTGAAGCCATGTGACGCTGCAGAGGTCAACGTGACACACTGCTCAGCTGCTTGTTCCCCTTCCTCCTCCTCCAGTATTGGCCACTAAAATGAATATGACCACATCTTTCAGTTGTACCTGAGCCTTTGCTTTTCTATGGGTACACACAGCTCTTTGCACCTTAAGGCATGTATTTTGCAGCCAGGTCCTTTGAGCACAAAAAGACACTGTAAGTGACACCTCCCTGTTATTGAAAATGGGAACAGTTGCCCTGCAGCATGCTGTCTCTGCGACATGCATCTTATCTGTTGTAAGAACAATTTAAGATCGAGCACCAGCGGTGGGACATGGGGACAGTGTGTATTGACAAAGGTGTATGTTGGTGGGAAGGGATGAGTCAGAGCAGTGGTACATTGAACTTTTCTTAGAGTCTGTTGTTTTCTACTTTGCCTAGACTGTCTATGAGGAAGCTACAGCACATTAAGTACAGTCATTAAAGCCCCCTGTTTGCATCTTTTGTCAGGCTTTCCAGATTTGCCATTGACTTTCTATATGTTGTGTGTTCTCACAGGGCCTGGGGGCAGAGAGTAAGAATCTGTACCCCTTCCTTCTTCCAGTCATCCAGCTGAGCACCGACGTTTCCAAGCCACCGCACGTGTATTTGCTTGAGGACGGACTGGAGCTCTGGTACGGACACAGATGTTCCACATGCATATAAGATACACGTTTACAAGTTACAGAAAAAACTCCCCCAGGCGGACGTTTATGGAGCACTTGGTGATCTAATTTCCTCCCTCGCGCTTCAGATCACGCTCACGTACACACCTACACATCCATACTATGACTGTAGCCGTCTTTATCTCTCGTTTTTCCTTTTCTCTGTCGCTCAATTCACTCATGATTCCTTTCTTTTTTTCTTTTTTTGGTCACATTAGTCATCAGCTTCATTTACTGGCTCGCGCCGAGTACTTACATGGGAACCAAATGCAGACACTTTGCAGATGAGTAGCAGTAAATGGGCGCACCATGACATCTTGTTTTAATTTGATTTTTCACAGACAACCACTAGGTGGGCGATGAAGCTGTTGATAATTTATGTGGCTCACAGTCTTGCCTTTATGTTGTTGTTTTTGGGCACATGCCACTTCAAAGCCATCTCAAGAATCTGCTGCTAAACAATGCGCTTGCTTTTGCTTTTGCAGAGGGTTTGGTTCAGTATAAGAGAATTAGCTGGGTTACCTTTTGTTTCTCTCCCATCATGTCTTTGCTTTTTAACTCCCCCCTTAATCTCTTTTTTCTGTCTGTGCGGAGCTGCAGTGCTGAGGATGCTGTGTACGCTTGTAGAGCAAAGCCACAGTCCTATGTCTCTGTCCTCTCTTTTATCCTGCCTGATAAACAGCTGTGCCCTAAATATGTATTTGCTTTGTTTACAAAGTCAATGTCATTTTCTCCTGTTTTTATCTTTTATCAGGTGGTTTTCCTGTCGCTGTGTCTCTGTGTCTGTCTGTCTTGCTTTTTTACATTAGTTTGTAGAGTGCGGCTACAATCAGTCATTCACCGTGATTTTTGGGGGATTTTGTTTTCTGAGTATGGTGAATTCATGGCATCTTGTTTTAATTTACAGTAGATGTACAGAGTTATGCAGCACTTCTTTTTATCAGATTTATCTGTCTCCTGAGCAAACCACCAACATTGCTTTTCTCTGCTTCCTCATTTTCCCTTTCTTTTTTTTTTTTTTACACCCACCTCATCGTTTTTTGAGATGCTCATGTTCTCTTCTTTCTGTCTCTGTAATTTGTCCCACTGCATTTCTCTTCCCATTTTCTTTTGCCACCTCTAATCTATGTCTTCTGTACTCCTTTCTCTCAACTTTCCGCAATTTTATTTTTTATTCCCCTCTTCCTGCTGCCCCCCCTCATATCACACAGGTTGGTGACTTTGGAGAACAGTCCAGCCATCACCCCCGAGCTACTCAGAATTTTCCAGAACATGTCAGCTTTGTTGGGTGAGCATACATGAGATTTCTTTGTTTGCTTGTCTTTCAGTGGTGTCTTGTGTGTGCAAATGACTTTTTTTTTTCTTTCCCCTCTTGAGTAACTTCATGCATTACCATATAAATTGAATTAGCGGCTGAAAAAGAAGGTATCACAATAACATCAAGAGTGATACTACGATGAAGAATTTTGCATAGTTTGATTGGGTCAAATAATGGTCTCCTTTGTGATAAGGAATCTGTGTGCGGTTCAGAGGAGAGAAAGCATTTCACATCAAAACAGTCTGTGTGACGGAAAAAAAGCCGCAGAATCTGAAGGAACAACCTAATGTTATATGATCAAATATTTTTATGCGCTGAAACTCTGAGAATGAGAAAAGAAAGTTGATGCAATCCACGGACATGGACTTAATTTTCATAGTTTTCTCACTTCAGGCTCGCGTAGCTTGTAAAGATCACAGTTGTGGCTTTGCAGTAGCCTCAAGGCATCAGGGCCACTACTCTGCGTCTGTAGGCAGCTGTGAGTGGTGGCAGATTGAATGGAACTGGCTGGATGATTTATCACAGGCCTGGAGCTGTGGGACACTTGCAGTGTGTAGAGGTGTGTGTGTGTATGTGTGTGGGACCTTCAGTGTGATGAGGAATGGTATTGATTTGGTGCTTCAGCACATAATGAGTGAGTCAAACTAATATGAACACTGGTGTAGCCTGATTGGCCTACTGGAGCGTTTGATCACATATAGTGTGGATGGGGAATCCATGAGATACAGAAGAGCAAAGGACTCAGGAAGACAGTCACAGATGGATGAAATGGAGGAGGAAGGATTTAAAGAGGATCCAGCCAAGTGGAGGTGGGGGGGGGGATGACACATAAGGAGGTGGTGGTTGAAAATGAGTGATTTTAAGAAGTGATGGCAGGAAAATGAATGCAGGAGAGCGAGGTGTGTTCTGAGGAGCTTGGACATGGATGGATGTAAAGATGAGAGAGGCGCTTTTTACTCCTATCTGGTGTTGAACAGAAAAGGGAAACAAAGTCAATAAACAGGCTTTTACAAAGCAACACAACCCGTCGTGTTAAATTTTAGATGAGTCACAGACAGTTACACAGAGGGTGCTGGAAGGTGACGAGAAACAAATACTGCAGCCAAGAAGCCCACAAAGCACACAAAAGCCCAGCAAAAAAAAAAGAAAGAAAGAAATGAATACTGTGTGGGGAATTCCTACGTTTGTACAAGCAAGGAAGATTATCCTATTAAGAATGGAAATAAAGTAATAGTTCTGGAGATTTGTCGAGCAATTAGTGCGCAGTGATCAGCTGCCATAATACTGGTGTAAGTGGCTGGTTTAATGACGGAGGAGGAGGAGGATTGAAGAATAGAGAAAATGGACAGATGGACGGAGGGAAATGAAAGATGGTAGCATGTGGATGGATAAGATGATGTGGGGTGAGAGATTGACAGATGGAGGTGGAAGCACAGAATCCAGGATGGAGGGAAACCATTTATCTCAGATCTGCCTGATACGCAATGCAGATATGAGCTCCAATTAGAGCTGCAACAATCAGTCACAAATGAATTGACGGCTGATTAGGTAATTGATTAATCAGCAAAGCAAAAATGCCTAATTTGATGGTTCCGGCACCTCAAATGACATAATTGGCTGCTGCATTATAGTAAATTCTCTTGATTTCAGTCATTCACAAGCATCTTTCACTGTTTTCTGATGTTTTACAGACGAAATGATTAATTGAGAAAATAACCTGAAGATTAATTGAAAATAAAAATTAAATCATCACATACAAAATACTTCCTGTGGGTTCGCTTGTTTTGTGCTATTAATATGTCTAAATACGCAGGACCGACTGTGATCAACAACACATGCCAGGACTAACAGAATAGCAGCTCTGTGTCGTCAAACCTGGCAACACAGACAAAATGTGGCTCTCCCCTTAATTGATATCCTGTTGTGCCCATGTCCATCTCAGTCTCTGTAACGTCATGGAAATAGGCTCGTTTTTCTGACCCGATTTTGCTTTTCTGTTATTATCATTTCCTGTGTTTGCTATAGAGACTTGTCACATTTCTCTCCTTTTTCAATATTTGATTCAGTGGAGGTGAGTGTTGCTTTTCTTTGGTGGTTACAGACACATTAAAGCAAAGAAAAGGAAAAAGCTTTCACACCTCTGCAGGTACAGGCTAACAGCATTCCATTAGGAAATAAAAAAAAAAAACAGAATGAGAGGCAAATTCATGCTGGAGGTATTTTGTCCCTTTCCCCAACATTTTGCTTTTTTGTACATCCATGAGAAAAATGTGAACTCCTTTTCAGCACTTTCCACTGCAGCATCTTCCAGTACTTGAACAACCTGCACATGCTCTGCTGCTGCGCCACATCATGCTTACTTATGGTAATACTGTTTGCCAAAGTCGTGTCAACCTTACAAACTTGTCATCTTCTTGTATTTAAATGCGCTCCTGTGTCTGAAATCGATTTAAGCTCCTTAATGTCTTTTAATCTGTGGTGGTAGTCGGCGCATCATTAACTACTTCAGCGATACAGGGTCTGTCTGAATAGAGGGAACATTTTCACCACGAGCTCCATTTAGGAGCTGTTCTTGAGCTTTCAATTGTACCATATGATCTTTATCAACAAGTTTAACGGAAGTGTTGGTTAAGTTTCATTTTTTATTTCCCCCTTTTTTTTCCTTTCCATCATATCAGGACTGATCGCTGAACCTCAGCGAATCAGGGGTCAGATTACCTTTTATCTCCGCCTCTGTAGCCCATCTCTGTTCTCCACATTTGCACGATTCTGTCTCCAGTAACTCCTGTAACAAGTGGACCTAAATGAACCCAAACCCTCTCATAAGAATCTCTTTTGTGATTTTTGTTTTTTACCTTCTTCGTCTTCCTCTCATTATCCCTTATTTTAAGATAATTATCTGCCATCAATAGATGTTTTCACCTTTAGCATTGCATCCGCCTGGCGGCACTTAGCACTCTCCCCACTCCTTGTTCCATCTCCCTGTGTTTCCGCTCCTCTTGTTATTGTGAAAAACACCTTTTTCTTAAGGCTAAGGCTACATTTGCACATTTAAAACACATTAATCGCATTGAACGTAATTAGGTTGTCAATGCAAGCGTTGGAGGGAAAATCCAAAGCTGCTGTGATGAAAGATGAACGCTCAGAGGTATGGTTGCAGGTCAGAACAAATTAGCACGCAGTTTTATAAACATTTGTCCTCTTAACACCGTGAACACAATCATGCATTCATTTACATAAACTGATGGAAATTTTCACAGAATAAATTAACTTGGCTTTTGTCTTTTTCGTCAAACTTTGGTCAGTCATCATCTTTGGCTGGTTTTCACCAGAATATCCATTGGTTCATTCATTTAGTCCACGGAGAGCAGCGAGGGGATGTGGGCCATTGAGGGAGTCTGGCTCGGTATGGTGTCACAGCTTGCCAGGTGTGTGGCCTGGCCTGCGTGATAAAGAGCCCCGCTCCATCACTGCTAAACTGGAGCAGCAAATTCCCTAATTAGAATGTCAAGAGCCTTGCTTCGGCTAAATTGTTAGACTAGCGGTACGCTCTGTATCACTGCCGTCACACTTTGAACTAGGACACATTTCAGCCGAGTATTGTGCTCTGACCAGCGATGACGGAGAGTTTTTCTCCTTGTTGGCCTCACACCGGTTAGTGTGAGCTAGTGATAGAGCTTTAATTAATTAATTAATTCCCATGCCCTTTGGAATTACTTTGCTGTTTTCTTGCAGTGTTAAGAAACTCAACACTTCTTGCTGTTTCACAGTCTTCCAGGGAACAGGAAGGCATAATGGCTGCTAAAGCGCTAGAGGGCCCTAATCTGAAACAGATGGAGGAAACGTTGAGTTTGCTTTAAAAGCAAAGAGCAGCAACAACAAATTAACACGACAACAGGAAAACACCAGAAACTAAACTTTGATTAAAAACAATGAGATTAGTAATGAAAGTCTGTCTCTATTAATGGGCCTGAGGCTTCATTATTATCAGCTGGTATGTTTTTTGTTTTTGTTAACCCTCGTTTTTGCTCCCTTCCTATTTTTAGTCACTGTGGGCTCGTTTTTCACTGTAATCTAGAAGTTCTGCGCCTCTGTGGAAACAGCACAATCAGGGCTTTACTCAGAAATGTCTTTTGTACAGTATCTCACAGTGATAAATGTCATAAATCGTAAAAAAAAAAAAAAAGAAGAAGAAGAGTGTGAGTTGTATTTCTTTGGTTTATTTTACAAGAATGGAAGAAAATATCTATATATACACAACCCGAGTGTTACCAACTTTGGAAAAATATCAAATATCTTTTCTTTTTCTTTTTAGCCCTTATTTTGTGATGAAACAGTCTCTTTTGTCTGACCAGCAGTGCAAATTTTAAAGACAATTATTAATTACAGTGATGTAAAACAGAAAATCTGTATCTGTAAAATCCTCCCATTTAAGATGGAACCAGTAAATGTTTCAGAGTTTTGCTTGACTTAAATGGCTAATGCATTAGCAAAGCAGTTGGTGATTAATTTTCAGCTTATCATTTCATACTAGCAGCCTGGCTCTCCGCAGTTGAATGTAAAGAAATTAGAATAGACAATTGCAGCATGACCTTGAAGCCGAAGTGGCTTTAAAGTAATAACAGAATGAAATTGGACCGTGTAAAACATTGCTCAATGAGCATCCCATCAGTTAGCAATTACTGGTGCTGCCAGAGATTGGTCCGACCGTCCCACAGAGGTCAGTGATACTGTACTAAGAGAGCTTTCAGCCTTATCTTTGGCTTGTGAATGCTCTGTGAAGAAATCACTAACATTCCTCTGAATGTGGTCTCACAGTGAACTGCCTGGCTAAGTGCTCCATGCATCAATCTGGACATCTCCATAAGAGGACGCTTTTTTATTACAGCCCTCTCAACCAGACGACTGGACTGATTACAGCGATCACAGATGTTGGACTTATTTGGCTGTATTTAATGCAGGGATGGAAGAAATGTGAATAACGTATCCTGAGATTTCATGATATTTGTGGCAGTTTATATGGTGTAATTCTGTGAATAGTCTACACGGTATATTACATTTAGATTCTTTGTTGTCTAAATCTATAGATTTATTCACCCCCTTCAAACTTGAGCTGCTGTTGCATCAACTTAAGAGAGATTTCAGACTTTTCCGGTGCACAGGGCTGTGAGGTTTCTGCTTTCTAATCATTGCTGTCATCTCATGCATGGGGGTTGCTTCTTGCCACCTCATCAGATCCCTTGCTGAGTTTGCCTCGCCACTCTCAAGCATGATTGCTCGTCCACGACTTTCCAGAGGCCTAGAGCACCACAGGGAGTTGGCTTCTCATCTTGCACCTATAGCTGTCGCTCCTGTTGGCCATGTTGTTTTTAAATGTGAGTCCTACAGTTTGTCCTTTGTGTACAGTAAAGCTTGGTGAAGTAAGCTGTCTCCACAGAGCTGCAGGGCTCTTAGAAAAGTCTTTAAGGAGTCTAGCTTTAATAAGGTAGCTATGCAGGAAGCAAGAAAACATTGTTGACTTCACTCCAGAAGTTTTCTTCATTTACAGGTCTTGAATTAAAAGTAAACAATAAAAATGACCATCGACAGTTTTCTATTTCCTTTAATGCATTTTTGCATTTCATGGCTGTTAAACCTCCAACCTCAGAGCTTTACTCAGCTCACATGGTTTGTAACTGGCTGTCCTTGTAGCATAAGTACAGATTTTGGCACCTCTTCTTTTATATCTGTTAACTTTCCTCCCATTGCAAATATTGTCAACTCCATCAGATACAATGAAGCAAAAATTGTGGTGGATGATGACCAAAATTTTAGCTGTGTCCCCAGCAACCATTAGAGGCCCGTCAGAGGCTCTTATCACAGTCAGATGTGAGGCTCGTTTTGCTGTAAATGTTGATAACCGAAGCGGATTGTGCAGCATATGCCGAGGGCTATGAAGGATGTACTGACTAAAGCTTAATCAGTGCTTTAGCAGCTGTTTTTGGGACTATTTGATTAGAGCAAATGATGGTGTGTGTGTGTCTTTCTGTGTGTGTGTGCGTAGGGGGCGGTTGTTTCCCCACTTGCTGTGCCTCTGTGAAACTCTAATTGCTTTTATAGCATTGATTTGGCAAAACAGCTTATTCTGTTTCAGACTAATATTCCAACAAGAGGTTTCTAATATTTTGTCCATGACTGTTAACATGCACGGGAGAACAAAATATTAAAATACTCTTAAAAATAATTCAGTCCTATCCGAAGCCAACTAAAGCCTTAAAAATGACTCACACTCAATTTAACACTCGATAAAACCATAATTGAGTTCATAACAAAAGTAGCATTATGGCAGAGTGGTTGTAACGGGTCGCAGTTTTTAGAGTTCAAGCCCTATTGTGTTTGTGCCAGTTTAATATTACTGTTATTATTATTATTGTATTTTTTTATTTTTTTTTCTGCCACTGCAGCCAATTGCCATGAGCTGGAATGAGCTAGAAACTGCCCAATCTCTGGAAATAACATTCAGGTGCTTCCCAAGAAATATGAGCCCCATCGGTCAGATGGTGGTGCTGTAATTAAGACCAAGAAATTCAATTTTGGAAAGGCCACACCCCTCACACCGTCAGGCCAATTGACTTGAACTTGGACACACGAGTCCGTCTCAGTGTGCTCCACAAAATCTACCATGATGGATTTTCTGCTGTCTTGAATTTATTTGAAATATCAATACAACTTGTTGGATTTTGGCCCAAATGGGTATACATACAGCATTACAGGACGGAGATACACTTTTCTATGATAAATGAGCAAGATTGGTTGAAAAACATGGGAACTCGTTAAGGATTTGTCCAGTCATCATTAATGTGAGTATCTTCAGGCTGTGTTTTTGCTCCTGGGAAAAGTATTAGCCAAAATCTAAAGTGCCATATTCATTAGTGGAAGTGGGCGTGGCCTGTTATATATTTGCTCATTAGTTAAAATGCCTTTGAGCGATCCTGATTAAACGCACTGGAGACAACCCGCACTATCTCTCGAAAGCCGCTCGTTGCTGCTTGCGGCTTTAATTTGGCTGATTGAGGTGCTTTCTTCTTTTGAACGTGAAAAGGCTTGAATCCAGAATTGCTGCTTGTGGCTTTAATTGTTTTCACGTTTTTACGTTTCATGTTGTTTTGTTTTTTTCAGTTTTTTGAGCACTAATTGTATACTTCAGGAAAAGTATCATTTTGCTCATTTTAGTTGGTGAGGATGAAGATGAAATTTTACAACTGTAGGATCTAAATATGTTATTAATTGTATTATTACAGTTTATTTCCAATGAACACATTGTGGAAATTTAAAGACTGGTCACAACGCAGAGACCAGTAAGGCCTTTGGACCAACAATGCAAAGCCTACAATTTATCAGGCTGTCACATTGCTGCAGAAAAAGAAGAAGAAATGCAGAAGTTGAGTCGCAGCAAATCCCTATTGTCCCGGCCGTATTAGTGTCGCACTGAAAAAGTATGGGGATGCTGTGTGGAATTGGAAGTGAGTTTTCTCCCAATA
Source organism: Chaetodon auriga (assembly GCF_051107435.1). Lineage (NCBI taxonomy): Eukaryota > Metazoa > Chordata > Actinopteri > Chaetodontiformes > Chaetodontidae > Chaetodon > Chaetodon auriga. Next base: position 17,653,939 of record NC_135078.1, on the reverse strand, counting down.
ACCATATGCAGTGTTATTCTGTCAGGATGTTTGCATTCATACGTGGACACTTGGGGAGCCTCGGGTTCATTTGCAATAGCGAGGGGAGGAGAAGATGAAAGTCTTATCAAGTCCAGGCCTCAGTGCTCTGAGGTGCCTGACCCACCTCAAGCCCAGAATGAGAATTCAATTCATTTTTCCTCTTTATATGAATACTTGTACCTCTCCCTTCTCTTGTATTGCTATTCATACAAAACTCTACTTCAGAGGATATTGCAACAGTATGTGTACAACTTATCAGCAAGGCATGACAGTGCTTGTGGTTGTAGTGTTATGAAGGGCCAGAGATTGGAAAGCTGTCAAAAATATGTATTTGCTTCCCTTCTTTCCGTAGGAATAAAAGCGAATAGAGTGTATATAAGTTTGCATGCAGACAGAAGCTCATGTAGTTTTGAGTAGTAATCATGTTGCCTCACTCAGGTGGAATAAAATGGTTGACAATAGGCAGAGGCACAGAGTGAAGAGTAGCATGAACTCAGACCTATGTTTGTGTTGGACTGACACTGTCAGACATAACATGATTCTGTGATTTGAATCGAGGGTTGATGGATGAATCTTTGTCCAAAAGTTGTAGTATTCCCCACTTGATAAACAGTTGTTAAATAAGCCTGCTGGTCTATTATGTGATGCCACAGCAACAGTGAGATGTCTGAGATCTTTTTGGCATTCTCGGAATTCCCATCTTGAGAAATTGTCACTTACTCTAAGGTCAGTCTGGCAAATTAGTGTATTTGTGTAAGCATGCAGATTGGTGTTTTACACTCAGGATAAAGACTCCTTTTTTCCCCCACTGACACACAAACTGCACAACCGATACATGTCTCCTAAATTGGTGATCATCCTTTTAAATATGCGTAGAAAACAACGAAAAGTTTCTTTAAAAGGTCAGACGTTTCTTGTTACAGTAGACGTACCCTCAGCTAAAGAAGTGCAATAATAACCAGGCTGTCCAATGATTAAACCAGTGACGCCTGCAATATCATTTGCAGAAAGAAAAAATACAAGTAAAAAGATGAGGAATCAAATGAAGTAATACACAAAAGACTCTTAAAAACTAGGGCAGCACTAGCCTGTAGCACATATCCAGGTGGAGCACACATTTTGCCAAATGAAATAAACCAACCAATTTCATTTTTTATTTTTATGTCACTGACTCCTACTACAACCATCATCCTCATCCAACTCTTTCAGAGTTTTACATGTTTTCTTTTTTCATCCTCTTGGGAAAGATCAAAGTTACTGCAGCTGGTAACAGTATAGTATGTACAGACAAATACTTTGTAACAGCACCAGTCACTTTTTTTTCCCGGTGTCTTCATTTCAACCTCACACTTCATTCAAGATATAACATTTTATCCCATTTGTCAGCACATGCTCACACAGTTTCCCTGCAGTCTGAACTGCAGTCACCTTCTATCTCTATGTGTGTTGGCTTGTAGCTCACTCATAAACGTCTTTTTCCATGTTTTGTCATTCTGGGCTTGTGGAGACCTGCTGATGGCATCTCGTCTCAAACCGATGATATGCTGATAAGCTGTCGCTGGAGGGTTGCTCTGAGAGCTGTTCAGGTGTACAGTATGCCACCAGCTGGAAGCCACCAGTGGTTTAAAGCCTCCTCCTCAGTTTGTGTCAGTGACACAGTCTTGATCAGAGTTTCACCACAATATGAATGAGCTCCTCAGGTTACTCATACTGTATCCAACTTCTGCTTTTAGCTCTCATACTTTGTGATCTGAAGATGTGAGATTAGTGTGGTATAAACTGGTATAAACCATTCACCTGCTGTATTTATGGTCAGGTCCCATGAAGGGAAAAGACTTACTCCTTAATACTGTATACATCGTCTTGAACACAGGAGAAAAATGTTTGTGCCAGTGAAATCATGAGGAGTTGCAGTATTGAGGTTGCACCCTCTATTGAATGAAAATTTTCCACCTTAAAGTTATATTTTACTTACTCAACAGCAGTGCCAGTTGGAGTGACATTTGGGGCACAAAACACTAAACTTGGTGGGATATCTGTTTACATAGCAAAACAGCATCGAAATGCCACCGTAAACCTCTCGAAGTACTCAAACAACAAAGGTATCCACTTAAATGCATAGTAGATCCCAAATGTTGATTTTTGTTTGGATTGTGCCAAATAAAGTTTAAACAAATTTTCATCTGATTTGAGGTGACTATATACTGAAAATATGTCATTTCCCACTCGAAGTGGATTTTTTCTCCTTCTTCATTTTACAGTAAACAAAGTCTACTTTAAACAAGGGCAGCTTGGTAGATGCCTCTTGTGATATTAAGTGAGAGAGAAAAAAATGTAAATGCAATATTGGTGCTGATTATGCAGCCTCTTAAGTAAGGTTTAAGAAAAAAAGTTGCACTCTCACACTCTTTTCTTCACAGTTCGCAGATCTACCCCTTAATGGTCGTTAGGAGCCGTTGCAGCGTGTGCAGACGCAACAAAGAACCATGATCATTCATTCACCTCCTCTGCAGTGCTGCGGTCCTGTCATGCTTTCCTTGTCTGATGGCACTGTGTGTCCTTGTTCACCTACTGTTAAGCAATCTGTCGCCTTTGCTTTATTCTCAAGAGAAATGAACGGCGTGGCCTGACCGCAGGAGAGCATTTGTTGTAGTTGAGCTTTCATCTTTTCCCTGTTTACTCATGATGATACAGTGTGTGCTCAAAAGGACAGTGGAAACAGCAGAACAATTGCTTTACTGCACATTTGATGTCGCTTTGACTTTTTTGACCATCACTCTTTGTTGTCACTGCTTACTCCTGTTTTTGTCTTTTGTAGCCGTTTGGATGTTGAAAGCAATCATTGTCTTTTGTTGACCTGCACTGACATCCCCACATACTTTATGTGATCAGCGTACTGTTGCTCCATAGCATGTCTGTAGTGTTGAATATTGATGTAGGCTGATATGCTGACTAAATAGACCCCTGGAATATGTTATGCGCCTGCGCAGATAACAGATGGCAGCATACATTATCTTCATTACCTTGCTGCGGCTGGCAGATGGCTACAGAGAACATATTCCGTACATCAGCATTAATATCACCTGTATGAACCAGCATGGTCAGACTGGACCTCCTCTATTACTGCTCACCAGTGACTTCTAATCGGCTCCTGTGCAAACCTTGATAAGCATACGCTGTGTTTCTGAGAAGTTTAAGAGAGGTTGAAGTGCTTTGTGAAAGTCAGATTCAGAAAGTTGGTTGTAAACTTTAGCTCTTGAAAGAGACGGTATGGTTGAAAATAACATCTCCCAAAGATACTGCACATGTAAGCTTCTGTACAATAGAACAACAGGACAGTGCCACAGAGGAGCAATGCATTAGACTCATAACATAAATACATTGGGGGTTTCAGGTCTCTGATTACAGGGTTTCAAGTAAAAGATCACCCAAGTATGCACTGGTCAGTGAACCATGTGTTGCATGTCCATGTGTTTGTATTGCTCTTCTTACTTAGAAATTTAAATGGAAACAACTAGTTTGTTGCCTTGGTTGACTTTAAATCGATTATTCCCAACCTTTGCTTGTCATCCCTTAATATGAAGCAATGTGTTCTTGCAACCTTTTTTCACAAGAATGGACTTTCTGTCATGAGCAATCAACCAAACGGGTATTTTTCCTTCCTGGAGTGTTTCATTTGAAGAATATTTAGAGGTTCACAAAAGTATAAGCGTACAGCACATTGCAAGAAAAAATACTTTCCTCTGATCACCCCTGAGATTTATCTTGGGATTCCTTTTGTGAGTATTGACCTCTTTAAAAGACAAACATTGCAAAAAGTTTTAAAAAAACCCTCAACATTATATATGTATGTGTTCATAGGCCGGTGTATCCACAATATTTGGCACCTGTGTGCATGCACTGCTATCCTGGGTGTTAGAATCGGCTTCCCTGTCAACTTCTATGAAGTAAACAACTATTCTTGGTCTGCGAGTCAGCTACACTGTCAGCCAGTATTACTCTCAAACTATTCATGCATATGTTAGTCTCGGTGTATGTATAGATGCTGAGTGGGTGACTGTTTGGCCGTGAAGGTGTGTGTGTGAATGTTTAGTTCCCGTCTGTCCATCTTCCTGAGGAACTGTCTCAGGTCTTTGTCTTTTCTTCCTCACCGCTCACCTATCTGTGTCTAATGTATAAGTGGTTGTCTCTGTATGTGTATGTGGCTATTCTAGGTGACCTTCTGTTACCATGTCAGCTTATATCTCTGTCACACCTGTCTCCTGCTGTGTAAATGTTAGTTGTCATTTAAAACTTCTTTTCTTTGTCATGTTTTCTGTTTGTCATGATCCTTCTTTTTGGGGAAATAAGCTAGAGACCAAAACTTTCTTGTACCAGGCTTTACATGTGTATTTCTGCTGTAGAGTTGGGCATTTTAATATGGGGGTCTATGGGGATTGACTCACTTTTGGAGCCAGCCTCAAGTGGCCATTCAAGGAACTGCAGGTCTTGGCACTCCACCTAAGCTTTTATTTTTCACCCCTGGAGGTTGCAGCTTGGATGGGACATGTTCTCCCTCAAGGATGATAGCTTTGCCATCTTTCTCCTCTCTCCCACCACCTCCACTGTGTCGAGAGGGCATCCCAGGACAGATCTCGCCTAGTTAGCGTCTGCTAAATCTCTTCCTGTCAGCAGCTTAGATGCCGCCGCTCCAGCAGAACACTCCATACAAGATGGCAGGTGCCACCACAGGGTCAATAAATGTCCTCAGGAGTGCACCTTGCACTCCAAAAGACCTGGGTCTCCTCAGCAGATTCACTCTGCTCTGGCCTTTCTTATATAGTGCATTTGTTTTGTTAGTCCAGTCTATTCCAGTTCACTTTAGGTGAACACCCTGGTACCTGTAAGATCCCTTTACCTCAATGTCCATTCCCTGGATATCCAGTGGTGTAGGAGGAGAGTGTTTGCACCTGCAGAAGTCCACGACCAGGTCTTTGGTTTTCCCTGCATTAATCTGGAGGTGGTTCCACCAACACCCGTCCCTTTATCAGTTCTCTGTAGTGCCTGCCTGTCCTCAACATCTGTGATGAGGCTGACATTTGCACAGTTGGCAGAACTTTTGCAGGTGGCAGGTCGCTGATTTGTGCCTGAAGTCTGTGGTGTTGAGGGTGAAGAGGAGGGGATTTTCTGGAAATTTGGTTAAAAGTTGCACTGCATTTGAATCAAAACCCAGCTATTGTATTTCTGGGTGGCATTTCATCCGCTCTCTGACTGTAACTCCAAACCTATTGCAAGCAATTAGCTCAATGGTGATACATTGGCTTCAGACTCCAGCGTGTACACACACACTTACTGGCCAAAAGTCAATTCTTTGCCCTCCAGCCTCCAGTGTGTAATTATCTGCAAATGGTCCAAAGTGTTAATATGTTTAGTAATGTTACCTTGAGGCCATCTTTACTTCTTATTGCATTACAATATCTGCACAAAATGCCTCATGGTCAACTTTTTTTTCTTTTTCTTTTCTTTTTTCTTTTTGTCTTTTTCTTGTTTTTTTCCAAAGTGAATTGTTGTTTAGGTTACACTTGCTGAGCTTGTTGGAGCGTATCCACTCTTTTATGATGATAAAATGGCCCAGCTTCTTTTGTTGCTCTTTTACAGCAGCCTTTGTTGTCCCCTTGAGTTTATGTCTCTGCTGTTACTTTATCCTTAAGTTATAGCTCCAGTTTAATCCTTTTTGAATGTAGTCTCACGAGCTATAACCTCTTTACCCCTGCTGGTTATGTACAAATTAATTTTTTTTTTAATGTTTTTCAACTCAGAGCAATGCACCAAAATGAGGAAAAAAGAAAACTTCCTAGGCATTGTATATGCAGCAAATCCACAGATTTCATCCAGCACTGTGATGTTAAGCTTCACTCTGTCTTTGTTAACATGAGCTTAGATGGCAGAGGTCAGACAAACATCAGAGACAAGTAGAAACTATTTAATGCTGGGATAATGATGTTCCAGAGGCAACGGCATGCTTAATAATTTAGCTTGTAGGTCTTGTTAATAGATCCTCACAACCTCTTACTGTTGCTGACAGATAAGAGGCCACTTGTAAAACTATTGCTGCAATACACATTAGTTGCATCATGGATATGTTGAACGGGATGGTTGAAAAGAGCTCATCTAGCATTTTTTTTTTTTTTTTTTTTTAAATCACCATGATGAGTCGGTTTTGCGTCTGTTTTGTGTGTTGAATTTCCTTCAGCAAAAGAGCAAACCTAGATGCCCTCAAGAGGATGTTTTAATAATACATCAGAAGAACCTGCTCCAGAGTAAAGAAACATTTGTCCTTGATGGGATTTTCGTGGACGTAATAATTACTCAAGTTGAAGTTGTTGTACACCATAGTAGTATTCTGTGAGCTTAAAGCAAAATGCATACTACACTTTTTCTTTCTCAGTTTGAAGTGCCTCATTCTCAAAGCTTCGTTTGTTCAGCACTAATATTGAAGAGCATTGAATGTAACCCCCCCCATGTACTGCTCATGTGTTATTTGTATGCAGTTATGAGTCACGGTGGATGAAATTAGTATTTGTTTCCTTAACCGCACCCCGTAAACACCGAACATTTCCAAAAGTGAATGTGTTCAGTGAACAAAGCCGGTAAGACCATCCATCCAGTACGCAATGCATTCTGAATTTGTTTAGCAGGATCATTTGTCAGCCAATGCCTTTGTGCGTCCTGTCTGCTGGCTTTTTTTCTGTCCCTGCCTGCATCCATCAATTCATACCTTTTCTCCAATTTGGTGAAGTGCAACATCTGATGTTCTGTTCCAGAGCTGAGCTCCGAGAACGTGCGCACCTGCTTTCAGATCGTGAATGCCTACATATACTTGTCTGCCACAGAGTTCCTGCAGGTGAGACATGCGCACACACACGCACACACACACACACACACACACACACACACACTGAACATCCCCTTGTGCATAACAATTTATTTTTTCACAGAACTATGCAGAATCATTGTGTCGCTCCTTCTGTGATCTGCTGAAAGACATCACGAATGAGGGACAGGTCCAAGTGCTTAAGGTACTGTCACTCCATCCCTCAGACACACAACTAAATTACTTCTGTTTATTCTCTGTCTCTATTTTCTCAGGGTTCATTTTTTCATCCTCCCTCCTTAAGCTCCACCGCAGAGTTTGTTTGCTTTGTCTGTGCGGCCCAGTGAATAGCAGGTGCACCAGAAGTGCCGTATACACAGACACGCAAACATAAACAGACACAGACAGGGCTGCATGTGAGTCGACAGCAGATTATAAGGCAATAAGGAGGAGCCTTGCTATTCTCATTTCTAATTGCTCATTTGAGAAGTGCGTCTCAAACAGAGGGGACCTCAAACAGCCTACTCTTCATCTCTGTCTGGCCACCTACCTTTCATATCTGAATAAAGCTATTAACTAAAGAATGTAATGAACTTTATGTTACTCACAACTTTCTAAATCCCAGTTATTAACAAAGTTTGATCTGTTCAACTCATGTTTTTTTTTTTTTATAGCAATTTGGTATCTGACCACATAACAGCGTCAAAAGTGCTCTGATAAAGGTAGCAAATGTCAGTCATTTGAGATCTGGTATCAGCTTTGGTTTTGCTGCATCTTGTCTGTTGACTATAAAGTACATCTGGTAAGTTTGATATTTAGGTAGCGATGATGCCATTATAATGTCAGAGAGGCTCACCGTGTCAGTGGAGTCTTTAGTTCAAGGGCCTTTTTGTGATTAGTCATGCCAAATCTAACCTCGGGATGAATTGTCATGTCTCTTGGTTTCCTCTTGGATTTAAGGTTGGTGTGTATGTGCGCACGTGTCACTGCACATGTGCCTCTGCATGTGTTGTCCTTAGAGCAAGCTGCGTACGTACTGTCTGAACTGCTTGAGTAGTATTTATATACAGCTTTAGCTGCATAAAGCTCAGTGACATTGCTCCACATCTGCTGCTGCTAATCCTTTGTTCTGAGGAAAGGAGGGCCAGCAGACAATAACCCTGTCAACCTACACAACACGAGCACCCCGAGGACAGAGACATCGGTGTAATCAGTATGTGTTTCTTTGAAAAGTTCATATGCATGATATGCAGACAGATATAGCATCTCGCCGCCTGTCTCGGAGCTCTGCGTTTGGAGCTGACCTTTGAGTTAAAGATTCTCATTTGAGGCTTTAATTTGCGAAAATGCCATTTTTAATGTTAGTGTTACATCATCATGTTGGTGTGGTCTGGAATTAGGCTGCAGTCTTAATTGTGCGAAGGATGGTCGTGATCCTTTACTGGTTTGGATCCAGCCCTGTCCTGTCAGATTAGTTTTCTTGGATAGGTTTATACATTTTTGTACAACTCAGGTATATTTCTGAACATCAAAGCAAGGACATGTTTCGCTGAACCTCTCTGAAATAGAAATGTAAAACTGAATATTATAACCTTCATGACGGCTGTCGTACTAGATTGCATTAGTTTTCGCTTGGCGCCACAGTAACCGCTGTGCTTCTGTCACTTTATCTTTTACTCTGAAATTTTTCTTTAGTCATATTATAACTTTATTTATTGGTGCTGTACTTAAGCGGTTGATTTATTTATTTTTTTTCAGTATTCTTTTTATATCAGTTTAATGCCTGATAGAGAGCTCATTCAAATTTCCTGGGAAACTAAAAGTTAAGGTGCTAACCTTGCCTGCCACATAGTGTAGGTCAGACCCTTAATTAAATGGAGGATTTTCTGCACTTTTTACTATCGCTCCAAAAATGAAGCTCCTACTAACTTCCTTTCACCCCGATATGTCCTCCTTAGTGATCTCTTTTCATCGTCCTGCATCTGACCCTTACTGTTTCCCTTCCGCTCGCTCCCTCTCTGGTTCCCTGCCGATGTTTCTACCAGTATTTTTCTCCTTGCTACTGTTCCTTACTCCCCTCTATGAGTACCGTCTCTCATCCTCCCTCTCCCTGTGTCTCGGCAGGTGGTAGAGATATCTTTAAAGGTTAGCCCCATACTGGGAGCCCACATGTTCCAGCCCCTGCTGCCAGCTGTGTTCAGAGGTATTGTGGATGGTGAGGTGAGTTCTACCTTAAAATCTTGCACATACCTGGACTCGGACTGCATAAAAGGACCTGAAAAGTCACACTACCTGTCGTGCATTTTCACTCATTTTATATCCTCTTTTGCTGAATGTTTAAAGATTTAACATCATTAAACCTTAAAATACTCACTTAATGACAGAATCGTGCTGTATGTGCTGTCAGGAGACTGTATACTACATTTATTGATCATCTGCTCAGTTAAAGGTCATAAGCTGTCTTTCCAGGATTCTGCTGTGCCAGTGAACCTGTCTTCTTTTCCCTAGTCATGCTTAATGACCTTTGGTTAATGTAAAAGCATGTTTCTGCAGCTGCGGGTGTGATTGTGTATTCACATTGTGCGTGTGTGCATGCGCATGTGCTTGTATTGCACAGAGATATCCCGTGGTGATGTCCACCTACCTGGGAATCATGGGCCGCGTCCTGCTCCAGAACTCCAGTTTCTTCTACTCACTGCTCAATCAAATGGCCTCTGAGTGCAGCCAGAAGGTGAGACACGCTCTCGTTTCCGTCTTCTCACAGACTCTTTGAATGTCTGTGAGAGACATCACTGCAGAGTGCCAGTTTAAAAGGGAATCATTCTCAACGAGGCAAAACATAATGAGCCAAGGAATTACAAATGATTACATTCTCAAGTCCTAAAGTTTACAGCTGTACCCCCCCCCCCTTTGAAACTCTGACATTGTTGTTCTTGTCTGACCCAGAGCAAAATTGATTTTGTCTCGTTTTGACTTTGCTGCCCTGAACTAAATAAATGAAAGGCCTAGAGATAGCTCTCTAAGTTGTCACTCCATCATCTTCTTTTTTGATGATGAAGGACAAGGCAGGGAGGTAAATGAGGCAGAACAAGCAGGGAAGGTCAGTTTTGCTGACTTTTATGACAGTGGTAGACACATTTTTAAGCATTAAAATAAAATCAGTATACTGTGTCATGAGTGGTCAAACACAGACTTTATGTCTATCTTTATGTCTCCCTTTTTATGTCTCCTCTTTCTTCCCTGATATTAACTCTCCCTCTCTCTTCTCTTTGGGTCCATCTCTCTTCATCATCTGTATCTCTGCATCAGATGGACCAGTTGTTGGGCAGTGTGATAGAGATGTGGGTCGACCGCATGGACAACATAACTCAGCCTGAGAGGAGGAAGCTGTCATCACTGGCTCTGCTTTCTCTCCTACCGTCTGACAACAGGTGAGAAACATTTTTCATTCATTTATGTGCAGATGGGGCTTTGAGCCGGTGAAAAGTGGGCAGCATCCACCCTGTCAGCTGTCAGCTGACATAAGGGCAAATAAGGGTGAAAACAAATGATTTATTCAGCTTTTGTTTGTCTTTATAGACCGTAGTTGGAGTTATCTTTCTGTGGGAGAACTGTGGTTCTTTATGTTTTGTCACTAATAACAGAAAGTATTAGCTGTTTTTTTATAGCTTGATCGATTTTCACCCTATGGCCACAATATACTGCACAAAATCAATAGCTTCATCATGTTGCTGTAACACCATATGAGTGCCAGTGACATCTGACAGCGGCACAGCTCACATGTGCATATGTGCACATTGCAGGCAGTGGGCTTTTCAGACATGCTTTACGTGGTGCTTACAGAAGGTAGAGACACCCAATAGAACGGAGGCTGTCCTAAAGGGACGCTAACACATAGTTTGACATACAACCACACAAACATGTTGTATGAGTTTGTGTTCTGATGTGCTTCTACTCCTCTTTTACTTAAAGCCCCAGTCTATAATGAGATACATGCAGAGTGATGTAAGGTTTTCATTTGTAAATGAGCAGGGTTTTTTTTTTTATCAAAGGCATGAGACATCTCCTCTGTGAGTAAGGTGCATGCCTCCACTTATGCCTGCGTGTGTGTGTGGGGGACCGCAAGTACAAGTGTTGTCCACAACTTGTTGAATTATGGTGCAGAGAGGCAACACCATCAGAGGGCAACATCTCCCAGCCATGTCACTGAAGAGGCAAACACACACACACTCAATACAAGTTGGCTTAGATCAAAACGTCTGATATTGGTTAGCGTAAACATTTTTAAGGCTGTTGACTGCAGTGCCAGAGAATTTCCACCGAAACCGTGAACTTTCCCAACCAAGAATTCATTCAGCTCTGTGAGTTGAATCTGAGATTGACAGTGACCAGAGTATGTAAGTGGGAGAGTACTCGGGATGATGGTGAGTGTTCAGATAAGCTCAGTGGTTTAACCTGATAGGGGAGTTTGCACAGAGCTTTTTAATGGGCAGCCATTTAAAAAGCTCTGTGCAAAGTCCCACATCATGTCACGACACTGTATTGTGCTCCCACGTTTGTTTATGAATACTAGACGAGATCAGATACCAACATTTTACAAGATGGAGAAGGCTTGCTCTTCTCTTGCCTAAGTCATCACACATGAGGCTGTTGTGTACACCTACGTGTGACAGGTGCACAGAGAAGCCGTGTGGCAAACTTTTAAAAAAAAAACTTTTCTTCACTTGCTATCAAGAGTTTTTCTCATTCGATTTTCTAAGTGAAAGTTCTCTTGAAGTGGTTCAAAGGAGTCACTGTTGAGTTTAATGATAAACTTCTCTTGTTTTTATCAAGATTCTGGGAAGCTCAGTTTTCTGCAATCCAGATATGGTAATGATAGATGTAGACAGACATGAAATCCTTTGTTACGCCCCCATCCTTGGTCTCCAACAGCAATTGATTATGACAGCCTCGGCTGGTTAAGTGCTGCATGACAGTTCAACTTCCGTACATACAGTCATGACAAAAAAGGGACGAGGTCCATATTTCCCCTTAATATTATCTAACAGTACTTTTTGTATAAGATGCAGGAAAGTGTCTCACTTTAAGTTAAAATCATGGGTAGACAATAAACCTCAGTAACAGTGAAGCAATGTGAATCATTGCTCCTGTGTAGACCAGATAGGTGTTATAATTAGATATGTTGTCTTCAAGATTTCGTGATATTGACTGAAATTGTATAAAGTTGTTGCAATCAAAAAATAGCACCATTTTTTGGGAACAGCAGTACCTCATTTATCATAAATCCTTTGTGTTAAAATTCTGCTAATACTACTAATACTACCACTATTAGTAGTAGTAGTAATGGTGATGACATGTGCATATACATTTTGATGACTTTAAATATCTTAAATTTTAACGTCTTATGGAGAAAATGTAAAGCAGCATTATGCACTCAGTTTATACAGCTGTACAGTGGAGCGCAGAGAATTTGCTTTAAGGCATAAAGCGGCATTGTTAGAGGGCTCTAAAACAGCTGCAGGCTTATGATACACAGGAAAGTATTTGGTTTCTTGTTGCTTATTGTTGGATGGGACGCTTCACACTGACTGGTGGACCAGTCAAAAATGTCACACAGGAGATATCGACCTTCTTGTATAAACCTGCAGTTTGTGTCTGCTTCATTTGAGTGGGGGATGAATAATTTGTCCAAGAGCTGTTGTTGCTGTTACAGTACATCTTATAACAGAATATACAATAGCTTCTGTCATTGAAAATAGATCTTTTTGATCTATTTTTTGATAGATCTTTTCTGTTATCAGATGATTGCATTGTTCATCTCTGTTAGATAACCTTGTCATAGCCTCTGACAGATGTTACTTTTTCACTTCTTACACTTTTCACAGTTTGATTTTTATTGAATCTGTCAGCTACTTTTTTACTCACTGGTTTCATTCTTTGACATGAAAGTCCTGTTTGTCCTTTGATAAGATCTGCTTCTTACTTTATGAAACTTTTGTGCAATGTAAGGACGCTAATGTTTCACTTTGTATTTAACATGCACAGCCATGAAGTCATTTTCACAGAAGACTGCTTCAGTCATCAGAACCTCTTATTCAGCTCTTTCTGTGTGTACGTGTGCGCCCACGCATTTGCATGCGCGCGTGTGTGTGTGCATTTGTATGTGTGTGGACCAGTTCATCATCACTGTCAGTTTGCTTTTTGATGGCAAAGCTTCTGTTCAATCATGTCAATATGTAACAAGAACAAGGACCTTAATGAACCAAAGCACGTCTTTCTTCCGTGCATCTGCTGCTCTCACATTTTGCGTAGTCATTATATGCCTCCTCGAAGTTGCTACATCATGTTTAGAGGTATCACATATTCTTGTTGCAGTACTTTTCGCCTCATCAGAAGTTTTTATTAGTTATATTTAATTCAAACATTTGATCTGCTCCGTTGGCTCATGCTATTTGTAGCATAACACAGACCACAAATGTAGGTTGTAATGAAGCAATGCTGCACAGCCCATCAACATTAAGCACACCCAGGTGCAGCTTGCATGCATATATATATATGCATACGTGTGTGCATTCAATTTTTTGCATGTAATTGTAAATAAATTGTTACTAGTAAATCAAGCTTATGCAATTCCTTGCCTTTAATTTTTCTTATTCATACACATATTTTTAGAAATATATAGTTTTTGAGTCCTTAATTGTTTGTTATTTCTCAGTACTGCCACAGAATACCAATATATTTAGTAGCCATGAAATGAATTGCATACAGCACCGATCTTAACCATCTTAACTCCTGGCATGAGGTATGCACTTGTTCTTTGGCTATTTAGGATCCACTCTCATGATCAGTGATGCTTATTTGTAATCCATTTGCAACAAGTCCAGCTGGAACATCTCCAATATATCCAGTATTACTTTATGCCTTTTTTTCAAGTCAAGAGGAAGTGTGATCTCTAAGGAGTTCTGATTTTACCATAGACCGTTAATTTGTATTTGCCAGTGAACACAGAAAAAAAATCTGAATCTAATATGATGAAAAATTTAATTGCTGACAGAAATTCAGCCCTCGGTTTCTCCGATTAATGCACTGCGGGAAAGAAATTCAACCTCAAAATGTCATTTTATGCGCAGCCTTCACTGGTCACTCCCTCCCTGCAGCCTCTTTTTGTTTGAGTGAGGACGACACAGAGACACTTAACTCTGATGAGGACTGCTGCGACTAGTTGGTCTTTGCACGCAGCCCGTCAGCTTTCAGATCATGTTTCCACTCCCGTTGATTTGGATGGCGGGCACGAAGCAGCAGCGCTAGTCAGCCATTAGAAGGTAATCACTGGAGAGGTGTTGGGCTGGATAGAATTAGAACAGACAGACATGTGTGATAAGGGATCTTTAATACTATGCCTGCATCCAGTTGTTGCTATGGCTGCCAATTTCAGACTATTATTAAGAAATTTAGGGCGGAGGTGTTCAGTGATGTATTTCACTCACCCAGGATATTTGTGGTGAAGTGTTCCTGACTGAAAGGAACAATGACTTAATATTCACCTGGACAGGTTTTCCATTCTCTTTCAGTATCAGAAATTGCCTTCAGTATTTATTAGCCTTAAATATACATTTTTCCTTACCTCTGTGTCTCATATACTGGGTTTTGTACTGTATATACTTGCTGGGTGACTGTGCATGTATGCATGTAAATTTGGAGTAGGATGGAGAGATGCACATTTCCTCACATGCCAGTGTAGAAAATAGGATTGTAGAGCACGGTCATATACTGAGTAAATTGGATCCCCTATTGCTGTAGCTCAGCTTTCACATCATTTCAGCCTTGATGGCAATATTTATAGTTTGAGTGCTTCAGTAGAGATTGCCAAACATAAGAGATAAGACACAGGTTAACTGGCTGGGTATGTGACTGTCATGCACCGATTTTCCTTTTTTTTTTTTTTTTTTTTTTTTTTTTTGCCAGACTTCATGCTCAGTGAGCTTTATGCAGCATTGCCTGGGGTCTACCTAGCCAAGCACTTGAACTGACAGAACCTTTGATGCATCAGTGCCCACACCCACACATACTCACTCTTTGTGTCTTTGTATTATTTTCCCTCCCTGCTTTTTATTCCGATTGACATGGGAAAAACCTCCTTCCTTTCCAGTGCTTTCAAAGAATGACTCAAATAATTCATCAATGACTGCCGCTCGTCTCCAAGCTTCGGTGGCGTTTTTTTTGTGAGCCGGCATATTTTAAAGAAGCTACAGCAAGCCAGCAAGTCTAGACTCTTCAGTGCTTCTTCTCTGGAAGAATCAGCATAGTTGCTATTAAAAAATTAGAGATTCAGGCCTCAAGACTGTGTGTTGAGACAATAAGCCTCATCGATTTTTATTTTTCACACTTGAATGTGTGCTTTGAGACAGTAAAACCGCCGTTACAGCTGGAAAATCACCCTTATCATGTGCACTTTATCAGTGCGATGGGGACATGTTTTTGTGGGATCATAAAAGTAGAGAATTGTTTTCACCGTACTGTTACCCACATGATGGTTTAGGCTTTTTTTGATCACCCTCTGCCTCTCTCTCTCTCTCTCTGTCTGTCTTTGAACTCTGTTAAAGGAAAATGTTCCTATCAAGTGTGTTAATTGACCCTTTGCCAAACCCCTCACCCGACCAGCAACTGTTCAGTCAGTGCTTAGAAACTTTAACTAGACACCACCAGTCCCAGAGCATGATGCTTAATGAAGAGTGATGTGTAACCTGCAAATGATTTCTGCTGAACTAACTTACTACCTACAGTAGTAACCAAGTGTTACGTCCAAAGGGAATCGGCGTGATATTAGCTTTCTGCATTATTTTCTAGGGTTACGGGTTATATTGGCAAAATACCTGTTCAAATTGTTCTGTTTTGTAAAAGTGAAGCACGCTGTTTGAAAATATGCTGCTTGTTTGCTTCTGAGAGGAGTCAAAGACCAAGCGTTTCAAAGATTACTGTGAATTTCGATGGTAAATATGCTGCCGTTATCACTGTGAACTCCATATGTGCACTGCGAGAATGGAAAGCTTGACAGGTGTAGCAACACTAACTACAGAGGGCGGGGCTTAGCAAAGGGTAAATTCCAAAAGCCGAAGGTGAAAGAGTACATAACGACAGAACAGTCCCGACGTGTGTGCAATGATGTCAGTCATGGGTGGCATAGATACCCTTTCCTCTGGACGGCCATATGTTTTTCTTTTTTGACTTCTCACTTTCAGCATTGCCACCTAGACTGTTGCTCTCTGTCGCTGTTGTTGCTCTTGATGACCATTTGCTTCTTTGGACAAATAAAGTAACGAGCCTGTCTCGCCTGTGTGTTACCAGTGTGATCCAGGACAAGTTCTGCGGCATCATCAACATCTGTGTCGAGGCGCTGCATGATGTCATGACAGAAGATCCTGAAACAGGCACCTTCAAAGAGTAAGTGAGCATGTTTCTTTCTTATTGAAAACAAAGAAAAGACGTGCATAAATACTTCTAAATCACACAGTTCAAACCTTCCCGTTATTCTTTTCACGAGTGAATGAAGTTTGTAATTGAACAAAAGCTCCAGTTGAAATATTTGTTTTGAAAGTCCTTCAAGCAGTAGCAATAGCAGATATGCTGCTGAAGCTTGAATTTGTCAAAAACAAACCTCTCAAGAAAGTTTTGAAGTGAATGATATGAAATCATATCAAAGCGATTCCTTGCTCATGGATCATGGCGCTGTGCTGAAGGAGCCAGAGTGGGAGTGCTGGACAGGACACATTTCTCTTATGAAATAATGGTCCGTGAAATGGACCAGAAACATTTGCTCACTGTGGAAGGAGACACAAACTCAGACCCTCTTTGACTCTGATCCTGCTCCATCACTCTCCCTCTGGCTCTCTGCCCCAGTAGCATGGCGCTTGTTTCTTAGTAGTTAGCTGTTAACCGACTTGCAGACACCTTCCTCTGCTGTCAGAAACACTTGGCACCCTCCCAAGAGGTCAGTGTAAATGTTTCGTTACTTGCCAGTGAGGGCTTGAATTGTTTTTGTTTCCTGTTGTGCTTCGTAACGCACAAAAACACATTTGTGGATGCACATTTCCTCTGAGTTTTATTCACTGTTTGCAAATGCAATCAAGTGAGACAGACAGCAGTGGGTATTGTAATCTTCCTGCCTGTATTTAGGAATTAAGTAAAGTTTCAAATAAACAGACTTTGCTTTTATTCCTCTGGTGTCATAAGTGGTTTAGAATTGTTCTCGCGTGGTGTGGAATAAGAATGAAAGTCCTCGCTGTGATGGATAAATTCAGTAAAATGCCAGGCCAATTGGAAAGCCAAGTCAGCAGGGTACTCAAGCGTTATTATAGAAATTCAATCACTTGTCTACTGACTGCTATAAAAGAAATTAGAAGTTTTTCTACTGAACTGTACTGAACTGCACAGGACCAATGTGTAACCATAAAGCCAGTGGAATGAAACGTAGGAATGGGAAACGTTTAAGCTGCTGAAGCCTTAAAAAGGAACTGATTCTTTTGGGCAGCGATAACGAGGATCATATCGTCACCTTTTTAGTTGATCTAGCAAAATGTTCAAGCCAACAGTTGCTTACACACACAGCCAGTAGCAACATTTGGAGTCATTTGGAATTGTTTTTATGACCACCAGATGACTTTAAGTCCACTGTTCACGTTTGCTTAGCTCTGTTTAGAGCCGCCAACTCCTGAGGGAAATATCTGGCTCTTTAGCCGCTAAATGCTCCAATATGTTCACGAATGAGTCTCTGTGTCTGCCTGCCATTTGGTACTTTTCTACTAAAAACAGCTGCCTGCTGTGGCCGATAACGTTGATATTAAATCACTGAGAGTGATCTAAACAGTAGACACTGCGCTCCAAATTATTATGCACATGCCGTTTTTTTTTTTTTCCCCATAAACAGGCAATATGGTTCTGGATGTTTTTGTATCCTCAACAATTATATTATAATGCGGATGCTTTTACAAGCAAAACTTCTGACAACAGCGCTTTTCAATACTTTGAAATGGACTGTATTTTATTGGATTGTTGTAAATTATTATGCAAACCACAATTTGAAAACAGTCAAGAGGTCACAACGAAGTCAAAAGAGAAATCTGTCATATTTGTTGCATGAACACATCATTTTTCAAAAATAAATGCAATTTAAATTAAAAAAAAAGAAACTTTCTGCCTGTGTTTCACTTGAGGATGCCAGTATTGGCTCCCAAAGCTGCTGTTTTGGGGAATACTGCTGCCCACCCTCATAGATCTTCACTCTGAACCTACTGCAAGCTTTCTGGAAGCTCCTCTGTTTTTGAGCATTGTTTGGGGTAATCAAAATACAGCTTTACACCACCTGCAAGCCTCTGGAGGATTCTGCATCCAAGGTTATTGGAACTCCAAGACACTAGCAGCTTCTAATATCTGTTTGCTGCTCAACAGTGGCTTCAGCTGCCCTTGTATCACAGTTAATTTGCCTGACAGAAATGTTGCTTAATAAGCCTTTATCTGACCGAGTTCGTCTGTGCTCTGAATCACACTCAGATCTTTGAGTAGTTTGTTGATCTCTGTGCACATTGCAAGATAGGAGAAATAGAATAACTTTCACTGAAAACCTAAAAACTAAGTGAACTGAGATCATGCTGATGTGTGACTTGCATAATAATTTGGAACACACAGTCTATTTGTAAGCAAATTCTCTGAGGGTTCATCATGTTTTCATGTTGTTATTTGATACGTTATTATAAAAATATTGGTTATAGCCACTTTAGAAGGATGTTCACCCCAAGAGACAAAAAGCACATTGCGTTACTTGTGTTACTGCATTTTCTAAAATTATTATCTGGTCTCTCTAGACTTCATTTAATAAGTTGTTTTTGTTATTTTGAATGTCATTAGTTAGAGTTTAAGTAGAATTGAGTGAAAATTTCTGATCACGAGTTGAAAATGCTGCTGGTCAAAGTCACAAAATGTGACATTCAAGACCCCGCTGTTATCTCGACTCACAATAACAATTAAATAATGAGGACAAATGAAATAAAGGACCGTACACAGACTTTGGACGGAGCACAATGGTTTTGCTTGTAATGCTCTCTGCATGCAGATGAACCAATATGAATAGCAGGCAGAGCTGTGCACCAGAGTGCTAGAGGGTTCAGCCTCTTTTTGTGTGGCTGTGTGTGCGCAGGCTGCCTGTTCTGAAATGGTCTCCTACTGTGCAGGTTTATGTGTGGTTATTAATATTGAGTTGAATATTATTGTGTTTGCAGCTGCATGCTGATGAGCCATTTTGAGGAGCCCAAGCTGAGTGATGATGAGGAGCCACCAACTGAGCAGGACAAGAGGAAGAAACTGGTCAGTCAAATACACATAGTGAAGATCTAATTTTGCAATCACTAAAGGCTTTTATTTTCCACAAATGGCCTCAATAATATAACGCTTTCTGTTCATTTCGCTGAAGTGTCTTTCCTCTCCCCTTGTGGTATCCTTTATGCTAGACTGGCACTCATAACACGGATTAAAACACTCAACAAAAATAAACCTCACGATTTAGAGCCCGGTAAGCCAAATGTGTTCCTCCAGTAAGCAGAGACAAAGGTGGTCACTTCATACACTTGTTAGTCACGTACCAATTCAGAGCCACCTCTCAGGTTCAATAGCTGCTACAGCTTTTCAGGCAGCGCACCACATAATCGCTCTCAGGTACAGCCCCTGGACACATGCACATGCCATAGCAGCATGCTTCAAGTCACTTTAGGAAGGCATGAATGTTGTAGAGTACCTATAAATGGTCCCCAGGTGGGGGATGTATGCCAAATAAACAGCACAGTGATGCATGAGCGTACGTGCTGTAGGAGGTTGCATTCTTCTGCTGCTTGACGTCACACTGTGGAAGCTCACAAATTGTGACACTACATATTGTAAAAACATTGTTTAATCACAATGTTGGTGTTCGTGTGTGGTCTTCTCCGAATGAGTGCCTGAGCAAAATTAAATTTATACACAAATTTAATTTCATTGGTTCTTGAATGAGGAAATACAGCTGTATTTACTTTCTAGTGCGACTTTGTGTGACTTTTTCCTATGTGTGTGTGTGTGTGAGTATGTGTGTATTTGCTGGGCGGTATCCCAGTGCACTTATCACCTCAGCCCAGACCCTGGCTTTTTGCTCCAGGGAATAGAAAAGAGGAGACTTAAAGTCGCACCTCTCTCTGCCTCTTAATTCGTGTGGGTGTGTGTGCTTGGGGACGTGCATGACTGCATGTGTGCGTGTGACGGGTGTGCCCACGTGAAACGCTTTTCAGTTTGAGGACAAGGTTAATAAGGAAGGAAACTTGTGGCGTTTTTTGAACATTTCCTGACTTCAGTTTGCCTCTCATATGGCTTCTCTCCCTGGCATGTGTCTGCGTAGAAGCATTTATGTGTATGAAAACGTGTATGTTTGTGTTAGTCTAAAAGAGCTGGTGACAGACTCTTGTCGTAAATAGTCCCCTCGAGCAGTCTGTTTGTGCATCAATGTCACACTTGAATGAATATATTCAATGTACACACACTTTGCACATGACTGTCATGAATCAATCAATGCAACATGGAATTTTGTGCTTAGGCTCGAATAAATCTCATCCACAGTGCTTAATTGTATTTTAAGTGCACTTGCACACAGTGGCATGCAACCTTTGCAAGGTTAGGTGTCTGTCATTCCCAGTCAGACAGCAGGTATGAAACTGGCACTTGAGATGAAAGATGTCACCTCTCTGGGAATTAAGAAGCTTTAGTGAGTGTGGGAGGTGAAGCAATACCAAACAGACATAGTGGGATTCACCTTCGTGCACAGCACTGGTCTTACAACCATCAGTGTTTTTTGCATAATGGAAATCATAGGGCCCTCATTATTATGTTATTTTTTGTCCATCTGGAGCTGAGAAAACTGGTAGAGCCAGAGAAGCTAAACCTCTGCCTATGTACACACACTCCATGTAGTATAGCACCACACCCATGGTGGCCAGCTTCCTTTTGCTTGCTGGTATATTCTGGCATGTTCCCCTCATTTGTCCTTGCCTTACCTTCTCACTATCTACTTGTTTAGCCTCCCTCATCAAGCAGTCTCATCACAGCCTCTCTGCCTGCAGGTGATATTTGTATGATTATGCTAGATTGCAGGTGCCCGCAAGGAAGCAGCAGAATCTAATTCAACAAGACAAAACAGCACAAAGGATGAATAGAGTGAATACGATGAAAAATGAGAAATTACCATTATCACCGGTCCTCGAATCACACAATATTTTCCTCACCCTTCTACCTCTAGTTTATAGTTCCTATAGTAGCTTTTCATTTTAGCGTTGGTTAGTCTCTTATGTGGTTTTTATGTTTGTTGTGTTTTTTCTCCCCTCGTATGTCCTGTGTCACCTCTGAGACCTTTTCCCCGCTGGTAGTTATTACCTCATCTGGCGTCTCTCACGAGACGAAGCTGTGCCGTATAATTTGCTTTTAAGATGACAGTGCTGCAGCTCACAGCCTTTTCTCACAATCTTTTTTTTTTTCTTTTTTTTTTTTTATGGGCTCCAACATGAATGTTTCTTGGATGTGCTCTTTAAAGGCTACGACTTTGTCTTATGCATATGTATGTAATTTGTATTAAAATGGACCCCAAAGAAACTCTTTTGCTGACTATGTTAGAAATTAAGTGGTTTTAAATCTGTTTTGTGCTGCAAAGGCAGAAAGAAAATGAGCAATTTGCAATTGTAATTGATGTTTTACTTCATTTTACTGCCTAAAGGGGGTTGTGTATGTCAATGAGAATGTTATCCAACAGTATAGGTAGTCGTTCACTAAGGAAGGTTTTATTCAGAATTATTTTCATGAAGACGCTGATTATACTATAGAGATACTCCAGGAATGGTGCCTGCCTTGTTACACCGCAGGTTAATGTTTCTCCAGTGTTGGTCCACGAGTCAAAAAAGTATTTTATTTACATTTTTTAATATGTTTTGGAGCATCACAAGATTGACAGGAAAAGAGTGAGAGATCTTTATTCAACTCTTTATCTTTATTTATTGTGTACTGTGAGACAAGTGTCATACTAGATGTTACTTAACTAAAAATTAATTAACCTGACTGTCAAAATTGACATTAGCTGTAATTATTGATGAGACTGACATTCTGGTAATGGTGACAAATTACCACTGAGTCACATTATCGTAATGTTGACACTAATGATGACTGGCAACCACCAAATGAAATTGTTAGCAGATGTGTACTTAAAGGGTACGTACACTGTACTGTGTGTGAGTTGTGGGGACATGTGGGACATTGACTATCGCTCAGTGTAGCATGGACAGCGACATTAGTCAGAGCTAACCAGGCATGAGGAGCTACTGTTGGACACTTTGTATGTCTGCTGGAAAGACATGGAGTCTGGTGGAGGTTTGACAGTCACTGAAGCACATCTATGGCCCTTTGAGAGAGACGGTGTGTAGGTACCTGTTGTAACATGGCTAGCAGCACTGCTATGGGTGGTTTTCTGGTTTGTGTGTCCGTGTAGGAGTATCAGCACATAGACATGCTGTTTCTCAAGGTTAGCATGACTTTTCATCAGCCCTAAATATCTTATTAAGCTCTAAATACAGCCCAGTTATCAGCAGGCTGATGTGTTGTCTTTGCTGCCATTGAAGAGGAATGAATCTTGTTCATATACGACACAGTTCCGCAGAAGCTCCACAGACTAGAACCTGCCCATGTTGTGCTCAGAGTATAATGTAGATGAGTAATATTCCAGAAATGGGAACTGAAAATGGTTGTAGGACTCTGTCCTAACACATCCTATAAGCTCCTCATACCTTTTAGTGAGTCTTTGACTCATAAAGTGCTTTATTGTCCAATATGAAATGTCACCCAGATCATTTGGAATCCAAGTGAAACCTCCAAGTGAACCAAAAGGTGTTATCAAAGGTGTTATAAAATATTATGCAGAGGGCAAAGTATCCTTTTGGTTCCATGCCCAGAAGTGCGAAGGTCATTTAACTGTAAGAAAAAAGAGTGGAAGAAGGAAATGAACTTTGAAAGCCTGTTGAGATCGCGTGGTGTCAGTGTGTCTGTCTAGCACCTGTCAGACAGGGTGTGTGCATTTGTATGTGTTGTATCTGTTTACTGTGTCCGTGATTGTCATGACTTTAGATTTTATTTTCTGAAGCTGGAGAAATTGGCTGTTGTAAGTGGATAATAAGTCAGATATTTTAATTGAGTGTCATATTTGATAGTATGTCTTTTGAAATTTGACTTTAAGTCATGACTTGACTTTGAGTCATAAAACTCAAACCAAAATCTGACTGAAATGATTCTTAAACTAAACAAATTGTACAGGTGTGTGTGTTGGTGGAAGGGACCAATATTGTCGGATGTGACTAGCAAGGTACTAGGTTCATTTATTTGTCCGGTCTGTCCGTGCACATTTATGCAGATCACACCTACACTTGAGTTTGATATGTGATTAAACTAGAATGAAGGAGACACAAAAAATCTGAATGGTCATCCTTTGAATATATGGGTTTGGTTTATCTTAGGATGTCCTGCACAGCTCAGTGTTTCTCTTGATCCATCATTCCATTCAGAGGCTGTCTTCACCTCATTTTAAGATTTATACTCCCTGTGGGAGGAGAGGCAGCCTCGCCACAACCGCCGTCGTCTGATTTGTCCCTAAATTTGACTTGTCATGCTTTTCTGCGTGTGGAGGGGGAGTTTGTTTTGTGTTTTGGAGGCTGTTGACTGCTCCACTCTATCTTGTCTGGGATTTGTAAGGGTCCCTCACTTTGATCTGAGTGTTCCAGGCAACTAGACCAGGCTAACTGATGCTGTGTTTGGGCCTCGGTACATAATGTATCATTTGATTCTTGTGCTTCATCTACAAGGCCAACACCATCAAACAAGAAGAAGGATAGGCGACATCAAAGACTTTCTCCACTGGATACTAATGACATGGGCTCCGTCTGTTGTGCTGTAGTGGCACACACCCACTCGAGCCTATTCTGTTTGTTTTTTATTTTTTTTAAACGCACTAATATACATGCACTGCACATATACCAGGTTATTGTGCTGCTTTTGTGTGAGTAGGTGCCAGTGACTGATTAGTCTCTAATATAAAAACAGAAGACAAAGGTGCCCCATTACATGCAATTGTGCTGGAAAAATGGGATATAATGAGGGGGCGGTTTGCTAAACGTGATCATTGAATAGTGATAGAGGCCAGATATGGTATCACGTAGTGAATCATGGCCAAATTCAAGGTGGCTCAAATTCAAGCTATTGTGCTGCATCGGGGTTTACACTATTTACGTGTAAATTAGAAGGCAGGTGTCAACGGATTTGGATTTAAATCAAGCAATAATAAACCAACATCTAGTCATGTCCCTCACACCTTTAGTGGTATTTACTACAGCCATGCAGTAGGTATTGGTATTGTACGTATTGAGCCCCTGAAATGAGCCTCTGAAACTTCTCATGCTGCCCTGTTATGATGTTGAAAAGTGGGGAAAAAACACAGTAAAATTACCTTTTTGAAACCTCAAAAGCAGCATGTAATTCCAAATACAATATTCCATTTACTTTGGATAATCCACAGGTCTCGCTGTGAATTATATCCTTATTATGTTAATTATCCTGCTTAACCAGGATGCTTTTTTCTAGCAAGCCGCATTGATTTTTCATTTTCAGCACTACCACTGAAACTCAAAGTATCCCAAACTTTTTACATAGTTCATTACCACCAGGCTGAATCTCCATCCATATAGACTAGTCACATAAACCACCTAGTACTGTTCAGGTTGTTCAGGTTGCACAGCTCCAAATCATCCTTTAAATCTGATTTTAGTTGAGTGAGTAGTTCCACAGATCAACTGAAGGTGGGGAGGCCACCAAGTCTTGGCATTAAACTTTGTGCCCATCAGAGACGTTACTTCTAATGGTTCATTATACCACAGCTATAATGCAGCATCCCGCCTGCATACCCTCATTTTATAAGTCCCATTTGGTGTAATCTATTTATTGTTTAAGTGGTTTCGATTTATTTGAACAGAATGCTCGAATTAGTCATTTATTGCATTTGCTCAGGATGTGTAACTGATGATTTTTTCATTCCAGGCTATTAAGCTAATGAGTTGGTTTTCAGAAGTGCGTCTTTCTGCGATTGATATTGGTAATAGCGGGTACATATGATATGATAAACATTAGGCTCACAGTTAGAAGAGTTGTTTTCAGATTTAAAGATGCTCATGCTAATTTTGAATGTTACAAAAAATAATCTATACTTATGCAGCTCAGCTCAGACAAACAGGTACAGGAACAAGTGTGTGAGAGATGGAGTAAAATACATTGTGTTGACTTAATGACCTTTTTTCTGTCTAAATGAAGTGCGTTCATTCAGGGCCATTTTTAAGCAAAGTTAAAGTTAACAAATATGTGATGCATGCAGAAATATACATTTCATGCAAAGGAGACAGTCAAATAAAGAAACATTCATTGCATTATAGTATAAAAATATAGTTTTTCTTGCTCCCAATGTCTCACAATCAGCAGCGTCAAACTCCAGCATAAGACAGCCAATATTCAACTTCCTTTTTTTTTTTTTAAATGCTATAATTTTCTTGCAAAATGAACAAGAATTTCAAGGTGGGGCATAAGTAAAAATTCCAATCAGAGGAGCTCCTCCAGTCAGACTTTTGCTGATTGAATGCGGCTTTGAAAGGCCATCCCATTAAATGTGCATGCTTAGAAAATTAAGAAGAGGAAGATAACGAATTTGACTGTTACATTGTTGCCCCATGGCTGTTATTGCTCTGAGTGGATGGAAAATATTTCTTCAGCGCTTATTAATTAGTGATGAAAATGTCCCTTCTTTTTCATTATTGCTTGTAGATTAGCAATAAAATGTGATTTAGTTCCCTTAAACGACAATTATATTAAATATGCATGCTTTGATGTTTAAGAAAGGAAATGATAGAAAATGATACCTATTACATTATTACCCAGTGGCTTTCATTGCTCGGAGTGAACCAAAAATGCTTTTTGATGCTACCGATAAATAATGAAATTGTTTTTGTCATTCAGCAGTTTTTCATTATTTCATTTTAATGAACAATCAAACTGACACCAGAGGTCCTCTAGAGGTATATATTTATAGGAAATGAGTTTCGGTGTGTTATCAATTCACCCTGCGCCACACAAAGCATTTGCAATGACGACTTGCCATTCTTGCTTTATTATTGCTCCTAGTCTCAAACAGACCATCAGTGTCAGCATAATTTGGTTTTGTTGAATAACAGACCTCTCTGACAGTGTTATTTTGCTGCACAAGATATAAAGATTCGCCTTTGTGCGGCCTAAGGCGTACAAAACTATCAAAATTAGTTTCCATCTCTGTTGTTTCTCAGGTTTAGAGCCATTCGTCCATGGGAGTACTGGGAGTTGTAGGTTCTTAGAGTCTCAGAACTGCAAATAAGTTGCAATCTACCACTCTTTGAATTAACCAGAAATGAAATGCAGTGGATAAAGCACGCTAATATGGTTACTCAAAGATGCCGGATATTACATGAATGGCGTTTGAAGCTTGTATCTCAATTATGAAGGTTTGAGGCTGGTATTGTGGTTCTGTCAGTAGAGTCAGATTGAATTCCACTCTGAAGGAGTGGGATTAATATGCAAAATACAGTGCTAACAAAATGTTATTGACTCGTCTTTTTCATGTTTTATTTTCTGAACTGAATCACTTAAGGCGATGATATTTAAGAAGATATGTTTCAGTGCCAAAGTAAAAGCAATCTACAGATTGGTTTACTGTTAAGTAAATACACGAATGAGTGTCCCAGGGAGAACAGGAAGCGAGGTACAATGCAGTTCTTCCTGTTCTATTTCCAAGGCCATGACAGCGTTTTTTCCTCATGGTGATATAGACCTTTGTCACAGCAGCCGTTTTGAGTTGTCATAGAAGAAAAAGCACAGGTGTAATTAATAACATTAGCAATGGCTCTGCTCTGTTAAGTGTCCTAGGAAGCAATTCCAGTTAGATAGCATGCACAAGATGAGGATTTCCTCTAAGTGGAATGCAGCCATCACTAATGTTATTAAATACACGTTGCTGCTTTTCCTGCCAAAGGTATCAGCCATGAAAAGGTCTATCAAAGGGCCACGCGCAACCGTGGTAAACCCTTATTCTAGCTGATTATATATCCTCTCAGCACTTGCGGGTGTGTGCAGACTGCACTTAATTGACATCTCCCTGACTCGCCTTTAGGTTTGTTGCACCTGCTTGAGCAGGACAGATTACATCTTTATCATTGTTATGAGTACATGAAGCCCATGTAATTCCATCACAGCTCTGCCCATCAGCATCTTAACAAGACTGCAACCTGCTGTTTCAAAGATCCGCTAGATATTAAAATGTACAGCATGCGCCACAGATGAAGCTAGAATCATTTCGCCCACTTGCACCCCTGCCTGTCTTTGTGTTGCAGCTGTGCAGATCAGATGATGATGCAGCCAAAATTGTGTTCAGTATTTTCACCTGTTAGCTCTTTTGATTTATTGGGAGCTGATTAGTTTGATTCAAGTCATGAGATTAATTGATCTCTGGTCTGACAATTCAGTTGTTAAATTGATCTTAATGCATCTTAATTACCAGTGTGACACTTATTCATTCTGCATGTGGCTCATTTCAGTGGAAACCAATCTATGTGACTGGTTTCTGGGAGAGTCAAAAAACACTCCCTGCATTTTCTCATGCTTAGTCACATTCACTCAAAATTCAGGGCTTGTCAGACAAGTGACAGAGTGATTGACTTTTTGGTCTTTGCTCAGGGCAGGTGCATTAATTAATCAAATAAGGCATTAACCTTGATTGACTGAGAGCAAATGTTGGTCTACAGTACATCAGCCCTTGGCATATTTTTGGCAGTTCAACAGTATTGCCTGAATAGGGATTCCAAGCATGCAGCGCTCTCGTGATGCTGTTTGCAAAGCCATCAGTATGCCATCTTGCGTGAAGCTCGGAGTGGAGAATGAACTGACCCATTAATATAATTATTTTAGTATTGAGCTGCAAGTCTGGCAAATGCACAAAGGATGCTGGCTAAACAGAGAGCCCACAGAGTGTGAGGTGTCCAGCACTATATAGCAAACGGACAGTTTGCAGGCAGCCAAAACTTTTAACTCAACTTTGAAGATTGCTTGTCACACTTTAGACAGCACTGGATTGTGTAGCTCAAATTTGTCAAGACAGTAAATAATGAGTTTAAGTTAGACTGACTCAGGTGCTCACTTGACTTTGCACAAAGGTACCAAAGGTGTATTTTACAGCCAGCAGCCCTCACTGAAGACAGTATGCTGCAGATGTCCCTTCACAGTATGTTGCACTGCAGTCAGAGAAGTCAAAGCAAAAGCATCCAAACTCTTACCTTTTTTTAATGTTCTGTAATGTTTGATATATTTCTCTGTCTGGGCCATGACTTCAAAATTGGCAAGACTTTGACATTTGCACACACTCTTTATTGCACATTTCTCTTACCTGAAATGGACCTCAGCAAGCCTACAGCTACTTCTGCACTGGTTGTTCAGTAGAGCCAGGACTGGTTCATGGTTGTTTAATACCTCTTCAAGAACTACTGTACCATAATATAGCTGGTTTTGGAGGGATTTTCATTTCAAGTCGTGTTTTACTAAGCTATCTGATTATATAAGGCTGACTAATACAAGAAGATTCTCTCTGGGAAATGAGCTGGCAGCTACAGAGCCTCGGAGTGGCCATAGAAAGAAAATAATATATCGAGTAGGGATGTACCAATCCAATACTGATCCAAAACTGACCTAATGGGGTACCGGTAACAATGGGGACGATCTATGGATCTATATAGTGTTTTGCTAAAACACAGCTGGGGTCAAGAAATGTAACAGACACTTCAGTAATGGTTTCAGACTGCAACCCAGCACAAAAATGTCAATTAATCAATCTAATCCACCAACTAACATGTGTTTTAATGAGAAATCTTGGTTCACCTCATTTCCACATCTCCCACTAAAACAGCGCAGCCAACAAGCAGAGGCTAGTAGGCAGTTGACTCATTCAATCTAAAGTTTATCTTTATGAATTACGCTCATCCTGAATTGACAGGAAGACTGTGGACAAAATGACGACCTTTGTGTTTCTAGACAAACATGTTTTGTGGACACATTAGGAATTGTCAATATGTCGTATTTTACAAAGGAGTTTGGTGTTATGTTCCTGCGAAACTATGAGAAATTCTGACATTCATTGACTATGGTTAGCTATTGGTTTGATTAATGGTTTACAATCTACTAATGTGTGTTTCTACTGATAATTGATGGTGGCAGATCAGGCTAATTATCAGCTAATTGTACTGTTTCTAATGGCATTATGCAGTAAACGTTTTCCCGTTGTGTGCTTATTTTTAAACTACTTTCCTAAGCATGATGTGCTTGGTGGTGTTATTAGTGACTCCTGATGAAACTTGACAGCTCAGCATGCTCTTTTTTTAGCTTCCATTCACATTTATTCCCCCAGAAACAGCTAATATTTCTCTCTATAATATGACCTCCTCTTTCTGTCAGCTGCTGGGTGTCTGCAGTGTATCTAGTGACAAGAGGAGACAAGTACTAAGTTTCTCATCAATGTGTTTAATGTTTAATGTGGAAAAAAGTCATTTTTGTGATTGCTTTTATGATCTCAATTGCTAATAGTTGCAGGGACGTTGAAACTTGTTCACATTGATCTCGATCACCCGTAGCCCATTCTAGATGTTATTTTATCAATGAAATAACAATAATTATATATAATGACAATAATAACGATAATATAACTAGCAAAAGCTCATCACTTCAATAAACTCTCAGTAGTACAGCCACATTGACAGAAGTGTTTGTTGAAGACTTTGTGGCTTCACCCAAGCGTGAGAGTGTCCTCAGACCGCCTCACCTGCTGCGTTCAAGCTGCACATGGAGGCTGTCCTGCAGAGGGTCTCTTTGATTAAAAAAAAATATACATATATGTTGTGTGTTGTCACAGTCATGGACATTCTTAACATTTAGAATATTTTCTTATTGAACTGTTGAATTTTCATTCATCCATCATATGATTTGGCACTCTTATGATGGGAGAAAAATGCAAACAGATTTCTCAGGGCCCTATGATTACTGCACAAAAACACTACTTTCTAAATTTTTTTCTCTGATTTTGGTGAAACTGAATATGTTTCAGGGAGAAAATATTTTCTGATTTTGCCTCTGCTGTCCTCCGGCTGCTCTGCCTCAACTCTGACTGATTTACTGAGTTTCTTGATGGACAGATAGCTTCACTAACTGCTGCTAACTGTCGCTGCCATTAGCTAGTTAGCACAGTTAGCCATGTAGCTTAGAGTTAATCAGTTATGTATGTAATCATCAGTTGTGTACTGCATAATCAAGTATTCCAAATACAATATACCGAATATGGTCATATATTTCATGAGGTTGATTCAAGAATTAGTAATTCATATCATCTGAACTGGGCACATCCAATGGTCCTATTAAATAAAGACAAAGTAACTCACACCCTCACTAGATTTAGGTCAGCTTGTAAAAGATACTGTATGTTTGCAAAGATCAAATTCCCATGTTGTAAACTGAAGTGAACCAATTTAACACCAAGATGGTTGTTGTGTTTTATCACAGATGACATTATTTCCCTCCTGTCTAGTGAAATCATGAATAATAAATCGTTATTTTTCTTTCAGTAAGAATTGAAAATCTTTGTAGTAAAGTTACTCTTCTTCAGTCTCAGTGTTTTCTCTTTTCTGTACATTCCCACATTGTCGCTATGACACTTTAAAAACTTCCAAACTGCAGAAGTCGCTGACTGCATCCCTCCACTCCTGAGTGCCATCTTACAGTTGCATAAACAGGTCTTTCAGTGCCTGCCAGATGGCACAGCAGATTTCAGACAGGATGTTGTGTATCACAGTTTGGACCCGGCTTGTTGCTCAAAGCCCCGGTTGCATGAGTCCTCCAAGTCGCAGCCAGTCTCTCAATCCGCGAGAGCACTGTGTTGGTTTGCACATCAAAAAAACTTGTTTTAAGTTTCCAGAATTGTTTATCGGCCTTCATTTGTTGCAATCAAGAATTCCTACAAGCTTATTCAGAGTCTCTGTACACTTTCTGGTAGCCTCTTCAGCTTCTGTCCTTCTTAACACGAGTACTGACTTTTTGAGGGTGGTCTTTGCTCGAGGCGGATTTACAGCTTTCTCATGTTGTCACCTGTGAGAATGTGTACATGCATGCCTACACTTAAAGGTATGGTTTTGGTAATATGCACTCTCATGACAGACTGCTGAAGGGCTCTTGCATTTCCGCCCTCTAGCACAATACTAATTAGGGTATTAAAATTTGTTCTGCCTCATTTAGTGAGGAAAATTACTGCAATCAAGTTCTAATCCTCCCTCTAAGTCAAGAGACCATGAACTAATGAAACCCCAGAACAGGAAAGTGAGGTCTGTGTTTGGGGGCGACAGTTTACGTAATCTCTTTCTGTTCTCGCC
Organism: Chaetodon auriga; assembly: GCF_051107435.1. NCBI lineage: Eukaryota > Metazoa > Chordata > Actinopteri > Chaetodontiformes > Chaetodontidae > Chaetodon > Chaetodon auriga. The sequence continues at coordinate 17,622,490 of NC_135078.1, read as the reverse complement.
CTCGTTGCTGTACGACTGTTGCTCTGACCTCTCCTGTCTTATTCTTTTTAAATTCCACTTGTGTCTATCTTCATGACTATTTAATGATGCTGTCTATTTTCTGTATGGCTAATCAATCAATCCCTGAATATAATAACGCTGACGAATGTACATGACCTTATCTCTCAGCTCACTCGTCTGTCTCACTCTGTTTGCTTTCTCTTCTGTTTGGTCAGTGCTGCTTAGAGCCCACCTGTGATTCAGACCATGTCCACACAAGTGTGAATACATTTGAAAATGTTTACACATTGAAATACTTCACATCCCCACAAACATTTTCAGAGCATTTTTGAAAAGTTTGCAAATAACACTGAAGCACCGCAACAAAGGAATCGTTGGAAGATTGGGTGTTTCGACAAACATGGCTGGTTATTCGCTTGGTCTTACCAGAGTAAAGCTTTGTTGTGTTGCCTCCAACTGTGCAATTGCCTGTTCTGTGTTTCAGTATAACCAATCACAAAATGACAGCTGTTGTCACTGGCATATCCTTGTGCCTTTTAAGGGGTCTTTCTGTCTTCTTTTTTTAACACTCAACTGCACAAACACTAAAAATTGTACTCGTAAAAAAGTGGTAAAACCACGGTTATTCAAATCACTGTTTTGCTCTTGTGCAGCAGAAACACTGTTGATGGCACGACCTGTATTGTGGTTAAGATTATTTGGTGCTTTTGTCATGTCTGTAAAAGGTTGACCGTCATACTTGAGCTTTTTGGAGCACTGGAGTCCACATTATAATGCAGGACGGGCGTTTTCATCATGTATTCACTTTGGAGGGAATGTTTATAAAGATCAGTGATGAAGATGTGTACTACAGACTGTGACGTCAGTTGCTTTGTGATTGTGGTGAGATCTTTGCAGGGTCAGTGGCAGTCCCGCAGTTGTTGCATACCATTCTAACCAAGTGTGTACATAGTGATGGTGTAAGGTCCCCAGAGCTACTTCCTACCAGCATCCCCCACATTTAAACCTCTTCCTCATGTCCTGATGAGCTAAGCCATTGATTGGGTCTAGACAAAGTCATTTAACATCCTGACGGTATTGATCCGACAGGGCATTTACATCGACACGTCACTGTAAGGCTAAAAGCGCACAAATCTTTCCCTCCCTGTCTGTCTTTTTTCATAGAAAACATGCTTTCCTGTCTGCCTCTCTGAATTCTCCACAGAGACTTAGTCACATACACACAAAATTTAATTTGCCAAAAACATGTCTGTGTGGTGAAATTAGTTTAAATTGCAGTCATTTAAAGGATCGTGGACTTATAAATTAATCTAAGTTATAATTGGGTCTATTTAGAAGCCCTGTAATGCAGTCATGACGTTAATGGTGCTTAATGTGATTTGGATTCATTGTAAAGGGAAACTCCACCACTTTCACAGATTAGGGTGCTGGACGTAGTGAGTACTAGTCAGCCTGTGAAAACATTTGTATAACGAGCCAAGTGATGAGCTGCATGGGTGCAGCTTTATGCATCAGGGTGATGCATAAAGGTCCATCCATTTTCTGAACAGGAATTCGTGTTAGTGGCTCGACTGGTATAATGGCAGTAAACTGAATTGGATAGAGACGTGTTCAGTTGGTGTTGGAGGTGTTTCCCCATGTCACTGACTCAATATGTGATATCATGGACAGGATCTTAAAGCGCAGCCAGTGGGAGGAGGATGTCCGGTTTGGGGGCTTTTTGCAGATGATGTGGTGCTGCTGGCTTCATCAACCTGTCACTTTCAGCATGCACTGGGGCATTTTCCAGCACAGTGTTTAAGCGGTTGGGATAAGAATCAGTGCCTCCAAATTTCATGCATTTGATCAGGATGCTTCCTGGTTTCCTGGAGGAGGTTAAAATACAGCGCTTGCTTTAAATTGAATTTCTAGATATCTATTGCTGAATGTATTTTTTCTGTCTGGTTGAGTGCTAATCAGTGAGTTCATCTGGTATCTCTTGTGAATGTCTGTGGTATTGTGCAGCAGTCCTCCACTGAGATGTTCCTGTGAAATGTTGATTTCAGTGTGCATCCTGGGCTGAAAAGACTGTACTGCATTTTATGAGAGGGAGCAAAAGACTGACTGGTCCCAGGGTAAGAGGTTTCTCAGCCAAGATATCGCACAGTCTGTTTCTGTTTTATGAGTGAAAAGAGTGTGTGGTGGGCAGCACAGTGTTGGAATTTAATTGCTCTCCCGCTGAACGTGAATAATGAAGCATCTCAGAGTTTTTATTGGCCACAGTAAAGATGAAGTTACGCTTTAAGAGCTGCGTCAGGTGGGAATACCAGGTTGGAGATTTTTGTGCGATCTCCCTTACATTCATATTCCTTATATTGTATAAATATGTATTTATGTTTATATTCCTCACATTTTATGTTTGCATTTGGAAGTATGTAGATGTCCTTCAATTACGGCAGTGTCAGCAGGTGCAACAGGTGATGGCTGATATTTGCAGGAGTTGTACTGGGAGAACCCTGAGGTAACAGGATTAATGTCAGACTCGGATATTTCAGTAGACCCATCCCCACCAGGCCAGTGCAGCTCTGCCAACACACACACACACATATACAGAGACTTTCACTCTCATGCATAATATCCATTAGCCACACACTCACATATGCGTCCATGAATACTGCCATACACTGTTAGAAACAACCCTTTTTCGTGTGTTATTCGTGGTCCTTTAGAATCACGGTAACAATAGAACAGACCAAAACTGGTCACGAGTATATACAGTTTTAAAAGGTTCAAACTTTTCCTGAAACAGCTCTGCACTGTGGTTTTTACCAGTTGTTACTCATACAGGAGTATACATGGCATTTTGTTGGGGACTGTTTTCAGTTCTGGATTTGGTGCTCTTTGTAAGTGATGATGCACATGGGATGGACTCAAAGTAAATTTCACTGCCCGTATTCATGGTTTCTATAGTAGAGAATAACTCGCTTTGGCACGGACAACAACAACTACAAAAAAGCAATGCAACACATTAACAGAAAGGGCAAACTCCAAACAGCATAATACGTCCTCTGTACGCCAAACCAGCAAACCTACATGCATAATACTGAACTCTAATTTTGAGATGTAGAGGGGAGGCTGTGATTAAAATGATCTTTTCAAAGCCAACTATCTTGGCTAACTGTTAATCTTCTCCAGCCATCAATAGGTTTAATACACAGATAATAGAACATGCTTAGCCTGCCAGTAAAGGCAGAGATGTCAAGAGCTGCTGTGACTGAATAAACTGAAAAACACTGAGAACTGAGTGACTTTGGCAACAGCAGCATAGTGACTGTTTCTGGTTAAACTAAAAGGATCTTACTCTTTAATGAAAAGGTCTCTGTAGGGATCCTTTCCATAATTTTGTCAGACAGAATAACAATGTGAGCCTGTCAGGGGCAAAACCAAACACTGTTAGTGGACGTACATTGATGGTGTGCAAATGGCCGGAGGGATTGCATTACATTACAATCTGTTTTGTGGCTGCCGGCTGCAGCGCTTTCACTCAATATTGAACCGCTGTCAGAAAGTGGTCTCCCCTTTAGTCATCTAAGACACAGAAACATGGGAAAATAGACTCCATGAACGCAGGTAAGATTTGACTGGGATTTTTCCCCTCAGTCTGGGAAATCTTCCACTGATTGGGAGATGCAGTCTAGCGTGCTCTACAGCTCATAATTAACTGGTAGTTACTGGCAAATGGCTGTTGGCTATCGATAGCAAAATTAACCGAAACAGACATCCCCAGTTCAAGGCTAAATTACACATTATTGGCATGGAGTTGTGAAGCCGCGGTGCCTCCTCAACGCAGTTGTTGGCACAATAACCCTCGTCATAGAAGAAATAAAAGCACCACACAATATTTGGCAACATCATCAGCGTCATCATCATTATCATCATCACTATCGTAATTTGTTTTTTCTTCTTAGCGTATTTCTCCTTCTTGTCTATTCTGTCTCCTCTGCTTTTTTCTCTCCTCACCTGCTCTCTAGGCAACTACCAAATCCTCTCCTCTTTCTTCACATTTCATCTTTGTCTTTCTGTTTGTCTTCTGTTCATCCTGCCTCTCATTTAACTTCTACTCTGTCCAAAGCATCAAGACCAGTGCTTCTTTATCTGTGGCCTCAGCAGGGGTATGTCACTCTCCCTCTCTCCTTTCCTCTCCTTGTCCATTTCTCCTCCTCCCTAGATCTCTACTGGCCTCATCTTTCCTTCCCCTGCATTTTTGCCCTGGCAGGAATATTTGGTTTGTGCACCATCAGGCCGGCATATTCATGCAGATTGCTTTTGTCCTTCAATTTGTCGCTTGGCCATTTTTTTAACTCCCTTGTTTTTATTCCACTTAGTATGTTGTAGCTACAATCCTCACTTGTTTCATCTCCTCCTGAGCATCAGACTGCCATATTTACAATAATCATGTTTAGGTGGGTGTGTCAGGATGGGACTACCTGCCAAGACAATTGATTGTTGAAAGAAACTAGTGCTGATGAATGGTAAATGGACTGCATTTATATAGCACATATGTAGTCTACTTTACAACACATGGTACATTCACAAACACACACTGATGACATGGTATCGGCAGCAATTTTAGGTTCAATATTTTAGCCAAGGACACTTCGACATGCAGACTGGGGGAGCTGGGGATTGAACAATTGACCTTCTGATTGGTGGATGACCCGATTTACCTCCTGAGCCAAAGCCGCCCCAAGACATTTTCCATCACAGACAAGTGACCAGCAGAGGGCTTTTAATGCTTTCTGACTGACCAAGGTGACCAGTACTGCCTTGATTTTGAATTAAATACTGTTTTGATTTATGGTCAGTGCATTTACTCTGAGAAATGTCAGTAGAATTTTTATTTTAGCAGATGCTCTATATTCAGTAGTTATCTAGTTAAACATGACTAACGAGGTTTAAGAATTTAGAAATGTAGAAAAAATATCAACCATATTTGATACACAGACAGACAGACAGAGATATATTCATCATCAGCTGTGTGTGTGTGTGTGTGTGTGTGTGTGTGTGTGTGTGTGTGTGTGTGTGAGTGAGTGAACACTATGGTAGGCACCACATTAGCCTTACATCAGATCTCCAGGGGAGTTAATTGATATGATCTAGCTGACACCGCAGGGAAAGAGCAGGAGAAAAGACCAGTCTGACCCAGCGTCTGCTCTATGTCAAGTAACACTGGAGAAATGGATGTGCAGACAGCGTGGTAACCATGGCATCCATGTGTGACAGCAGCAGGTTTTATAAGTCATAGTATCATTCAATTAGGGTATTGATTTATTGATTTGTGCGTGAGAGAAACAAGTCAATTTACAAGACATAAATAGAAACCCTGGACAGCATGATTCAGGCTCTTTGAGATATTATTTCCCACATTTGATTGGTGTTTTGGATGTGTGTAGAGTTTTTTTAATTCGTGCTAGAATTAACATCAGGCCATACATGTGGTGATGAGCACTTGACAAAATTTGGCCTTGAACCATAGATTGTATAATAAAAAGTGAACTGAGCCACTGTGCCATCACCCATTAGTTTGTGGACTACTGTTTTGAATTTTCAAGTTTGGCATTATGGCCGTCCCCATTTTGGCTTTTTTTTTTAGAGCCTGTAGTGACCATTTTCGATGAGAGGGTGGAGCCGGGGAGGATACACATGCTATGCCTCTGTCCTGATTGGATCTGACCGAGTAACCAATTGAGAGGACTTGCCAGTCATAAGGTAGCGACGCCTTTAAAGCATACCATGCTGAAGCATTTATTTTAGTCTGTATGCTGTATCGAAGTTGCCTGTAGGCAACTGATGAAGTACAGAAGAAGAAAAAATTCTTGTTCGCTCCTTCACCAAAACAGAAATCAACATTAATCAAAGAGAGTTTGCTAATTTTACGTGTGGAAATCTCAAAGATCCGGGGGAAATAATGGATGAGACAGTGGATGGAGAGATGAGGCCAGAACTTCAGGTGAACTGTGGCTTTGCACTTCAGTGGATCCTAGAATAACAGCTGCTCTCACTCATAGCACAGCACACAGTACTTTGACATTTGTGCACTGTTTTGAGTCAGTTTCGTTTTTATTGTTATTATTCCTCCCACTCGCTCAGGTGATGTCAGCATCCACATTCCAGTTGTAAATATCATGGGTTAAAATAATTGTAATGAGAGTGACAGACAGTGACTGGTCCATCATTACCACACACTGTATGATTTTCTCTCCTGACTGACCCAGACTGGAACTGACTCCGACTAAACAACTGAACTTCACACCAAAATTTAAAAAAAAAAAAGAAAGAGAGAGATTGTCAAGCAGCACTTGGATTAATTGTCTTACATAAGCATGAAACTATTACAGCATGTGTTGAGAATCACTTAATAAGATGCTTGGAGTCGAATTTGACCACTTGAGAGCAGCTTGCGAGTCTAGTCAGCATAGCCGAGGGCAGCTGGCTAGCGAAGCCTGTAGATGATGTGTCATAAATTAGCTGATGAAATTAACATCTGCCCGCAGTGTAATCCTCTGAACCCCACGCTGTCAGCGTCCCTTACACAATACAGTTCTTAGTTTATACTTCAGTACATCGTACAGCTCGTTACATCACACATTCACACACACACACACACACACACAGACACACACACACTCATCTACTGTTTTTGTGTGTGTTTGCAGTTAGACGTGAGGCACCATGGGATATGAGATAAAGGCAGGAAAAGTACAGGTTGTTTCATCATTAACTCCAGTTTGCCTGACTTGCTTTCCTCTAATGTTCTCCACTACAAACTAGTGTTTCCACTGAATAGAGCAGCCTGCTGTAGTGAGAAAAAGACTGAGAATGAATAGCAAAGGAAGCGGTTTTAGAGGTCAGAAGTTTAAAAAGATACCCTTAACAGACCCACGTGTGTTAATTCTATAAACTGGTAATCAGTGAATTTTTGGCTGCTGGTTAATCCCACATTTCCTAATGCAACAGGAGTGATATATAGCTGGTTTTTAATGTGTGTGTGCTTGCCTTTGTGTGGGCCTGTCATTCAGAGAGCGCTTGCTGGCACACTAGTGGGAGATGTTTCAAATCCCTGACACAGACCGATTTTGAACAACACTGATGTTTTTACAGTAATGACATGGGACTCTGTTTGCTTTGGAAAAGGGCAGCAGTAGTCCAGGGATTGCATTAGAGACGAGGGCTTTCACAGGCCCTGTCATTTCATCTGTCTTTCTTCATTTTTCTCCCTTCATGTTGCCCCCTCCTCTCTTTCTTCTCCCCTTCCTCCTCTCTGTCCTGAACAATGAAGTACAGCTCTGATTGCTCGCTCTCTCTGCGTCCCACGTCATCTTGCTTTCGTCACTCACTTTCCTTATGGTGTCCCCTGCTGCAGGGTCATCATGCCAGTTCTTGCTCGCATCTTTTCTTGGCATGCAAGAGTCATGCTTATAGCTCATCCAGTTTAGCATGATCGTAGCTGTAATGACGCACCAGCGTGTCCATTTCTCTTGGAAAGCAGTCTGCATCCCCTGAGGTTGTGTTGACATGCATTGACGTGATATCAGCCACTGCTTGTGTGCTGCATTCACGGACTGCTCAGAGTCTACTATTTTATGTTATTTTCTTTATCGCTGGGAAAAAAAATTTAATTGCTTTTTTGTATTTATGAATTGCCTCATGGGCTGGATCAAACGGTCCTGTGGGCCATATGCTGCCCACAGTACATATGATGTTCCCATTAATTGGACACATTGAGACATTACACACTGTACCTACAGACTTGTGCGTGTTAGTTTCCTCATTAAACCAGAATTAACATCTGATTTATCCAGATGTGTATCATTAATGTTTTCCCCAGTTAGATTAGATATTTAAGAGGATCATAGTGATTAAGAAATGCTTACAAAGACCTTGATATTTGGCTCCAAACACACACACACATTAGAGTGCCACGGTTTTAGAGACAGACACGCACACGCACACGCACACGCACACGCACACACACCTCTAGCAGGGCCTTGTGCTGAAGGTAATTACGCAGGTTAGATGACAGCTTTTCCATTAAGCTGCTCTCCAACAGCCACTCTTCACTAGTTTGATTGCACTGTAATGACAAAGAACTAATTAGCATGACAAGTATTCTTTCCAGTGATTGGCTCGAGACCAAGAGTTGTCATTACAATATTCTGCTTCTTGAAGGACCCAAAGATTTTTTTTGTTTGTTTTTTTTTTTTCTGTAGGGTTTGCAGGGCTGTTCTGGGACTGCGTGAGTAAGAGTGCACAAGCTCGCCCAAATGTCAACTTTGTGTATAATGAATTATAAAGGAGATACAGTCACTGGGGGAGATCATGTTTGTTTAGTTCAGCACACTGACCTGCTTTCAAAAGGTTGCAGTAAGAGAGTCAAGCAACATCACATGATAAAGATAATTAATGGGAAAGTCAGTGTAAGAGCACCTGGTGATGTAAGGGTACAGTCAAATCGAGAGAAACTGTGCATACTTTCACAAAGTGCCGTTTAGATTATTAAAAAAAAAAAAATCATATAATTACCTTTTCAACTTATTCTGTAAAGCAACAAATAGTTTCAAACGTTGGCTGCACTGTACAGAGGAAAGCTTCGATCACCCCCCTGTTTATTTGCAGGCTCTCAAATGTTTTCCACACTGCTGTGTTTGCAGCTGCCCTTTCTTCACTCCACAGAAAATAACCGACAGTGTTCTCGGCCAAAGAAATATGTCGGCTCTAGTCAGCCGTCCAACTTTTTCCTTACTTTTTTGCCTTACTGTCAAGGATTATTTTTCTTGTGCTGTCCTCTGCATGAGATGAATGGCGGCGGTTGCATATACTGAATCATTTTCTGTAGCCTGCTAGAGTTTTGTGTGTTGTATATGTCAAAGCTGGAAATGGTAATGTGTCTTAGTTGTTCTTTCCTTCTTTTCCTTTTTGTCAAAAGTGACTCTAAAACACTATGAAGGCTTTACTATTGAATGTCCTTTTCAACTACTTTTGCAGGTACATCAGCCCAAGGACAAATTGATAGAATTAAGAATTATTTGTGGATTTCTCTTTTCACGAAGCAGTCTTAATAAAACCATTAATAATATTATTAGGTTATATTTTTAAATGGACTGAATATTACAGTCAGTTTAAAAAATGGTGTCTTTATTGTTGCTGTATTGACGTCACTTTGTGTATTTGTTCCTGTCACATACTGTGAATAGGGCTCGGGTTTATCAGTCGCTGCATGATCCTGCATGATGGAAATGCAACGTGCACCAGACTGTATGGCAGAAGTCAAGCATATAGTGTACATGTTAAGGCATAGACCATTAAGTAAGCTGATAAACTACAGTAAGTGCTTCTGTACCAGCATAGCAACCACAGATGGTGGTTTTGAAGTCCTTTATATCCAGGAACTTAAAGGAGTAGTTCACCACATTTGTCAGCTTTGGGAGAAGATGGGCATCATACCCAGACTTTGAAGAATGGTAGAGAGACTGTTATCACCTACAAAAGCACACCTGGTTTGCTTACAGAACAAAAATGTGAAAACCCATATTGACCAAGCCAAAACCAAAATTTAGTCCCAACTTGAATGAGCTTGAGCAAATCTGCAAGGAGGAATGGGAGAAGAGGAAATCCCCAAATCCCGATTTACCACAACAGTGCAGACATATCCAAGAAGAATTAAACCTTAATGTGCTGCCAGACTAATCAGCCTCCTTGTATTTGCTCCGATGAGGAGGACGAGACAGAAAATAAATGATGCCTACGCGTAATTTGCAGCATTTATTTCAAGACATTATGTCACGAGGAAAGTAGTCTCTTCAGAGTGCGAGAGAAAGAAAATGAGCAGCTCATTTCAGTAAATTTAATATCTTCGCTAACCTCGGTCTTTCTCTCAAAAAGCGGACTTGGAGACACTTCCTCAGACGGCGTCCTCACTGTAATTTTTCCACTCTCCATTTGTTCGTCCCACTTACAGTTGGCCCTGGAGGATCCAGTGCACAGCGTTTCTCTCCAGCAGTTTGTCTACGAGAAGCTGAAGGCGCAGCAGGCCCTGATGGGAGACCAAGGCTTCGGGGTCCTGATGGAGACCGTGGACACAGAGCTGGTCAGGCAGCTTCAGGAGTTCCTCCAAGGACTCTGAAACACATCTACAATCCTTCACTACCTTACATGACATCTTTGCCCAATGCTACCCTCTCCCCCAGTTTTGAAAATGTACTGAGAAGGCTAACGATCTGCCCGACGTGTGGATTCCTAATCCAAACCTTCCCAACCTCCACCCATGCTATGCCTTATCTATATTCAGACCTAGCCTTGTCTACTGTCCTCAGCTAACACCCCTCGTCCCTGTCTCTGTTATCTGGATTCCTTTACATCCTTTTTTTATTAAGATGGGGTGTATGTGGGTAAAAATGTCAGAGTACCTTTATGTTTTTAAAACACCCACATAAAAGCACCACCACTCTAGAGCTTCCACTCTTTCTTCTAGTTTCTTCTCTTTCTGTGGGTTTAACGTGGAATGGGTAGAAAATTTGATGGTCTAAAAGTTGAAGGGGTTGAGAGTCACCTGCAGGTGCCAGAGCAGGAGCCTCGGACTATTTTCTACGGAAAAACGTACAGATTGTAGCAGAAATGTGGATAAAACCGTACTTAAAGGACCTAAAGCAGTGTTTACAGAATCTATTCTTAAAAAGAGAAAAAAAGAAATGTAATTTTGTATGTATGTAAAGTACAGTATGGATGATATTCTGCATGACAATATTTTACTTTTTAGTTTAGTTTTATTTTTGTGTTAATTTCTGTTCCATTTAAAAAAAAAAAAAAAAGAAAAAGACAAAAAATTGTCATAACCAGAGGTCAAGTTGAAGTAACTACTGAGAGAACTAGAAAGTGCTTTTCTTTCTTTTTGAGTTGAGTTAGAGGGAATTTTTCTTGACCATAAAATGGGTGATTTTTAAGTGGTTGATTTGTAAGAGTGCTAAACCATATTTCTATGTACATACATACTGCTGCTAATTGATGGTGTGTCGGAGCACTTTAATAACCAAAAACTGTTTCACATGTTTTCATCTTTTTCTCACATCATGGGATTTTAACACAGTGGTAGAAGGCCTTGGAGCAGGTCAGCAGGATTGTGGTAAATTAGGCTTGAGTTGCATTAAAACTCTCCTCTAGATCTTTTTGAATGTTTTATTTTGTACCCATTTTCATGTGTCAGTGTAAACTTGTACAAAATACTGACTGGCTGCAAACATAACACGCCATCAGTTTGTGTCTTCACTGTCTCATTTGAATTAGTAAAAGAATTTGATGAATTCTGACCCAGGTAGGTAAAAGAGTCTCATATGTGAAGCCGCTGTGACTGTATGAGTCATAATATAGTGTGTTTTATGTCGCTGTCCAGTTTTTCTGAGTTGAACAGTTATTAATATTTGATTTGACAGAAGAATCAGTTTTTCCAGTAGGTTTTCGCAGAAGAATTGGTTATTTGGAAGGCTGGTTAACGTATAAAGAAAAATGAAAAATTACTGACTTACTATTGATTGAATGCATTTGTACAATTATAGCATGTGGCCCTGTTTCATGCAGAAACTGAAACGTGGCCAGGAAAAGTAACTTTGTTCTGATTTGAAACTCGTATAGTCTGGGTCACCCCGCCTTTGTAGTCTTTTCATCTGGAATTTATGGATTAATATGTTTTATTTGCTCTCACTAGGTTTGTCAACCACCCTGGGAAGGAGATAATCCTGACACAAGCTCCTTTGACACTGTGATAAGAGTTGAGTAGCAGTCAGAATTACGGCCTTATGCTTTCAGCCTTACCTATCCTTGAAACTCAAAAGACCTTTCTTACTATTATGTTCATTTCTAGTATAACAGTAGATGATTTCTGTACTCGTATTCTGTTAACGACGATAATAATGAAGTTTAGAACACATCACGCAGTAGAAGGATGTTTTTTTTGGGGGGGGGGCTATGTTTTGATGGGAAATAATCCTTGTTGCTTTTTCCAAAGCCTTCAATAAAGTGCAGTAATCAGCCAAAATATCAGACTGTGTCTTTCCTTCATTGATCGTAAGATTCATGGAGCTGAAAGAAACAATATGATTGACTCTGTTTCAAAAAGAATGTTATCTGCTGTCCAGTTCTTTGGAGTGTGTTTTTATTCCAAGCAGATCAGACCAGCGTGGCACCGGCACTACCATCAAGTTTGATAACTGACTGACAGACTGTTACCCTGGATACTGCACCATTGAAGACCTAAATGTCAATAGCAGAAGGGTAAGGTATGCACATACTGCTGGGTGTGTATGTGGTATTCTTGGCATGCAAGCTATGACTACTCTTGGAGTGACATCAGAAAAAGATGGTTGATTAGATGATTGGGAGGCGATCACTGAGAAGTAGCTGCACAAATTGGAAAATGGGAAATGAGTGGACTGGGAAAGGGGGAACAAGGTGAGTCTGCAGCCATGCTAGTGACTGCAGGGCCACACATCGGCACAATAGTGCTAATGTCAGCATTGCTAACATGCTCATAATGATAATATCAACATGATTTTTTACAGGGATAACGTACAGCTGAGGCTTGATGGGAATGTAATACCTGTTGCATACACTTCAAAAACCAAAGTGATTACAGTTGAAATGTCACGACCTTTCATGTAACAGTTGTTGAGACGTTTCCCTTTAAATTGTAAAACTCAACTTCATAGTGGCGCTACAGGGGAAGTCTGCGGATCAGTCAGACACGTGGACCATGAAGGCACAGCAGTCTGGACCAAAGTGATGGACCAACCATGGTGCATGGGCTGAAGCCATGGTGGAAGCAAAGCAATGCTGTGTGCATGTGATGGTTCAGGGCCAGTTGAGCTTCTTGGTTTGCATTTACTTGAAAACAGCAATATTGCTTTTTCCATGCATTGTATTACCCATAGGGATTTTTTGTAAAGGCTGTTGCATTCAGCAAAATTTGCAGCACTGAACAAGTGGGAGACATTTTCAATGGTTACATATGTGACTGTTGTACCTGCAGAGCTGCTCAGTAACTTTAGCCTCCACCAAGCAAATAAATCCAGCACACTTTTCCACAGACTGACAACTTTTCCCATAAGTTTTGCTACAGATTGCCTCTTCTTGCCAAGGGACAAGAAAACAAAGGCAGCAGTGGCCATGATTGACCCATTTATCTTAAGTGCACCAGAATAAATGTACTTCTGGCATCTGGTCACTTGAGTGGCTTATAGAGTGCAAAGAGACGATTAAGGATTCTACACCCATTTTCACCACCGGCCCTGCCTTTTCCTCCTCCACAGCACTATTAATCCAAGCGACTCGGCCATTCATCTTTCTTCTCCCACTCTTTCATCCTTATTCCTGTTACACTTCCAGTGTGCTCCTTTAGAAACAGATAAGAGCTTCAGGTAGACCGCTGGTGAGGCCTGGTGTTAATTATCCTCTGGAATACATAACAGAGGAGAAGAGGAGGATTTGCTCTAATCTATAACTCGCATTCTGCATTGGATTAGTTTCCCCACTTTAAATATTATCACTACAGAGCAGTATGTTCCTCTCCTTGGGTAATTGTTAATTTTCTTGTTTGTGCACATGCATTTATACATATGCATTTCCCAATGATGAGTGGAATTAGTTAAACTTGATCATTTTTTACGTTTCTTCCCTTAAGCTTTCAGTCACACTTGGTGTGGAGTCGCTCTACAAAAATGAGAGGCAGCAGTAAAATAAAAAGAAGGTTTCTAATGCTGACTGCACTAATTTGACAAGAAATTAATAACTTGGACATTTAAAGCTTTACAGTTAGCCAGCAAATATATTTTAGCAAGCTTTTAAAGGACTAGCTTGACATTTTTCACTGTCTTTCAAAAAGTTTGATGAGAGGCTGAGACCACTCTCATGATTGTACAATAAATATAGGTACCAGTAAGTATGAAGACTGGTAGCCTGGCGCTGTCCTAAAGGTGCTGTTTTTGCAGTTGAGAGGTGCTGGTAGGAGGATTTTATTACCTTTAGACAACACCAGGCTAGCTGTTTCCTCCGTTTCCTGTCTTTGTGCTAAGCTAACTGGCTTACGGCACAGATGTGAGAACGGTATCAATCGTCTCGTCAAATTCTCTACAAGAATTCAACTAAGCGCTTGATGAATATGATGCTATATGAACCACAGTAGCTTGCCACCTTTTTGGTGTAGAGTACATTATTGTAACAATCCTGTTGAACTGACTTGTACCCACATACTGGACTAAGACCGACCTTCAATCTATAGAGTGCCCTTGACAGCATTAGAGGTTTTCTGTGCTATTTGTTAGGAAACTTTTGAATCCTTGAACTTTAGCATTGCAGATGTGCATTTCTGTTCACAGATACCTGTTGCTGTTTTTCCCTCCGACATCCACGGCAGCTTCCGCTGCTCAGCGAATAGCACCGGCAGGTTTACCCATATTGATCACTGAGACGTCTCCCACACATTTGCAGAACATCAGACATGTCTCAAAGTCACTGAAATATTTTCATTGACACACTTTTCTCTTGTGTGCCCGGCTTAAAAAACAGTGACGTGTCAAATACCTGTTAAAAAGCTCTTGTTTTAAGAACAGTTTGTCCTTTGCTTTGACAGTTACCTGTCATTCTGATAGTGTGAGGGCCTTTGTAGCAGGAAAGCGTCAGTGACAGCGTGTGGGTGAGTGCCTGTTTTGTCTCCATGTATTGATTCTGATTAGTAGTGGCGGCTCTTGTCTGCCCGTGGAAGCCTCTAATTAAAACCCGAGGTTCCAACCATGTGCGAGCACTTCGTGGCCATGCAGCATGCCTTTCAGGTAGGCGTGTGGATACCACGGCGGTTCAAGCTTGAATGTGCACCCGTATTTGTCTGCACAACATCTTGCTTGTGTTCATCACTCAAGAGTGTTGCAGGAATGTGAAAAGTCCTCTGATTAAAGTGCCGCACTTTGGTCCACTGATTAATGAGCTTCATAGGGTAAATGAGACAGTTGTATGGAGGCGACTAACAGCTCCTTAACCCGTTCTGACTCTATTCAAATAGCACTGACATGAGACAGATTACCATGTTATGCATAAATGGCACCATGTGGATTGTGTGTGCGTGTGTATTCAACATTAACAGACAAGGCCAGGTGATACTTGACGTTAATAAAGGGTGGGTAGATTTCAATTGTCAAGTCAAAAGCGTTAGAGAAACCTGACAGACTCTAATGAATAGGTGATCAAAGTCTTTGATATGTAAATGATTCAATGGACCCAAAAACTATTTTGATGAATCGTCTAAATCATTTTTAATATTCTCAGCAAATGTGCTGCTTTTCTTTGTCTTATATGATAATAAACTAAGTTGTGATGGGCATTTTCACTATTTTCTGACTTTTCATAGACCATGAGTTTAATTGATTGAGAAAATATTTGGCAGATTAATTAGCTGTACTAAATATAATCACCAGTGCAGCCCTCCTTTTGATGGACTCAGGCCTGTAAACTTTAAGTCCTTGGCTCTTATTTGACACTCAACTTAATGCCTGACTGAACCAAGAAATTCTTTCATATATCCCCATCATTACTGTTTGGGAAAAAATGCTCTCACCCAACGTTCGTTTTGTGCTCGCCATCAGCAGTATGCCAGCGTAACCGAACGCAAATAAATATGTGATGAAAGGTAAAACCACCGGGAGATGAGAGAGTACAATAGACATCAAATCTTGTAGTCATAGTCTGTCGAGGAAGAGAGACAGGAACACAGAAATTGGAGAAACTCTCTGAATTTTCTTCTCAGAGTATTACAGTATTTATTATGTTGCCGGCTGTAGGGAGCGCAGCCAATACTAATCAGACAGGTGGGCACTAGGTGTTCCTCTGATAATAATGCAGTCTGTTTGTGTCTTGTCTGCCTCCTGCTCATGTAGTGTAGACTGGGCTGTACCGACTTATCAGATTACTGACACATTTTCTCATTTTTATCTCCAAAGTCTAAATGAGGAAATTGCTAATTGTAGATTATTTTATTTAGGCGAATTCCTGGTGTGGCTGCTTGTGTTTAGACAGCATTGTTCATTTTTGCAGTGAGAAGTTTGGTTTATTCCGTTGAATGAAAAAAGTGTTTATATTTCTCAGCCCAAAGTAGTGGAAAAATCATTGTTTTGGTGTCAGTAGGGATCCCATTGAAACTGAAGAAATCTCAATGGATTCTTGGGTTATGGTGATGCCGAAAAGTCTGTTTTCTTATTTAATTATGATTCACTTCACAGCCTTTGTGGTTGAAAATGTGTTTTTTGTGAAGAATAGGGAGCCTTGGGGCCACATGTAAAGGTTTTGATAGATCATGTATGGACTGACCACTGTATTGATCTTCTATAAGAGATGAGAGTATGGGATTGCGTATTTTCATCAACGTTCTGGGCAGAAACCAATCATCTGTGCTTTTGATCATCAGCGCAGTATCCCAGGTCTTTTTTTCCTTTAAATTGAGCCCCTTATTGTCTGCATTGCTTTTGAGCACCAGGGGAGATCTCTTCTTTGAGCACAATAATCCTCCTCTTTTGTCCTAATGTCAAACTCTTGAGACCTGTTACACAGCTTTCACCGGACTAAATTGGATATTGACGAAGCAGTCAGTCTTCATTAGTCTCGACAAGCCTTAAGCCATCCTGTAAGCTGACTTTTGAAGCTATCAGAAATGTGCTTCACACGTTACTCAAAGCTAACATGATACAGGTGAAAATATCTGTTGTAAATATTATGTCAGGGTGGACGGGTGGACACTGTTTGGTTCAGTCTTTTCCAGAAAAAAAATTGACGTCAGATGAATCGTACGTGACATGCAGGGAAATAAATAATCATCTTCCTCGTCACATAACAGAAAAATTATCTCTCAAAATTAGACACACACACACACACACACACAAACAGTCAAGTAAAGTGAAAGTACCTTTAAATTGTACTCAAGTACCGTAAACATTCTTAGTTACTGTCCTACCACTGATAGACCTTCCTCACATCCCACATAGTAATATTCAAATTGTAGACCTTTCACTGATTGAACACAGTCTGTGAAATATCCATAATATAAGATGAAGTTATTCAGTCTGACTGACAAAAGCCATTATTGACCACACATTCATTCTATTAACAGAAAAAAAAACTTTATAGTGTAAAATTAGATTAATAACATCAAAATATAAAATGTCATGTTGTTGGATAAACTTCTAATCCCACCTGCTCTTAGATCAGGAGAGTACCAGACGTTTCCCATCATGCCCTGACATTTTGCAGTCGGTGCGGCCCTTGGCTTCAACACATGCAGCTGTCTGCTGCTTTCGCTTGCATGAAACCAAAGCAAGTTGAGATCAAATCGGTCAAAAATCTAACTGTCATGCATTCTGCTGTGATGGTCGGTGATGGGGTCTGTGCAGGCTTGGCTCATCTCGAGAAAGCCTAAAATTGAACAATGTGACAGTGTGGTTTGGTGCACTGTGATTGTAAATTGATAGTAATTTACTTAAAAAAAAAAAAAAAAAAAAAAACAGTTATGAGTGAAGTCTCTGAAACCTTGATATCTTTGCACAGACTAGTTCTTTACTGGATGGCCGTGTCCGCAGTAACCATCTTTTATATATACATTAAAGAAAAAAATGATAGTCTTTTTTCTGCCGTTGTATGAGGAGCAAAAGAAGATTAGATCAGGAGTTACTGGGCAGATGTTCTCAGCCATAAAGCCTTAAAATAAGTGCATTCAAACTCAAAAGGGAGCAAGAGAGTAGATGTCATCAAGAATTGCATCTCTCTCATACAAACAGCTAAAAGCTGTGCTAAGAGCACTTCAGTGTAAAACTGACTTCGATGCCCCAGATGGCACTACAAAGATGGAGAAATTAACCATTGTCATTTCTACAATAAAGGGTTAAGTCAGAATTTCTGTCCCTGGGAAACTGAATGGATGAGTGTTTGCCTTAAATAGAAATTTATCTAAGTTCCTTTTCCCACAAATAGATGTTTCAGGCTGTCAGTGTTATCGTATGGTCCCTGACATGATAGTGTAAACGGATGGAATTCCGGAAGAGAAATAATCCGAAAGTAAATCTGCCTTAATCCCCTGAAATGTCTGAAAAGGAATCATTGATAAGCGGTAGCCATAAAGGAATGTAGATAAGGCCTGTATCTAAAAAGACTGCAACAGCCCCTTATCAGTGGTATTATAAAACTAAAATGTCCTCTTATCGGTTATTCGCTGTTTAATGGCACTCAGTGCAAGGTGAATAAAGGGAAAGGCACAGAGAAGGTAGAACAGGGACAATGAATGTGAAAGACACAGAAAGACTGTGTGTCTAGTCCGTTGAGTGTGCGTGTGGGTATTTGCATGGGAATGTATTCATGTAAATTCAAGACTGAGTGGCTATTGGTAAAGAGTTGAATTAAGAGAAAAGGTGCTTGAATTAAGCAGCATAAGCACAGGAAAATTGGAAGAGAACTACAATCCTGCATACCAATGTGAGGAAGTCGTTGCCTCAAGATTAATGACCCCCTTTCTCCACTATCTGGTCTGTTCAGCTCCAGCTCTGCACGGCACGGGTGGAGTCAAGTGCAGCAGCGAACACACATTTCGTTTACCTTAAGTGCTCAGTTAATATGGCAGCTCTGTCAAAATGAGGAACACACAAACATGCGTCACAATGATCACAAATGCGGTGACAGGAATTGAAAAACACAGTTTGAGCCTGTCAGTGAATAATGTCCTCATCACACACTCACACTTAGACTGCACGGCAAGTCTTATCCTACACACAGTAACAGAAACACTGAAACAAGATCTGTCTTTATGCAATTTTCTGTGTTTGGATGCAGATATTGGCAGCATCGGCAATAGTCCCTGCCCATGTTTACACCAACAGGGAAATTTCCCTGGAGCCTTTAGTTATCTACAGGTCTTGGATGGGCACACAGTTACTGGAAAACCTTACACAACATGATAAAATCAAATCCCTGCAATCCACAAATCCCCATGAAGCTGAATCAATACCTCTCAAACAAAACGTCCTCAAAAATTGAACATTAGGTACATTAGTATTATGTGCAGCGCTCTGGCTGCACCGGATTGAATTATACTACAGCCGTGTTCCCGTTATTGTGTCCACCCTGTGCAGAAAACAGCAGGCCAGCAGAGGGATAATCTGCTTTCTAGTTTCACTCAGCTGCTGCAGCTGTTACTAAAAGACTTTTCTGGCACAGCTCCACATCACAGCTGAAAGAGTGTTCGTCGTCAAAATATGGCTTTACTCTCGACTTCATTATCCATGTATGTGTTGACGGTAATTAGCTGAATGACATCCACTAAAGCCCGAGATAAAATTGTCTTTGGTTAATTTCACAACACTTAATAGGATGGATTTCATCCTTGGCACGGCAGTGATGATGCCTGTGAGCTTTTCTTTGATATGGCTCGTGATAATCGCGCCATCAGCCTCTTGACAGACGTTTAACAGTGTGGTTGCAGGTTCACTGAAGTACCTGTAACTGGAGTGCGTGATCAGAGAGTGGAGTAAGTGGAGTGTAAAATCACCATCTCCCACACACACACAAACACACGGTCACCACATCTACCCTTTTTTCACACACCTCCCTGCGAACCGTCTATCGTACTCAATCTCTGTCTCTCTCTGCTGGTGGCTGATTAATATTGGATATCACCGCTGTCATGATTTTCTTTCCTCCCAGGGAACAAGATTACATGGTTGCATGTGTAAAGGTTGTGCATGCATTTTTCTACAAAAGGCGCATGTGCTAATCCAGGTCCACAATGACACTAATACTATGGTAGAACTCGTGCATTATTTCCCTGTCTGATCAGTGCAGCTTGAAAAGAGAAAAGTGGTCACAGTGACGAAACAGCTCATACGTTCACCCTATTTTTAAGACCAGAAACAACACGCTAACCTTCCAGTTTTCTCCTTGCTAAAGTGAACAGCACTCCAGAACCTGTTGGCTCCCACGTCAGCTGTCAGACTCCCACAGTGGAGATCCTCAACTGCAGATTCATGGGTGCCCTGGAGGTCCAGACACTTTGTTGGATTACCTGATCGCCTGTGGTTTCAATTCCACGTTATGCAAGTAAGAAATGGCTTTGATCAGCGGCATAGTTTGCTCATGACATTATGCCTGTTTGATATACGGTCCATGTCACACAGTCAGTCTTACAGTTTTGGAGCTCTCAGGTTGTGCTTCAGAGATCCTGGGTCAGTGGTTCCCGACCTGGAAGATGGGACCCCCACCCATAGGGTCCCCAGACAAGTCTGAGGGGTCACAAGATGATTAAAGGCGTAAGAAAGAAAATATATAGGTTTTTATTTCACAAAAAACACTTTTTTTTTCTAGAATGTTTGCTTTTTCCTGTGAAGTGCAAGATTTTCACCCCTAAAAATCATTCAGACGAAGCCACCAGTGGTGGAATTACTCTTTGGTTGAACTGCTCATAAATCATGTCCACACTAAGTCCATGACCCGTGATGTGCGGCCACAAGGAGATATTGCTTCATTTTTAAGGGCCCACAAGCCAAAACGCTCAGGAAGCACCATCCGTCTTTGGTGATTCTTGTGTGGAAATAATCTAATAGCTCCTTATTTTTAAATTCAGATCCTTGTCTCTTGAAGTGTGGAGGTAGGTTTCACATTCATACATCATTCAGCCCAGCCTGCTATCTGTAGTTCCAACTCTTAATGGGGTACAACTCCGCAATCCTTGTTCAGTGCAAAAAAAAGTGCCACAGTTGTCTGTAGTGGTTATTTAAAAAAAAATTGCTGTCATTTGTAATGCTATAATGAACCAGAATTATGGATGAGGAGGTGCAACAGATGGATGTTGAGAGGTAAAAGAGAGGAAATAGTCCAGTATAATAATAAAATGATACGATTTATTTGAATAACCACCTGAATTTGCAGTGACAGTCTCCTTTAGCGTCGTGTTAACTGAACCGTGGAGTCAGCTTTGTTGTAGGATTTTGGATTTGTCCCCCACTGAGTGTGCTGTTAAAGTCGTGAAGGCAAGCTGGGCTGCGTGTCCAGTAAGAATAGAACTATGAATGACTGTAAAAATGAAACCACACCTGCATGTACGCAGTTGAGCCGTGAGGAGAAAATAGGGGACGGATGTGGAAAATACTCAGGTATTTCTTTCACTTTGTCATCCTGCAG
This sequence comes from Chaetodon auriga, assembly GCF_051107435.1. Taxonomy (NCBI): domain Eukaryota; kingdom Metazoa; phylum Chordata; class Actinopteri; order Chaetodontiformes; family Chaetodontidae; genus Chaetodon; species Chaetodon auriga. The sequence continues at coordinate 17,601,259 of NC_135078.1, read as the reverse complement.
AAACGTTCTTCCTGTACTACATCCCAGATACATCTTAGTTACAGTTCAGGCTGTCATGACCTGATCCTCTTAAGCCTTTTCAAGTTTGTTCAAAAGTGTGATGGCATAAAAAATGCAGGAAGAGGAGAGAAGGGAGAGGTCAAATCTACTTTTAAAATTCATGCTGCCTTTTGACATTTGGTATATTGTAATAGATCTTGGAGGAGAAAGGTTCCTACACCATCCTCTGTCACTGCTAATACTTAATCTGCGTGTACTTACCTCTGCTTAATCATCTTTTAAATGTGTGTGCATGTGGATCCAAGTGTTGAATACTGATATCATTTTTCCTCTGTTCTTCCTGCCTCCCTCATGCACTCATTTGCCCTCCTTTTCATTGTCCTCCTTCCTATCCCTCTGTGTAACTGTCTTTTGTTTTGAAGCCTTTTGATAGCAGAAATGTTAATTCTGCATACAGCTCCTGGCCACCCACCTGCTCGAAATGCGTGACATGTTTGGAGGATTGCTGCAGCCGAGGTTCTTGCAGAGAGGTGCGACGAAAACTCAAACGGTGCACCAGGTGACCTTTGCGCTTTTATCCTACTCAATTAGCAGCCATAGGTGCTTTCTATGATTACATTGTCTGCGAAAGAATCCATCATCACACCTTTACCCCTCTTCCTCCCCCTCCTCTCCCAACACTGACAGGCGCAAAAAAAAAACAAAACAAAAATGATTTGACAGTGTTGGGCAAAGTGAGGGCAGAAGGCAAAGAACGCTGTTCGTAGGGAGTTCATTGACAGTCATCTGCGATTCCGTGGTGAGATGTGGGCGGAGGAAGAAGAAGGAGGGCTGAGATAAGAGGAGCGGCAATCTCAGAAGTGAATACATTAAAAGCTGGAGCACTTTGATGAAAGTTGTCATAAGCTAGGAAATACATAACAATGAACAGCTTGGCAGTTGCAGCTCTTTGTTCTGCTTAATATAACGGATTCGTAAAAAAAAAAAGCAAGGTGACTGTTAATGGTGCTGTTTGTGAGGCATCTTTTCTTTATTAGTGAGAAAAACATATTCCTGCTGAGTGATTTCTGTATCTTCAAAGCGATGTACTCGACCCTCTGCTGCCATTTTAAGTGAAATGGTAAGGATATTTTGCTGGTTACAGATACACTAAAACTCCTTTTCTCTGAACTGCAGGCATATGGATGCAGGCTCAACAGTTTAAAGAACCTCTATGTCCATGTGACTGCTTACATTAGTCTCAGTGGTGCAGAAAACTATATGAAAACTGCACAAGGGATCTAGACTCCCGAACACACACACACACACACACACACACACACACACAGCATCCTCCGTCTCTCTTTTTCCCCTCCCTCTCTCTTCCCGTCTTGCACCCTGTTTGCTCAGGCACACATAATCCCCTGCATCAACGTTCTCCTTTGATACTTACGTAAACACTCATGCACAGTGGAGGGTTAACAGCAGTTGGTCTTTCTTGGGCAGCATGGGGTCAAATCAGCTTTAGAGGATTTAAGGAACAATCACAAACTAAGCTTTTGAGGAAAACAACACCGGTTCACAGACATGCATCGACCACTTTCCATCCATTTCTTGTCTCTCGCTCTCTTTTTTGTGTGTGTATTTTTGGTGTTCACCTCAACTTATACCTTCCTCCGCGGTGTATATGCTATGAATAATGGGATGGAAGAGAAGTGGGTGTCTCATCTTAGTCTTCGCTGCATTTTCAGTTAAAGATAACTCAACGTTCGACAGTTGAACGTGCTCCGTAAACTATTCTACGCGTCCTAACTCGATGGCCTCAGGCATTGTGTTTATGTGTGTGCGTGTGTGTGTGTGGGCAGTCTAAACCTGGTGTAAAATTTGATATTGATATCGAACTGGGTCTGTTTTGAGGTTGTGGGCGTCAAGGAGAAGTGAAAATTTCCATCAACATGCTTCGCAGGGGTAGAAATAACTGTTTGTCATGCTTAATATTAGATATTGTACACCTATACAGAGTCATGCACACGTAAGCACACACACACGCACACACACTAACCACAAATACAGTCAAATCGCAGACCTAGAATTTCTAACATGGTGTTACAGTGGACAAATTTGCCCAGCATGTAGCTCACAGCAGGAAGCAGCAGTGTGGTTGGCGGGTAGATGCGCTCCATCCATTTGGCGTTGAGAGCTGTTAGACTAATGTAAAAGAACAAAGTCACTATAGCTGAATGATGAAGCATCACATCTCCCTCGATACTCTAAAATTCTCAGATCAGATGTAGTGGTGCAATGACAAAGCCCGAAGCTCTTAAATTGCGAAGAAGATTGTGACTCCACCACAGTTTACACACCCCCTACCCATATTTCCACTGCCTTCATCATGTGTGCTCCATAACCATTTTGCCAGAGGGACAAACAAATGTAGCAGCAGCAAAGATTAAACCTGCAAAACATTCTGCTCAACATTTCACATTCGTAATTACATCCAGGTGTGAGATTACATGTGGTCGTGCTGTTGTTGCAACTGTGAAATGGCAGCTCAGTCTATATCCGTTTTGCATGTTTGGCACAATAGCTTGGACTCTGCCACGGGCTACAGTTCTTTGCACTGTCTACTTCATGATCTTGTACTTTTTCAAATTCATGTGTAGCTTTTTTTCCAGCTATGCAAGCAATGCGTTTGCTTCCGCATGCAGGTGGGTGTGTGCATCGCAGTGTTTCCTCGCATACGAGTATTTTTAAACTGCATGTTATATACAGTGTGCGTATGATGCTATATAGTGTACCGAATTTGGCAAAAATCAGTTTACGCAAGCACAGGGTTGATACACACATCATCGAGGGATTTGAGATGACTCATTGGCTAATATTAGTCGGCTTGGTATTTGCTTCTGGCCTCTTATCCATTATTTCTCCCTTGGGATTTTCCTGTGACAATAATCCCTTGTTCTTTGGCAGGATACAGATAATATTACTAGAATGACAATTTCAGACTATCCACAGACACAGACTGTATTAAAGCCGAGATAAACAGACTCTGCTCTCAGATAATGAATATGGGCTGTTTGACAGAAATGTTCTGTCTCATGATATGTTCATTTCATAAGGCCTTCTAGGTTTTTTTTTTTTTTTAAATTATTAGCTTGATGGTATTCCAGTCACTAGTCTTCAACCTACAATGAAAGTAATACTGCTCATATCTGTTTCCTTTAAAGAATGTCTATGAGTTATGACTTGTGTATATTTATATACATTTTATCCCCCCCACTGTGAATATTCATGACTTGCTGTTGTACTGACATCACTCTCAGCACAAAATCTTGAACTTCTGCGTACTCTTTGCTGCAAAGCTGTGCCAAGTAGCATCCAGAACGTCTTCAACAAAGTGAGTAGTATTTTAATTTAAATCAGAAGTATCTGTCTTTCAGCCCTGAGCAAAGTTAGCAAAACACACAAATACTTGATCACATGTAAAACTATATTCCTCCTGTGTTCAGCATTGAGTGTAGCAACCTCACACAGTTGAATGTCCATCAGAATAATAAAACTCTGCTTGTGCCCTGTTAGCTTTTTCCTGTATGTGTTTCACATACTTATCTAACATTTGCATGTGAGCTTTTCAGTTTTTGACTTACACAAGCGAGGAGTTACCATAATCGTGGTAGGCCTCTACACACTGCATTACATCCACTGCAGTCAAAGCCTAGGGCAGAATCTGATGCCTGACAGGCCTGAGTGTATGTTCAGGGTCGGACAACCTTGTCCTGTGAGGAGAAACGGTGCAGATTTTCATTTCAAATAAGCAGATCAATATCGGTTTTGCTTTGTAATCTCAATTCTCTCACTGGCTGATCCCCCCTTGAGAATGAATCGACCTTCTGCTTTTGTAAGATGGAGAGGGGGGCCTTGAGTGGCAACAGGTGCATACTGCAGCATGATAACAGGGCGTGAATAAGTGAGAGAATAGGCCTTGAAAGTCTGGCCAGTCTGTGTTTACTGTGTTTCTTCTTCCTCCAGCCTGAGACCACCAGAGGCACACATGGACAGCTAATCATCATCACAGTCTGGCCCCCGTCATTATCATTATCAACATGTGAGACGTGAGTCCTTCTGGTATCTTGACGCACTATTCTCCATCTGCACCTCCTTTAGGTTTGCCGAGATGATGGAGTCGTTATCAAAGGACAGTCTTGCAGTATGTTAATTGACCCTCAGTGAGCAAGGAGACATAAAGCATCTTCACTGACTGAGGGGATTGAAGAGTTTGTTCACAGTCAGTCTGGCTGGATGCAATTCCAGTTCACTGTTTTGTGCCACACTGACCGCTTACTACTGCCGCCTGATAGATGGTGGTGAACAGCTGTACATCACAGTAAATGTGCAATCACCTGCAGAGAGCAAATGGTTTCTTTATGTTTCATGGTTATGCTTAAATGGCCGTGTGCTGCTCCTGGAGTGATGAAGCGTTGTGTTACTGCCTTCTGTCAAATAGAGAGCTATTTTGAACAAAGAAAAAAAAAAACATTATGGCATGCCGATGATGTTTGTGAATGTACGCAGCATTGAAGTCGAATATGATGGTAATGAAGGCAGTTTGCCCAGTCTCTCCAGGCTCAGACATTTTCTTGAAGTTAGCAGAGCTGCATAGTAATGGACATTTTTAAGAACTTTCCAGATAAACATGCTGACAGTGCTAAACGATCTCTTCTGGTCGGGGGAACCTGGAGCCATTTATTATCTGTGATGCATGGTACCTCTCTGATGCACAGTTCATTCTAAATGTGTTTGTATATGTGTGTGAAACTGATGCTTTCAGGACTTAAGCACCAGGACTTCCATCCATCTGAGTGTCTGTGTGTGTGTGTGTGTGTGTGTGTGTGTGTGTGCGTGTTTACACAACAGGGCTTCCTTTAAATAAATTAAGACTCTAATAGTCTTAGTAGGGAGAAAAGGAAGCTCAACTCACATACACACAGCAATAAACCGGTTCCTCCAGTGTGATTGTATTTTGCCACAAACAGCACTTCAAGGTCTGTGTGTGTGTTTGTGTGTATGTGAGACAACAATGGTCTTTAATTTCAAGACGCGGGCCCTAAAGCCAGCATTATCGTTAATGCGCCAGCAGTGCCACTTATATGTACTTGTGCCTGTTTGGTAATTTCCTGGCTCAAACCAAACCTGCTCGTGCTGAGCTGAGTGAAGTGGCGCAGCTGAGGATGTGTTTATGGAGATTAGACTGCACGGTGCAATTTGGTTCTTGTTTTGGCATAAAAATTGCAATTTTGTTTCTGCCTGGTCAGACTGTGTAAACTAGGCGCACATTTTGCAGCTACAGATGTCGAAGGTGCACAGACAGACCTCTGCAAAATAACATTATGTATATGTATGTTTAACTTTATGTTTAGATTTTTGTCACTTTCATTCTGATGTCGTTTTTTTTTTTTTTTTTTAAATTGGCGGTTCTTTCTAATAATGTAAGCAATTTCTGGGATCTGCAGAATCCTTCCCTCTCGGCTGATCAAATGCCTGCAGCCAGCATACAGCAGCTGACCCCTGCTGTCCCTCACTGGTGCACCCCCGCTGTTCCCTCTCAGCATGATCTCTTATGTGGACCTCAGCTGATCCCAAATGCAGGAAAGGGTTTCCATAGAAATGGTTGAAGCAAGAACAAAACCTGAGAAGAGAGAGATGGAGACTTACAAGAGGTACAAAACTTTTCCATATTTATACCTTCCTTTTTTTTTTTTTCTAACCTTATGTGTTCTGTATGTCTTGTTTTGATGACAGAAATCGCCTACAAAACAGGGGTGTTCATTCTCAGCATTGATCAGCATACATTTATTTTAGCAATAATTTCATGCTATTGTGTTCTTAAAGTAATTCATATTTATGTGTGTGTTTTCATGCAGCACATCTCAGTATACCAAGCCTGCTGAGCTATATAATGACACCTGCATGAGCTGATGGTATAGTGAATTGCTGAGCACATGATTAAAGCCAAAATATCTTTGTTACTGGACCATTGCTCAATGTACTGCACCAAGGTCAGTACAGCAGTACAAAGTGTTGGAAAGTGTAGTTTTCCCATTTTAAATGTAGATGAATGAGACAGCTACATCACCTGGCCAAAATGTCAATTTTGTCCATGGACAAGATAACGAAGAGAGCATCAGATAGATAGACTTAATCCAGTGTTCTTGAAAAGTGTTTCTGAGGAATTTTAATTTGTCTCGCAAGCTTTTCATAGCACTGAAAACCCCCTTATCAAGATTACATCCACTAGATGTTTTGTTCTGATCTCAGTAGATCACACAGTGAATCGGCAACTAGCTGCAAAAATTTGGAATTGACTGGAATTTTGGATTAATCTCTTGGTTTTCATCTCACCCTAATATTTCCCACTCGTCCCCTGTCCTTTGGTGTTCCACAGGGGTCACTGATAGGCCCACTGTTGTTTTAAAATGAATGTGTTTCCTGTGGGGCACAGAAGTCATAAACACAAAATAAACTTTGATTGATTTTCATGCTGATGATACTCAGCTATTTTCTGTTAAGCCTGTAAATGATGGCAACCTTATCGTGTTCATCAGAACTGTCAGAGCTGAATGTCAGAGAACTTCCTACAGGTAATCAAAAATCCTCTTCACCTCAAATCAAGCCTTGAAGCTTCCCTGGGTAAATGAAATCCATGATTAGGTACTTTATGACATTTGACTTTTCCTAACCATGAGGAGGTATTTACATGATCATATAATTAAGGCTAGATTATTGCAACCACCTGCATTCAGCAACAAGCCAATACAATTTTTTCAAGTACTGCTGCAAGCCTGCTAAAGAAATACAGAAGCCAAGGCAGTATTACGTATATTGTACATATATTGCACATGAAAAGGAGGGTCTCACCTTCCAAGTCAAAATGTGTTTTGTTTGTTTTGTGAAAGCAAACTGACCAATTGCAGGATTTTTTGGGGTGTCAATATGTGATTTTAGTATAAATTAAAAATATAAAGTACTGATTATACAAGCGATGTGTATATTTATCTAATTTGGTCACAACGGTGACACATTTGTGTGAGTGCCGGGATTTTTTCTGATCAATGAGACAGTCAAAAGCAATGAAAAGTGTGGCGTGCTTTCATCCTACTCTGTGCACTGGGGGTTCATTGAATCCATTAAGAAGTGTGAAACATCACGACCCCACAGTAATACCCACCAGAGTACTGCTGTACAAGATGTTCCTTTTTTTGTGCCCTCGCTGCCTGATTTTCAGTCTAATTATACTAATAATGCCCATAATAGGTTATTTCTTCATGAGCTCTTTGTGTCACCGTAGAACGTGAAACTGCTGCATAAACTACCATCAGTCACCAGAATTTGATTTGGACATGTGGGTCTTGATTATATGCTCATGGTGCAGATAATGACAGCTGTTAAAATTGTCCAATCAGTGAGTGAACTATGAAAGTAACTTTTTCTGAAAAGTCAGTTTGAACATGAACCAGATCAGAACTAAAATGCTACAATGTATCATTTCTTACCTTGGTCAGGACCGAATAAACCAAACTACAGTTGTGAAAGCTCCTTTGAGGTCCCCAGCTAACATCCTAGAGCCAAACTACAGCCTCAGTCATAAGGTGGAGCTTCCTTGAAACATCTCTGTTGTGAAGGAGATGCATCTGAGGGGCTTTTTATTATTACCTAATGCTCCATGAGTACAGTAATCAATCTTGGGGACAATTTTTCAGTCAGTAAAATCTAAAAAATGTAGTTTGTGTGATCTGTTTGGGCAGGTTTTGACGCAATCGTACTCAAGTACAGACCAAAACAACTGCACCAAAACAACAACCACACCAGACAAACTCGAGTTTGAGCAAAACAGCTCCTGCTCCTTCATGTTTTTTGAAAATTGCAGACACACACATATTTTTCTCGATGTGCAAAGAAACCAAGCGAAAAGGAAAACACACCAAGTTCACCAACTCACCACCCGATTCAGACCAGAGCAAATGAACTGTAGTTATGAAAATGCCCCAAAATGAAGTTCTTTTGAACTTTTTCAGAGTTTCACCTTTGCTGCCCCAAACTATAATTGAGGCTTTAAGCCAGAACTACTGAGTTATCTAATGGCAGCAGCTCTTGTGTCAGGCAGACAGCCAAAGGGACATCATTATTAAATCTTGTCTTTGGCATTTCATTTGTATTCAGGAAAGAGACCTTCTTCCAAAAGTTTGTCTCAGGTACTGTGGAAACACACAGCATGTCCACACTTGACTGCAATTGATCCCCATTGATTTTTACCAGGGCCTCTTGTACTGTAAGATCCTCTTTTCCAGACAGACTTAATGTTGAGGTTGTTATTATGTGTCTGTGGTAGGGTGGTGAGATTTGGATAAGGGCCCCTGTGGAGCTTTGTGAGTTATGCGTGAAATGATTTGCTGTGTGGGTCAGTAAGAAAGCCAAACCTGTCAATCTCTGCCTACCTTCTGTTTCTCTTACCGGATGATTGTCTGTGCTTTCACATGCTGAGCTCGGCACGTCAGTTGAGTGCTTGTGTGAGTGTCTCCTCGGCTGCGTGTGTTTGAGTGTGTGCGTGCATGTATGTGTGTCTATGTGCAGTACGCCCGTCTCTTTTGCGTGCATGCGCTGCCGCTGGTTGCAAGCGGTGCCATTGCAATGATGAACCTGCAGACCTTGCCAGACAGACAGAAATGATGTGATGAAAATTGCCTTTGACCACCTTTGTTTCTCGCCCGGTCCCATCACCAAATGACGGACCATGATAGACAATCAGCTGTCAGTGGCTGCTGGGTGCTGCTGACTTTTGATGGTCCACTCTGTTTTGAGCTCACAGCACCTTCTTTCATTTCACACGATATACATAGACATTTATTACGCAGATGAATCCATTTCACGGGTAAAATAGGAGATACACGAAAGTTTCTCTAAAGCAGTATTTGAGTGTGTAGTTTCTACTTTAACTGTACAGAAAAATTCTGGAAACATAATTTTTTTTATTAGAGGCTTGACATTTTCCCTCCATGTAGCAAAATAGTTATCATTCTCATTACCTTTCTTTAAATAATTACAGATAAATGCAAACACAAATGACACTTAAGTAATCTCATCTATCAAAATTCTGACACGTCTTCAAGCCAAGACATTAAATCTTAATTTGAAACTGCATTTCAACTGCATATGTTTGAGCAGTGACATGGCGCCATTACTAAGGTGGTCTGTGGCTTGGCTGCCTCTAAATTACAGACCTGAGGATTGGCAAACGTAATGCTGCCACAGCATGGTGTGATTTTTACCCCCTCTGTTCTACTCTCAGACTTACAACCTGTCTCTTGGGTGTAATTCAGAATGATTAAAGCTGTTTATTAGTCCCTGGCCCCTGACTGTCGTCCAATAATCAGTCAGATACTTTACAAGTGCAGCACACTCTGACAAGGTAAATTATGCCTCCTGATTTCTCATCATTCTCACTTTAATATCTCCTATTAATCACACATTGAGTGGAAGAGCCAGTTACTGCTGGGTTCGTAAGAGAGCGCACACACATATGAGCTTTTATGTTGCACATATGTAACCGGAACACATAAAAGTCTTACAATGCAAAATTTATTTGTGTTAGTGAATTTGTGTTTGTTTCAAGTTCAGTTTTTATGATTAAGTCGTCCTTCAGTTTACAACACACTCAGTATTCGGTAAATCTGCACTGAATAATTCTCCATATTGCTGTTACGCCATCACACATTGTTCCTAATGTTTATTGCTTACATGCAATACAATAGAGTATAAGACATAGAGTCAACTCGTTGGGACTTAAAATGATCACATGTGAATTCCCAAATCCAGATTATGCATCACAACATAGTCTGTCTTGGAAAAACATGCCTGTCATTCAAGTTTTATGGAAATGCATGTTTTTCAGAGATAATGATGACGCACAAAGAAACACACCCACAAAACCTTCATGACTGTGTAAAGCTATACTGTATAAAGTATAACGCCTTCAGTTGTTATTGCTTAGAGAGTAACATCCCTCAACTGAGTGTATTTTCCCGCTTTAATTGCTAAATTTATTACTGTTGAGAGTAGAAAAAAAAGTTTTAATTACTTTTTGTTAATTGTTTATTTTAGTACATCAAATTGAAGACTTTATTGCATTAATACTGAGCATGCTTGATTTTAGAGAGGGATAAAAAGGGGAAGAAGAAAACGTGTTGTGCATACATTAAAGGGTTTCAGCTACTTGTCTCTGGAGATATTAATGTATTAATACATGGACTGTGGTCTGAGTGGTGGCTGCTTGTGTCTGTGGACAAATTAATGCACAGAGAGACACCATTTCGAGCCATAAAGGATGATGAAGGGATGTATCTTTTGTGTATTTCTTAAAGCTGATTCACCCCTCAGATCTCTCAATATGTTTGGAGCAGTATTGTTCAGTGTTTATTGGATGGTAGTTTATTACTGTTCACTGGGACTCGTTCACACATCTTACCACATACCTTTCTCACAGTTGGCGTATATGCAGATTAGCCCCGGTCTGCTCATTAGCCACAGTGCGGTAAACTTGATTGGGGTGCAGTGATGTTTCTCTTTGCATTGTACACCAAAGCCCAATCACAGGCAATTTTATAAATCGTAAAGAAAATCTGTGGTACTCCACAGCCCCCAGCCTTTATGAGACCATAAATCAGTGAGTTTTATTCTAACATCAGCCATCCTTTTGTGTCCATCCCTATCACTTGCATCCCTGATCCCTGATTTGCAAATGACTCATCCTGTTCTCTGAGCCTTTTGGGTTGAATACATTCAGGTACTCTTAATTTTTTGTGCCCCAGGCAAATATGCAAATGAGCACAGTTCTAATTGCGCAGCATAAAATGTAATTGTGTGCTTTAAAATGCTGATTCTGAAGCTTTTTTTCCCTTTTAGTCTATTCATTTAATTTCTCTTAATAAAGGCAGAGGGAAGATTGGAAACTCTTAAGGCACAGATAGATAAGTATTTTCATGAAAAGATATGGATCAAAGAGCAGGTCCTGCTGTTTGAAGCTTGATGCAGTCACTCTTCCTGTTTTAGAAAATTATAGCACACTCACTAAAAGCACTGGCTGAGGGAAGCAGCAGCAGCAGCGGCAGCAGTGCCCCCTCCTCATCTACGTCCCTCTCTGCATCTCTGTCTAAATGTCTGTGTCTGTATCTCTCAACAACAAAGACGCAGCTTTCATATCTCACACTTCCACCTGGAGGTGTGCGAGAGGTAAAGTGGCATTTGTGGATGATGCAGTTTGAAGTTAACACTCGTCAAAAATAGCAGAATTTTTAATTTCTTTGATTTGTTCTGTTTCGGTTTGAATCCCTTGATCAAGTGGAGTGCCGTCAGTCTACCCTGAAATAAATCGAAGTGGATGGAGGCACAGAGCAGAGTGGGAGCTCTTGAGTCACACAGAGACTTTTCATAAAAAGCTTCCAGTGCAAACACTATGGCACAGAACAAAGAACAGACCCTGTCGTTTGAAGCTCGGCACAGTCCCTCTTCCTTTTTTTGGGGGAAAATTGCACACACACACGCACACACACACACACGCACACGCACTATCCACACACTATCCATCTCTTTCTTGCTCTTATTGCCCCTTCCTCGCTGTTATAAAAAGAGTCTTGATGTTTTACAGTTTGCCACACCACACTTTTCCTCTCTTTAAGTAAATAAAAGCAAGCCTTGTCCTTTCTATGTGTCACCGTGTCCAAACACAAAAACAAATTTGACATGCCTCACCCCGCTATCTTGGGATGAAAGACAAGGAAAAATGAAAAGTCTCAGCAGGTTAAATAAGGACTCACTGTCAATGCAATCACAATGCACACAGAGTGGGCAGTATAGCTCCTAGTCTACAGCCGTGCATGTGCACTTTTCTCCTGATGCACAAGGATACACAAGAAGAATATACAACGATCTCAGAGACTGTGTCCCCCTCATTGACTCGTGATTCCTTCTCACAGAATTCCTCTTTCAGTAGAGATCAACATGAAATTACAGCTGCAGAAAAACATCCACCTCAAGAGCCGTGTTGACTCAAATTTGTTGATAATTTGAGGCAATTTGAATATCACCTTTGGATATTTTGAATACTGTGCAATGCAGAATTTCTGTGGGACATGGTTGTTAGGATTACTTTCAATAAATCACACACGGTGCCATTTATGTCCTTAAAATGTTCTGTAATTAGTGAAGTGTTTCAATACTTTAGACCAAATCAGCAGTGTATTTTTCCAGCAATTAAGGGAGACAAACTGAGTTGCACAGCTTCAGCTATCAGGCCTAAATCTGTATGTAAAGCTATTTCCAATAAACATTTTTTGATGTATTTCATTACTTAAAATGTATGACTGAACAATTATTTTGATTTACATTTTGCACAGACGCTGTAAGTGCAATTACATTATCACAATCTACAAACATGAAAAAGAAGAATTTCCTACTATTTACAATCATAAACAGAAACATTACCTCAAATCTGAATTAATGTTTACCCTGTACGTATTTTTAAAGAACCCAAGTCAGCCATTTGTACACTCTTCAAACTTTCATTCCACACTAAATAATACATCAAAGCATCAATTTTCAATACCCTGTTCAATATTAAAAACCTTTATATAAGCGTGTAACACTTGCTGAGGTGTTTCAACATGAGTGATGGCGATGTAGTTAAAATACTGGGCTGCTTCCTCTACTGAGACATGTTTGCTGTAAATATGGATGAGGAGCGGTCATTAGAAAAAGTGCAAAAACAGCATTTGTTTAGATCTTCATATTGATTATCATGTAAAGATGCACAGCCAGTGACAGCTGATTTGCTGCCTATCACAGATCATCTGTAGCTGCTGTTATACTGTACATCAAGATGTTTAACAGACAAAAAACTCAAAAGTATAAAGAGATCCACTGCAGCCAACAGATGTTATCATTCAGTATGTCTTATGGAAAATAAAACACCAGAGATTAAACGTAATTATGAATTACATGGTATGTCCGACTGTAATTACTTTCTTTTTTTGATCTTATTTCCTGAATATGATAAATGTGTAATGTGATGCTGAAAGTTTGAGTTCAGCAACTCTTTGTTGAACATGCTGAGACGGCAGTTTGCTTATCAATACCATCCAGTCTGCATATCTAATGAGGAAAAGTTTTCACACTATAGTTGAACTATTTGGTTAGATGTTTAATTAAGGCCCCAGAGAGAATACACAATTTTGAGTGTGTGAGTTAAAGGGGATTCTCCTTCAGTAGATATTGGCTGTCACCTCCTGAAGTTATCCAGTGAAGAGAGGTTATTTATGCAAACGGGCTGTAATCGAAAGGTTAAAAAATGGCCATGTTACTGGAGGGCTGTTGATCTGAAGTCTGGACAAGTTCAAATTCAGCTCCAACTTCAGTAGAAATGCCCTTGTTCAATGTATGTAACCCCAAATTCTTAAGTGGCCAACAAGACAAGACTGTGTTCTAGCAGGACTGTGATGGAAGCTGTGGTGAAAGAGGATATTCAGATCAGAAAGGCAGCAATACCATGACCTTAAAATACTCAATTACAAGTACATTTCTTGTTTTTAACCATTTGCTTTAACAGCTTAATGTACTTAAAGATCAAAAGTAAAAAACTGGCTGTGCTTAGCTTTGCTGCTTTCCAACTGCGACATTGTTGATAAGTTAATGTGGAAGCAGTATTTTGAAGTAAGTACTGAACCCACGACATAACATTTCAAGAACTTAAATGATTTAAATCTACAGTAAAAAGTTAGGAAGTTCTAAGTGCAGCTGTGGATTAGAGGACAAGGTTTTACTTTGTGTAACACATAGTCCAGTAGGCGATTTGAGGGGGAATGAGGGGGCTGCCATCCCCCTTGTTAACCTGCCGCCCCCCTCTCAATCCCTTAGTTGCAGAGGGAGTGCAGGGGCAGAGGGGTTGTGTAGTTGAATATGTCTTGTCTGCCCGACTCATTGATCCTTTATCTGACTGAGGTTTGTACAAGTTACAGCTCCCATCATGGCTCTGAAACATCAGCAGCCTCACTGTGCCGTGTGTTGATAAATCCATGAAGTAGCAGACAGATTTGTTATTGTGCCTTTTTCTCTCAGTCCTGCCCTTCTGTCATTTCATCTTGTACCTATAATATTCTCTAAACTATATACCATAGATACTCAATTCTGCACTCAATTGTAGCCTGTATTCTCAACAGAGTGGTGTCACCTTCATGAACAAAGTGACACGTCCCAGTCTATGTGAGGATCATGCAGACATTTTGGATAGTAAATGGAGTCGTAGGTTTAGAAATGTCACATTTATGGACATGGGTGTGTGTGTTGGTTGATGATACAGTTGCAGGGGTTGCACCCCGGGACCGTCCCCTTCTGTTAAACAAACCACCAACCAAGTATACCCTTTAGTTAGGTATGATGACTTACTGTGGCATGCAATGCACTGAGATTAATTTTCTCATCATGCTTTGCAACATCAAGGCTGTAATCTGTACTTGGGAGAGCGGGACATGTTTCCCTTGCTTTTCAAAGCCCCTTTCACCTTTACAGAGTAATTTAACACCAACTTGAAAGGCGTGTTTCGCTGCCTTGTCTGGTTTAAACTTTTAAGTGTCTTGCACCTCTGATCACAGCTAACATGGGGTGTGATCAGAAGTGTGCTGTGTTGCATCTGTAATCACACCCAGTGATGTATTTTGAGCTGCTGTTGAGTTGCCCTTTAAAGCTGTAGTTTGGGTGAATTGCTAAAACTGCACAAAATTTGGCACGCTGACATTATCATTATATGATTAGTGGCAGCCTCTCAAAACATTAATGCATATGAGGGTTATGTTTATATGAGGCGCCCTCTGTCACCTTACAATGTCCATTTACATGGCTGCTGCAGGATGATGAAATCAAAGCCCGAATATTTTTAAAGAGTAATTAACACCAGGCTATGAAGCAGTGTTTGGCTGCTCTGTTTCACCTGTTGCACATCTGTTCACACCCAACATCTGGGGTGTTTGAGCGTCATGAGCCAGCAGAGTCTGACAGTAATTTGTGGAATTTAATCGATAGGATTCTTGGACATGAAGGCAAATTTTAGAAGTGTAGGCTTAGACGTGTGCTCCATTGCACCCGTAACCACGCCCATCTATGATGTCATGGTGTACTGGCACGCCCTGGAGCACACTTCTGCATCGCTGCAGCAAGGTTAGAAGTTAAACCATTAAAACTCAGCAAAGACAAGATTTTAAGCTGTTGTCAAATTCTGTTAAGTTTGGGTGAATTGCTAAAAATAACTGACTGGCTGTTATTATTAATAGCGTTTGTGCTCACCAACAGCCAACCACTGTCAGTATTATTTAAAGTGATAGGGTTCGGGTGAGGGTAACTCAGAAAATGTCTTCTTTTTTTCGCTCATAGCTGAGATTGTGTCATATTTGAATTAATATGTTGAGTTCCCCCCATCACTGTGCTCTGTTTGTTTATGTATGCAGGAAGATAAAAACAGAGTACAACAAGAAATAACTGCTCTGCTTCTCTGATACAAAGATTTTGTCTGTTTTGGTCCATTTCTCCTTATTTATGTTTTTATCCTCCTCATCTCCTCAGCACCTCGACAGCTTTTCTCATTTGCCCGCCTGGGACCCCTCTTGATCCTCCCTTCTCCATCCCATCCTTCACCCTCGCTGTCCAAACACATCTTTTCTCCACCTCCTCCTCACTCCTCCTTGCTCCTCGTTTTTCTTTCCACCTTTCCATTTGCTCTCAAGTGTGAAATGAGAGCGCAGCGAGTTGACTTTGAGAGCAGAAGGGATGAGAGCGAGTGGTCTGTCACAGGAGAATGATCCTAACAGGTCTGTCCACCTCCAAATCCCCTACCTCGTCCACCACCACCACCACCCATTGACCACCAACACGCACGCACACGCACGCACGCACACACACACTCACACCCGCACGGCTCAGTTCATCAGTCACTGAAAATTCTGCTGTGACACAGGGGCCATGGACTGGTTGGTTATTGATCACAATCAAACCAACCATCCAGGCAGCTGGAGGAGTCGGCGGTACAGTAGGTCACGCATCTCACTGAGAGTCCCAGATAAAGACTGCGGGGAACAATGCATAAGAACACAAACACACACACACTCAGCATGGAATTATTCGTGCATGCATACACACATCAACAATTCCATCAAGGCCTCTCTCCATTTTCAAATTGGTTTGCCCTCTTGACTAAAACTCCAATACGCTCGCGCAAAATGATAACTAGGGGAAGTAATTGGATTTTAAGGAGAAACACTTTCCTCCAAGGCTGTCGCTGTGAAGCAATTTCTGAATCTAAAGCAGTAATAAATATTGATATAAAGTGCTGACATAATATGTAAAGTTATAAGATGTGAATAATGAGGGCTGGCAGCAAAATCCAAAGGGAAAGCAAATGCGAGCTTGGCTCTGGTTTCAAGCTTGTCACCTGTTGTGTCTGCGAAGCTAATCAATACACCTGCTTGAGGTCTCAAACCGAATTAATCAATTACACATGAATAGTTTACAATATTTGGCACTTTCTATGCCTGGTTGGTATCTGTCTCAGCTTCACACACACACACACACACACACACACACACACACACAAGTGACATATCACAGAGGACAGATGCATTCCTCAATCCTGACAGATACATGGCACTAGTGTCAAAAGGCTAATTCACTTTTAGATGAAAGAAGTACAGAGAGGAGCGAAGAAAGAGGAGACAAAATAGAAAATGGAGAGAACCTCCGCCTGAGAGCAGGAAGGACAGCAAGAGATAAAACACTCCAGGCATTTTTTCCCTTTCATATTGGTTTTCATATTGATCTTACAGGAAACAAGCTATTACTTTATAAAATATGATACTCCTTACACTACGCAAAGTGTAAAATACCAAAAAAAATGTTTCTGCCGTGCACTTTGATTAAGTGCACTAGGTGACGTTAAATAACAGATAAATGATTTCTACAGAGCTCTTGTTTTGTTAATATAGAGCTTGTTTACTGTGGAAACTCAGATTTACTTCACAAAAAATCTCACCACAAGTTCAATTAGCAGCTGAGGTTTTGATCAAGCACATCATCTTTCTGTGCAGCCTGCAGATGTTTACATATCCATTGTACCAGTTTGAGAACTTCTCCATGTTGGCTTCTAAATTGAGACTGAAAGAAAAAATCTTACCGTGAGGTTAATTGTCAGCTGCTGTTTCCAGTGTCTGGAATGAACTGTCAGTGACAAATCTTAAGCCACCATAGATGAGGAGTCCTTAAAGTGCTCGGAAAAATGGAAATTTGAACATTTACAGTCCGCTGACTACTGGGAAAACTCCATCTTCTGAGGAACTGATGATAAATAGTTGAACTGTTTGTCAGATGCTCATTCTCAGGTCAAGAATGGACTTTCAGTCTCAGGTCAAATCTAGACTGGGTTTCAAACATGAGGACTTGATCTGCTGACTGATTAAAAATGGTGTATTTTGTGCACATTAGTGAGGAATGCTAAGTAAGCAACACAGCTGTACCTGAGTGGGACTATACAATTCATGGTTACAGATACATAGCCAGACAGTCCTCACTGGACATGGCTACTGGTATCAGACTGACCTTAAATCTGACTGCAAACTAAAAATTCTCTGAAAACAAAAAAAAAACAATCAATGTGACCAACGTCATTCATCCCTCACAGGAATTGCTCTCCTCACCCTATACTCCTTGGTGGAGTCGTGGGTTGAATGTTTAGTTGAAGGATATTTTTATGTTTACAGTACAGTCCAGACATTTACAGCTGTGTAAATCAGCAGCTGAGGAACCACCTCACTGACTGACCGTCCGAACGGCACTGGAAATGCTGGAGGTGGTAACACTATGCTTTTATTTGTCTTACTTGTGTTTTATAAGGGAATTTCTCCTGCCTTTGCTTTTTGCGGTACAGTGTTAAAAGGACAAACTGTGGTATAATTAGTTCCACAGCAGCACAGAGGAACCAACGACAGCAGTCACAGAAAAGGAGAGAGTAGAAAGGTAGAATTCAAGAATAGTTGTAGCCACCATTACTCCATAAGACATCAATTTCAAATAAAACCAACATTTTTAGACCAAAGAATCTGTTTTTGATTTAACTTTATTTTTTTCATCAAACCCGTCAACCTCTTGACTCCATCTTGGGAGCAGGTTTAAAAATACTTTACATTTGTTTCGCTTCCTTGTCGCCTGTCTCGGCTCACTCTCCACTCGCTCCCATCTGATTTTGGCAGGACTTTGATAATCTGAATAATCAGATGAGCTGGGACTTTGAGTCGGCCTTGAAATAAGGCTATGCCAATTCAGCCAATAAATCATTTTAACACGGCTGTGAAGTCTGTGTATATCACAGACCAGAGCAGCGTGTGATCCAAACAACAAACATTCGAACGAATGAAAACTGAGACAGAATTGTGTTATGAGTTCGAGATAATATAATCGTAGTAATAAAGAAGTGAAACTTGGAGAGACACATGAAGACAGTTTGACGTGATCTGGTTTTCCCTGAGTGCCTCAGGTCCACACCACAGTGCTTTCTGTCAACAACATATTGTGTAGTCCAGCTTTTGATTTATTTCTTTATTTTTTATTGAGACAAAAAGACAAAACACTGACCGAATGACACAAGGAAGACAAGAACGGTAAGAACAGTGGATACATACGGGCCAGTTAATTGAGTTTCACAGGGAATAACAGAACAGGGTTGTTAGCTGTAGTGTGTTGGTTTAATGTTGGCGTATACAGATGTGTGTGTGTGTGTGTGTGTGTGCGTGTGTGTGTGTGTGTGTGTGTGTGTGTGTTCTGAACAGCTTGTGTAGTCCATCTTAATGAAGCTTAGAGACCCTTTGCATCTCTTCCTGCGGGGATGGTGAGTTCGTCCTCTTGCAGTGTGTGTGGAAACTGCTCATCATTATTCGAGCATGGAAGGTCATTCTTGACCTCGTAAACATCAAACATGACAAAATCTCAACCCAAAGGTCTCTGACCATTCACATTTAATGCCGAAGACCATCCTTTAACCATGAAAATCTTTCCTCCATAAAGGCTCCACACCTAGATCGCACGATGACACCTGAGCCAGCACTGCTCGACCCGGAGGCACAGTCGAAAGCTCTGAAAAAGCTTGAAGGGGCATCAGTGAGTAAAGACTGCTTTATCATATATTACACAGAATACGACAGCATGTCATCTTCTACAAACAACTCTGGAACATGATTTGTTGAGAGCTTTTTTTTTCACCCAATTTGTTTCCCATCACATCCTTTTAACTGACTGAAGGCTGCAAAGGTTTAGACAGAGGAGATTAGCAAATATTAGCTTGCTCCAGTAGCATATTTCGCAGCATACCAAGCCATCTAGCTGTAATAGCTACATGCACTCACTGTTGTTCATGTTTGTCTCATTAACAAACACCAGCACCAACAGTTTCCTTTAAACCTGACAAGGTGACAATGATGGATGTGTGCAGGTGTCTTGGGATGAACCTGAGTGATCTGATAAAATCTTTTTAACCGTCTGCCATCATGATTTCAAGCAGTAGTCTCAGTGTGATGGATGACGAAAGAAACATTTATATTATGATGAATTTCAGCTAAAAAGAAATGCATCGACTTTGCTTTATATTCAGTGGCAGAGGGCATTTGAAAGACTACTTTGAAATGTCACTTTAATAATGCCTGTTGTGTAAGTGATGGTTTGAAGTTCTGCTGCATGGTCTGACTTTGAGAAATAGACCAGAGGCAACAATCAGACAAAAAAAATCTGTATCTGAGTGATGAATGTGTTTGTGTCCAGATATTGCTTGTTCTGCTTTGTGAGGGTGATCCGACAATGCCCGATGAGGATCTCTGATAGATCGAAAGAGCTCGGAGATATTAATAAGTGTGCAGAGTTTTGTCTCATTCTTGCTTCTGACTTGGCTGATGTGTTTCGATGAGCATTCAGACTTAAATGGGAACACACTGCATGTCTCCTCGCACTTTTCTTTAACATCCACGGCCTATTTGTGAGAGAAATGCAACGCGACCATGTGATCTCTAGCTAATCTCTCTCTTTCTCTTTCTGAGCTGGTGAGGAGGAGAGGAGGAGATACAATGTGACAAGCAACGGGAGCCAAGAATATAAAAGAAATCCAAGATTACAGATGAGAGAAAAAGGAGAAGATGACTGAGGTGTGGAAAGATGCAAGAATTGTTAAAGAAGCCTTCTCGTGGGGGATGTGCAGGGAGAGGAACAGGGAGAGTGATGGTGGATGTGAGTAGAGTTAGAAACAATGGAGCGATGAATGAAATCCTCTGGCGTGTGTGATTGTTTAGGTATTGTATGCAGATTATCGACTCGACGTGTCATATTATGTGGGGGTGTGAGCCTTTACACAATACATGCATGTATCCCACAAACATACAGTACATGCAGAATATACAATAATGCACCAGTGTATGAGTGTGTTTGTATGTGTCTCTTTTCCATATTCAGTAACCCAAGTGAAGAACACCGGCGTTATTTTCCCACTGATTCACTTCCTCGTTGCTCTCCTCTTATACCCACCTTTTGAGTACAAATCACAGCTGATTGCACTTTCAAGTTAAAGTTTCCTATGCAAATGTAGGCATGCATGTAAAGAGAGTCAGTCATAAGGAAGATATATTCATAGACTGAAGGACCAAGATGGCGAATATTTTTACTGAATAATACTTATGATGGAGTATGGTGTGAAGTAGTTTGGGGGAAAAAAGGGAGAAGATTGTCTTGTTTTTATTAACCCACAGTTTTTCTTTTTCTTTTTTTTTTTTTTTAAATCACATCTACAGTGTATGAATTATGAATGCACCGCCATGCATGAAAGTGGAGAGTTGCTATCTGGAGAATAACTGTATGTACTTGAACTGTATAGAACACTCAGAGAAAAATCCCTAAGGGCTCTCTGAAGGTCTGAGCCTCCTGCTTTCTGCTGCACAGTCTCTTATCAAGGCAAGGTTGAGGTTTATGTATGCCTTAGACTTGGATCATTTCCCTTCACAGTTATTTAAAAACCTGCCTCTAAATACACAATGATCTGCAGGTGTACTCCTCTGTGAATATGAAGTTTGCAGAATTCCCACAGTAACTATTTTTAAACGTGTGTGTGTGCTGAGACTTTCTTTTCACCAGAATACATCTAAGGATACAGAACACTGCTCACCGTCGAAGGATTTTCTTTCATATGTGCTTCTGTATATCTAGACTTTACTTTAACCCTGAAGTTTCGGGTAAGATGCAAAACATACGTCTTCTGTACAAAAACTAACCAGAAATGTCCTCACATGTAAATTACACGCTAATCAGACCACAAAGGCCTACATATGCTACTTTATCATGCAGAGGGCACCAAATTATCCACACATTTTTCGATTGCAGCAAAGAGTGTAAACATGAAGGTGGTGGGATGAGAACATGGTGGTTCATACGCAGCAGGGGTCCAGATGAAGTTGCAGCAGATGGTTAGTTGCATGTGTGTTCAAGTACATGTATAATTGGAAAGTGGGTATCACAACTTACATGAACAAGCTGTGGATTAAACATCAAAGAGCGACAGGATTAGCGCACAGCATCGGCCCATTGGCAGCACAGTCAGTGCTTCATGCCAAATACAGTAATTTTACAGTAACATGTAATACTGTTACTGTTGCCTCAACTGCAGAGTGGAGGAAGTCATGCATTAACCTTTAATCACAAGCTATTTGGAAAAGGGGGAAAGCACAGATATATATAGCATGAAATAAATGTGAAAATGATTCATGTAAGGTCCACAAACATCTGAATAACATAATAATATGATATGTTTGATCGCAAAATTTCAACTTTTTTAAGCAAGTCTGCCTTTATGTTGTCAGTTTGTTTTCCGACATGTTCTCATCTCAGGTCGTCAAATACCCGTTTTTCATGAGACCGGGCTTCTGTCCATCCTATGGTGCAGCTCATACAAGACTCACTCACCTCCACTCTGCCTTTTTTATTATATTACAGTTTATATTTTATATTTTGCAACTTGAAATTGATAGTCGATTAATTAAGCAGCGGAAGAAAAAAAGAAACACAGTTCTCAGGAAGAAGATGGAAAAATGCATCAGAAGATGTAAACATGAAAAGAAAAAGAAGAAGAGGAAGGATAAGGAGGAAGAAGAAGAAGGAAAAAGCAACAACAGAAGGAGGAGTAGGAAAAAGTTATCTGACCAACAGACTGTCTGTCCCTGCAGCAGACTGACGTTTTATTGAAGATATGAAGCAATGAACAGTTTCGAAAAATGCAGAACAAGACAGAGAGCCAAGAGTGAGAGTAAAGAGTGATGCTGATGGAGGTGGTGAGGACAGACACAAGAGAGAAGAGTAATAAGAGCTGAAATTAGATGCCGAGAAGCAAATCGCCTGTCAGATCGGATATAACTGTCCAGCTGAAGAAAGCTTTAATCTGTCGGGCTTGAACTCACCAAGAAACACCAAACAACCTTCCTCAAAACTCTCTTGACTGATACTCACCTCTACCATCATCCACAGGCTGCGTTACTCAGGTTTTTTTTAAGTCCATCTACAGTCCTCTCTCACTGTCCACGGCAAGAGCTCTGTCAGTCTGAATCACCACCGGCGGCTGCGGTGTCAGATCTCAAGCTCAAAGACTCACCGGACCTCTGAGCAGAATTCAAGCCTGTCAGTGAAGTCGAGGCCAACTGAACAGAAAGTACATCTTCAGATGTTACACGCCTCACCTTTGTGCGCACCCCGTGACTATTAAGTTGTCCTCCAGGTGCCTCATTTGCATCAGATATTTTTGGGCTTCATCCTCTGTTTCGCTGGAGTCGTAGAAGCCGTCCACAAATGAATCATTTTAAAAATGGTTCGTGTTGTTATCAGTATGTGTTTGTCAGCACGCCAACAGCAAAATGACACAAAAAACCCATCACAGATGAATAACAAACAATTTCTGAGCAGCACTAAATAGGCTGCTTTGCTTGAATATCAAACACAGCGACCCTTTGAGAACAGATGTAAATCGCTGCTGTGCACTGAAGCAAAACGCATCATTTTGAAATCTTTTGAACTATAAAGACGAGTAACTCTGAACATAATTTGTTGTTGAATTGTGTTTTAATACTTCATGCATTTTTGTGCAAATAAAAATGACCACGACCGTCAGCCTTCTCAGCTCAGTTTTATCATCCCATGACCTGCAGTTACACTCATTGAGTTATGAGATCGAGACAGGTTTTCGCTATGAGATGAGAAATGTATTCCACCTGCCTCAGTATTTAAATTTACACCTTTGTGACCTCTATCTGTTTGAACAAACTTTTTCAACACGCTCAAAAACTTTAATTTCTCTGCATGTCTTTTGCACATGCTGACAGAAAATGATATACATTGCAGGTGACTGAACATCATTCCACCAGCTCAGAATCCTTAAATCCTTTTTTGATGCCTTTGCTGTTCTCCTCTGATTCACATCCTGCAAACCCTCACAATCTCTGGACTCCTCCTCGTTATTTAGTAATAAACCTTACTACTGTCACCTTTTATTACCATGCTATTTGTCATGACCTGAGCAGTTATTGCCCATACTTGATAATCTACAGCGTCTGCGTGACCCTGTGAACTTCAGACCTTGCAGTATATGACTACAAAAATACGAGATACTCAACCCTCCTAATTTATTCCACGAGTCTCATTCCACTCAGTGAGGTGTCCTCACAGTGCACTCGACCAGTGCACAATATATCACACGCTACGCATCCATGTGCAGCTTGAAATATAATACATGCCCTGCGACTTGAAAACAGCTATAAAACTTTGAATGTAAATATTCAACATCTGCCAAAACTTTGCTGTTTTACCGCTCATTCCACTAAATCTACGCTCTTCAACATCTGTTGGGTCATGTCCTGATTTATAATTCATTGTTTTTACCTTTTACCATTTTTTTTTTCTTTAAATCAGTTACAGGTTATCCAGCTGTAACTGCTCTTTTGTTGGTGTCCTTGAATGGACTCCACATACGAATGTTTACAGTGCACACTCCACTGCACAGACAGTTATTGGATTGCAGACCATGTAAACTCTAAACTGTTGGGCTGAAACAGTGCTGCACACAAACTGTTGATTGGGCTTTTTATTTTCCCGTTACTCCCGGCACTTTTTTTGCATTCATCTCACTCTGTTCACCGAAGAAATGACCAAGGCCACAGCAGCCTTAACCCTCCAGGCGATGATTAAAACAACATCTCCTCATACCTTAAACCAAAAAATAGGTTTGTCATCCTTCTGAACAAAGCATATAGCTGTTACAACAGTGAACATTTTTGATCTGCCATCTATGGTTAAGATTTATGACAAGACTTTGTGAGCTTTAGGCAACTAAAATTCCTTGATGGGGGAGGTCACGGTGAAAGAAACCATCACAATGCCAACCATTGTTGGCTGTTGGCTTTAAACAAACTTGTTTGTATAATTTGTCATCGGAGCACTTGTGAAGAGTTTGATTTCTAGAGACAGGAGCAGGGGAAAAATCAAATACAGAGGGGGATAATGGTACAAACATTTGGACAGTCTGTCCTTGAGGGCATCTATGGTGTTGCACTCAGTTGTACACAGTCTGTAATTTGTTCATTTTTAATGCTAGGATGGCCCAAGAGGAGCATCCTCTTGCTCCCGCACCACCAACCAACATACACAGCCATGTACACCTTGTTGCCTTAAACATACTACGGGCAGCATTGTGTTTCAATGATCCTCTCACTCTTCTGCAACTACATATTGCTGTTTGTCACTTTAATCATCAAAGTACAGTACAGTATATAGGCTACAATATAGTATAAAACTAATATTTATAGAATATACTTCAGATAATATTACAGATCCAAGATGAGACTGACAGAAGGGCTGGACTGAGAGAAAAAGGTGCGATTACAAATCCGTCTGCTACTTCAGCACCGTGGACAGCGCCATGGATTTATCACCACACGGCACAGTTAGGCTGCTGATATTTCAGAGGCACGACAAACCAGAGCAATGAGTCAGGCCGATTAGACTAACTGTTAAATTAAACAGATTACATTGGCTGCTCGTTGTGCACAGAAAAAATTAATGTGAAGAATGAAAGAAAGAGAGCTTGTTAGAGAAGTTTCAAAAATTGTTGTCCCATGATTCTGCCTTTGGAAAGGGTTTTCAGGCATTGTTACAAGATCTTCTTGTGATGCATGCTGATGGGATGTGAACCATCGCTGCCAACACATGGTCGTACTGCCAACTGTGCACTCTAAACTCAAAGTCATTTTCCTCAAGACCACAAGAGGTCGCTTGTCAAGATAATGTAAACAATGTCATTTAGCATGTGAACAAAGTGCTGACGCTGTGGTTTTTTGGCGAGGACAGAGTCGATCCAACCACACTCTCTGCCCCGCAACAACTGCACACATTCCAATGGGGCAATCTTTTGCATTTCATTCAGTTGTAGGATCTCGCTGTGTTACCTGACAGTCCACCTAAGCTCTGACTTCCTTTTCCTCACAAACTACTGTCCATAGTGCACCATGCAGTGTCCCTTCATACCACATTTCAGGTTTTCTTTTTCTCTTACTCTATGTGTCCTGACACTGAAAATCAATTTGGTTATCAATAATTCTCTGCACCAGAGCCACCGAGTCACTTTCTAATGCATTTGTCACATGTGTAAAAACGATTCTGATTCTGGAAAACTCTTCAGGGAACTGGATTGCAATTCATTTTTCATGTTGAACTTTGCAGAAGATCAACACCTCTTGGTTATAATGAGATTGCATCTCCATGGACTATGAATTATTTCTGAGAGTTTTCAGTTCCCATGATATGAAAATGCCATCCAAGCTCTAAAGGGAGCGACATTGCAATCAATTTTCTAATGCTAAAGTGAAAATGTCAACAACATTCAATGTTGATTTGCCCAAAGGCCCTTGTGGTTCAGTTGCAGCTCATTATAATGTGTATTTAATGCATTGTAAAGTTATACCGTATGTAACTTTTAAGTTTATTCCAAAAATAAAATCATAGATCCTCCACAAACTCACATCACAAGACAGCATAATAGAGAGGTGGTGACCCAGCAGCTTTGCTAATGATTTGTATGCCATTTTGTATTCCTAAAGGACCAATTTAACATGAGGAATAAGAGAGAGCTGCTATTTAAGCCTATAGCAGCTCAGATGAGGGTGTGACCACATAGCAAAGTGAATGCAAATGTTGCACCTTTGCTGTCTTGTTATTCCATAGAGGGTGGACAGTAATTGAATAAATGAAAAAATGACTACTCAAAGATATTTTGATAAATTGTGGCCAAATTGCTCCATGCACAGAGTCCATAGATATGCAGATGCAGCCGCTATCCCTCCACAGCTGTGTGTCATTCCTATTGGCTTTCATGAAATCCTGTTCATTTCAGTCAGAATGACTGTGTTTATGTAACTGCCTCACGTCCCCTTGAGGTGTTGCCTGAAGCCGGTCATCCTGGCTGAATAAGGCGAATTGGACCCCCCCCCCCCCCCACCTGCCTGATAAATGGCTTGGGCCCAATTCCCTCGCTTTGCTTTTTTATGTCGTCGCCTGTCTTTGATGTCATCAGATAATTGCTCCTTTTAGAACTCGGAAAGGGCCACTCAGCGCTCACGGGATAGAAGAGTATCCATGGTGACAATCTTTGTTATTCCACACCGCAAACAACTGTTTATTGTGCCCTGGAAAAGGAAACCGCTTTTGAGTGGAGATAGTGCACATCTGGGCCTGAGGAGAGAGGGAGATGGAGAGAGACAGTGCTGGAAAGGGAGAAATGATGATGAGAGGCAAACTAGAAAGATCACATTGTGTGAGTGACAAAGGGAGAGAGAGACAGGTACTTAAATGATTGTGACAGTTCATGGAGAGAAAGGAGAGCCAGATGAGTGCTCAATGAGGCAGCTGAACGGAAAAACAACAGTGTTTTCTTTGCTCTCTTCATAAAGGATCTTTATGTTATATATAAAGATATCGATACCCACACTGGATAGATGCAAAGACGATGCAGATAGATGGGAGATGGAAGGGCGTATTACAGCCATTTTTTTCACTCACTTCTACCAGTGCACTCCTGCTTTAGCTCCCATTTTCCCTCATGTATTATTATTAATGAATGCACACACCCACAATGTGAATGATTTCAGCTTAGCCATTTGTAAGGCTGTCATTCTGCTGTATCCCTCAGCCCCATCAGTCCCCTTCTCTTTTCCTGTATTAGACTTGATGACTGAGCTAAACTCCACTGTACGTCAAAGCACTTTGAATTACAATACTCTTCACACTCCAGTGCAACAATGAAATTGCCCATCCCACATTTTGCAGTTATTACCATTGGATAGTGCCAAATGCAATTATGGCAGAAAATACATGGGTCCCAGCTACGGTTTGACTTTGACTGGCCGCAACTTTACTGTATCTCCACAAGGTGATGAGAGTCAGGCATATTAATGAACTTGATTTATTCAGGAAGCACAGCCACCAGTGGAAGTGAGGACTGTGTGATGGCTTTTTGTATTTTGTACACTCTGATATTAGCTGACAGTTATCCCAAAGAAAGAGGATGAATTACTGATCATCTGAGAATGTCGACTAGTTCACATCGGGTCCAAATTTAAGCAGGAGTTAGACGGTGATGGATTTGTCAAATAAATAAATAAATAAATAAGAGCTTCACAGAAAAACACACTGTGAAGAAGGGGACTGATTACATATTTTCAGCAAACAAGTTGGAAGCCACATCGTGTGAAATTGCTCCCTGTCTACAGCCATCTGCGAACTATCTGCCCACATCATGTCTCTTGTTGTGTATGCTGAACCATTACCAGCACCGGCACTTATTTCAGTGGATCCTCAAAGATATCCCAGGGGTCTGGAGCAGCAATCACTTCCCTGCACTGCATCTTAATGACAGAGGAGAGGAGAGGAGAGATTGTGGCTCTCTGAGGAGTTGGTAAGGGGAGAGAGGATTTGGGTAAAATCGAGTGCAGTGGAGAGGAGACAAAGTTAGAAGAAGGATGGGAAAGGAAAGGAAAGTGTCGAGAGGAGGAGTAACGAAGGAAGGGGGGGATTCTAATAACTGAAAAGTAGGAAAGGAGGGTATCAGTTATCACATAGTGGCTGTCAGCGCCTTATTCCATCTCCATTTTGGATCTTCGTCCTGCAGGAGACTCGAACTGAACTTTTGTCTCTCTATGAATGTTATCCATGAGTTTCACTGCTTTTGTGTGTGTGGTCTGTCCCCTTCCCAGGTCTTTGTGTGCTTGACTGACTCATGTCCTGCCTGTGTACATTTTACTCTACTCCACACATAGGACATCTCTTGCATGTATGTTGCTTTTTCTTCCCCTTTTTTCCTATTTGAGAAAAATGACAGCAGTCAAGGGACATTGTTATAGAGCCACATCAGGATGGGGTGGGAATGGATTGGCAGGTACTTTGACATGAGAGGCAGCCATTTATTTTCTGTTTCCTGCTGTTTTTTTATGCATGCCCACCTAACCTCAGCCACGTTTATTACTGGAACCACAAAAGGACCAAGGACCCCAAACTCTAACAAAGTATTCATGGTAACCCAAACCAAGATGTTTTTTGTGATTTCTCACAGTTTAATGAGGCACATTGATGTTGTCCTGCAGACAGGGGTGTCAGACTAGAAGATGCTTATATATTTTTATCTGGGGGTCAGTTACAAACTATGTGTTTCGGTGTTTATTTGTAGTTTTCCTAATTCAGAGCTGAGGGTCTGAGATAGAGGGTGTCATATGTTATACATCTTGTAAAGCCCTTTGAGGTAATGTCGTGGTTTTGGGCTATGCAGTGTTGTACAAATAAACTGAGTGAACTTTAAAAGTAAAGAGTAGAAGAGAGAGGGAGAGGGGAGGAAGAGGGAGGAAAAATGCCCACTGAAATGAAGCCATGGTCTGAAAGAGAATACAAGACAGAGAAAAGAGTGAGTGAAAGATAATGACGGGTGGGGACGAAAAGGCAGGAATGATTAAAAAAAAAAGAGAGAGGATTCCAGGGGAGTCAGAATAAAGTCTCCAGTGTTATGTGTGCGCATGCGTGGATGTTTTTTTTTTTTTTTTTTTTTTTCCAGGAGTGCATATGTGTGCTTGCATCAAGTGAAAAAGCCTGAGGGCATTTTAAGAGCCAAACTACTCTGGTTTCCAATTTATAGCAATCTCCCTGTCCACCTGGAGTTTCACATAGTGAGTTCTTGTCATTTCACAAGGCTGCGTTCAGCAATCACTGCAGCGTATTGTTCACACGTCTCTGATAATCCTGGTCTAGTCCTGGTGGATCATAGGAGGAGATTCCTCTGGGGTCTCAAGGCTCACCATTATTGATACTCAGTGTTGTTTTAGAGGAGAAAAAATGTTCTGGCTTGGCAGGAGGAGAAAGAATCTGATATACCCATTTAATCATTTCACTGTCTGCTACCTCCATCCATTTTTCGTACAGCTTGTCATCCCACCTGACACATTCCAGTTTTTCTTAAACATGCCATCAATCCCGCTGTGTGATGACATGAGAAACGTCCGATGGTGCCCTTTTTGAAACAGGACAATATATAGGGCAGATGACTGCAGCTTCACATCAAAGGGAACCAATAAAAGAAGATGTGTGGTATGCATAATCACATTCATGATAGATTATCAGTAAGGAAGCCTGTCTGCATAATTCATATTTTTGTAAAAAGGGCATATTTTATCCACTGTGTACGCTCTCTTGTTCTGCAGTTTCCCTTCTTCTATCATAAAGCGTGGAGACCTTTGCATGAAGCACTTGATTACACTCTGTGTCAGGAATGAAAATTCATCCTTCTGCTGAGGGAACGTATGACCTCGAAATATAAAAGCGTCACTGTTCAGATTTACTGACATGTAGCATCGAAGCACGTTTGAGTTAAATATATTCATTCATCCGATCCAGGCATCCATGGATACGATCAAGGGTATCAACCGTCTTTTGTCATACAAATAAATAAAGATGCTGCATGTAGTATAACCCTCAGAATACCATAACATCGTCATTCTTTACATGTCACTTTATGCGGAGTGTGCATTCACTATATTGTTATGGCCTTGCCAGCTTAGTTTCACAGGATAAACAGTTTAGCCATGAAAGTATGTACGACCCTTTAATGCAATGCCCTTAACCCAAAGAGTTCAACCACGTCACTACATTACATTCATTTAGACAACTGAATTTGAATATTTTGTTGCATTAATCACTGCTACACAGTCTCAATTCAAAGTCCTTCACATTGCATAAAAGAAGTGGAACATCATTAAAACCACCAACAAATATATTGCACTCTCACTGTCTGCGGACAACAGTGCTGAGTTCGGCATCCTCACTGCTTCGCTGCTGCCTGCAAAAATTCAGCCACCTCCTCATCCTTCACCACTTTGGTTCAGGTTGAAATATCTCATTACAGACATAGTACAGACATACTAACATGAATTTTCATACGGACATTCAGCAGAGGTTGACGCCTGCTGACTTTGTCGATCTCCTGACTTTTCCTCTTGCGCCACCATAAGATGATTTTGAAACATCTGGCATTAAATTTGGTACATTGCCTTCAGGATGAATCGTAATGACCTTGATGACTCCCTGACTTTCATCTAGTGCCATCACCAGGTCAAGTGCAACTAGCAAGTGTTTGCATGCTAATATGTTAAATTAAGATGTGTTAGCATTAACTCAAAGCACCATTGTGCCCAAGTGCAACCTCACAGAAGTGCTAGCAGGTCTGCATGGTAGACTTTTAGTCTAATTCAATATGTGTTTGTCTTCATCAAGTGTTGTGTACCGTAGACTCTGCCAGGGGGGATTGTGTGCTCAAGTAGAGTTATCAGTTCTACGACCTGCTGACTATTGGGCTTAACATGAATCCTCATCCTAGGTACAACCTCATTAAGCGATTAGCTCAGTCAATAGTTCATGCACAAACAAATATAAAACTTCAAATCATGGAGGAATCAGTAAGGTGATGATGGTCATTTTAATAAACT
The DNA here is from genome assembly GCF_051107435.1 of Chaetodon auriga. Lineage (NCBI taxonomy): Eukaryota > Metazoa > Chordata > Actinopteri > Chaetodontiformes > Chaetodontidae > Chaetodon > Chaetodon auriga. Next base: position 17,570,105 of record NC_135078.1, on the reverse strand, counting down.
TTTAACCAATATGTCTGATTTTAATGTCAGTGCTACAGCAGATATTAGATATAATTTGACAGCCAATCTCCTGAGGACATTAATAAACTTTTGTAATGAATGTTAAACCCATTTCTTTCTTTGTTTTAAATGCAAGCATTACTTATTACTCAACTCAAAGTAAAAAAACGTTCAGTAGAATGAGTGAGTCCAGGCTCTGCAATGTAAAATCCGCTCCTAATGCGGGCTCCTTGCCTCAACAGTAGCAGAAAAATAATGTTTTTGACTTTTCCACAGTTCAAATTTAGTGTTCTTGCCAAAAGCATTTTGTTGTTTTCTTCTTCAAATGTTAACCAGCTGTGACACTTTTGCCATTTCTCATTAAATGTGGTCGTGACCCTTTTCTCCACGCTTCTTTCACCCTCTCCTCATGGTAATTGACAGCTTCAGTTGTGTTTGTCTGCTTCTTCTTTTTATCCACTGCTTTTTTTTTTTCTTCCCGGGGCCTTTTCCATCAAGAATGCTGCACCACATTCTACAGCGTTCTGTAGCTTTATGTAACCCAGTGCCACAATGTGCCGTTTGAAGGGTACAGTGCTGGTGAGAAGCAACCCCATGGCACCGTGTTAAAAGTTTTTTCACACTTGAACGAGATCAGAAACCAGATCAGAGGAGCTCTTGCACCAGGACATGCTGTATGTGTAGATTTGACTGCTATGCACCTGCCGCCTGTTCATTTCAACACAGCACCCTGCAGATGTCAGACGTAACACAAGCGTTAGCGTGCCAGCTGTCAGACAAGCTGACAGCGTGAAATGTAAATCATGAGTGAAACTAATGTGATCAGCTTATTTGTGTGTGCAAGCATTGCTTATGCATACATACAAACACACATGTACAAACTGCTGTCTCAGCAGGACATCTCCTGAGGATTGGAAAATATTTTGGGGCAGTTTAAGAGTAGGCATCTATATCTATCTATATCTGTAATGGTCTACAGAATTTGCACTGACTCTGCAGACTTTGGAAGCATCCTTTTCCTGAGGCTGCATGATTAGTAGGAGCTGACGCAGGCATACATTATGGATATACTGTATATACAGTACCCATTCCCATTGTTATATAATGTTTCCGTAGGGTATTTTTCTCTTTTGCAGAAAGCCAAACTGACTAGGTTCTTACCTTTACACAAAAGAGGCTGTCTCTAAAAAAACTAAAAGCAGAACACTAAATCACATGCTCAGTCTTCATATTAGCACAACTTTAAATGTTTTTGACTAAATAATTTTTCACATGTACATCATAATTGGTTATCACCTTACCAACACTGCAGAGCATTTCTTTCTTTTACTACAGTGGTACATGTATTAAGTTTCTGATACTGACATGCAGTGTAAAGCTCTTCTGTGCTCTCTAATGTTTCATGTCCTGCAGAGAGACACAAAATGTGTGATAGTTATAGAAAAGAAAATGTATAACTGAAACAGTGAAATTCAGTCACAGTTGCCAGTTAACTTACATATTTTTTCAAATTTTTGTTATCTTTGAAGAAATGACCATAGCACGCTCGGTCATGCATGTTTTCATGAGAGATGGTTACTGATTAACAGCTTTATTTCTAAATTAGATTAGATTCAATGATGAACACATACAATACTGTGATGCTCTGATAAACATGATACGTTGCCTCATTTGATAGAGATAATTTAGTTTTGCACGCTTGAGAGATTGAGCCTAAAATTAGGAATATAGCATTTTATGTTCAGGGTTTTGCACATTGAGGCGGTTAAACTGAACCGAAGCAGTCCTTAAATACTTTAATAGCGCATGCTGTTGGTGTAAAAATGATCAAATTCGATCAGATGGCTTGGAGCCGGTGGTTAACTCTGTATCAAATGGCTGTACCTCTCTTCATGACTTATCTCTCCCTCTTTTTATCTCCTGTCTGTCTATCTCAATCTCTATCTTCCTCAACAACATTTAAAGGGTCTCTCAACATTCAAGACGAGAGGTCATCTGACAGGCTCTGCTGCTCAGAAAAACGGAACAAGAGCGAAAGGTCAAGGATTTCTGCCAGACAGACACCAAGTGGGTGCTGCTCTTCTCTGACCTGTTTTTCTCTGTTGATGTTAAGTGGGAAGTCTATGAGACTAGACAGTGGAGAGAGGAGAGGAGAGTTGCTCGGGGGAATTGTCATAAAGGAGCAAAAAGGTGAAAATTGAGGAGCATGGAAGGTGCGCAAAAAAGAGAGGAGAACAAAGGGGAGGGAGATGAGGTGCAAAGATGAGCCCGGGGGTTAGGGGCTCTGAGGATAATTCATGTGTATGCTCCCCGTGCTTCTCGTCTCTGCCAGCGTGTCAGTTTATTCTTAAATTGGATGAGATCCATTTTGAATCCTTCATCATTTGTTTTCAAAAAGCAAGAAACAGAGAGTGAAAAAGAGCCTGCCGTGATTTAGGACTGGGATTGTTCAGCGCAGCAATTTGTTAATAACACCGAAAAGTAGATATTGATCAGGATGCCTCCAAGACTCCTCCCCGTGGAGGTTTTCCAGGGTTTCCTCCATCTCAGATGAGACCTTGAGGCAGACCCCGAACGTGCTGGAGGGATTATACACGCTAATGGGGAACCCCTCAGGTCCACATGTCAGATTTCATCACACTATTCTAATGAATGGAACAGAGCGGTAATGCTGTGTCTCGTTATTGTTCCTTATATCTGGATCTTCCATACGTCCTGAATATGACAATGTGGCGCGAGCGTGTTTCTGTTTGAACAAACTACCACACATGACAATCCACAGAGCTCTGTGCATGCACTCTCATATACTGTTTCTCTCTGTTAAATGCCGTGGTCAGAGGATCATAAGATAAGCCCCTTGGCTGCTGTTAGCACTGCATGTATCTAATTGGTCTCCTTTAGAGTCTCGTTTTGTGAATGATGAAGTGTCAGCGAGCTCTTATCCTTTAGATATGTGGAGCTGCAGCTGGGCTGTGACAGAGACTAATGGATAGACTTTGCCACGGGGACCGCTGCTGCTGCTGTCCACTAGCACATGCACACAAATACACCATCTACACAAATTACAAATGAGAACACGCTACTCTAAACTGAAAACACCCAGGCTCGCGGTTTGTTTACCGAGGTCTGACAATCCCATATAGGCACACAAACATCCTCAGGGTGCCTGCTCATGTCCATGCATGCAGACAACCAAGATACAGTTTATACATACACATGAGCAAAAATACACTTCACGCACTGCTGTACGTAGGAACATACTGTGATACTATATTCTGTGCTTGAAAGAGTATTGACTGTGCGCACACACACACATGCAAATGGAAGCAGCTTCCTCACCTGAAGCCTGGACTCTGATTATCCTCACACATGCTCCATACTGAGGATTTGTTGGTAACAAATGTGCTTTATGTGGGAAGCAATGCATTTTTATTTCACCCATCATCTTATTCTGAGATATATTGTATGGCCCTCTTTGAGCTTAATCTAATCAAGGATGTTTTTTTTTAATATTCTAAAATGCTGCTCACCATTTTATTGCTCCTCTTGTATCTGACACTGAAGAAGTGCAAAATTATCAAATGTTTCTAATATCAGCGTCTCTGTCTGCTTCATCTAGGCTACTTTACTTTATCCATTTATTCACCGGAGACAGTATACATGCACTAATTAACATCAATATGATGTACTGTAAAATGGCTGATGTTAAACATTAAAAGAAACAAGACGAAAGCAGTCTAAGTACCTCACTGTCTACAAGATGAAATTTTATTTTTCCTCGCAGGTGTAAGTGTGTGTGGCTGAGTAAAATGGCAAAAACGATTTTGTGAACAGGATCCAATTAGGTGGGAACAATGGGGCTTGTGGGAATACTGTAACTGTGTTTGTTTCTGTCTTTGCATGTGTGTGTGAACATGCATTAATCATGCTGTGGGGACATAAATGTGTTTGCACAGTCATAGTGTGGGGTTAGGCAAGTAGCGGTTAGGATTATGGTTAGGGTGAGTCTCCAAACATTAATCTAAGTCTGTGTAAAGTCCTAAAAAATGATGGAAACATGACTCTCTCTCTCTCTCTCTCTCTCTCTCTCTCTCTCTCTCTCTCTCTCTGAGTGTGTGTGTGTGTGTGTGTGTAAGTGCCCAATTAATATCGAAATCTTCTGCCAGTGTCAGTATCTTGTTAGCAATTAAGACAACATGACTGAAAATAAAGACGTCTCAGAGGACACAAAACACCGAGCGTGGAGATGATGTTGTTATTAAAGATCTATGAAGCAGAAATAAAGCCATTGTCACTGAGAGCAAAGACACATTACTGCCAAAAGCATGCAAGCTGATCACTTTGGTTTTGCAGAGACACAGAGATGAAATGCAAAATGAAAAAAATAAATAAATAAAATTAGATATTGTGCCTGAAGCAAAAAGCTGACATGTCAAGTTATTTATTCTCAGGACGTGAACATATTTACAGGACGCATGCTGAGATGCTGCAAAAATGCATCGCAAGAGTTGGCAGGAGATGAAACAAGACAGTGGGGGCTTTTTTTTTTTTGTTAAAGAGTTCATTTTAAGGCACTAGATCTTACTCTTGGCAACATGTTTTGCTTGCTGACAGGCCCTGGAAATGATGCAACAAGCCAAGTGATGTTTCCTCTCCAAGATCTCTCTCTCACACACACTCTGTCTCTCGCTCTCTGTCTCCCAACACCGTCAACAAGGTGCCAGAGGCAGTAAAGTCCAAATTAAAACCTGTGTTGATTTCATCTTGTTTTAGAACAACCACTACAGCCTTTTGGCCACTGGGGAGGAACACACACACACACACACACACACACACACACACACACACACACACAAAGTCCATTTTGCTACATCCGACTTAGAACTTGAAAATCTTGGAGATAATGAAGTAAATATTGGACAATATAGGCTCAGCTTGTATTTTTGGATCTCTACCAAACCAAATTTGCATGCAGAGTTTGTGCTGTAAATATTCATTATGTGCCGCTGTGATGTATGGGGGTTGCTGAAACTCTGTGCGGTGTTGAGATCTTTAATTAATACCACTGGATTAGTATTTCTGATGCGTCCATGTGTAAGCACCATCTTAATGGTGTTTCCGGTGGACATGAAGCTAATTTAACTATTTCATTCACTGCTGGGCATTTTAACATAGAGTATGATAACACATTGTATTCATAAGTAAAAAGTACTATATATGCCTCTGAAATACAATGGAGGAGAAGCATAAAGTCACCAAAATATAAATACTCAAGCAAAGTACAGGCATATCAAAATGTTACTGATGTGGAGTTTTAAAGTGAAGGTGCTTGTTTACTTACTTTCCACCACTGCTGAAATTCTGTTCCATTTTTATAGTTTGTCTATTTGTACTTTGTACACAAACACAACGTTTAACTTTGCACTCATGCCATACGTTGTTGTAAAACTGAGATTCTTCTGATTCACTTGACGTAGGATCTTTCAGGTCATTTCCACGGCTGACAATAGCAAGCCAGAGTCCACAGCAGAGGAAGGGCCTCATTCCCTTCTTTCGTGTGAAGATTGAGCCAATTGCGACCAATTGTGAAGATAACTGGTGAATTTTATAGCCGATGAAATTCTGAAAACAAGGATTTGCTGCTTCAGTGGGAAAGTTACAGTCAAAACAAGGAATTAAGTACAGATAGGGATTTGAATTGATGACATAATAAATGACCTCAACATAAGAAATGTAGACTAAATATAACTATAGATGCAACAAATATGAATACATATAGATTACCTGAAAATAAATGTATGTATTAATGTAGACATACTGTTAAAAAACATATGAAAATATGAATTTTCGGTGGTATTGTTCTCAATTTTTATTTGCCTTGCACCAGGGTGAGACTTCATGCTGTGGTTCCATTATGTTACCCAGATAATAAGACCCAGATATCTGCAGGCATCTATTTGCAAAAAACATTCAGGCAAAAACAAAAACCTTCTTCTTCAGTGTGTTCAGACTTCTGTTATTCAATGCCAGCCGCTCTTAGAGTGATTCTGACTTTTGGGGATAAAACTTCAGGGTGTTGTATTTCAAGACAGACCAAAAACATGCATGTTCATGTGCTTTCAGTTCACTCTGCCATGCTTCAGATGGGCATTTTTAGACTAACTTTACTAGAACGGTATAAGGATCAAATCTTATGTGTTGAATTTGCATATTCAGTCACGCTGTGGCCCACTGCCACGTTATGCCTCCATGCACGGCGGCGCTCAGCCTAACTGTTAAATCCCAAAAAGATTAAGATGTATTTAATCAGCACTTAATTCATACCAGAGCGTCACATAAAAATGCCGCCATCATCAATTACGCTCTTGAAATGAAGGCAAAATACTGTCTGACAGATGTTATACTGTGATTGAGGTTTTGCAAAAGACAGCGAGAGACAAGCAGCTGATTTCTTCCTGCTGTGGCTCTATGAAAAGTTTGATTCATCTGCTGCTGTTACAGTGCCGTGGACCGGGATGATTTGTCATTCTGTTTGTTTGTGGGAGCCTTTGATTATTCTGTACCACTCTTCCATTCTGTTTCATTTTGTGAAGTCATATTATGTGAGTAAAGACATTACAGTGCGAGCAATATTTCTGTCGTTTGTCAAAATGATAGATGGTTTTTGAAATTATCTGCGCTTTTAAAATTCAGTAAATGATAAAACAATTTGCCACTACAGCAACAGTGTTGATGGCAGATGACAAGTGCCTTGAGATGCAACTCATCTACTGTCTAATGATTCCCAAAAATAACTCCAGTTTTATGGAAGTGAATAAAGAACCCTTCAACTGTCTCTCAGCACACAAAGACTGTGTCACTTATGTGTGTTGGTGGACATTTTGGAAATCATTGTCTCTTCAACATACTTTACATACAGTTCAGAGGTTTAATTGAGCGGTTGCCCACCTGGGGGTCAGTCCTCCCACAAAGGGTCGCAAGATAAATCTGAGATGAATAATGTGGTAAAAAACAAAAAAAGAAAAAAAAAAAGAAAAAAGAAATTAAGCTCTGGTGCACAAATTAGGATTTTTTGGACTTTTTTTTCTTTGTTTTGTAATATATTGGACAGTTTTACCTTTTTGGAATTTAAACAGTCCAAACAACATGAGAAGCTCAGAGAGGAAATATGCCGAAGGGCCTCAACCAGATAGAGCTGTTTTATAAAGGATCACTAACCAAGAAAGTTTTGGACCATTGCTTTAATATTTCTCCAATGCATTGTATTTTATAACCTTACAGTGGAGTGAAAAGTACATTATCTCCCTCTCAAATGTAACGAGCGGAGGCATAAAGCATCACTTACTCACATTTTCTGCGAAAGAGCCATTTTAAATGCTTTAAAGTGTCCAATCCTTCCTCTAGATGGAGAGTTCGAGCGTCTCCCCTCCGGACACAGATTCAGTGCACCAAAGTCCAGATCCAACAAGGTGAGAAATCTTTTTATCTCTTGTGCCATTAAACTGTCGAATGATCGTGATGTAAAGTTTTCGAGTGATGATGGTAAAACCACTGTTGATTGGCTGGATGGATGCTTCTCCAGGTTTCATGTTATGCTGTTTATGTACATTGTTCTACGTTGGCTTGCGTAGTGGGTTTAAGCATTTGTTTTACATCTTTATATGTATTTTATTTTGTTTTCTTATGTTTAGTTTATTTTTATAGCCCAGTATCACAAGCTACAGTTTTCAAATCGGATGAGGAAAAACTCCCCAAAAACCCTTTAACGGGAAAAAAATGTAGCTGGACTCAAATAGCCTCCCCAGTATTCTCTGCATTCAGCCCATGTTGTCTCCACTTCTCTCTGTCCTTCTTTACACACACACACACACACACACACACACACACACAGACACACACACACACACACACAGACAAGTATTCGCTGCCTCCAGGCAAACTGAGAGGGGCTTGTTTTGTTTGGAGTGGCCTTTGTTTAGACACTGTGTCACACAGTCAGTGTTTGTGTCACACAGTCGATGTTTGGTACTCCACCTCATCCACTCTCTGTTTGCCCACATGCTTCATCTCATCAAAGTTTTAACCAACTGACCCTCTGGGAGGAAAAGGAGCTGGGGGGGGGGGGCAAACTATAAGCATGTTTGTCTCGTGTTGAAGGAGATGCTGAGGAGTTCTTTCACATTTCCAGATCTGAGGTGGCTGCAATGAAACACTTTGTCTCTCTCGTGCTTTTACTTTGTTTGTGAGTGGCAGGAAGCACTAGACGTTGTTTACTCCTACCTTTTTGTCTGTTTGCTTTAACACATGAAGCCTGCCCTCCATCAAAGTGCTGAGTTTATGTGTGTGTGCGAGAGAGAGACAGAGAGCGAGAGAGAGGAAGTCGATCTGTACACATACTTCATTTCATCCATCAATGTTTGGACCACACTGTGAAACAAAAGTGACTCATCTGTTTCCAGATAAGCTAAACTAACCTTTGCAGTAAAAAACACACCAGCGTATCTGAAAAGACCCAAACCCTCATTTCTCCACGTCAGAAGGAGTTTTCCGCTGCTCTTCCCCTCCTGCTTCTCTCTCAGGCTTGGACGGAAAGAGCGAGAGCCTCCGGCGCGACGGGCTGTGAGATCCTGGAAAAAAAAAAAAAAAAAAAACTCTGACAGATCAAAAAAGACCCTGAAGTAGGAGGGGGCGAAGCAGAAACATGTGCTGCACTGAGTGTTTAATCATATCTATTTCTCTCTTACTTTGTCTTCGTCGCTGTCGCTCTCCTCCTCCCATCATCTTCAAATCTTTCTTTTTTTTTTCCACCTGTCTCTCTCTCTTCCTTTTTATTGCCCATTTCTTTTTATTTGCGCTCATCCCCTTGCTAACTTCTTAAAGTCAGCATGCCCTCCCCACTTTCTGTATTGCATAGGCTTATTTTTGGTTGTACTTATACTTACAGAGAAATGGATCTTTTCAGATGCATTAGATAAATTGAACGATGATGTGCCAAACTGCACATTTGTGCATCCTTCACTCACACATCATCTATAAATGTCTTCTGTATGAGTCTTTAAACCATCATGATGTTTGGTGTCAAATAAACATCCAGCTGCCACCCTTGCCACTATGAGTTAAAAATGTATTGCAGTGCTGATGTTCTGTATTGAAACAAATATTTTTAGACTGTGCTCATTGTTTATGAGAAATATCACCAAAGCAGTCCTTCTTCCTTTGAATGCAGCCTAATTTTATACGTTTATCTTGATATCTCCCTTTGAAACCCTTCACTGTGACGGGCTTGTGTAGTCATCTGGCCTCAGACAGCAGTCCATTTTAATTGATGTTAATTTGGAAATTAACATTTGAAGTGCAGATAGATGTACTTTAAATGTTCTAATTATCTCTGTTAACTGCGTATTAACTCCTTGATGGTCTGCAGTGCGTGTTAACTAATGCTCAGACTGTAGGCACAAGTGGCCCAAATCAAATTATTTGCTTATTATGTGACTTGGATCTGTTTTTTTATGACAGTGTGAACAGCACAAATATCATCTGAGCTTTTCAATTCTGACTCTGGCCTCTTTCATATGTGGTCCTAAATAGACACAGGTCGTTTTTTTTCAATCATATTGTAATTCATACGACTTTTACGTCACTCACTCACCTGAACTAAGTGTCTTGCTGTGAGATTCTTGTGAAGAGATGCTGACAGATTTTAAAAATAACCCTCAATATCCTGAAATTTTGGAGGAAATGTCTTTGTGTGTGTTTTCTTTTCCACAAAAAGTCAGAATTCATTTGGTTTCCACTGCAAATCAGCTTATAAATGAAAGCATGAACGCTGCCTTCAGTGGCCTCCTGTTCACTTTTGTGTGACGCCGTGTTGCATGTGATGTTGTATGATCGGATCAATAAATCTGATCTGAGCACTGAGGCTTTCAGGGTGAGCGTAGCCATCTTCACTCTCCCTGAATTTCTAAGGTGATCAATGAAGAATGGCGTTTTCAGAGCTGTATGATCAGATGTATGAACGTCTTATCTGATCAGCTATAATCTACTGGATCCTTTGTCCCATCTCAAAACGAATTTTATTAACAAAATTAAAAGTTTGTCAATAAAGTAATTCACATCAATAAGTAGGTTTACTTCTTGGATTGATTGTCTGTGCTTTGTGCAGCTTGTATGGTATCACCCTTTGACGAAATAACATCTAAATGAAAGCCATGCAGGAAAGATTTTCAGGCAGCAGCTGTGGTTTGATATTGATTGTTAGAATCGATTTCAAAGTAGCACAGTGGAAAAAAATGAAAGTTATGTAGCCAAATTAAATGTCACTCTCTAATTGTAGAGTTGCCTTTGGAGTAACACTTGTTATTTCCCATGTTCTATAAAAAAAAAATCAATAAATGTTTAATATCTTGCGTGTTGTTATTGGAGGAGGTTGATGCCAAAGTGTGTTGAAACAAGACTTCTGTATTGTTTAACCTGCTGTTCATTCTTAGTAAAATGCTCCTATAGGACCAATAACAAAGTTCTGTATATAAGCAAAAGCTGGTACAACTTCTCCCAGTTTCAGGCCAGAGGGCAGTGGAACACATGTAATAAACCCTATAATCCCCCTGTTAGTGGTGCTATTTCATTTAATCCTTTCTCTCTCTCCTCTTTTCTCCTCCCCTCTCCTCTCCTCTTTTGTTGGGTTGAAGGAGATACTCCTGCGTCATCACACTGTGCCCACCTCCTTACATGACATGGAAGAATCCCAGAGTGGGTGGGATTAACGCCGTCCTACAATCCAGACCTTTGATATTACCGCATAGTTCAAAGGAGGTCAGCTGCATTGTAATCCCTTATATCAGAGCCACAATGTAATGATTTTAATGGTCTTACACACAGTGTGACTCGCAATTGAAAAATATACTCTACCCAGCTCAGCCGCTCACACCACATTCTCTTTGGGCCTTTCTGAGCTTGTCATAAACCCAGAACTTGACCTGCGGGTCACAGGTATGAGATTAATTTTCCCAAAAGCATTTAGAGTGCATTGATGTCACACTGACGCAGCGCAGAGCCAAAGTGATCAGACGGAGAACGGAAACCTGGGCAGAGAGAGAGGAGGGGTTTTATGACTTCCTCCCTCAAACACAGTTTCAAACTCTTTCTGACTTGTTCTGGCTTTTGGCTCTATCGAAGCTGATTTCTTATACATGATGAATTTATGTTACGCTTAATGTTTTTGTTCCAAAAATCAGTGATGGTGTTGGTTTTTGTACGGAGGTCTGATCTAGTTTATCAATAACATTTGGCAAGAAAATGATGCACTTTGCCATTGCACTCTTATTATTAGAAGTGCATTGTGGGTCTGCAAGTAATGGTTGTTTTTGTTTTTCATTAATGTGCTGATTGTTTTCTCCATTAATCATTTTGTGAGAAATTTTGACATAACTCAACCCAAAGCCAGAGATATCTGCTTTCCCCTCTTTGTATGTGACAGATATCCTCACACTTGAGAAGCTGAAATGAGAGAAAGTTAAATTGATCAAAGCAGTTGCAGAACAATTTTTCTGTCCAGACTATCGATTCATTGGCTCATCGTTTCTCGAGTGCAGAGAGAGTGCAGCTGTAAATACAGAGACCTCAGCATCATCATTATACCTCACATAAAGACTAAATATATTTCCTGAATTTCAAGAGTGACATTATCCCTGAAGGATTTCGCTTGTTTGTTTGTTTGTTTGTTTGTTTTCCAAATTCAGTTGACTCTGGGTGCCATTAAGGTCACACTTTATTGAAGCCTCCTGCATCTTCCATTCAAAATATATATCTGCTATCAACTACATCATAGCATTTTAGTAATCCTAATTTAATTGTTTGCATACTGCTGATAAATTCATACTCTTAAATGAACAGGATTCATTATTTAGAAAGTTATGATTTGTGTTTTCTGCAATGGGCCCTGCTGAGCGTCAGGCCACATCACCAGGAGACGTTTGAATGCCACAGGTGTCACCTCTCTACGCTCTATCTGACTGCCCATGTTCAGCCGGCCTGCCCGCCTCTCTGACTGACCCATGATGCCTTTGGATTGATGTGTTGCCATGACAACAAGCCAAATAGCCCTCACTGGGGCTTCTTCCTGAAAGTTGTTTTCCTCCTTCCTCTTTTAATGTCTGACCTTCTTTATCTTCTTATCTGCTCTAAGTGGATTTGTGTCTTGGATTTGTTTGATAGATGAGAGCAGTTACGCAGCGAGGAGGTTTCCTGCAACTCTTTCTACTGTGTGGTCTCTTTCTCTGAGCAAGCCTCTATATTATGTTTTGTTATGAGTGTATGTGCTAAGTTTAGCACAGATTTATTTGATGTTTAAGATATGACAAGCTGTCTTTTCAAGCACTCAAAGCGCTACAGGCCTGTATGAGGAATGGTCCTGTGATAAACACAGAAAAGAAATTTGATGCTCTGCCTTGATGTTTCTCTCAAGCAAGCTTTCTTTCTCAGTCTGTTGTTGTCTCTGTCTTTCTCTCCAACACATGGGACAATTTGGGAGTTAGAAATACAGAGATGAGATGGGGGAAGCTAAGAACAGAGAGGGGGGAGATGGAGAATGTCTCATACCATAAATGTAATACCAGCCTCCATTTTAGAATAAGTGGGTGATGGATAGGTGGCAGGGTTTGTTTGATACCCATTTGCTGTAAGACCTCAAAGACAGCATGCACCAATAACCTGATCGTCCCCAACAGCGTCAGTGTGGCCTGTGGTCAAACTGATACGTTCCTCACTGCTTTGTTTGTTCGGCAACACAGCAAACGATTCATTCCTTATGATCTATATGAAGGTGTATGATGAGACACGTCCCAAGTGAAGCTGTGATTTTTCACAATAGGCCCTGATCTCTTCTTGGCTCATTGCTTTTTTTTTATTTTCTAAACAAGAACTGACTCATATTTCTTAATGACAAACTTGGATTGCTTTTATTGTTGCGGTGCTACAAAGCTCGTGATGTAGGACGGAAAAGCCCGCGTGTCTCATGGTGAAATGCATGGAATCAGCACATGACACGTCTTGCATGGCAATACAACGATGGCTACCGTCGCATAAAGGCTATATACTGTAGCTACAACACTGAATAAACATGAGCTTGTACATTAAGAGCGAAAGTTCCCGTCTTGTCTCATTTCATCAGCGGCCATTGGCCCGGATTTTCTTGTTACACGGTCCTCTAACACACACCAGCAAGTCCCTGAATGAAAGTCTGTGTTATTTTTTTGCTGTTCTATACAGTCATTGAACATTTCCTGCTGTCCATTTAGTTCCTCCACGTTAAAGTAAACACAAATGTTTTCACTGTGTGCGGTTAGGGTCTGTGGAATTTGCATTTTATAATCTTCTTGAAAGCACTTTGGAAGTCCTTGTTGAAGTAGGCATATATGATGGGGTTGAGGAGAGAGTTGGAGTAGCCCAGCCAGTTTATGACTGCGCCCAGCCAGTCGGGCATGTAGCAGCTCTCTGCACAGAAAGGCAGCACCAGTGCGACGATGAAAAAGGGCAGCCAGCAGAAGATGAAAGTTCCCATGATGATCCCCAGTGTTTTCACCGTTTTACGCTCCCTGGCCAGCGCGATCTTTCTCTTTGCCCCCGTGTTTTTTTCATTCATGTTTTCGTAGCCGTGCGAGGAGGACTGAGGTGTGTTGGGCAGAGGCAGGTGTGTCTTTGAGTTGCTGATAACTTCTATGATCTCAAGTGACTCACCCTCCTCTCCGTGCTTGACCGCGCCGTTTACGCACGGAGAGCTGGTTTTTGACTCGTCGCTGCGCTTCCAGCCTTTGCCCCCGGCCTCCCCGTTGGTTTTCTTGTGGAAGATGGCCGGGGACACGGTCAAGCACTTGTCTGACACTTTTGACGTCTCGGTTTTCTTGACCGTCTTTCGAATCCGAAACCGGGCAGCCTTGAAAATTCGCCCGTATAGGACCAACATGAGGATAAGAGGGATGTAAAAAGCCCCAAACGTGGAGTAGATGGTGTAACCCGGGTCCTGGCTGATGATGCAGGCGTCGGGGTTCGCCCTGTCTTCGGCGCTTCTCCAGCCTAACATAGGCGGAATAGAGATGGAGAAACCAATTAGCCAAGTCACGCTAATCAAGATCGCAGCTCGCCTGGGTGTCCGTTTATTTACATAGTCAATGGGGTCTGTTATGGCCCAGTACCTGTCCAAAGCAATTGCGCACAGATGCAGGATGGATGATGTGCAACACAGTACATCCAGGGAGATGAATAAATCACAGATCTCCTGCCCCAGTGTCCACTTATTCAGAACCTGGTAGAGGGCCGCCATCGGCAGAACCAGGACCGATACCATGAGGTCTGTCACTGCCAGAGATCCAATCAGATAGTTAGCCACATTCTGGAGAGATCTCTCCAGGGCGATGGCTGCCACGACGCATGCATTGCCAAATATAGAGCAGAGGATGAGGGCCCCCAGGAGCAGAGAGGTGATAATCTGGTAACTCAGCTCCACGTCTGGCAGAGACCCAGACCCCGTGCCATTCTCACCCTCGTCCCAGTCGGCAACCACGTCCACCCCGTCATGGTAACCGCTGGTCGCGTTGCTGTCGTTGCGGCTGGTTGTTATAAAATCCATAATGCGACCACACTCAGAGCGCAACTTTCCCAGAGCAGTGGTGGACACGCAGCTGGACAGATCAGCAGAACACAGTCAGCCCCTCAGACTGCTGCTGCTGTGCGCTTTACCGGGGTCCATCGGAGTTACCGCGTTCGTGCCGTCGCTCTCAGGACGCATGACGCAGACGTGTTTGTGAGTGTGTGTGTGTTTGGGGGGTTGTGTGTGTGTTGTAGCCCGTGAGTGTTGACAGCCGGGTGCGCTCACTGGTACTGCAAATCATCTGAGCTTGGCGACGCCGTGAATTCATTTATACCAGCAGCCTCGGGTACGTCAGACCGTGTGGAGGTCGCTCTGGAGTTTTGTGCCTCTGCTTTTCTTGTTGCTCCGTTTTTCACTGCAGACAGCCGATGAGGGTGCACGCCTCTCCTTTCCGTTGCTCTCTCCTTTATGTTACTCTTTGGACTCACTGAATATCATATTTTGTGGATGTTTTTAGTTTACATCTCAAAGGGTAGGTGTCAGTCAGGAATAACTTGTATACAGTGATTGATTACCAAAATAACAAGAGACTAGTGAAAAAAAATCTAAACGGGCTACTCGAAGTGGAAATATTAACTTTTCTTTACTTCTAATGAACTTTTCGTTTAAGCCAACTTTATTTGAAATACGTGTTTTATAGAAAAGGAAAAAGACCTTAAAGAGGAACTTTAAAACACGTTTCAGTGTTTACGGGCGCCCTGGAGAGACAGGTAGCATGTTCAGTGTGTTGAGAGCGAGAGGTAGTATCAGGACCAGGGACAGCGCCACGACTGTCCAGACAGGAGAGCTGCTGCCATCTGCTGTTTACGGCGGGTACTGCAGCAAATGTTGGCCACCGTTTTATCAGCCCTTTGGATTTAAGGCAAAGTAAGATGCTGTGGGAAGGATAAGGAAACGGGGGGAGATAGAGAAGCAGACTGCGCGCACGTGTGTGCGTGTGTTTGTGTGTGTCAGGGAGGAAAAGGATATTGATTTTGCCTACTAATAACGTCAGCAGTGAATCAGAAAACAGCCTGGAATAAAGCAGCTGGTGAGGGAAAACAAATGCTCCCTTGCTGGGTGGTGCTAGGGTGGTGTATGCTGCAGGGTTTCTGTTATTCTGCGTTGGAGTTTGGAGGATAATTAAACCCAGAATTAAAATGAAATGGGAAACAGAAACATTTAATTATATTGGGAAGGGGAAAATGAACCATTAAGATATAAAGTTATCGCTTATTTTTCATCCTGACGTGCACAGTGTGGAGAGAAGTTATTCCTGGTACTGGTGAGTGTGATTACAACCATGTTAGCCAACAGTTAAAGCAATGGGCAATAATATCCCAACATTTATGTCCACTGACTAGTATTGACCTCATATGAAGATGGGTGGCCCGTCACTATTATCTCCCACTATAGCTATAAAAGTGAGGGTAATGTTGGTTTGACTTACTGCTTCACATGCCCGTTAAACTTGTCTGACCCCACTGCTGCTGTTAAGCCTCAAAATGAAAATTATTATGATAACCTTTTTGCCATGTTTGCACCCAAGTAACATTTTCATGAGATGTGAAATCACACATGGTAAACTCAAGTCAGAGCCACTAAAGCTAACTTAATGCTCAGAGCTAGCTAACACTCGCTGCTTTATCTTGCAGATTTTAAAGTCTTTACGAATGTTGCAGCTGTGTTTTATCAGAGGGGAGAGGTTTAAAGACTCTACTGTGTCCTGCCAAGCTTTGTGTTTAATGATATCTTAGGGAGAAGTTGACACTTAAATGTCAGGTTGGAGTTGTATTGCTCTGATCGTGGTGTGAGTGTGTTTAATCAGAGGGCAGAAAATTAAAGATTTTGCATCAGCTGCACTTAATAGTGGATTGGCTCATAAAATACAAGTACAAGGCACGGCCCTGTACTAACGACAGCACCTCTGCTGTCTGTGCGATGCTCCCTGTGTGTGGGCGTCGACTAAAGTGCCAAAGGCAATGTGTGTGTTGCACTTTAATCTGGTTTGTCAGTAACAGAGAAAGTCAGGCTCCTCTTCAGCCTTACCATGTGAGTGTCCAACAAACAGCTAGAACCATCGTTATTCAAGTACTCATATTGAGAACCAGACAGATAAAACAGTGTAAATACACAGCACAGTGCATATGCAATTCAATGATGTTGATTGAATTGAAGGGAGAGTTAGGAGCAAGATCGATGTGGAGAAGTTAGCAGGCCAGTGGCTGGACCTGGTCCTGACTGTTGCCCTGGATGCAAGGCAACATCTGCTTCCAAAAACGAAACCGTTTGACCCGGTTCTCTGCTGGAGCCTTCTTCTTCTCCTTCATCTCCTTTCTTCTCATTCTTTTGGGAGGCAATTAAAAAAACAGAAGACAAACGTCAGCACAGAAGCACAAATAAGCATCTACAGTTCAACAAAAATGACTTGTTTTGGTTCAGAAAAGGCCTCATCACTTCACAACTCATGAAATAACAACTCTGGACCAAAAAGGCACATAACTGGAAATACAAAGATTCAAATTCAGATTAGTTGGAGAATTAAGTGAAAGCTGAGGGATAAGACGTCTTCAAAAACAACAACTCAGCTCATCATGAATCCTCCATCATTAGATACTTATCTGGTCAGATTGTCTAATCCATTCATGTGTGCTTGTGCTCTCACTGTTTAGGTGTAAATGCATCCTCACCTTTGAGAAGATACTGTGGAAGGACTGTAAGAAGCCCCTGCTCTTTCTGGTATTGGTGTCCTTGGCTTTGTTGGATGGGTCCTCTTTCCTCCTAAAAGTAATTTTAGGGGGGAAATGTTTTTCTCTAAATGTGCACATGAATGTAAAATGTTCAGCTCACTGTGTGATAAAACACAGCTTTGCTCTTGTTCTTTCATGTGAAATATGCTTCACATCAACACAAGTTGTCTGGTACATTGTTTGCACAGACATCATGGCTGAAAAGTTTTGCTCTTGTCTCTGTTTAAAGCTGGACACATGGACAGACACCACCTGTCCTCCATCTCACACTAAAACTCACTCACTGCTGCTGATTCACAGAATTTGCTCCACTAAAAACTTATTCATCAGCTTTTTACACTGTAGTTGTCTCTTCTCTGCAGTTCCAGACTTGCTCTTTCACTTGCTTTCTATTAGACATGATCATAACTGATGAAAGATGGATACTGAAGGCAGGGTGCATTAAGTTTGATATGTAAGTTTCATAGAAATTGTTGAAAACCTATTTCACATGATTAATTACTCTCGTGGATTGTATTTTACAACCATTTTATTATTTGAAGGGCATTGGCTACTGAATGGAATAAATGTAATGTGATATAGGCATCACTTCATAGTTTAACACAAAAAGAAAGTGAATTGAGGGCACGAAGACGCGGGCATGCAGACTGAAAACCTGTTCAGCGTGAGGACTGGTGTTTTTATGGAGTCTTCAGTATCCATCTTTCATCAGTTATGATCATGTCTAATAGAAAGCAAGTGAAAGAGCAAGTCTGGAACTGCAGAGAAGAGACAACTACAGTGAACTATACTGAACTTAACAGACCATAATACTGAGACTTGTTACTTTGAAATAACAGACCATCTGGCTGCAGTGTCGGCTGTTCCTTTGTCAAAGTGACGTCCAGTGTGGAGATGTGTTGTGGCCTAAAGTCACATGAAGATCAGCAGCTGCTTCTCGGACACCACCGTCCCCTCAATGGACTTTGTTCCTCTCTGGGGTTGATACCAGTGAAACACCTGAATGTGTAATAACAGAGAAAGCATATATTTGGTGCCGTAAGTAAAGATTGCCTGCACGTAATGCATTCACCAAATAAAAATTCAAGGATGTTTTCTTATGATAATCACCTCTGTGACTCATCATTATGAGACAATGATCTCAATATAATGAACTATTTTATCATAATGAGAAAGGATAGGGAGAAAAGCAACACCACACATCATAAAAAACATGAAAAAGCTCAACAGCAAATGGTAAAATCGATCCTGGTCCTTGTAGACTTTACAACAAATCAATGGGCGATCGCATTTTACCGCGGACGTTTGATTAGATTATAAATTAACGTGAGTTAAACGTGAATGATCGAGCTAGCTAACTCAACTTAGTTTGATTGTGTAGAAATCGTGTGGCCATGAAAATCAAATAAATCGACATGTTACTGGTGTCGTGGTTTCACAGACAGATGTCAGATGTTGTCCATTGAGCAGCTGAAGGGCAGATGTTAGCCAACGTTAGCAAACATCTGCACGCATGTTAGCATCATGCGGTGAACACAAAAAAAGAAAAGTTAAATAAATTCAACACAAAGTAGGATACTGACTTTGATAAAGGCACAGTTACGTTGATCAGTAAAGCACAGGAGCAGGCTGGATGATGCTGCACCGTGTGATCAATGATCCACAATATTTACGCCTATTTTCAGGATCTTTATACTGACTGTGAGCTAAGTGAGGTGATGGGACTGGATGCAACACGACTTGACTGAGATGAGAAACGGGCGGACACAAATGAAAAATAATATATAATGTATTACACCGTTAAGATTTAACATTAGTTTGCTCTTACTAATATTTTGTTACTCAGACGCATCAATATGTGCAGTATTGCACTGTGTTTACGAAGAAAAGTGCATTTATGGATAGAATTTCCTTTATTTTAACACAGTAATTTATTACAGTGAGTCTTCAGCCTAAAATTGAATCATTTACATTATGGGGAGTTGTGTTTTGTCCCCATAAAGGAGGCGAGTCTGTGTAAACTTAATGTCCCCACAAGATGAGTAATACATGTCCACACACACGCTCTAGAACGCACATGTTCTATGAGAACGCAGAACGTTCTCAGAACGTTCTGAGAACGTTCTGCGTTCTGTGCTCTCTGTATAAGTACGGCCGCGCAGAGATTTCAGCTTTAGACCACAAACATTTCACTGAGAGACACATCGCTCCCAGAGAGAACTCCTGAACATCGAAAGGTCAGAGAAGACAAAGCCCAGATAAGCCCAGCTCATCTCAACAGGATCTGAACAGAGACTGGTGAGTAAACGCACCATAGAGGAAACTTAAGGAGTGAATTGGCGTTGAGTTTCTAAATTCATGTGCACAATTTAAAAAGGTGTAAAAAGCTGATGAATAAGTTTTTAGTTAAGCAAATTCTGTGAATCAGCAGCAGTGAGTGAGTGTTAGTGTGAGATGGAGGAAAGGTAGTGTCTGTCCATGTGTCCAAGAGCAAAACTTTTCAGCCATGATGTCTGTGAAAACATAAACAACATATAGAGACAGACAACCATTCACGCTCACACTCACACCTAGGGACAATTATTAGAGTCACCAATTAACCTAATGGGCATGTTTTTGGTCTGTGGGAGGAAGCCGGAGTGCCCGGAGAGAACCCATGCATGCACGGGAAGAACATGCAAACTTCACACAGAAAAGGACATGGATGAAATCTCCAGCTCTCCTGTTTTCTCCGCGAAGTCAGATCCTGATGAGTTGCTGCAATGGGATAATATCTCAGATGACCAGACTGTCACCTGCCTTGGCACCTATACACCGATGAGCAAGGATGGCATCTCACTGGACTCTGCCTCTTGGGGCTGCAGATCTGACTCGGACATTTCAGAGGTGATCACAACACTTCCTCTGAATGTCCATGAGGAGATCAGAAAAGTCAACGACAGCTTCTGGAATCCAGAGACCCTGGAGACAGAGGGGGACGATTCTGGAGAACAAGAGGACCTGTCAGCCACAGAGACAGGTTCACCCTCCAGGGTGTCCGTCAAGTCAGAAGAGAGTCCAAGTCTTGACTCCTCTGCGCCTTTTTCCCCCACCAACACAGCCATCATTAAGGCTGCAAAAGAGCTCGTCTCCCAGGTGGCTGAAGAGGCTGTCATCGCACTGCAGTTCACTGGATGGAAAAAGAACAAGATTCATCCAGCTCCTCTCAAACATTTGGATGAGGTCATCAAGTCAGCCAAGACTACCACTTCCTCTTGTGCTGCTGTGGGCACAGACCTGAGCACCACTCCACTGGAGCTGGTGGACTACACGGAGGATGAGACACCAGGAGACATCAGAAATGTTGTTTCACGTCTGTCGTCGACCACCTCAGTTTCACCAAGCAATCAGGTCGACTGCTACATGTTCCCAGAGGACCCATCCAACCAAGCCAAGGACACCAAAGCCAGAAAGAGCAGTGACTTTTTATGGTTCTTCCGCAGTGTCTTCTCAAAGGTGAGGATGCATTTACACCTAAACAGTGAGAGCACAAGCACACATGAATAGATTAGACAGTCTGACCAGATAAGTAGCTAATGATGGAGGATTCATGATGAGCTGAGTTGTTGTTTTTGAAGATGTCTTATCCCTCAGCTTTCACTTAATTCTCCAACTAATCTGAATTTGAATCCTTGTATTTCCAGTTATGTGTTAAGAGTTGCTATTTCATGAGTTGTGAAGTGATGAGGCCTTTTCTGAACCAAACAAGTCATTTTTGTTGAACTGCAGATGCAGCTATATTGTTAAAAGATCTTTTTTTTTTTATATACTAGGGTATAAGTTTTTCAGAAAAACAGATACCTGTCACTGTGACTCCATAAAGCAGCGAGTGTTAGCCAGCTCCTAGCATTAAGTTAGCTTTAGTGGCTCTGACTTGAGTTTACCATGTGTGATTTCACATCTCATGAAAATGCTACTTTTGTGCAAACATGAAAAAAGGTTATCGTCATCATTTTCATTTTGAGGCTTAACAGCAGCTGTGGGGTCAGACAAGTTTAACGGGCATGTGAAGCAGTAAGTCAAACCAACATTACCCTCACCTTTATAGCTATAGTGGGAGTTAATAGTGACGGGCCACCCATCTTCATATGAAGTCGATACTAGTCAGTGGACATAAATGTTGGGTTAATACTGCCCATTGCTTTAACTGTTGGCTAACATGGTTGCAGTCACACTCACCAGTACCAGGTCAGTGTGTACCATAACTTTTCTCCACACTGTGCATGTCAGGATGAAAAATAGATAGAGATAACTTTATATCTTAATGGTTCATTTTCCCCTCCCAAAATAATTAAATGTTTCTGTTTCCCATTTCATTTTAATTCTGGGTTTAATTATCTTCCAAACTAAAATGCAGAATAACAGAATCCCTGCAGCATACACCACCCTAGCACCACCCAGCAAGGGAGCATTTGTTTTCAAAATGTATTTGATGAGAAATGTGAGGATAACCTGCTCAGTGGTGTTTTGTTCCAACAGGCCGCTTTATTGTTTCTAAATAGAGAATCTATCTATATGTGAAATCCAAATTATTATGGGGTGTGCGGCTAGGTTCATTTATCTTAGGTGAAGCGTTTAAAGACATCATTATAACTACAGGGTACATTTTTATGAATTTATATTCCATAGATGTCCATAATTGAGTCTGAATACTGACAGCGTAGGACTGAAAGTGATCTAAATGACATTTTTTTTATTTCAAAGTTGAATAACAAAACAGTAATGCTTTAAAGTTTTATATTACAGTATACATTTTATTATAAGAACTCGTGTACTGTCCTTAAAACTACTACAAAAGGGCCCAATAGCAAATTTTGCCCATTTTCCAAACAGGCTAATCTAGCCATGAAGTCAGCAAACTTCATACTTAAAAGCCTCTGCATCTGTCTCTCCGTCATGTTTCCATCAGTTCTGGGGACATTACATAGACTTACATTCATTTCCTGGAGACTTATGCTAACCATAACCATAACCACTACTTGCCTAACCCCTACACAAACCTTAACCCTAGTGGCAAAAGTTGCTGTTGGGCCCTGTTGTAATTTTATTCAAAACCACTTTATCTAGGAACTCCTCTATGTGACAGGCCATAATAAGCAAATACTGCAGGGCTTGTCGTACTTAAAATAAGTAGTAGTGATTTGTTAGTAATACAAATTCCATAGCATATGTGCAAGTAATTCAATTACCAAAAGGCAGTTGGCACACTATGATCTGGGGCTTTTGGAGCCCTCATGGGTCTGGGACCCCTGGGCAGTGGCCTGCTTTGCTTGTTTGGCTGTCTGTCTGTTCTCCTCCTAAGAACAAACAAAAACAACAACAACAACAATAATAACAATAATTCTTATTATGATGATGATTGTTATTATTATTATTGTTGTTATTAGTAGTATTAAAATCATTTTGTAGGTGTACTGTTCAACACCATCCCAGGTTTGATTTCTGGATGCCGTTCCTCCCTTTCATCCCCATGTTTCCTGTCCTGCTCCTATTGTTTTGTTATTCAGCTTTGAAATAAAAAAAATGTAATTTACATCTCTTTCAGTCCTATGCTGTCAGTATTCAGACTCAATTATGGACATCTATGGAATATAAATTCATAAAAATGTACCCTGTAGTTATAATGATGTCTTTAAACGCTTCACCTAAGATAAACGAACCTAGCCACACACCCCATAATAATCTTGGATTTCACATATAGATAGATTTTGTATTTAGAAACAGTAAAGCAGCCTGCTGGAACAAAACACCACTGAACAGGTTATCCTTACATTTCTCATCAAATACATTTTGACTTCCTTTGGGTCCAGACGTTTCTCAGGGGAGGTACAGAGGAAGTTTTTGATGCCACACCAGCAGAAACTAAAAGTCAGATATCAAATGCAGCAAAGGTCTGGGGAATTCTATTTTTCATTAAAACTACACACACACAATCAATCAGTCAGTGCTCTGCTTATAAACCCCAGAGTAAAAAAAAAAGCTGACACTATGCTAGTGGACGTGAGAAAAAAAAGGTGGCTCTGGTTTTTTCACCTTATTTTTGTGCATTCAGTGGTTGCATAGCAGAGTGTTTTCTATAGGTCACACAGGACAATAGTGAGGCCACGAACAGTGCACCTATTGTAATGGGGCTCACCAGGGGGACTTTGTCTTTGTCAACAGTGTGGAATGTCCCAGGGGGCTAGCAGGGGCAGGACAGGACAGGGCTGCACTGCTCACCTCCTCTACGCTGGAAAAGTCCCTCTAGCTCTTAGAAAAAGAGCTTGAACCTCTACATCCAGAAGGAGTGGGAGGCGGAGAGAAGACTTGGGGAAAGATGACAGAGGAAAGACCAGGCTAGCTGGCTGAAGTTGCATCAGATGCGCTCTGCTGGTGAGTGAGGGGCTTGAAAGAGGCGTCATGAGCTCCCATGTGGGAGCCTCTGGTGTAAATGGCTCAAGCAGAGTTGGAGGCCGTGGAACTGAGGATGCCGATGAAGCTGACAGTAAGAACGAGGCTTACACCCCCTGCTTAAAGGCAGTGAGGCCGAGGTTGAGGAGCGCAGATCCAGCCGGAGAGGAAAGGTCGAGCAGTGCGGAGCAGCTGGTGAGATCTGCCCTGCCAGGGAGGAAAGCATACAAAAAGACCTGCAGCAAGGACAGCAGGGGAAGATGGAGAGAGGGAAATCAAGACAGGGATGATGAGAGACTAAATGCTGAACTTGTAGTCGGCAGGGAAAGAGGAAAACAACGGCAGAGAAAGACTGAAAGAATTGCAACACATGGAGATGGAGCTCAGGACAGACAGGGAAGAGGAAGCACTGAAAGTTCATCCAGCAGTAATTCTGACATCCGGTTAAACAGCACTTTGGACGTTGGAGAAGCTTCAAACTTGCAGAGGGGACAAACATGCTTTATACCTCACAGCACTGGCTGCAGCCGGACCCTCGCCACCACTTTAAACCCTCAATCCCCTTGGCCGACAGTGAGATCCATGTCTTCTGCTCTCCCTCAGCCTCCCATCCAAACCAGATCCACACCTCCGTCACCACAGAGGCTTTCCTCCAGAACGGCTGCAGGAGAACTGCACCTCTACTCCTTCACCTCATCCAGAGAGCCAGACCCATTCTGGGTGGATGTGAGAACAGGAGCAGGAAGTGGACGATTGTCGCAAAGCCATCAGACTCAGACACACATTCCATCTCTCTCCAGGTCAGAGCTAGGAGAAGAGGAAGAGGAGGAGGAGGAGGAGGAGGAGGAGGGGGATGAAGAAGAGGAGGAGGATGGCGAGGAAGGAGGTAGCGGTGTGATGGAGGTGATGAGTCAACCCGTGACCTCAGTGCTGCCTTGTGTTCCTTTTGAGAGGAGGATGAGTAAAAGAGAGAAGAACAGGATTAAGTGTCTGAGGAGGAGGCAGAGGAGAAGGGAGAGGTGGAGACAAAGCCAGCTGCAGGAGAGCAGACAGGTGAATGACACAATTAACTCAGCCTTCAATACAACAATGAATACTGAAGTCACTGGTTTATTTACCAAACGTCTTCCCACATTTCCAGATGTATTACTACACTGCATACACCATGCAGGTCATTTTTCAACTTTGAAAGCGATGTGACTTTTTATGTGGAGGATTAGGGGCCATTATCTGCCACTGAATGACACACTTGTTTTTCATCCACCAAATCAAACTGTGCTGCCTTCATGACCAGTCTTTATCAGTTTGCATTTCATAAGAAATTATTCTGGTTTTTAAATTTTGCTGACAGCATGTCTTTTAGGGAGTGTAAGTGAACGCAGCAAACTGAAGCTTCTCCAGTGATACCCTGAGATTTATAGTGAGGCACTGCAGCCTTAAATTACTCCAATGATCCACGTAAAGGTCTATTTATATTTTAAGATGGGAGAGCAATGCGAAAAGTCAAGTACAAGTTGTGTGTTTTGCCAAATAGCCAAAATCAGAGTAATATTACTGCCTTGTGTCCACTTTTCTCTGCATGCATTTATTACGTTTTATGTGACTGTGTGCGGCTGCATGTGTTTCATGTGTGCATGTCTGTGTGTGTTCATTTCAGCCAGAGTCTGACTCTCGACAGCCCTATCAGCACCCAGCTCATCTCAATAGCCATTGTCTGCACAGTTTAAAGTGGGGTTACATCTGAATTAGTTGTATGATGAGGCTTGGGCGGAGAGCCCTTCAAAACCAACCAGACAAAAGAGCAGATTCTCTTTTGATTGGCTGCTGCAGATCTGCAGTCATGTTGGCAGACTGAAATTATTGCGACTGCTGAATTAGAGGCAGCTGAATAGAATTAGCTGCTTTGAAACAGGGGATATCCATTTCCTAATTCCATGTCCCCCTGCTGGTTGGTTTGTTTTTATTTATTTATTTTTTAGATATTCCTCTGTCTCTCTCTCTCTCTCTCTCTCTCTCTCTTGCATTGTAGTTGGTGTGTTAATGTTGAAGCATATAAACACACTATGTGGCTGTAGCACAATCTCTTTTACGATGCAACTGTATCTTAATCCATAGATGAGTTCAATATTAGTTACAGTGTTTGATGGTGTTTTTTTTTGTCTTTAAAGGAATAGCCGGACATTTTGGGAAATGTGTTCACTATTGAGAGTAAGATGAGAAGACTGTGCGTCAAGTATATTGCTCAAGTCAAGCACTGATTATCTTAGCATAGCATAAAGACTGACTGAGCTTCTCACAGTGGCTCTTCAGAAACCTGTGGGCGACGTCACTTACGACTACGTCCATGTCGTTTACAGTCATTTATTCAGAGGAAATTGATTGGGCCTGCTTGGTGGTTTGTGAGAGGTTATTGACCATGCATGTTCTGTTCTCACCTCTGTCCAACTTTGCACTTGCACAGTTAAACTCACTTTCACTTGGGAGGTTCTCCCTACAACCACAGCATTTGTGCTATCAGCCGTAGCACTTGGGACGTGAGGACACTGCTTGACAGTAGTTTTTCTTGAACCCTTAGATCTTAAATCTTGGTTTATATTTTGGATCCATATTTCACAATTGGTCCCAAGTAAAATGCTTTATTTGTTGCCCGCTTTCTGAAGTTCCTGTTTCGTGGAAAAGGTTGTTTTAACCCCACTGATAGAAGCTTGTGTAACTGTTTCCGGGTATAGCATCCTGCTGCACTTTTTGCATACACTGTAGCTGCAGCAGAGGAGAGGTCAGAGCGGGTGTTATTGTCATCCAGTTTCCCACAGGAAGCGGTTGCATCCTGTGAGATGGAGAGGCAGCAAGTGCTAGATTGTTCAGTCACTTTATCCAGCTGCTCTTACTGCTGAAAGCAATTAATGTGTTTTTTTTGTTGCTGCTTTAATTCTGCAGAAACATTTATTGCTATTCTAAAGAATAACAGTTCTTTCAAGTTTACACAAACTCATTTTCAGGTTGATCGGGCAGTAGCAATGTTAGTCAAATAATGACAGTTAGGGTAGTAAAGAGAAGAAATTTCTTCTGTGTCCACTAAAAGATTTTGATTTATTAACTTGTACTTTTACTTCCCTGTGATAAATAATGGGTATATTCATTTATTTATGTACACATTTACCAATGTAACCAAGACAAAGCTGTCATGTTACAGTGCATGTTGCCAGGGGAGAGCCTCAGCGCCCATGATTACTTGGGATCGGTGCGCTGTGTGTTCTCTCTTCTGTGTTAATGACACACCTTGGGAGGCAGGGCTGGTCCCAGGGAAGTCCCTGGAGCTTCCCCTGGGTGAGAAAGTGGTAATTACTCCTGAAGCACCCGCCGGCTTTTTCAAGGCTGGAGCTTCAGACACCAAATCCTCAGGGGTCCGCAGACACAGGTCTGAGGTGAAGGTGGGGGACTTGAGGAGCCCCAGATACTGTTCTCAAAATGATTTTTTTTTTCTTTCTTTTTTGGTTACATCCTCTCATTTGAGTTACAACTGGGGTTTGGAAATGGGAAGCTGAGTGTGGATTTAGGTGCAGATGCACTTGGGAAGGAGGACAAGTAGACCGCTGAGGAGATGAGAGGGATTTGAGCAGTGGGGGTGGCAGACGTATTGTGCTGTCTGACAGAAGAGGATACAAACCAGATTAAAAATAACAGAGGACGGCCATGTGCAGCGTACACAACATGTTTCATCTTGCAGAATTGTGAATGCATGAGTCACACTGTGCCTTATGGAATACCTACAATAGATCCCTCAAGAATAGCATCACTCTACCTGAGGATACAACACCTTTCAGTTTTCTGTAAAATGAATGGAGCTTGAATTAGCTTCAGCATCAGGTTCAAACAGCTCTCTGTCTAACATGTTTACGCTTTACAGCAAGAAGTGAGAAAATATAAGTTGGTAGATGTTTCACTCTACTGAACTCGCACCTGACACCTTCATGTCCTCACACATTTTATTATCTTGTGCAGGTGGGTGTCAAAGACATTTACACTCATCAGATAGGGTGTGCTGGAGTATTTTAAACTGAATCTCAAGAGGACTGCAAAAGAAGACATTTTCACTTTCATTTATGGCCAGCTGGTGTGATTACATCCACTGATAATGTATGCTCAAATATGTTGGGAGGGGTCAGACTTCTGGATTTTTTACCTTTATTATTTTGATGCAGAGCAAACAAGTCAGTTTTTAATCTGTCTGTCTGAGAAGCGCATTCCACATTATCCTGCAGAAATGGGCTTATTTGAGTCTTGAATTTACATTTTAGAGACAGAAGAAGAAGTGTTTGCTATGATATGCATGAATACTGATATATCAACCTTTCCTCCTCTCCCAGAGTTCAACAGGGAACCCATCCAGCAGCAGCAGCAGCAGCAGCAGCAACAGTGAGGATGATGAGGACATGAGGGCCAGGGACAGAGAAGGTTGCATCTGCGCAGTGTGTTTGGATGTGTACTTCAGCCCTTACATGTGTCACCCCTGCAACCACATCTTCTGTGAACCCTGTCTGAGGACACTGGCTAAGAACAGCCCCACCAACACCCCCTGCCCCCTCTGCAGAACAATCATCACACATGTCTTCTTCCAGAAGGGTGAGCTAATGGGCAGGAAGCACTTACTGTGCAGTTCACATGATTTGAAATACTTATCATGTCTACTTATGCCTCTACTCAGCATCCTAGATTGAATAATATGAGATGGATAAAATACAGTGGGCCTATAACATATCCTTGGCAGTATAATATAACAGTCAATGTTTGCATATTTGCATCTCCATGTGTATTCATAATGTCTGTTGGGTGTTGCACAGATGACATATAAAACTGCAGATTGTTCAGAGGGCCCAGCTGCAGATGTCCCATAGGGAGCAGAGTAGACCTTTAGTTCAGCTCCGACCAGATGAGTCACTCAGACCGAGAAGACAAAATCAAACCCAGTCTGAACACTTTTATTCAGTGCTTTCTGATGGAAACAAGAAGTAGTGGTCCTTATGTGTGGAAAATACATTGCAATATGACAAAAAAGATGTTTTTAGCAAATAGCAGTGGAAAATGAAACCCTACTCTTAAATGCAATGTATTTACACAACAGTGTTACACAATGTAAGATAATATTATTGCACATATGCTGTATGGTGCGTAAATATGCAACTTTGTGATCGGTGCACACTGATTGCATAGGATGTGGTGTGATTTGGACAAAGATATGAATAAGTAATGAACTTATGTGATTCACTTTGGCCTACTTCTAGATGCATGTAGGAGAAAGTGAGCAGCAGGGACACTGCTGTGGCCATAAAAAAGCAGAGTGGCCATGCTTATGAGGACTGCCGGCTCTCTAAGGGCTCTTGTGAGTGATTAGGTGACGAGGATTGTAGATTAGATTCTTGTGTTGATTACCGAAGCCAAGGTCACATGAAAACAGAACAAGAAGAAAATGAGACTGGTGATGCTGCTTTTTTATATATTGAATAAATCAAACATAATCTGTCCAGGCAATCAAGAAGCGGAGGTGTGAATAAGATGTTCACTTCTGATAATATCGAGTTTGTCTCTTTGTCTTTCTGACAGAGCTAAACCAAACAGCGAGGACTTTCTTCCCGAAGGAATACCTTTCCCGGAAACAGAACTTCCAGAAAGCAAGCTGTGCAAAGTGGCCTCTACCAAGCTGCCGAAAACTCTTCCGTATCTTTGGAGGCAAGTTTTTAAATGCCTATACATGGAACTTTTCTCTTTATAAGTCAAACTGACAAGACTTGTGACAGAGTAACAGTATACCTGCTACCTAGTTACCCTTAAAGTACCTCAAGGTTTTGGTGGTATATTAAACACAATGCTTCACATTTATAGCACATAGAATCCAAATTTAAGTGACTGCCTTTCCCACAAACACACATTATATTTCTTATTATACACAGACTTTGAAGAGAATATCCTGAGAGGAAGCAGTGAGGCACCATGCCCCAAAATTAGTTTCTAACATCTGTACATCAACAGATATTGAACCAATAATGAAAGTAATATGTGTAAGATCTCTTTGAGTATTAAACGCTCTACCTACATGGCAACAATTGCTTTGCTGCAAAATATGACACAATGCACTAAACTCCAGCTGAGGTCACAGCTAAAATGAAGCCACTATATGAAGCCATATTTTGGCAAAATGATGGTTGGCTGGAATATAACTGAGCATGTGAATGGACATGAAATGGAATGAACATTTTGTGTAGCATTTTCTAAAATATGTTACAAGCCCTGATTCCCCCAGCAGAATCGTACACCCAAACCAAACTCTGTAAAAAAAAAGAGAAAGAAAAAGAAAAAGAAAAATTTTCAGAAAATTTCACATTTTATTTGCTCAGTGATATTTTCTGTAAATGTCACCTCTGGACTTTATGTTCTAAATGTTATTTCGCAGCCTGCTCTGCACCATCCACAGTCCAAACGGTTTCTAAGATATTTAGCCAAAAAAAAATTCACCCGTAAAAAACTAAATGTGTGTGTGTGTAATGTGTGTAATCATATAGTGTAGAATGTAAGCATTCCTGACATCTTTATGCTTTTCGTCCACCATGAAAACTTCATCATTAGAGCCCACTGTAACTGACATGAATTCAAGCAAGGAGAAACCTACTGTAGAAATATTTGGCAGCCAGTTGTCATAGATTTTGTGTGGAGTATCACTTTAATCAAAACCACCAGATGAGATGCCTCATTTGTCCCCCAAAACAGGCTTACAGAGGCAGTCCAGCCCCATTGCTAGACGCCAGTTCCCCCACGGAGGAGGCTACCGTCTAGACGCTATGGACTTTGAGGATGACTCTCGGGGCTGGCGCTTTGACATGGACATGGTCATCATCTACATCTACTCAGTCAACTGGGTTATTGGCTTCTTCATATTCTGCTTCCTTTGTTACCTCTTCTTCCCTTCTTTTTGACAGAGGGAGGAAAGATTGAGGATAATGAAGGATGATGTCAAAGTAGCAAATTAAAGATGACACAAAGGGCAGGCATGTACACACACACACACACACACACACACACACACACACATATATATATATATATATAGAGAGAGAGAGAGAGAGAGAGAGAAATGGGAAAGGGTAAAATTGAGCTGTCGGGTTTAATTAGAAAACAATGAGTGAATTTCAAGCCGATGGGGTGGCGTGGTGGAGGGAAAACAACAGTGTGCCAGCTTGTTGTCTCTCATTAATAAATGATTGAAATGGGGAAATGTAGGATGTTTGGGAAGCCAATGTTCTCTGTTCTCTGTCTCCACATGATGCACATGTTATGTGGCTTGCACAACATGTCCTGTTCCTGTATGGAGGGGAGTTGATATACCATCTCCCAGAACATAACATTTCAGTACTACCACAGGTATTGCATATTCCCATGATAATAAAAACAAAGGAATAACATGAGTGAGCACTTTTTGGGTGGATTTTCATGTTTATGCATCCTCAGAAAACTTAATTAAACAAAGGACGTTTGCTCTTTGGTGTCGGTTGAGACCATCTGTTTATGGTTTTATGAACCTCTGTGGTCCAATTTACCATCATACACCATGTCCTTACAACTAAAACCTTTTTAATTGGCACCTGCATTATACTATGAAGTACATCATGCTAGATATTTCAATTTGCTGGGCTTTTTTCATTGCGAAGGAATTTGGTGCTTTGTTTGTTCTTCACCTCCTGGAGGGTACAAATGTTTGGTTGTCACTGTATTTTATAGCAAATAAAGTTGACACAGAAAAGCATACAAGCAGGGATATCTATGTGACTTTAAAATTAAATTCTAACTTTCAAGTGATTTCCAGTTTTGGTCATGAAATGATGTTACAGCCAAATAGATTACTTTATTCCTGACACACTTCAAGATTTTAAGCTGGATCATCAGCGTAAAATAAGTGATGGGCTTTGAATCTCTATGTGTGCTCAATGAACATATTGTTCTCAGTTTGGTATAAGGTTATAATTACAATCTAAGTGCAAGACATTTATACGCCATTAGTTGGTGGTGATGAAGTTATTATAAACAAATTATCTTCACATACTTGTAAATAATACATCACAAATATATATGCTATTAGTTAATGAGGAGCTAGTAATTAATATTTGTGGAATATTAATCAATTATTTATATTATGAACTAGTTTTAACTTATTTATAAATTGTTTTAAGTATGTGTTATTTGTAGATAATTAAAAATAGAATAATGTGTTATATTTTTGTTTTCTGTGTTGAGCCCAATGCTAACATGTTAGCTGAGGTCAAGTTTGTTTCCAGTTGGACAACAAACACAGTCTGGGGCCTTGGTGGAATAACCTCTGAGCAAACTGGCATCTGGAGCATGTTGGTGACTGGAAAGTACCCAAAGCTAGTGTAGGAAGTAAAGCAGTCCCAGATGGATATGTTTGGACTCACTCTATAGGAAGCACAGGTTCAGTTTACTCCTGCAGACTGGACTGAGATGAGATGGTCCCCAAGAGTTTTGGGGAGGTCATGAAGGACGACTTTCTGTTGGCAAGTCAGAAAGGCAGTTGGAGTTAAAATGGATGAAGTTCTGGACAAGTTTCTTTACTAAAGTGGTATGCACATTTTGGAGTAAAGCCCATTTCAAAGAATTAACTGGGTGGTCACTGCTATGAAACCAGGGGATGGGTCGCAGTGGCATCTTTTCCAAGAGGTCAACACCAAAATCAGACACATGATCACAAATCTGCATATACTTGGCCGTAAAATGAAGTCCTGCTGCACTGTATGTGTGCTCCTTTGTGTTGGTGTGAGAGGAGCTGTTTGTGTATGTGGGTGTGCATCTGAAACACTTTCACTGATAGATTTTAAAAGTCTTCCTCTAATTAAAAAGTAATGCAGATTTAGCAAGAGCACTCACCAGAGCACATTGAAATGGACTCCTAATTTATTCAGAGTATGTACCACACATGTACTTTCGTCTTTGTGGTTGTGAAAAGCAAAGTTACTGCTGCCAATGGATTCAGCTGCATTTACAGCAGCAAACAAAAGAAAACAAATTTTGAAAGAGTATTGTTACCTGGGTGATTATGACAACAAACTGGTGCATTTATTGATAAATTATACATTTCTATACTCATACACTGTATGTATTTTCTTTCTTTGATGCCACTGTGCTCCATTTCTGCATGTATGTGCATGAAAGCAGCTGACTTCCATGTATTTGTCCATGGAGATTTTAGCAAGATTACACCTATAAAGAAAAAAGAGTTCATCCAACCATCCAACAAATCTGCAATAAAACCTTAAAATATATGTAGGTCACCATGAAGTGCAATAAAGTAACGCAACACCACACTGTGTGTCTATAAGAATATCATCTAACAGTAGAGATAGAGATACTGATTTTAAAAAATATACCATAAAAAACACTTTAAGTCCGAGGAAAATAGACCTGCATAATAATAAATATGCCGTAGTAGATAAAGGGTCCATGTAAACTGTAGTATTCAAAAATGAAGTTTAAAAGATATTGAATGAACTGTGTTTTAGGCTACTTTGGAGGCAAATTGGCCATCAGCCTGAATTTCACATGTTTAGGGGCTCATATGTAGCTCAGGGCGGGGGGTCTGACTTGATGGGCCCTATTAGTATTCCCGTCCTTTGGGTGCGCAGTGTTGCCAGCCACGGAGCCACGTCAGGCCTGTAGCAACTGCTCGTCTTCTACTGCCTCTCCAAGGTTAGAGACAGGCCTGCCCGACGAGCTGGAAACACACGAAGAAACAGGCACCGGGAGCCTCACGAACACCTCGATACAGGAATCAAGTTTTCCTGAACGTTCAGATTTTCTCCGGCACGGAGACTTAAGAGTGTCGGCTGCGCGCTGCGAAACCGTCAGCGGGGACATCGGCAGCGTTATTTCGTCTCTATAAGGAGGTTGTGCAGCTAAGTAAAGATCGTTATCGCCTGTTTTAGAGGTGCTTAATGGAAACGCGCAATCATAAAAAATGGTTGCATTTGGAGCATATCCGTGAATGCGATCTTCCCTTTCCAATATCGGTGCGTCAGAGAAGACACCTCAGCTAGCTGGACTCCGGGTTTGGGTGTGAAGTCTTCACTGTGCACCGTGTGCTTCTGGAGTGAAGGTGACTTGCGCCCCGTCGCAGTCAAGGCAATGCGGAGAGGAGTCGCAGGCGCTCATCCTGCACTTTTCCTGCGCTCTGAGGCTCGTCTGGGAAAATATTTGCTCCGTCTCCCACACTAGAGGGGAGGAACGTGAGAGAGATAGACAGAGCAATAACAATAATCGAGGTTCAACCCAGCCAGTAGTTGGCGAAGGTGAATTGAGCGTAAACGGAGGAGAGAATAAGGTGAACAGTAAGGTGCAGGGTGGTGAGGCAGGAAGAGAGAAAGTGGTGGAGTTTGGGGGGGATAATAAGAGAAAACCGTTCTGTATTAGGGCTGTTTTATTAGTGGATGTGTATGCATGAGTTCTGCATCGAATGGGCGCAAAAACCGCCCCAGATCCGCCGGGAACATCTTCCAGATCGGCAAGCCTCCTTACCGAGACCCACAGAGGAGGGAGAGCACCGAAAGTACCCGCAAAGCCCAGCGCGCCGTGGCCGACTGCAGAATGGTAGGTTTGCGACACGTCAATGCCTGCATGGTGCCTCTAATAAGGATGCTGTGTTATCATCCCAACATTTCTTTGTTCTAGGACGATCGGCTATCCCGTGCATGCAGGATGCACAGGCGACAGCTGGTAATAGCTGCTAAAAAAAAAGAGAGGAAAAAAAAGAGAGAGACTGTAACCCGGTCTGGGAGCCTAAAAATAGCTATATGCATTTGCATTGCCGTGTCGGCAGTGAAGCCAAACAGATGATCTCGGCGTGCAGATTGACTGTGTGATTTGCATTTGGAGTGGGGAAAGCTTGTTGGTGATTTCGGGCCGATTTGAAAACTGCCTGAATTAGAAGATCATCCACGGAGGTGTTTGTGATCGTGGCACAAATGTCCTGTGTTTTGACAGAGGCTGACAGGAACGATCATATGTACAACCTGCTTCATCCTCTCTACATCAGTGAACGTCATGGAGCCTCGGTGCTCGTACACAGGAGTGCAAGCAGCATGCTATGCAGGAAATCAGCGAAATGTTCGTGCCCCAGTCTCAAGCAAACAACCAAACTTAGCATAATGGGACCTCCGTCGATAAAAAAAAAAAAAAATAAGTTCATTCATCATGCGCTCTGACTTTGCGGGCTATTTCAACGTTTCACTTTTTGCTTAATCACACGTTTCTCTCACAGATCAATGGGCTTTTGTGACCGCATATGTGCAAGGTTGCAATTTTTTAAGTGCTCATTGTGTTGAAGCCTACCGCCTTGCATCCGCACTGGCAGATTACTTGTCCCTAGTGTGGAAAAAAAATAGTACAAAGAATGAACGCTGGGTGTTGTGCCGCTCAGCATTTCCTTCTTGGCCGACACGTTTTCATGTTGACAAGTCAATATGCAGGCCAGGGGTAAAAGCTTCTCTGCTGCAATGACAAGAACAGGAAGTTTGTAACATTTGCGTGGTGCTTACTTGACTATCACTGGGGGAATAACTCATTTCTGTGCCATTTCATTGTTTCACAGATCGTCCAAGAATTCAATACACTTGTGGCTCTGTACCGTGAACTGGTCATCTCCATCGGCGAAATCACCGTCGACTGTCCATCATTACGAGCCGAAATGCTGAAGACCCGAACTAAAGGCTGCGAAATGGCGAGAGCGGCACACCACAGTCTCTCCTTGATATCGGGGTGAGTTGGCACAGACGCTGTTCGTGGTGCTGAACACGACAGCCTCGCAAAGAGCCCTCCGCTGCTCGGAAACTGTAAACCGCACCAAATGGGGCGCTCTGCAACACTGCTGCGCCTAAAGTTGCAAAGTATCTAAATTTATCTCTAATTTGCATAAGCATCCCCATTTTTAGGCAGACGTATACTTAAGCCTGCTCCCCTGCACTTCAAAGAAATCAGCCAAGTGTCTGCTCCATTAGTGTGAAACCTTGGAGTTTGAGGAAACAGAGCATGAGATCAGCTTTTAAAAACCACCATGCCTCTAATTGCTATCGGGACAGCTTTACCAGGAAGCAATCACAACAACATTTTGTAACTGACCACCTCCCATTAGCTTGGGCCTAAAACGTTAATGCATGAAGTGGAATGCTTCCCAGGACGAGTATCTGAGATAATAGTATCAATAATGTGGAGACATGACTTTTGCATTGCTGCTTTTAATGCATTGTGAGAGTGGCCCTGTGTGTGTGTGTGTGTGTGTGTGTGTGTGTGTGTGTGTGTGTGTGTGTGTTGTTCTCAGTTATGGTCATTTGAACATTTAGTGCCTGAT
This sequence comes from Chaetodon auriga, assembly GCF_051107435.1. Lineage (NCBI taxonomy): Eukaryota > Metazoa > Chordata > Actinopteri > Chaetodontiformes > Chaetodontidae > Chaetodon > Chaetodon auriga. The sequence goes on along the minus strand of NC_135078.1, from coordinate 17,533,900 downwards.
TTTCAACAATGGTTGTTATTGTTTTCTAGAGAGCAGAATATTTATAAGAATCTGAATCACTGGGTTTTTGTTTTCAAATGATAATCAAGCAGTGGCTGCAAAGTGATCAGATCTGAAGTTGATTTCATTGATTTAGATTCACTTGTCCTTTTTGCAAGGACAATTGTTTCCACCAAAATACGCAAATACATCAAAGTTGTGTCTGAATCCAAGAATGTGTTCATGATAGAATATATTCCAAGTAGTTTGTTTTATGATATAAGTTTTGGTTCAAGATTAGGGGGCACACGATAGAAGCCTGACATGTCTGTTGACTCGGCCTACACCCTCCAGTGAGCCCAACATCTACTCCACATTGGTGCCAGTGCGAGAAGGGCAAAGCGAGGCTTGGGATTTGAAGGTCCTCTGTGAGGCTAAGATGCCAGCTGACTTGGCACCCTCAGTCTTACTTAAATAACAATCGGACAGAGTGAAGCCAGTGGTGAGAGAGATTTGGAGGATGTCTGCAGTGCTAGCTGCTCGCCAAAGCCAGGGCACTGTTGGAACAATAACAGCACCATGTTTACTCGAGCTATAGCTCATATTCCTCCTTATAACTGGCATAAACATTTGTTGGAGAGCTGCGAAGTGCTCTCCCATTAAATATCAGCGTGCCGTCTTTTTATAAGGAGGTTAAAACATGTCAGCCACTCTGCTCTGTAACCTATTTCCTGGCTCAATAATTAATTTACTTGCTATATCTCACTGTGATTTAAGAATGCATATCCTTCACTGTCTGTTACATGCATGACAAAATCTATCCATTTAATGTATGGAGGCCACATGTGCGTGACACACTTATACGGTTCACCAGTGAACATGTCTCCTGCATGTTTCTCATCATGCATAGGCATGAATCATACAGCGTCCAGTGAAGAGGGGCATCTCAGCTGTTTTAATAACATCTTATTTAAATCTTTTGGGGAAACAGTGCAGAAGCTTTATGCTTTGCACTATTTTTTTCCATTGTGTATCTAATAATTATACAGCTAGATACACTCACACCTGTCTCTCCAAGACATCGAGTACTATCCATTAGAGTCCTGTGTTTGAATTTCCTGCTGCTGCTATAGAAATAGAGACGGTGCCTCAGCTTTAGAGAGAACTCTAAGTTCCCACTGATAACAGCATCAACATCATTGTCATAATCATCACCAGCCCATACTCTAAATCTCCTTCTCTAAAAGCTCTCCAGGCCATTTCAATGTTTGTCTCCACTACTAAAGACACAGAGCTTGAATTGGACTGTGTAGGTCATTCCCCTTTAATCAAATAAAGCTAGTGTGTCTGAATGGTTTGAGTGATGTGGGGCCTCTCCGATGTGCTAGAGGAAAGCTGATAAGCAGGATAGCATTGATGACAGCTGTGCTTTAGCGACAGTACTGTAGAAGGCAGCACTGTTACAAAACAAGGATGGGAAGGAGAAGCTTGCTGTTGGAAGAGGAGAACGCAACAGCATGATTTGTGTGAGAAATATTTGTACCAGGTGCAAGTTTCACACCTTTCATCGCTGTCACTTTCCCATGTGATATCTCACCCACTGAATATCACCTGCTGTAGTTTCCCCTTGAACACCAGATTTATACGGTTGTGAAGCTACTGTGGTGTCTCATAAAAGCTAGCGATCAGCTCTGGGTAAATAAAAGAAATACTTTTTACGTTTGAGCTTCCTCACTGCGTTTCATTTGTGTACTCTCAGATGGTTAAACAATTAGAAATATGGTCAGACTGCAAGTATAATAATATAATCAAGCAAAATCCAGTCAGAGGTAATTTTGACCTTGTCTGCTGTTGACACAAACCAACAGAAACACGTCTAAAGAAGCAGATTGCTCCTATTTACTGATCATCAGTGCAAACTCCACAGCTTATCCCTCATCTGATGGTTTTAATATAGTAATGTTTGGTCAACTTTTTATATTCAGTTTATAATCCCAGCTGATATTAGCAGCTGCTGTGGCAATCACAAACAGGCAAAACCCTCAGTTTTAGTGGATTATTCTTGTTTTCATGTTTTTAAAAGGTAAGATATTTCAAAATAAAAGCATGTTAGTGCCATTTTTTGGTTGGCTTTTTATGAAGTCATGAAGCTTTGGCTATCTTATCTGCACATGTAGGTGATCATATTCCTCCAACTCATACTGAGCTCACACTTCAGCAACCAAAACCTCAATAACTTTTCAAGGCAAGACTAAATCAATTCATCAATTAAGCAAGTAATTAATATATAATGGGGTCAGACTGTGGTATAATATTTAAGGAATATCGAAGTGTTTGGTGAATTTGACTTTTTTCTTTATTATTCACTGTAAAGACAGTGTGTTGCCTTCAATGTCTCTGCATGCAGTTTGGAAGTTCGCACATATGGATGTACATATATCTGTACACAGAGGCATGAATCTGTCTACAAGTTTTCCCATCTCAAAACAGAAATATATTTTTTCATTTGTATCCATGAAGTTGGTCATTGCATCTACAGTTCATCAAGTTCCAGCTAGGTAGTAACCTCGCTGTGTTCCTCCTTTGTGCCATTTTAGGCCAGAGGACGGGGAGATCCACCCTGAGATCTGTAGGCTCTTCATCCAGCTGCAGTGCTGTCTGGAGATGTACATCACTGAGATGCTCAAATCCGTCTGCTTGCTGGGCTCACTGCAGCTCCACAGGAAAGGTTAATACATGAATACACCTCATGGCATAGAAATCAAGACAGTAACAAATGTTAACCTGTTGTTCCTGTTTAATGCAGTTCACAATGATCATGTGATCTGATGATCTCTCCTTTTCCTTGTGTTTTAATGCATTTAGTGTTGCATGTTGTAGGTAACGGCTCTCTGTGTGCTTTAGGTAAGGATTCCTGTGGCCCTTCCGGGGTTGACAGTAAGACTGAGGAGAGCTCAGACATCCCCATCCTGGAGGACACCTCTTCCTCCCCCACTGACTGTCCTCAGCTCTGCTGGCTGGTGGCCACTGACATAGAAAACATAGAAAAGTAGGTAGACAAATCTGTTGCTTGTGTGTTTACTGCGCTGTGAATAATTGTACATGCTTTACTGGTCAAAGCACGTGTTAGAAAACACATTGCAAAGTACACATAAGTATGCATTTTTTCAGTTTTTGGCAAGTTACAATGACACTTTGCAGGGTTTAACATTTTGCTTTATAAAATTCATTTTGCTATTTCCAGTCCATAATAACAGCTAAAAAACTAAAACCTATAAAAACTAAATTTCCATATATTTGTGTTACAAAGAGCCATGTCAGCTTACATTATTTACAGTATATGCAGTTAATGTACTTGGCAGAGCAGACAAAAATACGATGTAATGTAGTATCTGTGGTTGTTTTTAATAATTGGAACATTTCATAAAACTACAGAATCAAATATTAAAATTTCATAACATTCAATTTTTACTTGGGATGTTGCAACATCGCAGCCTGTTTGCAAACTACTTTAAAAAATACCTCACATACTGGGGTGGCATGTAGTACGACTGTGCTTTGTGTTTTTATCTTATTAGCTGCTGAAAGTAGACACTAATGCATTTTACTATGCAAAATACAATATATTTGTGTGTATGTATGTGCACAAATATACTACATGATGGATGCAACAGGTACAGTAAATATCCTTATTTGTGTTATTGCAGGGATATGAGGGAGATGAAGAACCTTCTCAGTAAACTCAGGGAGACAATGCCTTTACCATTGAAGAACCAAGGTAAGACTGAGACACTCTCTGCTTCTTCAACAGCAGTGACACTTTCAAAAGTGTTTTACAGTCAGAAAGTCTAGAAGATTAATTGGGACAAGGAGTGACTGTGACTCCAAAAACAGTGTGTCATAGCTCAAACTAGCGAAATTGTCTGACTTGGCAGTGGTCTGTGTGTGTTCTTGTGCCCAGATGACAGCAGTTTGCTGAACCTGACTCCCTACCCACTGGTCCGACAGAGGAAGAGGAGGTTCTTTGGGCTCTGTTGCCTGGTAACCAGCTAAGGGCCCCGCCTTCGTGGGTAGGAGGCGGCAACAAGACACCATTACCCACCGTCCTTCACCACGTGTGTCTCCCACCAATCTATTACTGCCATTTTCAGATAAATTGTCTCTTTCTCTTTTTTTTAAAGGCTGCCCATTTTATAATTTTATTTTGTAATACGAATAAGAATTGTAACTGCAATGTAATGAAAACAAAAAGTCATGAACATATATTTTAAGATATTTTGCAACAAATTTTCCCTTTTTGGTAAATGAAGTCAGATATCTGCTTGTCCAAAGTAAAAGAGAATGAGAGGTCATTTGAAATAATGTCAATGTTCAGTTACTTCCTGAATGAATGAATGAAATGAGGATTCATGTTTTACAAAAAGGGAATATAATTGTCTGTTTTTGTCAGAAATAATGTGATAACTTATGAATAGATGCCATCCGAATATTTGAGGATGGCACTTGCAAAGGCAAAGTTATACATTTTGTCTGTCTAAGCTGAGATGACAGATTTGTGCAGAGTAAGTTTGTTGTGTATTACAGTCTCTGTTTTCTGTTTCTTGCTGTTTTTTCTTCTCAATGTACTTAATTTAGTCTTCCATAAACCAAGAACCTGTACCCAACTTAACTTTCCAGCTTCAAAATGGAATATGATACAATACTCAAAAAGAAAACTTCTTTGCACATGATATCTATCCATAAATTCAGACATTAGACTTGTATATACACATACTCTTTACGCAATGCTCTCTGAATTATTTTCAAAGTTGGAGTTGGTTAGCAAAGAATCTGTTGGTTGGTACAAGCAGGGAGGGTCTCCCTCTGTCTGATACGGTCAGTGCAGACAGACGGCAGGCAGCATGGGTCTTGCTTTTTAATGATAGTGATCGATGTTTAGGGCACAGTGAAGGTACAGTAGTCAAAGCTGATATAGGTCATTTTACATTGTTAATAAAACTTTTGTTATTGAAACTAATCAACCAGTCTCTGTATTGTTTTTCTTTTTTGCATGTAATCCATTAAAATGCCCACTAGGTGGAGACAAACTATCATAAAAGGCAAACTTGTCTGGCACGCTTTCGGTGTTTGGATCTGGAAAAAATCAAACTGTCAGTCAAACTGGACTCCTTTAATAGGTCGATTGCTCTTAAATTGGCCATCAGAGGGTAATGTGTAATAATGCACATGTTGGGAATAAACATCCCAGCATTTACTGTAAGCTCTTCTGATGTTTTTGCTGGTTTGCTGTGGATATTCCCACCACTAAGCCTGTTTGAAGAGTAAACATTTCTATGTGGAACATTAGAGGGGGACAAAGATTGATGGAGATACAAGAGGGAGAGAGAGAAAAGCCAGATAATCTTTCATTAAGTCCATAACAAGCAGCTTTTGTTTATATTTACAGAGGGTTGGAGAAATAGAGTGAAAAGACGACCGGCAGAAGTCGGACATGATCCAGCTGGAATGAAGTACATTTTATACTTTCCTCAGCGTGCAGTGATCAGTGGCTGACATGGTTTCTTTCCTAAACATTTATCAACCCAAAAATTGTCCATGTAAGCTGTTTTTTAGAATTTACACTGCACATTTAGGTTAGGCATGAATGTGTGCCCTTTGACAAACTGGTGACGTGCCCAACGCATGCAGGGATACACTGCAGTCCTCCATACAAAGCATAAGACACTGAATGAACTGATGAAAACGATATGAGCCATGTGCTGAGGCCTTTGCGTTCATCTGATTTCAACTCTCTGGAAGAGCTTAAAATAATGTGTCAGATAGCACTTTTCACCACCATCATCAAAACACCAAACGAGGGAATATCTTTTGAAAGAATGGTGTTCGACCCTCCAGCAGAGCTCCAGACCCTTGAACAGGCCTTAATTTCCCTCGTCTATTTTGTCACCCATCTGTAGATTTATTTTGAGTTCCCTGCTTTAATGATGTTTAGGGCTCATGGGGAGTGATAGCCTGCCTGTACTCGCCTGAATACTCCCCAAAAACTTCTTTATGTCAGCTTGTGCGTGTGTCACCCCTGTAAGAGAGCGAGCAAGCGTTCTAGCTCTCGAGCATTTCTAGCACCTTCCTCTCACCCACTGGCCTCTGTGCATAACGTTTCTGAGGGACGCACAACTGCTGACACTAAGTATTTTGATGTGACGAGGAGACTTTAAGTTGGTGTCTTCACACAGTTTCACAGGCAGGTTCAGGCACACATGCACTCAAACTGAGAGAGGGCAGCGAGCCAGAGGCAGGAATAGACTGTCAGCAGGGGTTTGCTTGGCAGGCTGAAAGTTGTCTGGTTTAGAAAGCACAGGGCATCTTTTGAAATAGACCATATCAGTCCAGAAACATCATCTTGAGGGACAGTTAGGAAGTTTTTATTTTTCAAAACCCCGGCCTACTTCATGTATGTCTTTTGTGTATGTAAAATATTAAGAAATCAGCAACACGCTAGGTGGAAACACAACACTGCACACGTTGTGTCTGTGGATACCAATCTCTCTGTAATAATTACATCTACTTGTAATTATGTTTGGGGGGGCATATCCCTGCCTCCTAATATATTAGATCATCATAAAAAGTGAAATAATGAAAAGAACATGGCTGCTGTTTTGCTGTTTATTTCATGTCTTAACACAGTTTAACATCATAGAGTTATATAAAAGAATAACAGTGTGATTTCACTATTTCACTACAATTACCATAAATGTATTAAGAAAGTGTTTTTATATATATATATATGTGTGTGTGTGTGTGTGTGTGTGTGTTACATATGCTTAAGGTGGAGATTGAAGATCATAAGGTCAAATCCTCTTCCTGCTTCCTCAGGCAGAGCAAGGCAGGATACTGACGACTGACACTTTTTCTCCTTTACATCGCTTTAGCCCCGCTTCACACTCGCTCATGGTCTGATTTGCTGCAGCCGCGTCCTCCCCAACACGGACACACACGTTTAATCCTGGGTTCAAGCAATCTGCAGAGTCCTTGCAGCGACACTCGTTGCTTTGATCTGACAGAATGGTGTGGAGACAAATGAGATGAGTACAAATTGCAAATACTGTACGTTATCATGGGTTTTCCATAACCATGGATGTCCCTACCATCACAGGTCTCCCACATGTGACAGTTGGCGCAGCCTGTTGTGCTGCGAACTGGCCAGTTGCAGGCGCTGTCTTCTGCTATCATGTGGCTCTTGCCCATACACTGCAGTGCATGCATCTTGCACACATTCAGAAGGACTGATCTTCTTCTCACAACAGGCGTGGCGCACACATCCAAAGACGAACTGGTAACAAAATCACATCACTTTAATTTGCAAAAAGTGACATGACTGAATTGATGATTAGAAGAGTGAACGTACCTGCACTCAAAAGGCATTTTGCAAACACATTTTCCTTTGGAAGACTTCTCCCACGGTTTACATTGCACCAATGGAGCCACGACTGGTGGAATATTGACTGTAGGATACATAGAAATTATTCGTCCGCATTGGTAACTGACTAATATCCGTGCATGCAATGATGAAAATATAGTCCAATAAAACAATTTAAGTGAACCTTGAAGTAAAACTTACCTGGGCTGCATTTGATGCCCGCTGGGTCTGGTGAAAAATTCAGACTCGGGTCACATATAATCATTGCTTCTCCTAACAGCTGTCGACCTGGTGGACAGGATAAGGTGACCGTCTCCCCGATGCCATAGGCCTCAGATAAAGGAGAGGCTATGACATCATCTGCGAGAGACTCAAGCCTGCACCTTGAAACTGGGAGAAAATTTGGGCTTAAAAAAGCAGCACTGTGATTCACTGTGATCGTAAATGTTAAAACCTTGGTTCTAGGTACTCACCTGTGCACAGTCCAGGCCTGCCAGACCAGGTTTCATTAGCAGTGCATTCTAGGGTGGTTTGACCGATAAGATAGAAACCATCAGTGCAGGTGTACTCAACCTTACTGCCCAAAAGATAAACGTCCTTCGGGTCCTGTGGAGCGTGTGGCAACAAAATCAGGTGATTAACTTCCATTTTTTCAGTTCTGACCTTTGCACAGAATCCTCTTAAAAAAGAAAAACTGAAGAGAGATTGAAATATGAATAACAAATGTGACCCAATGCCACTGAGCCAGGTGCATTTCACTTTACTGGAGACATATTAAATATTCAATTTCACATCCCCTGTTTCACAAAATACCCTTTTAAAGCTTTGAATGTAAATACTGATCATCTACGGCACACACACAAAACATCCCACACTGGTACCTGTTTTTCTATGTTGTGCTTTAGAGGCTTCATTATTAGGTTTACCTCATTATATAATTATCCATATTAAAATCTGGGTGTGGATTCTTTAGTGACTCATGCAAAAATAAATTATATGAGGAGGAGTACTGTGGTCTTCTGGGTAATACTGAACCAATACTGGAAGAAGCTCCAATTAATGTGATTATGAAAGTGTGAAATGTTTGGAATAATTTGTTCACAGTAAATTGAAGTTTGGCTCCATCTTTACCAGGATGTAGCCGTTGATTAGAGCAGGTGGAGTTCCACACCTCTGACTAACTGTGAGAGCTGGGTCAAAGCACTGAGGCTCCATGGTTCTGTGGAAAAATCATTAAAAATAGGATGTTGTATGACTTCATCAGTAAAAGTCTTATTGAAAATTCAAAGCAATGACTGGTGCTGCCAGTTACAAACATTCATTCTGAAAAATAAAACTCGCTCTGACTTTAAGTATTGCAGATCTTGGTCTTCACACTCGGATGTCTCAGTGGTTTCTCCGATACAGTGCTGTCCCCCGTTCTGAGGAATGGGATTAGAGCAGGAGCGACTTCTTGACCTTCGAACCCCAGAGCACGATGACCAGGAAGACCAGCAGGCCCAACTACCGTGGATCACTCCTTAATGAGTAGAAACATGAAGGAAGAAAGAGAGAAATATTTTACAGTCCATGTGATGTTAAAGAGTAAATTACTGTAGGTGGGTACCTACAGGTGTTCAGCTTGGTAAAAGTAAAAAATCACCTTTATTAGAGCATACGCCCATCTGAGACAATTAATTTTATACTTTCTGCATGTCCACCACCAGTTTGTTTTTGCCTGCTGAGAGGTGAGAATATCGATACCACTCTCATAATTGTCCAATCCACATAAGTCCACAGCATTCAGTCAGCTAACTTAGCTTAGTACAAAGACTGGAAATGTAAAATGTGAGGAAACAGCAAGCCTGGCTCTGTCCAAAGGTATCGAAACTCCCAAGGGCACCTCTAAAGCGCCTTCCTGATTGTGAGAACCACTCTGAAATACGACACCCACCTGCTTGACCCTCTATTTCAGCTCCCTTCTCACAGGCCAGGCCTGATGTGCCAGGCTTACAGATGCATTTGCATTTATCTCCGTCCATGACGGCTAGGCCATTGTTTCTGCAGGGCTGGCAGTGGCAGGGGTCGCTCTCTGTAAGGTACTGCTCTATAGCCCTGCGAAGGTAGAGCTTCTTCACCCCGGCACACTGAACCTCCTTCACCAGCTCTGACAGCGGCCGCAGCTGCCAAAAACAAGAGTTAGGATCAGAAAGATGGAAGGGTGTCTGATTAGATAACCCAGTAAAACACCTTTTCCCTCACCTTTCGTTTTGTGACCTGTGGAGATGATCGAACAGAGTCAGCCCAGTTTGAATACATTTCCCAGTTCCTATTCGGATCAGAGAGCTGCATCGTCTTCAGTGCTGCAATATGTTGGATGCCTCCTCCTTCCACATCCACTTTTGCCACATGATTACTCCTAGAATTACCTATTTTAGAAAATGTTTGCAGGGATGATGGATGAAAGAAAGATTCAGAGATTTCAGGTGCTTTCATAGGTTGTATTTTTTGTAATGTTTGTAGAATTAACATCAACACTGTACCATGAAATGACGTGCGGCTGTGTTGCCCACTCTGGCAGTCCACGTGGGTGATGGGGAAAAACAGAATCCAGCGTTCGGTCCTTTCACATTCATTATACTGATGGCTTTCGCTGACTGGAAAACAACAGAAAGTAAAAGGAAACAGACAAACTGAATTTAGAAATTAACAGCAGGATTTGTTTTTGCTCAACCTGTAGTTCCCTACATGTTCCATCATGGATATGAGAGCTTCTCAGAAAACATAACAAGCTGTCAGCTGCCTGCAGATCCACTATTGCTGATGATTAGTGAATCCTCACGCATATATTTCTCTGTTTCTTTATCAATCCTGACGACGGCCTTGAAGGAGCCTCCGAGGCTTCCCTCAGACAGGTAGTGTGTTCCAAATCTTTCCAAAACCTTCCTGTAGGCAGCGTAGTCGTAGACTGAGGGGAGTTTGGCCAGTGCCTTCCACAGCTCCTCAGACATCGGGAGGTACTGCGGAGAGTTGCTCTGGAACTGAGCTACCTCTATGTCATTCTTTAAAACTACAAGATTGTGGGTCTGGAAAGAGAAACAAAATGATAAAGTTTATTTTGACTGTTTGATTGTCCTTTTCAAAATGAGATGCATTGTTGCTGGGCTTTGATGTAAAAAGATGAAGTCATAAGAGGTTCCTAGTCACCTGACTCGTGTCTTCTGTCTCATGAAAGTCATAGTTTTGATATCCTGTCGTGGTCCCGGACACCTTCTGTCTGTTGACAATGTCCTTTGCATAGTGCCATGAACTGGAGAACATCTCATCACTGAAGTCATTCTGAGCTTTAACCTGCAAACAGCACAGTTACTTTAATGAATGAAAGGCACTAAATGTTGAGTCTTTAAAGACACCCTGTGGAGATTCTGATCACTGGCAGCACTGTAGAGTCATGTTTTGACAACTAGCTTTCCAGCATTCACAAAAACACCAACATACACACAACAAGACACGACACTTAAAACAAACTATAAGCAATATCTGTTGTCTGTCTATTCTGTTGCATAGGTACAAGGATGTCCTGTGTACTGCATAATTGTGCAGACTGCAGAGGTCAGTAATGCATGTCAGCGCTTATTTGGTGGCAGTAAAATGTTGGAAATGGTAGGAATGCAATGATGGAAGAGGCTTAAAGAAGAAGATGGCTCCAAGCTGATGTGAACAATGTGAGATTCAGTGTATTAAAAGTAGCTTTGAAAGTGTTTCAAGAGTGTTGAATGCAAACAAAACTTATGGATAATCAGAACTCCACAGGGTACCTTTGAAGAATTAAGAGACTAAGAGAAGTTTCAGTATTAATTGCAATTGTTGCTGTTTCCATGACCAACCATAAAGCTGTACTGGATAGTACTGAGGGGTAGTCTGTAGATAGTATTGTGGACACCGCTGAAGATGGTGCGACACTGGCCCCCAAAGCTCTTTGTGTTAATGACGCTGGCCCTCCACTTTCCTGAAACCATGTCAAACCTACAGAAGCAGCAAAAGTATCCCACTGGTAAGCACTTGGTACCTGCTTGTATGTGCTCGTACGGGTGCACACCAATTGGTCACTTACCCAAGTCCTAGGTGTTCAATGCTAGGCGGCGGAACTGATTTTGTACATACGATGTATTTTTGAACATCACAGTGTTCATCGAGTCCGTCTTCTTCACAATCCTGATCTCCGTTACACACCAGAGACTGGCTAATACACTTCCCTGAGGATCGGGAGACAGTCAGACAACTCAGTGATTGTTCTTTAATTCTGTGCGATTTGGGGAGTGAACAAAGTTTCACTTCTAACCTGACCGACAGCGAAACCTGTCTCCACACCCATCCTCCAGAGGGCAGCCTTTCGTGGTTTCACAGGACCTGGTCTCAGTCCGCCCACCATCGCAGGGGTTCCCTCCAAACTGAGCGTAGACAGCCATGACTCGGCTTCTTGTCTGTAACATACCATAACGTGACAAAGACATATGAAAAAATTTCTATTAACAAGCACATTGATTTGAAAATATCTTCAATAAATAAATAAACAAATAAATAAAAACGTCATCATTTTGAGCAGTTTTGCTGACAAAATGTGTTTTATCATCATCTCCTGACCTGTAATTTGGTGCAGCCATCACACTGCGACCAATCACCATAAGGCCCCCACTGGCAATGAACTCTCAGGTCACAAAACCTCAGAAATGAAATTTAAATTGAACAATTCAATAAAAGAAACCAAATAAATTCAATGAAACCAAAACACCAATACAGCAAAAACAGATTTACCCTTTTGGAGTGAACAGGAGTAGCAGCCATGGCGAGACTGCTAAAAAGAGTTGCGTAATGATCTGAAAAAGAAAAGAGAAGACATGAAGACAAGAGGAGAGACGATGAGAGAAAAGGAGAAAAGAGAAGACAAAAGAAGAAGAGAAGAGAAGAGAAGAGAAGAGAAGAGAAGAGAAGAAGTAATAAGCTCATGACACAAAGTAAATGTAGAATTACTCTGAGTTAAACCAGATCACAGCTAAAATGTATATCAATTGTTTGGCAGCAATCTGAAAAATGTGTTTGCCATCTCCTTGTTCTTGAGTGTAAAGTCTACTTGCCTTCATGGTGAGAGAAGAGGAGCAAACAGAAGAGTCTTGAACAGGCTTTGACGCAGGATTTTTATATGGCTCCAAGTTTTGTTCTTGCAAGGGAGTCAAACTCTTGGAAGGACATTCCTTGGAACTTCATGAGGGAAAAGATTTGCTTGTGCGTGTGTGTGCGTGTGTGTGTGTGTGTGTGTGTGTGTGTGTGTGTGTGTATACAGCAAAACCTGCCAAGAAGCTCCTCCAGGAGATCATTCTGAAACCGAAAGTAAAAATTCCTCTTGGAGTGAGAATCTTTGTTTGCTGTGCTTGTTCTCACTGTCACGTCTATTATGGAGCTAATAGACGTTCCTCACGGTGCACATTCTCACCTGTCAAAGCAGGAAAAGCACAGGTGGATCTAACAACACTAAATAATGTGCTGTGTTCCCTTTAGGAGTGCCATAAATTAAGTAAGATGTCATGCACGATACCAGGAGACTGTGGAACAAACAGGCCTTTTTCCACAGAAGGAGAAGCACAGATGTAATCACATTAATGATGGCTGAGTTCCCTTTAGCTGCTTCTGGCCTTGAGGATAAGGATATTTCACAAAATGAACAGCAGAATACTTGTTGGTTTAAGTTTGCTTGACACTGCCGGTCTGTGTGCCAGGAAAGTGTTAAATGAAAATAAATGAATAAATAAATAGCCACTATTCTCTGTGTCTGTAATAATATAATATAATAAAAACTACACACGCTCTAAATGTTCTTCAAATATTTGATGTATTGGTGATGTAGACTTTATCGCCACCTACTGGCCCAGCATGTTTGTTTGAGAATTTTGAATCTCTTCTTGGAGATATTTCTTTTTTAAACAGAAAAAAATATCCCTATACGTATGATCAAGGCCTCACTTTGAGTGTCTTGTTGTTGCCAGTGTTGGCTCGCTGCATGGCTCACTGGGGTGCTTGAAGAGAACAGAGCCGTCGTTAATGTAACTAGCAACGCCTGTGCTTTTCCCGCTACAGCAAGTCAAAATGTCTGCTGTCAGAGAAGGCTTGTCCCACACTGGGGCCTTTAATTTCAGCCCTCCAGTGTCCATGTTGGCTTTAAAGTTGAGGTTAAGATAAGATAATATAAGATATTCCTTTATTAGTCCCACATTGGGGACATTTCCAGTATTACAGCCACAAAGTGGATAGCAAAAAATAGAGGGTATCAGTAAAAAAGATGGAAGAAGTTGTGATCAGAGGTCAAGTAAGCTCAGCTTTTTAGCCAACATGGACAAGAGCTCCTTGTGGTGCTCAGAATAATGGAAAGTTTCCAAATTCAAGAACATCTTGAGCTCAGATGTTTCACAGTCTGGCATTTATCTCCTTAAACTCACATAACACATTAAAACAATGACAGTAGCTGTGAAGTGACCGCCATTGTGCCAGACACTATTAATATGCCACACTTCAGATCTGAACAGTCAGCTATGTACCATTTCAACTCATCCTACAGACTTAGAGACTGAAAATGAAGACAGACATTAAGTAAATGAGTACTGAGATGCGATGCAGTCTGGCAAACACTGGAGGGCAACAGAGATTTGAGGACGTTCCTTCCTTATGAAATGTGATTTGAGGTTAAGAAAATTCATTGATTTTGTAAGTATGCAGAGGAGATTAGAGCATCGCCGAAAGGTTGAGCCTGAATTTAGTTCAGATCAATTAAAATGTTGCTTTTAATTATTTCTCACAGAGGAAGAGAAGCTGGATGATGAAGTCCATGACAATGAGATGTGTATCTGCAGGGAGACATGCCTTGCAGCCAAAGAGATTTGCTGCTATTTAATGAGGAAGTGTTGCCATACTTGTATGTGGTATCCACAGCCCTGTCTAATTATGGACATATATCTGCTGTCACAGCCAGACAGAGGCCCATACTGTGCATATCCATCATATACTGGCAGCTCAAGAGGGAACACTGCTGAGTTTGAGTATTTGGATGAAATGTTTTTTTTTAGCAACATTGATTCCTGCTGCTTATCATTTCTATAAATAAGCAGGAGACAAACTCAGGATGTCAACTTAACATTTTAAAATGAGTTGCAAAAGACAGAACATTTTACTTTTACAACAATGTTTTAGCAATGAAAATACACTGTCTGGTTCTGAAGCAATGGCAGAAGCACAAAATAGAGGAAACTGGTAAACACAAGCTCGCACTTCATTCACTGAGAAACGAAACTCCCTCAAGTTAAGCATCTCATTCCAGAGCAATTTTCCAGGTACAGCAATTTTAGAGCAATGCAGAAATTGCATGTCATTTTCTATCCAGCTGTCATCGTTGATGAGTAAGTGAACCATCTGTCTGACAATACACAGCAGTATACTTTCTTATTGCATTCTGCAAATATTCAATTTCTACGCAACATCTGTCAATAACAACATAATTCTCGAAAATCAATCTTAAAATCTAAAATATGAAAACTTTTTGGCTGACTGTTTGTGCACAGTGTCACCTGAGGTCATAGTGCAAATTCTAGACAGTCAAACACAAGTCATGCATAGTGAGGAGATAATGACAACAGTGATTTCCTGTATTTCTAAAATGACCAGCCAATGCTAAATGACTCAGCTACTGTACAACAGCAAGCCAAGTCCCAGCACCTCAGGCTAGAATAACAGTTGGCTCAGACAATAGGCCACCAGACCGTGCCCTCCATTAGTGCCGCTTCTGTGGATCTCATGATGTTCAGAGGGCATCTTTGACCGCCATCTGCCCTGGAAGTTTGGTCTGCCAGAGAACGACAGTCTGCGAGGCTCAGACGGAGAGAGACTTAATGAATATGCTGCTTATGTGCTTCCTGTCCTCCAGAAGGAGCTCTATTTCATGTTTCAACAGGTCCAACAGTGATACAGTATGTGTGTCCAGACAGTCTAAGGGTCAAAATACATCCTCTATGTCACTGTGACATCCCTGGCTTGATTGGCCTGGGGACTTTTGTTTGCTGTCTGTTCCTGTTATCTGTCAGGGTGAGGAAGTTTCTGAAATTTATTGAAAAGTCACACAGCAGTGAACCAGACTTGCAATATCTTTGTCTGTTTGAGCTTATTAGACAACATACTGCAAGGCAATGGTTCCCATCCTGGAGATCCAGGTTGTATTTTCTCAAATCTTTGCATTTTATTGTGAAACACTGGATATTTTCACCCCTTCAGGAATCCACAAACTATTCGAATGAAGCAATTTCAGAAGGACACATCACTCTTTTCTCCGCTCAGTGAAAAAGATTGAAACTGAAGGATTAAATGTTCCTTTACAAGATTACTTCTTCTGGGTGTCGTTGGAAAATATAACGCTCAGAGATCCCAGTGAATTATCTAAACAAAAGTGTTGTCACAAGGCTTAAAAGTGGTCTGTTTCCTCTTATTTTGTGAAAAGCTGGTTTCTGATGAGCAGCAGCAACGTGAAGCCTCTGACAAGGGGTCACAAGCTGCTTCACGTAAGCCATCACAAGCCAAAAGGTGTCATTAACAGGTATTTGAACATAGACAAATGAAAACTAATGCCTCGGTTATACCTAATTCTCTGACTTACATAAAGTGGTGATGATCTGTCACGAACCAGGTCGTAAACCAGCAGTGGTCAGCTCGGACCGATGGCCATTTCAGACAGAATGACACAGTTACTTCATAAGCTCTTCTGTCTCTCTGTCTGTCTCTGTCTCTGTCCATTTGCTGTGAGTGTTGCCTGCTGCCTCCCTTCGGCCATTTGCTGTTTTCATGAAAGAATCATTACAATTCCCACAGATTCCCCTCCATGGATAACGACTCCATCTTTATTGACTTTTAATAATTAACTGTGTATCCCAGCCTCACTTTGTTTCATTTTATTTGAGGGATAACAATGTTCGCTCTTTTATGTTGCTTTTTATGCCCCTCTCACTGTAATATTGTAGATTGTTGTGTTGTAGCCTGTATTGGCAGACAAATTGCCTCCTTGTGTAATGTTCCCTCATAACCAGACACAGCAGTGGCTGGTGAAAACACCCGTCCTCCTCCTCGCGCTCCAAAGTTTTCTGCGTTTCGTTGCTGCCCCTCTTTAAACTGTCTGAATGTCATCATCCATCTCTTCCTCCCACACCTCTACCTCCTCCTCCTCCTGTTTGCCCGCGTGTGCGTGACAGAGAAAGACAGACACAAACATGCAGTCACGCATGAGGGCACAATAACCGTGCATTTGCATTTTCTTGTTTCTCCAGCAAACGGCTGTTTCAACAAAATCCAAGGATATGGAATAGCGCATTTTCTTTTGCTTTTCCTCAGAAAGCATTATTAATGGCTCACCATGGCGTCGGTTTTAACTCTCAGTGATTGGTTTTAATGCCTTCGATCCATTATGTTTCTTTATTTTATCTTAGTTAACATTTTATTGCTGTAAGTCTTGAAAAATTTGTTTTTACTTTTTGTCTGTGTTGTTTCAGTCTTGCTCCGTGAAGCGCTTTGGCTGCATGTTTGTATGACGGATCGATGAATCTGCACAGAGGAAGTGAATGAGTGGTGCCTTTTTCTTCCCTGAACCACTGTAATGTGCAATCAAAGCAGTCAAAGCACTTCATAGGCATCCAGTCAACTGGCCTTAACCATGACACGGCTGTTGTACTGGGCAGCTTCCAGAAGTATGTGTGCATGTGTGTAACGTGTTGCTGCTCAGTTAATAAACCTGAAAGAGAGCTCGATCCATCGATTCAGTGATTTCTTACTGAACAGCTTCATGCTGTATAAAGTCAGATTTTTTTTTTTTTCCTCAAGTGAAGACCTTGAACCTACAGTAATACCCACACAAAAGCACATTAGTGAGCCATTCAACATCTGGGTTATCTCTGTTTCTTCTTTTTTTAGCAACACCTGGCTGCTGAATGGCAGATGCTGAATTATGAAACAGTCTCAGAAAGTCACCCTGGGTACCGCTGCCCACCCACCTCCATCCTCATCACCCTGGAAACTGGATGATTTCAGGACTGCACAGATAGGTAATAAAATACTGGTATGTGAGCTTAAAAGCTGCAAATCTACTTCAGATTTACAGTAGTGCCATTCGGTGATTGAATTAAATTGCGATTTTATTATTATAAGCCAGAAACTGCTCGTGAAATGAAACTTCACTCAGTCCTTATTAGGCATAGAAGCTTTATTTGATTGGCCGTTTTCCACTTAGAACAGAGTCACTTTCATTTGAACAAAAGTTTTGGAGTTTTACAACAGCAAAGGACTCGTTTCACACCAGAACATAAAGGCAATGACAACGACAGTTTGGACCAGGGAAGACACTAATGTCCTTACAACACAATTTGCAAGCCTTTTCAAGTCTGCTCCTTAGTGTGGGTTCATTCTTAATCTGCATGGGGTAGTAGCAGTGCAACATTGAAAAAATAAATCAATTTCGATATTTGTCTTAAAGGGTAAAAATATTTCCAGCTGAGATGCACCCATGCTTTTAAGAACAATATGCAGAAAGTAAGTGAAGAGATGCACAAACCTTGTGGACCTTGTTGGTGTACACAAAAAGTATATGGAGAAACTTTTTGGTTCATGCACAAAACTTAAAATATGAAAAACAAGAAGCAGTATGCTAGCTCAGTTAAGGTCTAAGTTAAGAAACTGTTATCAATGACTCTTTGCAGTGACTTAAATCATTTACAATTCATCGGCAGTATGCTATTTGCAATTACAGTATGTACAAACTTTTCACGATATAAAACATTTTAACATAAAGCCACACTGAAAGAAAAGAAGTACTATTTGAACTCATTTCCACATTGAAGCATACACTACAAAAATGACTTTCTAGGTGATACTCACTCACTCCGTCACACGAGACTCTTAGAAATGGCACAGTTACTCACAGGACACATACATTCACAAATCCAAAGAGCTGTTTCCTGTTTTGGTCTTACGTTACCAAACTAGACAACAATGTCCTCACAGAATACATTCTCTGCAGAAAATGCCACACTGATCACGAGGTGTGTGGATATTTGATGAGTTTTTTTGTTTTGTTTTGTTTTGTTTTGTTTTGTTTTTCATGCATAATGTGTAAAACCTTGCAATGATTTCTCCATTATCTTTCTGGGTGCCAGTTTCAAAGTACTTCTGTAGTGTGCTGAAATGAAACAGTGCAGAGTGTAGAAAGAAATGCATTAAACATAAATAACAAATGAAAGTGTGCTAAATGTACTAAATATAGCAGAAATTGGGAGATTCAGAAACATTCAGAAACATGAAACACCTAATAAAGTAGACACCAAAGAGCTACAGCTAGATCCTAGTAAACATTTATCGCATTATTTTCCAAGTGTTAAAGCACTGCTGTCACATCAAAACCTCCTGACTCTGAATTATGGACATCTACCCTTTACTGACTTGAAAAGAACAGGTCTCTGAGTGAGCATTAAGCAACTTTATCACCTGTTATTATGAAAGACACAACACTGTGATACATCTCATGATGACTCATATATACTGCACTACAGCAGTAAGTACAGACGCACACACAGGGAGAAAGCATTCAGCAGAGCAAACACAGACAGTGGATACACTCTTGTACCCAGATGTACTGTATTTTTACACTTGGCTATCACGACTCTGCACCCACCATAAAATCTAATAAATTGGTCATGTTGGATTTCTAACCAGCGGAATGACGAGCATCCTGATTGCATTTCTTGGTGTTCTAAACAAATTAATTTTTTTGGAAGATATCTCGCAGCAACAGACGACGCTTGTCTTGAAATTTTAAACCCACCGACAGAGTGAAAATTATTGTTTTGTTTAGATGCACCAATGATAAATTGCACACGGTGGCATTTTTTTCTGCTACCCAAGCCGCACTCTGTTGAGGGATTATTGCTGAACAAACAAATGGGAAAGGGTTAATTTCTTGTCTATCTACTGAGTAAACACATTATAATAACACTTTTTAAACACACTCCGCTTTCAAGCTGCTCGAGGAGTTCTTCAGAAACACCCGCAGAGATCAGACCAGGGATGCATATTGTTAGAAGAAAAAAAAAATGCTTCTCTTGGACGGATTTTCCAAACAAGACAAACCACTGGTAGCTACTTACACCAGCCAACAATTTAAATGGTTTAAGTTACACAAACTGATTTTAAAACAACGTCTGGAAGAAAATAAAACAAAACTTCACTGTCACAAGAATATCAAGAATGATGGACCAATACGTTTAGCAGAAAGTTGATATGCTCTGAGGAATCTACCATTGGTTGAAAACAGTGCATTTGATCAGTGAAAAAGCAGCTATTTTTACAGCACAGGAAGTAAAGGAAATGAACATCTCACTTGAAAACACAATTTTGATCCCTAAATAGGAAACAAACAAAACCTCATTCTCTTTGTGTGCCAACCAAACACCACTATTGGTCCTCCTCATCCCAACTTCTCTTCCCTCAACCCCCTTTTGCCATTTGATCTCTCAACTCACTATAGCCCTAAATAAAGTGAAAGGAGCAGTGCAGCTCCCCTCCTGAAATAAATGCCAAAGAGAAAAGAGTGAGAGCACAGACCAAACCACTGGCGGTGGTGCCTGTGCTCCCGGACGCCCCCCTCTGTGCTCTCAGGTGGCGTCGTCTTCATCATCATCCAGGTGATAGTTGAGGGTGATGACGGCGCTGATGAATTCTCCGAGCTCCACAAAGTCAGCTGTGATAATGTTGATGCCGCTCTCCCCGGGTCTCTGCGATCTGATCCACTGCATCATGCCCGGTAAGGCCCTGGGAGGACAGACAAAAACACCCAGAGTCACAAAAGATACACAGAGGGATAGAAGAAGGGATGATTCATGGCTGGCTGGTTTAACACGGAGAGGGGCACGCTGCGATAAAAAAATCTCTGTGACGCAGCATGAGATGTCTGCAAGCCAGACCCCAGCTGTGAGGATGACACTCTGTAAACTTGCTGGACATGTTCATGTGAGCCGTGCACCAGGGGAGGGTGTTACTACTGCACGTGCCTCGCCCGGCTTTCTGCAGGGCGAAATTCGACAAGTCATCTCCTCCTCCTGCAATGGCTTTCTTGTTCTTCTGGCAGTCTGTGTGGAAAGACGAATGGATGGAAATCTGAAGGATGCCTACATCAAAGTCGCCAAACGCCTGGTGAGAATGGCTGATAGTGGTGTTATCAAATGAATAATTCATTGCAGGAAAATTGATGGTTTTGCGGCTGAGGCTTTTAACAAACTGGTGACATTAAGAGGGAGTGAAATACAGACAAAGCTGAGGGTAAAAAAAAAAAAAAAATTCCTGAACCACAACTGAGAAGGGGAGATATAGAAAGAGGGAGGAGAAGGATGAGAAGCATCGCCTCGGGCTTGTGGCAGCTGTTAAAAAAAAAAAAAAAAAAAACTTGAATGAGGTCAGTGTCAAATGCCTGGGGATACCTGTAGAAACCAACATGCCTCTGGATTATAGTTATAAAATGCCACGATGACTCACATATGACTGTGTGTGTGTGTGTGTGTATGTGCACATGCCTATGAAGGTTTGTTGTTATGGGTAAATCATGTCATTTCTGTTGCCTCTGGTGTCTGAGGTGTTGCTATAATTATGGTGCCTGTGTACATGTTGACTAATCCTGTGTGCCACCATTGGTGCTAACCCAGCAGCTAACCCTGCATCTTATCCAATCCTGAAGTTACACTGAGCATGAACTTTAAACAGTTTTCTTTGTGTGTCCTCCTATCACACACAAGCACACATACACACAGATGTACACACCTTTCTGTGATTGTCTCTCTCAGTCCACTGGCCACGCCCTTCATCACAGTGCTGGCCTTTGGTGTCAGAACCACCTGGGAGACAAAGAAGGTCCCCTTCCTCCTGCAGGAGACACATCAAGCAGTTACTATATATTTTTGCTGTATTTATGTTCTTGCATTGTATCTATTGATGAAAAGCACTTTATGACACCTGCCGCAGTGAAGTGCTACACATGAATAAATATTGCTTTAATGTAGAATTAATTAGTTTAAGTGCCCACAAAGACACTTATCCTGACAGAAAAAAACAGAAACACCTCACATGCAAATTACTGTGAGGTTTTTGAGGAACACTTTCCCATTACTGTCATCAGTTTCTTTTAAATGTATTGTTATGTATCATTATGAATGAGTTGTATAGGATAAAAATGTAGTTTGATCCTATGTTTTACAAGTAAGCCACTGGTGTGAGTGTCACATAGCCCAGATCGTGATAACTTCTGCATTTCAGCCCACATCCCATCCTCTCAGATGGCTATTTTGAACTAACTACAGTGAATTAAATTGTAGTAGTCATTTCGGTCTGAGCCCTTTGACAATAAATCAAAATTACGCTATAATGACACATCATGGTTGGACTTTTGGACATTTGTACTGCTATAAAAAATAAAACACAGGTTATGATACATCGACAATCAATTAAGGCAAAAAAAACCAAAACAAAACAAAAAACCATCACTTGCACAGATGATGTAGAGGACATAAAGTGCCCACAGTGGGATAAATACAGGGACTGACCTGCGGTCAGTGACAGACGCCTGCAGAAACTGAATCAGCTTCTCTGGGTCTGTGGTGTTGGCCCAGGGAGACGGCATCATCTGGCCTGGCCACAGGAAAGGCACCTCCAGGGCCATGGGGTGGTGGTAGAAGACGAGCACCTGGTACTCCTTCTCCCACAGATACTGCAGAGTCACCTGGAGATAGAGGGAGGAGGCATGTGTTCACAGGAGAAGGAGGTTATAAAGTGAGAAACGGTGTGGAGGTGACAAAGGGAAAACAAAGGTGATGGATGTTGAATAGTAAATATAAAAGAGCCCCTTCTGTGCTGAGTGACAGAAAACATGTCAGAAGGTAGCTGATATGTACCTGGCAGCTTACTGAGTGAGCTTTACTTTCATTTGAATGGAAGCAAATAGAAATAAGTGGATGTAATTGCTTGATGATGATGATTAAGCACCTTTGTTCAGTACTCTGACTGACCATAGAAAATGTCAGCTATGTTATTTCTGAAGGCAGACTGCTTGGTCACACAAACAAAAAACTGTTTTATGTCTAATCACAGTCTATTGCTTGTCAAGAAAAGAACTTGAGAACTGGAAGAATACGAAACACAATTTAAAGTGGTATTTTTTTTAAAGCTATTACAGGCTATTTAAGAGGTAAAACACATTTTTGAAAACATTTCACAGAATTACAAAGACTGACGACTGCCTTCCAGAAATTACCTTCTGTGTAAATGATAGATATAAAACTTGTGCAGCTCTAGATAGATAGATAGATACTTTATTCATCCCCAAGGAAAATTCACAAATTCCAGCATACTCCACAAATTTAAAGTAAAAGGCATGATCCAAAAGCACAGCAAGCAAAGATTTAAAAGTTAAGTGAAAATGTCCAAATGTCCAGTGCAATCAGAGGACAGAGGTTAATCAGTGACAAAAAAAGAGCACTGAAAGCTCAAAAAGTACAAAAAAAAGTACAAAACAGCACACAACACACACGGAGCTGCTGGAAAGGCCACCACTCGTGACGGCGCCAGAAACGGAAACATGTGTCATTTCAGTTTTAATTTATATAAAAAAAGTAAAACAGAAGTACACTGCATCATCTTAACATTGCTATGCTTGCAGTTCTGCTACCATGCATATCATGCACGTGAGCAATATATGTATGTTTCAATGGTTACATTTAGCCAGCAGCAACAACAACAACAACAAAAAATCAATGTACCCTGTCTGTTGATTAGTTAGACGCCAGGTAATTGGATAGGTGGTGTACAGGGAGGCAGTCATAGCTGAAAAAAACAGCTTTTCATCATAACCCCAAAACCCATTCACCTCATGTCTTTTGTTTTCATGAGATTCTGACCTTCCAGCTGTACGTTATCATTAAAACAAGCCAAACAACTGCTGGAGAAAAGTCGTGCAGTGGGTTACATTTGTAACAGAGAGGTAAAGGAGCGACGAGGGAAGAGCAGAGTAAGTGTACTCATAGAGTAAATATAATACCGATAGAGGAACGAGTCAATTGTCTACTCTAAATTTAAACACCTCCCTAGATGCTACTACAGCTCTGAGAAGAAGACGTTCATCATTTCCGCAGAATGCACTAGCCACTGTTTGCCTTTTCCTCTTCTCTACACTTCATCCTCACTCAGCAGCAGCACCTGACAGGAAACTATGATCTTAGAGCGCTAACGCTGGCGTGGGAGTTCGTGAAGGGTGATGAATTTTGAGGCTCATTAGTATTCTGTCTTCCTGGCTCTTCACATACACCTCGGGGTGGGGGGAGGGATAGGTGGAGGTGGACCAGGTAGTGGAAGGTGGAAAAAAACCAGAAGAAACTGGACAGAGAAAGGGAGACAGATCTGAGCGTGGGAGGACTTTTCTACTCGCCTTCTATGCAAAAGGGCATACAGCAATGAGTGGGGACGTGATAACCATCATTCTGCATCTCAAGAGATCAAAACAGGCAGTGTGGTGCAGGGCTGAGAAAACAATAATTATTAAAAGCCTTTCGAACTCAAAATGTGTACAATCAGGAAAATGTTCAAGGTGAAAGAAGGATCTGAAATAAATGTTCGAGGTCACTTCATTGCTTTCAATCTTACTCCCTGTTAAGCATTAAACCTGCAGTGTGGAGCCTGCCTTCCCCTTCTGGCAATGAAAGTAATCACACAAACACTGCCGAGGCGAGCTTATGTCGTATGCCTACAGGTCAGCTCACCCCCATCTCTCCCGGCCCCTGGAGCAACGGTGGGTTTCTCTTATATCTGAACCATCAGAAACTTTTCTAGGACACTTTCTAGATTTTCCACCATTCTCCTAGTGGCTGAACCTGTAAGCTGTTGACCTAAAATGCATCACTTCTGGTGCAGCAGTGATTAAAAAATTATACTATCCTGCAAAATACAGAGATTTATCTAGAGGCTTTATCAAAACTATGTGAACTCGGCTGGGAAGGACTTGAATGTGATGTAAGGTGTAATGTAAAGTGGCTTTGAATTCGACAGTACCTCCTGAGCAAAGACGACTGGGCAGAGTTTCTCTCCAAACACCTCCTTTAACATGGCCACCAGTTTTTCATGGTGCAGGTTCTGCACGCCGTAGAAGTGGTTGAAGTCCAGGAACACGACCTCTCTGGCATGAGCTGACAGGAAACTACTGATCTGCTCTAGACCTTCTCTCACCTAGAAAACACAAATAAGAACAATAATTGTATTGAGAATGTCTTTGACGGCACAATGATGTGAACAATAGTCACACAAACACTTGTGCTGTACTTAAAATTTCTGAAGGACCTTGTATGATTAAGCTCTCAGTCTGCACTCACACATAAGTACGCTGCCACACACGTAGACATGCACAAACATCACTTAGCAACCACAAGCATTGCAAAATATTCATCACATCAAAAACCACCAAAACTCTATGATGACCGTGGCGCTGAAGAGCCCGTGGGCGAAGAACAGCTCGTTGTCGGGGTCGCGGGGCTTGGTGGAGATGCGCAGGTCAAAGAAGCGGATCCCAGCCTCCAGTTGGCTGGTGAAGTTCATAGTCTGTGTAGCTAACCACTTCCTCATTAGCTTCTTGGCCACTGTGCCAAAAACAGACACAAAGTTCTGCACCGTCTCCGGCTGCTCGGGGCCCACCGGAGACGCCTCGTCGATGTAGAAACTGAAGGAATCATGGGAACCTGCAGGAGACACAAACATGAGTCTGCATGCAGGTATTGAACGCTGCCTGTTTTATTTCTGTGGGGGGGGGGCACAGCTGTAAGAGTGGGGTCAGTGCTGGAAAACAGCCCGGTGCCATGGCAACGACGCTGACTGTGCGAATAACAGCTTCCGTGGTCAGAAGCTATGAACTCTGACAAGTTGAAAAGAAGCGAGTCTCTGCTCACAAACAATGATAGTTTTCATCCATCGCCTTTCTCAGACAAAACAAAGCTTGCAGCAACAACAACGCTGGGTGTGATGTTATATATTTCCTATTTAGCTTTCAGTATATTGACAAAGTCCTGCATTCAAAACCCAAAAAAAGGTAAAAGGATGTAAGTATCAAAAGTAAAAGTACTCCTTCTGCAGTACAACAGTCCCTGTCAGTTTTTCTATTATGTGTGATGTTTCTGGATTAATATTACTTCTGTATATGATAATGATACATGTTGCTGCTGCAGTTGTTTTAAGCTGAGATCCTTTGAGCCACTTTACATACTGTTGTAGTTTAACGTAGAGAAACACATCATATTCTATCAGATCATCATATGTTTGTCGTGGCGCTGTCCTGTGAGAACCACGTATCTCTAAAAAGTCAACAAACCCTGTTTTCAGCTGTGTGACGATGCATCTTCCAGCTAAACCAAGAAGCGTTTTTAAATGGTTTTTTCAGCAAATTTGTACTTAAGTACAGTACTTGAGTACATTTTTTACCTACAGTCCACCACTGATGACTCAACTTGGAGGTTTCTGAACCCCTCAGAAAGGCCAATGTCTATTTTTGACAGGTTTTCTACACGTGCAAATGTAATAATAATAATAGTAATAAAATTTCAAAGTGAGTGCTTTACATAGAAAAAGCAAAATGGACATAAAAACTGATTAAAAATGAATGTGAAATAAGATGGAAATACGGGTGAAAATAAAGACTATGCATAAAATCAAACAAAATATTAAAATCTAGGTAAAAATAGAGTAGAATCAGTATAAAAATCTGTCAGGACGAAGCTCTAAAAGAGCTGGTGTCTCTGCTTTCTGTAGCTCTCAGACACAACAAAATCTTTTTCCTTCTCAACAGATACCGATTCACCACAGGTCTTGATTACGCCGAAGCAGGCATTTCACAGCCGCCTCAGAACGTCTTCTCATGGATGTAATCTCACTGTGGGTCTTATCTGCCTATAGGGCACAACCCAGTGTTGTCCCAGAGACCAACGTATTCACAGTTACATAGAATCCATAAAATCAAGTCAAATACAATATTTTTTAAGAAATATAAGCGCAAGGCAAAGCACAAAAGCTTCAGACCTGTACCAGGAAGTCATAGCTAGTGAAAGGCTAAAGTGAAGAGATAAGTTTTTAGCTTTCTTTTCAGAATATTCAGCGAGCTGCTTCCCTGATATCTGTACATAGTGTGTTCCAGAGCTTTGGAGCATAATGGACAAAGGCTGCATCCCCAATTTTCTTTTGACTGTTGCTGGAAACCTGCAGCAGACTAACAGCAGATGAACGCAGTTTTCAAATAATAAACGAGGGAGTTAGCTATGTAGCTTGGTCCTAGTCCATTAAGGGCTCTGTATACGAGGAGGGGGACCTTAAAATCAATCCTGAATGTTACAGGAAGCCAGTGCAGAGCAGCTAAAACTGGACTAATGTGCTCTCTTACTGGTGGCAAAAACATGGCCACCTTAGTGATTCAATTCCTGGTGGTAACTTTCTCATAAAACTTGATTGATTTTATTTCAGACCAACTTTTTCCCAAGTGGGAATAAGATAAACATCATTTGAAAGTTTTTAAGGCATTTTTAACAGGTCAGATAATATCTTGTAGAGCTTTGGAACAAAGACAAAGAAAGAAAAAGAAAAACTAATAGCGCCTTTGACTCAACATATTTCTCAGTCAGACGACAGCTATTTCACTCTCCACTGAACATATAAAGGACACATAGCTGTGCAAGCAGAATTGAATAGACTTCTAACAGACAGGGTTGCTGAACTACTGCTTTCAGTGAGATGTGCATGCTGCGAACAAGCTGACCTAACGTCACATTTCCAGCACGCCGACTGCAGTGCTCATTATCATCTCACTAAAATATTAAAATATTATACATGAGTGTCTTCTGTAGAAAGCAGCTCTGATGAAAACTATGGATTATACTGAGTAAATGAAATGTAATGTTTCAGTGCCTCAAGCATTGCAAACACATTTCTGTTCCATTGTGACAGCCTGTCCATATGCTGATGCATTCCTAGGTGACCCTTAAGACTTTCCTTGCAACCGTCCATGGTGGATTCTGCTAGTTAGGTCTGAAGGTCACGTATCCCTCCAAGTTTGTGAGTGAGAAAAGAGAAAGTGTGTATATGTGCATGTGTGCGTGTGTGTGTGTGTGTGTGTGTGTGTGTGTGTGTGTGCGCGTCATGCAAATTATGCTGACTAATTCTGGTATCCTGCTCTCATCACTGCAATCAACTTCTCATCCTCTTTTTATCTCTTCATCACATTCCCTCACTCTTTCACACAAACATACACCCTCCTCTCCTCCACCTACACTCATACAAGCAGACACAGAGCCCGAGTTGACCTTCAGCTAATACTCCAGTGCCAGGTCTTCACAGTCGGCCCAGAGAATGACCGTAAGCAGGGTAGACAGCTGAATCCTGGGGCGGGACAGCAAACAGCATCACTACATGCTGAATTGTATCACTAGGGTCACAGCGTAACAGAGTATGACCTTAACCAGTCACACCAGCTGGCTCTGCTGTTGCTGCAGAGGAAAGATTTCAGCTTTGGCTCTGAAGGTTGCATCACACAATTATTTGCATTATCCATTAATCTACCATACTAATTACCTCCATGAGTGAAAATACACAATTTCTTAAAGCCCAAGGTGTTGTCAATTTGCTTCTTTCCTCCAACAGTCTTAAATCTAAAGATGTTCAATTTAATATCACATGAAACAATGAAAAGCAGCCACCTCACATTTGAGATGCTGAAACCAGGCAGTGTTTGGCTTTTTTTTAATGGTGTGTTAGCATGCTTACAAAGTACCTCGCTAGCAAGCTCAGCATTCGTGTGTCATGTTTTTTGCAGTTGGCGCGGTCTACATAGTCCAGATGGTGGACACGGTCTCCGTGTGTTGATGTCCCAGATATAGAATCATACATTTTTCTTGCATATGATTGTGTTTTCATTAGCAACTACCTCAGCTCACAATGTGTATATGCATGTAAAGCCTATAGCATTTACATGCAAGGTGTGTCCACTTCAGGCATCTGTTCATTTTAATTGATCCAATTCAGTGTGTGTGTGTCACAGCCCATGTAAACATTTTCCCAAGGTTTCATTATCAGTTTATTGACTCTGTAAATGCATGGTGGCACACCACTGTTTGTCTCATTTCACACAACGATCTGTCTGACAGCTGAGCGGCGTGAGGACAGTCACCAGAGAACGAGGTTGACGAGGTCACTGGAGCTGCTTCAGACTACACATAAATAACTGATGCTTTCCTATTAACTCTTCCCACCTGCAGGTGTATTTCTGTACAGTTTATTTTCCTTTATTTGACCTTTCTTTTAAAATGTACAAATAAACTAACATACTGCCGATTCACCTTTTTAGCTAGCTGCTAGCACTAACAGGCTAATACAGTAACTAGCTGTCCAGCTGATTCATGCTACAGTAACCACATTAACAAATTACATTTATGTGCCCAGTTGGCAGCGAATGAGACAGAAGAGGTCATTGCCACCACCTGAGGCTACAGGTAAGTACTCAAGCTTTCCAATGAACGCCTCCCGTTGTGGGCTCAATTACAGTCACAGAATACAATCATTTCAAACAGCTGTAACCTCAGACCAATGAGGCCATTGGTCTGAGGTTACAGGTAAATCATAACTCAGCCTTTCCTATTACTCATTTCATGCATGGTCTCCACTACAGCCAGATATGATAATTTAGTAAGTGCATCCTGTATAATACCTTTTCACAAGTCCTGTTTTAAGTGTGTGTGTGTTGCACAAAAGAGGAGGAGCCTATAAAGCTGCACAAGAAGTCACAAGTGGAGTTAAATATCACATAAGATGGATGCAGTCTGCACTTCCTGTAATGCTGCCATGTTCCTTGGGAAATGTCAAAAGCTCATGGCGATCACAAATCCTTCAGTGCCTGCCAGTGCAACTGTGGAAGAATCCAGCTCAAGCCATTCAGAGACCCTCCTCCTACACCAAGGTCTCTTTTTCACAGACGGTGTCAGCAATCCAAGCAGCTCTTGGAGGATATCTGGCAGTGTAATGGATTGGTGTCTATGGCTTCTAAGAACGTCTGTGGAAAGATGGACCGAAGCCCAAAGTTTTCTTTGTTTCCTTGTTTCATTTTTACTCTTTAAGTTACATAATAATGTACTGTGTATATTTCTATCCTTCACCTTATATACCTACCCTATACTGTCTGCAAATAATAACTATGACCTCAATATACAAACATACAACATTATTTTTACTGCACTATATTCTGACAGTTGTGTGTGTAGGTCTGTGCTTTTTCAGATGTGTGCTATGCACCTTTCCTCGCCACATTCACCATTAATCCTGCTTGGTGGTCTGCCCGTGGCACAGGGGATGCTGGGGGTGAAAGCGATGCAGAGGGCTGGGGTACAGGGGCAAAAGTCTGCATTGCCCAATGGGTGGCTTGCTCTAGTAGACCTGTAATAGCTTTCATTTCATTATAATGTTCCTATGTTTGGGGAAAAGTGCAGTTCATACGTAGCTTATATGTTAAATATTCAATTCAACAGTTCCACAGGATCCTGCAAACAAATTATACCTTAACAAGTTTTGATGAAAGCCACCTAAGGCTTGTTTGTGCATTACTAACTAGCACTGCCTTAAATATGTATGACAAAAAGCCTGTGCATCATGCTAAACTGCAAAGAGAAACAATCTCACAGAGGAAACAGAGACCGAAGGGCAAAACATTTTGCCAAGTGTGCAGGACATCTGTAAGACTCTGCAGAGAGAGCTGAGCACAGAGGCGGAAGCTCCAACACAATCAAGCTTTGCTACCTGAGCTCTGAACATGATTAATTATTGTTTACATTATGGAATAATTTGCTGCACATTTACGCTGTGCCACAACTCAAGGGCAACACATTCATTTGGAAGCATGTGGAAGCAACAAATTTTCATGCAAATACTCTCAACACTGTGCCTCAGAATTAAACCATTTCCCTTTTATTTTTGTATACGGGAACAAAATCTCAGCATTCATTAGACAGCATGTGATGTTTAATGAAGTTATCCTCTCTTCAAGTGCCAGAAATTAGACAAAAATGTGATTTAAATAACGACTATCGTGATAATCAAACATAGCTTACTGAAGGACATCCATATTACTGCTTCCCTAATGGCCTTAACTTTTGCCTCTCTATCAAGAAATTCCCAATTTGTTGGTAAAGACTTTCATAGTGATTATGCTTTGGTTCTACTGTTCACACTGATTGAATGGGCTGTTGTTTGGAATGACCTGCTTACTGTGAACAATATCTACTCGATCAATGTCTCCTCTCATGCTGTCTGACGGAGTTAGACTGTCACAGTGTCCGAACAGAGTGCAGGATGTGAACTTCTTCCCTCACATCAGCAACATAATTACATGTCACGAACAGACATGAAGAAGCTGATGTCCTACTGGGGGCGAAGAAGGCGTGAAGAGACTGGAAAGAGAGACAGAAAAAGGCTGAAACCGGCTGAGGCTGGTAATGACAATGATGGAGACGATGATGACAAGGATGAAGGTGGTGGTGGTGGGTGACTGTTACCTTAGAGAATTGACCTGTGTTAACTGACTGACTCACTGAGAGCAGACCTTTCAGACGACCACTGGTGGTGTCTGCCATTTTTCAAGACAAATCTTTACTGCTCAGCATGAACTCTTTCAAGATCTATTTCAGGTTGCAGAGGAGAGGAGAGAATGACAAGGAAATGAAACGTAACAGGGCGGAGATGAGCTACATGATATTAAAATATATATATGAGCTCCAAACTCTCCATCCACTCTCCTCCACACTTTCCCTGCATGGATCCCTCTGTGTGGTTTTCTGGTAACTCTTAAAGAGTTGCTCTTCCCATCTATTTCATCCAGCCTTCATTTTTTCAAACTCCTGTTCAATTCTCTCCAGCCTCACTTTGCCACCTGCCTTGCTACTCTTTTCCATCTTCTTCGAGTGGTGGTGGCGCACAAAGCACATACATTTCCGATAACAATGAGTTATTTGACTTTTAGAATCAAGATAAATGTCCTCCTGCTGGAAACTCAATTACTGCTGGTGGTGAGGCAAAAGCAGCCTGTGGAGTATCAGTAACTAACCACTCTGCCCATTTCTACGTTATTTTGACAAAAGGTTTACTGCAGCAGCTTACAAAATTGAAAAGTTTGTATACTGAGACGGTTTATTATGAGTATAAAAATACTGATGCAGAGATTAGCATTCTTTGTGAAGAACAGTCTTGGGTGCAGATGGTCAAACACAGTGACTTTGGTCATACTTAAATTGAGTTAAATGGAGACAGGAGGTGGGTCGTGACTCATGGGGGATTATCCATTACAGAAAATAGCTGTGCCATTCCCACCTCTTTACCACCCATTGGCTTAATTTCTCCAGGAGGAATATGCTGTTTGTCCTTCTCCCTACCAAACTATTTTCTCCTCCTCTGTTTTGAATTTCTCATCCTCTATTTTTCAGTGGCTCTTTGCCTGAGTTCCTGGTCTTCACCAGTATTTATTCTGGCATCTGATACCATTCATCCTCCTTTCATGGTCGTAAATGGCAGCAGAATGATCTAGTCAAGGGACTGATTGACAGATTTACAGCTAAAAGTCCTGGCCCAGCCTTTTACTCTACCCCGAGGGAGCTGGCAAGGCTGAATATGCCTCTGAGGCAATGCATTTGTTTTTACTGCCCGTAAGGCCATCTTAGCTTAATACAATTGCCTTCACCTTTTCCCTCTGGCCCAAAGTATGCTATTCATTTCTTACCTCTGGTAAAGCCTTAAACTGTCACCTTCAGCCACTGGGGAGGTTAAGTAGGGCTCCCCTGAGCCCTCTCATGCAAATCTGACTCTTTGGTTCCATGCAGTCACTGAAGTAAAGCCACTTAGTCACAGTAGTTTGTCTGCTTTGAAAGAAGTCAAACAAGATCTAATTTTATCTGGTAGTAAATTCATCAGTTTTAGCCTGACACAAACCACCATCTAATTCTGAATTTTGTGCCACATTTTTTTCTATTTTTTCATCATAATGCCAACTCAAAATAAGACAGAAGCAACCTAAATATGCAATTTGTCCCTTTCTCAAACGTCTCTCATTAGCCATGTGTGAAAAAGAGTCAGGGCATTTTAAACCTATTAAAACTGCATTATCAGTGTTGTTTATATCAACTCTGAAACAAATTACTGTGTATAATATGAAAGGAGTGAGCATATAAATGTGCATTTGCAGGGAGAGTAGTTTGTCGGGGCTGCATGTCTGTGGGACTGTTTGGAATTCTTCTGCACCCTAGTGGCCAAAAATCCATGATTAAGACAGCTTTAAAAAGGCCAGAAAACAAAGCTGTGGATTATGTGATTACCTATACCACTTATTCAGAGAGTAAATGTACACACTTTGGCCTTTTAAAAACGACCAGACCACAGTTAATAGAAATGACCTTTAGCCATCTGAATATACATTTAGTTGCTGTGCACATCTGTAGGACTCAGATACATGCTCATGCATCGGCACTTACTCCAAATCATATGACTGCACTGATACCAAAAATCTTGAAATCCAATAAATCCACTTGAATTACTATGGTAGTGAAATTCTAACAGCCATTCCCTTCCCTACAGTAAAGCTTGCTTCATGGTGACAGAACCACAGAGAAACAGATTGACAATATCTCTGGCAGCACACCTTTGCTGACCACTATGCAGCCAGGCAGGCTGCATCCTTCACCTAGCAGATCTAACAATAGCAACAGAAAACAGCCCACCATGCTCCCCACTGATCAGCTTGGGGAAAGGAAAGCGGTAACTACGCTCTCCCTCTTTGTTTCCCTCTCCTCCTTTAATTACCTCCACCTTTAATCTGCTACTACTTCCTCTCCTGCTCGTCCCCTCACCCCCTCCCCAATTAGGTGTAGAGTAGAACTGGTGCAGGTCATCTGACTTGTAGACTCGATCTGTTGACACAGTGTGAGGCCTAAGTGGCATGTGGGGCCAACACAGAGAGCTGAGTCATGTCTGAAAGCAACCATGTTCTTATCTCTCAAACAAGGTGTTCTGACCAGCAGAGCACACGCAGGATGAAGCTCATGGAAATATGTATTATGTTTATGTAATAACTGACACAACCACAATGCACTTGGCTGCTGCGCTGTGTCATGAGTCACAGCATGATAAACAACTCTATAAATCCTTATTAATTCCACTTACTGGTCAGTATGTTATGTATGTGAACGTTACTGCTCTCTGATCAAAAACCCAATCTAATTCTGACTGTACTCAATAAGCTGTTTTTGTCTATGGCTCTGGTTGAGCCATCTTTTCACAGCTCTTTGTCTTTCTGGAGAAATTTCACAACAGCGAAACACTGAGTCAGCGCTCCTCAGGGTGACAAATGGTTTATTGGTGTCTTTGGACTCAGAAAATCATGCAAATTTAATTGAGTTGGACCTCCCTGCTGCTTTTGACAAAATCAATCAGTGTTTCCTCTTGGATTGTCTCAATCATGCTGTTAAGCATGAAGGCTTTTACAGTGGTTTGCCTTCTATATCCAATATTGATCAGCTAAGGTCAGAATTGATAACTTTTTGTTTTCCTCTGCACCTCCTTCCCTGCGGTGTACCACAAGGTTCCCTTATAGAGACAATTGTATTCTCCTGAAATGTTCTTCCGGTGGGAAACATATTCAGAAATTGTGGTTACACTGAGAATATGCAGCTGTATATCTGCCTAAAAACTGCTGTTGTTTTTAAACTTCCTCTTTATTGGTTTTGGGGATTTCAAATACTAAATGGGTAAAAAGATTATTTAGCTTAACAAGAGCAGAAGTCCTAAGTGGTAGCTTTTTCCACCTAAGAAATTAAAAGTTTCTCTCATTTAGGGGCCTGGAGACATGCTTTCATCCCTTTGCCTATTGATTACTGTACGTCTTTGTCTGTGGGAGTCAGTCAGTTGGCCTTGTCTCGTCTGCAGCTTGTGCAACATGCAACAGCTAGGCTCCTTTCCCCTGTGCTGGCTACCTGTCATAGGCTTCCAATTAAAGAAGAACTGATTTTAAGACTCTTTAATTTGTTTTTAAAGCATTGCATGAATGGTCACCTGAGTATATCTCTTCTTTCAAACCCCTCAGATCTTTTGACCATTATTTCCAATCCATGCTAAAGTCGAGAATTGAGTATTTCCCATTGTTGACTAACAGTTTACCCCCCACTATCAAGTCTTTTATTCTCATGCTTTTAAGTGTAAACATATCTGTACACTACAGAGTATTTATTAATTTCTATTTTAATTTTCTACATTTTTAACTCCTCTGTTAAGCAGTTTGCTCTTTTTGTGTTCTATACATAAGATGTCTTCACTTGACATAACATTTAGTGACAGGGCCTGAGCTGGAAACAGATTTTTAATGTCTGCCTATAGATAAACTTAACGGTAGCACTTCACCATTACTGCCTCCACCTCAGTGCACATGATGGACTGCGGCAATATCCTTCTATTAACCCCTGTACCGCTGTGAGTGGAAATTAATTTGTTTTAATTGCCTACCTTGGATACACAAACATTAAAACTAACAAAACAAATAAAGTGACTAACCATTTAATCAATTACGAAAGTGTGATCAGCATACACATCATGCATACTGAGGTTTTTAAACTGTTTTCACATAGAGATTAGCTAGGTAGATCAAAGTCAATGATCTAAGTCACAGCACATATGGTAAGTAGATGCTATCTGTCGCACAGCAGCTGTTGTATCTGGCAGACGCCTATGCTTCCTTCAGAATCTATAATGTGTTATGAGTATGGCCATAAACTGTATGTTGCTATTATTTGGCTGCATTAGCTCATATACAAATTACTTGAAACATGACAAATAGATGCCATTAAAACATCATAAATATCCAATCTTAATGAAGTCTCATCTGTCATCATGAAACCCTAAAATAAATTCACTGCCAATCATACAGAAGATTATGTATACTAATGGGTACAGCTGTGCAATGCTGGCAACACAGACACAGTGGGGACTGTTTAGCTTTTTGGCAACAGCAGAGCACCATGCCATCACATCACCCCCACATGGTTGAGTACTTCAAATTGCCAAAACACTTTGGTCTGGATCATTGAGGCTGTCAGCTGGTGAACTTTTTGATTTTTTCTGGAAAATAAATAGCATCACTGAATTACAGGCAACAGAGGGTGGATGCTGAGGATTGTTAAGCAGGAGTCTAACATGAAAATAATATTCCATCTAGGAGGAATAATTAAATTTGAGAGGGAAATAAAACAACTGTCTCATTTATTACTTATCTGTCCCAGTTTTATTCCTGCTTGAACAAAGGCTTGCGATGCTGCATTCTAAGATGAGACAGAAGGATGTGACATGAGGCACACTTTTGAAAGAAATCAGACATACACACAAATAAGAACACATGGTTCTTGCTAAATAAGCTCTCGTAAAATCCTGTGGATTATGAAATCTATTTTGACAAGCCTTACGCCAAATGTGTGCACACAAACACAAGAAAGTGCACAGAATTGGAGGATGTTTACAGAATCTATCCAAACGGAGGATAGACTGAGAGCAGCTGAGCTGCAGGCTGCAGGGCCAGTAAGAAGTAATGATACCTAATTAAATGGGACAGAGCATGTTCCCATGTTGCATTGGCATGGATGAACAGTGGAATAACACAGCACATGTTATGTGATTCAGTAAAATTCCAAGCATGAGTTATTACACTTCATGTTGTTTCTGTATTCAAGTTGGTATTTGATTAAACTTATGCACTGGTTTTGGCATCCTTAAGAGCAATGGACAGTGCTGGTAGTATGCCACGCCTCACTGGACACTCAGCCCAAAGCCATCTGCATCTGAAATGCCATCGTTGCACATGCCAACCCTGTACACACCAGGTAGTCTACAGGCTGATGGGGGGGGGGTTCAAGAAAATCAAGAATGAAAATGCTTTGCGTGGAGGTGTGATAATCACTAGGCAGCAGATATGGAATTAACTGGCTGCTAAAAAGCCATTCTATCAGTCACATCAGTGGTGGGCTTTACAACCAGCATTTCCAATTTGAATTGAGTTTAAGGAGACCTGCGCACTGATTGGCTAGAGGTCTAACAACTCATGTCCATGGAAAGCGCTGTGATTATTCGAGTGCACAGACTGAACCCATCCCACTCCCTGTCTCTTCATCTATGGCCACCACCCCATTACAAATACCAAAAGTCCTACACAAAACAGAGCAGCGTGGTTCTGCTGTCCGTTCTGGATCTTTGGAGTGGCTCTAACAGTAGATATTTCACCTCAGGCTGTCTCATCGTTTGGAGTATTAGATGGAGACGCCTCAAATCCTCTGGGTATTACAACCTTTATACAGCGAACCACAACAAGAGGAAGAAGAACTGTTCATGATACATTGTACTCCTAACGTTGCGCAACAGGTCTTCCCATTTGTTATAACGATGTTCAGTAGAATAAAGCCATATTTTGGATTCTATGAGTTGCCTATGGTGCAAAGTAAAACATCAAAGTTTGCAAAGCAGTAAAATATGTTGAATATTACCACTCACGGTTTATTTATTTCTCATCTACTAGGAGAGCTGCATGCAGTGCGCGCGGATCAGAAGACATGGACGCACTCCTCACCCATTTACACAGGGGTAACGTAAAGAAACACCTACCGGGAATAGCCAGGTTGGTGAGCGGAATAGTGTGCATGCTCTGCGGTAAACTTGCCATCCAGTCTGCAAACCGCAGGTCGCTTCTCCCGTGAGACGAAGCCATGCTGCCGCTGTGCACAACGCTCCGTTCTCCCGGTCCGGTGCCTGCGCCAACGTGGAGTGCGCTCTCTCTCTCTTTCTCTACACACACACAGGCGCGCACGCACACGAGCACACACACACACACAAACGTACACACTCCCCGCCTGTCTCTCTCTCACACAGACACACACCAGAGCGACCGAGCGTCAGTCCACACCCCCCTGAGCAGAACACATCGGCGGGTGGCACAATTACGAAAATGCGGTTTGTTGGACAGATCCAAATATGGCAACATTCGGGTAGCTTTCTAATAATACGTAGTAATAACACTGTAAGGAGTACATAGTTCAGTTTTTACAGTCACCAGAATCTGCCAAAAATGACAGCCTACCGCATAAAGCCTCATAAGGACGCAAGACTACCCAAAGCCGTTTTTGTTTTTTACTTTTTCCCCTCCATAAGCGTGTACAGCACGGCGGTCAGAACACTGAGGACGCAGGTATCCCCGGAATCACAGGTTTTGTAGCATTAGAGATGCCATCATCTCATTTATGTATAGGAACAAAGCTCTGGTTGAAAAGCCTGTTAGCTGTAAAAACTGAGGTTGAAATCTGATTTCCATTTGACCTGGGAGCATGTCTGAGGTCATGCACTTGGATGACTGAGTGCCATATGGCAGTGACTCATTATCACTGCAATTAATACAGCAGTGACAATGAATAACTGACATTCACTGTGGTGATAATCAGCTGGCTGGCCACATTAAATGAGTCATTCAACAAAACTCGGTAACCATGGTATGAAGATGGAGAATATAACAAAAACTGCATACTTATCAGACAGTAACCGCCCTGCACAATCAGGAAGAAATAAGAAATGACTTAGACTGTCAAATGATATGCTTTCCCTAGATATAGACTGAATATCACTGATTTATCAACACTGATTGTCTTTGCTCCTGGTTGGATGCTACATGTATTCTGTAGATGATCAGCATTGTGGAAACTATCAAAGGCCGACTCAGGTGGTTAAAGGGCCAAAGAAAAAGTCACACTCATAATTCTAGTATGAAATGACTAAAGCCAGCCCTGCTAGCATCACAAAAACATATAGGTGACCAGGAATTTCACTTCTAAGAATCGCATGCATGGATGGTGCCACACACAGTATACAGAGCAGTGATGTGCGAGAGGCAGGGGAGGCAGTGCCTGACCTGTTAAAATATAATTTAAAAATAAAACTTGCTGTGGTTTATAAATTAAATAAGAGGAGGAAATTCGGACTTAAGCTCATAACTGTTCTTTAAATTTGTTTTCTGTATGATTTCAACATTTCTATGGTCAAAATCGCTAAATTATTATAACTATATTAAATATGATTTTGTGCTTCTTGCTATCGTATTGTTGAACAGTGTGGAATTGATTAAATAAAATGTTTCAATTAAGATCAAAATTGAAATATAAGCTTCTATTTTGGGTTCATATATTTTTCCATCTGACGCTAGAGGAGTCAGTGCCTCACCAGTCATGAGCCTCACCGCATACCACTGATACAGGAATAACAGAAAAGACTTACATGTTTGGTCTTGGTAACTCTTCAATAGTCAACTGCTTTGATGCTCTGGGTTGAAAGTGACTGCAGCTGTTCATCGAGAGGCTACATTATAAAGTGATTTATCCTTAGAGGTAGGTCTGATAAGTTTGTCAAAGCTCTCACACTAAACCAGGTAGCTTTCCATCAACCTGAGTATTCAAAACAGCCACCACGGACACCAAATATCACTCATTCAGTCCATGCTATCCTCATTAATCTTACTGAACCAATTCATATTTTAAGAAAAGTACAGTCACCCATTTTCTTTTGTAATGACTAAAAAATAAGTTGCACTGCTCAAACCCATTTGTTCTTGTAAAAGCCTGTCATGTTTCCCCTTTAATCCCATTTCAGTAATAGTATGAGAAACAGGTTAAGGATGTAGGCTTATAGGGTACCAGTCTAGTTTGAGTCATCAAGGGATGTGCTGGGTTAACATCAACTGCTGGTGGCAAAAGCCCACTGTCACTTTCTTCCATTTTTCTGCTTGATGATCCAATCCAGTTGATCCCTGAACCCAAAAGCCCACGGGCTGAATTCTCCAGTTATGTAAGAGCCCTCAGGTAATGGCAGCGCCTCTCTACTCGAGTGGAGAAATCACATCAAGAATGTCAATGCAAGCGCACCATCCATATATAGAAAGCTCTAACCTGTAAATTGTCATAAGCCATCACTCTCAAATCTCAAGTCGTTTGCTTTCAATCAGTGTGATTTGATGAGCTGAATAATTTGAACACACGAGCCAACTACTGTCGGTTTTTAAGATAAAAAAAAAAAAAATTCGAGGAAAAAAAAAATTCCACTCGTTCCACTCAGCACACAAGGTTGTATTTTATTTTATGTACAAAGGCAAGGTAAAACGTGTTAAGGCTTCATGTTTTCTGGCTGAAATATATGTTGTGGCCAACTCTGACACATATAGGCTGAGAAGAAAAAAAAAAGACATCAGTTTGACATTGAGGTCAAGGTGATTATTGCAAACATGTATATCCTGTATTCTGTAGATGGAGAAAACCAAAAAAAATACCTCACACAGGATGTATAAATCAAGGACAACTTCTGTTACGTGGTGTTGCCCAAGTTTAAACAACTACATATATATTCCCTGCTGTGCTGAATGATGAATCACTTGACCTACAGCACACACCTGTTTCCTAAACTCATTACATTTCAGCCAGTTACATCCCGTTGCAGTAACATATTGATCAACAGTAAATATGATTCACATTCAAAGAATTTTTGATTATGGTACAAATGAAGTTGCATTCTTTCTTAGTGAACTCATCAAGCATGTTCCCAGGTTTCAGATGTATTATTTGGCAAAAGCTGTATAGATTTTAGTAAAAATGAATAACTTAATGGTGTAATAGGAAACACTGGAATGTTCCCTAATCATTGGTCAGATCAGATCACAAAAAAAGAACAATTCATGTTTGCTCCTGTGAATCCCATTCAGTTAATGTTAGTGAGGAGTAAATCCTTCTGATATTTGCATAATGATTACCAGGGAACTGAACCAAGCATTTGTGTTTCATGAGCTTATTTGACCGGTTTCAGGCTGCTAAATCACCAGCTGTTTACCACACATTGAAAGTTTTTCCTCAAATCCTCTAGATCTGCTGCATGGCCCTCAGGTTGGGAGACACCTAGAAGACACCAGACAGATCAAAGGGAGGAAAGAGTCGTCACATGGTTAAGATATTTGAAGTCAGAAAATGAAATATAGCGCTGGTAGCCAAACTGTTACGTTACTTACGGCAAAATCTGTGCCAGTGCATGCCTTGATATCCTCAGGAGTGAGCCCCTCCCACACTTCGATCAGAGTCAGGCCTTTTGTCTTATCTACATCAAACACAGCCTGGTGGACAGAAACAGGGCAGAGAGAGAGGGAGGGAGGCAGGGAAAGAAGAAAAAAGGATGATGTGTTCAGAGAGACAGAGAGAAGGGGGTGGGCGATGAGACATAAAGATAAAATGATGAGAACGAGCATTGCCTTAATAGTATGATGCATGGTCACAAGAGAGGACGTGGGGGGCTTAATTATGAAAGTGAACTACAAGAGATGACAAGCCTCCCCAAAAAACATCAGTGTCACAGATGGGGGGCAGAGTACCACTTCAGTGTCATCCATAGATGACAAAATAGCTGCAATTATATTGATGACCCATGAAAGGCCTCAGAGAGTGGGTCCTCAACTCTGCCCCACTACAGAGTAGTGAGCAATCACATTTTAATTGTTGCACTGCTTTTAACCTTGAAGCATCGCAGAAAAGTAAGTTAAATGTAAAATATGGGGTAGCTGACAGTCATTTATCAATTATGCTGATGAGGTTAAAAATAGCATTGTGAGTTTCGGTGGTTATTTACTCTTTACCTGAGTTCACACTTCTACAAGAACACTACTAACCACAGATTTGTGCACATACACTGTGACGAGCTGTTCTGGATATACACACATGCATGAGCAAAAACGGATAAATCTGATTCCAGGCGCACAGATGAGCTTACACATGGTTTATGCACAAAAACAGAGTGAGTGTGCACGATTCATAAATAAAGTCCCTGGAGATTTCAACATGTCTCACAGTAATGAAATGCTGGATATGGCGAAAGGCATTGGTCCTGTGGGGGAGAGAGAGGAAGCTGGCAATTACCATGAAGAATCCTGCTAAACATGTCGTTTACATTGAATGGCAACGGACCCCAAATGCTGGAAACTGTCTCTTTTGAAAAGTAATACTCTGTCTTCTAAAAAGTAGCAACAGAGAAAGAAAATCAATTTGATGCACAGATGCTAGTAGAGTACCTTCAGGAAACAGAGCTGTTATTGGCTCCTTAAGCCTTCTTTTATGAGCAAAAATAATTCTTTGAGCCATTTCTGTGTTTACAACATTAGAGTGATATAGTCTGTTTGGTGTAAAGTCTCATCTGGTCTCAAAGGCTTTTTGGTTTTGGCTTCTCTTCTTTGATTTGCTCAAATTTAGTGAATAATGATCCCATGATTTTCTGTTAGGACTCCTTTGTTTCCCACATTATCATTGGT
Organism: Chaetodon auriga; assembly: GCF_051107435.1. Classification (NCBI taxonomy): domain Eukaryota; kingdom Metazoa; phylum Chordata; class Actinopteri; order Chaetodontiformes; family Chaetodontidae; genus Chaetodon; species Chaetodon auriga. The sequence goes on along the minus strand of NC_135078.1, from coordinate 17,491,994 downwards.
TGCCTGGAGACTGGGATAGTTTTTCAGCATAAACGTGACCTGTGTCTCTCTACAACACTAGAACATGCTATAGAGAGTAGAAGGCAGAAATGGAGACAGTCTTTTGGAGTATTGTTTTCTTGGTATAGAAAGTTAACTTTGGCTTGGACAGATAAACTGATTTCAGTCGGTGCTCTAAAGCACCTGCTACAAGTAATTCCATTTCTCAATCAATGAGTTGGGTAGCTGCCGAGCTTAACATTGCCAAGGATTTCTGTCAAAGTTGGTATCTCAAATAGCATCTTATGATATTATCAGTTAACAGGCTGCTGCTTCTCAACGCTGGCCTGACATGGCCAGATAGGTAGGTGTACATACGATACAGCTTATACAACAACCCTTTAAAAATGAACCTCGAGTGATATCATTCCACCTATTTATGCACACAGTGGAAAAAAGACAGGCCATGCACACTGAGCTGAGCTGGCCCCTGTTGCTTCTCTCAGCAGGGACTGACAGGCTAAGCCACAGTCACATCCAGGCAAAGCCCATCAGGACTCTCAGCTCATTAAGACCGCACACACACAGTGACAGGGCAGCAGGCAGATATCTCACTCCAATGTAGCAAGACAGATGGAATGCCACAAGGAACAGGGGTCTATGGATAACACAGACACTAACACGCATCTCTGATCGTGACACATGTCGCAAGTGATAAAGGAAAATTAAAGATTGGGCCAAAGTGTGTCAGAGGTGGTTGATATGGGTGTGCAACGCTGTGCAGATATGGCAGTTGCTATGTAATGTCTCACAATACCACTTTGTACTTTAAGAGGCGACAATGAGTCACTGTATCATCCATCTGTCCTCAGCCCAACAACACAGAGGTAGTTTTCATGCCAGGTGTGGCTCCTGGCACCGCAGGGCTGAACCTGCTCAGGCCTCCAGAGGTGGGTGCTGTTTGACGCCGACCTCCCTCTCACTCCTACGCCTCTCCTGTTCCCACCTTAACCCGCTGTGTCTTTATCACCCCAGAGTCAGAGTCCTGGTCTGACTATATTCCCTGTCACAAAATTGGCCTCCATCGGTCTTGGAGGCTGTATTTGTCCCCTGTTCAGCCGTGTTCACTGGGAGGCTGCTGAGCCCAAGTCTGTTGCCTGTTTGCCGCTCCGGTTCTGATGCCCGTACTGGTGCTGCTTTCTGCCAGAATTCCCCAGGGGGTCCCTCCACAACTGGCCTGAAAATCTCACCCTCTCGGTGGTCCAGAGCTCCTGGGCTGGCAGTGTAAACACCAACAGGTCCCCACTTCTCTGAGTTCCCAGCTGAGTCAGCTAACAGAACAGATAGCTGCATGGCTACCTGACCTAACGGCTAAAAGCAGCTACAGTTAGCAACAGTTAGCACTTCCTCTCCCATTTGTTTGAATTCGAAGGGTGGCCAATTCTTACATATTGCACCTTTAAAGCCATTAACTATCGACTGACCTAGTTTCTGATATCCACACTTCATGACTGAAAAAACAAACTGTGCCTCCACTTGCAAAGCAGCCTTTTTGTTGTGAAACTGTTGAGTCACCTTTCTTCACAGTCTTCAAAGTCACAACCATCATTAACCAGATTGATGCAACTTAGTCATTGAGAAGCTGCTAGTCTACCCCATGTGTTGTCTGGCAAGAAGTGGGCTGAATGTCATGCAACGATAATAAATCACCATCACTCAGCCCACTTAATGTTTTGCAAATGCCAATTTAACGAAGAGCTGGGCGTAAAAAACAACATTTTACCCTCCAACTTATATACTTTAAAAGCTTACTCAGTACTCTGCAAATGCATAACAGAAAGAAGCACATTCTGAGACATGCTCAGACACCCCCCCCCCCCCCCCCCCCGAAAAAAAAAAACAAACAAAAAAAAAAAACATTAAAAAAAACCATATAAAATAATTTCAATTTGGTTGCTGGAATAATAAGTGCTGTAATCAGGGAAAATGCTACAGGTAACACATTTCTGAGCCCATTATGATGATTGAATAATCCGGGAGTCATTCTGCTTCATTTGTGAATGAATGGGCAATTATTTTTACTTAAATAATCCCCAAAATTACTGTTGAGAGGAGAAAATACTGAAGGACTCTGCATGCAGACCTCTGTCATGGCAGCAACTCAAGCACCAGGGGCCATGAAAGCGAAGTGATTTACTCACTGCACATATGATGGGAAAGAAAAAGACCACAATCCATCATTTCAACGGCAATGCTGCAAGCGAGCAAACTTGTGAACAGGGGAACTGTGGCTAAGAGAGAAGAAATGGCAACATAGTGTATAAAATGGTCCAAGCATATAGAGATGCAGCATAAACACTGCCTGAGGCAACAGGTTTCCTTCCACCCTGGGTCTCAAATCATAGCAACATTATTTAGGACAGCACTTGAGCTACCATTCCTTCTGGCCATCGCAAGGCAAGCAGGAAGCTGTGTTTGTGAGAATATATTGTGTGTGTGTCAGCATCTGTGCATACGCCTGTGTGGGGAAAATATATATATATATATATATATATATATTTTTGGTATGTTTGGAAGGCCTCTGTTTCTGCTCTCATTTGGGAAACAAATTGGAGCAGAGATTTTAATCATGTAACAACTGCAAACAGGAGAATAAATTTAGGACAACCATTAACAGGCTTATTAAAGTCAGCAGGTTTGTCGTCCCTCACTGTACTGCTGGGTGTTTCTTCTGGCCATCACCACAATAATTTTCTCGCAGCCCACCAGTAATTTTAAACACGGTGTCCTCTGTACAAACATTGACTGACACACTGCACGACACTTCTTCACGTCTTAAGTTGTGGTATTGACTGGTGACCACATCTTTACTAACTTTTTACCTATATAAAGTTAGTTTATATATAACGACATCCTGTGAGATTATTAGCAATTGCTTGTGATACAAATGTCCTGGTAATGTTTCTGCAAGGAGCCTTGAAGCCTTGTAAATGTCAATTTTTATTGATCAGTGTTTACTGACAATCACAGATAAGTGTTTGTCTCGTCAGCTGCATCACTGGTTAGATTATACTAAAAAGACTCAAAAAACCTGTATACTAGCTAAACACATTGGATTAACTATCATTAAATAACTGTGAAACAATGTATGGTACAGTCTAATCTTCCAGTCTGCTCATGTGTTAATCCCCAAACTTTGCCTGTGCACATAAGCATGAAGACACACACACACAACACAAGCACTGATAATAATACTGACCATCCCTCTAGATGATGACCAGGAACAATGCATTTCCAATAGCTAAATGTCTGATGAGCACTGTGTTGAGCAAGCAAACTCATTATTATTCAACAGGTAAGGTTCATTACTTGTTGAATCCAATTTGAATAATGCTCTCTAGTTTGGACTAACTCAAAAAAAAAAAAAAAAAACACCCAAAAACGGATGACTGCTCACAAAAATGAGGTGAAATGCAGCGTTTTCTTTGGTTGTGTTCTTTTACACCCCTCCCTGCTATCATTGAACATGCTGTGAAAAAAAATTAACTCTTCTACCTCATCACAAGGAAGGAAGTTAATAAAGTCCGATCGTTCACACAGTGACAGAAAAGTGCTGGAATGCCCATGCGGGGGTAAATCATAGTGTGCATATTGTCCATTGAACAACCCAGACCAATAAATTCATAGTTAACATTTACATTTCATGCACTCTGGAGTCTAGAGGGTTCTTACACCGTGTTTTGGCTGCCCCTCTATTGGGTGCACTAGCTTTGGTATGGCAAGCTTCAATCATACAACACTCTATTAAAGGGAAACAAGGCAGCCTGAGGAAATACATGTATAGAACAGGTGTTTGAGATGAGCAAAAACCAGCTAAGCAAATACAGTATGGACTGTAATCATGTCCACACAAGGCTGAACTAACAGATGTGGATTCAAATGACCCAAACCGATATTTCTCACCCGTCTCAATATGACACAATGATGTGGATTAATGTTCGTTCACACACACTACCACTATTTGCTAATGAGAGAGGATGAATGGACATACAGCTTTAGCAAACAAGCTGAGACTCCTTGCTTGATCTTCCTTCTGTTTTTTTTACATTATCCTCACTTTGCCTTTCAATAAAGCTGAATATGTAATATGGGCGCTGTCATAATTTAATTGACAGTTTTGCAAGCTAACCAAGCAGTATTTCCTGAGCTGCTGCACTGACAAACGCAATCAAGTCACTATATTCGACTTGTGCAGGTCGACAAGAGAAACAGGAAAAGTGTAAACATGACAACACCTTTATTGTGCAGTTTGGTATTGATTTTCAAAACAAGCAATCACAGCCCGACATGGAGGTAACAAAAAGTTGGCTTCTTAACATTGCTGAGTATTTTGGCAGAATCTGAGAGGTTGACAAGCTGACAGTCATATGTCACAATTTCTGAAGTGCTCCGTTTTTCCTGTCCAAACTACAAAGAGAGGCTGACATCATCAAAGGAAGAGAGTTTTCCAAGTGTCAACATTTAAGGATGGACACTTTTCCATCCATAGGGTTAGGATCGAATGGAGCGTTTTTTTTTTCTCTCTCCAAAGTTATTAGAAGTGTGACAACATGGTATCAGAAAAATAAAGGATGTGGAGGGATGTGGAGGTAAGAAAGGAAATAAGGAGGGAAGAAGAAGAATAAGAGGAAAGCAAAAAGCTGGGGATGTAAAAAGAGAAGAGTACTAATGGATAGAGAGGGAGAGAAAACAGCAGGAGATTAAGTGAGGAAGGCGGTACCAGTGTTAGCAAAGCAGTAGAAAGAGCTTTAACCTTTATAAATATTGACAGAAATCTGCCGGCTAAGAAATGTTGCACAATCACGTCAAAATCCAGCTGAGCAGAAAAGAACAGATTGGGGCAAAGGAAAAAGAAAAGAAAGGAGAAAAAAAAAAGCCATGGACACACCGTCTGACTTTGCCCATGACAGGTCATGCTTTCAATGAGCTGTTCCAAAGGCGGAGGCTTACAGGGAATTGACCAGAGTACACACAGACAAAAACTACATCAGCACCAACCTCTACGAGACCTCTCTGTGGACGTTTTCTTTCATTCCTTCCCAACACCTTTTCTTCCCAATCAGCACTTATACTTCCCCTTTCCTCCTTCCTCCATTACATCTAACTGCCTCTACCCTCCATCTTCATTTTTCTTCACCTTTTCCAGCCTTGTTCTTTTGCTTACTGCTTATTTTCTATCCATCTTAAAAGAAAATTCCACCCATCTCCAAGTACTATTTGGACAACACAAGCTTTACCTTATGTTGGTCACTAAGACCTCATTTTTTACAGTCCCCAAGGAATGTAACATTCATGCTCCTCAACAGCTGGACTCATTCTCAGACTCTGTGCTGGTAAGTACGACATTATATTGTTGCAAATGGGGTCTGTATCCCATAGGTTAGCAAATGCTTTCACAGTCTTCCACCATGCAGAACTCAAACTGTGGGCAGCTAATGAAATTCAAAAACAGAGCAGAAACAGAGATGTTCACGCACAAATGAAGACGATGGAGATTTGCCTTCAGGGTAAGCTCCATAAGCTTTCCAGGGGATATTGAGCAGTAAGATTTCCCAGAGTACACACCATGATCCATCTTTTTTCAAATGGGAAGAAGAAACCCCATCTGCTAGTCTACAGGCAGCATCCCCGGTTCTCATACAACAGTGAAATGATTTGTCAACCAAGACTATGCAGCAATATCCAGAACCTAGGGTCAATCTCTTCCATCTCTGCTACTGTGAAGCTTCTGGACTGCCTACATGACCTGCTCCCAAAGTCTTCCACCTCCTCCAGTGAGCTGAGAGCAGTGTGGCCTTGCCTTCCCTTTCTGAATCATCTGAGTCTCTTTGAGGCTAAAGTTCTTCTTCATGACCTCAACCAACACCCAAATCAATTCAAGTCAGTTGTATTTATATGGTCCAAAATCAGTAATCCTCAAAACCACAGAAACTTAAGTCCCTCAGGCCTTCTAAAACCTGTCTGCTGATTTGGGGTTTCTGGGGAAAACCAAGCCCAAAATAAACTTAACAATTCAAATAATGAATGTATAAAATGCATAAAAGCAAAGAATCATAAGAAAACAAAACCAAAGCCCTCCTCCTTCAACCTGAACACTTCCTTCACCACTTGTTTGACCTTTCTGCACATTTGGGTTTACAAGGTCTGTCTGGCTTCTCGCCAGAGTCAAAGGCGTACAGCTGCAGGTCGGTCGCAACGACAATCATTGCACAAGCATCAACATTACAAGTGTGGCCCTGAGGCAGGCATGGGAGTATTAACACAATACATAATAAAGGGAAACCCAACCCTAACCATGAAAATTAAAAAAAAAACATAACAAAATCAATAAGCCTTTCAGAAATCAACTGATTGCATTAGTGTTAACTGAGTAAATGTAATTTCCATTTACTCGCATCACTCTGCTGCAACACGCCGATCTCTCAGTTACAGTGATTGTTTTCTATGTGTGTGAGGGAGATGTAATTGGGAGATAAAGATGCTATTTGTGTGACTTGTGTTTCATTGTGTTCGTTTTCTCTGTGCTTTGCTTATTGCTGACATATTCAGGGAAGTGATTGGCTGTGATAAAATAGGAATGCAACCCACCAATTGCTGGAAGTTATTCAATTTTGGTTTCAGTAAATCACTCCTGAATGGAAGGTGGGGAACTGTAATACTCTGCAGGGTGAAGGGCCAGCCCTCAACTACAAACAAATTAACCAAGATTGTGAAATTAATATTAAAGAAACAAGAAAAGCCTCAAGCTATTTGAAGATGGTAAGAACTGTAAGGAAGGAACACCAACCTGCAGTGTTAGCAACAGGGCAAAGGCTCAGCAACTGTAGGCGTAAGATCAATCTACCACAGTGATTAGCTGGATGTGACTTGGCTTAAGATGAGCTTAATGAGACTATATTTCCATTATTAAGCATGGTATTGCAATAATTTATCATATACAGTCAAAATTAGCACATGATTAAAAAAACAAGGAGGATATCTTACAATCCCAAAGGGACCCTATACTGCAGCCTACCGTACATAGAGGCTCAACTGGTTATGCCTTTAAGACTTAAGTCAGCCTGTGTATTTATGTTTTACAAAAACATTGCTCTTTAACAAAAATATTGAATTGACTCCAAAGTCACAGTTGTCCACTAATGCAAAATACATCCCCAAAAGTTTCTGTTACAATAATGCTAAATAAACTACTTGAACGAAATCCTCTCATGTCCCTCATATCCAGGCCTTTTACCGGCTGGGAGTACCGCGCAGCCATAGCTTGCTCATTGCCATCGTCTATGTAGCACCTATAGGTAACCAACCTACGTTTATGACTAATGGCTCATCCATCCATTCATGCATGCGCCCATCCATCTATTCAAATTCAAATATATATATATATATATATATATATATATTCATATATATGTGTGTGTGTGTGTCTTAAACAGATAAACACACCTTTTCTGTGATGATTCGATCCACACACTGCTTCCCTGTCAAAGGCAGGCTGCATTTGTCCAATATCTTGTGTTTTCCCCCCTGAAAGAAAAGGACAGTTGGTTAAAAGAAAGACTTAAGTGGAGGCCAGCCACACAGTTGAGCCTGTCAATCACCTCTAACAGTGTTTTAACATTTTCAGGGGTGCAGCTGGTTATGTACGATCATCCTATGCCCAACGACTATATAGCACATTTTCCATGTGAGTGTGTCTCAGTTTCCCCGCCAGTCATCTTTAAGAAAAAGCACACCTCCAGATGCTGCTGACGCTGCCTGAGAAGCACGCATCATACATCACACATCCCCACCTTCCCCATCAACAATGAAAACAGCCTTCAGGGCAGTGAATTTATGCTCACCTGCTGCACCATCTGGACTATAGCTGGGCGCCAGACAGGCTCCCATTAGCAAAAACAGCATGCTTCTATGAATACAGAATGTTACGTTGCCCTTGCATCATATTGGTCTGGACTTTCCAAAGTAAACCAATTCAGTTGAATTGCCTACTGCTATTGTCAGAAGCCCTGTGGGGTTATTCATCTCTAGCTGCAGCACCAGTCGAACTAATCAGCTCTTCCCAATACACTGAGTCCAATTCGAGTGCTCAAATTAGCCGAAGACAAACAAACAGGAGATGCTTTGTCTACAAAACCTCATCAGGATGAGCTGACGCTCTCTGGTAAAAAGGCATTAAGCAATCCATTAACAGAATTATCCTTAATCAGTCATAACACTCACACTCATTATCGTTGGAGGCAGATACAAGGCACACTAGTGCAGGTACCAACATGGGAAAAGAAAACTGCAAATATAATTTCTGAGAAAAGGAATTAGTCTTTTTGGGGTCATTTGTAAAGTCACTGTTGGTTAGAACATAGTAAAAGCATATACTCAAACACACACTCCCACATGGATACACACCTTAGCTGAGTGCTCCATGGTGACCACCACCTTAGTTCCAGCGCTAGCCACCAAATCCATGGCTCCACCCATTCCCTTCACCATCTTACCCTATGAATGGAAGACAGAAACAGATTGAGCTTTCAGTTACTCCATTCATTTGAGGGTGGACAAAACAACAGGAACACCTTACAATATAACACAATGCAATCCAAAGCAGCCATTAAGTCAAAAATGACCGTAGAGTTGAATGTACAACAAATAAATGACCGTAAATGCAAAATAGTAGTAAACAAAAGCATTTGCTTAAAAGGGGGTGAGGAAATGACAGCAATACATTTTACTCTCCTACCATACATATTCAAGTAAACACAGCTCTCCCAAAACAACTCCTCCTCCATCAATAATACATAAAAGTTTACAAAAGTTGTTCTGTAGCTCTCTTCAAAGCAAGGATATCGTCTAATGCTCTGTGCTTGGTAAAGCCTAATTTTATCCAATCCTAAGACTCCGAAATACTTCACACAGTGAGAGAACAGGAATAAAAGATTAGGATGGATCTTCAGCATTAGAAAAATGTGGTGAGGTTACAGTGGCAACAACAACAAAAAGTATTGCCAATTAAAGATTAGAAAATGCACCAGTGATGAATATCCAGAATATCTTAAAGAAGTCTCTCTTTTTTCAGCCTAGGTCCTATTTTAGTTGTTGCTGATCATTATTCCTACTGTATGGGTTACTATAACATTTTACTTTTCATCTTAAATGATACGGGGAGGCAGTGACATAACTAGGCGCAAATGAAGAGCGGAGCACACAGTTATAGACAGCTCCAGTTTAATACATGTGGACCTCATACTGTGTGAGAAGGAAGGTGAGCAAATCTAGTAGCCATTAGCATAATCCACTGCATGGGAAAACAACTTTTAATAGAGACCATTTCTGTGGAAGAAAGTAGTTTGGTAGAGAGTTGCTCCAATAAAAATGTTGGCAGCATGTTCGATGAGGCCGGTCCTGGAAAGACATGTCACTGTTGAATGTCCTTAATGTATGAGTAACACGCTAATAAGTCACGGCTCTCAATACAGTTCGAGCAGCAGCATTTGGATCATGCATTTAATGGTCAAAGGTATGAAAGGTCATGAAAAGATGCAGCAGCAACAGGACTTCAGTATACTGTATTAAGATGTACCAACCAATTTAGTACCATTACAAGAGCAATGCTGGTGCTTTGATGGAGCCTCTTCTACAAAATGGCTTTCACAGCCATATATTTAAAGAAAATACTGAGTGTAAAACTAGGTGAACTGCCAGGTCTCAGTAGTAACTGCTAAAGGCTTGTGTTGCCAGCAGACAACAATCACATTGTACTAAAGACAATAAAAAGTGTTAAAAAAACATGAGATTCTTTTATAGACCGCAGTGCCAACCATCCACAAATATCCAGGGACCACGGTCTCTTATTTCAGCAGAAAAACCGAATGACGACTGCAAAGAAATGCGAGACGAGAAAGAGCAAAGAGCGAATCATCGGCCTTGAAGCAAACTTCAACCGGGAGGTCTCCGCTCAATACAACAGCCAGTGTTCATTTCTCTGTTCCCATTTCTCTTTGCTTAGATAATATGACTAAACTATGGGATCAATGCTCCCATGGACAACCCTGATTCCACAGAAGCTGGGACACTATACAAATCATAAACAGAGTGAGATAAGTTGCTAATCCTGTTTGACATGTACTTAGTTGAAAGCAGTACAAAGACAATATATTTAATGCTTACCCAAGCTTCGTCATTGATTTTTCTAAATATGAGTTTAGGTTGAATTTGGGACAGGAGCAACTAAAGACTGGGAAAGTTGTGGAATGCTCCAAAAACACCTGTTTGGAACATTCCACAGGTAAACAGGTTGATTGGTAACAGGTGATAGTACCGTGACTGGGTGTGAAAGGGGCATCCTGGAAAGGCTCAGTCGATCACAAACAAGGATGGAGCGAGGTTCACCACGTTGTGAACACATGATTGTATAGAGGACATTACGACATGGGCTCAGGAACACTTTGTAAAACCATTGTCAGTAAACACAGTTTGTTTACAAAGGATTGCATAATTTGAAACTTTTTTTTGGAATCAGGGTTGTGCAGACAGACACACACAATTCAGTGAGTAAATGACCAAATGTTTTCTTCAAAATTTTGAATAAAACCACAGTGGGTTTTATTTTAAAGAAGAGAGCAAAGTAAAGTCCTTTTTATATATATATATAAAAAAAAGCAATCTGAAAGAATCATCACAGTAACAGAAGTGCTAGCAGGGTGAAAAATCGGCTTCTGGTCTCTCATTATTCCCAATAAAGAAGGCTTCCAAATAAAGAAAGCTGACATGCAGATATGGCCACAGGGTGACGGCTGAGTAACTGAATTAAAATCCCATTTGCTCATCAATCATGTGAAGAGCCTGCTTTGCTCTCTGCTCGATAACCAGAGGATATATATGCCAAGTGTGGTGCATCATAAGGATACTGTTTGCCTCCGGGGAGGCCAGCTGGGTGGAAAAGATATCAACAGAGAGCGGAAGGAGGGCTGGGAGAGGGGAGGAGGGGTAGGCGAAGTACCGAAAAGCACAGACTGAGGATATGGAAGAGGCTGCATTTAATTTCATAAACTTTATTATCTTTACCAAGTGAAAGCGGTCTACAGCTCAGGAGACATCCTCAAATAAAACCCCCATAATCTATGTTATCAAAATAGCATCCATTTCGACTTTTCACCGTCAAACACAATCGCTACTACCTTCCCTCTCATTCAACACAATAACTCTTTAGATGATACTCCAAAAGGAAACAGTGTCCTTTTTTTATATGATCAACGTTAATGGGCTGAGTGGTGTGTGCAGAGGCAGCAGGGGGATAACACTGTGTGACCTGATAGTGGAGTCTGGATTTACAGCTGTGCAGCCAGACACCTGCTAATGTACTCCACCCAGCGAGCCTGCTGTTAATCAAAGGTGGGCATCGGTTTTAAAAATTAAACACCTGTTTTAAATTACTAGTCAAGCTATGATCAATAAAAGAGTAAAATTACAAAATGATCTTGCTTTGTTGCGGGGGCAGTGAGACTTCTACTGGAAGCATCCTTTGCTATAAGAATGAATTGGCTGTATGTTTCTGGCAACTGAAAATAGCCAGCTTGTGTCAATCCGTGATTTTATGTGTGTGGTCAAATGTCTCACTGATGCTTCTGACCTTGTTATTGGGAAAAAATTATGATAAAATAACACCGCTGTGGAGACTTACAGACAGGTATGGCCTCTGTTGCTCACTCAGTATTGTCAGTGACCTAAATTGCAGAAAGGGTTGGCATTTGCGTGCCTCTGATTTACAGCTTTGCATGTGGTTATCTGAGCCTGCTTTGATCTCCATGCAGCGAAACTCACACATATCACAATCTGCAAGTGTGTGCCGAACAGTGTTGGGGACTAACTGGTTATCTGATGGCAATACGTGATCAAATTCTAAAATAAATCTTATTATAACCTGCTACAAAAAATATGCAATCGAAAAACATTAATCAAAATTTTGGTAATACAAAGGGGTTACATTCGAACATTTTCTATTCTAGGAAGAATTCCTTCTTTTGGGAGATTTCTGGACAGGTCAGCATCACACCATCAAAGGGTATCAAGGGTAAGATATCTTACGAGGAGCTGCTTCTATCAGACAGGCTCCATTCACTGTGCGCTAAAACTTTGAGAGTTTGATTCTTGTTTGAATTTGCGCCGCCTCACGTCTGCGTCTTAAAATACATTACTTATGACATTTTTAAACAGGGTAACTAGTGATCTGTGACCTATTACATTTCAAAAGTAGCCTTACTGACTAATTAATTAAATAGTATTATGCGATAATTAAGTGATTTTAATTCAATCCAATCAAGTCTCAGTTTTTGGTTCGACTTGTTTTGTATGACTTGGCTGCTAGGCTTCAGTAAAGCTGCTCACCTGGAACTGAGGCAGCCAAAAACTGGATCACTCTTAATTAACTGCCTCTTGTTAATATTAAGGCATTGCAGATTAAGAAAATAGTATTTTGCTAAATCAATAAGTTTCATGGATACTGTTGAATACAGAGCTTGTCACGGTATCTGGCTTTCTACCAGCAGAACCTGATAGAAGGCACTTAAACTGAACGCATACACTGTCAGAAGAATAACCACAGAGAGAAATGTCCTCTGTCGAAGTCGCCAGCAAGAGCGTGGGTAATTTACTCATTTAATTAACACAGCTTTGATGATATTAACCTGGCTGGTCTGACTGAAGCCCCACAGGTTTTTAATTTCCTCGCCACTGATTGCGTCCATTTGCCTGCTATAATCACAGCAGCACCATGGGGGCACCAGGACACCTGAAAGTGTGTATCTAGACACATTTTAATAACAGAACCACATAAAGACATGACAATACGCTGTGAGACACCTCTCTACTGTGGAATGACAGCTATGCTCAATTGCTCAAACACAATGGGACACATTTATACAAACGGTTTCAAAGAAACTTGCATTGTTCCATAATGTGTTACAGAATACTCTCCTAAAGTACAAAATACGCTCAGTTACATTAAGTATGGCAGTTCAAAGAAACTTCTATGCTAAATTGTAGCTATATATTTCACTGCCTTACCTCAGAGCCTGTAATGAGAAAATCTCCTTGTACTTGTTCCCGCAGATGTTCCTTTTTTTAATTTCAAAAACAGCCATTTAACTTTTTTTCCTCCTTGAAATTAATCCTTGCCAGTGGCACATATACAGTAGCCTAACCATATGCTAATTAAACAGGCGTTAGTGAAGACGTGCGCGATGGAACATCCATTCATATAATGGCTTTAAAAGCAACAGATAATGTGGGGGACTGCAGGAGGCAGTGTCAGCGGTGCAGAAGCCAGATAACACGGGACTTTTTATGCTAAAGCTCTGCTGAGATGACACCCATCATAACATGTGAGAGCAGAGACGGTGACACTGTCAGTCCCACTCAACCAACAAGGTTTTCTAAGTGAGCCACAACAGGCGCGTAAATATGGCCGTTAATATAAGCCTTGTATATACATATGTATTTTCTAAGAGTAAGAGTGGAATGGCAATGGAAGTGCTTGATTTGCTGCACAGACAACTGTTGATCACTGAACAGGTGTTTGAAGTAAGCTCTAAAAAAAAAATCAATAGAAAATGTATCTTTTCATAAGCGATTAATTTCCAGGCAAAAATTCCAAATAAGACTCGCTGTTTTATTCTGAAAACTAAAATTCTGTTACCTTTCGATCCATTGCCGGTCGACGGGTTGAGTCGGGAGCCGACCGTCTCTGTGACACACAGTGAGGTCGGCTTTCTAAAACATGCTGCTGTGACGATGCATGAGAAAAGCATCATGGAAAGCACTAGCACTGTATTTCTCTTACTAGGCTTAGGGGTTGCTTGCATTTTTTTTGTGTGTGTGTGTGTGTGTGTGTGTGTGTGTGTGTGTGTGTGTGTGTGTGTGTGTGTGTGTGTTGCCATGACGACAGAATACGATTTCCTCGCTGTGTCGTGCAAGTGTTCACTTTCCAGTCAGCGGCAGAAACACCACAGAAAATGACCCCCTTCACAATCCAAGAGTTCCCACTTACCAACTGGTTTCCTTTCTCTCCCCCACAAATTCTCTGACAATCTCCGCTGTCTGATACAAATGGCTCTCTGTTTAATAACATAGCGACCGACCGCCACGAGCCTTCGTTACCCAGACAACTAATGACAAGAATCAGAGGGAGAGACGGGACTGACAGGAAGACAATGGACACCGTGTTCAAAGTAACTGGAAAAGTGTGAGCAGTGTACGACTGGTGAATGCAGCGTAATTCATCGCTAGACGTGACAATCAGCATCTTCTCTCCCAACGTTCATCTTTAAATTCATTTAAACTTGACATTTTAACCCGAGACAAACCAACACTACAAATGTATTGTAGAAGTCTGCAATGTAGCAAACGTGAGTGAAGGTTAATTATCACGATCAAAAAGCCAGTTTCATTAATGAATAAAAAATAAGTTAATATCAAACCTCTATTGTTAGACATACAATATATATGTTAACTGATATCCAATTAGAGGAAAAAAAATCAAGTGTTAAATACTATTGAAAAGTTTTTGACCCGCAATATTTCTTTTTGGTATAACATTACACCTAATAATACACGAAGTTATGAAAAATATATACACAACTTAACACTTAAAAACACCTATTGGAACATCTTTAACTGATAAAATGACAACCATATCCAGCTAATTCTGTTTATGATACAGCAGGAAAGCGAGTGAAATTCTAGGGAAAAAAAGCACTAAGCTCTTAAGCAGCTCCTTCATTAAAGCTGCCATCAGGCCTTATCATGAGCACTTGAGCCAGTAACTGCATTTTAATAGTCAGTAGCTCAAGCTATTGCAGCACTAATGCTGCTCTTATGCCGAGCCTCCGGGGGGTTTGGAATATATGTGCGATGTAGCGCTTCTTTTCTCCGCTTCAAGCCGGAGACTATCAAAGGGAATTTTGTTTTGTAAAATACATCGCTGAACAGATACGTTTTTATTGCTTTAGTCAACTTGAACATGTTCAGAGCTCCTTCTTTGACAACATCTGTTTGTCCCTCGCAGATTTGAAGGAGCACCTGAAAACTAAAGTAGCAGCAAATGGGATTCTCGTTTTAAAAAGTGTGCACGGCTGACTGTTAGAATTCAGTGAGGAGGAACGTATGACGGGAAACATCAGCGTCTGCATCTCCTGGGAACTGCTGGGTGCAAGACCCCTACGATTAGGACAGCTTGATAAAGCTGCTGCAGCTCGATGAAAAAACAGCACCAAATCCAAAATGCCACCCTTTATTCTATTACCCCTTTCTCTCTGTCTATTGTTTTTCCAGATGTTTCAGGCTGAGTGGAGATGTAAAAGCATTTCAAAGCCCTCAACTGGAAAATGTTCATCTGCATTTTGCATATTAAAAGCCTTCAAAATCAACATAATCACGCTGAGAGTACTGCATCCCCGACTCCTACGTACAACATTTCCAATTTCACGCTATGTACCCATCTTTAGATCGTGAATAATTTTCATTATCACAGGCGGTGGGAAATGTAATTCTCTTCATCCATCCTTTCAAAAGAGGGGACAATGGAGACTGAAGCGTAGGTGAGGACGGAGGTGTGTGTGTGCCTGTGTCGCGTGTTGTGCGTGTACTTTGCTGCTCAACCTGTACAACACCGGAATGGCCAAACAAGATAAACTCCCTGCTTCTGAATAACAGCTCCACTGCGGGCCTTTAATATCTGCATAGCGTGCTTAATCAGGCACTGGTTAATTGCCAATTACCATGGACAAGCGAGCACAACTGGGGAAGGAAAGAGAAAGCAAACTGAGTTGCAAAATTTAGAGATGTTTAAATATTAACGTTTTATTCTCATGTTCCCTGCATGTAAATATCTCCTACACTCGGTGTCTGTATCCACTTGGCTGCTTTGATGAGATGCATCTCTGAAATGATGCACTGGCTGAAACAACCTTGCATATCCACTTCAGTCAAGCAGAAAACAGCTGTGTGCCGGGGGCATTCTGGCTGAGGCCTCCCACATTGTGAACAGGCTTTTAATGGGTTCTTGACCTTAGTAATCACAGAGGAGGACTGTAGCCACTGTGGTCTTAAGACCAATTGACCTGATGAGACATTAGGCAATAATGCTGCCCACCCATTATACTGCAGCGCTCACAAACCCCCCTCGTTCCCCTGACAAGCATATCCCCGTGGTCTTGAATAACAACCACCAAGGCTGCACCCTTTGTGAATCTGTTTCAACGAAGACATCTCCTTTTTTTTTTGAGAAACGCTGAAAACCACCAAGCATAAAATAAGCAAGAGAGTACAATTAAGCCCAGCCTGATCGAAGATTAATAATGTACCACAAGAAATGATTAAAAAATACCCTGGTTAGAAATTCAACCAGGGTATTTGAGAAAGTTTAATAGTCTTTCACAGTAAAGCTAAAGCAATTTACCACTAAGTCAATTCAATGGAAAACTAATCTTTTGATAATCAATTAATTTTCACACAATTTCCTGCTTTACTTCATCTTAAATGTTAGAAAACTGCATATCTTTGAGTTTTGGATGGATGGACAAAACGAAATATGCAATTTGAAGACATCACTTTTGGCTGTAGATTTGTTTTAACGATTTCATGTTAAAGACAAAATGAGTAATTGAGAAAATAGTCAGCAGATCAATCAATAATGAAGATTATTGTTAGGTGCAGCACAAATAAACATTCAGAGTTTCTGACATGTGACAGTGTGAAGATAAAGACAGAGCAGAGAAATGTCCACACAACATGTCCTTGAATGTGTCCTTGACGCAATATGCATACCAGCAAAATATCAAGCAAACCAACAGAACATCACCACAAGCTTCCTGTCACAAGAGACTGAACACCACACACACACACACACACACACACACACACACACACACACACACACACACACACACACACAGACATCTTATAAGCTAGACGAAGCAGCATTTGGAGCATGCTTATTGTACCGATGTTGTTGTGATGACCTGCGGGCAGGTAGAGCAGAAAACATAAATTTGAGAACAAGGTAAAAGATTTGTGCCATCAAAAAAAACTTACTGGGATCATCCAGTTGGCAAGGTCTCCATGTTTTGACACCTGCATGGCTCCAAGCATTGTCAGGTTGATGTGACCCCTGAAGAGAATGACACAACAGAAGAAGACAGCTGTCAGCTTCAGAATCACTTCAACTTGTGAACTCACAAGTCCACTCATCAAAAAAAAACAAACTTTAAAAATACTTGATACTACTAGATACTTGATGATAGGACAGATTCTCACAACAAATGTTTTCAAAATAATGACAGTCCACTCATTTCTGCTGTTCTTCTGAACTACTGTGTAAAATATTATATGCATTTTGCATATTTACTCTAGGGTCTGTGTCAAGGTCTTATCTGCTCTAGTTGCCACATCACATATTATGTATAAATGTACTGTATTATCAGAATATATTAGTTGTTTCATCTCTCCATCTATATGTACTCCTCTGTTGTGAGAAAGCAATTTCTTTGCCTGTTTCTCCAAGATAGATCAAAGTCCAAAGTGAGGTTTCAACGCCTGTAGAGCAGATGGGGGCATTGTTAGGACAGTTGCATGTATGAGGCCACACACAAACACATAAGAAGGCTAGGAGGTGAACAAACGTTGCAATAAAGACACACAAATTCAAATGTAATCCAGTATGAGAAGTAACTTCTGTGGTATTTGAGGCAACATGGCTCACAGTTCACCATATGCATTACTCTTTCTCAGTGATTCTGGACAACACACACACACACACACACACACATACACACACACACACACACACACTCAGCATGTTTCCATTTGGTCCCCGCCAGTGTGACTGGACAGTGCTATTTATGAGCACTATTGGATTTCCACTGGGTGGACAAACAGAATTGATGCTGCAGGGAGTGCGGGTGGGCAATCTCAGACAGCTGGCAAATCAATAAGAAGCAGGGACCTTGGGAATATTGGCAAAGCTGCTGTCTAGTACTGGTGACAGTGGATATTTGTTAATATCCAGTCTTACAAATTGTGGCAATGTCCCGAGGACAAATGCTGCTTAATAGTTATGGCTGGCTTAAGGTACAGGTGAAAAACTATCGACTGAAGGGAGCCACACTGAGTAAGTTACAAAAGTGATGTTTTTTGTTGTTGTTTTGTTTTTCATTGACTCCACCAGAAAGTTCAGAAAAAGTGAGTCATGGTATTATGAAAATTATCTTTAAGTACTAAGCTGTCTACATATAAATCCAGAAATGTCAGGCGTATATAACTTTCATCAGCAAATAAGTTTTTAAAGCTTATGTGTTATGGCCTTACCCTCGGATCATGGCAAATGACTCATCGCTGGAGAAATAGGCAGCCCCAGGGAGCACAGTGACAGTCTCCTTGCCTGCGGAATTGACATGTTTGACTTTAGGGCAAAATAAAATACTGGGATTAATTCATCATTGCAGTAAACTCTGTTAACAGCACACTTACCTAAAAGCAACACACTTTTTACATGTAAACAAAATCACAAAGGAGGTGAAAGAAACGACAGACATAAAACAAAAAGATACAAATGAATGAACGTATTACTGAAAACAAATGTGCAAGTACATGCATGACTGAGGTGATTGAGGGACCACTGTATTATTATTATTATTATTATTATTATTATTATTATTATTATTGTGTATAATTCAGGAAATTCTTAGGCAAAAAAAAATTCTTCCATCTATAGCTTAGTTAAACCAATGTTGTTGTTTTTTTACATGTAAAATATAAATAGAAAAAACAAATGTATCATTGGGACATATGGACTTGGACAACCCTCACCAGCGTTAATCAGGTCTGCATCCACTGAGTCCTCGGTGGGGTACGGCCCCTGCACAGAGAGAAATGTACATAAACAAGAATGTGCACACAGGTAGGCAGTCACACATACACTGCCATGTCACTCAGCCTGACCAGCCATGATCTCTCAAAGGAGAGACAGGCACAATCACATTTTTCGATTAGATGAGACATTGATTTTCTTTGCGTTCAACAAAGGGAGCAATCCTTTCAGACAGAGGAGAGGAGAGGAGAGGAGAGGAGGACTTCTTTAAAGCTGGCACTCATAATTCAAAGACACTCTGACAAATAAGACATTAGCATAGGCGCCTACATTCTCCTGTCAACACAACTGATTGGGAAGTCACTCCATGGCAGCGTCAGCAGCCTTTGTTGAAGGCTCAGCCAGCAAATAATGATTGTGAGAAAGAAAAATGGAAGAGAAGGTGTCAAACTGCCACAATTTGTTACATAACAAACCCAGCATATTTCAAATGAGGACCCCAACTAGGAATGACACCGCACAAATGAATGGCTATTCATCTTGCTACAAGCTCAGCACCCAACTCAGTTTAAAAACGTTTACTGCCGCTTAATACAGCCATCGGAAAGTATGCTGCTCGTTAGCTTGTTGAGAAGAAAGCTCTCTGCAGGCGTCTTACCAGTCCCAAAATTCCATTTTCACTTTGGAGGTGGACGGTGATATCTGGTTTTATAAAGTTGCTGGCCAGCATGGGGATACCAATACCAAGGTTGGCTGATCAGCTCTTTGTTAAAGATGGTAACGACTACATTTGTAATCATGCAATAGAAATCCTATCAACTGTCTGACTTGCCAGTAGCCACAACCTCTTTCTGATCACCTACCTGTAGTCCCTTTATTAATTGTAGTCCCTTAATGTAGTAACTAGTCACACCAATGATTGTTTCTCTGTTATTCTAAATCAAGTGGTTGCATTGTGGTGATTTTAGGATTCATTGTGTGTACCCTTGTCTAAATGTAAGGGGTATGTGGACAGTGGTAAGGGTGGGGCGATGGAAAATTTCCATTATTTTCAAATCCCAATGTTGACATCTGTGTCAAATTATAGGGGAATGTGAATAAGTCCAGAAATCAGTGGTTAATCACAGATTAGCCACTCAAAAGCTGCGGCTGGCTTCATCACGACAAATGCTGTTACAATGACAGGTAAATGTGAAACGCTGGGAAAAAAAAAAGCTCTGTGTATAATAAGCCAGTGCAATCAACTGATCCAAAGGCTACAATTTTTCATTACGCATGTTGAACAGACAGGAAGCCGAGGCACAGCTTTATTTTTTTGTGCGGCTACTGGCCGACACCTGGCTTGTTTTCAGTCGTGGTAACTGGAGCACAAAGTTATATGTTTAGTAATTTGCTCACTGCTTGTGTTCTTTTAAAAGGATACCATACATCCCATCCTCAAACTCCAGAGCAGCACGGCGAATGATCCTTTCCCGAACAATATCCGAGTCCTTCTTTGGCTTGGGCTTTGCTTCTTGGCTTTTCTGTACTGTGCGTTTCTGGAATCATACAGAGATATACGAGGAACAAGGGGGGACAGGATTTTGACGGGCTATTTCTGGCCGAGTACAAGGACACATATGGATAAGAGCTAGTGTGTGTGTTTCTGAACAATGATGTTAAATCCTGCGACAAAGGCTTAGTCAGAAACGGTTTAACTCTTTCTTTTTTTAACACTTTGTTACAGAATTAATCCTTTATCTTTTTTTATTAATTTAACTGATTTTTCAATGCAACGTGATTTGTGTGACTCACATGAAGACATAATGCAGAAAATATAGAGAGAACGGATACAACAAGCATAATCTCTCCTTTCATGCGAGATCTGAAAGGCCTTGTTTTGTACCTCAATCCTTTTCTCGTAGCTAGCTCCCTTGACAACCCTGTGGACGTAGATGCTGGGTATGTGGATGTCCTCTTCAGCAAAGGTCCCGACATCCACCACCTCCTCCACCTACATAGAGACACAGAGTGATGAGCACCACCTTCACCTGTAAAACGTCTCACAACCCTTGACATCAAAGCACAGATAAGCCAACCATGCGCTGATGGAACTGCGCTCAGAGAAAATAACCCCTGCCTACGCAGCTATGAAATTTAAAAGATTAACAGATAAAGACCAGCAGATTTTTTTTTTTTTTTTGCCATTCTGAAAGGATAATCTCCAGAAATTAGGTTGACTTTTAGGTGATTGGGTACGTTTTAAAGGAATACAGCACACTTTTTAAATTTGTTTGACACTGAATCCTAAATTGAGATACAAACAACAATGAGGGTGATGCACAGGCAGATGTTTGTTCTCCAAATATGATCTGACATGTTTAATAATCCTGCTACTGTCAAATCTTTCACAGGTAAGGACGGCAAATATTTGCAGGAGAAAGTGTTTTTTCAGTCCAGTGAAAGCTGTCTGTGTATCCAAACCCAGCTTGGCTGTCTGAAAACAGAAGAGGATCATCTGACACGCTGAGCTCAGGGAACGTAGCTTGATCCTGGGATCAAAGGCGATGGAGAGTAGAGTGCACGGAGGAGATTGTTTTTGTGTTGGGAGGACTTTGGTCAAACCAAGCGTGAAGGTCAAAAGGAAGTTTTTACTCTACTGTGAGGAAAACAATGTTTAGCCACCTAATTTTATTTTTAGGTCTATTCCACAAGCTCTGCCTCAGGACTGTCTTACAAGGTCTAAATTCCAGCTCAGCTTACTGTTCAGATCTCAGAGGAGTTGCTATAACATTGCCACAGACACCCTAAATACACCCTCATAATGCTTTAATAACTCTCACCTTTAATATGACAGCATAGTAAGAAAGGCATGTACCTCACCACACACTGTATTCCTGACTCTGAGGCAGAAGTGTGCCACCTGTATGTAGTGAGTGCCCAGCAGCAGAAGAATCGTGTACATAAAGGATTATTTCTGTTTGACTAGCACGACACAGATGGAAATGGCTATTGATTTTAGCAGAGTCAGGTCAACATGACTGGGATAGAAATCCCAGAACAAACGCACCTGCTCCCTCCTCCTTAGGTAATATTAGGAACTGCTGTAAAGCGAGCCTACAGCCTCCACTTATACAGGTGTTCAGGGGGAGCTGTACAGCATGTGTGGGCTCCTCTAAATCTTGCTGCCCATTTTAGTCTAAAACCCTTAAGTCATGTTAATATTTAGAGTAGGCTGTGCTATTTAACACAGTGGTCCCTGTAATTTGAAGCCAGCAGAGGAATCAGACTAAGCTGGGAAGGGAACGGCAGTAGACTTTCTTAAGAGGTTATTTTCCTTTATCAAACAGAAGAGCCTCTAAGAGGGAGGAGGAGCAATTTCTTTCTTGCTGAGGATTCCTCAAGAGGAAAAGCACTTAAACTGACATAATATTAAAAAAGGGGGGAAAAATGAAGAGAGCACAACCAAGCTCCAAGTCATCATCACATCTCTGAGGACCAAAAATGGGACTTAACCATGACAACATTATTCTCGCCCCTCCCTTTCTGCGTTTCTGGGCTTCGCTCCTGTGTAGCTCCGAGTGTAACCTATTTATTCCATTTACATGAGGGGCAAGCAGCCATTCGCAGCAAATTCAATTGAATCTCTCCTTATCTCCACTTCCTCCCTCAGCACTCAGTGCTGACTGAGAGGAGTCAATGGCTAAGAGTGGATCCCATCTTAGCGTTGTCATGGATACGCAGGCTTTGGTCTGTGGTGAGCTAGGGCCACTCAGGACCGTAAAGTGATTTTAGACTCTTTTCCTGGTTCTCTCAGTCGGGTTATGGTAAGTCTCTGATGCTCCACAGTGAAAACGAGGCCAGGCAAGATGAGATTGGTAGCGCGAGAGAATTGATACAGCAGTCCCACACATTCACCCACGTCTTTCTCTGGGGGCTCGAGCTGTCTTTTGTGAGAATGATGATTTCCATAGACATGCTCATCAAGGAAGAGAGAGCTCATCACATTATAAAACAGTAACAGTAATAAAATAGGGAAGACTGGGGGAATCACTACAAATATTTGGTGACATGAATTTTCAAGACTTCCGTTGAATTCGTTCAATTAACTGTATGAATCCCTAATTTTTATCTCTTCCATCAAAAAGGTGTCAGAAAAACAGATCGCACCTTTCTTTCTCCACGTCCGTTTGTTGGTCTCTCACACACATGCAAACACACCATTTGTTCAGCTCAATTTTCAATTAGCCTTCCAAAGCTAAGTCACAGGACAATAACAAGCTCATGCAATTTAGATGCTCTGTGTGCATAAAAAAAAGCCGCTGTTCCTTTCATCTAGGTGATGTATCCCGGCCGCACCGGTGTTTGGATGTAACTCAGACAGGAGGTTCAACGGACGAGGGTGGATAAAGTGTTAAAATAATGAAAAAAAAACCTCACAAGAATAACACATAGACACACACGCAAATGAGCAGGTGTGTGGAGCAAGTAAACAGGCACACGCGCAGACACACACATTGATATTCCCATATCTGTGGAACGATTTTCACATCAATGAGAGCTGAGCAAGGCATGAAGTGAGCTGGCAGGAGGACAGAGGGAATCAAAGTGCCCTCTGGGGACACAATAAGTCTTTTTTTTTTCTCATGAGTTGGTGCTTTTTGAGGTGGTGAGCTTTGTCAAATCTTGTTAATCTCAACCTGATTGAATCACAATGTTACCAGATTCTTAGAATAAACCACCAACAGTGGTGATGCACGCGCTGTTTTTTTTCTCTATGGTTATTAAATAATGCTGGAAATATACCTTCACTGAAGCAGCCACAATAAAAACAAATGGTGCTGCATTTACAGTTCAACCACATTTTTAAGTAGATGGAACTAAAACTGATTATGCTCACTAAATTAAACACACAAACAGGAATTCAGATACACAAACATCTTTCAGTACAAAACAGACTCAATGATGAAAGTCATTCATCTCAGCTGATTGCACTCATCCTGACCATCTGGCCTACAACTCAATCACCAATTAACAAACAGGATCATGTGCTTGTGTCTTCAAACTGCATGCGCATTATAATTCTGTCCGTTAAACAAACTAAACAAATGGCTCCTGGAGGCTAATATGCTTATTACACTCTTGATTACAAAGGCAATGGACGGAGGGGATGGAGAACATTGTTAAAATTTGCATCTTTAAAGAGCCTTCCCAGTGATCCTGGTGATGGGTGTACTGTACAGCTGTGAAATTTGTCCTAAGAGTGGCGCCATTTGGCTTTTGGAGTCAACAAAAACATTAAGACGTCTGTGGAAACTGCATTTTTTACTGGTTGCTTGGTACATCATTTCATCTATGTGTAGGTATATGGCACTGTATTGCCTTATGAGTACAGCAGTGGTTAAGCAAGTATCTATCTGGCTTATTTAGCGGTGTCTGGATCAGTGTGTGGAGAGGTGTTTACAGCTGAGGAAATGTAGCACCAAAGGAAAGGGCTGTCTGACGGGAAGTTAAGCAGTAACAATACTGAAAGTACAGCATACACTTCAACTGATACTAATTATTTAAGGTGGACCTTCTTTTACGTTGCTAAAATACACTTTGCATACAACAGGCATCCATTACTGCTCACCCACAATTGCACACACAAGATATACATGGCCAAACACTCCACCCGTTGCCTTGTGTCCATCCCTGACTTGTATTTGCCAAGTTTATTTTGAATTGAACTCTCTGTGCCTTACTCTCTGCTCTGAGTCCCTGTCCTTCAAGGGGCTATCAAGCCAGCATCCCAGAGGTATTATCTCTAGCACATGGTCCTTCAAGCTGGATTGATAGCCACCTTGAGGACAACATGCAGTCGGAGCATCATGATATTGCCGACATGTCAATGCACTCTGGAACTGAGTGGAAGAGACATCCACCAGCCTACTTTAATGATTCTGAAGTTGAATATCAACCTAAACCGACTATTTACACCAATCACCCAACAGCAGTAGTGGAAGGTGACTGGAGACTGTGTCACCACAGGGAAAGGCTCACCCTCTCAACAGTCATACGCTTCAGCTTCCCACTGCAGTAAACCTAGAAGTCAGATTAGTGAACATCTATATCAGGATGCTCGATCACTGCAGAACTAACTGAGCTTCAAACAGCGATGTTGGAGGAAAGGTTAAAGCTCATGCAGTTAGCATAAATGCAAAAGCAGCTTATGGAAGTCTAGCAGAGGAACACTGTCAACTGCTGGATGTGAAAGCATGGGAAGAACTTCTCAGGGAACAAAAAAGACAGAGACGTCAGTTCAATGAGGAGGCTCGTGCAGCACATCAGACTAGAGAATCAGTTATGAAACAGTTATGGATGAAACTCTGCCTGAAAGAGAGAGAAATGAAATTGGAGAGAGCTTTCCTCATTATACCCTTAAGGAGGTGGGGCCGCATCCAGACCTCTCAGCGACTGTGAGTATGACCCCAGGGCTCCAGATTCATGACAGTGGTGTCCAGGATAATGAAAACATCCTGGACACTGTCGAGGGGGACATCTATGTCGACAATTGTTTGCAAAGCCTCATACCTGTCAATGAAGCAAGGACACTCATCGATCGAATGTGTGAGTTGTTATCTGCTGGAGGTTTTGATATAAGGCAGTAGGCTAGCAACATCCCATCAGTTGTGGAGCACCTCCCTGTGGAAGCCAGAGCAGGCAGCACAGAACGGTGGCTTTCCCAATGCAGCCAAGACCCAGAAGAACTAGCTTCAGGTCTCTGTTGGAACTGCCTCGCCGACTGCCTTGGATACAGAAATTGGCCCGAGGAGTGCGACACTGAGAAATGTCTTCACGGTGATAGCATCACAATATGTCCCACTGGGATATCTCATTCCATTCTCAACACGGGCTAAAATCCTCATCCAAGACCTGTGGAAAGCAGGGTTTGGTTGGGATGAGCAGATCTAAACAACTGATCGCACACACACCACACACACAGCCAAACATTCTACCTGCCTTGTGTCCATCCAAAATTGTATTTGCCCAATTTTATTTTAAATTGAACTCTCTGTGCCTTACTGTCTGATCTGAGTCCCTGCCACCATCCCGGAGGTATTATCTATCTATCCCTTTAATAAAACAACATCATTTCTGAGTATGAAATCGTCAGTTTCACATTTTGATTTTCAATTTTAAAATCACATTAATATAACACAATGACAAACTGAGATACTACAGACTATAAAAGCGCAGCTGGCTAATACTTTAATTGCGGCACAACCTGAATTCATAATCCATCCGGTCTGTGTTTTGGTTGTGTGTGCATGTTTGTGTGGGTACTGAGATGCGACAGTCAGGAGAAAGAGATGGTGTGGCTAAAGGCGACAGAGCATGAGGATGACAGCTACACCACACTCTCATTACCTTGTGTATTTTTAGTCTCTCCATCTTCCTCCCAGTGTGTGTGTGTGTGTGTGTGTGTGTGTGTGTGTGTGTTTGTGTATGTGGGCACTTGGCCATGCTCCGTTGCCACTTTTGGGGCTCAGCTCCGGCTCTATCCTCTAACCCAGAATACTGACAACACGAGCAATCTGTTTCCTCTCACTGGAAGCTTGCCTCGTCTATGACAGCCTTTATGGTATCCAGAAAAAAGGAGACAGCCAGCCAATGCAAACCCTGACAACATTACAGGAGCTAAAAATAGATTTTTTTTCAAATGACACAGACTGCACATGGACAACGCCGCTCAATGTTTACATTTCAAAGCACACATATGCCTCCGTGCAATGTGCTTCGGATTCAGATGATAGGCAGTCTGTTGGGAACTTTGAACTTACAGTCGGAGTGTTTAACATGTAAATTTGGCATTTCAAACATTCAGTTTGTGCATATGCTCAGTAAATCTGCCTTCCTCTTCTACTTCTCTTTTTATGTCTATTCCCTGGCCCTTTTTCTGTCTCTCTGTTCAACCACTCCTACAATGACCTACAGTTGATTCCTAAAACTTAGCCCAACAGTCTGTCACCGTCATCGGTAAATGTCACCATTTGACGTGAATTGATTTGCCAAACCTAACTTACTCTTAAAAAAAGCCAATGCCAGCCCAAGAGTAAATGTCTGATTTCAGATTAGACACGTCCAAAATGGCAAATGTGTCCTTTACATCCAGGAAGAAGTATTTTCAATTGAGCAACATTTTTTAGCAATGCAGGAGGACAAATACTGCCAGCAATATCCCTAAAAGATAAGCTGGAACATACACTAGTTCTAAAATATGAATCAGCTTTTCTAATCAGCTCAAGATGAAACTGTATCTTCAAATCTTTTAATCAATGAAGGAAAGACCTGACCTGAGCAGCCGCAAGCCCACAGACTACATCCAGTCGTCTACTTATTCAGACGCCAACATGAGTTTTTGGTTTATTGTGTGAACAAATTTATGCATCAGTGCTGAAGGAGAAATGGACGGACAACCAGATGACCTAAATTTAGTTCGACAGGAGTGTAGAATATTATCTGGTCTTATAAAATCTGCTGCTGTTAATGCTGACACATACAAATAATAAGATTACAATAGGAGCTGATGGCAAACATCTATTTTCTAAATAAGCTATAAAGTAGTAAAGAAAATTTTAAGATAATAGAAATATTTCATGATCAAATGTTACGACTTGGCTTACTAGATTAGAGCTCATTTGTGAGGTCATCTGTTGGCCATGTGTGCGTCTTTCAAGGCTGCAATAAATCAATCTTATTTCTCTCAATCACTTTCAAGGCTGCTCATTCAGGAATTGATGTGTAGTCCCCACCTCAAGAATGCCTCTGCTAAATGGATGTGTAAGTACAATATTAACGCTATCAGTTTCATTGTGACTCATAAAAACCAGAATACGCACACTTTGGGGGGAAAAATAGTGTCAAAGGATTTTATACCATCTGTCCATTGATATTACAGCAAATTGCTGTGTTGTAGCCCAGCCAGCTCTGCAATTACCACCATTTGCTCTGGAGAGTTTTTGGCTCAAAGTCAAAAATAAGTGGCACAATATTGTACAATTTTGACTTTTTTTGCTATCACATCTGTACCATAGTATGTCAAAAGTAGTGGTGGTTCAAAAGAAGTGTCACTGCACAATAGGGATGTTTTTCAATTGGATTCAAAGCCATGTCACCTTTTGGCACATTTGTATGCATCCAATTAAAAGCTGCAGATTGCACTTTTGCAACACTGGGGCAAAGATCCCGAAGAAGGGCTAGAAACTGGATCACCAAGACAATACATCTGTACCCACAACATCCTTCCCCACAACGTAAGCAAAATACAGACTGAAATGATGACATTCATTTCACATCTCATGCACATTAAAGCTAATTCATAAACCTCTTTAGGCAGGAAATGGTGGGGAAAATGAGTGGATTTGTAATTATATGCCAACAGTAGTTTGAGTAATGGAGTAAGTGAAGGGCACAAGTCAAGATCAAGGCACAAAAACTCAACAAGGCATATTAAGTGCTGTAAAATGGCATGGCAAATGTGGGTTGTGATAATCAAAACTCCAGCAGTGAGCAAACAAGGCATTACACACCACAGAAAAGATTTAATTGGTCATGATAAGCATCCCACTGCCAAATAAATCAGTGTAAATCAGTAGGTTTTTCAGTTGATTTATTTGTTGTACAATGTACAATGTACAGTGGAAGGCTGAAAAACCTGAGGATGGAGGTCATTTATATCCAATTAGGCCTCCAGCTTGGTTAAAAGAACAAAACGCGCTCACAACTACATTCATTCAGTTCATGCATGCGTGACTGCTCGGCTGTGCGTGCACACCAACACCCACACCACACCACGACACTGCATTGCCACGGTAACAGAATACAGTTGAGTCATTAACTGTGGCTGATTGTCGAACAACAGCAGAAATCTTTGCTTTGATTAAATCTCTGGTGTATTGTATCCCACAATGCACTGGGGCCTTTCACTGTACCTGCGATGAGGGAATAACTGGACCGGCTGGATGCTGAGGAACATTCAACAATTGAATAGCAGGGTTTGGTTGCCTAGCAACCGTGGCAGGAGCTGGTGATGATCTGGTAATTTTCAAAGTGCTTTTGTATTATCTCATTCGCTGACACCCTTTCCTGCCTCTTGTACTTTAAATTCAGAACAGAAAAGAAGTCGATGTATGTATCAGAACTGGTACGGGGGCTACAATGAGGGACTGGAGCAGCAGTGACGGCTGTGGCCAAAGTCGAACCTGTTAGTAAGGGCACATTTATCGTGCACATGGTAAACGTGGAGCCTCTTGTGTGAAAGGGAGCCGGCTGGCGACAACTGCGGGGTTATTGACAGACTGCCGAGTGATCATTTGAACCTGCTTCCCAGAATTAATTTCATACAGAAGTGGAGTCACCAGGTTAAATATCTAAATGTCTATTTGGCCCTTTGGCCCCTCTGGAGATTGTCATCTCATTCTACAAGTGAAGAGCTCAAGCACAGGTAACTCAGACAACTATTAGAGAGGTACGGGTTGGCAAAACAAAATTTTATTCAAGAGGCTAATGGGCACCAGCTCTTGCAATTTGTCAAGGAGAGGACAAACCGGCCTTTATGGAACTCACTTTGACACAATTCAATGTGGTGACGGTCCAGGAGTTAATAGAAACAAAGAGCAGAATCACTCTGATCAGGAGATTTGGGGGGTTCTTTGACTCCAACTGGTTGGTTTAAATTCACAACTGATTAATATTTTAAAGACAGAATTTAAACTAATGTAATCTGGATTGAACCTGATAAATCAATCAAGTCCTTCTGGCCTAGCTGTAAGCGCTGTCTAAGTCGCTGCCCTTTGACTGAAACCGAGACGTGCTTCATCTTTATTCCACCCAGTTTTCCCCAGTCCTGTCGGTCTCCCTCAACAATGTTCTGACATTTTTTGCCCTTTGATAACAATTAATTGCTTAGCCCCTGAACAGCTTGAGCCTACCTGGCTGCACACAGACTACAGAGAAAGAAATCTGGTCCAGCAGACAGACGGCTACTGTGCAACATGATCTTTGTACGAGAGCCTGCAAAGACTGCCCTTAGATTTCAAGCTGAGCTGCGAGTTAAATGAATAGCTTCAAACACCCCTGAACCTGTCTGTTGGTTCCCATCCATAAACGGTGCACCAAGACAGCAGGGTCAATATTAACAGCATATCACCAGATTTATGACTGAGCATGCACTGAATCTTAAAGACAAATTACAATACAGCTCGATCACTTCATTGTCACCAGTAAGTAGGCTTGTCATAGATAATGTTCATATGTTACACGCGCTGCCATGAAAAAGGCACCATAGAAAAAATGGTGACACACTGACAATCAATCACCTGACAGGATGATATGAAGTGTTCAGTCAGCTACACTGGGATCTGATGTACTTAAACACACACCTAATGAACGATATTCCAAATATGGATTAGAAATACTACTCAATCTTACACGTGTTATGTATCTTGTTTATCTTGAATTATGAGACATGTTTGTTATCTACAGTAGGTATTTGAGGTAGATGAGTATCAATATCACCATAGTATCACTCACTTGGCAGTTTTTGCACACAGAAAGCAACTAAAAACCATTTAGCAATCACAGAACGTTAAAGGAGGACAGTTGTGAAATGCGCTAAATTCCAATTCAGTATTTGAAAATACTGTTTGATGTAATTTGTCAGACTGACACAGTTGTTTGGCATAGACACAGTGTGGCAGGGAACATAAAATTACATATTAAAATGATGAATATAAGTTTGGATGCAAATGAAGAGCTTTCCTTTCCCAAAATAAGATAATCTGTGTCAGGTTCTGCAGTGCGTTTCGGGTGAGGTTAATTGATTGGGATGTGACATTATTTTCATAAATAGGCTATTTCTTTAGGCAACGCACTTATGTCTAATACTCATTAAAAAAAGCTGTTTATACTGTGTCCTTGCTTGAACAATTAAGTCAAGCAATTATTTCTGTATCCATGAGAGTCCTCAGAGGCTGTTTGTGCTCAGAACTTTTCTCAGGCCTTGTTAGCTGAAGTGTGTCAGGTGCATCCTGGAAGCTTGTGATACTGTGGGATCTAAATCTCCCTTTCAACTTGTCATGTCCTTCCTTCTCTCTCTTTCCTATCATTCCTGCCACTTCTCACTGTACGCAAAAAGAAATGCAACAAAGACAATCGTAGAAATGCACCTGGAAAATGGAAAAAAAAAAAAAAAAAAAAAACACTTCTGTTCCTCAGTCCAAATTCAACCTGAGTCTCTAAAGCCATTAAATAATTGTTTCATCCTCTCCGCTTGGCAAAAACACCCAGAGCAGACGATTCTGGGAGCAGACAGTTCAATATAAAATCCAACCAATTATACTTGCATTCCAGTGGCTCTCTAAGCAGTGCTGAATTATCATTCATGTCACTACTGTCTACATCACAACTCCAGCAGACGTCACACAGACACATTTCTTGGTGGCACCACGCTGTCAGAGCCACGAGTCTCATAATCCCTTGGCAGTTTCTATAATACTGTGGCACTGATTCTCTAAAATTGATTTAGAAAAGACAATTTAATTGCTATCCATCATAGTCGTCACCACATACGCAGTGAATTGTGCATGTTGCAAAAATAGTTGAATGTAGTGGCTATTAAGTGTGAAGAAAACTGTTGTTTAAAAACCCATTAATGCTGTTGCTATTTACAGCTATAAACCAAATTTCAGTGATCAGTCAGCCACAACGGTCCACACTAGCTCAACAGTGAAAGAATTTACTCTCCCCATTTGGTCCCAGACATTTCTAATCAACAGCAGACTAAATCTCAGCTCCAGCAGCCGTGGAATAATTGAAAATGTGCTTTGTGGAACCCCGTTAGATTTATGAGAGGCCAATCGCTACCGATTTATTTTCAGAAAGCGCCTGTGTTTTATGGTTTTCACGCACAGTTTTTCTCCCTGCTGCTCTCTGAATCAAACAGTGTCTATATGGGAGGTGTGAAGCTGTGTGTGTTGGAGGGGTGGAGAGGGAGACGAAGACACACACACACACACACACACACACACAGGGAAGAGATCACACTTGTAGACTGTTGAATGCCAGACAGGTGGGTGACCAGACAGACAGAATGAAACCAGGTATGACACAGACAGCCCAGAGATAGCAGGACATTCTCACTCCATTTTGGCCACACAGATGGAGGTTAAGATCTCCCAACTTGTAATCTATTAATAATATCTGAGGTCTTAGAGTTATAGTCAGACTGGGTGGAATATCAACTATTCTCAATTCAATGTGATCTGTTCAGCCCACAATCGCAAAACACCAGGCCTCACACCTGTAAGACACAAGTCTCACATTTCTGGAGTATATCACTTGAGTATATTTGTGCTTTCTACCATATTCTTTGGATACTGCAGCATCTACTTGAAATGATGACTGTGTTTTGTGGCTTTACTGGCAACGAGATGTATAGGGGACTACTGCTTTTGTATGGTTGTGTTCAAATATGAAGTGGTTGATTTCTTTACTCTGATGGTCTACAGATTATTTGTACATATAGACGGTGGCAATTTTAGTTGGTTGAAAGACAATTCACGCTTATTATTCCAGATTAGTTCATCAGGATGCCCTGGGGTTTAAGAATGGCTTTAATTTAGGATGTTTCTACATGACATGTGGAGCGTATGAACAACATCGTATGTGTTTCAAAGTTCAGTGGCTTTTGTGCTGAATGTAGATTTATATGTTATTTACATTTTTTCCTGGAGGACCCATCTCAGCTGTGGGGGCCAGAACAACTAAATTCAGAGAATTCATAAAACTAAAGTCAGCATAATGCATGAAATCCATTTAAGGAAAGCTGATGTCCAGACTCCGACATGGTGACCAGATGTGTGTCAGTAGACACGTTCCAGACAGAAATCAGGGTTAGAAGCACATCATTGTGTTGTTGGAAAGGCATACCTCAACTACAGTGGTTTTGGCTGCCTTGCACATTGGTTGGTTGAAGTTTCTGGCTGTTTTCCTGACAGAGAAGAGGAAGAAATCAGTGATATTAAAATAAACAAGCAAGTAAATTGAAAAACTCTCACTGTCATAACTAATATCCACAACAAGCAGTTAGATTACTGGAAGATGCTGCTCTCTTGTGGAGAAAGACCTAACTACAGCAACTAATTTCCATACTTCACACATGCTCAGTTGGTGCAAAGTACTTTACTGGTGCTACATGCAGGAGCGTAAACCTAAATTAGATGGTGTTGTAACTAATGACGATATCCACAACAGGTGTAATTAGTCAATTGTTATCTTTACTTTCCAGAATGAAACTAAATTAGCAATAATGACTGATGATCCAAACCCTACCGTGAAATAAGTGTGCTGTCTGAATGATTCAAGATACCGAAAATCATGTAAATACTATGAAACTTAGAAGAAGCAAAAGAAAACAGATTAGAATCAGTTCATACAGCACAGCCCTCAAAGATCTAATCAAAAGCAAGTTCAAGGTCAAACTAAGTGAATACCCACTGCTAGAACGTCTGAAAAATGCAAACTACTGTTTCACTCTCACTTCAACAATGTTTGCACAACAATCAGCACAGGCTGATTGTTGTGCAAACATAACCATGGTGATTTAAGGATAGTCTCATATGCTTTGAAGCAGGGAGAAACTGAATCCTTTTCAAGATAAATACTTGCAGGTCTGTGCTATTGATTTAGTTCAATGTGATCAAAACACTTTGCTTGCACACCGTGTACCTGAAAATAATGTTTCCAGCCTTGTCAGCTTTCCAAGCCTTGATCAGAGCAAAGTCTCCAGTGATGGCCTTTTCCATGATGTAGTGCCTGCCGCCGAAGTCCTTTACCTGTGCACAACGACGACACATTTCATGGAGTGAGTGGCACTGGATGCAGCTGAGGAAGAATATGGTGACCTGTTTTACAGCATTTTCAGACTTGGCCCAGATACTTGAGTCCAGACCTAGATTAGTCTTCCCTGACCCCAAAAATTAAAAGTATGACAAACATTTATGGCAAAGCATTACGCCATCTACATTCCATTTGTGAAAAGCATT
Organism: Chaetodon auriga; assembly: GCF_051107435.1. Classification (NCBI taxonomy): domain Eukaryota; kingdom Metazoa; phylum Chordata; class Actinopteri; order Chaetodontiformes; family Chaetodontidae; genus Chaetodon; species Chaetodon auriga. The sequence goes on along the minus strand of NC_135078.1, from coordinate 17,458,034 downwards.
ATTATGCAAACATGAAGAACTTCAGATTTCTTTTTTTTATCATTATCATTGCCTGCTGCAACATGAAAATCAAACCAGTTAAACAAGATGCAATTTTCTTTTGAAAGCCATGCAGCCTTTCCCCTGAAATGAGTTCTGTGCTGTGCTCTCGATGTATACATTCATATTACAAACCTAAGCCCTCCTTAAGTGTGTTTCTACAATGTGAGGTCTACACTGACACATGGATGTGTCATGGATGGATGTGTTGAGCTCATCATTTCAGTGATTTGTTCAACCCATCACTCTACGAATCTTCCACTGCATGGAGAGAACTGCAACACATCACAGTGAAGCTCTTGGAAGCAAACAATAAAAACATTTGCAGTAATCCCAACAAGAAGAGAATTTGCATTGACTTCACGATGGGCTTGATGGCACAAACACCACAGGGACGACGGCACTCTCACCTCTCTCTTCTCACTGGCGATAGCAATGCTGCCGTCTTTGTTGTACTTAATAGGAGAGCCTCCCTCTTGGATCAGTGTGCCGTAGCCGGTGGCTGTGAAGAAGGCTGGAATCCCTGCACCCCCAGCCCTGATCCTCTCTGCAAGAGTACCCTGTGAGGGAGAAGGCGACATGTTAAAAGATGAGTGCAACATAAATACGCACTGCATGCCTTTCTTATTGTCAAGGCTTAATACAAACACCATGAAGTCTGATCTTTTAGATGTTGGAATCTAACATGTCAATTCTTCTTGAGGAAATTTGGTTTGTGAAAGTGTGTTTTCATAATTCACGTCTAAACTTTTTTCTGACCCACCTGCGGCGTCAGTTCAACTTCCAACTCCCCTGCCAGATACTGCCGCTCAAACTCTGCATTCTCCCCGACGTAGGAAGAGATCATCCTCTTGATCTGCTTAGTCTTGAGCAGCAGGCCCAGGCCAAAGTTATCCACTCTGAAGAAAATACACACACACAAACACACACAGTTGTGTTTCCATCAGTTTTGGGGACATTACATTTTATACAATTCATCATGATATAGACTCAAGGCTGTCACCTCTACGACAACACTACACAGCATCTTAAAGGTTGCCAACATGTATGCAACCATATTCATATTTGGAATCAATGTAGGACATTTGTAAACATTTGTTGTCACTTTGACATGATTTTTTTTCTGTTGATTCGAGTCAGATACACTTGAATTCCACTCAGTTCGTTCCACTGTTCATGTCTCATTTGTTTCAACTCTTTAACCACATCCTAACAATTTGTAACATAGGTCACATTACCATAAATCCCCAGAGGTGTTATTCAAGGCCGTGACTGGGTCAGACCAAATGATACAGCAATGTTTTGGTGATCTTAAAAAGAGGCAGAGCCTAGTGCATCTACAGCCTATCCAGACTAGTGGAGAAGCCACTGAGACAGTCATTTGTAAGCATCTATTTGTTTATCAGCTGGGAAAAATCACTACAAAGTATCATTAGAGGGGTGATGAACTGCGGACTGCGCTGTGATGAAGCTGCGATGCTCATCCTGGTCTCAAGTCTGGGTTACACCTGCTCCACAAAGCACTACAGGGTATCACACATGCAGATCATCAAACCTGGACAAACCATCATGATTTGACGAACTCATAGCCAAACACAGTGCTGTGAGCACTCCTTTCTGACCTTCTGTGACCAAAGAAAGTTACTGTGTTACTAGGGTTGTTGAAAAAGTTATAAAGTGGCCCAGTAGCTATGAGAGGACCTACTGTGTGCGGCTGGTCAGTCATGAACCAATGAAGCCATGGTCTTAGTCATAAAACTTTATGGAGCATGCGGTAAAAACGTTTTAAACAGGGTCCTGTCTTATGATACATGTATAAAAGTAAAATCAAAGATCTCGTTTTATTTCCCACCCAGTCTGATTACAAGCAATACTGCTCTGAGAACAAAGGGTAATCAAATCAAGTCAGTTTCAATGACCAACATAGTAAAATAAAAAAGTTTACTGAATGTTAATGTAAGAGCACGTATCCAGAAATAGTTTGTGCTGTCACTGCTGCTACTGATCAGAGCCAAGAGGAAAGCTGATCTTTGTGAGGGGTGGGTTCTCCTTCTTTTCTCTGGCCCAATAAGATGAGATTCAGGAGCTGCTGCTTTGTCCTTAACTCTGACCTCAGGTCAGCTGACGAGATATCTAGGCCATGTGCACTCAGAATACCAAAAACAGATGACTGTGACAAGTGGGTGCACTCTCCTATCGGGGGCACTTCAATAAAGAATCAAAAGGCAAGCTTTCCAAGTTAAATACTTAATACTCACTTATCAGAGCAGCTTGCAGCATTAAACACGACTTCTTGAGCACAAATGCTCTTTATATTGAATCTGCTCTGTTTGTTCAACATTCCTGAAGCAGCTGATCAAAGAATAAATATCAAGCTGCAGGGGAAGCACTTCTTGCACAACTCAATAATATCTTTTTGTGCAAGGCTGAATCCCTCCCATCTCATATTACGGTGCAGAAAGTGTCTCCTGTATCTGTGCGAACGAATGGACACACGAAGGACACACCAAATGAAAGCAGTTTCTTAAACCTCTCAACTAAGGCAGCAATTCCAAAACCAAAATTACACCTAACCCTCACTGTTACTTAAAATAGGTCAGCAATGTCTATTGTACAAACATCATACAGTCTCCATGGATGAGTGGAACTTTTTCCTTCATTCTTTTGTACAGATCCATGAGAGACTGGAAAGTACTTCCATTTGCAAAACTTCGCCAATAACATTTTCTTAAATTAACATCCACACTTTTTCTTTGCACGAGGATTATATGCAGTCTGTGTTGGGAGAAATTGTATTTATATCAAAGTGCTCACAGCAGCAAAGAATGCCCTCTCCATTGTTATGTCTGCATTATTCCTTATTTCTGAGAGGACACAAGTATCTCACATTACTTTTCTGGCATGTTTCATTGAAGAGGATTAACAATCCACTCAGGCATTCAAGAAGAGGCGAGCAGAGGACGGCGAGTTTTCAGTCTTCCTTCTAAAATTACATGTTACATAACTACTTCTTCCCCTTCCAGGCCTCCTAACCACAGGACCAGGAAATGTAAACACAATACAGCTGTGATCAAGAAAACGGTGGGTATACAGTACACAGGCCTGGCTGCTTTTATAAAAGTAGAATAATGAATGACCGTCATGGGTAACACCTACTTGCCAACGTCAGTGTAACTGTTACTTTTCAGCTCCCTTCCCTTTGTTGCAATACTAGCCAGAAGTGTGCCTGTCTCTGTGTATGAGCCCCAGTCAAACAAGTATAGTAGGAAAGCATGTGCTCAAGGGTATCATATACACTACAAACTTAATAAACATATAGACTACATGTAGACTGTAATATGCACATAGACACTATGTTCGAACTTGCTCAGAAACGACACAAAAGAGACCTTGTGGCCACTATTTGCAAGTAGCTACAATCTTCCCAACAGCAGATGTCTGCAGAGGGAAAATATTCAGAGGAGCAATGACTGTTCAGGGGGATGGCCAGGCTCAAGCAAACATTTTGAGGGTATGTTCCAACAATCAATATTCAACAATCAATATTCACCAAAAATCAAAGTTCAAAAGAAAAGTCTTGTGAAAAGCACTCTAAGCACACTTCATAGGACATAGTTTTTTGGGCTAAAACAACTACAGGTATGGAGAAGTGTATTAAAACAGTCTGCACAGAGACTCTGAAGACATTTTGATCTTCCTTCTGCACAACATTTGGCGTGCAGTAAGAATCAGTGTGCGACCACTTGATTCACTGATTCGAAACCTCAATTTTGCAGCACCGTCAGCAGTCACAGTAGTTGATCCCCATCGTTGGTCTAGGTAAAAAGAACGTATTAAACAAAGGAGTTTCCTCAAAATAGCCACCATTAACTTTGGCAATCCACCCTTTCAGCAATACCAGTCCATGCAGTCACGCAAAGAGGTTAACACACGACAAGAAGAGATGCAATGAAAGTACTCCTTAAAATGATTTAAGAGCAATTTTTTTTTTTCAGCTTCATCTTCAAATGGTTTCAGACACTTGAAAACTAAATTTGGGTTAAAGATTAATGTCTTTGTAAGTCAGTGCTTTGAATGTCAAAATAAATCTATTTAGTAATAAAGAGTGTAAAAAACTTGTGTGTGGTGTTGAGAAATGTATGATTTCAAATAGCAGCCTATAGTCAGAGGGAAAAAAAGCATTATTTTTGCAGGATCTTTTTAATATCTAAGTAGATAAGATCAGGTTTTGGTCACTGTCTCAAGTTTCAGTGTTGCTATGTAAACAACTCAGATAAAATTATGCTTCCCGAGTGGCAGCACATCAGGATTCAATTATGGAAACTGACTGCAACATGAAAACTGTTTCCAAGTCTGCAAGAGGCATCAACATTCTGCTGAACCCAGCAGATTAAATTACTACATGTTCCATTTGAGATACTGCATATCAAGGTATGCAATAAAAATCCAGAATACTTAAAGGGAATTGAGGTCAGCAGCTGATGGCCATGTGCCAGAGGGGAAACCTCAGAAAGCATTTCCAAAGTCCATCCAACTGAGAGCAAAGGCAGAGAACACACACACATAACATCACCTGACCACTGAAGGAGTGTCCGTTGCTTTCAACACAACTTTTCCTTGTGCTTGTACTCTGATAACTTATCAGAAGCTAAATTCTGGGAAACTTTCCAGGTCCACGTTGTCTGTTTGAGAGAACAGCAACAAGGTTAGGAGCATGACTTCAGTGTGAATTTAAAGTCACAGACTCCTTTGTGTGCCCATTCAAAACTCCCCGGGCACCAGCAGGAGAGCTACACAGGAAGCAGTGGCGAGGCCAGGGGAGAGTCTCACTGACTGCTCTGATAGCCCATGCTAACATTTATTAGAGGCAATAAGCAGGAACGTAACAGACCACAAACCGAGTAACCCTGTGAACTGTTATGTACAGCACAACTGAAAGAAAAACATAATAATAATAATACTGGTGTCACCACCATGAAACCTCCACAACTGCTGAAAGAGTTGACCCCTTGAATGTCTAAGATTGCAACCAGAGCCACACTGAACTTGATTTTCAGTTTTAAGGCAAACCTTCTACTAAAACAGAAATAACACACAATGTGATACACGACACTGCTAACATTTCCCGAGCCAGGCATGAAATGCAAACACAACGAGAAGTACATAAACAAACTCATCTCTGTCAACACACATATTCTTTGGATTTCAGAGTGGCGGTGATGGTGTTTAATTAATATCAAAATCAAGCACAACCATGGAATACACTGCATGGTGTAAGCACACAGACACAGGTGTGAGTGCTACACATGCATGTATGGTGCCCACATGTTTCTTCCCCTCCACACACACACACACACACACACACACACACACACACACACTTACCCCGCATTGTTGCTGACTGCAGTGAGACCCTTAACGCCGGACTCCAGCAAACCATTGATGAGATTCTCTGGGATACCACATAATCCAAAACCTGTGTGAGAAAGCAACGCACATTAAACAAAAATGGAAGAAAGCCACAAATCTCAGAAACAGATGATGTTACAGATCACACGGGAAAACCCACAGTGCAATAACAATAACCTTGAATCAACTCCAGGTAATTCTAGTCCCGTTTGTAGAACATGTTGGCCAACGTTTCGAATATTAAACTGAGTGAAGGAGATTGCTGTTTGTCTGGGTTTTTTTTTTCCCCTGCGACAGAAATGTGACACAGTGGAAAACGTTTAGCAATGTCACTCCGAGCTTGACTATAAATAAGAGCTGTGGAATCTGTGTGTGCTCTGTCTGTGGATGCTGATCAACCACCATGCCAGGCTGAGTTCGAGCTCACTTTGGTTGTGAAGTGGTCACTGCACATACATTGTTTTCCCCAGTCCATAGCTGTGTGTATGCGACCATCCAACAATCTTGGGGTCTGTCTGTGAAAGTACTGCATATCTTACCTCCCACCAGTATGGTCGCTCCGCTCGGGATGTCTTTGACTGCCTCGGTGGGATCTGAGTAGAACTGTGAGCTTCTCTTGCTGGAGGTCGAAAAGTGGCAGCCGCAGGTCTGCAGAAAGCAGAGCAAGAGGTGAATAAAACCTTTCACAGCGCATTAATCTAGTTTTTCAAAAAGAGCCACACCAGCAACAAAAACTCATTGTAAGTGATTCGGGGTAAAAGCATATCAGTGTAATGCTTCTTTAACATGATATTAGCTTAAAAAATGGCCAGCTGCCTGAGGGCAGCTAATACGTTTGTACAGTTTCAGTGCCTGGCCCAGTTTATTCAGTTGAGGAAGGGAAAGATAAGCAAAACCGTGGAACAAATCCTACAACAAAAGGAGCAGAGATATCGGGTAACCCACAGCCAAGAGCCCAAACCCAACAGTTAGCTGAGGACTCAGAGTCAAAATCCTCTGTGTCAACGCTGAGTGTTTACAATGGTACCTGTGATGATGAGACCAATTAGTTTGGGCAAAATATTTTGTTGTGTTTGCCACCATTAATTTCCCAGACAGTGGTGGAACTACATGGAAATTCAGTATATTGCCTCCAGTATTTCGGTGCAGATTCTATGTGTATTACAGCTGCATTGTCATATGTAATACTGACATCTGATATTACATAATGTGATTTCTAAATGCTGTTTAAATGCTGAACTATTTAGATCACTATTGGTCAGACTTGGAGGAGGAAACGCCAAACTTCTTTATCTAGAAATGAAGTTAACATATACACCTTGTTGTGCAATATTGTTTACAAAATGACTTGCTCTGTATGAAAGGCATCAAGTCATGAGCAGCCTTTACTGTCATCCTGATGGTTTACAACTGGTCTAAGGGTTCAAATTACTATATCAACTGCAGTACCATCTTGAGGTCACGAAGGCAATTAAGGCACTAAGATGTGGGACTTCCCATTTGTTCCTCCAACGATAAAACACAAGGCCTACCTTCACTGATCAGACTTTAACAACAAAACTTTCACAAAATGCATTCATGCTAACTCAATCACACTCCACTGCTTTCCTCATTAGCTCTTAGATATCACACTGACATCTGAAATAACACCATAGACAGGTATGACTACATAATGTCCAGACTATGGGCACTGACTAAAAGAAACATGATGGAGGTATTGTAAGATGTGTGTGTAGAGCTATGATGGTACAGGTGGAATATGCAAGCACCACCACTACACACAGTCAACAGTGCTGCAGGCTGTGGGTTTGACTCATGTACATCATGTGTTTTGCAATGTCGTATGAGCTAAAACAACTAAATTCACATGTATGCTTTACTCAAAGTTATCAACAATGTGTGCAATGTAGTACGGCTGAGAAATGTGTGGACGGAACTTAGATAAAACAAGAAGAAACTGTGAAGATTGCTAACGGTACACTGTTAAGCTAAATTCACTTTATTCCGAAATGCTGGACGACAATGGGGAAAAATCTTCCTAATATGTGACCTTTTAATCTTGCCCAGCCATTTTGCAAACATCTCCTTTCAACCGAGTTACTCAGTAAACTCATTAGCTTACCGCTACCGTTTAAATACCGACCTTGCTCAGCTGGACATAAGCGAAGTTTAATTTGGCTTTGCTGGGACCTGAGAGGTGTTTGAAGAATATGTTCTCCGCTCCGCACAGAGCTCTGAGGGCCGCCATGTTTTGGAGCTGCAAGCGGGGTATGAGTCGAGGAGCAGAATGAAAGCTCCAGGCGGTGGACGACAGATGATGAGTGGAGGACGCAAAATGTAGCTACAACGTTAGCGTTGCTAGCTCACACACCGACAAGTAAGCGCTTCAATGACATTGGCTGGTGTCTCAATGGGCTGGACTAACACAAGTGGAAGCAGAGAGGCTCGGCAAGCTAATTTAAATTTAACCCTTTCATCACCTCTGTGCTTGAATGAATTACTCGGCGAACGTCAACATTACCAATATTTATAAAAGTCAAGGGGGAAAGAATTAGCGCAGTTAAATAATAGCGACGATTGAGCGTGTGTAACTACACTTTGCGCATGCAAACACAGAAACACTGCCGTGTTGGAGAGAGAAATGACATTCTGTGAGCACGTGAGTAATCCCTGGCTCACGTGACGAATACTTTTAGTCATGGCCGACGACTACAGACGACAAGGTTTCGAGTTGGAGAGAAGGATATTTGAGTTAGACATCAAGTGTTCTAGTCTCAGAGCCGAGAAGCAAGGTATCGATAAGACGTTGTTACTTTTCTTTTGTCTCGTGGCCATTCTTTACACTTCGTATGTCCGGCTAAATTCTTGTTCAGTTTGTTAGCCAACTAGCATCTAGCTACCGTTATCGAACGTAGCTTGCAACCATAACAACAGCTGCTATCTGATGAAATGTTGCATGCTGATAAATAATACTTATCCGGCAGTTAACTAACAGGCGGTAACATTTTTATTTAGCAAAGTCATAGCTGCTGACCGATGGTCGCTTTTTGACCAGATGTTCGAGGTGATGGCTAGCGTAAGTTCGCTAACGTTAGCTAAAAAATATTATTGTTGACAAACGTTTAGCTGGCCATGAAACATGATTCTGCGTATTGCTGAATATCCCAGAGTTGGGAGTTCAGCTAGTTGTCGAAGTAACTTAGCCACTGTTGTGTATGTACCTTTATATTTGTCAACTACATTTCAAAATTATCAAATGTTCGTAAGTTGCAAATTTAATGTCATGATTGTATAGCATGTTGTTGCTTAGTCCCTTTGCCATTGACACTGTAATATTAAAAGATGCTCTGTTTGACGGACAGTCGATTTGCTTTGCATAAGCATTATGTATAAATACTCTGAAATGTGTAACGTTGAAGGCCATTTCTTGAGTCTAGATCTGTAATATGTTAACATTGTCGTTCTTCCGTAGATGATGACTATTTACAGAATGCGTCTGCCATACTAGACAAGTTGAAAAGCTATTACAGGCAAGGAGGGGAGAGTAGCAACCTTTCCAAGGTGCTCCAGGATTACACACAGGTACTTTATTACATCAAAACTCATGAAATGTCTAGAGCTTTAATCAATGATTGTTTTTATTCATGATTAATATCTGACCCTTTGTTCAATTAATCATTTAGTTTATAAAACATTTTGAAATAGTGTGAATTGCTCATCTCAGTTGTCACCCAAGGTGATCTTCAGATTTCTTAGTACATCTTATGAACAGTCAAAACACAAAGTAATCAAAGATGTATAATTATATGATCCAGGGGAAAACATCCTCAGAGTTGAGAGGGTGTTATCAACAAATGCTTGTCAGTTTTGCTTGATAAATTACATAAGATATTCAAGCAAATTACTTAACTTGGTGGGTATAAAACCTTAAAGGATGGTTGGATGAAGGAAAATTAATACCAATGATGTGCTGGAGTCAGTAGTGAGTTGTAGAACCTTAACCGCTTTGGTTAAACCCTGACTGAAACTGCTCAGCGAGTTTTTTTTTCAGTATCAAGTTACCAGTAGTCAAGCAACTCATTGTTACTGAACACTCAAGTTAATTAAATGTTAGTATGGACGCTAGGATCTTAAATTTGCTTTTGAGAAGGGGTTTAATAAGCGTTTTGGAGAAGAGGCTACAGCTTTAGCTACCTCTTCCTGGCAAATATCATTTTCATCCCTGATTTGATCTACCTTAATCATGAAGATCTTAAGAAGGCCATTTATTCATAAGAGGAAGAGATTTTTGTGATTTTGAAAATGTTGCATAGTTTTCTTGCAGTTAATATTAAATTTCAGGTATATATTTGTTTTTCATCATTAAGGTGATCCTAGACATCACGTTTTATGAAGAGAATAAACTGGTGGACCAGGAGTTCCCTGAGGATTGTTCACCATTTAAAATCCAGCAGCTGCTGCAAGACCTAACCGAGCCAGAGGTTTTGGCGGGGAGGCTAGCACCAGCACAAGAAGTGTGTATATGTTTAACTCAAAACTATTTTGTGTGGTAATATGTGTCATTGTACTCCATGTAACTCTATGTTTGCTTGGCATGAAACAACAATGAGGGACAACATCACTAAGTGTTATGTAATTAATAGTAAATACATCTCTGAGGGAAATAAGATGTTTAAGGGTACATAAAAAAAAAAGAACTCACCATTTCTGTCTATTTTCCTTTTCTAGTCGATAATGAAGTAGTCCCAGTAAGATTCCTATTGCACTTTAATTTTCTTGTTGGTTTATGATTTCGCAAAACAGGTGCACATTTACTTCTATGTCATTGTGTGACATCCTTATTCTTGTCTTTTTGTCCATGGTAGGTGCAGTCTGTGTTGGGCCTAGAGCTGTTGGAATGCCTCTATTGGAGACGTGGAGCTCTGCTGTACATGTACTGCCACACTCTTCATCAACGGAAACAGTGGATTAAGAAAAACAAGGACACATTCCTTAAGGTACCACACTTTGAAAAGATCTAAGTAGATTCAGTAAATTATATTTGTGAGCAGAGATATGGGCTTGACTGGATCTGCCAAGCAAATGTACTTTGTTTTATTGAAAACAGTGGTTTAGTATCTAAGTGTTATTGCTGGTATATGCAGATATTAGGACTTACGCTCCTCTATCTGTGCTGTTATTTTAATCCAGTGTATTCAGGAAGGGGTGCGCTACCTGATGCGAATGCTGCAGGTGAGAAACTCTGTGAAGCTCAACGATGGTGTTGTACTCCATGACACTGCTACAGCAAGCTTCCTATCTGAAGGTAAATATGTCATCTTTGAATAAGAAAAACTGTTGTGCTGCTTTAGTCCATTTGGAGAAAATTGGACTATTTAATCACACTCACTACCTGCTTATGTTTTCGGCCAGGCATCTTCTCAGACACACACCTGTTGACAATGATGTACATCGGGGAAATGTGTTTCTGGGCAGTGAAGTACGAGGACTGCAGTGCTGACACTATGGATCGCAAAGAAGATCGCCTCCAGTTTCGGGACATTGGCACACAGATTCTCAACAAATATGTGCTTGCCTGTGAGGGCCCTCTGCAGGGCCAGGGCTGGAACACGGAGAATGCCAAGGAGATCCTTAGTATTTTACAGTGAACCAAGCTGCTCCTGTGTTGAAGTTGCCCTCAGGCACAGATCTAAGATCAGTATTCAAATGTGTGTCAACCCCAAATAAAAATGGAGCCCATCAGGTGGGGTGTAATGTTGTGGAAGGTTAAGGGGAGGCACGGGGAGAAAGTATATGAAGAAAAGAGTCTTTGGATCAGTGTCTACAGGCAACCTCATCCCATGCCAAATGGCCCAGGCCAAAGCAGGTGAAAGAGAGGTTAGAAAGTATAAGATAGGTGGTGTAAAACTGGCAGGGGCTGCAGTGGAGGCTGTAGAATCATTTTTTGTCCCTGTCCTGCTGAAAAAGCAGTTATCATCCCGATTCCAGACTGTTGACTGGGGCACTTACTTTGCTCTGAGAATGTGTTATAATAACATTAATATGAATATAAGAAGGTTATTAATAAAATTGACCTTTTTTTTTTGTTTCTTTTTTTTAAGATTGTTACAAGTTTGAAGATAATCCAGCTGGAAATCAGAAATTGCACAGTAACATTTTATTTATTGTTTTGTTGCCATTTTGTTATGCTTTTAATATATTATAATTGCATATACATTATATATGTATGTGTGTATAAACATGTACACACTAAAGGCAAAGAAAGGTGATCAAAACCAGTTTGATGTATTCATGACCATTTAATGTTCAGATTTGTTCATAACAGCTTTGTAATGCACCACTTGTACTCCCATCTATTGCAAGTTCCATTTTTCTGCCACTTGAATAATCTTGATAGTATAACTATTGATAGAGAATGTGTGTTGTTTGGACAAAGATCATTTTTCTTTTTTTTAATGTCCTCGTTGACAATAAACGCGCGTTGTTTTAAGTAAAACGCGTTAATGTTTGCATCACGACTCAAACAGCTCTAGCCGCAGTCAGCTGTACTTTGATGTTGGACTACAATACCCACAATGCCCTGCCACCGCCAGCAACAAGGAAGTGTGACAATTAGAGAAACGTCAACGTTTGTTTTCTCTGGCCAGGTGGTTGTTTGACAATCCGTTCGCATATTGTCGTTCACGTCTGAAGTCATGGCAGGAAACTATCAGCAGCTCAACGAGTCTGTAGTGATCCGCAGCCTCAGGAGATTCAGAGATCGATATTTCCCAAATAGTTGGAAAGATGTCAAAGATGACTCGACTCCTGTTGTAGACACCGGGGAAGAACCTGAGCCGGGATTTTTGGATACCTTACCGGTGAGAGGGGCGAATTCACGGGACACTTGTCATTTAATGTCAGATAGTCTCATATTAGTACATTGAGTCAAGCTGCGTATTCACGGACAGAGTCGGTGTTTTACTTTCAACTTCTGCTCACATACATATTCCAATATACACGTATTAAACTTACACAACACGTAAGATCAGCTTGTAAAATTTGATCTATCAAACTACTCCAGTTTTAAACAGCTACATTATTATTAAATATGGAGGAACTTTTTTTTCTTTTTCTTTTTTTTTAGTTTTGATACTCTCAGTAGCATTTTGCTGACAGTACTTTTAAATGTCAGGCTTTTACTATCACTAAAAGAGTATTTTCAAACTGTGATAGTACTGCTCATACTTAGGTAAAGGTTAAGGTTCCACCACTGATTGGGCCAAGGCTCTATGAGGACTGAGGATTGCATGAAGGCCACTCATTTGAAGAGACGTCTTTGTGGACTATGTACTCAAAAGATGCGAGAGGTAGATTGTTGGATATGTAAGGCCAGAAAATAAGATGCTCTAAGGTTTATTTTAAACCTAAATTTTTCCCCTTTTGTGTATTTTATTGATAATGAAAATTCCCTTCCTGTGTCCATCTCTTACCTGGTTTTGACCGCCTTCTGTTTTGTTTTTGTTTTGGCTTTTTAAAATAAAATAAATTAAAAATTAGGCTTGTGAGCACAGAATCAATAAAACACATCATCCAGCTTGTCATGTGGAGACCTGGTGTATCACCTGTTGAAACAGTCATCATTATCATCATACCCTCCATCATTAGGTGGACGTACAGTTCCTGATCATGACCTTTCTGTGTCCTGGTGATATCTGCCGCCTGGGAGCCACCAGTCGTTACTGGAGGGCCATGGTTAGAGATCCATTACTATGGAGGTACTTCCTGCTCAGGGACATGCCATACTGGCCCTCCATTGATCACGTGACCATGCCCCAGCTGGAGTTGTTGGATGCACCACTAATCGATGAGCACGAGAGCCTGGAGGAGAGAGAAGAAGGGGGAGACACAGTGATGGAATTGAAAATTGACTACATGTCAGAGTGGGTGTCTTTTTCTGTCGTCCTGTATCAGATGGCAACAGTTTGTTGGAGATGTTTTCGACCACCCTTTTTGTCTCAACAGATATCTGAAGGGTTGCCCATCCTGCAGACAACAATGGCTTCCTTCACGGCCGGCATATGATGTTGTGACGTCCTTTCTTCAGTCTCTGGTGGCCTCATCTGAACCTCGTTACGCCATGTTTGGCCCTGGCATGGAGCAGCTGGATGTCTCTATAGTCAGAAGGCTCATGCACGCACCAGATGTGCTTCCTGTGTCCGGCACTCCACACAGACAAATAAATGGTGAGATAAGCTACTTTTGGTCATTTCTCAGCATTAATAACACACTGACAAAACTACCCCTAAATCAGTTTTAAAGTCCAGCTTCCTGTCAAGCTTCAAGAGGCTGTCACTGCAATCAGATGGTTGTATGCCCAAAACTGTAATGCTCATGTAACACAAATATTGTATTAATGCATTTCAATTAAACTTAGACTCAACCAGGAGTCAAATTATTGAAAGAAAATCACAGCCATCTTATTTGTTGCAGGTTATTTATGCACCACTAGGTGACACTACCAGCCCACAATTGTTATTTCACTGGTAAACGTCAGCTGAGAAACCTAAAGAATGAAACCCATGTTTACTCTTTTTTTTGTTTTTTTCCAGGTGTCGGTTCAGGGATCAGTTACATGTTCAACAACCAACTCAAATTTAATATCCTGACTCTGTACTCAACCAACAGGTAAGCGCTTTGCATTTTGAAGTTACCCTGTAAGTTGCGATTGTTTGTCTTTTTCTGAGTATTAATGTGAATTCGTCACCAAACTCTGTGTGTTTGTGCATGCAGGGCAGAGAGGGAAAGAGCCAGAGTTCAGCAGCAGAGCATCAGTAATAAACTTTTTACCTGTGAAGGAACAGATGACTCAGGCTCCCCAATCTACAGCCCTGCTCCTCAGGTCCAGCAAGTGTGCCAGGTGGTGGATGGTTTCATCTATGTAGCCAATGCAGAGCCTGGGAGAGGTAACATAAGAGGACATTTCTATTTCTTCTTCTTCTGCTGCTTCTCTGCTATCACCATGCCACATCATGCACATTGGTTGTTGTTGTTATATAAAACATCCGCACAGATCATTTGCATGAAAAAACATGTCTTCAGGAGGTGAGGGGGAGTCTGAGGTGGCTCAGATTCGGGCTGTGCTGAATTCTGCGGTGGGGTCAGCATCCCGTCCTCTGCTGGTGCTTTCCTGTGTGTCCAGGGAAGAACCAGAAGGAGTCAGGACAACCAGCCTGCACGCTGCTACCAGCAGAAACACGGCCAGGTGTCGGACTCCCTGTGTTGACGTAGCAAAGAGACTCGGCCTACCCCAACTGGCCAACCCCTGGATGGTAACTGTCTCACATTTGACCAACCACTGCATCCATATCCATCCAGTGTCAGTTTGAGGAGACTTTCCACCCGTGTTTGTGTTTCTCTTCCTCATTCAGGTGCAGGATACAGTAGCAGAATCCCTATCAGGTCTTCTGGATGGCATTGCCTGGTTGCTGAGATGTTCTGGAGTCAAACTCTAAGGTAGCTGGTGACCTAACCTCTGATGCTGCCAGATGAATTTAAACCACAGTCCTCACTGCTGCATCATCCTTACACTGAGACGAACTATGCTGTTTACCACATGTGCACTGGATGTCTCAGGAGAGGATCACTGCATGTGGAATTTAATGAATTGGATTAGGAGCAGGGAGAGCTAACAGAGACCCTGTTCGTATTACAGAAAGAGCCATATGAAGGAGTTACAGCACGAAATAATGTAGAATTTCTATGACAATACATTATATGTTGATAAAAGGTCATTTGTGTGTCATGTCATGACGCAGGTTTACACTTGGTGAGCTGCTAACTAATCAGGTGGCCCACTGTTTGATTTAGAACGGGATGGAGATTGTAAATCTTTTCACGTCTTTTGATTTATTAAATGCTCACAATGTCATTATGGGAAGACAACAAAAACAAAATAACAGACTCAAACTACTTTAAGTTGTATTAAAAGTTGTTTTTGTGGAATTTCTTCATTTTTTTCCCGAAGAACACTGCCTGTTCTGCCTCCTGATCCCAAATTTTTACAGTCACGCATGTGTGCCAACAACCCTCCAGCAAAAAGTCAACTTGTATAACTTTTTACAAAGGTATGCTTTTTAGAGCTCAACTATAATACAAGCATTGACTTTTATTTACTTTATTTAAAATATTTTATGTTTCTGCAATTAAGAAATGTTTCCTTTTCTTAAATGCTGAACACTTTTAAATGTTTACATCTTTCATTTGTTGCACGGTGACGTTGTTCCACAAATGGTTTCAGAACTGCAGATTTTTCTTGTGACAAATGAGTCACTTTGTTTTGACCACACTGATTACTCACCATTAAATGTTTGTTAAATAACCAGAAAATGAATAATTACTGTGAGGAACTATTCTCTGTATATGAGTCAACTTTTCTGTCTCTTCTATTTCCATCTTTCTTTTCTTTTTCATTCTTTCTATCTCATGCACATATTCTCATGTTTCAAATCTTGTGTGCAGCAGACGGTATTTCCTCTCTGCTCTGTTAAGTAATGTGCCACAGTCTTGCCCTGTGGTTCCTTTCCTCTTACGTCAACCTTGGAATGAAAAGTTGAAACCACATCTGCATGACAGCAAGTGTGGAAAAATATCCAGTTTTGGCCACCAGGGAGCGCTACTGGCAGCTGTGTGATTCAGTGCTGGCTTAATGAAAGCTCTGCCTTTGATTTTGATCTTTTATTTGAAATTTTATAGAAGTTGAAAGTAGCTAACATGTTTACCAAATAGGAAAATCCTGACAAACTAAGTAAACATTTTCTATAAGAACCGCTACAACAAAAAAGCAGACGCAAATTCCAGTAATGCAACATAATGCTCCAAAAAGACACAACTTGCCTCTTTAGAGAGCCTGAAAATCAATCCCTCTCTCAGTAGCATTAGCACATAGCATGATGTTCTGAAACTGAATTGAATTGCAGCACTTAAGTGATCATGTTCATGTGCTTCAAATGTGCTTGTCCACCGAAAATTGCCACCTGTTTGATATTCAGTGTCCCTGGAGACAGTGTTCACATGCCCTGATGGTGTAAGGATGACAAGATAATGTGCCTCGTGGATGTGCTTTTGTTCTAGTCCCCTAGGTAACCACAAATCTTTGGTAAAAGTACGTTCCTCCGACAGCCTTTTGATTAAAATGTTCCTTAGTCTCAACAGTCACTTTCATACACATAGAGATTTAGAATAGGACCATGATTGGTGCAATTTAGGTGCATTAAGCTGAGCTGAATACCGGTGAAGCTGAAAATAATTCTTTTTTTCTGCTGAAATTTTAAGAGAAATGATGGAGGAGTCGGCCTCTGTGTGTGCTTTATGTGTGTGTTTCTGAGAGAGAGATGGACAGAATCAGATTTTTCATCTCAACACACCTCTCTGTTCCTTGTAAATAGGATGTCTATCTCTGTGGTCTTCAGTATTTACAGACACTGTATGTTTATCTGCCCGTGTGGGTGTGTGTCAGTGTATGTTTTTGTATTACACAGACAGCCACACTGTGGGAACTCGCCTTCCTTATGGGGACAGAATGCAAGTCTCCTTAACATAAGGGTTCGGGTTAGGCAAGTAATGGTTATGATTAGGGTAAGACTCAAGGAAATGAATGTAATGTCCTCATAACTGATGGAAACACGACGGTGTGAGTGTGTGTAGATTGGTGTGAGCGTGTGTGTATGCATGCTCATGCTCATACAGACTGTCCAACAATGATAGTGGACCACATTAAATATATATATATATCTACACAAAAACCATGGAAGCCTGTTGTTAGGGCAGGTATGCAGGGGATAACACTGCTTAATCCTTTGTTATTACTCTGTGATCCTGATGGAGCCAGAGGAGGTAGAGACTGAACAAGGACTGGCGCTGTCAGTGTAGATGAATATGTAAGGTTGTGATTACAGTCTGAATCAATGACGAAGTGAATGAGACAAACCACTTTTATGTGAATGCAGGCTAAAGAAAACGAACTGCATTAACGAAGCAGCTGTGGATTTGAAGCCAGGGTGTGTTGGATCCACGGCTGGAGCTTGCTTGAATAGGATATTTTCAAGGTCTGTGTATTTAGACTGTGAACCATTAGCACACGTCCCTACATAATGGTAGCCGGGGGTTGGTGGGGGAGGTTCCTGGGTTATGTTTTGGATGGGTGAATGAGGACCAGGCCTCCAGCTGCCTCTTGTCTTCCACAATCAAAAGGGGCGTCTAGGATATGATGTCATGAGGAAGAAACCCCTATTTACTGATCCAAGACAGTTTACAGATGCAGTAAGTCTGCAACATTATGAGGACAGTTGAAGCACACCATGCATGAAAAATGTGTGTGGGGGTCACCAGGATACACAGGGTATGTACTATGTGTATAAAAGGGAAAAAAGTCAGGGACAGATGAAAAAGCTCTTCTCATGTGCATCACAATTGCTCCGATTTAAAAAATGTGACCTTATCATAAGTTAAAAGCACTCTTCAACACCTTATTATTATCAATTCTGTATTCAAAGTGTCAGATTTAAGCCCGGTGTGAGATGTGCCTGGGTGTGTGAAACAGAGTTTATTGCAGATCGGGTTAGAGCCTTCTTTCTGCAGCCTGAAGCAATAGAGAAAATGGTCAGCTGTGTTTCACAGCTAGCCTGTTTACTAAGGTAATATGAAGAATGTTTTGCTAGAGGCATTTCCTATATATTCCCGCAGGTTTCCCCTGCTCAATGAAACTTAAGTTTTCTTGCTACTGAGATGTATAATATCACATTTTATGCCAGCAATGACCTTATTTAACTTGGTCTACAGCTTTTCAGCATTTCTAAGTCAAATATTGAATTTGGAGAACCAAATTTACCAGGTACTATAAAAATAAAATAAGTAATTCATTTTACTAGGACTTGCACAGACATTAAGATGAAATGTGCTTTCTGCTGAGTACATATTATTGAAAACATTATTTCTGTGCGCCTACATGAAAATAGGTGGGGTGGACTCACTCAAAGCAACATCTGTACAATCTAAATCTATAATTCTGCAATGACTAGCGCCACAGCCCTGCTTATACTATTATGTGTTTGCTGAAAATGAATCTCCGCTTTGCCAGGCCGTAGTTTGCAGTGGTGAATTGTGTATTAAAATGCATTCATATCAGTTCATTTATCCAATTCAAGCTGCACTGATCAGGCCCCATTAATGTTTTGTTGGTGCAAAGATGTTGCAGAAGTAGAGTGGTTGCAACAATATGAGTAAATATGCAGATTCAAAGTTAAGTATGAGGCAACCGCTATTAATCTAATGAAGATTTGTTGCTGTGTCAATAATTTTTTGACATGAAAAATGAACTTGGCTGTGCACGCTGCTCACCGGGTTAAATACAGTAATCACAGCAACCAACACTGTCTTTCTCAGACATCTTTTTGCATCACCATCTCCATCATCCACTGTCCCTCTTATTCACCTTGGTCTCATCCCACTTTTCTCATTCTATCCTCCTTTCATTAGAGCTAAGTCCCTGATTTGTATTCTACAATAACAGCCAAGATTAAAGTAGGCACTGAAAAAAAACATCATTTGCATGATGCATTCACTGATTAGGCTAAGCGTCCCTCTTAATTGTGTTGTTTTGCACATGGTGGGGCTCTCATGCTGATACTCTGTGGATCTTGCTCATCCCTTGCAATCTCACCAATTCACTTCAATTTCCGTCACACTTCACTGCGTCCGCCCCACCTACCTCCTGCTGTCATATATATGGCAGTATAGGGACTTGTAATACTGGATTAGGGTTCAGAAGTGTTAATAGTGAATTATTTGTGACTTTCAGTCTATCAACAATTCCATTATAGAGAAGATATAAAACCAGGAGCAGAGTGATCTGTCCTTATATGCTGCTGCTGCTGTTGTTATTTCTATGCATGTGTGTGCGTGTGTGTGTGCGTGTGTTCACCCTGTAGCCATCGACTCTCTCCTATCTTAATCTAATAGACACCGGGGTGCTGGCCTAGCTGTGAAAAGCCACACTTGAGCTGTGGAACTGCAATAAATGCATTACAGGTGACTTGAAGGGGATGACACAAAGGGCACTCTTTCATTATGTGGAAAATAAAAACAGACAGCTAAACTCAAATAGATCTTACTTGGCTATTGAAAAGCATGCTATTGCAGAAAACCAATTATGAGAATGTGGCTGTGACTTAATGTTGCCTGAAGCTACTATGCTCTGCTCGGCAGCCCAGAAATTGAAAACCGAACAATCTCATGAGACAACCGTTTAAAATGTTATTTTCTCCGTCATTTTGTGATGAAAATAAAATACAAAATCTGCAAATACAAAAATGTCCGGTTATATATTTTGATCTTGCTAACAACTATCGCCTGTGTGATAACAGCCTGATGTAGCTTATTCCTCTATTCCACAGAGCTCCATTGCTGTCCAAAACCTGTTGAAAAATATATAAAGAGCAACCCATTCTCATTAAAATATATACATATTTATACAAAATACATAAAAGGGCAACCCATTCTCATTACAACAAAAAACTATAGAATATCACCAGCCTTATCCTTTAACACTAATGACAAGCACAACAAAAACACTTGCTCTGTGTTTCCACTGCATGTGTGCATTTTAATAACTAGTAGTGTCAAGCTTGAGGACGACATCTGCTGTAATGATAAATGTCAGCAATGAAAAGCAACAACACTTTGATGGCTGCTGTAACAGCTAACACCAGAGTGTTCACCAAACATCCCACAGAGGGAGTAGCTGCGGAGGGAAGCCAGCTCCAGCCCTCCAGTGCAGGCCAAGTGGCATCAGTCTGTGAACTGGATGCATTGTTCTGTTGTCACATTCAATACAGCATAAGTCCGCATGATCAGTCAAAGCAGACAATCACAGGAATGAGTATTCCATAACAAAGGAACTAATTCAATGGACGCCCCCACTCTCCTCCAATCAGAGCTCTCTGTCCCGTAGCTGACTGCTACATGGACATGTTCAGGGGTCATTTCATACATACAAATGGTTTGTCGGTGTTTTTTTTTCTGTGTGGTAATTAATGTGACATAGTGCCCCAAGTCTGCTGAAAGGCCAACAACCTGGAGGAACCTTAATATTGCTTGAATTTACCTTTTGTTTTATGGAATAAGTGTGCATATTGAAAGATGGTACAAAAAAGTTGTAAACCTGATTAAGTATATTTCAGTTACAGACCTTTCATCTGGGCTGCAAGTCATAATTTACAGCGAGCAGACTTGGTGTCTCACTGACTGTTTTTATGTTCACTGCAACTGGAGGACTCGGAAAAGCCAAGCCATAACTTGTGGACCTTGTAAACCAGAACGGGA
Organism: Chaetodon auriga; assembly: GCF_051107435.1. NCBI lineage: Eukaryota > Metazoa > Chordata > Actinopteri > Chaetodontiformes > Chaetodontidae > Chaetodon > Chaetodon auriga. The sequence goes on along the minus strand of NC_135078.1, from coordinate 17,437,226 downwards.
CAGGATATAAAAATACAGGGATAGCTCCGCTCAGTATAGACAGGCCAATTCCATTTCTTTCCCCTTGCATCACAAATTATGTCAACGGTGCCTCAGTGCATCGCCAGAGAGAGAAAAAAGCAGTGGATCAAGAAAATACAGACCGCCAGGCCTCATTTCTGTCAGTACGTTTGTCTGTCTGTCTCTCTGTGTGTCTCTCCGACGCACAATATAGGTTCTAGTTTGCTCATTTTTGTAATCTATCCTACCATCAACTCACATTGTGAACTGGAGTGTATTGGAGGCTAAAGGCTGTTAAGATGGTTTGTTTTTTTTGAACACATGGGTTAACTCATTTTTACAGGCTGACATAATATGCTCTGACTTCACCATCTGTAATAGAGCAGCATGGATTCATGCTATTGATACTTCTGCCGCTTTAGCTTTAATACTGCAACTGCTGTTGCTCACACTTATGGATATTTGTCTTGGGATGCAGAGTGAAACCTCTTACCTATTAATAGAATCTGTGATTAAATGTCATTTTTAGCAGTTTCTGTTCGAGTGCGTGTGGATGCATTATTCTGCTGTAGTTCAAGTGTGAAAAACATGGTGTCCAGCGCTGACTGCGTTTCTCCAGATCACTGCCAGAGCAGGTTGACAAGTGATCTTACCTGTATTCCATAATATTTTGGTCTCTTTATTCTGTGACGTCACACTAATACATGTCTTTTTAAGATCATCCAAAGCCCTTTATTCCTGTTTTACAATCCTCATCCATCATCTATACATGTGATCACACACACAGTTTTATCCCGATGATGGTATTGATGACATCTTGATGAGAGATTCTTACCAGCTCTGCAATCCACGAAAGTTGTATGTACTGACGGCCTTTCCTCCCTCTCGGCAGGCATCTGAAGAAAGCATGTAGCCTATCTGTGCCATGTGCCGTGGAATTCAAGTGATGTTGTGCACAATTACGCACTGTGGATGCGCTGGTTAAATCTTGTGCAACAGGCACTGGATCGTTGCAGATCCTTCAGTTTCACAGTAGTGCGACAAAACAGAGTTATTTAAAAAATGGATCCTTGTGATGGCAGATGAGCATTTCCGGAGAGTCGTCATCTGCTCTCAGCAGTGTAGTTGAGCTATTACATCCCAGACAGATCACCAGTTAAAAAGTTTCCTCTGAAAAAAACTCTCCACATGATTTCCAAACTGTCAGTGCGCCATGTCGGGGAGAGAGAGCTATGTTTAAAGGTGGTGAAAGAAGTGAATGTGATTGACCATGCTTGTCACAGCCTCTAACACACCCAGCTTTACTACGATAAAGTATTCTTTCGGATCTCACACGGTATCCAAGTGTGCAACAGGTGTGCCAGATTATCCTGGCCACAAAACGTGTTTGGCACGCTCCAGACGTACTGTGCAGCATGCACTTTACGGTGACCTGCACCGCGCCAAGGTTCCGGGAAATAGAGCTCTTGATGTCACCTTGTGCACACACGGCAGCAACTAACGCACCATCAACCTGTGGATGTAAGGATAAGATAAGATAAGACAGGACTTTATTGATCCCACAATGGGGAAATTTAGTCGTTACAGCAAGCAGGTTACAAAAAGCAAGCACAGTCACATAAAGATGTCAAACTAAAAATATAGAAGTATACAAGATACAGAATAGAAAAAAAACTATGTCTATGTACAGATCCTGTTGCTAGTAGTCGTATTGAGAAAAAGTAACTAGTGACATGACATGTATTGTATTGCACTTGAGAATACTATTGCACCTGAGAAAAGGTCACTTGGGAAATACTGGGTCTATGTATATACACAATATATACAGTTTAGAAAAATACAGTTGCCAGTATGGATAATAAATTGTGTTATTGCACAGTTGAGAGAAACATACAACTTAGAAATTTAGAAATTGCACCAGGTGAAATGGATACATGTGAGCAGATATTAGCATTAGAGCATTAGCCTTGAACAGTAGTGCAGCTCGCGTCAGCTCCCTGCCCACAAGGTGACGGAGGTGGTTCAGTATAATCCTCTCCAAGGTCTTCATCATCAGGTGGTAGGTTAAGGCTACTGGCCTGAGGTGGTTGGGCTCCCTGGGATGCGCAGCCTTTGGGACAGTAACCACACAGGAAGTTTTCCAAAGGGCTGGAACTCTCTCCAGACTGAGGCTCATGTTGAAGATGTATAGCAGGACCCCCGCAGAGCTGATCTGAGCAGTCCCTGAGCAGTCTGGGGCTGATGCCATCCAGGCCAGCCAGGTGACATGGGGGGAGGTGAATGTCTGTGAGGTGCAGTGGAGCTAGGAGATATGGATAAGGAGACAAAAACAGACGCTCTGCACAAAAAGAGCACTGACACGCTGAGGACAGACAGGTGGGACAGATAAGACAGACATCTGAAACATCATCAATAACATGCTGAATAAAACACCACAAAGCTTGTTGAGCCTGTATGTTTAAGATTTTTTTTTTATTTTTTTTATCCCGTTTTGTATTTTCGACCAGCAGCTGAGCTTCTTGCAGGTTTAAATATGCTCCATCATATGGATCATACTGTTTATTCCGTTCTTCTGTTATTTCCACGCCAAGTTTATCAGAAACCCTAATACGCACGTGCACGTACGTGGTCGCGCGCACGCACGTATACCCAGGACAGCCCCTCCTTCTGAAAATACGTTCTCGGGCGCACGACTGTCAAAGGATTTGATTTGCATGCAGAAAACGAGAGGAAAACAAACGCTCGTGGTGTGCTGTGAAACACACTGCGCGCAGGTTACATGCAAAGTTTTCACATCGAACCTTTGAGCTACAGACTGAAATTCATTTGAACAGGTCAAATTCACAAGCTGCTCCATACTGAAGGAAAATTAACAATGGAAAATGTTTTTGGTCCCAAATGCAGTTCAACACTTGAATGTGTGAAAACGCAGGCCTAAAACCTTAATTATTAAAAAGCATCACTTTCTTTATTGTTATGCTAATAATTCAATGGAAATATAGTCACGAGGGCGTCCAGAAAGAGACACCCAACGATGTTTTTTCAGCGTTTTTATCCTGAAAAATAACAGAAAAAAAGAACTGTATGTGCTCATCAGAACATTCAGCGTCGGACTCATTAGTTTAAAATATGCTCTGGCGAGACTCTTCTAGTTATATTGTACGGCTACTCTCCCATAAATTAGCCTAAAAATAACCTAATTAAACGATTATTTGCTACCTCATAAAACTTTGGCTCTTCACTGAAAGCGTAGCAGCTCCTTCCTAGGAGGTTTTATTTTGGAAGTTTGTCCCGGCAGTCTTTCTCTCTGGCTGTCGTCGCTGTGGCCGTAATGGAGTAGATTGGATTGTTGGCGGATGAGGGCGCTTCACCGCCATTTGAAACACACACATACACACACATACACACACACACTAGCTCTGTCTAAGCTACGTAGTGTGTGCAGCCGTGAAAGTGAGCTGGATGATGAACTGAGCTGCAGATAAGACTAAAATCTTCTTCAGGAAAGCCGAACAGACCCGATTTCAATGATTGGGTGATGCGAGAGATCCCGATCGGAGAGATCCTTCTGGGCCGGGCAGGCTGAAGTGAAGGAGCAGGACTTTTCGTGCCTGTTGGTGCTCACTCTGGCCATCAGATGACCAAGTTGTGAAAAGTCGGTCTGCGCTGTCCTTGCAGTTTTCCACCTCGAGACTTCGTATGAAGTAAGTGCGATAGTGTTCTTTGAAGCGTGCAGTGCACCTTTTTCTGTCTTCATCCACGTCTCCAGAACTCCACGTTTTAGGCGGCTTACGCACAACTCGGGAAACTTTCAATATACATTATTTTTTTATTTTTTTTTTTCATTACATGCTGCTCATTGCAAATTGATTTTGGCCAGCCAAAAACACTCTGTATGTTCAGGCTACCGCTTGGTATAATGCGCCTTACATTAAAATCACAGAAGTTTGAGCTCGTCTAAAATTCCGCTGCAACTTGGTGTTGCAAAAGCATTTGGACACCCGGGAGAAGGGATGAGGTGACAGCCATGGTTGCTCCTGACGGACGTAGCCTCGTTACCTGGTAAGTTATCTCATGGGCAGTTTCATTCGGTGCGCTCCGTTCCGTGTTCGAGAGCATACAAATAAATATCAAATCCTCAGGGAGAAATGGAAGCATCTGATTGAAATGAGAGGGAAATGCTGATTCATTTGAAAAGGCATCAAGCATTTAAATGATAGAGTAGACAGCTGGAGCCGTAATGCTCAAAAATATCCCGTTGGGTTGCTTCACTGTTGACACAGCTTCGTGTATTGATCTATGCATGGAAATCAGTTTGTCAGTTCGGCCCATAAGTGCTGCAGTGACCATAAAGTGTCTGCTTATATTACTGGACTGTAGATGAGAAGTGCAGCTGCTGTGATTTTCTTTTTAACTGTTTTGATCTATTAAGCCACAAATGAGAAGTGTCAAATAGAAGCTGGCAGAGTTCCGGATGAGGCGTTTAAACTGCTTGTTTGGTTTCATCAATCAACAATCCAGAAGCTCAAAGAAATTTCATTTATGTTCATATGAAACGTGAAAAGCAGCAGGTCGCTCCTTTTTTTTTTCCTGGGAGAAACCTGGACCAGCTAATGTTTTGCATTCCTACTGGATAAATTACCACTGATTACACACACACACACACACACACACACACACACACACACATGTATATATGTATATGTATATATTAAATGTGAGCTTCTCCAGTCAGCTCCTGCTCTCAGTTTGTTTGCTCTTCATCAGTGGTCTGCAGACTGTTGCACAGTACAGGAGAGCACCTTTGCTCCTCTTCTGTTTATTAGAAAGCTCACCACTGTGATGAGATGCAATGCGCACACATAGAAGGCACACACTACATTGGGGTAATTTCCTCCTGAAGGTAACTGTTTCATTGCACCATTGAGTCTCATATAGTGAGATGTGATTTTGTTTCTTCACTTGACAACAATGTTTTCCACACGCTCTTCATCTGTATTGTAAATTGTAAAATATTGCAGGTTTATTTCGTCCACTGGATGTGTGATATTATGCAAACCCCGTCTTTAAGACTGCAGAGTTTGCTAATTTCCACCTGAATATAGCTGAACCATGTTAAGTGGCATTTGTTTTTGCAACCATTGCTCCGTAAGTACTAACGCAGAGAAAAACCATGACAAGAGAATGAATAGATGCTATTATAGCATCCATCAGGTCGCTCAAGTAAGAGATGTTTTAATAGATGAGGTGAAGAGTTTTTAAGACACATTAGTTCCATCGGTTTCTTTCTCAGTGTTCACCACACTCCCACATACAACATTAAATACAGCTGCAATGCTCTCTACACATGGACAGCTCAGCAGCACTCTGGAAACCATTAGATTTTACCCACATCTATGTGCACTTGGTCTTCATTGTTCAGGTACATGCTGCACATCTATACTTAGCCCTCAAACACAACAAGTGGGTTGATGAACACTTTTATTCTTTTGTATAGGATTGAACTCTGCAACTGTAAGTACTGAATGTGTGCAGGTCAAAATGTGATAAATCATTAAAACCAAAATCCAGATTACCCAGATAATCCAAATCCAGTCAATTCTGATTAGAATTCATTGTTTCTGAAATGACCAACCAGATATTTTACTGATGTCAAGCAGCTGCAACAGATGGAAAAAGTTGGATTTGAGAGCAATATTTTACTTTACAGCTTTGGTTTTAACATATTAGACAAAGTGCTGCATGCCCGTGCGTGCACGCACACCGCGTGGAATGCTGCAAAGCAGAGATTTTCCACCAAGATCAATTTTCAGATCTGTGCAGCACACACTGTCTCTGTTTCTGCTGGGCTCCGTCTCTTGCTTTGCACTCTTTACCTTTCTCATTCCTGCTCCGATACACACACTTGATTTTGTACATACAGTGCACGCATGCACGCGCGTACACACAAGCACCCACTCGTTCTTTCACTCGCCTCCCACACACACAGACTGGAGCTGGGTTTGCAGATGTGTGTCCTGATCTGCTTCCAGCACATGCTCTTCTCATGCCAGTGTGCTGACTCTGAGTTTTCCACTCTCTCTTATGAAATAAGAGTAGGAGACATTAGAGCCATCCAGTAGCCAGATCTGAATGCCCAAGAGCTCAGACATGCACATAGGTTAAAAATGCATCCTGTGTCTGCATGTATATCCTCTTCACAAATGCACACACACACACACACACACACACACACACACACAGAGCCTCACTGCTGCTTAATGAATTCATGTAAATACTTCCAACAGTCAAAGGCCTATTAGGAGCAGCTGGTTGAGCTGCAGTTTTCGGGCCCCACCTCTTGTCTGAGGGGCTTTGCCAGTGTGGACTCTTCCTCACCGGTGGCTGCTGTAACATGCAGGCTCATGTTGAAGTCTGTGCTATGTTTACTCACATATTGTTTATTTTAAGTAAAGAAGATAGTGGTGAAGGGGAGGGTCGAGGGCAGAAAATCTATTTGCATGATTCTTGTGTAATTGTTGTGAGACCCAACAGTGGACCTTGGACAACTTTGTGTACGTGTGCTCATAAACAGGACTGTTTTGAAATGATCGTGTTGAAATATAATAATTTCTACCACAATATTAGTTATGTCATGACACATAACCTTATCTAATGCACTATGAAATTAATGAAGTTATTAATAATGTAACTGCTTACATTTTGGACCAATTAAATTCTTCATACTCTTAGGTTAAATGACACATTTTATCATGTGATGTTGCTTTAAAGTGATATCAAACTGAATTCACCAATTAATTATTTCATCCTAAACCAATCAGGGAAATCAGTGTGACTATGAGCTTTGTTTCTACCAGGCTGCCTCCAAACACCTTACTTTTTCAGAGCTCTCCGCCTTTTTTACGTGGCCATTTTCAAACAGTTTGGCTTAAAATTACAGCTTCCAGCTTGTCAGAAGTGCTGCACTTAGCAATGCCACTTTTCACAAACTGACAAATGACATCGCAGCGGGTAGCCATTTAAAGCTGGGTAATGTGAGAAAACACAATGGCAGGACGGAATCTTGGTAAGTTTTTCTGTGTTTTCCTGTGGGAGTGTAATGGTGGCTGTACGACTGGTAGCCACTGGGTAGCCAGTTTCACAGCCATTAAAGAGTCCTCGTGGGATCACACTCTTTCTTTATTCATATGGTCTTTCTTCCATGATTACAGCTGATTGCCTTTATAATGTTGGCCTCGCCGGTAATTCATTGACTGGTACCAAAGTCATTAAAGAGGTCATACTAAATTGATTCATTCTTTAATTCTCTTACAACCCTCAATTAGCCCAGTGAGGCAAGCACTTTGAGCTTGGAGCGTCAGGGTAGGTGTAGTTATAGATAGACTGCAATGAATGGGTCTAAAGAAAGGAGTAAAAGACATGCAAAAGATGAGGGATACACTAATGGGAGGTATTACATTCACACTGATTCGTTCAAAGATTCAAGAAGTCCCTCGCACCTTGAGAGTAACTGAGAGGCTAATGTAGTCTTACGTGTCTCGACACTATGATATTTGTGAAACCCTTTTAGACTAAAGGTGGGGTTGTAAATGCAGCTCAGATGCTGCATTTACAACCCCACCATCACCTCATCCTTACTCCAAAGACCCCAACTAACAGGAGAAGCCATGACAAATATAGTGGAACAAAGCTGAATAAAAAGAGCATCTCAGTGTAAACAGCAGTATGCCTATAGGAGAAGGTTTTTTTGGGGGGGATAGAACTCATATATTACCTACCACCCAACTAATTTGTGTCTTTAGTATGCACTTTGCAAGCACACACATTTTATACAGCCCCGCTTTTGGGAGAAAACTATAGCTCATACGCTTTTTAAAAACATATTGAAAAACAGTGTTGAAGATGTCAATAATGGAATGATGCTGTCCTCCATTTGGCCGCTTGTTTTAAGCAGACACGTTACTGCTCATCTCTGCCAGCACCTCTCTCACACTCTCTGTCCACCTCACACTTTCCTCTGGACCTTGAGCACTTGACTCCACTCAGTCACCACGACTGAGACAAAATCAACAAAAAGAAGGATAAAGCATGAAGGCTGGTGTTAATTATCCTAACCCTAAGCCACAGGAAAACACCCCTGTCTTCTTTCTTAACGAGTGTGTGCCTGTGTGTGTGTGTGTGTGTGTGTGTGTGTGTGTGCGGACCCGTTTAACATGAGTATCTCACACAGATTGAAGTCGACAACTCATTGAGGGCTGTGAATGTAGAGAGAGTCCATCACAACATGCGGTCATAATCCCATTTAAGGGCGACCTCATTTTTCATATTTGCAGGTTTGTGTACACGCTTGTGCATGGATGTAATTGTATAATCCTTTTAATGAATGCATGATGTCAGTGCCACCTTTTCCTCAAACTAAACATTTGCATGCTCCAGATAACAATTTTTATTTTTATTTTATTTTATAACCATAGTGGTACATTTGTAAATTACTATTTATGTTAGTCTCAAATGCTTATCTTGCAGATCAGTAGAAATAAGAAGAGAAGCCATAGTTTCATCTGCCAGAGCACTGAGTTTTCTTCTGAGTTTTGTTTATCCTTGAGGTCCAATTTTCTTCCTCATTGAATATTTCAGAGCCTTTTATTTGTTTTGTTTGCATCCAAGTTTTTTGTGCTTGTAGTTATTCTTCGCTGCCATTATTGGCACATTGATACACTTCCTAGAGTAACATGAAACCAGGATGGCAGGACTGTGTATTGCGTCACTAGTGTGCATGAATATTAGTCGTCTTGCACAAAACAAATGTAACAGGAACCCACTCATTAAACCATTGCTCCATAGCACTGCTGCTGCCCCATAATATCACAGGCCACTAAAGAAAATGCAGAAACTATTTTGTTATTCATCACAAAAGCGAGAAACAATTTATGTTCCTCAAGATAATCAGAAAATACTGGACTAGTGCTGTTTCTTTGTTCAATAAATGCATCCAGGCTCTGGATAATTTATCTTCAGGGATCCAAAACCCAGCACCTCAGCTGTATGTTATTATGGTACGAAGAAAACCCACTTGGTGTCAGAACTCATCTATATTTCAAATGCATCCATTATGCATCTGATCCAAAACAAGAGTATCCAAACATTTCTGTACTTCTGTATCAAAAGTTAGCTCTGAAGAAGCGTGTCCTGGGTTTTTGTCTGTGGACATTTATGCTATGGTTGTCAAACTCTTCTGTCATGCCCCATCAACCAATGACAAAACTACATTTTTAGACTTAACGGAGGCAACTGTCTCCCACCGCATTTACTGTGAACTCAAGAGTAAGACGAGCTTCGTCATATTTCAGATGTTCTTCTTTAATGACCATCATTTCTTTTCTTCCCTATCATAGTTGAATAAATCTTGCAAACATCAGCACACTTTCTTATTTCTTCATAGGTCAGATTTTTATTTATTTTTTTTGTAAACTTAACTTGCTCTCCACGTTTTCCCTCGGGGTCATGTGCTCCCCACCCCCTGCAATGACCCCAGATGCCAGATTGAGAACCACCGCCCGAGCAAATCAGATAAAAGAAAGTTTGTGTTTCAGAATGACCGCACCTCACAAAATTGAACATTTACCTCTCTGGCCGCGGTCTTTCTGCTCTCTCTTTGGAGAGACCTCCAACTAAACTCGAGCTTGCAACATCGCTCTGCGTGTGTGTGTCCATGCTTTTCTTCTGCAGCTACAAAAGAGACTAACACAGAGATGATGTGACCTCTCACCCCGTAACCTTTCTTTTTCTTTGGCTGCACCCTTACACCATCACCCCATCTATTTCTAACCTCCCCCTCCCTCTTTTGTCAGCTCCTTTTGAACAAACACAGATGATTAATAGAGATTTGAGGAAACATGGGAGAAGCATGGTGCTGGCAGTGGGGTGCCAAGACAAGATGTTGCATACATGTGTGTGTGTGCGTTTTAGGGCAGAGGTACTGGAGGAAGGTTGACCACAGAGGCCTTAAATGTTTATCAAGGGACCCCAGGAGGCCTGGACTGAGCCTCCCTCTTTTCTGATTGGCTTAGGCAGCCTTCCTGTGAGTCCAAGAGCCAGTAATTGGCTGAGGGCAGGAATCGGGGAGAAACGTGCATACGATGGAGATGAAGCTCTAGCCTTGTCAGGGCTTTCACAGAGGCTTTCACATGGGGGGGTGGGGGGGGTTAACATGTTGGAGAGCTGGCGTGCTGTTTGGCTCATCTGTGGTACTTTGGTTCCTCAACTGATTGAAGAATGTTAGACTTTGAAGGAAAAGAAGAGCAACAGCTTAAACCCTCCAAAAGTCGTAAAACTATTTTGAAAGGGCTCATCCAGAGGGCTGTTAAGTTCACTTTGATGAGTGGACAAAAAGCCAATGTTTTTATTTTAGAATGACAGATCATCAAAACTGAAGGGAGATTTAGACCGAGAGGGTCTGAGGACAGACTTGGGCAAGATGTCAAATGCAGAAAATGAGCAATAATTGATAGTAAATGAGGCATTTTAGTCAGTCCAGATGAGCCTGCTGCTTGACAGCTCTCTGCCAAAAATTCTTGCATTGTATAACTTGACCTTGTGTGGCCCCTGACACTTGGAATTTATCCACATGCATACACACACATATATATGCACACTTATGACTTAATATATGACTTAACGTTGACGTAAGATTTGGTCAGTGCATTGGGGAAGTTATTGGTATGTGTGATTGCTTTTGTTGTTCCACTTTACAAAGATTTTTTTTTTCTTATTTGTAGTAAATCTTATCCACTGTAAATGGACAGCTGGCGCTCATTTAGTAAATAGGTGCCAGTGTTGGATATGTGCTGTTATATGAACACGTGAACTTTCCCCAGGCATTTTCCTGCCACTCAGTCTTGCAATGCTCTATCCAAGCTTGCCAGTCTTGAAAATGTGCCTGAGGTGGCCACACTGTTGCTCAGGAGTTGTCACAAATGCTGGGAACAGTCTTTTGGCTCACTACTTCTCGGCGCCGAGCCCGAACTTCTTTTCCCGTGAAGCACACAGGAGAATTTGATATGCTGTATAGCTCACTGTAGTCATATGGCTTGAAGATCCTCTGTCCACAGACTGCACCAGACCTGGGGAAAATACTGGCAGTGTTGCCCTCAGAAACATAGCCTCCGCATTTGGGGTTGTTGGCAGCACAGCAGCGTTGTGGAGACACAGCTGTAAATAGCCAAGGGTGCGGACAGAAAGTTGGGTTTATATTTAGAGGCTGGACTTGCCTGGTAGAACATGTCCGCCAACACCAGCATATAGAACAGGAAGTTGCTTTTTCTATAATACACACTATATGGTGTTAAAAAACCTTATTTTAGGTGTAGGTATGGTAGATGGCCTGGATGAGAGAAGTAGTCACCACATTTCTGTGTTAAAGGTTTTGTTGGGAAATTCTAGTTTTTAGAAGGGGAGTCAGGCTCAGGGGAAATGTTGCTGTGTTGGTGTGGTGCAAGTTTTGCCAAGAAGTCTTTTTAGATTCTGTTATGTTTTGCGACAGCATGTTCAACACCGGAAGTCATAACTACTCGTACTTGTTAATGTGGAATTGATTTGGTTTGGGATTTGAGAAGCTTCAAGCTGCTCAAATGAATATTCTTGTATTAACAATGGAGCCAGTGGCGAAATGTAATGTGAGATACAGCTCTATGGAGCATTTTAATGTGTCTTACACAGTTTTGGTTTTATAGCCTGCAACTTTATTGGTTCATCGCTCTCATCCACCTCACTTTCAGACACAGCAGGAAGCTGTTTTGGCAGCTTTTTCCCCAGTGTGTACACTACCCATGTGTACACTGCCCAGCACCAAAGGGCAGACAAAGGCAGGGACTACCAGCTGGTGAACATGGGGGAGTATTTAGTAACCAAAGAGCCGCATATTTCCCCCAGGAGCTGGTGAAGACCTAAACAGATGTAAAAGACGAATAAGACATGACATGACTCTAAATGAAGTCTAATGCAGTTCCCTAGTGTTTGTTCAAAAATTCACCATAAACTTGATTATGTGTTGGTGTTGTGTTTACAGCTTGTTTCTGCTGCCCCCAACAAAAATCCGTCAATGCCAGTTTAAATGCACAACATGTAATTTCTGCCGCTAGGGGTCTCTCAGTATCAAAATCTGGAGTCCGATGACACCCTGGAGTACCGTAGGATAATGGGAGCTGTTGTCATTGTAGCACAACCACCATTTCTAGTGAAAATGGTGAGCAATACAAACAAGTAAACAATAAGTTAGCTAGTTAGCTAGTTCACTGACTTCCTTCCTCACTGTCTGACGTATCATCTGGTATCTCCTGTGTTTCCCTGGAAGTTATACCAACATCCAATGATGCCATTGACAGGTGACCAAGTAAAACGCACTGTTATCTTGAATAAAATTATAAATTTCTCCAGGTTTGAACACTGTTGGAAACATTTGCAATAATGTAAATACACAACTGAACAACATCTATAACATATATTTTAATAATCCATGATCACATATGGAGCTGCTGTTCTGCACTTCTCTTAATCAGTGACTGCCTTCCATTAGTAGCCAGCACAATTATAAAATGTTTAATTACCCTTCAGTATTAATTGGTGCAATTAGAGGTGTATGTATTTGTGTGCATTTGTGTATGTTTCAAGTGACTCTTCCTGCTCTCGATTTTAAACCTACAGTAGATACATGTCTGTATAAAATCATGGTCGATGACGATGTAATTTCAAGTGGGTGTTAAACTCTTATACACATAAAAACATGCTTCATACATTCAACTTACAAGTGCTGTAGCAGCAACCTGGCATGATAATTAATTATGCCCCGTTCCGTGTCCGGTTTCACATGCAACAGCTGAAAATAAACGGCACCCACAATTTGTACTCACGGGCCAGAGTGAAAGAAAGAGCGAGGGAGGCAGAGAGTAGTGAGGGAAGGAGGGTGTTTCACATGGGCATGTCATCATGGAGGCCAACTGATAATTATAATCACTGTGTCTCTGTCCCTCTCTCATTCTCCCCGCTGTCTCCCCAGCATCATGGCGGTCTCGTCCTCCTCCTCCAATCTCCTGCTCCTTCTTCTGATTTCCTCCCTGGATTGGCTGTCCACTCCAGGATCTGCATTTCTGATGGCCCGGGACCACATAACATCATCAGGTAGGTTACAGGTGTTTTGTATTGCTTTGTGTCGAGACAGATAATCATGAGAAATAGATTGATGTGAGACAAAGTATTCCTCAGACAGTTTATCAATCTGTCTACAGTACATGGAGCTCATCAAACATTAACTTATGTGATTCAGGTTCTGCACACATCATGCTGTTGACACTTGTTATCACGTCTTATGTCAGACATCAGTTGCAGAATGCTGTGTTTGCTCAGATACATGTGGAAATGTTCACTGTTGAGCAAACGCCACACTTTCCTGGTTTGGCTTGTCAAACAGGCTGCTGATCAATAGAGCTAGGGTAAATATATGGTTGGGGTTTCTTTGTCAAAGTCCAGGGACAGGACGATGCAGGATTTTGGCCAGCTTATCTAGCTGTCACTGAACCATTGGAAATAATAAGGTGAAAGAATGCTGCGGCTGAGAAAACAGGCCAAACTTTAATTTTGATATAATTTATCATTTGGGTGGCCCAGATAGGAATTTTTAAATCAATGCTGTCTTTTCCCGCATAATCTACAAGTGATGGTCAGAATTCTCAATCACAAAACTGGTCAAGGAAGATGATTTGGCGTCTTCTTCTAATGGCTGAAGCCACTGCAGCTGGAATTAGGTGAAAGTGTGCAGCCCCTTAGCCAAAAGGCTCTTGTTTATATAAAGTCTACCTATGCTAGAACAGCACATGATTTAGAGAAATCTTCACAGCCAAGATACAACAACTCTCCAAGAACAAATCAATTCTGCCGTTGACTTTGTCAAAACGTGTCTCGAAACTTGAAAATGTTGCTGTCTGCCGTTTGGTTCTGCTGTGTCTGCATTCCTGGGTTTTACATTGTGAGGGATTCTTCGTAAGAAACCATTGTCTAAAAAAAAAGAAAGAAAGAAAAAAAAAAAACATAATTATTCATGGTCCTGGTTGAGTTTGCACAAAGTTATATGTGAACGGACTCTTCTTTCTTTCTGAATATATGCACTGTGGATCTTTGGGTTCTTTTTTCTTGTGCACACCCTGATGTGATGTTTCTTTCCTCCACTTTATATGGAGGAATATCAGGCTATGGATTTTTTAATGGTATGTTTCTTTTTTGGTAAGGATAAATAAAAACAGTTATCCATATGCCCTTAGGACATTGTTTAGAAAACATCACACATAAAACAGTGCTGAAGTCATTTATGTGTTATCTGACAGACAAATCAATGAGCACTGTAATAATTGAAGTTATTTGTCAGTAACATATCAGCATATTTGAATTTGTTGATTAGTTAGACGTTGCACTAACTTTTTTAAAAACTATTTTTTTCTTTTGTCTTCTTTTGTGATTGTTGGCGGAGCGTCACTCTGTTCCAGTTAAAGGAATGTACAATTTGCATGCAATTAATGGCACCGAAAACATTTGGCGGCACAATGAAAAGCCGTCCTTGAACGTGCATTTTGACAAGCCACTGTCTTGCCAGTGTATTCTTAGGTGCATCTGCTCATTGGCATTAAGAAGTGGGCCAGACAGCATTGGACAGAGACCTGAGAAACTATCTCCGCCGGTTTGGCTGCTGCAGCAGCTGTTGCAAAGAATGGAAAGCATGCGTGTTACCTGTAGAAACACCAGGGGAATTTTGGCTGTGTGACATACGCTGTGATTGCCCCACCCACGAGGATATACTGGGTATCTGCACATGTACTCTGCACATGCAAATGATTTCTCAGTGCCCTTCTTAAAACATGTTATTTGGGCAGTTACGGAAAGCCATTACATGACTTAAATGCCATTTCAGCTATTAATAGTCCAGCTAACAGCATTGGAAAATGTATTTCCTTTATTTTTTATTTTTTTTCAACTTAAACATTCACAATGCATTTAATGTGACATTTAATGGGGTTTGACTTAAGAAGTGTGTGAATTTGTGCAAACTGACTTAGACTGCATGACTAATGTGAATGGAGCACATTTGGATTTATGTACTGCGTTCATCAGGTCACATCTTCACAGATGAGTGAACAAGAAGCAGTGGTCATTTTTACCACGGCTGACAATGGACGACTATCGACAGTCAGACAAATGGTTTGGCACTTGGGCACGTCTTTTGTTCATGTGTGTTTTAGCAGAAAAACAGCTGGAAATGTTACCACCGGCATCCACTGGAGAATGCCAACTCATCTTGTCTTCTTCTGCCAAGTTAAGGTCAAGTCCACGCCCTTCTTCTTTGCTGTTTTTTGGGTGCCATTCTCTATGTTTCGTTCAGCGTGCTCCAGTCTGCTGCTTTCTAAAATGCACTGATCAGGGAATAATCAGTCAAAGCTTCAACAGCTATTAACTGGTTGAATCGAGTTTTGGAGAAAATGAACGACTCAGTGGGCCGACATGGCACAGAAGTTTGAGAACATTGGTTCAATTTCCATGTGCTGAAAACATATTTTTTCTTTCTGCTCGGCTGTTTTTTAGTGTTGAAATTCGTTTTGGCTTTTCTAAGTGAAAATACGTGCTGTGCCAGTGCTGCTACCAAAGCAGCCAAAAAGCTTTGTTTCACAGATTTTTTTGTGAATCAACCCAGCATGTTTGCTTTTAGAGAGCCTGTTGGCCTAAAGTATATCAGCGCAAACACATTCAAGCTTTCCCATTTGGATAAAGCAATCATGGTTAACGGCCATGTTGGCATTCTGATTAGAAATTCATTACTATAATTGTTTTTTGGCCACGTGTCATAAATTCTTGGTTATTGCTCTGCCTTCTGGTCGTGGTTTTGTTGCAGCTTGTGTTCGGGAGAGGTGAGGAAGCAGTCTGGCTGAGGTAAGTGGTTTTCTTGTTAAGTCTCATGTGGCTAACGAAGACCTCGGAATCAAAGTGCACTGATAATATACAGCCACAGACGTGTGAAAGCATGTGAAAACGAGGACGTCCCCATCAGTTACATGCGTTCAGTTAGTCAGTTGTAGGCTGATTTCAACACAGCTAATCTTAATCTTATGATGCCACATTACCGAAGCACTAGTGTAAGACAGGTGTCTGCACTGTGCTGTGAATTCATTAGTAAACCACACAGAGTTTTGAGCTCTATGTCTTTGCCCTCGGGCCTTTTGACTTTGTATTTGTCCACAGACTGCAGCAAATGTCTTTATCTCTGGGCCTTTGCGTTACCTTTCTGATAAGCTCTCAGACAAACTGCTGATAGGCAGGGGAGCTCAAACCATCAAACTTTCTGACTGGTCCACCTCCTTAAGTCGTTGAAACGGTCTGTGCCGAGTACAGCGGAAATCTAGCCCTGGTCTTCCTCAACAATTGTTAAAACATCTATAAACACAAAGCAGTCACTGATAGCATGAGCAAACACACACGGTCTCTGCCTCTCTCAAGCTTACCACTGTATAAAGTCAAATCCTGACACCTGCTTTCTACATTGGTGTTTGCGCTTAAAACCGTCTATATTTGACCTTTTACTTTCCACTCTTTCTGTCTGACATGTCTAATAGGCTGCAGAAACCATTCAATCTTGTTGAGTAGGTGAGTAACTGTAAACATTGTGCTTTCGGGCTTGTTTAAAACCGTTTTGTTGTTCCACTTGTGGACCTAACAGAGCCCCCCTGAAATTCTGCGGGTTTTCTGTTTCTGCAGCATTTTTATGTCTGTTGTAGAGCCAGCCGCATAACAAGCTGAGAGTAGACGTTTGGAGATGCTCCTATATATTTAAAGGCTAACCAGAGTGATTACAGCCAGTGGTAGTCATTTGTCTTGATCTGTCCTCACACACACACACTGTCTTTTCCTTTCCCCAACACTTCCTGAGCCTGTATATCTCAGGAAGACTCGCTCCTCACGCCTGTAGATTGATCCTGTTGAATGAGGCTGTGTTCTTGGCCACAGAGGTGGTAACCTGTGGTAAAAGTGCAGAGGTTTGGTTCCCATCTGGCGGTTACATCTGCCTCGAAGACAAGCAGTGGGTGAGTTTGCTCTGAACAGCGAAGTTGGGGCCTGGTGTGGGCTACAGTGTGGTGCCTGAAGTTAAACACAAAGCTGGAAACATCAAAAGCAGGAGAGAGTATACTGTAGATAAGGGGAGGGAGAATACATGGTTGATTAAACGCTCAGTAAAGGAGAGATAGCTATTAAGAAGGTCCCAAGGCGACATTCTGCATGTATGAAAGACATTCCTAGTTCAACAAAAGTGAGTTTAAAGGCAGAGGTCGAAAAGCAGCGAGGCAGAATGAGGAGTACCCTTAAGGAGAGCTAAAGTGGAACCGGTGCTTTCTTAAGTACGAATAACACAAATCTTTTCTTTAAAAATCCATCGCTACACCATAACCTTGTTCAATAGTGTGTCCTGTGGGGCTTTGCATTTGTCTAGACAGGTATGGTAAATTCAAACAATGTGATACTGCCGTTGATTTAATGTCTGTCTCTATGTGTAATGTTTTTCTATGTGTGGCAGACTGCTGATTATCAGACTAACTTCAGCTCGGTCTCTGACCTGCAGTGCAGCAGCCAGTTTTTTTCTCACTCATCAGCACCTGATTGTGACTGATTGGGCTATTGGTCTCTACTTTTCTTGACTTAAATATCCCAGATTTTCTTTCGACATTCGTCTGTGATGGACATACACTCTACCAATCACCTGCTGAGTAGGCCTGAACAATATGCAAGACAAAATCATATTGCAGTTATTTTAAGAGGTATTGTGAGATGGAAATTTTTGCATTTTGATGAGGGTTCAAACAATCACCTCGCTTTATAATTCTTCATACATTTGTGGAAGCGCCCCGTATTTCAGGTAGGATGCCTCCACTATAAATCCCAAATCTTCCAAAGGCATAAAAAGAAGTAAAGATAAGGATAAGGAAGTAAGGAAAAATGTTTACAATCACATAAAAACCTTATAAACCTTAATAGAAGTATTGACTTAAAATCACACAGTCAAACTTTATTGGAATATAAAAGCTAAATGCCAGAAACGGGCTTAATTTTTTCAGAAAAACCAGTGAAGAACCGTTTGGGCTGTGTGTTTAGTCGGTGTGTCACTGATAAACAAACAACTACGGAGCCATTTTGACTCATTTGTGAAACAGGGATCTCTCGCCTCAGTGTGAGGCACACCCACCCACCCCCGCACACACACTGGCTGAATTTGACAAGTTGCTTTGTCCCATGTGAAACCGTCTGACACCTTGCTGAAGTGCAGAGGGTGGCAGGGTGGAATAAGCCAGAAAAAAAGCTGGCGAGGGGAGAAAATGCATGTCAGTGTCTGTGCTGTAAGGCAGACACCCCTGCTCATCTAAATTTACTCTCATTTGGACATAATATGACACAACTAAGCCAATACTGTGGGCTATAATGGCATTAGAGGAGATTATCATCATTAGTTCTGACTAATAAAGCTGGAACACCAGAAAAAGCTGACTGGGTCACTGAATGGTTAACACACACCAGATTAAATGTGCGATAGACTTCAAAGCTGAAACACTGATGGGAATCATGAAGATCAGACGGAGCGAGTAATTGTCATTCTGTGGTCCCAAACCTGCCTGGGGAAGAAAAGCCATAGGTGCTGTTGTGTAACTGGGAGGAAAGGCAGAACATATTCAGGGAACTGGACAATGGCACTTTGATATTCTCTGTCGGTTTTTGTTTTGAAGGTGTAAGTTCAATGCGTGTGCACTTGTGTGCGTCCGTGCACTTGTGTGTGAAACTCCGTGTGCATGTTGACAGTTATTTATATCACCTGTTTACATTCCCTTGTTTGTATCTTGTTGCAGTATCTCACCTTTCTCCCCCTCTCTTCTGGCCCGCATCTCGTGCCACATGGCTTCCTGGCTTTCACCGCCCCTATTAAGCTCAGTTTGAAGGGATGAAATTTTCTTTTCTGCCAAGAGATTAAACACATGGAAGAAATATGGGAAAAATTTGGGAAATAAAGGAAATTCCTGCTTGGTTTTTCCAGATTTTGTCCCTCTCCTCTTCCCGTTTTTTCTCTCTTCTCGTCTGCTCGTTCCTTCTTTTTCCTCTTCATCCAACACACATTTGCTGTGGAAGACAAACGATGCCGTCTGCTGCACACGCATTAGCACATCTAATGGTGTGTGTTACAGCTTGTGCAGTGTGTGTGTGTGTGTGTGTGTGCGTGCGTGTATGGGCTGTGGAGCAGGGACATAATGTAGGATTTGGCATGTGCAGATTGACAGACACTTTTACTCTCACCCTCGCATCAGTTTTAACTGCTGATTTCTCCATCTGGTTGACAGGAAAACACACACACACACACACACACACACACACACACACACACACACACACACACACACACACACACACAAACAGACTGATGGTGCTGCAGGAAACGATGTGAATCACAGGGCATGGGTGGTGCGATGGCAGTGAGAGGTTGGTGCTGAACTGTAAATAAGTTGTCTGTCTGGTCTCGAGACATAAAGCAAGTAAATACTTCCTATTGCAGCAATATGGTGGTTTGAAAATGAGCATCTACTGTGTAAATACAGAATCTGCTCTGTGATAAAATAATGTTAAATTAGCACTTTATATGATAGCTTTACCCTAAATCAATATTACATTTCACCCTTGCTGTTGGGGTTAAATTGACACTTGTTGCAACAGTTCGGCTTTGAGTGTCTTGTTATTGTGTTTACGCGGTCAGTGGACAGCAGAGTACGAGTTATGTGAGTGAAGTGACCGGGGACAACAGGTTCTACTGCTCTGCAGCCGTGTGTGTGTTCTCTTCAAGCATACGGCAATCAAATCAATTATGTGCTAATACCAGGATGGAGAGGCATTCAGTGTCCATGTTTCTAGTGCGTATGTGTCTGTGTTGTTGTGTTATTTTTGACAGTATGGTAGCATAAGTAAGAAACACATAAAAACACTCCATAGAACCTGCGCACAAACTGGACATGAAGTCCCAAAGTAATAGAAGATCAAGTTAATCGATGTGATGTTTTAAAAATAAACCAGATTTGTACCAAAGTGCTTTAAGCGTAGGAAGACCAAACCAAATGTAAAATCTTTTCTCTTTGTCCAGACAGCACTTCAGCAGCAGCATTCTGCACTAATTGTAGACGGGAAATACCAGTCTGGGAAATTACAGCATTCAATGAGTTGCAGTAGTCAAATCTGGGAGAATATTAGTACACTGAGAACTTTCTGTTTGTCTGTTATGCGGCAGAACTGAAGTTGGTTTACTATTTTGCTGGTGTTGCACCTTAATCCATCCTGTTGTTTTCCACCTGTGTCTCTCTGTTCATCCTCCTTCTTACCTCTCATCTTCTCTCCCCCTGTAACAGCCTTTTCAAGCGTTATTAACCTCTGCACTAACTTAAATCTGCAAATGAGCTGGAAAAGGTGGTAATTCATCGCGTCATAGCCTCATTTCCTGCACGCTCCTCATGACATTCGAGCATTTCGCAATACAGTACCTGATAAAGCCCAGTCGCACCTTTCTCACCGCCTGTTTAGTGCTGTTTACCAGCTGGTGCAAGAGCTGGGGGAAGAGTGCTTTATTTAGGGTTCTTAGTGGATTTTAAATCCTAATGGCTAAAGCTGACATCGAGGTGGATAAGTGGTTTCCTAGCTCCTCTGTATGGACTGATGAAGACAGGATGAAGCTAAGAGCCGTTTATCAGTCTCAGCTGCACACACAGTCCACAAGGACCAACAGATACATATGGACAGCTAGGATGAAGGTGCACACATAAACGCATACACACACACACACACATACACACACACACATAGAATTAAGTTTCTTCTTCCATTCGAAGGCTCTCAACTGCTGATCAGTTTATGGCAGCTGGCAGGTACAGGCAGGATTTAGCTTCCCATCAGTTAAGCTGGTCATACAATGTAATAGTATGTGTGGAAAAGAAGAAATAAGGCGCTGCAACAACATTACCAGCCTATGCATGGAAGGTAATCAACACCTTTCTGTCAAGACGTTGCTCCCTGGTTTGTGAGCCCCAGCTACAGTTCCATTTGCTATTTTTATCTTCTGAAAAAGACACAGAAAACTATGTTTGTTTTTTGACTGCAGTTAATAGAATGAAGCCTATGATATCGAAAAGAAGAGTAAGAAAAGATGTCTGAGATATAAGGTGAGAATTTGAGACTCTGCAGGTGTTGCTGCGCACCCTTTCACCTCTGACACACTTCAGATTCAACTACCATCCAGAGCCGCGTTCAGAAATGCAAACAGCTTTTTGAAAAATGCCCTCTGACCTTTACTAGCAGAGCGCCATTCTTTATGGAGAGGTTAACTGTCAAAACATTGCCTGTGTGCATTTGAGTCTTCTCCACCCAGAATAGAACAAAGCTGTGACATGACATTCAAACGTCTTAAGATGTAATTAATTGCATATTTGCAGCAAAAAACAAAAACGTGATTAATTTGTCAGGATCATCAGGCTTCAAGACATACACGCATTTTTAACCGAAAGCATTTCTGAGGACTTATTCACTTCTTATATAATCTGTCCTGCTGTAATTTTAAGCTCTCCTTTGCATCCAGTGTCTGCACAAAGGTCTTTGATGGTGGCAGCTGGAATTTGTTGGATGGGGGAGGGCGGCCAAGTTGAAATAGCAAAGCTCTGGGAACCACGACACTGTGCACAAGATGAAGGGGGGGAAGGTGGGAAAGGGGGAGGAACGGTTGAGAGCTAGGGGCACAGTGGTGTAGGAATGCAATGAATTATGAGGTTACACTGGCATCAAATAGAGAGTAAGCAGAGTAATCAAAGTAATGGTGCATATTCTGTATGATTAAAGGAATATTTGCAGTCTAGTCTGCATGGGGTTGGGATTGTTTGTGAGGGAGGGTTTTTTGTCAGGGTTGGAAGTATGTTTATGATAACTAGGGATGCATGCTGGCCAGATGTGTGCACAAATGTTGTATACATGAACATGCTGTATATACTACTGAAGTATTTCATCATTTTTCAATAAGGTTCAACAGCATTCATTGAGTCTATGTGGAGATAATTCTGTTTCATGTTTCTAAACTCATCTTATGACTGTGTCTTGCTGCATTTGCAGAGTATTGCAGAGTCTGTCTTTAATTCCTTGCCTTGTGTTGTGAAGCATGTTTATGCTCCGGGTCTGTGTGTGATTTATGCTGCAGCCAGAGCTGGAGGAGAGCCGCTAGAGCAGAAATCAATGATACCTTCAGTTGCTTATTTATGGTTGCACCAAACCCTGGGACTCTCAGCTGGATGAGAAACTGGCCTCTGACAGTGGAGGGAGTTGGCGGGGGATTGGTGATGAGGACTGACAGGGTGCCGAGGGAGAGGTGGAAAGGGCTGAGTCAGGGCCTGAGGGTGGGGCAGAGGAGAAATGGCATGAAACGCGCGTGTGTGGATAGATCTAAATGTTATAAAGGCATGGTGAGTGAAATGTGATTCAACATAATTCCGTCTTTCAATAAGCACTTTTCCTTCTCACATGTGCGTCACAGGTTCACAGGTAGCAGAAGTCAATTTTAGATTTACATAAGCTGCAGACTGAAAATTATCCTCGTCTCCTGCCAGCAGACGGTATTACACCTGCTACATATTATATGGCTTTCATCAGGTTTGTGTGTTTCTCTCATGGCAGCTGGCAGCTACAGGTAGGTCACAACCTCTGTGAATACTGAAAATAGCCTATGGGATGCCATGTATGCAATGTACACTGACACATTTGCCAGCTTGTGTTGGTGAGATACTGCAAATGTCATGCTGTCTGAAAGGGTCACTGGGTGTGTGGTCCAAAAAAAAATCCATTTAAATACTTAGCTATCTAATGTCAGATTTTTAGTTTGACAGACATGTGTGAAAGATGTGCAGTTGGCTAGCAGTTGCAATGGTAACGGCAACATTTGATTGAAAAGTGACAGGCTAAGCTTATGGGAAGGTTAGGTTCACTGATGATAAGTAGGAACCGGAACCCCAGTGTGTGATATGTAGTGCTAGCACATATGCTCGCAAAGAGAGCATGAAACCATAAAAACTGAGTGTTATTTAGAATAGAAACATCCCTCATTCAAACACAAACTGGACTAGTACCATCAAAAATGACTCCAGGAGCAGAGGACATCACAAAAGTGTTGACGTAGTCATGTTCCAAACAAGAACGGGCACTTCAGGCATTTTACCACGTAGCTTGAAAAGGCCCAGAAACCCTATACAATAGCTTATCTTACTTGCTGGCATTGGACATGGTCAGAGTGATGCTGGATCAATTTACATAAGCTGACACCCAAGGTTTTTCATTGAAGACATGCCCGGTGGCATTCAGGGTGGTGGAGAGTTCTTGAGGGGGCACCAAATGTGCCATAGAGCTGGTTGGCAATCAAGTATGGTGCCAATGCCTGATGAAACGTTGAAAGATGTCATCAAAATGGTAACCAACTCCGGTAAACAGCCGGTGTTTTACAAAGCTGTGCAAAGACCTCTGAGCATGCTGTCACACTTTCGGCGAAGTTTCTGCCTACTCAGAGAACTGCTGGCCTTATTCT
This sequence comes from Chaetodon auriga, assembly GCF_051107435.1. Classification (NCBI taxonomy): domain Eukaryota; kingdom Metazoa; phylum Chordata; class Actinopteri; order Chaetodontiformes; family Chaetodontidae; genus Chaetodon; species Chaetodon auriga. The sequence continues at coordinate 17,413,558 of NC_135078.1, read as the reverse complement.
GAGCTGTTTGACGACAAGATCTGGGTCACCTGACTTGTATCTTGCTGATGTGTTCGAGCACAGAACGTGTCTATGCAGGGTTGCGCCACTGTTTTTGAATGGTTTGACAAAATCGCTCCGTGTGTGTGCATGTGTAAGGTCTGGATGACACTGGATGTGTTTACTAGCCATTTTTTGCTGAATTTGCTTGGTTTGATTTCTACAAAACAGGTTTGCAACTTACTGACGATGGGAAAATGTGTGTTCCAAGGTGAGACCTTGAAGCACTGGTTTAGGCTGGCTTGCAGCTATCTCTCTTGGATCTACTGTGAAGAAGGGACTGTTGTTTGTGTCGATTAGCCGAAGTCATGCTTTAAGGAGTGGGGATAATAAGGAGTTATTAGTATTGTTGCACTGATAAATCCAAACCCCCACAGAGTTTATAGAGTTAAACAAAGATGATTAATCAGCCTAATACGAACCAGGTTCTTCTGTGTGTTCTGTTTCTGATCACTACCTTTCTTTGTCTTTCTCATTGTCTTTTCAGCTCCCCTTGAACCTCATTTCACAGAGTGTGTATCGAGGGACCAGGAGACATTCCGATGTTGGTGGAGTCCAGGCAACTTCCACAACCTGTCCTCCCCTGGAGCACTCAGAGTCTTCTACCTTAAGAAAGAGTGAGTGTGATAGCCTACTTTACCAGGAGAAGCTCAAGTAACTGTGTTGCATGTGTGTGTGCATGTGTGAGTCCCAGTTAAAAATGCTGCAACCTTCCATTCTTCCTTTGCTTCTTCTCCTTTGCTTTCTCCCTTCATTATTTCCCTCCTTCAGCTCGCCCACCAGTGAATGGAAAGAGTGTCCAGAGTATATCCATTCGAACAGGGAGTGCTTCTTCGACGTAAACCACACATCCGTTTGGATCCCCTACTGCATGCAGCTCCGCGGCCAAAACAACGTCACCTATTTCAATGAGGATGACTGTTTCACTGTGGAAAATATCGGTTAGTAACAAACAGTTCTGTATATATCCTGATTTTTGCTTTATGTCTGATGAATTAGGGGAATTGTACATTACAGTTCCAGTGTACTTGACATTGTGAAGCACATTCTGACACAATTGTTTCCTAATCATGAAGAAATAGCTGGACTGATTATAGAGGATTTTCAGTAATTGCTGAGTAAATTTATTCAGAGACAATCGTGTGCATTGTGGAAAGTACAATACATCACCTGCACTGAAGGGGTCTGAGAAATGGCACTTGGTGCTGTAATCTGCCAGACCAGTAAATGTCACATGCTCAATATCACAGCAAGTGTCAGATACACAGTATTTACACGCTAAATGTTTTGATGTCTGGTCTTGGTCTTTCGGTCTTTATCTAACCAGGACTGTAGAAAATGCTGAAGTACTGTGTTGTCACATGGCAATGTCATGTATTTGCAGATATCTCTTCCATGAAGAAACCTTTATTTGTCAGCTCTCCTCATGTGTGCAGATCCATTATCAGCATGTTTTTATCAATAATATTTGCATGTCGTCCTCTTTGCCACTACACTCACAGTATGAGGTAGAGTAGAGATGCTATTGGTGCACATTATCACATCATGCTCGCACATAAACAAACGAACAGTATAGGCAACCTATAGGTCTGCTCTAAATGTTTTCTTTCTGTTCAAACTGAACTTTTGCCCTTTTCCTGGCAGTACGTCCTGACCCACCAGTGTCTCTAAACTGGACCCTGCTAAATATAAGTCCTTCTGGGCTAAGTTATGATGTCATGGTCAACTGGGAGCCCCCGCCCTCTGCAGACGTCGAGGCAGGCTGGATGCGCATTGAGTATGAGATCCAGTACAGAGAGAGAAATACCACAAACTGGGAAGCAGTAAGTCGTCTCTCTAATTCTGTGTCTTCCTCCTTTGCTTTAATGTGCACACATGGTTGCTTGTTCTGACACATGTAAACACGCCTTAAAATGCCTCCCTGCACACGTGCAAGCTCACACAAACGCAAACACTCATGCACCCTCTTTAAAGTAAATTGTAGTCAGGTCATACAGGCACAGTGTCGTGTTTCCTTCCCCCTCCCCCCCTGGGTTCTTGTGGCTAAAATGCAGCGTAGCTTTGTTGGCAAGGCAGTGGAAGCCAGAGCAAGGCCCTCTGGGAAAACACTGCCTCTCTGAAGGAAGTGAAGGGAGGGATCTGTAGGTCAGAGGCCATGGGACCTTGAACAGGCTCATATTCATTACCGGCTAGCCAGTCTGACATATGCAGCCTTGGAAACAGTTTTCAAGGCCTCCACTAACAGTGCGTTCTTCATCTAATGTATCTGAAACGTCTCAACAATGGCACCTTTTGAAAGTCACAGGTTACAGGTACCAAAAATAAACCTCTTGACACCCTGTCAGTTTTACTTGTTTCTGTCAGGATAAACAAAAGCTGAATCCTTTCTGATGAATAAGACACAGCAAAATCACTTCATTTTTAAATTCTTCTCTGTGTTTTCATGTTCTCTCTCTCTCTCTCTTTCCTATGTGTTTCTGTATTTCAGTTGGAGATGCAGCCACACACCCAGCAGACAATCTACGGTCTGAACATAGGAAGAGAGTATGAAGTGCACATCCGCTGCAGGATGCAGGCCTTCACAAAGTTCGGAGAGTTCAGCGACTCCATCTTCATTCAAGTGACTGAGATTCCCAGCAAGGGTAAGGTGATGGTGGGTCATGGGTGGAGCAGTCAGTCTTTTGGTTAGATGCAGTAAATAAATATGGCTGCTTTAGGTCAGACAGACAGGATGCCCCATCTTTAACAAATGGTAACATTGTAGTAGTGATGACAGCGATGGTTATGATGATAATGGGTTCTGTTTCGTGTTGTTTTTCAGAGTCTACTTTCTTACTCACGCTGGTTCTTGTTTTTGGGGTCGTGGGCATCCTCATACTCATCATGCTAATTGTTGTCTCTCAGCAGCACAGGTAGGAACAGACTCCCTTGCTCTTTCATGCATGCTTAACAGCAGTGTCCAAAAAACATTTTCAGCCTCCACTGAATTAAGGATGGTATTTACAGTGAGACAAGATTGTGTAGTGCAGCACACACACACACACACACACACACACACACACACACACACACACACACACAAATACTGTCAACTGTGAACGTATTATCTTGATCCTCTCTGCCCTGCTGTTGCAGATTAATGATGATTCTGTTGCCGCCGGTTCCTGCACCCAAAATTAAAGGCATCGATCCAGAGCTGTTTAAGGTACATTTCTCTCTGTGTCGTTATCCTGCCTTCACTGTGATCTATCTTTCGAGAGCCTGACCTATACTTTGGCTTACCTGGTCTTAGCTTGTCACAGATGCGTTGTTATCGATGTGCATGTTCGCCGATGTATAACAAGAAATGACATTTCCAAAGATGTCTCAGTGTCACCATTACATCGATACACCAGAGAGAGCAGCCAAGTTTATTCTTCAGCTGTCAAATATACCACGTAGTACATACCTTAGTAGTTAAAACTCTTTAATAAATCACTTTCATGGGATTTATATTCCCAGATTATATATATATATATATTATATCCAGACTCTAATATATGCAGTAGATTTATAGTATATGTTATTGTATAGTGTGTATTGAAATTGTAAACATCAGTAATTCACCACAGCCAACACATGGTAATGAGCATTGTTGATCCGGTAAAGTTATTATATAAAGTGTTGTGTAACCACAGTTTTTTTTTATGACATTTCTATTGTAATTTTGATTAAAAACAGACACTGCTGGGCGTCCATGAGGCTCAGTTGGCAGAGGCACTGCAGGCTATGTAATCATCACATCACCCACTGTCCCCCTCACAATCACAGCCTGTTTATCATTTGTGTCAACTATCAAATAAAAGCAAAAATGCCCACAAATAATTTGAAAGCAAACAGGCACTCTTGTTTTGTATAAGTAAACAAGGACAGGGGGAAAGCTGAGGGATAATAAGATGTGAGGAGGGTCTTGGTTGTGTTCTGGGTGCCAGATGATGTGGGATGCATTTTACAGGCAGCCTGTTTGCTCTTTACAAAACAACCTTACCCCCAGACCTCGGGGGAAAAAGTCCTGGTAGAAATAAATAGAATAATAATGCTGCTGTTTCACGCTCAGACAAATGTGAAGCACAAAGCGTGTTGGGTTTGCGGCTGCAATTTACGCATTAGTCCCAATGCTGTGTAGAGAATGGGAAAAGGTAGGACTGATGATGATGGTGTTCCTTTCTGCATCCTGACTGCTACACGCTTACAACATACACATTTGTGCACATGCAGAAGGGCAAGCTGGATGAGCTGAATTTTATCCTGAGTGGTGGAGGTATGGGTGGCCTATCGACTTACGCACCAGATTTCTACCAAGACGAGCCATGGGTGGAGTTCATTGAGGTGGATGCTGAGGATGCAGATGCTGCAGAGAAAGAGGACAACCCGGGCTCAGACACCCAGAGGCTCCTGGGTCTGCCCCAACCTGTCAGCCACCACATTAACATTGGGTGCTCCAATGCTATCAGGTACTGCACAGATTCCCATGTAAAGGCAATGTTTTTATGCTGCCACAAATATGACTCCACATTCTTTTCCTGTTTCCACCTGTTTCCCTTTCCCCCCAGCTTCCCAGATAATGATTCAGGTCGGGCAAGCTGTTATGACCCAGATCTGCCCAACCAAGACACCCTCATGCTGATGGCCACCCTGCTGCCAGGCCAACCCGAGGACGAAGAAGCCGCCTTCGATCTTGAGGAAAGATCCCCAGTCCCAGAGAGAGACGAGAGGCCCCTCGTCCAAACCCAAACTAGAGGACCCCAGACTTGGATCAACACAGACTTCTATGCCCAGGTCAGCAATGTGATGCCCTCCGGGGGTGTGGTGCTGTCTCCTGGCCAGCAACTCAGAATCCAGGAGAGCACCACAGCCACAGAGGAAGAAACACAAAAGAACGTAAAAGAGCCCAAAGGCAGCGAGGACACTGAGGAAAAGAAGCAGAAGGAGCTGCAGTTTCAGCTGCTGGTGGTGGATCCTGAAGGAAGTGGCTACACCACGGAGAGCAACGCCCGGCAGATCAGCACTCCCCCTTGCTCCCCCATGCCTGATGGAGGGTATCAAACCATACACCCTCAGCCAGTGGAGACCAAACCTGCAGCCACAGCAGAGGATAATCAGTCACCCTACATTCTTCCTGACTCTCCCCAGTCCCAGTTATTTGCCCCTGTTGCAGACTACACAGTGGTACAGGAGGTGGACAGTCAACACAGTCTGCTCCTCAACCCGCCTTCTCGCCAGTCTCCCCCTCCGTGCCTGCCCCAGCACCCCCTCAAGGCCCTACCTGCTATGCCTGTAGGGTACATCACCCCAGACCTGCTGGGGAACCTCTCACCGTGAAATGACATTGCCGTTAGGCCCTTAGATGTGAGGTTGATTGACCAGGAAGTCCCCTGCAGTCACGAAAACCTGTTTCTACCTGATTCCTGCTGGAAACCAAATAACTTGCAGCACACAGTGTGAATGAGCGTGTACAGGTGGTTTGTTTTCAGAGGGAGCTGAAAGGGTGACGCGAAAAGCTGCAAGCTGTTTTCTGGACTCTTGGACATCTGCCCCATCAATAAATTTGATGCAGAGGCAGCCAAATGTAAACATCACAAACCAAATGCACAGTTTGCTCTATTTGTTAACATCCATGCATAAGACACACACAGATGATAGGCTGACTGAGATTGTAATGAGTCAAAAGTGTTGGCTCACTGCCAAACTGCCTTGGATCACATTACACCTCTGGCTGATTCTTTTCACAGCAATGACATTGTTGAAGTCTTAATCTCACCCAGAGATGTCAGTGTATGATTGACTGAGAGGAGACAAGCACATTCTAGCCATGTATGTCACACCTGAGAAGTAATTGCTGTTGTTGATTCCTCTTGCTGGCAAAGGTGTTTTGCCACTCAATCGTGGCTTCTTTTATATTATTAAATTTCTTATCTCATCACATCACCTTATTAGTACTTCACTAGAGATATATTTTTATACGAAAAGGCATTAGCGAAAGGAAAGAATCCACAATAAGATGCAGTTGAAAACACAACTATGCAGTTTTACCTTGCATTCCTGGTTTCATTTTGTTAAATACTGTTCATATTTTCATGAATAAGTAGCCAAATCTAGATTATATGATGTCAATAATTTTATTTTTCCTCTAGATGAAAGAAATTCTTTCAACAACTGAAAAAAACATACAGTATAAATGCACACAGACAAGCATAATTGGGACAAAATACCATCAACCTCTCAACACTTATTAATGTTATTATATCTCTTTCCTTCCTGGAGGGAATTTTAAATGCATTCTTGGAATTGAAGGAAAACACTAATTGAAGTAGAAGTGACGAATAAAAGGGAAATTGCAACTTTTTATCATAAACTAATTCCTCGAATGCATCGAATATTTCAGACTGATTCTACATGTCCCAGCACAGAATATTCTTTTAACCTGAGTTATTTTCGTTTTACTCCGACACACGTCCTGAGAACATGTCACAACGCTTATCGGCAGTTCTTGTAGGAGGAAGGATTTATTCAGATTCATTCACATCTTCATAGAGACGCTCAGTACTTACAGTGTAGTGTAGTACACAGAGCATCACCAAGTGCCTTGTTCAAGGGCACACTGATATTGTTATATGGTAGAAGGGAAAGGACACACGCCCAACCGTTCAAAGAAACCAGATATTTCATTTCATCTTGTAAGAGCAGCCGAGTCTCACCTCTCCAACGAGCACTCACTCATAACCTGTCACTTAAACTGAAATTTTAATGGGTAAACTTTCAACTCGGGACTTGTATTCTTCTCATGTTGCTTTGTTATTGCAGGGGCAGCAACTGGAACCAGTTGAAAGACTGTGAAAGTATGTAATAGCTGTAATTAGCTACCATTTTATACTTATTATCCGACAAGTAAACCGTGTTAACAACCTGTGCCTATGATAGTGTTATTGGCTTGCCATTTCTGTGCTAAAGTATATGCCGTAATTAGGATTCATGCATTTTTGCATTGCTGTGTATCGGTGAACTGGTGTAAAGCCTCTCTGTGCATAGAGTAACAACTAAAAACCTGCACATGCACTAACACAATAACATGCATGCGTACACACACACTACATCAAGAACATTTGCCTTAACTGATATATTTCATTTTTGCCTTCCTGACATAGTCATAAAAATTATGAGCTGAAAACTAACTGCAAATTTTAAACCGTAATTTGCACATTTCCAGCCATGCTCGTAAAACTGACCACAATTTCCAATCCAAAAACGTTAATCATGGTAAACCCTGAAAGCCCTTGATTTCTGGTTTGATAGAGCAACAAATGCATAGATAAATGCGAGATACAATGGGCAATATGTGTATAATTAGGCATGGATTTCCAGTTACTTTGCCCCCATACTTTAATTAGAATAAAGAAATTAAGGACATTATATAAGCTGAATATGTTGCTTTATCAGTGATATAGTCACATTAGCTTGTAGTGTAAGCTTGCCCTTGGTTCACTGACAGTGTAATCTTGTAATAATCAGTAATCTGTGTAATAATAGCCTGTGTGGGTGAGAGGATAGCACAGGAGCACTTTTGTAAAGGTTTTATGCTCCTCTGCGTTCATTTCTATCATAAAGCCTTTGACAATATGCCTGTGACACACAGCAGCATAGCATATACTGCATACAAGAAGCTATCTAAGCATAGGTCAATAGAGGTTGTGCGATATGCGTGGTTTCGTGATACAACACAATGAATTTTCATTTCAACGAGTTCATGAATGAGTCAGAAGCATTCCCATTGAACACCATCAGCGCAGCCTCTGAATAGTCACATCACACCATAAACAAAACATGCTTTAAAATGCTTAAGAAACACATCCTGCCTTTGAATAATGTTATTTGGGAATCATCCTTGAGATAAGCAGATGAATCACTTTGATAGAAAAGATGTTTTGTATCAGACAATCCCATAATGAAGAGAGACAAAGCAAGAGCCATACAATGACAATTTTTGAAAATGTGAATATGATAAATATGTGCCATTTCTCTCTTTTTGTCTCTCTCTCTCTTTTCTCAGTGTTCTGTTGTTGTTGCCTGGTGCTGATGATACCAGCAAGTCGATGCTGTTGCAGAAATGTCTTAATATATTTACTAGTGCTGTAAGATTACAAGTATAGTATATTTTTATGTCATTAATGTTACTAATCACAATGTATTGCTGCTCGGTACATGTATTTTTTCCTGCATTCAGCCTTACTGTGGTGGGAAGAGGTCATTCAAGACTATCACGACTCTCTAAATGTAAATGCAGATTAGATGCTCCTGATATCTGAAAATGTTTTGTTGTCTGTGAGAAATGGGAAGGTATGATTTGGTTCAGTTATCAGAAGCAGCAATAGGACAGTTTTGCCACAAAGTCAAGCTGCAGTGCATTCAACTCGTGACGCTCATCTGACATTCACAGTGTTTATGCCCGTCCAAAGATCCCCAGAAGGCTCTCTGTGTACATGAAGGAAGATCAGATTATGGTAAAAGCGCTGTTAAGATTCTGATTCAGTTGTACTGTGGTGATCGTGAATGTGTGCAAACTGGAATATGCGGTGCAGTTGTGATATTGAGGAAAAGTTGCAAAAAAAAAAAACAGTTAAATCACTGAAAGTGTTTTTAAAGGTCACAGCAAGGAAGAGGAATTGGGAGGTGCTTTTTTTTTTGTTCAAGCCTACTGTACAGGTGTTTACGACATTGTGTCTGCATTTTTTTTTTTTTTCCTGTTCGCAATGAGCTCATTCTTAATGTAGTGTGAAAGTTTGCAACTGTTATTCCAAGCTTATAAATGTTACAGACACTTTAGAGCAAGCACTTTGTACACACACATATATATCTGATGTTTGAAATAGTAGTCAGATTTTGTATTTTGGACTAAATCAAGTCTATGAATTTATTATAAAACAGCATTATGTTTTTATCCAACTCAATAACCAGACAATGAGGATCTTTCACTATCAATAAGCTTCGGTTGTGTTCTACAGAGTTAATGTTTATAGGACATATTTTACACTACCAGACTGATAGAATGATGTACTGTAATGGAGTATTTAATGTTTGCTTTAAGATTTATGGATAGACAAGATAGATATTTTATCAAAATATTTAGCAGGGTGAGACGGTTCTACTGTAACTTTCCACTCTTACATTTCTCCCACCATGTGATTTTACCATTTCATTCTAGAAAAGTGCATTTGAAGGGGCTACAGTGTTTTATAATGATGTATTCTGGCCTCCAGCTTCGTGGTTTTGCGTCAGTTCAAGGGTAGTTTTTGTCGTTCTGTTAAGCCTGGAAGTAATCTTGAGTGCTGGAATTTGCGCTGGTTGTAACTCAAAGAAAGAGCGTTCATCCAGACATTTTTTCAGCTTGTTGGGGAAATAAAGTAGTTTAATTCTTGTCTTGAGTACAGCGTATACACCCTGTTTTCCTTTTTTTTTTTTTTTTTTTTGGACTAAGTTCAGTGGCTCCGCTCTATATTTCTGTTCACCTGTTATTTATTTGTCTTAGAGCCCTCAGATCACCATCAGTAGACGGGGCAGCAGGAGTAATGTGTGCACTGTTATTCTCTGACATGTGTCATCCAGGCTTATAACCAAAAAAAAAAAAAAAAAGTCAGAATTAGAAACAGCTGCATTGTGGTTGAAAGTGAAGAAAGACTCAACAACATAATTTATCAGTTTGCATTGGCTTCATTAATTGATATGCCTTTGCTACATTTTTTCGTGCCTCAATCACATTTTCAGACCTTCTTGTCCTTGGAGTCGCTGTTCTCGTCTGTTGGCTGCTGTTTTACTTAAGGCCAAGAACTGTGTTGATCTTTAATGATTTGGTATTGTTCTCTTACCAGCTGAGCCTTTCTGGTGTTGTATGTGTGATCAATAAGCTTTCAACAAGTTACACAATAAATGTATATACAGCATCTCAATCATCTTGTCCAGGTTTTTTGTCAGCGGCTGCCCACAAAAATAAAATAAAACATTTAACTGGTGTGTTTTTAATTGTTCTTTATGCTTTCCAAAGAATGGCCATGTTTTCAAAGCCTCCTTCCAAACTAAATGAAAAGCATAATGTTAGTGTTGGAAATGCAACAGTCAATTAAACAAATTAGATTTCACTGAGTTATCAAGATCATGTCACTGATTAGAATTTCAATTCAATTTTAAATACAATTCGCCAGACTGTTCACAAAACACACTACCAACTGTTTCATTAAAAGTACACAAGCGGCACACTGCGCAGTAAAGGTCAGCACAGATCAGCACTCAGTGACAGAAAAGGATGTTAATGAACAAAATGTACAGCCCACTGAGGGAGAGTTCAAATGCAAATGGATTCTGTCTATGTGTGTCTACGAGAGAGGGAAAAATAGGAATCGTGTGGGCACTTGTTTGTGAGCAACACAGAGACACTTTGTGTGTGTGAATGAGTTCACAAGTGTGTGCTTCTCTCTCCCTCTCTCTCTCTCTGGCGCTGCTGGAGTAAGTGGAGAGGAAGCGGCTGCAGAAAGAGTTGTGCATCGTGGGGAAAGCATATCGGACAATTAAGACAGAGGCTGTGTATTGCACTGCTCTGTGTGGGGCTGATTGAATCAGAGAGACAGCCACTCACAGCTCTTCGTCTCAGGACATTGCAGGTAATTACCCATAAGTCACTGTTCCCCTGTATTGGATCTTCAGCCCAATTACGCCCACACAAGCAGTCCACCTCGGCCTCATTTATTACCTCCGGTTGCTTGTTGACCTTTTCAGACACACAGTCCGACAGGCAATTCAGATACATTACACTGAGCAGAGGGTGATGCACTTTGAGTCTTGAGGACTGTTTCGTTGGTTTTGAGCCATGTGTTGACATCATTATGTAAGTGTTAGCACCGAAAAATGGGCTTAAGATACTTCTCTTGGTTTTGCATTTGTTAAAGCTACATGCATCCACTCTAAATACGTCACAAACAGCAAACCAAATGGAGAGATTTTATTGAAATATGATGCAAGCTACTTTCTTCTTGTGTTTGTTGTTCTATCATCAGTATTGCTAATGCCAGAAAACAGATGAAACAAGTATATCAGTTGACAATGTGTATATAAATCACAAACTGTAGTTTAGGAACCAAAATACGGAAAACCACAGCTAACCAAACATGATGGGTTTTTCATTTATTTATTTTTTTCCATTTTAAATGAGTTCAACTAAACTGAAAGCATTTTTTTTTTAACTGATCAGAGCTCTCTTTTGTGCTCTACAGAGTACTCCTGAAAATATTTCAAGCTAACACTGGACATGTGCCATGTTGCCCATGTGCAGATAAAATCAGGATAGCTTGAACCAGTGCTACTGAAATTGCACGTGTTTGCATATGTGTGACAGAGAAGAAAGGAGAAAGACCTGCACACTCGAGCAATTCATCTGAATTTAAAAGCCACTTTAATTAATGATTTGGAGTGAAGAGGCACTCTGTTCAAAGCTCATTTGGGTGGAGCTGTCAAAGAATGTGGTGAGCCTGTATGAGGTCAGTAGGGAGGACAGGCTCCATCAGTGAAGTCACCAATCAGCTGTTGAGACAGTGGTGGTGTTTCATTGTGCAGACCTTCAACGCCATCTGCTGACAAATATTGGGCAAAACACCGGCACGCTTAGCAGCACCCTTCACATAGATGTGCTCCAAAATTTATTACTGAAAAATATTTTATCTACTTAAGGGACATTAAGATGTAAGATCTGTGTATTGCTGGATTTTAATGGCATACTGCAGACTCTTATGAAGATCGTAAATGTACAAGTAGGCAATTGTGGGTAATACGATCCCTCTGCTTTGTTGAAGTCACATGCGTCTAACCTCTCAGGCACGTGCAGGCGAGCTGTTAAGTACTGCCAAGAGTCTCTCCCCTGAGACATACAATCCCAGGCAGACCCCATGATGCCTCTTACACAGCACATTTGAGTCAGTCTGCTTAAATATATACATTCACTGTCAACTTTTCTGTTTTGACTTTGACAAGAACACACACACAAAAAAAAAAACTAAAAAAGCAACTCAACCATCTTTATTCAACTCTCACTATGCATGTTTGACAAACTGAACACAATACAGTTCTGTGCGTGAGCATCAGGCTTTCAGGGTGACTGTTATCTTCCCACAGAAGCCATCATTAAGTACAGAGTGTATTCCAACAACCCTTCATTTATCGCTCTCTTTTTCCCTCTGATTTTTCCTAAACAATAGAGCCTTGTGTGATTTTTTTTTTTGTAAGCAAGACTTGTATGAATGTGTGCAATTTGCAATCTATATAGCAAGTCCAGAAAATGCAAAGAAAAGCATATACAGGAATGCCAAGTACATTTAAAATGTGCATGTTTGCGGTAAAAGACACACCTGATATATGTCTAAGCTTGTGGACTTTATCAACCAGTGCAAAACAAAAGAAGAAACTCATTTGTGGCAGTTACTGCTGTTAAATGTGCTCAAGATCAATGATCAATAGCATGCCCTGCAGACAAACACATCACTGGCATACATTTCTTAAGGTTTGCTTTCCATAGCTTTTTTAACTTTCTTCCCCAGTAACGGACCTGTGCTTTGTGGTTTCCCCAGACACTGATTTCTGGTATTAACCTCACAGAATCTTCTCTCATTCATCCTGAATCTCTAGTTTGTGGTAGTATTTGCAGATTCTATCTCGTTTTTGATGTTCCCTCAAATATCCTTTGATACCTTTGAAAGTGTTTGTCATGCTCCTGGACAACCCTCTCCTCCCTCTCCTGCCTGACTTCAAACAGACACCACTAGATCATAGTTTCTGCGCCTGCTTTCATAAAGGATGGAGAGAGCAAAGTGGAGGAGGAAGTTCATGAACATGACAACCACATAGACTCCTGAGAGAGAACGAGAGCAACCCACTGACAGACATGCTGAGGCAGGTGAAATGCGACATATGTTCTTCATCAAATTACTTGGATATCTGTGCCAAATGAGTCAAGTTAACAAGCTGCCAATTCATGTTGTCGTTGGTTGTTTATCTTCCTCATTTTGTCTTTATCAGTGTGATGTCGGACCTCTTAATATATCCCATGCTGTCAGGGATTGCCCTGCCCTCTCTCAGGGTAATACTTGTTGGTAAAAAGAGCACTTGGCCCCTGGTGTCTCTGGCTGATATCAGAGCCAGCTTACAGCTGCTCTCATACTCAGCTTTCACCTTGGGGTCAGACTCATCTGGCTGGCTGAGGCTGCTGTCAGTCAGCAGGAGGCAAGCGTCACTGTCAGGTCTCCCTAACATTATTGGCTGCATCGCCTATCAGTCCGTGTCACTGTCAGGAGGCGGGTAGCGCCTCATCACAGCGTCAGAGACCGACCGGCTGCTCACTCCCTGCATCGCCAAACAGCCTGCGTCAGTGTCAGCATCAGCTGGCCTTAGGAGAGGCTTCATTGTCAGAGCCTGCTGTCCACTGTCAGCTGTGCTTTGACTTTCACCTTGCCTTCTCTGGTACTCAAGGCCTCACAGGGGCTCCGTGAGCCTCCTGCTGCATGTGAACTGCTTGCTGCACCTGACTTAAATCTAAATGATCTTGCCCTTGAAATGCACTACCACCTTGGCCATGCCCGTGCTGTCTAACATCTGGATGACTTTGACTGTGCCCATGGTCACTGCCATGGCCATTGTGATTTCTATGGTGATGACCATGGTGGTGATCATGGCCATGGCCAAAGCCATGAGAACCATGGTGAGAACCATGATTATCCCCTTGGTGGTGATGACCATGGTGATGTCCATGATGGTGACCATGTCCAGTGTCCTCCTCTGCAGGTGGGATTATGTGTGTATCAGGCTGTGCAGGTGGTTTCTCTTTGCACTCCTCTGGGATCTCAGCACTCTGTGGAGAAATAAATGGAATCAGAACCAAAATAGATTTCATTGTATGAGCTCATTTGTTTTCTTGAAGTAATGTGTGGTCTATACCTCATGTGTGCACTCGCCACAGATGCGTTTGCAGTAGGTATCTTTGATCGCACTCTCCACGTGGCCTTGTCCAATGATGGTGTATGGAAGTGAAATGTGGCTGGTGAGACGGCCGCACCTGATCACAAAGGGATAGAAATGCATGGTGAGTAACAAAAGCGCAAAAAACATTCGATTTCCCATGTAAAATGTAAATGTCCTGTTCTCTACTGACCTGTCATAGATGAGAAAGTCATCTTTCTCTCCACTTAGAGTCTGCCAGACATCAAGCTGTTGCTCATCCTGTTTGTACAGCGTAATGTTCTCTGACAGTCTCTGTGCCAGCATGGTGTGCAGACGCTGTGATTGCTCCCCCTGGTGGTTAATGACCATGTACACCACATCCTTCAGACCCTCACCCTCCAGCTTCTGGCGCAGGCCGTCCATTCTGAGAAAAATCAGACACCATGAGTTTAAAAAACTGTTGCCAAATAACCAGTTTTGCTGGGTAGTCTGCTTAAGAAACAAGTACGAACAGGATGCACTTCTTTGACAGCTGCATAGGAAGGACCAGTCCAAGCTTGCTATACCTTGCTGCCAACTTGGCAAGCCTTGCAGAGTGTGCCATAAAATTTAAATGACACTGATAAATATCTAATATTTTTATTTTATTTTTGTGACACTGCTTGACTAACCACGCAGTGTCAATGTCTCCTAGGGTGATGCAATCTAATGTCATGTTTTTTCTTGAATGGACAGAAGTGCATAGCAAGAGGTCATACTGGTTTACACACATACCTGGAAGCCTGCACCAAGCAGAACAATCAGCTGGCCTGGAAAAGGGCCACCACTGTCACCTTGCCCATTGCCTCCTTCATTGGATCCACCTCCCCTATCTTCCAGGATGGCGGCAGCTGACAGCGAGGCCCACCCCCATCACTCTCTGCACCGCCCCCGTGGAGCAGGCAGAGAGTGATGAGCAGGCTGAGGCACGCCCACATCCCTGCAGTGCCTCCTCACTGCCCCAATCTGCTGGAGAGGAAGGAGATGGGGTGAGGAAGAAGGGGAAATTGGGGAAGAGTGCAGAGGGGACAGAGTGGGGAAGGAACATCAGATATTAGGACTGTACAAAAGGCCAGAGAAGTGTTATGAGTTTTAGATTTTCCAGATCATCCTGAATTTCCTCCCAAAGTGTTGCTGCTTTTTACTCAAGCGCTTGCTGGAGTGGATAGTTATAAAAGTGAGAATGTGCAGCTAACTGAGCAAACAAAGCAGTTTATTTGAAGTTCTTAGATCTCATCTCATGTGCTCATGTTGTTTCTATACAAATTTAAGCTCATGCATACAAAGTAAAGAAACAGCATATCGTCGAATAGGAAGCATGTTTGACTGTCGAAAGCAAAAAGTCTAAAATTTCTGCAATGTATCACCATATGCCTTACTGGCAGAAAGCTTAAATAATGGACAAACAGCTCAGTGACTGGTTGAAGTGGGATACACTGATACAATGCATTTATAATGAAAACATTTGCATTTAAGATAGATTCAAATGTACTACATTGCAAACTATCCTTAGTTACTGTGTCTTAGCATTTACCCTTTTATTTACTACAGCTGTAAAAGGAAACACTTTTAAATTCTTTTTGCTTTGTGGGCATTTAAAAATGTAATGATTTCTCTCTCTTACCCTTTGTTTAAAAAAGCTGCCTTCTCTCTGCTCGGCTCTGCGTTGCTGCAACTCCTTGAACAAAAACAAGTCTCTTCCTTCCCTGCTCCCCCCTTTTATACTCTGCCTGTTGTTTTTCTCTCTGGATGGAGGACAAAGTTCAGTCCCAGCTGTATGCTGATGTCTACACTTTTCTGCAGTTAACCAGTGCATGTTTCCGCCTGCTGACAAGATACAAAAACTTTTTAACGGTAAATGTTTCATAGCAACTGGCAGTTTGACAAATTCCTTCAAGAGAATAGTGAGAGGAGAAGAAGTTAGCTCTTTATTACAGCTGCAAGATATGTAAGACTGAAGATTAATTCAAAAAGAAAGCTTTTACAATATGTAAACTATATTATAAAGTTGTATTATAAGTCTCCAAGAGCATCGAGGAACATTGTGCAATTTTGTTTTTTACTTTCAGTGCAGAGAAGGGAAGTGTAAAAGGACAGAGGGCGGGACTCTGGTCAGTGTCCAGCATGTTTCTACAAGGCCCAGCTAGAGAGGAGCAGCATACACAAGGGGGTTAGTTTAAGCATTCTTCAGGAAGTTTCCTGCAGTTTGATACACACAGACAGTAAAAGAAGAGAAATCTAACCAGAGTATTGTACAGTGCTGAACATGGGAGATCATAAGTGAGTAAATGATACTCTCATAGTTCAGGACAGGCCAAAAAATATGTAACTAATTAGAAAAGAGGAATTCAGCTCAGCCATGAACAGGGGAGAATGAAAAAAAAATCAAAGTCCAGTCTGTCTGCAAATACAGGCCATGCAGTTCGGGGTAGTGAAAGCACCATTATGAGATAAGGTCAAAGGCTAGTTTTAACTAGCCCAGTAAATGTCAGTGACACTTTAACAAGGAATTAAGTGCATTTAAACACACAGAGTTGGAAATGTGAATATAAGTTATTATCAAAAACTATGCTGAGCAGTAATTGTACAATAAATGTAAGACATGCACAATATCAGACAAGCTAATACAATGGCCCTGCAATATTTGCAGCTTGTTGTTACAACTGTTTGTTTTTCTCTGTGCTGATTTTTAGGCTGTATTTTGTAATGTTGTTGGCTTGGGTTTGCCAGTATCAAATGTGATCCTACACTGTGTCCAGTATATCTCAGTAGTCACTCATGCAATTTAATATTTGACAAAGAAGTGAAGACAAGTGGAAAAGTTAATCTCCTACTGCTTGCCCAGATATCAGGAGCAATACACTGTAGCAAAGTTAGTTGACTTGATAAGATAAGATAAGATAAGGTAAGATAAGACAAGACTTCATTGAATTTGAGGCGTTACAGCCAGCAAGCATTACAAAGAGCAAGCACAGTGGCATAAAGGGGTCAAAATTAAAAGTATACAGGATACAGAATAGAAAAACAACCATGTATATGTACATTTGTATAGATTAAAAAAATAGTTAATGTGAAAAACTACTAATGTCATGTCTTGTATTGCACTTGAGAAATACTAGGACTATGTATATCCACAATAAATACAGTTTATAAAACTGATGGTAGAGTATATGCTTTAACATTTGGGAATACAAGCAGCATTTCATACATACCAACATGGAGGGAGCACTGCAAATAATAATAAAGTAGAAACTAAGTTAAAATTGAAGATCTACAAGGACTCATAGCCTACAAACGGAGCAGAACAGAAACATGTGGAGGCTGTGGTGTAGCAGTTGCAGCAGAAACATGCATCAGTGTGAAGGATAAATGCAGGTTATCAGTGTCTAAACACCACCTGCTCTTTGCAGTGAGATGTGACTGTGGCGTGGCTGTTAGCTGATACAGCTGAGCTTGATATGTTACTTAGAGTGCCCTGCCAGGTCAAGCTTATTACAGGGTTACTCATTTACAGCATATGACATAATGCTCTTTATCAGGGCACACTAACCTGCTTATAAGAATGCATATCAGTAAGTTTCAAGAGATCTGAGTTCATAATATTCATCCACACTAAACTTAACCAAATGACTAACACTAAAAGGAGATACAGGTGGCAAAATATCTTAGCCAACTTCTTTTCTCATTATTTCTTGTTATATCACATATTACATTATATAATAACATTATATCATGTTATAATGCACCATGTTATAATGTAACACACAGGCACCTTTATGTGCAGTTTTGTCATTACTTTGTAATTTTGGACATTGTAACCACTGACCTGCGTTTTCATCATCTTTTGCACTTTGAACCTCCATTTATTCCACATGCATAGATTTTTAAGCTTTTAATTTATTTTATTATGGCTGTATATCTCATCTTATCTTATCTCTTCAGACTTCAACCTTGTGTAAAGATGGATGAAGCCTGTTGAGACTTTAAGTAAACGTTTTGGCCTCTTCTTAGGTAATATTTGAATGCAGGACTTTTCCTGTAATATGTGGTCTTTCAATAGTCTGATATTGCTCCCTTCATTTAGGTAAAGACCTCAGCTCACCAGTAACAATGATACACTGTGGCTTACATTATACATTACTTGAAATGAATATAATTTTGTGCATTAGTGAGGCCTGTCACATT
The DNA here is from genome assembly GCF_051107435.1 of Chaetodon auriga. NCBI lineage: Eukaryota > Metazoa > Chordata > Actinopteri > Chaetodontiformes > Chaetodontidae > Chaetodon > Chaetodon auriga. The sequence continues at coordinate 17,395,285 of NC_135078.1, read as the reverse complement.
ATTAAACTCGGCCTACAGTCCTATGAACACAGGTTTTATTTTGACAGGGAGGAAGCATTGGAAATCTTTTCACTATTAAATACATAGTTGCATATGATAATGTGATGTAAGTTGAATCTGAATACACTTTTGTCCGTTTAGATAACAGTTAGTCTGCCTGACTCAAAGCAGTTATATGATGTAGTAAGAAGAACATGTAAACACTCGTTACTCACCGCTGTCACTAAGCAACACTCCCGGCGTCGTCGACTTTGCAAGGGCTTCTGGGAATCCGAGGCCCGAGGGTTGAACGACCGCCCTTTTTAGAGCAACCAGAGTAGAACAGTCGTACATGCGTCGAGGGAAAAATTATCGCAAAACAACTTTCTGAAGCAACATAACCAAAGTTAACGTACGTATACCGATGGTTTTTAACGTGTATTTTGACCCAGGGCGTTTAAAATCGTGAAATCTGTCAGGAAAAAGTGTATTTTAATGCGCGGTTTGATGACGTAATGTTGATAGTCAAACGCGAAATGGCGAGTGTGCTAAGAGGCCCGTTACCTGTCACACTCTGGGGTTGTAACATGTTTATTTCCTTCGTATTACTGTATCGAAACGATTATACATGTGCATCTAGTCCCGGTAAGTTGGGCTTTGATTACATTTATTAGGTGTGATAAATAACTGATTTTGTTGCCTTGTGCAAGGTAGGATTGAATGTTTGCAAGTTAAGCTAACATGTAGCTGGACTAGCAAAGCTGTTGACGTTAGCCGAATGAACAACCATGTGTCTGGTCATTCGTTGAATCATATGCCCGTCCTCTCGTGTGGCACGTCAGGAAAATTTAGCGGGGTGTGTTTTCATTGTTTGTACACCTCTTTTTTCCTGACAGAGTTTCTGCCAAATGTAACGTCTACTCGGGTTTAGCAGTGATGTGCTTCTCATGGGCCCTCACCTTGACTTCCTCGTTCAGTGCAAGCAGTGTTAGCTTCACCACAGATAATTTCAGTTTCTTTCACCACAGTACAACTTAATTGCAGCCACCCTTCATTTGCCAGATGTAGGTTTTGCAGCTGTGCTGTTAAAATTCAAATTCAGTCATGCAGTCATCATATTTTTTGTGCAAATGCAACGTGGGAATATGTATGGAGGAGCAGCTGTTGTCTCGCTGTGTCTTATTTGTCGTATTTAACTTAAAAATAAGGTTTTGTGGTCTTTTTGCTGTCTGGATTATATTGTTTTTAGTTTAAGCTATTCTCAAAACCTTGCCTTTTGTTTCTAATATGCATCAAAACAGCGGCGAAATTTGGAAGCAGGAGTCGAGATAAAGCAAAGTGACTCAATATTAAAACTTGTATGTCCATTTTCCCGTTTTCCACGCAGAGAGGGATCACGTCAGTCATGGCGGCTGAGGTGGAGGTTGAGGGCGATGGAGGCAATGAGTACCCAGCGCATTACAAAGTCATGATGGACAAACTTAATGAACAACGACAGCTGGACCAGTTCACAGACATTACCCTGATTGTAGATGGTAAGTAGGCGTACATTGTAGATCATCTTTATGATGGTTTTCTGAAATTCCTAAGCAGTGCTTCTTATTTCCATGTCTCTTGTGTCTTACAGGACACCAGTTCAGAGCCCATAAAGCAGTGTTGGCAGCATGCAGCCAGTTTTTCCATAAGTTCTTCCAGGATTTCACCCAGGAGCCACTGGTGGAGATAGAAGGTATTCTGTGTTTCAGACAACACTAGAAAGAAGGTAGTCAGACATGCGTGCACATAGAGATTTACAAAGCCGTTAACTGATCTTTTTCTATAGTTTTTACTTGGTTTAAATAAATTTGGATTAAAAAAAGTTTTGTTTAGACCACGTCTTATTGTGTGAATGCATCTTCTGAAATTTACTTGCTTGCCACGCTGTTGCAACCTCTGGAAGAATCATCAAATTCCCCAGCTGCTAGCAATGACAGAGTAAAATGTAATCATAACTGATGAGAACTATGACCAGAACTATGAAAGTACGACCCAGATTGAAAAAATGTCAATGCATTTTAATATTTATTTGTCAAAATAAATGGCATTAGAAATTAATCTTGCATTATTCATCATAATTTTAAGTCCATCATTTAAAACAATCAGACATGTGGTATTGTATATTAGAACAGTATGTATTACCAAACATCTTAAGTCTACTAGTAATTGCTGTGCCACATACTAAATGTGCTTTGTATTCCAGCCAAAAATTTGCAGCTACGGATATATTTTCCTGTGTTTGTCACTGTGTTACATGGAACAGCTTTCACTCACACCGCTGCTCTGTCATGCTCTTATGACAGGAGTGAGTAACACAGCCTTTCGGCAGCTGATGGAGTTCACTTACACCGCAACGCTAGCTGTAGCTGGACAAGAGGAGGCCTTCGATGTCTGGAAGGCTGCTGAATACCTCCAGATGCAGGAAGCAATCAAAGCGCTCAACAATAAGTGAGACTTGCACACCGTTGACCTGTCACCTATCTCTGCTGGTGTCCATGTTGAAATGTACAAAGTTGTAGTCGTGAAGTGTTTTATGAGATAGAAAGGAAGTCTCATGACTCTTCATCATAGACACTGCTCCCTCTCAATAAGAGTTCATCTTTTCTTGTAGGATGAATGACAATCCCTCGCTAACCGCAAAGAGCAAAGGTAAAAAGAGAAAGATCGCTGAGACATCTAATGTGATCACAGAAACCCTACCCTCAGTGGAAGGGGAGCAGGTCAGTATGTTCATGGTGGTCACACTCATAAAGAGAAACTGCCTTGCAAAGCAGTGGACAGTAACATTAACTGAAATTCCATTGACTGCCTGCATTTTTCTACTATTAACACATAAGCAACCCTTACTTTGTCCACACAGTTAACTGTCAACGCTGAATGTTTTCAATGTTCTCCAGGTGGAGATCGAGGTAATAGGGGAAGAGGCCATTGAAGTGGAGGAGACTGGACTGGAAGAGGTGGTGGACGAAGCAAAGAATGCTCAGGCAGCGTCAGATGACTCTGCTTTGGCGCTTCTTGCTGACATAACCAGCAAGTATCAGCAAGGGGAATCTACACTACAGGTCATTAAGAAGGGAGAAATAGAAGAGGTATATTGAGTTGTATTTGTACAAGTCTTCATTTAAGATGAGTGTCATGTTTTTTTGGTTTATGAATTGGCAAAATATGGGTATACAGCAGGAGTTCTAGACGTGAAAGACCTGTGTTTGTGCTTGGCAGGAGGTGGTGTATCAGGAGGAAACAGTGACTGCCTCCAAGGTGCTGGAGAATGTCGAGGTCGTCGAGGTTCAGATTTCACAAGTGGACAACATGTTCCGCTGCAGCAAGTGTGACCGAAGCTTCAAGTTGTACTACCACCTCAAGCAGCATTTGAAAACACACCTTGGCTTGCTGGAAAAACCCCATGTGTGCAGCCACTGCGGTAAAGCCTACACGCGGGAGGGTGCCTTGAAGCAGCACATCAGCACGTTTCACTTTGATGCAGAGGAACTGTCTCAAAACCAGAAGCCCCAGAAAAAAGTCCATGTTTGTGAATACTGTAAAAAACACTTTGACCACTTCGGCCACTTTAAGGAGCACTTGCGGAAACACACAGGTGACAATGAAAAATAATTATTTTCAGTTTCTCAATATTCAAATTACTCAACTTATTACTTTGATAATTGGATATAATTGTCTCGCCGTTACACATCTTGCACTGACACACAAACTCGACTTTGTATGTCTCTCTGCAGGTGAAAAACCCTATGAGTGTCCAGATTGCCATGAGCGATTTGCGAGGAACAGCACACTGAAGTGCCATATGGCAGCCTGTCAGAATGGGGCCGGAGCCAAGAAAGGACGGAAGAAGCTCTATGAATGCCAGGTACAGTTTGTCCAGAATCATGGCCGTCAAACACTCCCCCACCAGTGCAGTGTCAACAGTAGAAAAAGACTACAAATATTTTTTGTCACATTATATTAATGTATTTATTCACTTAATGCAGAAAAGCAGCTTTTCTGATGTATTGTCATACAGGTTCTTTGTTTGTGGTGGTTTCTTGGGAGATGTAGTGTAAAAATGAATTGTTATTGCCACAGCACGAACTGTAACGTCAAAGTGGTGACGAGAGATTGTGTTTCCACTGATTTTACGTTAGCTTTCTTTTTTTCTCCTCCTCCACCTCCTTCATCAGGTCTGCAGCAGTGTATTCAACAGCTGGGACCAGTTCAAAGATCATCTCGTGAGCCACACAGGAGTCAAACCCAACCACTGCACCATGTGTGACATGTGGTTCACCCACCCAAAAGACCTAAAGGCCCACCTCAAGCACGTCCATTCCACCGAGGACGACAAGTCAAGTGAGGAAGTGGTCATCACTGACTCTGCCGCCGCCGCCGCCCTCGCCATCGCCACACAGAGCATAGAAGGAGCCGAAACGGTCCTGCTGGATGATGGAATCCAGGTGGAGCACGTCACAGTGGAGCCTGTGGATGTGATGGAGATGGAGGAGACTGCAACTGTAGTGGTAGAGGACGGAGGTGTGACAGAGATGTGTGAGGAAGATGTGGAGAGGTTAAAACAGGCCGGCGTGCAGATCCAGGTGGTGCACGTGACCACGACTGAAGTAGACGGGCAGCAGGTGGTGAACTCTCAAGTGGAAGTAGAGATGGAGGGTGAAATGGTGAACGTTGAGGAGGCAGAACAAGCGGTGGTCGTATGAGAATGTGAGAAGGACCGTGTCTTTGGGTGTATTCACACATGTAGCTTGTTTGTGTGGTTTCGATTCAGGGGCTTCAGTGACACCGTGTTGCATTTCAGCTCTGCTCTGGTTCCTGTTCACACTGACTTTTTACAAACGAACCAAGAGGAGTAGACGTGAAGTTATTCCAACTGATGATGGTTATGTTTTTGGTGTCGCAAAGAGTTCATAAAGAAATTATTTATATAAGCATTATTAGTATTATTGCACTGAAATTTGACTGCATGTTATGAATTATGACTAACGGGTAACGACAGGATGTAAAGGAGACATCTTGAAGGATGATTCAGGGATTGTTACTGTGGGATTGCTGTGCAGGATACCAGCTCAGCAGTTTTATCAACAGAGAACATCCATGCTGACATGCATACGTGCTTCCATGGTTATCAGATGAGTTGCATAGATACATATTATTATTATTATAACATCACTTCCTGAACAGATTTCACGATCAGCAGATCGCTCTTTGGAGGGGAAACACTCCTGGTTTTGACACAACTGCTCCAAACGAGATGTGTGAATATACCCTCAGATGACCTGCAGGACGCTCTGTCAGTCCTGAGCTGCTGCATCATCCTGTAGCTGACAACTTAGTTTCCATGAAGAACACTGAATGTAGGAGAAAGCATGTCTCCTCAATATGTCCTGCTGTGTGCCATCACATTGAATGACTCCGCTCCCACCACCCTCACTCTTTGAACTCTGAGTTAATGGACAGAGTGATGGAGGAGATATATCATCTCCTGCTAATGATCCTGTATTTATTTCAAAGCTGTCTGCCATCATGTTGTGTATTCTCTTCAGTGTTTCATCAATCAGTTTTCATGTTTGGTTGTTTGTTTTGTCTTATTTTACCTCAAATTTACATCATGCTCTTTTAGTTTGGGTCATTTGCCAAGACAGTGTGACAATGAATGAAAGCTTCTTGTTGCAGCTCATTCAACAGCTGATGCCACTGATTTCCATCAGTGCTACAGATTTGTTCGAGATAATTTTTCATATTGCCTTTTGGTGTTTTTGTAGGAAAAACTCAGACATGGAATAAAATTGGTTTCCAGAAATGGGCTTTGCGTCTTGCATACATCTACTGAGCTCTTAATTTTTGAGTCCAGTTAGTGAAGGTACAGATACATTTAGAAATTCTGTTGTTTATTATATATTAGAGTTTTTGTTTTTCCCTAATTAAAGCTGTTGTAATCAGTATTTTTGTATTTGTAGCTGCACTCTGCAGTGGTTTTACAGCCCTATCTTTACTGTTTTGAGCAGCAGGTAGCTGTTATTAGGGAAAAAGCTCTGATAAAGCCACTGTGCCCAACACCAAACGATGCATTCAAAGTTAGCTACTATGTGGTAAACGGAAAGGAGCATTTTTCAGCCAAGGAGACAGACATTTCCTTAGGAGTTATACCAGGATACCAGAGCTGAGGGGAAAGTGAAGATGACTCTGGTTCTAAAATTGCTCTGTATCTGTTGGATGTGTAAGCAGACATCTGTTCACTAACGGACCCTTTTCACTGAAGTGACTATGTCAAGGTTGTGTTTAGAAATTGACATTATTATGCAAATTTGATCAATTGAAAGCACCCTATGCTCCATGACGACTGAGGAAACTTCATCTGCTGAAGAAGACTACGAGATGCAGATGACAGACCCAGAAAAGCTCGTAGAGGACCTCAATATGTTTGAGTCAGTTTGATGAGGTTTGGGCGCAGGGAACGCCACTTGTAGGCTTATAATAAACAAAGGGCCACACATACACACATGAGAATAGCGAAATTGAGACCGATCCTGGAATCCTGTTTAGGCCTCCTGCTGGTCCCCTGACCCCACCTTGAACCTCTGGTGTGCTAATAGCGTGGCCCGTGGCCATGGTGCGTGACACACACGAGTCAGGTTACCTGGACAGTCCCGCCGCCGCCGCCTCACGCTCTGGACAGCTCCGGTGGTACTGAACTCGAAAGCAAAGCTGCCGATACTTGCTTCTCATTGGATAAGAGATGCAGGACTCGGCCGCCGATTGGTCAATTTTTCCTGCCAGTCAAGCGGATTTCCTCCACAACAGACTGAACCGGGGAGCAGCTGCAGCAGAGCCGGTGCGCTCAATGTCACCGTGCACCGGAGAAGATGATCTTACTGCGAGGTCGATGAAGCTTTGTCCACGGGACGAATTGAAGATATTCACCCAAGTAAGATTCACAGATGAAACGTTTGTGGTGTTTTTGTGCTGATGGGATTGGAGTGAGCTCGCGCTGGCTCACAGAGAATGGCCTGCTGCGATGTTAACTGTTGACTGTCATTGAACACCGATAGACAAGTGACTTAACTGATGCACTGCAAGATTTATTTACTCCAGAGCAGGTTTGTGGTTTCATAGCTTGTAAGTGTTTCTTTACTTTTCTTTTCTTTTTTCCCCCCCAAACATTAAATGTGACTCAGCAGTAGCCCACCATCACAAATAATCTGTAAAGGTGGCGGAGCTCGCATCATAATGACCGAGAATGAGGCTCATAACTCATCTTTCATCGTCTCGCGGTCTGTTTTCACTGTATTTTAGACCTACTCCGCATTGATGTAGTCGTTGAATTCAATGCAGCACTTCTGAAAAGGTTCATAATGCATCATTTGGCAATTACGCACGCACGTGACGCACGCGCACGCGCTATTTAAGATATCAACTTTGGGGATGTGACACACTGATTTACCTCCTGGACTGTTTCAAAGCACGCAGCCTGCGTGGACGGAGGAGTTCGGCCGTAGCACCTGTTGCACTCTGCTGGGGGGGTCAACCTGTGTCCATCACACCTCCTTTTAATGGAGGGTTGACTGATGTTTTGGTTTCTGTCATCCTGCTCTGAAGCAAAGGCACAAAACACAAACTCAGCAAAGATTTGCACAGGCGCAGATTAAAGATGTGTCTGTCAGAGAAAAACAATCCTTTGTCAAGTCATTCGAAAGCTTGCCTGTGGCTGGGAATCGAAGGAAACAGCCTGAAATTAGAGCTGTTTAATACACACTGACGGATGTACTGTGAGCTCTTGTGTTTTTTTTGATAGCAAAAGAGAGGAGAGATTTGAATGACTCAGCAGCCACATTCGGATAGCCTACATTAGATGTGTGATCGAACCAAGCCACCAGAATGCTGTGTGATGAAGTTCAGTTGCAAAATTAAGCTGGTAATCTTTATTGTAATGTGTCAAAAAAAAAAAAAAAAGTTGTCTTCTCACACCTGCCTTTGTCCTTCCTCTCAGTGCAGGATTAGGAGCTGAATATATCTCCATAGTTATGAAGCAAAAATAGCCCTTTTGGGATTCTACGTCCACCTGATTGAAATCTGTTCCTGATTTTCATTCTTTTGATGGTCAATCAGTCAGAGCACATGAAACATTGTGCTTCGTGTGTTCTTTGTTTGATGCACGCCTGTTTGAAGTGCTGACAGTGAAGAACATGCAAACGCAGATGGCTCTTTTAAGCAGGAGGAAACGATTGGCCAAATGGATTTTGATCTGAACCACCCGATGCAGGATTTACTGTGTCTTCTGCATTATGTTACTGTGCTCCCTGCACACAGTGTCATGGTAACTTTTGTTAAGGCCTCAGAGACTCCCTCTCTCTCTGTGTCTCTTCAAGATGTACTGGGAGCTATAGAGTAGTGCATGTTGTGTGTTGTCAGGCTGAAGGAATAATAGTGTATATTGTACATTTTTTCACAACTGCCGTAGTTGAGATAGTACATAAAAGTCCAGCAAAATATGGTTGAAAGAGTAGCACAGTGCCCTGTTCAGCTGACCATTTGCAAAGCCATGTATTGTGTGTGAATTATTTCCAGGTGCTTTACTTTTAGTGCATCCGCAGAGGCCTGTGCAGCTCTGCTTTGGACTCTGTGTGTATGTGTGTCAGGGGGAAGGGATTTAGAGGTCAGTCTGTTTTTTTGGAAATGTGAAATATTTGCCCCATAGATTCCAGAGAGGCCTGCCCCTCTGTTCCTAGGGCGCATAGTCTTCATTGTCGCAGCTCTTTCACTGTTGAGCTCTTTATTCTTGTCAGCCGCGTGTCTCAATTAACACACTGGGGAGCTTTGTGCGGAGAGAGCTCGCCGTCTGTGTGCGCCAGCGCTTGTGTGTACGTATTAACACGAGTGTGCTTGTGCGTGTGTTTGCCCGAGGAGCGGGTGTGTGAATGTGTGTGTGCAGTCGGCGCGCTGCGTTGCGCCTGAATGCATAACAGCAGTGAAAAAGACAGAATGGGACACAAGCCCAGGCTGAATGAGGGGATGGATGTAAAGTGAACGGGAGGCAGAGTGAGGACACAAAACAGAGAGGAGGAACTATTTTACCGAGCTTGTGATGGGGAAGCAGCTCCTGTGTTGTTTGCTTGTCTCACTACACGAACAGATGGGTGTTTGAGAAACAGTGTCTAATTCTTGATCCACAGCTGCTGTGGATGGGCTCTCATGTTTTCCGTTGTTGGAGTGTGTGAAGAGGCTGCTGATGCTAGCAGTGCGATCAGCAGCAGAGCGCACCGGGCAAACCCTCCTCCCTCTCTTTTTAGGTCCTCAGACAAATGATTGAGAGTGTGGTGAGTAAGGACCTGTACTTGGCAAAGCTGATTGTGTTTTCTGATGAAGGGCTGGCTGTTTGCAGACTCATAAGCCTGTTTGGGGTAAGCGGTGTACTGTATTCGTTGATTTTTTGAATGGTATATCTGTCTTTGATTCGAACTTGAAACAACAAAGTTCGGTGGACTGGATGCAGCCTTCCATCCATCCATTTTCTGCCTCTTAACGTGGGGCTGGGTCGCGGTGACAACTGGCTAAACAAGGTAATTCATACATCCCTCTCCCCAGCGACGCTTTCCAGCTCCTCCTGGGGGATCCCGAGGCGTTCCCAAGCCAGAAGAGATATATGAGCTCTGCAGCGTGGGTCTGAATCTACCCCAGTGTCTTCTACCAGTTGTACATGCATCAAAAACCTCCAACGGAAGGAACCCAGAGGTTATCCAGATCAGATGTCCGAATCGCCTCAACTGTCTCCCTTTGACACGAAGAAGCAGCGGCTCCCTCCAGATGTCTGAGCTCTTTACCCTCTTTCTCAGGTGAGCACAGCCACCCAGGAGAGGAAACTCATCCGTTTGTATCCACGGCCTCCACTTATTTTGGTCGCTCCCTGAAACTCATGACCATGGATGCCTTTTTCAAACTTCCCTTCAGTAGAGACTTGCTTTTACTCTAGAAAGGTTTTGTATCTCAAGATTGATCAAGATTGCTTACTTGGTCTGACAAGGAATGTTTTTAAAAATGATTTTTAGCAGTGGAAAAAGCTAATTAATGAAGCTGTAACAGTGTCAGGCCTGTAACAGTGTAACATCAACGGTGACTTTACCAGTCGATTTCATCTTTAATTAATCCGACAGGTGTGAGCAAGACACTGTATTTGTAAGGTTTCTAATTCTTCACATCTTCACGCACGTCATTAACATGGGCACTCTGAGGCTCAATGCAGCACTGACTAAATGTAAACATGGTCTTGTGTGCTCTCTCGCTCGCGGCTCAGCGCCGGTTAATGCATAATCCTCAGCCTGAAAAAAAGAAGAACAAACATGCTGGGTCAGTGTCCATCACCAAGCAACCAGGTGATCTGTTTTCCAGTGGAAGCAGAGCATAAAGCAATCTGGGTAACTATTACTCATCTATAGAGCCACTGTGAGGGTACTCTCCAGCGGACATCATTATCAGTACATCCAGCTGCTTATCTAACTTGATATATTCAACATGGCACTCTGTGTTCAAGCAATTTTAGAGAGTATCATGTGTCTGATAAGCTGTATGACATTATAGCTGCTATTTTCCCCAAAACATATTAATGAATACTTAATCAGTTAATAATACTATCAAGTAAACATTCATCTGCAGTTGAAAACTACAATTTCCTGATGATGATTTTGTCCCAAACTCTTATTGCTCACCTCTTACCATTGATGTCACTTGTCTATCTCATGCATGGTTGTCCTCTTCTTATTTACATAAATAAAAGGCTGGTATTCAGGGCTCGTTGCTTTGTCCTGCAAAGTGGAGGCCTTTCCTCTCTTAGCAAGTCCTTTTAGGCTGCCTGAGATCAATGCTTAGATATTCATGGCGCGATGGCAGAAAGGTGTTTGAAGGCTGGGAGACAGTAGGCCTCACAAAGGAGCATTGCTTTGATTTGCCAGCGAGGCTTGAACATAGATTCATTCATCTTAATATAGAGACGGATGCAATAACACCCTCCAAAGCAGCATGTTGCACTACGTTAACTATTGCTGCTCCTGCTTTACACACACACTGTCAAACTCGATTTATGATAGAAACTGACATTATGAGTACTCCATGGGTTCTGTTGACTGAAAATAATAATATAGAATGTTATCCTTTAATGCAACAATAGGCAGCTTAATAGCCACGTGTTCAAAGTGTGAGTGTGACAAAGCTTTGCAGATTTAATACAGGGGAGGCTGTAGATTGTAGTTTGGGTGAAGTCTATCGTTTCAGTACGCTGTTTGTTATTCACAAGCCGATTCAGTTCAGGTTGAATGTAGAGCGCTTCACTTAAAGTATTACGCGTGTGCTCTTATTATTGTGTTAAACACTTCTATGTGGAGCTGATGGAGAACCAGCCGGTTGCATTTCAGGCCAGTCCAGTTGTGTCAGACCTTAACCTCAAATGCACCTTTTCTGTCCCTGCTCATGGGACATTGTTAGAGCTTTGTTTTGTGAACAGCATGCAATTATCACATAATTACAAATTTATTCACCCGCACGCACTGTATCACACACGCACACACACAAGGGAATGACAGTCATCACTCATATTCTCCATTACAAATGAAATAGCTTTGCCAACTTGTAAGTACCTTCTTGGTAGAGAGTGATTAGGATCTCTGATCTGTTTATTTTGGCTCTCATGGCAACCTCAGCCTGCATCGTCCTTGGAACGGGACTCAAGCACTAAATTAAGTACGGATTACAATACACATTCACGGAAAGTCAAGTGGCTACTGCACAGGCACACTTGTGTTGCTCACAAACTCCCATGCCAGGTGTAATCACGTGTACTAGCTGTGTACCATGGTTTTGCACAGATGCTTGAAAAACATGTAAAGAATTGCCAAAATGATACACATAATGACATAGCTACGAGATTAACAGATTAAGACACAAGAACTAGATAATTAAAAAAAAGGGAGGGCTCATGAGCATCAAAAAATAATTGACATTATTTTTGCTTCTCTCTTGTGCTTCATTCCAGGTTGTCTCACAAAACGAGCCATGGATGTGCCCTGACACTGTCATCCGTTCAACCTCTTTCCTCCAACCTCCCCATCCAGCTTCTCTTCCCCTCCTCCTCCTCAACCTGTGGCCTATTTATGCCCTGGAGACTCAGAAGAGCCCATTAACGCTCCGCAGACCTCTTCAGCAAGGGACAGCAGTGAGCATGAATCTGGTAGCACATGGTCCATCTGATCTCCAGACTCTTCATCTTTTCTTCAACAGCCACAAATAAGGAAAACTAAGCCTTCAACCACTGGAAATTCTTGAGATGCAACAAGAAAACAGCTGCGTCGAGCTCCAGATGACGAATTGCCCCTGATTTTCCACTGTGGCGAGGACAGTTTGCAGCTGCAGCGCGTTTGGGAAATTTTGGATGCAGCATGCGCTTTGGTCCATGGACAGGAGGTTCTGTCCTGTTCACTGAAATACAGGAAGACCCTCATTCATAACATTTGTTTGTTGACTCAGTTGTCTAAATAGTTATGTGATTTGGACAAGGACACTGAAAGAATTTAGACCTCTACATGGCTCACACATCTGAAGGTAAATCAAGGTTTTGTCCCAGATTAATTTACGCATCAACTTTCAAATTGAATCTATAATAATATATGAATAATGTGCTATGAGTGCGTGCTGCTTGCTATTTAACTGCATCTTCATTTCACATCATGTGGATTATGTCTGTGTATATGTGTGAGGCTTATACTGTGCCTACTGTGAGCACATTGTAAATATGTGCGCTAATTATTTATTTTACAACACAATGAAGACAGTTAATCTGATATGAGACATGAAAAATAAATGTATGAATGCTGACTTAAATAGAAGCAGCACCAAATATATAACTAAAGCAGATTTATTTCTTGCTACCATGCCTTTTAATTTTAGTTTTATGAGGCAGATTTTAAAAGGCACTGACATGATGTAGGAGCACCAGTCATTTTTTCGTTTTTACAAAAAGCTGTCAAGAAATGTAGCTAGAAATAAACGACGAACATACTACAGTTTTTTCTTGTTGTACATCCAGCCCTCTGCCACTCCCAGCCATGAGCTAAGCCCACACCAGCCTGGGCGTCCCTTGCAGGATGACTGCTGTCTGCCCCTCTGAGAGCAGCCCAGACGGGGCCGAAGCCGGGGCCGGGACAGCAGGCACCAGGGGGTCGGGGGCAGCAGGCACCGCTGGGAGCATCTCAGTTTCTGGGGTCGAGACCGGAGAGTCTAATGGAGACTCTGTCGGAGGTTCCATTGGAGGCACAGCTGTGGTCGCAGGTGGCCAACGGTACACCCGCTGGAGCCATCAGGACAGCTCAGACATCAACACAGATGACGAGGGAGCCACCATCCGCCGCCTCACTCCACTGGAAAGGCTGAACCTGGATATGTGCCAGGATGAAAGGTAGGGGTCGAGAGATAAGTTAAGATAAGGTGATCCTGTATTAATCCCACAGTGGAATAATTTACAAAAATCTTTTTATCAAGATTTGTGGTGTTTCTATTTTTGTGGTGTTTCTATTTTTGACTTACCAGGAGGTGAAATTCTTGCTATGGTGGCTCTGCTGTAGCATATCATATAGAATATTTATAGAATATTTAGTGTTACATGTTCCGTCATGTGTCACAGGGTGGTCCGTGAGCTAACAGTGGGCAGAAGGATCGGCTTCTACAAAATTCGAGGAGAGATCGGCTGTGGGAACTTCTCCCATGTCAAGCTAGGAATTCATGCCCTCACCAAAGGTACGAAACTACAAGACATCAACGAAATGCATCTGTTGAAACGGCTGCACTTGAGTAAAGGAAAACATCCGCTGAGGAGTGGCAGTCACACTGACTGTAAAGCTATTAAGTAGTGATCGACAGTTTGACTTATTTGCCATCACTAGAAGTCTAAACACATCCATCCTTAAAGATAAAAATCCGAGGTAAGCTCCCATTTGCTCTCTGCTCTGCCTTTTTATTGGATTTAAGTGATAATTTGGCTGATGAGCTGTTTCCATCAATGGGCTGCAACACTAACAAGTGTGTCCTTATGTAGCAATTCACTAACAAGGTGATGTGTGCCTGGCCGGGGGGCTGATTCAGCCACAGACAGACAGACTGTCTGCTGCCCTTGAACAGATGGATTGATTAGAGATCTCCAGTTTCCTTAGCGACGGCTAAAATTGCTGCATGCCTCATCAAAGGCTAAAGAGAGGGAGGAGAATGAGTGCGTAGCTCTGTACGTGTGTGTGAGCGTGCACGCGCAATGTTTTTAGGGTTATATGTACTTTACCCTATGCCTGTGTGCCATGCTATCTGTGTGTGTGTGCATGTAAGTGGTATCATTTAGTCCTCAAAAAACAATATGAGCTGCGATGCATTTTGAATGCTCCTATTGAGAGCCATGTCACACTTGAAAGGGAGCCTAATGCCAGCCTGAATAATGCATGCTGATGCACAATTAGATATCTCAACACCATTTTACCGCTGAAGAACGTTTCTGTATTCAGTTACCTGCGGTCTATTTTACTTCACTTTATGAATCATTTAACAGAATACAGTAAAGATATCAGTCGTTTGAACTTGATATATGTGAAGGTCTTCGGTCTTTGCTGGCTGTAAAATCGTGTACGTTTTGAAATGTGCACTGTATTTTCCTCCGAACACATTTCCAGAGGTGATAAGTTAAATTTGATTCCAGGACAATGTTGCTAACTCTGCACTCTGTGTCATATTGAACCTCCACCCTGACTTGACCTTCCATGTAGTATCTGCTAAAACCTGAAGCCACTGCAGTATGACAGCAAAAGAGTCATTTTCCTTTATTTACAAAAGCAAATTTCTTTGTATTATAGGGCTGAAAGTGAGAATTGACCCCCTGGGAGAACGTAATCAACACAATTGGTGTCTGAGGACAGCTAATCCTCCATCAAATTATCTAGAGCAGAGCATCAGGCTTAGTCGCTTCAGGGGCAATTCTGTGTTTGCAAGGTGGAACAGGCTCACATCCTGGACTTACATAAGATTTATCTAACTAAATTTATCTAAATTTAAAAAAATCAGCAAAGATTTTTTCGGTCATGCGTCATTTGTCAGCGATCATTGACTGTAATCTTCTTCCGTGGCATCACCAGACAAAGTGGCCATAAAGATCCTGGACAAAACCAAGCTGGATCAGAAGACCCAGAGGCTGCTGTCCAGAGAGATCTCCAGCATGGAGAAACTGCACCATCCCAACATCATACGCCTCTATGAGGTTTGACTCATGCACGCTCCCATATTGATTTATACGTGAACGTCATCTGGTCCCAAGGGACTTTCTCAGTGATCGCTACAACCAGATGACATCGGGTGTACTGTCTTCTTTAGGTGGTGGAGACGCTGTCACGGTTGCATTTGGTGATGGAGTATGCAGGGGGAGGAGAGCTCTACACCAAGATTACTACAGAGGGGAAACTCTCTGATACTGAAAGCAAGATCGTCTTCTCTCAGATCCTCTCTGCTGTTAAACACATGGTCAGTGCGTATAAGCTCATATTGAAGTGGTATGTTTGAGTAAACAGAATCTAAATCTGAATGTATGTATTTTCATCTATAGTATCATCTGTTCTCCACTGCTCTCATGAACTGGTTTAACTCTGGAAGTCTTAAAATGTGTCTAATCTTCATCTCACAGGACAATTTCTGTTAGGACAGACTATGAATGCAACACTGATTTACATGCATCACATATGGAATTTATCACTCCTTACATCTGAAGTGTGTATGCAACATTTACTTTTCAGACATTCACGCTCGTGTAAATTGCATATTGGATCATGATTAGCCTCCAAACTCATTGTGATGTCACAAAATCCTGCTCGTACATAAATGCCTTAAGGTCAGGTTTAAGGTGAGCACAGGCAATCTTCAGCAGGTGCATGTGAAAAAAAAACAACCTTCTAGTGACAAAAATAAACATCATTCTGCACATTGAAGCTTAAACATCCAACTGAAATTCCAGTAAACAAAGCAGTTTGGGTGGAGGGAGCCATAGTTATGGTCCTCTATTAATATGAGCAGTTTGGATAATCTTGTCCTTGTTCTACCACAGCATGAAAACAACATCATCCACCGCGACCTGAAGGCAGAAAATGTCTTCTACACCAGCAGCTCTTGCGTCAAGGTGGGGGACTTTGGCTTTAGCACGCTGAGCCGCCGTAGCGAGACGCTCAACACCTTCTGCGGCTCTCCGCCTTACGCCGCACCTGAGCTCTTTCGGGATGAGCATTATGTTGGCATCTTTGTAGACATCTGGGCCCTGGGGGTAATGCTGTTCTTCATGGTGACAGGCACCATGCCATTCAGGGCGGACACTGTGGCCAAACTGAAGCGATGCATCCTGGAGGGGGCCTACATCCTGCCCTCTTGGGTGCCGGACGCATGCCAGAGGCTTATCAGGGGAATCCTCCAACCCATACCAGCTGACCGCTGCACGGTGGAGCAGATGATGGGCTGCGAGTGGCTGCTCCCTGTGGACTTCCCGCACGCCATGCAACCCTTTAAATTAGACCCATCCTACCTAGCAGAGAGCGAAACATCTGAACTCGCGGAGGAAGAGATGGAGGTAAAGGCAGCACTGGAGACACTCGGAATCAGCTCAGAACACATCCTCAACAACCAGGGGAAAGACTGCAGGAGCTCCATCACAGGGGTCTATAGGATCCTGCTACACCGGGCTCACAAGAGACGGGCTGTCGAGAGCATGCCTGTGGTCACGAAGGCAGTTGGACCAACTACAACCAGTAAAAAGGAACGACTAAAAGTGTACCGTAGTTTAAGGCACACATCTAAACTCTGCGTGATTCTGTGACAAAATGCTTTCCTTTGTTCTGGAAATTAAGTGACTTTATAGTCTGGGATGAGATTGCATGGATTTCATTAGAAGTAATAAAAAAAATTGCTTTTCAATCCAGCAGTTGAAATTGAAACCATGGTATGTAACCGCACTCAGCTCCTGAAATCTGGGATTTCTTACTTTAGTATCTTTCTTCTAGTAAGTAAAATTAGTCTCTGTGAGAATGTTGCTGCCAGTGAATCATTATTGTCTCCTCTTTTGACAGGGACAGAGACCTGTAAGCCTCATGAAATTTGGGAAATATTATGAAAATATAATTTATTTAAGTAAACATCATGATGATTAGATGGCATACGTAACATTTTATTTGGGCCATGCAGGCCTGGTATTTATAGCCCAAACCCATTGCTGTGCTGGAACACCAATGAACGGTATGATAAATCAATGTAGCATAAATTAAGGAAAAGAATAAATCCACTACATTCTGCTGATGTGATAAAATGGAGAAACATGCAGTCAAGACATGAAATATGTGTCTTTCATGTTAAATTGCACTTTTCTCTCATGCCTTAGTTTTCTAACATGTTATGAAATCTAACAGAACAGTTTCATCATACTGTTTAAAGTTTGTGATGGTATGAATAGAGATTTCACACTTTACCTTCGTATGTGATGTATCTCTATGAGATGTTGGACTGATTGACCTGAATGACTTTACTCAATGTATTTTCCTTGTGGCCTGAAAAAGCCAATAAATGTCATTAAGCTATGAATACAGCATACCTACCACCAAAGTTATAGCTGTTCATGTGGCAAAAATAATTTTCAGTTTGGACTCGGTGTGAGTTTCAGTAATGAGGTTTTTTTTAATTACCTGATGCCATGTTAATGCTCATGTGTTGATTAAAATAAATTTAAAATGTAAATACGTCTGTCTTTTTTAATTACAGCATAATACAGACTTCAGTATGTGAGTGTGCTACATGACAGCACCAGCGATATGTCAAGGGAATACTTTCGATGTTTTATTATAGATAATAATAATAATAATAATAATAATAATAATAATAATTTTCATCTTGTATTGTAATTTACTTATTTTATTGCCGCCACTTAACGTCCATAAAAACGGAAATCGGAGTACGCTACACGGTAGGTTACTGTACTACACGTCCCAGAAGCACCCAAGAAGGTCACGTACTCATGTCGACCTTTACGTGATGACGCAATTTTTGCCTCGTTGGAAGGTGGTTGCAGGAGGAAGTGCTGAGTCCGTAGACGCCAGTAGTGAAGAAACACTGAACAGAAAGCAGAAGACAATTGGAGGCACTCACTTGAATGGTCTTTTGTCTCCCGTCATCTAACGGTAAGAAAACTAATGTCGACAGTCACTGTTTTGGGATGTTTTTCAATGTGTTTAATGTCACGAGGGACCACGCCCTCCTGACATTAACAATCATGACAGGATTATTGAAATAGCTTTAACTAGCTTAGCTGGCTGACTCGTCGATGTTGGCCTAAGACGTGTCTGTCTTTCTGCCATCGGAGATCATAATGCAGAAAGTTTATCATCCTGTTAACACCAAATCTCATGAATCTCACTGCTCATAGTGTTCAATGCAGCATTAAGTAGGTCGATTGTGACTTAAATGGCTATGATGCAAGACCGTACTCATATTGCAAGACAATAAAAATACCCTGCACCCGATCTGCAGTCTGACTTTTTTCTTTTTTATCTCGGCACAGGATGCATATCAGAAATCCTGCTTTCCTTGAATTTAGTGAAGGTTAAACATCTTTGTTTTGACACTTGATTTTGGATTCAGGTCTCGTGACAAAGGCATGGGGGGCGGGGCTCGATATCAGATGAGGTCATGGTGGGAGTGTGGCAATGATGCAATATGAAGCTGTTTACATGGCACTTCAGTGTACGTGTTATTCACCCATTGACGGTGAAGTATGATGTCTTACGCTGTCATTAAACTCCTCACAGTCTAAACAGTGTCCACATGCACCTGCAGCCTCCACATGGAAGTCAGTGTGGGGGCCGGGCTTCAAGAAGTCAGACACTTAAGTCGTGTATCACAAATAGCAGGGTGATATTGGGGAAAAAAGGAAATTCTAGGATAACATTTGACTCAGTACTTGTATTTGATATCCAAATGTATGTTTAAACAACATTAAGTCATGGCTGAGGTGTGTGGTCAGATCTCTGCTGCAGCAGACATCTTCATTATTATTATTTTTTAAATTTTCGTCACAACTTCCCAAAGTGATGTCTTTTGAATTACATGTTTTATTTGATCAACATTGCAAAATTGAAAGATTTTCCTAAAGCCTGTTAGAGCAATACATTACATTTAAGCTATATCTCAAATTTCCAACATCCCAAACATGGCTAATATGACATCATGCTTGTATAATGTCACATGAACATCGATGCCGTTGTTAACAAATGCTGTGTGTATGCTTCTGTGATGATGCAGATGTCCGTCACTGAGGACCTTCCAGACATGGACGGAGCAGACCTTTTAGGGCTGCTGTTGCAAGACCGAGAGGACGGGTCCACTGAGCCTCTCTTTCCTGATGAGAACGGCCTCATTGAATCCTGGCTGTCCGAACAAGATGTAAGACTTCATTCACAGAAAAGAAATACAAACTTGTCCAGGTGGTTTTATTGCTGTCCAAGACAACATTTAACCACAGTGTTCCTCTTTTGTTTTTGGATGACTCAAAAAACTAACTGGGAATTTTCAAACTTTATGTAACCTTGGTGTTAAACCTCTTCCTTGAAATGGGGTTTCCCCTCATTTGTATACATGGTTATGTGACTAACTACTCACTGTTATGGTGATTTTCATGGTTTGGACACATAATATCAACACCACAGAGCAGCTAATTATGTTTTTCCCCCCAGATGCTGACAGGTATGGATACTGAAGACTTTCTGTCCAGCTTGTTAGAGGGAGAGGACAACATGGGGGTATTCTGTCCCTCTCATTCTCCCTTGGGCAGCGACAGCGGCATTTCTGACGACAGCAGCTCTGGAGCTGGAAACAACAACCTCCCGGGATGCCTGAGTCCACAGGGCAGTGATAGCGACGTTGTGCCCAGTCCCAGCTACTCCCAGCCCAGCCCGGTGCACTCTGACCCTGCCCTGGCCCCTGGTGAGGTGCAGACTGAGAGTCTGGAGGCCTTAACAGTCCAAGCAGATCACAGCTACTCCATGCTGCATAGCAGAGACAGTGACATGGATGTCCTGCAGAGCGTGAGGGCAGAGAAGCTGGACACAGATGTCTTCATTGATCTGGGTATGTGTAGTCCAAGAACTCGTTCATTTGTGAGTTCTATAGCCTAATGTACACATTTTTTTTTATAATTGACCCACTCAACCCCTTGATATCCGTTTAAATCCCTTATGAGCAGATAAGAGTAGCAGATTAGGTTTGTTGCAATTGCATTTCTCTTGTGCCAGATGACTTGGTGAGTGAGGAAATGGAGGAGGAGGAGGACATGATCAGTGAGCTGCCCTGCACTCTGGCCATAGAGGACTCGACACAGACTTCAGCTGAACTCAAGAAAACCGACCAGGTCAGTTTTTTGAAGAAGACAGAAAGTCTCAGTTTGTTTCGCTTCATATAGGCTCATCTTCATCTTCTCTCCCCCCAGTTCCAGTTTAAAGAGATTGTCCTCACTGAGGAGGAGAAGCGGCTTTTGTCGAAAGAGGGAGCGACTATTCCCACACACATGCCGCTCACAAAGGTAATTAATGCTGAAGAAAGTTTATTTGCTTGAGCTGATGGTCTTGTCACGATGCTGTGCGGCACTGTAAGCTGATCTGGACAAGAACATCTGGCGAGTGTTGGAAATGTTTATATAAAAATAAGCATAATCAAACAACATGCTGCTGACTCATCAGAATAATTGTTGTTCATTTTTGTAGCAGTTATTTGTATAATAATCCCAAATAGTGTAATTTTTTTTTATTTGGTCATATGTGAACATTTTTGTATTATATCTTGGTATGAACGCAGTTTTATTTTTTTACCCTCAAATCCCTTAACCCTAACCCCTTCTGCTTGATGAACGCTCAGATGGATCTTCTGTTTAGTCTTCCTGTGGCGCAGCTGCTGAGGGCTGCTACACACACATCGTCATCTGTCGTGTCAACATTGTGGTGAAAGCGTCCTCTCTGTTTAACAGGCGGAGGAGAGGACCTTGAAGAGGGTCAGGAGGAAGATCCGCAACAAGCAGTCTGCTCAGGAGAGCCGCAAGAAGAAGAAGGTGTATGTTGATGGACTGGAAAACAGGTGAGATGAAGAGAGGTGAAGTCTGTCGAGTAAATTCTTTAGCATATATACACACATTTCAACATCTGTTCGTAGGATAGTGGAAAATGTCTGTTTTACTTTCCCACAGCCCATAGTGATGCCTTCAAACGTGCTGTTTTGCAGCTGAAAACTCAAAGATAGATTTACTATCATGTGACAAAGAAAAGCTTCAAACCCTCAGAAGCTGAAACCAGGCCATGACTAATTGCTTATCAAAATTACCAATGTATTTCCAGTCAATCATCAACTAATTTCTCCAGCTCTGCAGTCCACAGACAGTTATTCATATGTGGCCTTGTGGTTACTCAGAAACACAGAGTGCAGGGAGAACTTAAGGGCTGAGTCCACAAAGCATTTTTTCCCAGCTGGGTGCGGTTGAGAGCACTTTGGAGCTGCAGCGTTTTTTCAGCTGAGACACTTTGTTTGCTGTTATATTGAATATCTGTGGAAGTAACAGTGTCGGTGAGAACAATTGTCCCGCCCTTCCGCTGCTGTGATTGGATTGCTGGGTAAAAAGTGCAGCGTTTTACCCAAAATTGAATGTTTTTTTTAACTCTCGTCAACCTGAATAAAAGGGCAAAATATGGCAGAATAGAAGCTCAGCACCATGCTGGTGTTTGTAGCGTACCGTAAATATGCTCCCATTGTAAGCAAGTCAAAAAATACACTGACCTCAGGAAAAAACGCTTTGGTGGACACAGACCTGGGCAGGAATAGTACCTGCTTAGTTCCGTGTGACTAATTATACTAGCAGTGATTTATTTTCTGTCTTTTTATGGTTGGTCAAAAATTCTTTAATGACATTTGGATAAATATTGGACTAATTTCTGAATCCATGTCTATCACAGGGTTGCCATCTGCACTGCACACAACCTGGAGCTACAGAAGAAAGTCCAAATGCTTCAGAAACAGAACATGTAAGAACTCTGAGATGTATCACCTGTGCTCAGACGTAATAGCACGAATCGAGAAGGTCTTTCTGAATCTTTTGAGGACCTTTACAGTAAATGTGTCCCCTTGGTTCTCGCAGATCCTTGATAGAGCAACTGAGGAAGCTCCAGGCAATGCTGAAGATGTCGACCATGAAGGCGAGCACAACCAGCACTTGTGTCATGGTAAATTTGTTGCCTGACTCCTTTTTTTTTCTCTCCAGATTAGATTTCTCAAGTCAAGTGGCAAATTCTTTGTCACACTGCAGTATTTCATCCTCACCCTCTCCTTGGCTTTGTCCTCCAGGTGTTCCTGCTCTCTTTCTGCCTCATCATCTTCCCGTCAGTCAATCCATTTGGCAGAAACACAGAGCAGAAGGAGCTCTACACACCCTCTTCCAGTAAGTTACCAGAAAAAAAACTCTGCTTTGTTATATTTCAGCCTTTCTCGTCGTGTCTTTTTAATACATATATGTTGGATTTTTCATCAAGATAGCACATCTGTTCAGTGTGTACTAGCAGACTGCATCACATCACCTTAGTTTCCCAGCCTGTGTAGTGCTGTTTTGCTTATTTCCTAAATGTTATGTTTCTTGAATTTCTCCTTTGTCGTTCGTTATTGCAGTCATCTCCCGGACCTTGCGCTCACTGCCAGCAGACAGCACCGATGCCATACCCAACCCTGCGCCTGAGGAGGAGGAGTTCCGCTTGATACCCCAAGCAGACGTGGAGAACGTTAAAGCCATCTTCGCCGGCGGCCAGAAGAATCACACCCCCGACTACCAGAGGGTGGAGCAGCCAGACTCGGAAACAGGAATCAACAGCAACTCCTCGGCAGACTTCCCCAGTCCCGCTCAGGCTGCAGACATGATACCGGGGCCGGCTGGTGGGGTAGGGGCCTTAAAGGAAGGATCCATCGATGCTGCTGTGGCGTATGAGGTCACAGGATCCAAGGATAACTGGATAGACCGGAACCCGCCGTCTGTCATATTACAGCAGCACCGCTCAGATGAGATGTAGTATTGAGATGTTGATCAGTATATCCAGCAGAGGGAGCCATATTCCCACTGTTTTAGGTAGCAGAGGGAAACTGAAACTTCAACAAGGAGGAATGGAAAATACCAGTGATTATCGATATATGATCAGTCTGTCTGTCCCTTCTTTTCCCCTCTAACAGCCCTCTGATGTACTACTGTTACTTTATTTGCACTTTGTTATAATTTCCTTGTTCCAGTGGCCATGAAGAACTGGAGAGAGATTTCCATAAGCTAGTGCTTTAAACTACCTAAATATTGGGACAGTACAGCGATAATATACATGATTGCATTGCTGGAGGCCACATGCGATTTAGCACTGAGGGCTCTCACCTTATTGTACAAAGTGGTGCTAATGACCAAAATTCGTAAACTTGTGCGCACCGCCACAGGACTATTTTAATGAACCAGATTACTCCAAGAGGAGTATTACTTGATTGCATTATTATTTATCGCTAAACTAATTGGGAGGGCTTCGTTTGACTCTGGATCTGATCATCTCCAGCAGATCTAGATGTTCACCCAAGCTGCTCGTGAATGACTCTGCCATAGTAAATTATTGTGAAAAGAAGTAGTCCAAGGCAAACTAGCCAGAAACCTCCACAGCGTAGTAGACGATAGACTGCTTGTGTCTCATAAAGCTTGATCAAAGTGGTTGACCACCGTGATGCTTAAGCCATTGCAGGACATTTGGCCATTTAGAAGACTTGTAAAGTTTGTTAGTATCTCCCTTGTAACAAGGGTATCCATGCTCCTTTTAATTTTGGAATGCTTCGTTTTTACGTTGTACAGTAAAGCAAGAAAAAGTGTCTGCAAAGTATAGAACAGTACGATTTAACCCCTGATTTCGTCATTGATCACCAAACCCCAGTCCACCCCTCCGTCTCCTCTTTTTCAACTTCACGGGACAGTTGGTACCTTTCTAAACATGTCTGAAATACCGAAGCACCTGTGTGCACTGAATAAGGGGTTTGATTATTTGCTCAGTAAACCGTGTCGCAGTAAGATATACTCAAAAATGTAATGACCTGTTCTGTCAGTGAGGCATTTTTGTTATTTTTTGTGTATTTCTTATGTTACTGTTAGTGATAAACGAAATCTAAGTGGTATTGGAACTGCGTTTTGTTATAATCGACAGTCAGTGAGATTTTAAATGTTGATCACGTTGAACAAATGCACTGACATTTGATGTAGTCCAAGAAGGGAATGTAAATAGGCTTAAATGATTGTAGCTCTTCTGTACATTTGAACTCTTTATGTATAAGACATGTCTGGACCTCTATAATAATAAACTTTTTATAAATCAGAATGAGTCTTTTTGGGTTTTTCTCGGGTAGTTTCATTGACAATGAATAGAAGAATACCTGTGAACTCTGTCTTTCAATATGACTGCCAGTGCAACCCCAGTATGGAGCTGTTTGCCACAGCTTCTAACAACTACAGGAGTTAGGTACTTTGCTCATGGTCCTGTCGGGAGGCTGTTTCCAATTCATCCTCCACAGGGATTTTCACAGCCAACATGGGATTTCCCCCCATCCTCTCAGCCAAACTGCTTACTGCAATCAGAGCTACAAAAGCCACAAAATTCCAACAGCTTCCGGATAAAAAAAGATTTTTCAATGTTGTTCATCTGAGCAGCAAATCACAGTGTATTTAGACTTATTCATGTGAATGACATGTAAATACACCTGTGTGGATAATACAGGGACACTGTGAGGATGCTCAGTACATGTGCTTTATATTCTATCAATTCAAACTGTAGATTTGCTGCTTTTTTCAAAAACAAATTTCTGTCTGGCTTTGTATTCCCCTGGTCACATCCATGCCCCACGGCTGGAAAACAATACTTGTCTGACTTTAGACGCAACCTCAGCTGTCGGGGAATAACAACATGGGGACTGGTTGGTGACTCACAAGTGTGAGGTTGGAATCATGAGTCATGAGCTTATCCAACATGTTGAGACTAGTCGTGTACAAGGGTAAAGGTCAGTCTCTCTGAATGACCAGCAGAGGGCGATGTGAGTCCACAGTTCTGACCCAGCGCTGTGCTCCGTGCAGGGTGAGTGGAGCAGAGCAGCTCGTGGTGTAGATAAGGTTAAAGGTCATCCGCTTATCATGCAGGCAAACTCATTTGCATTCAAACAAATGTCAGAGTGGCTTATTAGCCGATTTGACTCATCATTTAACAAGTAAGGAGTGCATTATTCCTGTAATTAGGCCTAGTGGTGATTGTATCTTTATTTTGTGGTATTAATGTCCTTTATGTGCTGCACATTGTCGTCATGATTACTTTTGAGATTTTAAAATTTGCCTGAGTTACTCACACGTGGGTCTACTCTAAAGTTAAGACAAGAAAACCTGCACAGCCTTCTGCATCTGTCTGAAAAGCGGACGATGTTGAATGTAAATATGCTTCCCCGCTGATAAGATAAACTGGTCTGAAAACACTGCTGGACGCGGCACGTGGCGCTTTGCGGGAGGGGCCCACGCGCATCTGTCGGGCATCTGCCGCATGGTGCTGAATGGAGTGGGGGTAATTAAGAGTGCGGGGCGCACGCAGGACACACACACACACACACACACACAGACACACACACACACACACACACACACACACATCCCCCAGCCCAATGAAAGGACCGGGGGCAGGTGGAGGACGTGATTATTGTTGTGACACAAAGTCGCTTTTTTTCCACGGAGAAACGACACGCGTCGAGTCAGACTGGCAATTATAAGCTTCCTTTTCAACGGGGGAACAAAAAACTGGCGTGTGCCGTCCACAAGCTGTCCTGATCGCTCCCCGAAATGCCGTCAAGAAGTCTGCAGTATTTGGGTCAGGGCAGGCTTGCAGAGCTCTCTCTCCGGGACAGATCTGTTACTACCGGGAAGACCGTAAACACAGCAGCACCTTGGGTAACAGGTCGATCAGGTGCACGCGCGTGCAGGTGTACCGTCAACAAGCTGTTTATTGAGGGCAAAGCCAGACTACAGGGAAAGTTCGGAAGGCCTATTTATAACACAGCAGTGATTCCCCACGCTGGGGAAGTCCAGTTCGTAGAAGATTTTTCCGGAGTTTATCATGGAAGAGATTCATTTCATTACTGGTTCCACTGCCGTTTCACCCACAGCAGCGATTCGGCAATTTTCCTTTCACTTATCCGCGTACTCAGTTACACTGTCACCTGGAGAGAAGCCGCCTGCTATGCCCACTGGTTTTATAACCGCCTTGAGAAAACACCACTTGCTGCATAACAATTATATAACCTACAAACACAAGGCAGGTTTCCTGGTACTCCATGACGAGGTAAATAACACGGTGAATAAACGATGACATCCACCTGTGACCATCGGAGAACAAATAATCACTTTATCCGAAAAATAGGATGCTGAATCTTATTTCAGATGTATCTCTGTTTATCCTTCAGAAGCGTGTACTGTCACTTGGTTTACATGTATGGTTAGACATTTAGGTCAGTGTCAGCATATGCCAAAATATTATTTACTGTGTGGCGTTCAGGTGGCCAGTTGAAGCCACAGTGGGTTCAGGCTTTGTTGTGTCGGCTGTACAGTCACTGTGAAAGTCCATCGTAAACAGGACTTTTAGTTTGTGTTCATAGTGGTGATGTTGGATGTTGACAAGGTACGGAGGAATCGGTGGTGGGTGAGTGGGTGGGGGGGATTTCTTGAAAGGTTGTAATCTTGCCCCACGTGGGGTTGTCAACATGCTCTGCGTAACTGCGCGGGGACTTGTGCTTTCCCCTGGCTGCTCTGAGCCAATGGTAGGAGGCAGGAGCGGAAAAGACCGCCCCTTGCCGAGAAACTACGCTGACATGCTATAAATCCACCCACCGCCTGTTCCGAGCTCAGAATAACGCAAGAGTCTGAGAAGAGAAGCACACAGCCGTTTCTGTTCACTGCAAAACCCCGATCGCGCTTGGATTATAACTATGACTCTGGAAGAGATCCGCGGACAAGAGAACACAATGGAAAACGCAGATAGGTAAATATTTTACACGCGGATTCAGCATTATTCAAGCTGTTGGGTTAATGCTTTACAACTGTCTTGCCCTGAAATGTGCTCAGTGTCCTGATGGTGTGTATTTTTCTTTGTGAAGGGTGCAAAGTGCAGGCGCAGCCCTGGAAGAGCTGCTGGTCGCTGCTAAGAAGCAGGACTACCTGACAGTTGGTGTTTACGAATCTGCCAAAGTCATGAATGTGTAAGTATTGCAATTCATGAAATCTTTAACTACAATTGCCTTTTTTTAAATTTAAGCGTAAACCTGAGCGCATATGTTCTGACCGCCTGTCTTGTCCTTTCCCACAGTGACCCAGACAGCGTGGCATTCTGCGTCCTCGCCACCGATGAGGAATACGAGTGTGACATTGCTCTTCAGATCCACTTCACCCTCATCCAAGCTTTCTGCTTCGACAACGACATCAACGTGGTGCGCATCAATGACATCGAGCGCCTGGCCGACCTCGTGGGTGCAGACGAGACCGGCGAGCCCAAGGACGCGCACTGCATTCTTGTCACGGTACGTCCCCGGGAGCACCCACTCAGCCAGTGAATCATGCATGCATCACCACTCTGTCTGAATTCTCTGCACACGCTACCTAGTTCCTGCATGTCTGAATGTTCTGTGTCTGTGGCAGGTGTTCTGACTCTAAACACCTCTTTCCTTTTATTCCAGAGCCCCAGTGCAAACCCATGGAAAGACCCCGCACTGGATAAACTGAGTCTCTTCTGCGAGGAGAGCCGCAGTGTGTACGACTGGGTGCCCACTATCACACTCCCAGAGCGCTGAAGTGACTTTCCACTAACAATCATGATGATTAAAAGAAAGTAAAGGAGCTGAGCTTCAGACGGGGGTGTCAAGCCTTTCTGCCTCACATGTCTGGATTAAGAGGCTGTGGCTGTAACCCCCTGCACGACCTTCCGGTGCATTCTGGGTCAGCACGTTGGTTCTGGATTACCCTGAGGAAGGGTTCGAGTTCAGAGGTCAAGTGTGGACTGGTTCAGGTGTCGGTGGAGTGGACAGAAAGCCTGATGGACACTGAGAAGGGTTTTGGACTGTGCTGCATAGTGCATGAAAGGATGCTGAGTTTTGGCCCAGTTAGTGCCCTAGATAAAAGGCAACGGGGAACTGAGCAGAGAAGGTCACAGAGCTGGAGACTGTGCGAGAAATGGACATATGAAAGTGCGGATGCTGGACTGAATCTCATCAGAGGGGAACAAGGAAGATGTTGGTCCAGAAGAGGGTATCTGAAAATGACCAAGTGGACTTTTCTTTTCCAGCGCAGCTATCAGGAAGTTCTTGGAATAAGCACAGACTTTGTTTGCAAATCCTGATTTGAGCTGTGTCTGTACCTGTGACACTTATTCATGGACTATTATTTTTACTTTCAAATATGCAGACAAAACGATGCAATATTCATTTGAATTGTACTCATTTTTAATGCTTTGTGAATAAACATTTGAAATGAAACTCATCCTCCTTTGTCAGAAATGTTATTTCTCTTTTGCACTGAGCTTCGCAGACCACTGGCACTCACCAAACCTTAGGTTGGTGAAGTTGCAGCAAAGCGTGGGAAATTACAGCAGATTGCACAGATATAGAAGTATCAGGAAGTGTTGCATGACATCAGCTACTGAGTAAAAGAGAAGAAAAAGTAAAGTGTAGGTCGAAGATGGAAAGTTGGGCGGTTGTGAGACAGGGATTAAGAGAGAGTACGGTAGTTGCGACATAATGATACTTGTGACATGTGCTCTTTCCAGGCACTGATACTTTGCTGCTCGTAGACCAGCTGCTTTGTGCGACAGCTTGCACAATCGCTGCAGCCAGAATCGAGGCCGAGGCTGGGGGGCTTGCAGGAAAGGAGCTTTCTTTTGTTTTCTGTGCACAGGCAGCTGAGGCTAGAGAGGTAAGTGTGTCAGCGAGTGCTCTGCTTAGTTTGTAGTTTTGTGCACCCAAGTGGAAATGGGATGCTGTATGGAATTAATAACCAAATTTTGATCTGCTGTAGAGCACTGAGGTTAAACTATATATCAGAGATGCACTGTTGGGAAATCTGAAGTATTGCATATACATGTGTGGAAGCCCAGTTTGATAAATCCTGCAATGGCTTACAAAATTCATGCACGCCATTAGGCAACACACATGGGGAAAGTGATGAAAAGTTTTACATTTTGTATTCCTGTACACACGTGCACATGCACACGCACACGCACAGCCACATGCAATCACATCATAGAAAATGGACTGGAATTGGAGCTGAGCTGTAGCGGAATGAGGGTCAGAAAGATGATCAGTGGAAGGTAAGGGGAAGTGTGTGAGTGTGTTGTGGTCGATTCTCAGCTGAAGCTGTCAGTAAAGGGTGGACCACATCAAAGAGATAGCAGGCTTCAGAGGAACTCGTCTCACTTTTCTTGGCAACACCTCGGTCTCCAGCCAACCACTGGTCATACCCGGCATGTGTGCACGTTTAAACACATAGGTGTACGCATGCATGAACAGACACATGCAACTGTATGTACACGCACACGCACTAAATGCTCACAACTACATACACAAGCAAAGGAGGCAGTCCCTCTCAGCTGAGGTTGATCACAAGTAATTGCTCAGTGTTCTAAGAACAGAGGAAGCTTTACTCTGAAAGAATCACACAAAACAAGTTGTAGAGAAGCAATAAAGGGACTTTCCATGGGCATTACTATCTGCTTTGGTAGGCATATGTAAGACACAAATAAATTACCATAAATGCTTACTTGTACTAGTCATTTTCCTATATGCACTCTCAAAACTGAAGCTAGATTGGGATTAAACAGTGTTGTCAGACACTGATATGAAGACCAATGTGGCTTGTGATGACTATTTGTCTGTGGTCGGTGTACTCAAAAATATCTTTGAATATCGTTCACAAAATCTTATCAAAATTACCTATAAAAGTCCCAGCTAACAAATTTGAGTTTCAGAGTTTCAGAACATAAAAGAGAAAGTCTCTCTCTCTCTCTCTCTCTCTCTCTCTCTCTCTCTCTCTCTCTCTCTCTCCATATATATATATATATGCACATTTCTAAAGGCACTCAAATATTCAGGGATTTTGGTCTATGCAGGTCAGTGTTCTCCAGGCAGCCTTTTCTCTTTTCTGCCATGAAAAAACCCCCACTACCAGCAACAAAAGCAGAGGCAATCGTGTCTAATCTTGACCTGTTTTTGGAAAAAAGCAATATTTAATGCCCCAGATAAGACCCATTTTCTCAAGAATATAAATGCTGACTGTTTTATTATTTGCTCTGAGTAAACAAAGTAGCGATGGCTAAGTGTATGGTAGTTACAAGTACAAAGTGTAGTATTGACTAAATCCTTGACCTACTTCCTGTATAAGTTATATTGGGGGTCTTTGTGATAGATCAGGTTTTACTTTGTGCTCTCCACGACTGCATCAACCGGGCCCACATCTCAGCCCTAATTTCTGTAGCATCAACTCATGCAAGCCCTGTGCAAGACTAAAAAACAACATGCCTGTTTTTCATGCTTCGTTCCTTTTGGCTTCAGGTGTATGTGGGCCAGCACAAAACAAAAAAAGACCACTGGGAAGGGCTGCCTCTTGCCTGTGCTGCTATTTGTATGGAGTTAACAAACATCTTCTCTCCGTGTTGGCTGTGGTGCCAAAGCCTGGAGCAACTCTCCAGACTGTCGAGGCAGCCCGACTGTCTGCACGAGGTCTGAGCCAGAGATCTATGATAGACTGTAAGGGAGGGAGCAAGACCAGACAGATGTGTGCTCTGACTTAGAAACATTAGTTTTTTCAACTGTGGCATAGAAAGATGGTAAACATCAAGTGGTAGTTTACTCCAGGGTGCTATCCAGACTTCTTTCTTGAATTGCTGATGGTTTGTTTCACACTGGCCACAACCCTAGACAAGACATCCAGTTTTTACCCGATTGATCCACCACCACTGACACAGAACGTACCTAGACGATTAAAGGGAATTCAAATGATGACTTACCTTCTTAAAGGAAATGAGCAACAGCCTGGGAAATAACATTCATTCAGTGCAGAGATGAAAAGATTGATACCACACTCATTTCTGCCAAAATTAAGCTGAAGCCTGCAGCTTCTTAGCTTAGCTTAGCATAAGTTACCTCTGGTAACAGGTAAACAGGCTGGCTCTGTTCGGCGCTAACAAAATCCAACATCCATCCAATGCTGAGCATGAATGGATGAATGTGGCATGTGTTGTAAAGCGTCTGAGTGGTCACAGTAGACTAGATAAGCACTGTATAAATGCAGGGAGTTCTACCGTTTACTCAAGCTGCTGCAGCTTCATATTGGACAGACTAACAGGAGAACGGCATCAAACTTCTCACCTAAACTCTCAGCAAGAAAGTGAATAAGCTTATTTCCCAAACTGTTGAACCATTCCATTAACAAGCTGTACACTATGTTTAAGGCCAGAATTAGCTGTCTGGTCTGTTGCAGCAGATGTGCATTGTGGACCCTCCACACTTATGTGGTCAGGTTTGTTTCCAAAGATTTCACTGAAATTCCCAAATGCTCAAACCTCCTTCTGTTGGAGGCAGGACGCTTGAACAAGCCTGCCAAGGACAAAAATGAGTAACATTTGATATTGTGATAGCCTTTTGTATAAACTTGAGGATCTTTCAGACTTTGGTAATAGTAATGTCGACAAAATGTGTCCCGTGGTGTTACAATACCACATAATGCTGGCCATTTGACTATTTCAAACCTGGAGAAATGTTATAGTATGTATGTCCAAATTGGGATGTGATTCCCAGACTTGTGGTTCAACTGTAAATGCTAAAGGGAGTTTGGTAGAGTAATACTCAGCCCTTCCCAGAGCCATTACTTTCATGGGGAACTGTGGTCCCTTCCTCCCATTCCCCTTCTCCATCTCACTTACAGTAACCACAGCAAGATGAGATTACACCATGAGCTGGCAGGCAACATCCCCTCTCACCCCACCCAGCTCTCTCTCGCTCTCTCTCGCTCTCCTGCTCTCTCTCGTGTGGCCAAATTGGTACCATGAGCTCAAGGCCCAGCTGGCTCTGGCAGGCAGTAGAGATAGATAGATGGATGGCTGGTGTTGGGTGTCTCTAATCTAAGTATGTGTCA
This sequence comes from Chaetodon auriga, assembly GCF_051107435.1. NCBI lineage: Eukaryota > Metazoa > Chordata > Actinopteri > Chaetodontiformes > Chaetodontidae > Chaetodon > Chaetodon auriga. Next base: position 17,362,980 of record NC_135078.1, on the reverse strand, counting down.
CTCACTGGAGAAATGAGCTGCACCCTCGCTGCTTCTGCTGTTGCTCAGCTTACAGTGAGCTCACTCGTCAGAGGCTGTGTGGTGAGCCAGCACAATATGCAACTTTCAGAAGTTCTCAGATTCATGGGGCAGGGAATTTCTCATTGCTGTGGTGGCCAAGGTGATTCCTGTACAACAACATGTAGACACACTGAGGCTGCTATCGGTGAGGACTCTCAGTATGACCTGACGCAGGTGGTTTTTGAGTTTTGTGGTTGCGGTTAGAGCTGAGGTAGCTGTAAATGTTGAAGCATACACACACATACACACACGTACACCTGGGCACCTGGGATGACCGCACTACACTGACGGATGAGATCACATGATTTAAACCTCTTAGTTCAGAAGTAATGATCGCGGTTGACTTTCTACAGAACCTATAATCAGGCAGTAAAACAGCTGTGTGTGAGAGCCAAGGGGAGGGTGGCCAGGTTACAAACACACTCACACACACAAACACCTGACCTACACTTAGAGATCCACTGTGTCCCCTTGTGGGGGGTACAGTGACACACACACACACAGCAGGTCATTTGCAGATGAGGTCATGACACACACTTAACTGCTGTTAATGTGAAATACTAGTCTCTGGCTCTGCGGTTAAAATCAATGAGACAGTTGTCTTAAATATAATGAAAATAGGAGCTGGGCAGAGAGAATGGATTTAATTCCCTCCACTATTTGTGAAGGATATAATCATTTGGATGTTTGTTTTCAAATTGGTACATCTGCAAAATTGCCCTGGGATTGCATCAGGGTGTTTGCTCTGCAGCAACTGAATGGACTGACTGGATGAATTGCATGATTTCTGAGTGCAATATCTGTATCAGTCACACAAACGAGATTATCTGTGTGCCCTCATTGCCTTTTTGCAATGAAACTCCAGTCACTGTGGTTATTAAAAATAATACATTAGCCATGATAGCAGTGACCTCACATGAACCTCAACAGGCTAAAGTTAGATCACATGGTCCAAATGCCAGATTTCTCAGTTCATCCTGCCTCATGGTGTTTCCATGAACTGAGCACCATCACAACAAACACACAAAATACTTTATAGCAGAAACACACTGAGATGAGTAAACACGCAGGCCTTCTTGGACAAACCACAAGGAGCAATATGATGCCAAATGCATTGATCAAATGAGGCTTGGCCTGTGGGCATTCCTCTTTACATAAGCTGTAATGAGATAACTGTAAAAGGCAAAGGCTATTTCAGGACAGCTGAAACAGCTCAGAGAATCTCAGAGTCTTACAGTCTCACCTGGTTTGTTCTGGCACAGTAAAGAACAGACGAGGGAAAAGGAGAGTAGACAATGAAAACAGAAAACGAGCCCTTAAAAGTATGCCTCCAAGTGGGTTATCATTCACCAAAGACTATGGTATTTAATGAATGCATCCCATTCCTCACTCATGCTTTTCCCCTGATGCCGAGTATGCCTCTGGATTCTGTTCATGTTTTCTGGTTTGCTGTGGCTGCAAGTCTGGCTGAGGTGGGGCAATGCTAACTGATTTGCCAAATATGGGGAGCAGCCTGCAACCTCGGCAGGGCTGACACATTACTGACATAGCTGAGCTTATCCTTCCAGAAGCACATGTACTCAAAGCTGTGCCAGGAATTCCCTCTCACAGCCTGCAATCCTCATGTAGAGCAGCGGGCCAGGAGACATGGCCATAGTAGTGCAGTCTGGAGAGCACGGGAGATACAAACAGACATACACACATACAAATAAAATGTGGGGACGCTGCAAGATATTTGCTCATCTGATAATAGAGTCTCTGCTCTGTCCTGGCGTGCAGATGGAGGGGGCAGACTGGATGAGCGGGTTGATTCAAGGATAGATAGAAAGAGTGTAACAAGAAAGAGATAGACACATTGCATGGATGGTGTAAATTCCAAATTCCATCACGCTGATGTGTAAGACTGTTGCAGGCTAAACAAAGTGGAATCTGAAATAGCAACACTCATTCTTACTCATGGGGAAGTCAAGAGCAGCACACACATGTGCCATAAACACATGCACAGAAAAAAAAGGAGAGAAACAGGAACACACTGTCCACTGAGTATTCATTATTTTTTCACATCATGATTCTGTGCAAGCCTGAGACAAACAGGACAAAGAAGGAAAGAAAAACATGGAAATACCAGTAACAAGCTCTATGTTCTTACTTTTAAGGACATTGACAGTGCTTTGGTACCTCCAGTGGAAAGGTGTCAAGGCAGCATGACACTTTTTTAGAGAGACGATGACAGAGATACAGAGAGAGGGAGAGAGAAAGAGAGAGAGAGAGAGCAGCAGCAGCACAGAGTAAACAGTGAGACTGCCAGACTGTCTCTCTGCTTTCAGTGCATACGCTAATTAGAAACCTCGAGAGAGGTTTGAACAGTCAGTTAGGGACACGGCCTGCCTTGACACAGGGAGAAGAAGAGAGAAAGGGCGAGGGAAAGATGTCAGGAGATGAAGGAAACAGATGAGACGGACAGAGAAGTAAAGGAAAGGGGAAGAGGAGGGTCCCTGACGAAGGCCTTGTTTGCCTGTGCTGTGCCGTCACTCGATTACAGGTCAGGGTTATTAGGGGAATGATGATGCAGGAGCTCATGCACAAACAAGTTTATTTTTTGTTGAAAGAGTGTGCGCATGCATGTAAATGTGTAACGGTAGATTATGAATCCCAAACTGTGCACATGTACACACACACATTATCAAAGTACACACAGCAACAAAAGCATGTGATAACCTTTGTGACGCGGTTATATATTAAAGTGACCACCACATGTTTTCAGTTTTCCTATGTGGGTCTGTTTTGCTACGCGTTAAAAACATGCTCCTTGAACCACTAAGGTATTGCATAATAACATCAGGATCTGGACTGACTGACCATGTTCTTGGCAACATATCTTATCTGATGCTGCCGCTACTCCAACAACAGTCACTGACAGATCAAAACTGCCAGCAGCAAAAAAAGGAACAATAAGAGTTTATATAGCTGATAAACACATCAGCCAGGGTTATTTTTACAACAACAACAACAAGCTAATGTCATGAGCAGAATTACTGCGAAGAGTTTGAGGCTCCTTCATGCACAAGACAACATTTCTAAGTTTGCACACTGCAGCACCATGTGCAGCCTTTCAATTTGAAATCCCTCCCAGAGGATGATTTGAAAGTGCAATTAGAATTTTGCACAGGGTACAAAAGGAGAGAGACATGTTTTTCAAGGACTTTTCAAGGGAATGATGCAATTGCCCCTCGTCCTTGCACTTGGCTTTTTTTCATAGCAACATACCATACTTAACCTAGTAACACACTGAGGGTGCATGGCAACAGTGGTTCAGCTTATCCCGCCTCCTCTTCCTCTCTCCTGTCTCTGCACCTCTACATCTGCCTTCATAAGAGCACATACCTTTGCATCGAAGCAAGCCCCGTGTTTGTGTGGGTGCACTGTCATTGATGGAAAACAAAAATAAGCTCTTTTTGTTTTGCCGGTGTTACTTAATCTGCAGGGATGGAGTGACAGGCAGAGGGAGAACAGGGGGGAGGGGGGGGGAAGGGGCTGTGCTCCGAGGTCCGGGTACCAGCCAATCAGAGGGCAGGATTAGCTAGAGGCAGGCATAAACACGAGTTGTTGCTGTTGGTAACAGAAATTTGATTGGTTGTTGGGAGTTCTTGCTCAATGGGATAGGTGTCTCAGTGAGTGGGTATTTTGATCACTGTTATGAATCTGTTTATCTGCTGTTATGTTCTTTAATAACCTTGTTATTCTTCCCCCTTTTGTTTCCACTCACAGAGGAGGTCTTTATGGTTCAGCCGCTGAGGCCATACCATAGTAAAATGTCTCAGCTGTTATGCACCACTCAGTGCTAAATCCTCCTGAACTGTGGTTACCTTTAGCTGCTGGCCTGTGGAGGAAAGGCCATACTGTGCTATCTGGGCTGCAGAAGTAAACACACTGAGCAGCACAAAAAGCTGCACACCCCATAGAAATGACATGGGTAGGGGAAAGATGTGACGTTGGAGGACAGGTCACTGACCCCACTGTTGCGCATGATGCAGTCACACCTTCTTCCCACACCGATGCAGGACTGTTGTTGACTTGCAGCACACTTTTTCGCTTCCAAGCACAGATTTAAATACACAGTTTAACACTGTTTTTATGTGTATTTTCTCTGTCTGTAAATTTGAGCTCAGCTTTGATTCCGTGTCATGAAGCCAGACACAAACAACATGTCCAGGCCTGCAACGTCAGGCGACAGAATAACATGTAATCCTAGAGGTCAGCCTCAACCTGCCTGCACCCAGTCACACTCTGTTTACCACAGCATCAGACGGAGCACACAGTGCCGCACATGCCGGCTTTGTTTACATGCGGTTCCTTCCTGAAAGGGGCGGGGCCGCACACCCGGCATTCCAATGTTGCTTTGGAAACAGGGCTCCCACAGCAGCCAATGGGAGGGGGGGGGATTATGACATGTGTGTTTGTGTATGTGAATTAATCAAACAGTGGTATCTATCCGGCAGCGTGTTGACAGGGGGAGATTTTTTAATCAGCTCACTCAAGGAAGAAAACACACTGGGCAATAATACCAGGATCAAATAAACACACGCTGCTAAGCCAATTAAAAATCAACGGCCTAATCTCCCAATGAAGGGTTGCGAGGAGTGTATGTGCCTGGGAGTTTGCGTGTGTGCCAGGTTTGTTTGTGATAAATGCTGAACATGCTCCTTAAGACTGCTCTTCTTTTAATCGTTGTCACAGAAACAGTTTCCGTCATTTTCATTTCTCGATCTCAGGGTCGTATAGAGGCCACGTGTGTTTGTGCCCGAGCAACTGACACCCTAAAAAAAAAAGCAGTATCCTGAGTGTGTGTTTTTGTGTTTGTGCACATGAGCGTACATGTGCTCATGTGTACATTTTCTTTATACAGCTGTCATTGTTATGACAGAGGTTGATTGCTGGTTCTGTCACCTGTTTGAGGTTCCTTTACTGTCAGGCTCTCGCTGTCTTCCAGTTAACAGTCACTTTATCACTGTGGACATACACAACAGAGGCTCTTCTATGTACCTGATTGTATAAAAGCATGTGTGTAATTTCACACACTCCAGAACACAAGCAAAATTCAAGCTACATGTGGACTGATGCAAGGAGCAAAACACATAGACAGTGTGATTTTCTTTCCTACAACTGATCATGAGTTTTTTTAATTAGTTTTATGTAAATTGCATTTTAATATGTTTTTTTTATTTCATTTGATCTTTTTTTTGTTATCGTAAAATAGCACCAGAGAGCTGCAAACATTTTCATTCATTTACAGAGGTGTAAAGATTGAAAAAAGTGTACATGTGGTCTGTGTTTTTGTGCGTGAATGTGTGCATGTTTGTTACCTGCCACACAGGATGCAGCTGCAGCAAGTAAACAGTAGTTGCATAGTGTGTGAGTGAGTACATCTGTATCTGGGTGTGTGTTTTACTGCTTATTTCCTTATGAAAAGGGGCTTCTCTGTAGTCCCTGTCTATCCTTTGTTCTCTCTGTCTTAAATCCACAGCCAGCTCCTCAGATGAATCTGCCCTCAGGGCAGGAGAGAGGTAATCTAATCAGTAATCCGTGATTTTTTTTTTTTCCTTTTTGTTCCAGGATAACCCACAAAGCATGTGAGCGCAATCATGTTTGCCTAAAACGGGGATGTAGTAATTGAGTGACAGTTCATCCATATAGCAGCAACATGGACGGTTAAATGTAACACTGGAGTAATGCTGATGGTTGTCAGAGAGATTGAACCCAGGTCTCAGCTTGTTGGACAAAAAAGTGGAAGAAAACATTACAGCATGAAGCACACTGAAATAGTTGGAAAACATTCTTTTTCCTCACATAAACCTCTTCTTGCTTGTGTTCAGTATGCATCTAAAGTAGCTCCTTTGTCCCAGTCTAACAGCAGACTGCCAGACAGACAGTTTATGAAACAAAGAAAGGGACTAGCCAACCACAACATCTTCCGCAGACTCCTCAACTCTACCCAGCAACTACTGTACACCGACACTGAGCCAGTCTGTTTATGCTGCAGACAAACACAGGCTTGCATGTGTGCTAACAGACATGGACGCAGACCACAGACAAAAGCTTTTACTTGGATTGTGAGTAAAAGAGGATCTGTAAGTCTGCAGCTTTGCATGAATGTGTGCGACTGTCTGTGCAGATCTTGTGCATCAAAGCGTGTGCCTGCCCTTTGCACACATGCCTGCATGCACTGTATGTATGCAAGGAGGAGGAATTAGGAAGTTCTGCATCTGCTGTTTGGCTTTAATAATTTCTTGTACAGTATGTTGTACTGTGTGCAGTAGTGTGTGTGTGGGTGGTCATAACAATATGCAGATGTACATGGGGGCTCCGTGTGGGCAAGCTTTATCCACAGCCCTAGAGCAAGGCAAACTCTCGCTGACGTCTGACTCGGAAAGTGACAAAGACGGACTTTGTTGCCTCTGTGGGCGAACCGAAAGAACCCAGCCTTTGAGCGCCCTGCTTTGATTGCGTACGTGTGCGTTTGTGTGTAGGTGGGTAGGTGGGAGTGTGTATAAACGTAAGGGAACTGTAATTCCTACAGCATATTAAAGGGTATCTCCAGCCGTATTAATGAGGTCATAATGCAGAAATCCACTGCCTCATTTAAGATGATGATAAGCCCTGATTCTTTCTTTCTTTCTTTCTTTCTTTCTTTCTTCTCCAACACACTTTAAAGTGAACAATAACTCCACACAACATACAGTGCAGTCTGCAATTTCACTCCCTCCTGTCACTTTCCTCCCATACTACCATCCTCCTCCTATCCCTGTCAAGGTAACTCTGCTGTGGTCTATATCAAGTGTGCGTGTGTGTGCAGTCTGCAGCACAGAGCGTTCGTGCCATACCCTTTCAGCCCTCTATCTTAGCAAAGCCAGACATGAGTCGTCTCTCATTCAAATACAAATCCTCTTTGTTGGCATAGATTCAGAAGCAGTGAATGTCTCTTGAAACACACACACGCATAAATGCACGCACATACAAGTCCCCAGGGGCTTGTTTCCTTTGATCTGGATCTTACTCAACCATAGACAGTGCAGCAGGTGTGAGGCAGCAATCAGGTCTGTGTGTGTATATGTGTCATCAGCCATATGGCCTTTTAGTTGCTAACTACACACCTAACCCACCTCATGCACCTACTCAAGCAAATCAGCCTCCATACAAACACACACTCGCTTTCACCCTGTCTCCAAAGCAGCTGCAGTAGTTAGAAAACACTCTTGACTGACGAACTCGCAACCGAGGGCAAATCACGGCAATTCCTAGGCTGATCCTCCACCAATCAGACGCCTGTGGCTGAATGCAATCAGCAGCTGAGCCAATCGGGGAAAGAGAGAGGGACAGCCAATAGCAGCAGGAGCCAGAAACCAAAGCAGTTAGAGATAGAGATAAACCAATCAGAACCTGAAGACTGAATCCATTGATGTGTTGTTTTTGAAGCTCTGCTCCAAACTTTCCCTTTACACTCAAACATGCAAGATGTTAATGCCCTTATTTTGTAATCCTAACTTTGCAGCTAGTAGTACACAGGGAAATCCAAACTTACACAAGATTGTCATGTTACGGAACAAATCCTTCCATGTTTTTTCAAGGACACTGAAAGACTGAAAGCAGGGGTCTGTTGCAGATGTTGCAAGATGATGAAATCGCAGAAATAAGCAGAGCAAACAGCATGTCTGTTTTTTCTGTTTTTGACAGACTGACAATTTAAAAAAAAAAGGAACTACTTCATAACTGTCTATCTGCACATGCCCCTTTGTTTGTGTGTATGCATGTCTTTATGGTTCTGTAAGTGTGTCAGTGTGTTTGTCCCAGGTCACCCTAAACCCTCCGACTTCATGGACAATAAAGCAAAGAGGCGTGTCATTGTCACACGTGCTGCCAACTGTTGCTGAGACACAAAGCGAACATAAAAACCACTTTACTGACTGTGAAGGCCCCCCTCCCCATGACCACGGCACACTCCAAAATCATGAGCCATGCACACTCCTGTCCTGGCTCCATTGTCCCAAATGAATGAGTGGAGGGGTGTGTATGTGTGTGTGTGAGGACAGCTGGCTCTCTGGCTCCATCAGTAGCAGCTGCCCCAGCCTCAGGCCCTCAGGGTGGAACAGTGCAGATTAGAGGGTGGCTGAGGTGGGGTGGAGTGTGTGTGTGTGTGTGTGTGTGTGTGTGTGTGTGTGTGTGTGTGTGTGTGTGTGTGTGTGTGTGTGGGTGGGTGTGTGTGGCCCAGTCTGTGGCCTCGAACTCAATGAATGGAGGAGAGGACCTCACCCCTTCTTTGTCCCACCTCCTGTGTCATTTTCTTTTTCATGGCCTCACCATTTCTTTTTCTGTTTCTTGTAATCCCAAAAAACTAAAGGAAGTGCATTTTTTCCTAAATGGAAAATTAGGATGCAATGTAATTATAGGGAAAGAAGAAGCAGACAGAGAAGGGGAGACAGCGGCAGAGACAGTGAAAGTAGCCAGCGACAGCCAGTCCAAAGGCTAGACAGTGGGATGGAGACAGCGACAGACATGGAGAGTTTTGGGTCCCCACTGGGTGCTGAGTGGGGGCCAGCTATGGTGGCTTAGCGACAGCTGTTCCTCCTGCCTATAGGATATCTGAGCCAGGCCCTTTCAAAATACAAGGCTGTGATGAAGAATAGAGGGGCCACTTCTCTGCAGTGTGTGTGTGCAGAAGCAGAAATAAAGAGCTTTTGAAATAGATGGGTGTGGATTTTTGCCAAGACATAAAGAGTGGCACACTTCACCCAAATTTCTCAGCAAATAAAAAGAGCATTCTGGCCGGACTGATAGGAGGGAGGGAGACAGACAGACTTTCACCACCTAAAGAGCCGTTTATAGCCTAGTTTTTATCCATGTCGCTTTATTTAGACACAATGGCATCCCCAGGACAGAGCCGCCGTTTGTTGACACAGAGGCGTCATTCAGAGCTCCACAACAACATGATATTTGCACAGCAATGTCGGCCTCTGAAACTCATGCAAATGTCTTCATCTCAAGCCCTGTTCCGCTGTGATTCAGCCTTTACCTTGAAACATCATGAAAAGTACACAGAACAGAGGGCTAAAAGCCTTAAAGAGCACTGAGTCATGTGTTTGCAAAATCCATGTAATGCAGATAAATTATGGAAAAGGGATAAATGAGGTGAAGTCTAACCTGAAAGAAAATATATGACGTATCTGATGCAACGCTGACCTTTGGAGAGCATTGTGCAAAGTCTGTCTCTGCTTTGTTTAACTGCTTTCATCACATGCTAATGCAAGGCTGACTCCCAGCTGATTCTTGGATCTAGATTCTCTTTACACCCTCCACACTTCTGTCCTCCTCCCCCTCCTCCCATCTTACATCCACATGCACCGTAAACCCACTGACCCTTGTTGCCAAGGCAACACGTCAGTCTGATCCAGAGTGACAGCTCTATTCAGGTTGTCATTGTCTCCCATGACAACCAACGAGCGATGCTTAATTAGGATGAGGGATGCCCCAGAAATTAGAACGACGGTTGATTCAATTACGGAGCCTTTGTCTGCTCTTTGTTTGTCACACACATTGTTATTGGCCGTAACGAAAAAGTCGTTTGTCTCAAAAGATAACTTCGCCAGGAAAAGCAAACAGAGAACAAAGCTTCTTTTTTTTTGGATTTTGAAAATGTGTTACACGAGGGCATTTGATCCCACAAGGGCAGTGAGATCAGGATAATGACCACCTGAATGGCTCATTCAGAGGATGCCAGAGAATGTGTCCAAAGTTGTATTAACAGCAGCAACTGCCTGGGGTGCCTGATCAGATCTGAAGGCTCCCTGCAAGCAGAGAGCCAATCAGCTGAAACCATACCTCCAGCAGAGGAGAAACGAGATGAGTGGGATCAGATGCAGGATTGCATTTACAGGAAGTGGCACTTAAAATCCCCAAATCTTATTATGACTTTTCCATCATATTGATGTAATAAAGGGAAGTGATCTAAATAAAGAACCATATCCTGTGAATATCATTACTCTTACATAGTATAACATATTGTACATTACATTGCGCAACAAAATGCACAGTGATTGCATTTTCTCAAACGTCACATAACAGTTTACTGTGGACTTAATGTTTACGAAGTTTGGACCTTGCATAGAGCAAGGTGCTGAATACATGGCTCTTATTATTCTGTAAACAGCTGCATCCACTGCTGTTAATCTCAGAAAATACATTAGTAAATAGAGGGTAATTCCACCCTCAGCTGTCAGGGAAGCTTCGCGGGGCCTTCTGCGTATTTGGCAGATATAATCGGAAACTACTCAGCAGGTAATTACAAAATAAACAGAACATGGTATGTATAATGTGTATTGGTTGCTTCATGCACTCAGGTGAATTTGAAAGCAAGGAAGTACACTATTTGGTACAGCTGGGGAAAGAAAGGAGAGGTTTAGATGTGGGAGCTTCAGTCATCTGGCTCTGAATGAAAAGTTACTGTATGTATGAGTGAGTGTTTGCTTTAATCGTATTCACCTCGTACTTTTTCAATCTGTTGAAACAACCCGAGAGTAGAAATAACTCTTGACCTCCCTGCACACATGTGCACACCTCAGCTGGCACCCGCAAGTACATACTCCTTTTTTTGAGGAGTTACAAGCCAAAAATGTTGAGAACCGCCATTGTAACACACAATGAATCGCTCTCATGATGATGAATCACTACATGGCTGATAAAGACAAGACCCTTGGCAAATGCTCGCTAGCTTACACTGTCAGTAAATTACCATCAGCATGCTGATGAAAAGCGTCCCACTGCAGGCACCAGAGACGCTGTTATTTACCACAGAATGATTATTAACAAGCAGAAAGAAACCGCCTCAGCTGATTGTGATGACCTTTGACACGGAGGAACTTGGGCACCTGGTCTGCTTTCCTGACACACTCCTCTGTCTGTTTCCTCTACACTTTGTCAGATTCTTATCTGACTTAGATGACAGATTGGAAAAATACTGCAAAAGACAGAGAGAGAGAGAGAGAGAGATACACACCTGTTCACATCAAATAAAAGCCATGCTTCTGCTGTTACTGTTGTGTATGTAAACACACACATATGGATGCAGAGTCTTGCATGTGCGTGAACACGAGGAGAATATACTGTATTTTCAGGAGTATAATTTTCTCTCCTATCTTGATTGTTTGCACTTACAACAGCACACACTGCTGCACGGCTGATAACAATCTGTCTACCTCGCTATCTAACTTCATGCCTGCATCTACCTGTCAAACCCCCCGCTTTACCCCCCGTCATCGGCCTACCTGTCTGCGCCTCCTGAAGCCCTGATTTAACCAGACAAGTTTATTAAGACCGCATCCTTATGTTTACAGCAACACAATGGGTAATTGCTTTTGGAGGCGGAGCGTGTCTTTCCTGTATGTCACTGTGTCTGTGCACCCATCAATCCACCACTGACTGTGTGTACGTGGTTGGATGCTGACTGGCTGATCTAATCTGATCCAACTGTCTAACTTCTGACATAATTCATGGCTTCATGGGTAAAGAAGCCCTTTCCAAAATATTACAAGGGTTCTGAGTGTTTGCAAAGGTGTGTTTGAGCTGAAAATGCCTATTGTGTGTTCATAATATGCATTTTTTTTTTCCATCATACATACAGGTTTTTAACTTGCTAAGGAAAATTCTGAGCACTTACAGACTGTTATGTTATGGGGCTTTTACTTATGACTTAAGACTAAAACATGGACAATAAGATGTGTGATGGGTGTCTTTATATTATGTCGTGTTTGCACCCTTGACAAAATCCCAATAGTCACACTCTGTGTTTATTTTTCTCCTCCCGACCACTAGATATAGCCTCAAGTTGTTGCCATCATCATATACTAAACATTGAAAAACATTCTTAATGCGTTCAGCTGTTTTCCGAAGCTTGCAGGCATCACAAAAGGAGGAGTGAACAGGCAAAATAGAGCACGCACAGATGCACGCGAAGATGCACACACACAAAGCCGAAATGCTATCAAGTTTACAGTGGCCTGAGGCAGCAATTGAGTCTTGTGATTAAACTCTTTACCGTAAGATTGCTGCAACAAAGGCAGGTGCGTGTTTGCATGTGTGTGTGTCATGGGTGTATGAATGCTTGGTGCAAACACTGTGCTGAATACCCAGCTGTGCATATACTGAACCTTGCTCTAAAATCAATACAGTGCTGCATTTTATATACACTGTGTAGATAAGGAGGAAGGTGGACAGTGGCCCTTTAAGAGCTTACTGAAAATACCCAATAGGGTAGGATGATTTCTAAAGCAAATATTGATCGCAAGAACTGCTTCACCTACATTGTGAGAACAGGTTTAACTTCCCTGACTGGAGCAACATAAACGCTCTGAAACGTGAGTGTGCATATAGTACATGTGCGCTTACATGTGCACACAAATTCATTTCATTATGAAACATACTTGAGCAATAGCTTGAATGAAGCAAGCAACAATCACATCTGACCTGGTTAACACATCTGCACAAGAAGTCCTGGTGAAATATGAAATACGATGCATTCCTGTAGAGGTTTTTGGAAGCTTGTAAAATAATAAAAAGGTCTCAGGACAGATAAGAACACTCTCTGCATGGAATGTGAGAGCAGTTGTTGTTAAGGCAATATGAGCTGAACAAAACCTTCCTCAGAACTGCTTTGCTTTTTCTTTGTTTTTAATAGCACATACATATAATGACTGCTTCAGATCTGCACCACCATGCTCCTTCTCTTAACTGCTTGCGCACTTTTTTTCTAGCATGTGTGCACCATCGTACACGTGCACACAGGACACGCAGCTTACTGCATCAAAGGATTCAACACCACCTCTTTAACCCCAAGAGCCGACTTCTTGCAGCTCAGGTATGGGGTGTTTTGTTTACTCTGCAATATCTAAGAAACACTCAGTATTTCTCAGATAGGGTTCAGGTTAATGTGTGAAACTGGACTCTGCGTTGGCACACGCTCACACCCAAGTAACAGAACACTCAACCAGTCCAAACTAGACCGTGAGCCCAGTGATGGAAACTGAGACAGAGGAGAGAAAAGGTGAAAGATCAGCCTCACACTCCTCTGTGACGTGAGGCCGTCTGGGAGGCGCACTAATCTTCAACCCAGGGGGGATTCCAGTGGTCTTTACCCTTTAGACCGGTAAGCAGCCCCTGCTTCAGGGAAGAAGTCAAGCATTGAGGAGAAGAGAGAAGGTGAGATGTTAAATACCTGTGTGAAATTTGGTCTTTCACAGAAGAGGAAAGGGCTGTGTGTGCGTGCATGCGTGCATGCGTGCGTGCATGTGTGTGTGTGTGTGTGGACGTGTCTTACTGATGTTGTGGGGTCATAAATCTGTACGCAAAGTCACACTATGGGGACTCATTACATTTTAGGTTGAAGACTTGGGTGAAGGTTTGGCTGGTTATGGTTTGGATAAGTCTTAGGAGATGGATGTGAGTGCATGTAATAGCCCCAAAAAGTGATGGAAACACAAATTTATGTGTGTGTGTGTGTGTGTGTGTGTGTGTGTGTGTGTGTGTGTGTGTGTGTGCGCGTGCGCGCTTGCAGCAGATACCAGGAAAGGCATTGAAAGGTGAGTTCGAGAGAGATCAGAGGAGAGGCTGGAAAGTCCACGCTGACTCACCATGCTGTCACCTTCACAAACAGCAGAGACCCAGCAGGAGAGAGAGAAAGGGAAAGAGAAAGACAGACACACAGGAAGACAGACAGAGAGAAACCGACAGGCTGCATGCACGCAGCTGAGGTTTTATTAGTTGTGTTCATGTTTGCTGCCAGCTTTCACCATTCTGTCTGCAGCCAAACAGCCTTTCCTTTTTGTGTTAAGCAGAAGAGTGTAAGATGTTTGAGGGCTTTGAAGTCTAGGACACAGAGAAAAAAGGATCTTAAGATGAACAAACCCTTTGATCATGTGTCAGGGAGTTTTGGTCTTTGTTAAAGAGATGAGTGAGTTAAAATAACTTTAGAGATCTGGTGTCATCTAAGTCCACACTGGTAGCATACAGTGCCTTTGTCTGAACTCAGCTCTGTCATCAAATCACTTTTGGATATAGATTAGTTGATGCATTTGAGCTTTGGAAGATCTTCTCTGAGTGAAAAGACAACAAAGAGATAGAGAGTAATCCTTTATCAAATGATACATTTACTGGAGGATTAATCACATTAGAAGGGCAGATAAGCTTAACCTCCCTGAATACCCTTCCACAGCATAAAGCAAAATAATCTTGAGGCACTGTTGCTGGAACATCATCACACATTAAGAGCCTCCTTTGAGTGGCACAGTGTTTAAGATACCACATGTTATTATTTCATGATATTTTTTTTTTGTTCTGTGTTGCTTTAAAATAAAACACCCAACATCCTAATATAAACACATTAAAACCAGACAAGCCACTGAAGTGGGATTTTTATTGCTCTGGCTAATGCAAAGTCACTTTGATGTGATCGTCAGCAGTGTGCACGTTGAGCTCAAACACCATCTAATGTGAGCCAGACGTCCCCTTTCTCAGCAGAGCATAACTCACCTACATCCTGTTCTCCTCCACTGGCCAGCTCTGGGAACAGAGGCGGATGGGCTGCTGGGTCCAGTGGGTTGGATTTCCAGCAAAAGCTTGTATTGCTCTTTTAAATTATAAGGCAAAGGCTAAAATGTATATCTGCTGGGTTTATGTTAGTTGGAACTGCTCCATAAGGGCTGTCCAGCGAATTTTAATATGGCTTATGTGACTGAAGAAGTAGAGGAATTTTCTCAAGCCATACAGGAACGCCAGTTTGGAGATACATTGCTTTCTCTTTTGCAAGGATGCACAACTGATCCTTGAAATGTCTTTTCAAAACTTCTGTTTGGAGGCAAAAAACTTGATCCACAACCATCATACTATACATCACAATCCTGCTATCTGACTGACCCAATCATTTCAGGCCTTCATTGCTCATTATCCTCCTTAATAATGGATGAATGTAGACAATATCAGCTCATCAGAGACCTCAGAAACCCATCAGGATTAACAATGCCAGTGTCGCATAGGTGTTAAGTAACAAGAACATTACTTAATCTGATGAAGAGCAGATGATTTCCATTAAAGGGAAACACAAACAATATCAAATCCCAGATGGTTTCAGTGTACTGACTGGGGTGCTGCCTCTGATTTTTGGGAGCTATACTGCAGTAAACTAGCACCACAGATTGTTGCAAGTACTGCAGTGTTGAGGTCTTCACAGGTCTGAACATTTGTGCCTGAAATGTACTACCCCGAACCCAAACAGACACACCTGTACAGCACAGGTGATTAATCAGTTAATATTAATTTTGCAAGTTGCCAAAACAAAACTGTGTTATCTAATGTAACATTAGCAGTCTTCTCCCCTGTGCCTGGCCATGACGCATGCAATCCAGCCTCCTTTCCGAGAATGTTGGTAAAATACATCCAGGTTTTCTGCTATTCTTCTCTTGCTGATTGAACCAGCATGACTAATACACTCGTTATTTCATCTCAAAAGTCCACTTGCTGTCATGGTGACGGATGACAAATGCGTCTCATCTACAGTCAGCTTTGTTTTGTTGCATCTACTGTAGCAAAATAAAAATAACTTTGTTTGCCCTTCTGGACTATAAAAACGACTGCTTGTTTGTTGCCACAGCTCTGTTAGCACTGCTAATTTGCTATCATATGTGCTTTTTTCACCTTATTTGACAGCCGTGATTTCTCACCCTAATGTGACACACACACACACACACACACACACACACACACACACACACACACACACACACACAGATCACTTTTGTGATGATCAGCTCTCTCTGATCACGGCTGGGTATTCTTTGATCCACTTGGGTGTTGCATGTAATGTTAAACAGACCTGTAGTAATAGAATCGGACCCGAGCCATGAATTTGAACCCATACAGTTCAAACTGGGTTGGGTCTTGGGTTCCTGGGTTGAGGTGCAAGAGTCTACATTAAATCAAAGTCTTTGACGAGGAGACAGCGGATGGTTGAGGACTGAGAGCGCCATTCACATCTGTTGCCAAAGACCATCTTTGAACAGCTAATTTATGACTACCTGCTATCATGAGATACTCCGTAGATGTCATTTGGGACAAAAATCTAAAAATATTAAAATGATATTTAAAAGAAGAGATGGTGAACATCGAAGGAGAATCAGGTAAGAGAAGCTGAATATGGTACTGTGCTGAAATGCCTGAAGGTTACACAGTGTAAGTATTGTGACCACAGGCAAACATGTTAAAGAGCAAAGCCATGTGAGATAGAACTGCATCAAACAACTTTTCCTCAGTCACCTGCATTCACCTCCTAACTGACACGTGGACAGGCATGTTTGTTTGAAGTGGCTGCCAGACCTGGTGGTAAACTGGGCTGAGGAAGAAGGAGGACAGGGGAAGTTGAGTCCAGCTGAGTACATACAGTACAGCAAAGCCTTCACCCAGCTGCAGAGTGAGTAATCTGCTGAGAAAACGAGGTCGGAAGCAAAAAATTGCACAGTAGTTTCAGAGATTTACTCAGTCTCTCTGCATCTAAACTGGCCTCCTCATGTAAACTTAATGTGCTCCCTAACAAATACAAGGTAAGTAGCCTATTATGCATGCCCTCCCACACAGAATAATTAAAGTAAGTGGAGGTAGGCAGAGATAAGAGGAGGTGAATTCAATGCTAATGTTACTGAGAAAAACTCTTCAGTGCAGCAGTGTTGCCCTCATTCCAGTAAACAGAGGGGAACTCACAGCCAGCACTGCCCCAAAGAGGATACAGTTACTTTCTTGGTAGTGTCTCTTGCTTTCCAAGTAGTACTCCATGTCTCCTTCCTCCAGTGGTAGAAAAACAAAATAAGCAGCATGTTCCTGTCGAATAAAAAGCTGCTGTTCAGTTCTTTTTTATTTGACTGTTTACACAGTTATTTACTGCCAACAAAGGTCCAGTGCATCCACTCTGCAGCGTGAGGATGCATTACAACTTTCACTGCTCTCTGCCATCCAAGGAAGAAAACAAATATCCTTGGCACGTTGCATTGAATAGTAACAGCACACAATAAACCTTGATGAAGTGTATTAAAAGGATTTAGAGCAGAATGTTCTGACTGCAAGAACTCACTGCTGAGAGAGTCAAAAGAGGAAGATATCTGAGTGAGCCACGTGCAGTCTTTCTTTGACTGATTTCTATGTTCACATGTATAATTCACATACGGGCTGTGCAGTGTACATGCAATAGGCACACTGAACAATGTATTCTTTTACTACCACTGTATTAGTTATCTTCAGTGTTGTGCTACCCCTCCCCTCTGTCCTCCTCCCCCATGTGCACAGCCATCAGCTCACTGAGCCTTCTGTGCAGAGTCTCTAGGGGACCTACTGTGTGGCTGCAGTCAGTGGTAAAGTTTCATAAACACAGACACACTTGGGGTGACAGATTTCCACTTTACTCTCTTCTCTTGACATGTGCAGACACATGCGGCTACTCAACAGAAATACATAGAGGGATAACTTAGTATATGAATGGAGATATACGTTTAAGATCTAAGAGGGGCACTTTTACAGTCTCTCCCTCCTTTCCCTTTCCCCCCTTCTTATCAAGTCTTACAAGCCACAGCAGCTGCCCCACGCGCATAAAATCTTCAAATCCACACTGGACAGGTAGTGCCACATGTGTGGAATTAAAAGCCTCTTGGAGAGCCGAGTCTCGGATTACCAGCTGCACGCGACAGCTGCCTGAAAAAGGATCTGGTTTCTGGTGGTTTTTGTACAGCTGATGATAGATGTGCAGCAAAAAGCAGGAATTGTTAACCCCCACACAGCCCTCCTAGTGAGGAAAGGACAGTTTGACTGTCAGGGACAGGAGGAGCATTATCTAACCTCTATGAACTCAATAACATGCTCTTCAGAGAGACAAACATATGGCACTAACAGTAATGATGCTGTAATGCTCACACGTTGTGGCGAAAGCGCAACATGTTTGCAAGTCTTATTACACATATTATTATATTTTGCACTATATATATATGTTTTATGTCAGATTAGACTCAAATGTGATAAAGGAGATAAAGGGAGTTGCTGCCCAACAGGATATGGTTCATAAACACTTTAGGAAAGGTGAGTGGTACTGATGATGGCTAACATACCAAGCTCATGAGCTCTTCACTGTCACAATCACTCTCATCTGATATAAACACAATACACACATGCAGCTTAATCTGCTCTCCTCCACAGGACAGACTGAGTGTCTGTACAGACTGTGAGTGCCTGGCCTTTTCTTTAACAATAAGCATGCTCTAAGACACACGGAGAATAGGCTCTTGTTTAAGAATACTGGCCTGGTTGTGAGATAATGGCTGATTCATATGGGGTGATGACGAGCTGTGAGGGTTTATGTAAGGAAAACTGCGATGTGTGATGCTGTCCCTGACTGCTGTACACTACCTATCTGTAAAGAAAGACCTATCTGTTCGTTCTGTATCTCCTGTTTACTGTTGAGGGAGATTACAGATGCTGCCAAAGGAAGATGATGTCATGCTTCCCTGTTTTTCTCCATTTCCACTTATGAATTGGATATTATACTCTGAGATTTATCTCAGGGAAGAATATTGTCAAGGGAAGAGGAATGCTCGTATCTGGGATAGTCTCTTAGATAAAGAGTGATACACAACTGCATGTATCACACATCTAGGCTTTGCATCAAATGGGAATAAGCATCTCACCCTCCAGATGTCTGCAAGGGAAGTACTTTTTGTCTTATGAATCAGAGGAAAAACTACAGGTTGACTTGTGTTCATCATACAGGAATGTGTTTACAAGGTGTGATTAACCCTTCATCAGGCTAGACACTAATGGTTGAAGGTGTAAAACATGCATAATTGGCCATCTTTTACTATATGCCATGCAAATGACACCACTTGACATGATAGATTACTTTTATTCTACTGCTACTTCAACATTGCTCCAATGAGACTGACCATACTTTGCCGACTGTCCCTGAAAGCAAGACCATGCATCTTCAGCCAAACAGCAACCACTGTGGCCACGAGCGGATGGTCAACCACTTGTGTCCCTGTGGTCGGTCATGGTGCTTCAACAAAAAAATCCCCTGCAAGCAAAACATTTTTCCCACAGACATATCAAGGTACAGTCACACCAGCATTTAAAAGTTTGACAACAAAGTCAGTTCATTTGAACTGATGGGATCAGCGGATTTGCTTATGGGGGAAAATCTATGCGAATCTTTGATCAGCAAACAATTAGCATTAAGCATTATGGTTTAATATTGGTAGAACTTAATTCCCAGAGCCTTGGAAAGCTTTTATGTGCATGATGTAATATCAATATAAAGTTTCTTCACACACAATGCTGTACGTGTTCAGTGGTCCACACAATACAGAAACAGATCAGCAATATTTGTTCTGGAATTAATGAGTGCCATCAATGAGACCATAATGTAGTTGTTATCCATGATGTGTTAAAATGCCGTGTAAGAATAGCACAAGTAAAGATGAGTCATAAAAATGGTGACATGACTCAGTAACATCAGTCAGACAGAGAGCTATATCTAAAGTTTTCCAACATTAGCTAACATTAGCCACCATAGGCAACAGTTCATGCTAGACCACTTGAAACTGTAGCAGTAAAACCCTTAATAATGAGCTGAGCAAGTGTGTGTTTCATTGTAAAATTCAAGTTTTTAATACGGAAGATTGTTTTATTTCTTAAAGTCACAAAGCCCCACTTTAAGATTCAAGGTTGGCATTTAAGAAAGCTCCGAACCCAACAATTTTTTCATATTCATGGCACAGAGGTCGAACATGTGACTGTAATTTGAAGCAAGACAGTCAGATTATATGCTCGAAAGCAGCATGGTATTTGTATGTGGTTTGGGGTGGTTTTTATGTGAGCCTGAGAGAGAACAAGTGTAAATGTACACACATGCATGCACTTTTCAGGACATTGTATCTTAAGAGCAGTGTACTGAGTGTTTTCCATAACATGTAAGAGCACGTTACACCTTACATAACATTACGAGTGCCGTCCCTTAGTTTGTCTTTTGAAACACCATAAACCCTGCTTTGTGCATGCATTAGAGCTTGGTTATCTTGTATCCGGACTGTCTAATCGTACACTGATTTACACCTGGAATGGCAGGTGAATGCAATCAACTAACTGCTCGGATAAGAAGGCACCAGTCTTGCAGCTCTGATGGCCACAACACAGAGCACATGTTTTGTTGTTGCCTGTTGGCAGTGTACCGTTTGACTGTGTGATCCAGGGTTGTGTAACTTTATGGGAACACGGGGACACATCATGCTGTTTGTTTGGCAGGGTGCTGCAGTCTCTGTTTGTGCATGCTCGCATGTAAAGGCGCAGAAAGGAAATCTGAACGGTCACATGGCGTCTGCACTGGGCAACACTGGTCCTATTTTGTATGTAACAACTTCCCTGATGTGCTCAATCTCACATGGACGGGAGGAAAGAAAGAGGGAGAAAAATGGAGTGGGCTTCAGTAGAGTTTACATGCATGCAGCGTTGTTTTTGTTTGTGTTTCTGCCAAATGTTGGTGTGTTTTTTGAAATTATCATCATCTGAAACAGTGACCACTCATAGGCTCAGCGTGAATTACATCAGGAAAACCAGGTCATAAAGTCCTCAGATATTGAAGCCTTGCCTGTATGGATATTAAATAAAAATAATAAAAATAATTATATAAATGTATGTATAATGATTATTTCAAGTAACTGAACACCTTTCTAGCCCACATAAAATAAACAGTCCAACTAACCAGCCTGTTGATTCAGACGTGTGCTCATCACACAATGCAACAAATTAAGGTGATGACATCATCCTTTCCCAAATGCTTTGTTTTACATGCACATGTTTTGAATACTCTGCACTTTTTTTTTTAACATTCAGTTTTGTTACCTAGAATGTAATTTGCATGCGAATGAGACGCCCAGACCCAGAGGAAAATGTTTGTTTTGAAAAAATACCTGCACTCATGAAGTCAAGGCTTCAGTTAAAACAACGATGAGCAAAAGTCCCTGTGCTGCTGCTGACTCTCCTGCCTGAAAAATCCCCTGCTGATGAAGATCTGCATCAGCTGTTCGCAGTATGAGCTGTTTTTCTAACTTAAGGATGGCCAAACCATGACCCTGTCATACCGTAGAAACATCTAATTAATATATGCCTTTCACATTTATTCAGAATCCTTTGTTTTTTTTGCTAAGTGTGGCAGTTTTCCCCTGAAAGGCTATGTTCTTCTCCTCAAGAATGTGGTATCATTTCCAAAAAACAGTCATACTTCACATTTACGCATCAAAGTCCATCTGACTGCTCTGTTTTCAAATGTCTCCTAATGACATAGCCTCACAAGACAGACAGTAATGTGTATTGATCAAGCTTGCTAGGGCTCTTAAGTATATTGGACAAAAAGATTATCAGCTATGTCCTTACAAATGGACAATGTAGAGTACAACAGGATGCTTTTCTACCTGACAAAATGCTTCAGATTCTTTTGAGATGTCTCAGTTTGTGGGATGTAAGCGGGCAGAGCAGTTAACAGTGGTACCACACACTGTTAGCAAAGAATGCATCATTCTGAATATAAAGACTAAGAAAGATCCAAGTTTTCTATATCAGGACACTCACATTTTAGACAAATGCTCTGTGTGTTTGTTGGCCGGTTGGTTTGTTTGTGTGTAGTGTTTTCTTTTCTTTTCTTTTTTTTTTTGCCTGGAAATAGTCCTGGAAACAGAATGTGGGGCAAAACGATCTGTCTGCAAGCAAATAGTTCTGCAGATCCAGGCCAGCAATTGTCCTCGTCCTGTCATAAGCAGAAAGAAGCCACTGAAAAATGAGTAGCACCCACATGACCTGACCGCATTCCGGCTCTAATTTTCTAATTTTTTTTTTTTTTTTTTTTAGCTATCAGCTAACAGAATGACAGAATTTTATTAAACTGCTAAAGCATGCAATGGTGTAGACTTCCGTGGTGTTGGTTGAGCAAATGTTAAAGCATGTCACTGTTCAAACAGATTTAGTTCTTGTCATTCATGAATCACTACTGCATGCAGAATTCAGCAGTCTCAACTGTGTTTGCAGATGCACGCTTGTTGCCAGTAAACTCCTGATTCATAAACACCTGCTCGTGTTGAATCAGAGAGCAAAAAGCACCAGGGCCACATGAACTGACAACATGATTGACTTTAATCCCATACTACAGATGTTCTCTTGTGTTTCTTGAGTCACAGGAGGAAATTAGCAGACTGAAAGGTGTTGAAAAATTAGAGTGAATCTAATTTAGAAGCTGCCAGACGCAATATTATGAGCAGATTCTCTGATTGAAATAGTCTTTGTTGATACAGGCAAAAGGGAATAAACGGGAACATGTAACAGGTACATGTGAAGTTCCAGTGACTCATCAGCACCGAAATACTGAGTCTATTTTTGAACGCTTTGGCTACGAATAAAGACAGTGTGTTGCCTCTTGATATTTCCTGTGATTCTGCCTGAAGGGGAAACAAATATGTTTAATAAAAGAAAAGCTTGCGGTAGGGGAGTTTTGTTATTTTTCCTACTTGTGACATAAGGTCATGGATGTGTTTATGCTCTTTGTGACATTTCAAGGAAGCGCGCAAGAAGGCGCTAAAAGAGCGCATTCATTGAACGTGCTCCTGTTTTCTGTGAATGATGAGAGTATCTGTTTGCAATTAATGAACATGAACTGGAGTGCTGTGTTTTAGGTGATATTGGCCAAGGCATGACCTGCCCTACTCTGCCTCTGACTGACTTACACTGATACTGTTACCCTAAACCTAAGCAATCTCACTCCTCATGCCTAAACCTAACCACCACAACCAATGGAGGCAAGGAGTCTGGACAATCAGAGGCAGAGTAGTGCAGGTCATTCACCATCCTGAAAGGAAAAAAGGTATGCAACTGGCAATGTAGGAGTTTTATGAACAAATCAATTCCAACAGCAAAAAATCTTGTTTTTACGCAACGTGTGCGCACTAATACTGAAAAAATAAGCACAAACGTCATCCACATCAGCAGCAAATTTGAAGATGCATTGAGTTGAAGCATCCAACCAGTTTTGGGAATATCTGCAAGTGTTTGTAGCATGGTGATCTTAGCTTAGCTTAGCTTAGCTTGACTTATTGTAATTATTCACTTCAAGTCAGCCCACAAACATACCCTCTGCATCACGGAAGGGTTTCTTGGGGTTTTATAAACTGTAGGCTCTTCATCATAACTGCAGTAGGTAGAATTTTGACATTTCTGAACTTAGCTCCCCCAGTGGCAGCATCAAAAACGACAGCATGGCTGACAGCGATGCTTGTCCTGCCACGTTTCATTTCTCTATAAATGAAAACATAAGCAATCAAACTAATTTGGTTCATAGAAAAAAATCTGCACAAAAGTCGACTTAACCAGCTCACATTAATGTTTTGTCTTATTTTTACTGTCATCTTTTGGACCCCGAGTTTCTTTAATCATGTTTTTCTGACCAAGGTCTTTTCTCACCCTATTTGTGGTCCTGTGTAAACATGAAATGGATAATGAGATGAACAGTGATGTCACCATATGACATATGTTCAGACAATCTGCACCTGAAAAAGCAAGACGCTGTGAAAAGACATACATTATCCTTCTGTTTTACATTCAAACATCATAGTACACAGATATGTTGAAATACACATCCAAAATACTGCAAACTTTTTGTACCTGTGCTGCTGCTCCTACTTCATCCCCCCATAAACCTCCCACTGCCCTCCTCTTATCCTTTGTTGCGACGACTGCCCACTTCATGCTGCCTCATCTTGCTGTCATACCACTGAACCACACAGTCAGTACCGCAGGACAGCTCAACCTCTCAGCACTGTGTCTGTCACCGTCCACAACCATCTGACTGACATGACTCTCATATGCTGTCTTTGGTCTTGTGGTGCTCACATGACAGCAGTGCTGGGGCTCATACTGGTGGTCCACGGACTGGGACACAGAAAATGATACAGTTTATATGGTATGAATGGGATCTGCCATTCTTGTGAAATCGTCTTCAACAGGCCTTTTGTTTACTGTGGAGATTTAGAAGAGTCTAAAGGAGGTGGGGGAGTAAGAAGAAGAATAGGAGGAGGAGGAGGTGGTGGAAGAGGAGGAGGGGGAGGAGGAGGAGGAGGAGAGAGAGAGAGAGAGCTGGCAAGGCTGTTAGAACCTTGAAAGCAAACAAACTCTGTATGTGTGGGGGATATTATTTCTCCTTCTTGGGGGTCACTCATACCCCCTGCAAACACTAAACTGTGAACAAGGCCCACTCATTGCTCTGTACTCCCTCCAGACAGCCTTGTAATTGGACCAGTTCTGGTTCCAGAGTATCTGTTCTCTGACGTAGAGAGGGCCATAACTGGGCAGCTGAAACTGGGTTTACGCTGTTCTGCTGCTAATCAAGACCTTCACCAGCTGATTATCCGGACGACACAGCCAACCCCTCTGTGGGGCCCACACAGGGACACTGGGTCCACACGGTGGAGAGAGGGAATTGCCTCTGGCCTCCAGTGGGGTGTTCCTTCTACAGATGTGTTTGATGTTCTCTATTGCCTTTTGTTGCATCAGCACAAGGCTGTCTTTGTATGCCTGGTGTACAGTGCTGCATAGTATCAGCAAAGTCTGGACTGTAGGTTCAGCGTGCTTCTGACCACAGGCCTATGTGGGGTAATGTAATCTGGGTCACATGAGGAGAAGACTGGAGGCAAATTCAGGACGCAACCACTGATTCTGTCACTTACTGTTTTCTGCAAAGCAGACAGGCTGTCTGTGATCACACCTGCTACTGTGTATGTGAATGTTCTGCGCAAAGTAAGATGAAACAGTCAGTAACCTGACCCTGTTTGCCCTGTTCAAACTCTCATTACATTTGTCAACAAAGTCGAAACAATTTTTTTTAAAGTGGTTTGCAAAACTGTTCAAACATAAACTGGTGTTTCTAACATGTGCACCGTTTATGAGCACAGACTCTAATCTTTCTACTTTGTCTACACATTAAAGGAACAGCTACTCATTTTGGGAAATAGGATTATTCTCTTTCTTGCTAAGAGTCAGTTATGCTCTTGAGAGGAAACCAGCGGAAACTCCAGGAAGTCCTTTGGCCAAAATTAAAAAAATAAAACAGTGGGAAACCACAACTATTTTTTTACTGCTTTGCTTTTTCAGAATCCAAATCAGCTTCATTGGCCAAGTGTATGTGCACATACAAGGAATTTGACTCTGGTTTAAACATCGCATGCAATATACTTGATTAATGAGGACAAAAAGGACTGAACGATGAGTTAAGCAGTGCAAAAATAAATAAATACAGAGAGTATCTGTTCTCTGATGTAGAAAGGGTCATAACTGGGAAGCTGGATCTGGACAAAGTTTACACTGTTCTGCTGTTAATCTTCCTATTGTGTGGATCAACAAAATCTAAGGTCTTCTTCAATGAGCTTTACAGGTGGACAATTTTTTTTACCTTTTGGGCAGAGTGAGGCTAGCTGTTTCCCTCTGCTTCCAGTCTTGATGCTAAGCTAAGCTAGCGGGCTGCTGACAGTATTGAGTGGTATTAATCTTAACCGCTGGTACCCTCTGATGATCATATATGTCGCTTTGGGAGTCAGTAGCACTCAGACAATTCAGTTGTTTAGGTATGAGGACGTGTTGGGTGAGAGAGCACATTTTGCTTTCATTAAAACCAAACTTAAAGCAGTTAATCATTCACAGTTAATTAGATGAAGAGTTTAATGCTTTTATTATTTTGGATGATTCATTGCCAACAAGATTATGTTTTCTGAGCATTGTCCTGAAAATATTGAAATAATTAATGTGTACACTTAATACAATAACAATAGCTAAAGAATATTTTGAGAGTCTGGTGCCAAGTTCAGCTGGCACACATTACAGAAAACACTGTGTAAACATCACACATGGCTATTATTGTAGTTTTTTTTTTTTTTTTTTTTAAACACTCTGGACTTTGTCATAATCCTCCTGCTCTGCTCTGCATAGTCAAACAATCCTTTAATAAATTCAGCCCCCAAAAGGGCACAGTGTAACCATGTGGATGTCAACAACACAGCCGCCACATCAAAGGCCACATGTGAGAATACAGTACATCCCTGAAAACAAAAACAGAGCAATGCATCCAGATACACATGTTTACATATTGACACATACGCAATCTCAGAGGATCAGTGCTCTAAAATCCCCCTGGGATGTTTTTCACAGCAAGAGCCAGCGGCTGAACGGCCCCCTGAGGATTTGCGTGCGTGTGTGTGTGTGTGTGTGTGAGAGAGAGTTTGGAATAGGCAGAAGTGTGTTTGGAGGGCTCAGTTTTAGTGTGCATAAATACGGGTGAGGAGATCAAAATGTTTGATGCTGCATGCAGATGATGAGAGCTTCTTTTTGACTTTCTGCAGGAGGGACTCTGCCTTCCCTTTGAACATCACATGACCTTTCTGTCTCCTTTGTCTTCCTTCTTCTCTCTTTTCACCCAATTCAAAGTTGTCCCGGCAAAAGGCCAGGCACCAATCCAAGCACAGCCAATTCAGCGTCTTCTGTACCTCCATTACGCATCAATCAAGTTTCTATAAAAGTCTCCTCAAACATGTTGAACCTTCTCCTTTTGTTCAGCCTGGCTTCCTCCTTTTCTCTGCAATTATCCTTTATCTCCCAAATTTATTCCATTACTCTGCCACAACTGCTATTTTCCCCTCTCCCGTCTACTCTTTTCTTCCGTCTTGCTGTCATTTTTCTTGCTCATGCACTCCATCTCAATCTCAGCATCCTTTAACCAGGAATATGGTAGTAATATATAGCAGAAGGAATTTAAGTGTTTACTAATCTGACATTGAGGGATTACAATCCCTTCTGTTTGAGGGGGAGTCACCATTTATAGATAACCATATGGAAGCAACAGATCATGTCACAGTAAACATCTAAAGGCAGAACAATAGGATTGCTTTGTTGCTTTCTGTGTTTGCAGACAGTTTTTTGTCCCCACACACACTGACTAAAACACCAAGCAAGGAATCACATTATAGTGGAACCAGTGTCTCTGCATCACAGACATGTTGTTTTATCATGATTTTTTTTTTCTTCCTAAATCTGGAAACAAGGTTGGGTTGTAATAGCAGCTGAACAACCCCATTGTTTTTTAAGTTGTAATCTTTCGCTGAGCCAAAGGGTAAGAGATAATGAATGTATGGAGATTAATGCACGCAGGGGCTTAAAATTAACAATGCCACAGACCTGCAGGCCCGTGAGCCCGAGGGGGTCCCTGTTTGGTCTTTATTGGTGTGTGAAGTGCAACACAAAAATTGCAGAAATTTCAAGAGCAAATACAAATTCAAAAAACTGTATAATCTGTTCTCGCTGGTAGAAGAAGTATTGAGATTCTCTACTTCAGTAAAAGTGGCAATACCGCTTTGTGAAAATACTCTATTGTAAGTAAAACTCCTGTATTTTTAATAAAAATACAGACATTTAAGAAGAATGTGTTAAGTGTAAAACAGTTTACTCTTTACTTATTACACACTATATTATTTGATTTTTTTTACTGATGGCGGCAGTGTTTTACTGTTGTAGTAAGTTGAGGTAGAGGTAATTGTAAGAAGTACAGTATTACTACAGAAAAACTACTGTCGTTTCAAACAAATGTTCACATGTTTTGTATGTGAATACTTACACTTTCAGTCAGAATAGTAACTGGTAACTAAAGCTGTCAAATAAATGTGGTAAATAGTACAATACTTGAGCGCTGTCCCTGAGTAATTGTTCTCAGATACTTTTCACCACAGTCTGCACTGTCATTACTGCAGTCCAAATGTCTGTACTATTCCACTCCAGTATCTGATGCAGGTCTGATCATGGCCTTCAAAAAACTTTTGAATGTACATCTTCAAACACGCAGAGGACAAAAAGCCAACACACATGTTCTATTGAAGTACAGAGGGAGTTCACGCCACCTTGGTGAAATGCAGATCTAATGGGCTTTTTGGGTGGTTTGATGTTCAGCAGCAGGTTTTCCCAACATCACACACTTGTGTCTGCAGCTGTTGCTGTAAGCATTTAGTGTGCACCAAAAGAGAAGGCCCCATGGGGATTCCCTCAGTGCTCGCTCTCTCTATCCCTCTCTCTCTGGGCATGTGTGCAGTGTAAAATGAATGGAATCAGTGGTATGCATCCGAGGCCCAAAAGTCTGACGTCTGCAGTGTGGAGTTTAGCATAACATTCCTGTGGAGACTCCTCCATAATCAAAGAGCTTGTAGGGGGAGAGTGAGAGAAGCGACTTGTACACTGAACAGAGCGTAGTGAATACTGGAGGATCAGATTTTCAGATTTAGACAAAGATTTTCTTAAAACAGTCATTTGCCTGCTAACTACAGTGACAGCTGCTTAACAGACTGCATAAAGCAGCAGGACTGCAAGTGTTGTGAGTCATGTCCGTTTGTGTGTGTGTGTGCGTAGAGTTATTAATAATGCAGGAGAGGAGAGGCTTGGACTGCAATTTCAGCACTTACCACTCGCACAGGGTCACAGTTTACAGTAATTCCAGCTACACTTTTCTCATTTGGATGTGTTTTTGGTCACAGCAGCAAAATCCTTTCTACAGTAAATCTCCTTAACTATGAAGTCTGAAACATTTCTGTGTATTACAGCTCAGTGTGTGTGTCAGATTGTGTGTGTGTGTGTGTGTGTGTGTGTGTGTGTGTGTGTGTGTGTGTACACGCTTCATCTCTGTTCTCCCACTCACAGTAATGAGCTTCATAACAGCTTGCTCTGAATTACAGATGAGTTTGCTGTGCAGTCAGCCCTCAGGGTGTCTTCAGGGTGTCGTGTTTGAATAACACTGACCAGGCAATTAATCCCAGAACTAACCATCTGATAAGTAGCTCATTATCTTTGTTAACACACACCCCGGAGGATTAACGTGAGTGAATACGGTCGCATGGACATGTGAGTTTAATAGCAGAGAGTGAGAAAAGGTCACTCGAGGTTGCTTAATTTAGATGAATTACACACACGCTGCGTTTTTGTCTGGCATTTAGAAGTTTTTCTGTCTCTTATGAATGAAAACAGAACAACATACCATTATTATAAGATTTTCATAAGAGCACGCAAGTCTTTCAGGTTGCCTTTTTATAATCCATGCAATGAACTGTTCTCTTTATAGAGAAAATATTCCCACAGAGAGAATGTTAATGAGTGTCCAATGTCAGAGCTGATTCTTGTATTTCACAAGGTGGGCAGCTGACTCATCCTCACCTTCAGTATCGTTAATGCTCTTAATGAGAGCACATGCATGGTCGCTGTGCCACCCGGTCACACGGGTGATTCAAACTTTAAAATAATGGAAGATTAGGAAGAACAGATAATAATCTCTCTAAAATGTGTTTATTTAATACGGCTGAACTCTTTCTATTAAAGCAGTAAAGAGGTAAGTTGCCTTTACTCTGTGAGATGTCACTCTAAAATGGATTTCTCCCTCCGACTTTATCACAGACAAGATTTCATAAGATATTTTGAACATCTAATGAGAGCCCTGTCACCACCTTCAAATCACTGTGAAATTACCATCCCTCCTCACACTATTATACAGTCAGTGATTTGCGGCCTGTACATAATGTGTCTGCACAGAACACAGGTGTGCAGCACTTTAAAAGACTTTGGGGCTATTTAATTATTGCTCCAGAAAGACACAATAGGTAGACTACAAAAGTCCTGCATGTATTTCATCCCTTGCTTAGCAGGAGCACCAGACTTGACAATTTAATTATGTGAAGCAGATTAACAGTTAGGCTGTTTGTTCAAATTTAAGCAGGGTGGTTTGCTTTTGGTCATTTGTATTAACAAGGTGGAAGCTGTCCTCCTTTGTCAGCTCACTCCAGGAGTTCCTTTGAAAAAGGCCTCCTATTCCGCAGCCTTCTATCTTCTTGGTTACACCCACTTCCTGTGTTTATCTGGGCGGGTGATCCATGATCACTCTTAGAAAGGTGTCACTTTGGCTGTAATACTGACTGAATGGGTGGAGTTGACGAAGGTAAAGGTGGTGATTAACACAGACGTAGTGTGTCTGGGATCCCTAATGAAAGCATCCAACAGGCTTTAGTAAAGACGTGCTGAAAATCATACCTGGTTAACACAATGGCTACTAATTTCTCTGTAAACTTGTTAAAGGAGTGGCTGATTTTCTGAGCAGTTTGCCCCATCTTGATTATCCACAGTGGGCTAAAGCACTCGTTGACTCTTTTTGTAACACAACTTTGTGAGGCTCATATAATGTGTCAATGCTCGCCTTTGTTCTCATGATGTTTAAAAGCACTTACTGGTCATCATGCTAAACTGAAACATCTGTTAGCTTGTTTTCCACCACTAGAACAAAGACAACCTTCACAGAATTTCCTGACAACTAACACACACACGTCAACACATTAACCCGGCCACACCCGCACCATACACAGCATGTGATATATGTGGGGGCACCGAACAGCTCCGGCAGGTGGTTATCTCTCTTGTTTTGACCCATGACCTGCATGCTCAGCTGTGGTTGGTCACAGTGCCTGATAGTGAACCATCAATCAAGGTGAAGGAGGAAGTGGCACGGTTAGGCCTCACTTATCGGCCTAAACACTGGGGACCCCAGAAACAGTGTTGGTTGAGCATGAGGAGAGCAGTAACCACAAGGGGATTTTCATAACATGTGCATTCATGTTTGTGTGTGCAACTGTGCGTGCTGCTTAACACCAATACGTAATGACAGTTGCATCAGCATTAAGTGGAGGTGACTTTACTGTCTTCTTTCTCACAAAAATTGGAATGCTGATCAATTGACCATGACAGATAATAAACACAGAGAAGACAATTAATTAGGCTAATATAGAAATAATTGACAGAAAAATGCTACGTACCAAACGTGTGCTACGTGTGATATTGACAGCATCAAATCGGACCTCTATAATAGAAAAGCGCATGTACATAAATGATTCCTAATTGAACCTAAACCTACACCTTGAGCTTAGCTGTGGACATGAACACGGACACCAAGGATACTACTGCATGTGTACTGCTTTTCACATATGACACAATTTGTCCAACACTTATCTATCCACCGTATGTATCAACAGTTCATGTTCATGAGGACAGCTGTGTCACTTATGACTCCCCCCCCCCCTCTCTGCTTTCTCCTCTCTCTGCCTCTGACTGGCCAGTCTGCTGTGACAGATGTATGTAGATTTTTGCAGCTGTGCTCTCACCTGTTGGCTGAGAGTTAATGAGACGTGAGGTGCCACTAGCGGATGGCCTAAAAAAAAGGGGGCCTTTTAGAGTGAGGCCACAATAAGCTGGGTGGCTCTAGCACACAAAGGAGACACCACACGGCTGGTATGCCGCCTGACACACTGACCTGGTTTCACTGCCTATGTATGATATACGTATTACTTCGAGGAAGATGTAATCCTTTGACCCCTGCAACACTTGATTAGAGGATAGACTCAGATGATTCTCGCTATGTACACAACCCTTTGGCTTTATATATTGTGTAGTGACTGCTCTATATAACATTTATGTTAGCATTTGTTGATTCATAGCCAATGTAGAGAGCAGAATCTGACCTGTGTAGCTACATATCTGTTTCGCTGTTTATGCCTGGATGAGATTTACTCTGATTCAGCCTTGTTACAAATAGTCATTGCCACACAGCTGCCGAGTTTCTCTGCATCTTACAAAGCAGCTAATGACAACCTTTGTTCTTCAAACAACTCACCCGGTCTAGCCTGACTCTTTTTTTCTGTCTTCCTTTCTTTCCTTCCACCCTGTGTTTGGAGTGCACACAGGTTCACACCCCTAGGCTACATGACTGTGGCATATGGGAGGCATGAGTTGGAGAACTGTAAAGGAGAGAAGGAAAGAATGGGATGAAAAGAGGCCAATGCAGTGCAGGTATAGTGAGGGCAAAAAGAGAAGAAAAAAGGAGCGAGAAGAAATGCATGAGATAGTGAGAGATGAAAAGAGAGAAGCGAGGAGGAGTGTTTGATGTGGTTTATACGGCTTAGTGCTGATGGCACTGCACCCGGTGAACTTGCACTGCTGCAATCTTTTGCTGTTTAAAAATCAGTCATGAAGTGTTATAATGAGGAGAGCAACCACTGAAACATGAGATCTGGTCATTTCAGATACACAGAACCTGCTGTTAACGTGCTGTACACTGTGTGTCTGAAAAGCCTCTTTGTGTCAGACAGAACAGCTTGTTACCTGTGTTCAGATTCAGCACCGAAGTAAAGTTACTTTTAAGTTAAGTTAAAATTTGACTTAAATGTACTACACAGAGTTTTTAACTTTAATACTGATGCCTCTATATGACCTACATATGCAAAGGTAGCTTATGTCTACATTTTCTTCGGCAAAGTTTGCAGTGAGTCGTACGTTAGCCGGTAGCATATTATTATTATTGTTGGTTCAGTAATGTTAAAGCAGCCCTTTCCTCATGTATTTTATTGAGCTGCAGCTAATGATTGTTTTCATTATGAATTTATCTTCCAGTTGTTGTCTTGATCAATCCATTCAGTTATAGTCACAATTAAATAGGGCTCAAAGTGACACCTTCACATGAAGGTGACACCTCAAATGATTCAATTTACTGCATTTAAGAGGAGGAAAAGCAGCACATTACAGACGCTGAAACCATGAAATTTTTCATCGGTTTTGCACAAAAAAATGACTGTCAGCTATGAAAACAGTCTCTGAAACCAAGTTTAAGCTCAATTTTGATATGATGTTGAATAGTTAAATTTTTCACATTTCAGCAAAATAACAAAAGGGCAATATTGCCCTGTAAAATAAGAGTCATGAAATGGAAATACTCAAGTTAAGTACAGATACCTCAAGTTTGTACTAAAGTAAATGTACTTAGTTAAGTTCCAGCACTGCTTAATAGTGTGTTTTTGTTACTGGCGTCATTACATGAACATGTTTAACTGTCTGACTCAGCAAAACTACAAGTCAGTAAATTCAAAGCATCACTTAGAGGGGTGGAAGGAGCAGCCATTGATGCCTTGTGGCAGGCGGACTGTTACAGGGACTTCTTAAAGTTACTTAAAATTAGTCTCCTCCTGAGAAGAGGCCACCCCTCACTTCCCCTTTTGTCTCCCAGAGCTCCTCCATCGCCTACCTGTCTGAAAACTTTAAAGAGAACTGTTCTTTAGATCTTTACCTTGTCTTTACAGTTTTCCTTAGATGTCAAAGAGTTCAACCTATCTTTTCTTGCAAGACATCTTCTGTGCTTTCCCCTCCTTTTCAGCAAGATGCTCAGCTTAAAACATGTGAGCATGACAGGTCTGTCCGCGGTCTACCTTACCCACCCATGCACACACAGACACACTCTGTATAAAGAGGACATACGGTTGTTTTGTCAGTGGTCAGAAAGACAATGTGAACATCTGGCCAGTAATCACTCAGTGGGCGTCACCCCAGAAATCCCCCCGGACACACACTCGCACTGAAATCCCTGCAGAAATATGGTTTAATGAGCAATAATGCCACCACAATGGCAGTCCCACCTTTAGTATTTTAATCCTGGCTTGTGTGTTTGTCAGCTTGTGTGTGTGTGCGTGTGTGTGTACAATACACCCTGATCTGAGTGCCCATATGCTGCCTCCTTTGAACTCATTAATCAAGGATTGGAACTGGGGAGGATGGAGCAAAAAAACATACAGGATTGAACAGGATTATGCAAGAGCGGTTGTTAAAAAGTATTAATTTAGGGCCTCTTCAAAAGATCATATTTGGTCAGAGAGATCACAAGCAGTATAGCCCTAAGCTGGAAACAAAGAGGTGAGGTTTGGGAGCTGAGTGTGCATATCACTGCTGAGAAGAGAGAGAGAGATGGTATCAGGGAATAGTGTTAGAAGAGAGACCAATAGGAAGGAGAGGCAGGTTGTGAGGCAGACTGGGGAAAGGCATCAGAGAGCCGTAATTCACTGCTATCAGATACACACTAATAAAAGCAGGTCACACACACAGGTCCTTTAATAACACACCTCAACACAATTAGAGTTCTCACCATTTAAAATCCCCTGAGTCTATAAATAGCAAGACCCTTGGAAGTAGACTTTTACCCAGATCAGGTTATAAATGCACAAGTGTGGGATAGCAGGAGTTGTCTGTGTGCATTGTTGCCTGTTCGACTATATTTAGAAAGATTTCCTCCAGCTAGTTGAATCCCTTCCATAAGTAAATTTAAACCTTGGTTGTAGCTGGATTTCCTGCTCAGGAAAGGTCAGGTGTGGAATGTTTCCGAGTCTTTTCTTTCTGCACAGTCATTATGACAGCAAGCACCACGTCAGCAACAATAATGCCCCTCAGTCTCCCCGTGCTCTTAACTCCTGTAATCTTAGCAATGCTGAGGGAGACTGAGCTCTGTAATAACAGCAGTCTTACCCCTATTGTTTACGGTTGAGGCTCACTATTTTTAGAGCAACAGCTCTTTTTTTTAGCCACAGTGACACAAATAGATTCAGTAAATCACAAAGTCCTTATTGTGTTTTTAGCAAAATGTTTGTGATGTCATGAATGAGGTAACGTGGCTGTGAGTAAGCAAACAGGCCTGCCGGCAGCTTATGGAGACTATTTTTGGCACCGGGGAATCCAGGTGTTTTTAGCCTTTGCCAATTAAGGCCTTTTGTTATTCCATTTTTTAGGCAGGGCACGAGAAAACAAAAGGTGTTCCATTAATAGACCCAAAGCACCTTCGTCATACCATGAAATCAGCAATTAATTGTCCGCTATCGTGCATTTATGCTGCATGCTCAGACTCAAGCATGCTTTCAGTACTGTACAACAGCTTGTCAACACTTGAGGTTTTTATTACTGTAAGGACAGACATTCACGCTTACAATAAAAATAAACTTCAGTGGCAACATCTGCAATCTATATGAACCAGGAGCAGACGATGAAATGATAACATGATGATAAGGATTATGCACTTCAAGTACTTCACATGTGTTTTACACTTGATCAAATGCATTGATGCTGGTGAGATTCTGGAAATGTTGTTGATAGATTGTGGAAAGTAAGCTGGTTATATTAAATGCTGTGGAGAAATACAGTATTGCACATCTGTGAGGAGAGAAGAAAAATGAAGTGAAACATTGCAGAGTTTGACCACTTCGGGCCTCCAGGAATGATTAAAGATAGATTTAAAGCTTACAGGGAAACATCTCTATTGAGGAACTGAAAGGCCAGAAAAGGAATCAGTAGTTTAACCTTAAACTATGCATTGTATTTTATAGATGTGTATGTTTTTTACGCAAAATCTTCACCTGAAAAGTAACTATAACTGTCTGATAAATGTAGTGTGGGAACAAGCATAACGTCGCCCTTTGAACTCTAGTGCAGAGTAAGTGGAAATACTCAAGTAAAGTACAGTATTTGGGTAAATGTATTTAGTTACTTTCAACTGCTGTTCATCAGTTCACTTTCCCCACCCACACTTTCACTGTCTGTTCAGAAATCCAAACCAACTTCTTCCAAGCAAAACCTACAAATACAATCGCACATGAAAGACAGTAATAACTCTCTCAGACTTTATGTAAGAATATTACTCACAGGCAAATAGCAACGATGACGAGTCATATCACTATATGTCTCATTTTGTGCAACGACTAATATAGTGAGGCAGAAGGACCTCGCGTAACCCTCACTCTCTAAAACGCTAAGCCCCACTGCTCCACATAAATGTCATGTTACCACACTGTTTGTCTGTAATTGCTATTCACTCTTAGCCCTCTGCGGTTATCCAGCACACTGAAGCTCAGAATCAGTGCAGGCAAATCTATATAAGGAAACAGCTGATCAGCCTGGATTTGAAAACACTCCTGTTTTGAGAGAAGAGCATTTTCAGAACTGCTCATGTAGCAACATGATTTTCCCCTCCGAGGAGCAGAACTTTCACAATGACACATGTCACTGGCGTTTTTTTGTAGGGCGGTAAGAGAGGAGAAACCCGGCCAGAGCCTGCAGATTAGAGGTATGCTTCGAGTAGCTGTTGCACACATGTTGCTTCTGCACGTGTACAGGCAATAAACATGATGGTCAGGAAAGACATTCACGTGTATGTGCATGACCTTGTTAGCGATGAAGTTTAATCGAAGATATAATTCTCACATCCTTTTCATGTGGTGAGCTCCGAAACATCTCTTGTATGCACAGCGTCTGTGGAAAATTTAAACTGATTACAGCTTTTGCACTTCAGTCGTGTGGCTTCCTTCAGGAATTTGCTTTATGTATTATCCGTATACTGCACATGGATGCTTTTAATAATGTATCAAACACATTAGAGCTCACCTGCAATTATGACTAGTAGCTAGAACATGAATAATAAGTGCGCATTTCATCATCTGAAAATTGTTTTGCATGTTTTATTTGCAGCAATGTGTTTGTACTATATGTCTAGTGGAAAGAGCTCGGAGACCTAAAGGAATACATGAACAGACTCACGCAAGAGGCTTACTCAGAGATTTGTGAGAGGTTGAACTTGCACTTGCTCTAACTAAGAACAATATCTGTGTGAATTGGAAACTTTCTTTGCCGAGGTGAGTCACATTACTGGTAAATCTTCCGATTTAGCGTGTCACTGTCAGTGGTCATGAATGAATGCCTATTTGTATTCTGAATTGCATATGTTGTTCATTTGTATAAATAACTTAAGTGTTCAGCACATGAATTTATCATACAGTAAAAAAACCCAATGCAATAAAAATACAACTTGCAGTCTTTTATTTTTCTGTTTAGACATATTTTCCCCAAAATGGCTTGGCCCGTTATGCACAACTGCTAAAATCAACTCAGACAAATACAATCTATCACATAAACAAACAACAACTGCACATTAAGGCTCGTATCTTGGTGCCTCCATTGCTCAGTGCAGCTGTCGTGGCTTGCCTTTGAACTACCTCAAAAGACAATTCAGCATCTAAAAGCCCCTCTTCTCTCTAATTACAGTGTCTCTGTATTATAGGGCAGGCATAGAAATCTTAGTATTCTACTTTGCCAGTGCTTTGTAAATGGTGGAATCAGAGCTGGCTTGAAACAGGAGCTGTTCTCTCTGGTCTTGATTACCCTGCTACTGAGCTGCTGTCTTAAACCCTCTTTTAAGCACGCTAATTGGCCAAGAACATTTTATTATGTACAGTAAAGTCTGGAGGAGTAACTGCAAGAGAAGGGACATTTGTGCATGTTAAATAACAATGGACGTTCCTTCCAAAGTTTCGCCGCCAGTTAGTGCTTTTATCACTTGCTTTAAAATGCAATTCATGCAGGACGAGCACAATTACTGCTGTAGCAACATGTCCTCATATGTAAATGCCTTAATAGGTCGATGGTCATTTGACTCCCAAAACAACATATACGACCAATGGAGAGTACCAGCGACGGGCCTACCAGACCTTCAGCATCCACCCTACCCCTCCATCTGCAGACTTTCTAGCTTTTTATACTGTAACAATAAAAGTAAATATGGGTTGTAATAACCAACTTGTACAGACAACGTATACGGCTGTTTTTCAGGTGAGGATGGACTCATGGGATCGGTTTTAAAGCTGAACTGCAGCTTACTGTGATGTAGCTTTACTGGCAATATATCAAGGGGAGAAGGTACTCTGCAAGACCATGCCAGATTTTAATTTGCAAAATCCTGCTGCAGAACTGATGACCAGTCAAGCAAGAGTGGAATAATACAGTTGCCCTATTGAGCTGACATCCAATATGCTTACATGTTTTGTTTTGTGACACCTCTGCGTCTCTAAAGAGTAAGACCAAAGCATTGTGACATCCCGGCCTTCACTGGGTGGCTTTCTCCATTTTCCCACCATTAACGCAAAAGAAGAGATGTAGGTTAAGATATCTGGGCCAATGCATAACTGCTTGTCTGACCTGCTTCCATGTTCAACCGGGTCTAGCTTTGATACAAGCATTCGATTTGACCTACATCTGTGGATACAAAGGTGTGCATGTGTGTCACCCAAAATAGAAGGGAGTGACAGAGGAGGTGGATGGATTTGAATAAGAATATAGTGCAATGCCTTGCATTTGTACACATCCGGAGTATGAAAGATGAGAGCGAGAGGCATGTGAGTCATTTTGTAGCGCATAGTAGTTTTTTGTGCGAACATGTGGATCGAAACCACTGGGAGAGCAGATTTTAAACTGATACTTGAAACACATGTAATGCAATTAGTCATACAGTATCGGACGAAAATGTAGGGGGTAAGATGGAGGAGAGAGAGAAAATATCGCATACTGTAGATGCAACAAAGGTGCATACGCACATAAACCTACACACAAACACATTCATGCATGTGTAGGAGGTTTGAATGAGTGGCTCAGGTCTGCAGGGTGTGTGTGGGTGTATGTGTGTCCGACTGTTGCGCATGTTTTGTGCGTTAGCAGGTTTGTGTGTGCATGTCAGTGAGTATATCTGGGAAGGGAAAAGGAAGTGTTTCAGAGGGAAGTGGATTAACAGCAGGATACAACAGAGACACTCTAAACAGCTGTCTCATACGCCTGACTGGAGGTGAACAATACACATATATGTGAGAGCGAGAGAGAGAGAACAGATGATGGAGGCTGACAGAAAGCAGAAAGAGAAACAGGGAGATGGAAACAGTGAGAGGAGGTGACAGAGCAGTTTAAAGATCAATGTTTTACATCAGTTTCATCAATAATGCTGCACAATAGGAGCACAGGGTCTTAACCAAAGGGAAAAAAATGTCTGGTGTTTTTATTTGGTTTCATTTTGTTCCACACTAAGCTCACTTGAAAACAGAAGCGCAATCGACGAATAAATAGGTTGTTTACAGGATGTAGTGTCGATAACCTGTCATCCTCCCAAGGTTAGAGGTTATGAGGTCAAAACAAATTTAATTCCAGTCCCGTTAAATGAACACAACAGACTGCAGTCCTTGCCTTCATTTTTCATTTTTGGTGGTAGTAGAAAACATAAAGCAAAACCGGAAATGAGCATCATGCTGAACTCAAATTGCCATGAAATTATTCAGGCTGCTATTTTAACCACAAGCAACTGATGTCTGACACATGTCCTTTAAACCTGTAAATCCATGCAGCATGGGGT
Source organism: Chaetodon auriga (assembly GCF_051107435.1). Classification (NCBI taxonomy): domain Eukaryota; kingdom Metazoa; phylum Chordata; class Actinopteri; order Chaetodontiformes; family Chaetodontidae; genus Chaetodon; species Chaetodon auriga. Next base: position 17,323,712 of record NC_135078.1, on the reverse strand, counting down.
TGTTTCCTGTCAGTGCCCGGACTATGTTCTCAGTACCAGTGAACTGCAGCACAGTTCACTTGGAAGGCGCCTAAAAATACAGGCTCACTTCGGGAATGTACTCACAATCTCTTATTTTCATACACAGATTGAGGAAATCAAAGCCAAAACTGAAGTGCAGAGGCCATAAAGTCTGAATGCTGACTCAACAAGGCTGGGCCAATGTGCATGGAGAGTGCACACACTTAAGCATGTACTGCAAGTGTATGATTTGCACTTGCACACAGAATGCACACAACAGCACATAAACGTATTAAAATCATCTTGAGTGAAGAAATGTGTTTTAGAGATGCTTCTTCCTGATGGTATGTAACTTAAATGCCTGATTACTGTGATTTAAAGCCTCTCAGCACTCTCACTCACCCACGCAAACACATGCACCAACACTCAGGTACCTGCAACCACTCAGGTACATGTACACAGTGACACCAATATTAGCAGCAACCGTTTTCTTCTGTTCTTTTTGCAGCAACAGGTTAGGATTAGAATTTGCTCAGAACTGACCAGAGAGAACCAGATCCCAAGTGAGCAAACTCTCACCTAAATACTGAGGATTATCTGTCTGAGGACAGCCAAGAGAGAACGAATGTAGGGCAGCCAGAGACGGAATATGTGCTACTTTAAGTGGATGACAGCTCAGTAAATATCCCCTAAGATGTCTCTCTGTTGTTCCCTGTGTACTTTTTTGGGCAACTTAATACTGACCAGGTCTGGAAGGGTTTATTTTTGGAGCCTCCGTTCCTTTTTAAAGTGACTATTCCTTCTATTTCCAGCAAACCACATCTCGTGGTTTCCATCTCTGGCTATCAGTGTTTCTAAATCAAGCACCGTCTAAACCTGTCAGAGCTTAATCGACTCCTTGCTGGCCTTGGAATAATCTCTTGTGATTGTGGTTACGCAGCAGAAGTCATTCTGCAAGACATGCATGAGCTGGAGTGTCAAACAACGGTCAGCTAATGTCAAATCGTATCATTTTCATATTCAGTCCAATCTGCTAACCTTGTTAAACTGTCAGGATGTCATGTAATTTGCAGATGCTAATAGAAACTGCAAGTTATGACTGCAGGTGCTGTAACCCAGAGCTGTAATTGTTGGCTTGAGCAGTTGCAGTTTGCCAAATAACAGGCTTTGGATGCGACAGTTAACACCTATTTAACTGTATGAGTGTCTGTCTGCCTCTCTTCCCATTAAGAGGTTTGGTTTTGTGCTTCAACAATGTATAGATGTGATGGCCGTGTCATTTACAGATACTCCTATGAGTGGTTGTCTGTCTTTGACTCACAGGCTAGGAGCCTTTGCAGGGTGGAGATCAGTTTGATTCAGACAGAAAGACTGCTAAAGAGCAAAGAGACTTGAAGTTGGTGGGAATAAGAAACATACTCATTTTTGAAGCATTGACTGACATGTAAACATTATAATTTTGGATTAAAACCCTTCAATTTGTGACACTATCCACCCCTGCCTGTCACAATGAAACCTTCTGAGTCTGCACTGACTGACTGAATATAACTTCGCTCTGTCTGTTCAGCAGTGTCTGGGCAGTGTGCATGTGAATGGAAATTCAGTAGTGGGTGTGTGTGAACCATCTGTCTGAGGGTGTGTGTATCTGTGTCCCTGCATGTGTGTATACTTGTGAACAGTCTGTTTGCGGGTGTGTGCGAAGAATGAAATGTCAGTTACAGCAGTAGGTCTCCAAGTGCCAGACACCTGAACATCACCCAGTCCCTAAAATCAAACCAGACAAGGCAGAAACGCAGCACAGACGCAGGGCAGCATGGGCACACACAGATGTTAACACTTTACTGCCAGTGCATCAATAAACATGGAGTTTTTCTTCTTCAGAGTAAAGGGAGACCTGCTGAAAACCATAGAATTAGGCTTCTTTGTTCTAAATTGAGTGTCGAAAAAAAGCACAGACATGCATGCAGACATGTGACCACATGGAAGACATACAGAGCTCAGCTGCAGATTAAACATGCGAAGGCAAAATCGTTTCATGTTGGAACACACGCAAACAACATGGAGAAACGGTGACAGGGAAAATTTGCAGCTCCGAAGGCAGACTGATTGAAGAAAGCAGATCTAAGCTGCAGTGGTGAGGTGCCCTCATCTGACAGCAGCTTTATTTTAAGGGCTTGTGCACTCAGTATGATGTCCTACTGCAACCTTTTTAATACACTGAGTGAGACCTTACATAACCCAAGCTTGTTTACAGCTGAAGCGTGAGCGCTCTACAAGCCTCCGGAATGTGATGTTATACACATGGTGCAGAATTAAAAGAGGATGTCTTAAAACAAAAAAACACCTTGCTCTTCTCAATGTTGTACAATTAATGCTCTCAACAGCAGATAATAATAACAAACTTTATTTATATAGCACAAAGCTTCTAAAGAAGGGATCACAGCTGCAAAGCATTCATTCTGAGGATACAAGATGAGTGCAAAGGGAAGACAGATTAAATGGCTTTTTGATTGGTTCTATCATTTAATTAAAGATTTAGGTATGTGACTCAGGTTGAAAGGAGTCACCTCCCGACAAAGACCCCAGTTTTTCTGCTCCTTGTTTCTTTCTATCCCACTATCACCTTCTGTCTTGGATGATTAGATGAAGAAGTTCTGTTAATGGGATTAGGGAGCCTTTCCACCTGTCACAGCATTATGGTTAAAAAAAAAAGAGCATCTCTTCAAAGTCAGCAGATCCCCTCTTGCAGTCTTACACCTCCATTTCATTAGCTTGTAGGAGCAGCTGACACTGTCGGAGTCCTTACTTGCCTGTGTGTGATAAAGAGATTACAAGAGGGTGAAACTGCAACATATGGATTAAATATAATATGTTTCTTTATTGATCTTTTGTGGTAAAACTCTCTTTGCACATCTCATCAAGGTCAGAGGTGAGGGTCAGCTGCAGAAAAGCTCCATGTGTTCCATTTAATGTTTTTCCAAGTGCATTTAAGCAGGACAGATGCATGTGAGTGTGAGAGGTTAAGCCCAGTCCTCCAGTTGAAGGATGATCGCTCTGAACACGAGCCCACCCTGCTGCTCAAAAGAGTTTGTGTTGTCTACCACCGATTCTGCGTGGGTGCTGGATGTCTGTGGTTGACACCGGGGCCACCTGCACTCACGCGTGGGGAGTGACAGACCCCAAAGACTCAGCCTACCTCCCAACCTGCCAGTGAGAAGCAGAGCATGGAGAGCACAATGCTGCAATCCCAAATTATGGTAGATAAACCACCAGACACGCAGACCCAGACAAACTCTCCCTCCTCCCACGCACAAACACACACATGCACACAAAAGGTGCCCCTCTGGCTTTGCAAATCACAAACAGGCCCACATAAAACCCTCCTCAGAAACACCTGCACACAGACACGCCACACAAACAAGTTCTCCCGTGTGCCCGACGAGTCACATTAGTACATGTGTAAACAACGAGAGGCCCCTTTTACTACAAGAGAAAGAGCAGGCCATCTTTCGCAAACAGCTCGGTTGACTTTGAACATATTCCTCAAATGTCAAGATGTGTTTGATCTTAAAAGATGGTACTAAATGTGCATCTGAAGTCTTTTAGCAGTCACGGCTGAATGCTTGAAACCAGAGATCATTAGTTTTACAATGAAGAAGCAGCATTCTGCCTCTAGCTACTGAGGCTGGCAGATTCAAAAATATCCAGAAGGAAAACAGATTGTGCAAGCTTTGTTATTTGGGAGAAATAGATTATGAGTCAGCTTTTCCTCACTGTTGTATTGGACATACTGTGATGAGACATTTTTCATGAAATCATGAAACTGTTCAATTTAGATTTTTTTAAGTTGGCCAACTACATCTACAAAAAAAAAAAAAAAAAAAAAAAAAAAAAAACATGGAAAAGAAAGCAAGATGAAATATTAAATGACTCTTTATATTTACTGGAAAAATATGAATGTTGTGTTCGTGGTATTTTCTGTATTCCCTTTTTGGACTGTTTGTACTATCTGAATATATATGTGCTGCATCCTGGATCTGGTTTTGTAGCATCTTCTAAGATGATGCATCATGTATAAGTTATGTACTGCTAATACTAATAATATGTTGTCTTTTGGAAGACAGATACAGAGCAAAGAGAGTTTATACAGACTATTTATCTCAGCTTGTACACTATCTTTTGCTCACTGAACTCAGCTCAAGTGCAAAAGGTAAACACAGTGAGCTGGAGCATGTGTTAGACCACCGTGGTGGCTTCTGTATACACTATGGGGTCCCATTACTCATAATTCCTGTGAAATTTTATGTCTGAAACCAAGTGCTGCAAAAAACAACAAGACCAGCGGGACAATGAGGACCGAGAGGGACTGGAGAGAGACGAAAGAGTGGGAGGAAAAAACACAGAACTTACACTGGAGGGAGGATGGAGGAGGCAGAAAGCCAGAGAGATGAGGGACTGCCTGGCACACAGACGCAGCATCCTGCCTCATCATGCATGCTGTTTTGGGTTGATGAGATTTCAGTTTGACCTGCAAGACTAAAGGTAACTGGAATAGGCTTTATTTGGTTGTGGGTGCATGTACAGGAAACTAGCAGCAGTTGCACACAGTGCCAGCGAAATGGCCTTTCCGTCCTCTGGTGCTCACGTCATCTCCTCTGCAGGCAGCCAGATAACCCCGGAGACAAAAGGGTTTCCTGTCAGTCAGATAATCATCAGACATCACTCTCACTTCCTCCACCCAGGCAGCCACACTGACTGCAGGGGCAAAAGGCTAACATGGTCACAAATGCTGATCCAGGGCCAGTTTTCACTTTTTTAGGGTCCATGTGGCTACGTGTGAGCTGACTCTCGATCTGAGTCAATAAGGGCCGTGACTGGTGTGAGCAGACAGGTCAGAGATCCTCATGCTCCATTAGAGGGGTCAATCCAATAATGGCCTGTGTCTTTTTGGCCTGCTGCCACTACGTAGACATCAATATGTCGTTGAGATCTAGGTAAACAATACTGGTTGGTATTTACTTGGTACAGCATGAAAACATTGAACTTTCATGATAGATTAAGATATAATTGTTTGATTTAGGTGTCTTTTAAAGCTGCAATGGTAATTTCAGACTGCAAGAGAGGACACAGCAGAGAGGAAAGAGAGCAGAATGCAGACGCAGTTCAATACAAATGTTAGCATAGGTGCAAGCTAAATAAATAAAATATGCATCGGTGAGTCTAAACAGCTGCACTGTAAGCAGCACTGTATGTGTGGGTGTGTGTGTTTGTTTGAGATGTGTGAGAAAGACAGAAACCAGGTCGCTGCATGGGGGGATTCCTCCCCTGAAGGAAACTCCACTTTGCTTGCCGTTCTCTTCGCAACCAGAAATCATGCGCACCACAACCCAGGCTGTTTTCTTTTCTGTAAGTGATGTCTCTCCTACATGTCATAGAAATCTGGAACCTTCCACGACCAATTATCAATATTTATTTAACATGATAAAACAAGCTTAACTTTTGGACATGTCCATGCATTTAATTTGAGACCGAAATTGCTTATGCATGAAAAGAAGTGACATTAGGTGGTGCAGATCCTCACACCAAATGGCTCACCACATGCTACCACGCACACTGGCAATCCCACATACACACACCCACCTAGGGTTGAAAGCATCCCAGAGAAAAAGAGCCATGAGTCATAGCTGCTGTGAGGTTCTCTCCCTCTCTCTCTCTCTCAACCCTCCACCATGTGGTCTGGCCATGTTTTAAGATGCTGCACTTTACACTCTCTGACTCACCCTGCTTCTCTGTCTGAAAAGGTCACACTGACAGCTCATAACTGCACCAATTAGGACCCCATGGCAAGAAACTGTAGTAGCTTCTGTCATAAATGGACAGGCCTGTAGTAATTACTGTAGCATGTACGAGAGACAGAAGAATAGACAGAAATATCAAGACCCTTTTCCCTCCTTAGATCTGAAGAGACCGAAAGGTCAGCCCTTTTTCTGGCCAGGTGCTTTGGTGTTTGGCCCCAGCTAAGCCAGACAAATACTGCTCACTAAGTTTGGGTTTGAATAGGGGAAGTTGGAGGTATTTTCCTCATATAGTGGCTCTGATACCGTTCACTGATCCCTCAGCAGTAGCACAGAAACATGATAATATTTATGGGGCAGATTTTTTTTTTTTTTTTTTTTGCTTGCCTGCATGTTAGCACGCACTTGCACACTAAGTAGATATTGTGATTTGAACTCTGCACAGCTGCTTTTGCTTCACTGTCACTGATCTAACCACAGTGTGCCACTTGTCATGAACATGCATTCAGCACCTGTACCTTCTCTTGATTTTAGGGCTCCAAAAGACAATGCAAGCATGATCACAAAATCAACGATATTGGCTGAAGATTATGATCATTATTTGTTGTGTTTTCTGCTGATGTTTGAGTCTGTTTTATATCCCAAAAAGAGGGCAAATAACTTTCTCTTATGCTAAGTATTGATCAGTAAAGACTTTTCAGACATAGTCAAGATTATCATGTGCATACAGTGACCTATTACTCCACACCTACTTAAACCACTTTGACCTTTCATAAGACACAGCTTAATATTTCAGGAAGAACAAATATTTGACACCTGTTTTAGGGCTCATGCAGCTGTGTCGGAGGTGCATTGTCAGATTTTTTCTTTTTTTTACTAAAGGGCAGTTTTGAATATTGTAGCAAGGCTACTTTTCTGGGTACTGTTGGTTTGCAAGGCTTTTATAAAGCCCCGGCCTCGACAGGAATTTGAGATTTAACATTCAATTGCTGCATTTGATTTGTATAGATTCTTAAAAGTGTAAAACATCTGAATGCATGAAGCAGTTTCTTGCAAATAAATTTGGGGAGGCTGTTTTAAACTCCTCCACAGAAAATGCTGCAAATGCATCTGTAAGAAAATAACTATCAGCATGATGCACATTTTAGTAACATTTGACAATTTGTATTGTGATATGAACCCCTACTCATACTGTCTCCACTGGCAGCTGTTCCTCACAATACTAACATCTAGCTAACGTTATGTGGTGTGCAAAGGGAGTGAAACATGTACTTGCTGAAACAATGATGAATGTCACTTGCAGAAAATGTCCCTCCACTGAGCGCCATAGAACAGTTGCCGTGGTGACTAAGACCAGCACTGTGCATCATGAAGCTCATGTTCAGCAAAAGTTGTGTTGCACAGAGCGCCTGCTGCCTCCTCAAAGCACTGAAGGCCAGACTGCTCATCGTTACACCACTCGACTCTGCTCTCTGTTCTCTTCACTTTTCACTTCGGTGTATTATGTCCTGTCCTTTTCTTCTTCTCCTCTCACCCTGAGTCACTGCTCCCCGGGGAAATGAGGGGGGTAACCATGAATCATTCCTGGGGGTATGAAAAAGTGTGTGCGTGTGTGCACACGTCTATTTCATGGGTGACTGTGTGATTCAGCTGTGTGGGCTGTGAAACTTGAGTAGTGGGCAGAGAAAGAGAAGAGCAGCAGCAGCAGCAGCAGCAGCATGATACAGACAGCACAGGGCAGGGACCCTCTTCTCTGTCCCCTTTCTCCTCCTTTTGCCCTTGGGGAGATACAACAGCTGCACCAGATACAAAGCGCCACCCCTTACCAGACACACAATGCACAAGATTCTTGTTTATGATGGCTCATAAGAGAGTGAGGGGGTCACAAGAGTGAAAGTGGTCCATTCATGTAACAGAACAATTTCATATCTATATGTTTCTGTAAGCTAAATGTTACCCCATTGCTACAGCTGTCTGATCAGTATTTATATTCTATCTGGCTATGAAGCTGCTCCTGTTGTAGCCAGAGCCATTTGCAGAGAATATGTCCAGTTTGCACTTAGCCAGGGTGGGGTTAATGTATCTTTATGGGGCAGGACAGCTGTCTAGTCCCTCTTACACAGCCCAGGGGACGGCACAATTACAACACATAGACCTACCTCTGACCCGATGACCCCTCATCCTGCTACTGATTGACCTTCCACCTCTCATTGACGGTCCAGCGTGTGGCTTTTTAATAGGGAGAAGAATGAGGTGGAGGCCCCTTTGACAGCACTACTCAATATCATATACTGATACTACAGTTTTGTTCCAGCAGGGAATGCAGTCATGTCACGATATTTTATTCTCAAAAGAGTCATAAATAACTGGTAAAGCTGTATTTTCAGGGATTGTTAGTTTCTTTTTTGTTGTCTGAGCACTCTCCAGGGCTGTTTCTGCTATTTTTCACCTTTTTTTCCACCCACGATTAGCTCCTCTATTTCTGTCCTGCATTGCACTGTTAAGCAACAGTCTCTATCAAAGTAAAAAAAAAAAAAAAAACTGAATTAACTGATTCTCAGTGTGCATTTTGACCTTTTTATGTATACATTTTGCTACTTATCAGAGTGGAGAATACATCATACCCAAGACAAGGGACTAATGAGTAGATGTTACAACTGGAAAGCAATCTTCTTTCGTAGTTTCATGTGATTTCTCATCTAATATAACTGATTAACCTTTTCCTCCGAATGTGGGAGGAAACCAGCTCACTGCTGATCTACACCAACATGTGGAGAGTATCAAACTATGACGTGAAAGCAACAAACCACTGAGCCTGCCCCTCAGCTATCTGCGCTGCTGCTGTCATCTGTACTGCAGTGAGCAGATTCTGACTATGTGATGGGAAATTATTACAGTTTATGTGGGATGAGCTGGAAAAACTGTGTGAAGTTTATCCCCAGATTTATGAAAACAGCTTCGGCATGTCTACGTAGAGAGAGTGCAACACGTGGCGTCGTTGGTGGCAGCAGTGACTCAAAGCAAACACAGCAGGGATTGCAGTATTTACAGCCTGTTGACGGATTATGCTGCATATTTACGATAATATTGCGAATGGTATTGTATGCATTTTTGAAATCTCCCATTTTCACTGCACATTTTTGCCGCACTGATCGCTGTCTCCTAACAGAAACAGAAACCATGCTCCATCTGAAAGTCCTACATTTCTTTTTAGCAATTCCTTTCAGCAGTTATCTGGTCGTCAGAGACAGATAGCACTTAAGACAGATAGCTCTGTATTTATCCCTGTGGGGAAACTTTCACCTCACAGCAGCAGAAATATGTCACAGAATAGCAAAGGAATAATAAATAAGAAAAAGAGAGGAAGAGAAATGGATAACATATAGCAAAAATATGTAAGATGCGTGTACAGTGCATCATCTAATATTACATGTATCAAACAGTACAGACAGTGACGATGGGTATAAGCGCTATGGTTTAGTACAATCAATGTGCAGTCAGTGCGAGGTTATACAGCAAATATTGGGATATTCATGCTGACTGCATCTGTAAATCATAATTGTGATAGAACTGAATATAGACAACAAAGGGATGCATATTCTGTGCTGTTTCTAAGGCACACCCAAATAAAGTTCACTGCAATCTGCTGTGCTTCATCTGGTGACCCTTAAAATAGGCCTCTGTTCTACATCCTAAATAACAGACTGGCCAAACAGAGACAGTCAGCTGCAGATGAGACGAACTGCCCATCTTCATGACAAGAAAAAATCACAATGTTCTCTGACCCCAAATTCAATTTGTCATGCTTTTGGTCAAAGCAACATTCTTAATCAATGTTTTGAACATGTGTTACAGGCACGTCTCTCCGAGACAGCTTGTTCCACTAGGTGGCTATTTTGAGAGTCCCTCCCAGTAAAACAGTTATATAAAAAAAAAAAAGTCATGTGGACTCAGAGGGACAAGTAGTATCTTCTCCAGTTCATCCAACATGAAAAAACTGTGGCACTGTTTCATCTCTACAATGTGTTTAATCTTCCATCTCTGCAAACACCTACCGAAACCATGCAACACTGGCTATTAGTTGCCATGTTTGTGGTCATAATGTTGATGGGTTTTGCTGATGAAATGGCTGAATATAGTCTTCAGTCTTTCTTGTCATCACTTAGGGATATGAAACAAATATAGCTCCTTTGGTACAGAGGGATAGGAAATGTGCTGCTGGTAACATTTAGTTGTTACTGTAATAGCAAGTGACCAGATGAAAAGAAATGGCTGTGCACTTTTACTGAAACAAATCATGGCACACATTAGAGGTAAGAGAGAGAAATACAACCTCACAGTACTTTCTAATAGCTATTGATCTCCTTTCCTGCTTTCTTTGGAAAACATCATTAACTGTGTGAGTGCATGTGTGTGTGTGTGTGTGTGTGTGTGTGTGTGTGTGTGTGTGTGTGTGTGTGTGCTCTCGTGATCTTTTGACAGTCTTGGCATGGGGCACCATTATAAGAGCCAAAGCAGACACACAGTGTTACTCTAGCCTAGTGTTCCAGTCACTTCACTCTGGGTCAGAATGTCCTGCACCATTTTTCAGTTCCATTTATTTACCTCCTCTCCTCCCTCCACCCCTGCTCACCCCTACTCACCCCTGCTCACCTCTCTCCAAGTCTCTTACTCTCTCTAATTGACCCTCATTGTGCTGTCTTTGCACAGCAGAACAGAAGGTACAGTCTCGATTGACCCTTTGTGGGCTTAGCATGTTTGCAAACGCTGTACATGTGTGTATCCATGTACGGGGGTTCTCATCTATCCCTGCTGATTAAAAAGCATGCATGTAAACTGCAAAGAGAAATGAAAGCCCACCTATGTCAACTCTGAGTCAGTAAACACTTCCCACTCTCTTTGTGGGGGAGGTGAAAGTATTTGGTACATCACATGGGGGTTTTTGAACACTGTCTCACAGTCAAAGGGTGCACAGCTCCTACCCTCACGGGACCTAAAGGGACAATTGTATCGATAAAAAGGCAAAAGGCACACAAGCTGAAAAAAAGTGCTGCTTTACTGTAAAGAGGCATCACTTTGCATGAAAAAGTCACTGGGGACTGAGCAATGATTGAAAGCCAAAATCAGAATATTCATTACTCCATGCCCATTCCGAGTAAAAGTACCCTCAGAAAAAGCACCCCGTATTGCAGATGTTTAGCATCTGCAATCCATAACTGCTCTGTGCAGGTTAAGGGTGCACTTGACATTTACGCTTTGAGCTTTGAAAAGCGGTGACGTGAAATGTTCTGAGCTTGAATTGTGACACACGATACAGCACGGTCAGACTATGCACTGGCTACCTTGGCGGACTGAAGTTTGACACCGTTGTTTGTTGTTACTATGAGGTTGAATTCTCTGCACTGTACAGCATGTCTCCCCATTCATGTTTGTATGCTCACACTGTAAACAGGTGGTTTACATTTGACTGCATTACATGCAGCAGATGATATGGGAAGAATCCACAAGCTCTCACACCCTGCCTCCCCCTCTGTCCCTCAGAGATACTCAGATATATAGAGAGGTATAGTGTTTCTCTCTTACACAGGCATCTCTATAGGCCTCATGACCTATATCTGATCAGTTTAAAAAGTCACTGCTGGTTCTGCTAAATACTAAAGTGTTTGATAGATAAAATCATGGGAACTACTTAAGTAAGTAAGCACTGTTGACCTTTTTATGGTTAGATTGGATTTTAGCCTCCTGGTGAGGGCTGTTCCCAAATGTGCAAAATCAACAATAAAATTAGAGAACTTTGGTTAACTCAAGTATTATGAAAAGGGGAAAAATAAGTATCAGATGGTTTTTACCTGCAGGCTATGGACAGTGATTGGTTAGAAAGAAAGAACAGCAGCATAGTTTCAGGGGGAGGATATGCATGAGAATTAACTTTGGTAGTGGGGGGGGAAGGGATGGGTCTTTTCACAATGCCCTGTACAACAGGCTGTCCTTCAGGCAGGAGAGGTGATACTGTACTGAATGTTACTGGAGAGACTTAACAAGGCACATGAGCGATTATATAATAAGACCCCCCATCTGTAGAGGAATTTGAATGCGGTACACAGGGGACACATAGTTCAAGCTTGTTAGAAACTCACAGTTTGCCCTAATCCGGATCCAAGTTTTTGTATCCTTACTCGGTTTCGGAGGCAGCTACAGTAATGACAACAGTTCCAAACATAGGCGAACCTCTTCAGCAGCCAAGCAGTCAGCAGGCCAGTGATGTCACAGCGAGGCATGCCATAGCTCCAGAGCTGAACGGTGCTGGCGTGCAGCTGCATACCAACACCACATGATCCCCCTGCCGTCTCTCACCAATAAAGCAGAGGGGATTCAGCTCTAAAGAATACAACTACAGATCCAACACTGTAACAGCATCCCGTGTTCTCTCACTTGTCCTTCATAGTCAGGTGACGACATGTGACAAGACAATTCTCCTGTCTCGCTTTCACCCCTGACCTTGTCATGTGCTGCTGAGAGCTCGATCAAAGCAGATCTCATAGGAGTGTAGTCGTGACGGGCGGCACAATTTCAAATGCAACACATGTTACAATATGCTATCAGTCACGTAACGTGAGTGCAGTGCTTCGACCACGCTGCAGACTGATACATCATATTTTGATACCTGGCATGACTCATCTGTATTAGTTTCAGGTAAACATCTATAGAGAAACATGCAGTTGTTAATAGCCAGGAAAGTATTTTATAACACTTGATGGGAGAAGCAGAGATGGGAAAACCATTAGAGGCTGATCCATAATTAGCCCATTAAACCAGGCCTGAAAACCTCTACAAACTTCTAAAGGACACTAGCGTAGCCCTCTGCAGTTCAGTGCTCGGGTGAAATATTAGCAGGCAGAACATGATGATAGGATTAGTAATGATCAGTTTTCCCCAGTAGAATGCTGAGAGCACAGTCATGTTCCAGAAAGATTTAGCTTTCGATTTCAGGTAATTCATTTGGTTACCAAGTATCTGCTGACCTCTGCTGGTCAAAGTGGAGTAATTATCCAATGCTCATAAAGACACACACCCAAAATGTTCAGCTGCAGCATTGCAACATATTTTCAGCATATACACAAAATATTTCTCAGAGGAAGATGGTCAGCCCAGGACAAGTTCACCAATGCATTCGAGTGATTTTCATCAAGGACTCTACCCTTTTAGAGCTAAATAACAATCTATGAAAACCACAGCGGTCTCAACAGCCACACACTGTAATAATGCAATCATTAATTTAGGTGGAAATTGGTCTAATGGCATCCAAGCAGAGTCAGGAGTCGTTTTGCTCAGCTCTCTTCCTGGAAGCATGATTATGCATCTTGTTGTGATGGGGTCCAGCCAGCAGTTCTAGTAATGATATCCACAGCAAAACTAGAGGCGATTATTTAAGCTGTTGTCCTGGCTGTTGTTGTCACACGCTTTCCCAGAATCCCCCAGCTTCCTAAACGTTAAGTGTTGATTTATGGCAGGCTGCCGACTTTCAAGCAGCCAATGGTAGAACAGCAACGCATCTTCCTCTGCATCAGCCGATATTTCTTGCTTTCCCTCCTCCCCTTTGTATTATTGGAAAGGAGAGCAGATTCTATCAGGAAACAGATGCTTTGCTGATAAATTCTCACTCAGCCAGGAAGAAATTCACAGGTTTTATTTCTGTCATTATGGAGGCAATGGAGGTTTCTGTATTTGTCAAACAAAGAAATTCTCAGTCTGATGCACAGCTCAGTACAATATGTAATAGCTTCACTTCTTGTCATGCTTCTTATTTCAAGCACTGGAGTACAGCAGACTTTCTGGTAAAGCTTTGTGGTAATTTCCTCTAAAATACATTTGTAGGACCTTGCTGCCCACACATAAGCAACCAATGCTGCAGAGCCTGAGCACTGTTGTATTGTTATTCCTGGAAAGTCACAGCCTACATACAGTACACTGTAAGATGCTTGGATGGTAATGTACCCATCTCTTACGGGTTATTAATGTATAATTCAGTATGTTCCAGTGGGTTGTAAAGTGTGTCTGTAATCATTATCTTTATTTAGTCTATAAACTCAAAAAGAACAACTCAAGTCCTAATCGTGTCTCAACATTTCAGTTATTCTAATTCTAAATACAAAGCACTGCTTTGAGCTAAACACTAATGTAATCATGCTAACACACTCACAACGACATGCTGATGTTAAGAGAGTTTAATGTTAAACTCTAAAGGAAAAAGTAAAGAGGTTACCAAAGACATTAGACGTCATCCTGAGGAGGACGTGATGGTTTCATAGATATCTGTCTCGTTGTTGTTGAGGCATTTCCCTAGAAAGCACAAATGACTTAGTTACTTCATTGTGTTCAAAGTAGTGGACCGTCCATGTGACAGACCGACATTGCCATGCCAGCACTGGTGCCTTTAAACCACAGCCTGTCTTGATGTGGGTTCTCTTGCAGTTTTCTCTCCAATGTGAAGTAATGTAATGTGTCTTCTTGAAAGGTGAGAGCACTAAACATCCCCAAGCAACAAACTGTGATATGGCCAGACATCATCTGTTTGAAAAATTGGTTTTTCCCTCTAATCCTCCACTTTACATTCTGGGAAAGGAGCAAAGATTGTAATTGGAAGAGAATATTTAGCCAAAAGCAATAGGAGGAATTATTGTTAGTCTGTGGTTGGTAGTGGAAATCTGCGCAGGGCACTTGGGTTCATGTGTGCTAATTGATAATGACACAGTATGCAAAGAGAGTATGCAAAGCTCTCATCTTGCTATTTTAATTAACTTCATCAGATAAAATTACCCAGAGACTGGAGTCATTGTCTCCATTCAAACACTGAAATCACAATGCATACATCTTTTTAAATATTAGAATAATGTACAATATAGACTCAAACTTAACTCACCTTGTAATCTCTGTCAAAAGTGTTAACATTTGCATATTAGTGGTAGCACATCACTCAATATTAGCCTGTGGTAGATTACTGCCATCTACTGGTGGTAGGTTGACACTGTTTTCACAGATCAGTGTTAAAAAAAAAAAAAAAGGATTTGTCTTGTTGAAAGTAATAAAACCTGGATCAGTTTTCAAGTTCACGTCTCAAAAGACGGAGGCAGAGCCGTTTCCTTACATGCTTCCCTCTCAGTGTGTCTGTTTCTTTCTATTTCGAACTGTCCATTTATTATGTTCACGTTCACATCATCTCCTGGTGCTGAGGTTATTATCACGGGGAGGTCACAGGAAACGTTGTTTGCCAAACCCAAGGTGGGAAGCTCATTCGGGGACTCGTGCACTTGGTAAAACATCTCGGGCTCCAAAATCATCTAAACGCACCAGGACTGGTCTGCAGATGTCTGAGGAATAACATGAGAGTGAGAATATATATGTGCTGGCAGATTGCATCAGTAGACATGTTGGCTGAAGGTCTATGTGGCGTAGTATTCTTTGAATTTCTGGCCACTTCTCTTCTTTTCACAACTATTCTGTTATGTCCCAGGTTGGCTTCTGGTTTCCGCTCAGCATTTCTCAATGTGAAAAGAAACAAAGCAGAAAGTGAAAGGAGATGATAGAAGAGGAAGAGAGAAAGGGAGGGTGGGGGTGAAGGGTATGTAAATAAATAGACTTTCTAAAACTGTCATCTTTTATTCCTCTGTAATTCCCACTGTTTTCTGCATAGAAGAGACATGATCTTTTTGCCAGCAACAGGTGTGGCAGGAACAAATTCCAGAGGAGCGTGACTGCCCGCACAGAAACATGTCAACAGCACATCAATAACACACAGGCTCACACAGCAAACCGTCCTGTCAGGTCCGCAGGCAGGAAACTGTAATACCGCACGCTTCCTCTACCACAAAACCCCGTGACTGAACCAGACCACCCAGTGAGACACACTGCAAACAAACACTGTTCATATAGTGTATGGCTGCATAGAGACTTGTCATGAGCAGAGGCTTGTCTGTGCTCCCGTGGTGCAGGTTACAGCATCCTTATCACACAGGTAATGAAATCAGTGGAGGGTTGATTGATTGATTTATGCTGGAGATGCTGTAAAACACATGCTGTACCGTAACCAAGCGAGTACATTTTCTCTGTTTCATCAGCAAGAGGTGGTGTGAAATAGAGACATCACGTGACATGAGATGAAGTTTCAGACATCAGTATCAAACTGTCATTGTTATATTTTTTACACACATAGACATATTAGAAGAAAGAAAGTTCACTCTGCTTTAACTCCTAAGAGATATATCTGCCTCTTTCGCCGCTGAATGCTCCACAATATTTTGTTTGCTGCCAGGTAGTTAGTGTGCAATCTGGTTTAAGAGCATTTTCACTGACAACACCTGCCTGCTGCGGCCGAAAATGATGCTGTGACAATGAATCTAAAGCGTAAAGTTGTAAAAGCACAACAGCAAGGTGATAGATGATATAAAGCTTCATAGATGCTGAGAGGAACTTGGGAGAGAATTTGGGAGGAAAAAGTCTCTCACTGTGTTTGTCACCATGAGCAACCCCAATCACATACAAGTAAGCATGTGATCCATAATTTACACAGAAATATTGATTATAACAGCTTTAAGTGACATACAGTATGCTGCACTGTGGTCCAAATGGGCTTACAAGACACTTCTTTGGCTACATTACAGATAACACAAAACACAAGCAAAACACATGGTTCTCTAACTGAATGTGCCAAAACATCTTATCAAATCACATCAGCTGTCTTATTAGTAATAATTTTCTTCCCAATATTTTTAATGAAAACATTTAAGCAACTTTCACAGAATAGATTCTGTGTCTGGGTCCTGTGGTTAAATATCAGTGCATTGTTGTTTCTGCTCACATGCATACCTCGACCACATGAGGGCAGTAGATGTTCTCAGGATAACAAGGTAATTTAAAACCTTGTCACAGTGTCATCCCACCGGAACAAAAATCCATTGTGCCAAACCACTGAGATACTGTATAAGAAATATAGAATGAAGCTGTGAAGCAGGCCATTAATAGCTGAAAAAAAAAATCAAGTATTTAGGAAACTTTTCTTCTCCTCTTTGATGGATATCTTAATATGCTGACCAGAAATTTTAACATAAAAGACATTCCCTCTCTATTAATTATGATTTTTGAGATATGATTTGAACGTATATTTAAAGGAGGAGGGCGATCCTCACATTTGCAGCTTCAAGCCAGTTTAAACCAGCTTTGAAATTGCTGAATGTTAAATCATGAAAAAAAAAAAAAAAAATAGCAGGGATAAAAAAAAAAAAAAAAAAAAATGTTTCCAGATTTGGCTTGCCATGCAGCTCTCTGTACAGTGTTAAACAACAAACAACTGTTATCTGTACTGACAGGCTGTGTTTGAGTAATGGCACTGCTGAATCCCACACTGAACCACAGGATAGAGGGAGGGAGGGGGGGAGAGAGGGAGAGAGAGCAGGGGGAAAGGGAGATTCAGGGACCTTGTGAGAGACTGTAAATACATATACAGAGGAGAGAAACACCTTGGGGGTGTGGATATGTGCACATTTATGGGTCCGTGTCTATGCGTGGAGTGTATATGATTCTGGCCTGGCAGCCTCCTGGCAGAGTCTCTGCCTGATAGGTTATTTAATTCTGCCAGCCTTTGAAGATGTGGGCCGAGCCAACCTGACAGCCTGATTCTTTACCTGTCACCACACTCAAGGTGCAATGGGTAATCTGTATAAGGCTGACCACCCACACTCACAAACACACTCATGCAAAAGCATCAACACGCACACACTCGTACACACTCATACACCAACATAATATTGCTCCCCTGCTGTGCAGAGATGGTTTTGTAATGCCCCAGTGGCTCAGTGACAGTCTGTCAATCAATCAAACTCATCCCACCCCATCTCACCTGTAAATGAGTGTCTGTCTGTCTCCAGGGCCATGATAGGCTGATTGGCTCTGTCATTCACAGTGTCAGGCAAATGTAGATCAATGGGAACCATTCAGTACAGTGCCCTGTAGATTTAAACAGATTTCTCCACAGTCATGCACTGCTGATGGCAGATGTCACCGAAGATGGACCCAGCTTCAGTGAGCTTGTGAGTAACGTGGAGGCACTGGCTGACGGGGGATAGTGTGCTTGTGTCAGTAGAAATAAATATAAATATGGATGCAACAAAACAAAATGTAGAATGAAAATGAGGTTGACTGTAGTCTTATGAAGCTGCGCCAAAACTACCACAAAGATATAAAGTCTAAAATAAACTCAGATTTCGTGTCATATATAATACACATATAAGTAAAATCTGGTCTTCCAAATGTATGCACAGAATGTTTCATGGTGTCAAGATAGAGTTGAATGTATAACTATATTAATTCATGCATAGACAGATGAATAAATAACATTAAATGAATATATTCATCTCATTAAACGCATTCAGCTGCCTTGCTCACACGTACTGTAACATTAGAAAAACTGTCAAATTTCCAAGGGCAAACTGTTATTTTTAAAAACAAATCGTCAATAAGAACATATTTAATAATGGATGTGCCATATGTACAGAAATGTGTTCAGATATTCATATGCTGACTCATGGAGAATGCACAGAAATATAAAGAAATATGTGCAGAACAGAAGCGGGCATATCATCCCAAAATACAAGCTTGCAAAAAATTAATGTTCCAAGGACGTTTTCAGCTCATCATGCAGGAATCATACAGGGACGAGTTGAGATTGAATGTACTCTGTTAAAGTAATAACTCATCATAAGAGAAATAGCAAGTATGATCTTCATTTGTCTTTATAATCAGAGTGTCCTGGATCAGTGCATTGACATATATATATATATATATATGTATATAAAATTTGTAATGTTTAAATATAAAAACACTATGTCAAAGTATCTTTTGAACTTCAAAATGTACTATAAAAGTCCAGTGTGTAGGATTTTGGGGGCATCTATTGTTAGAAATGAAATATAATATTCATAACTGTGTTTTCAAATATTACGTATATATACGTATGTATATGTATATAAATGTTTTCATTTTGAGATATTAGCAGCCAGTGTAGTGGAGGGTGAGACGAAGGGTGTTCAGTTGGTTGCAATCTGCAACCTCACCTCTAGATGCCACTAAATCGTGCACACTGGACCTTTAAGTAACAGAAGTAACTGTTTGTAATGCAGAATCGGCTCCTTCTGAAGTTATTATACATTATATTAGTATTAATAAAACAGCTTTATATAGCGTTGGATAGCTTCATATACGGTTTCATATGTAAAATCTGAAAAGCAACTAGAAGAAATGAACACCTCTTCATTTTCATTTCATTTTATTCAACACTATTCTTTTCATACGATACTGTTTTTATTATAGGTCAGAAGCAGTCTGACTTTACTATTTTTCTTAGACTCACCTGCTTGATACAGCCAGTTATGTGTGGTCTTCAGGCGTCACTTAAGGCACCATGGATCACATAAAATGACAGAAAAATTATTCAACACCTTCAATTCAACACAAGGTTAAGTTACTAAACCCACAGACTTGGGCTTCATGCTGCTTGCAAAGTGATTTTCTCTTTTTTCATGGTCTGAGGGTAAAATCAATGAGGCTCAGTCCGGTGAGATATTAGCTGTTT
The DNA here is from genome assembly GCF_051107435.1 of Chaetodon auriga. Classification (NCBI taxonomy): domain Eukaryota; kingdom Metazoa; phylum Chordata; class Actinopteri; order Chaetodontiformes; family Chaetodontidae; genus Chaetodon; species Chaetodon auriga. The sequence goes on along the minus strand of NC_135078.1, from coordinate 17,304,293 downwards.
TTCCAATTCATTTATGATTTGAAACACTTGATGCCCTGAGACAGCTTGATACTCTGAGATATTGAGGTGATCGTTGCTACAGCTTGCATTTTCACCACATAGATTTCATCACTTATACTCTGAACAATCGTTTTCAGTGGGAATCTCTGAAGTTCAGTTTCTTGTTCAAGTGAGACGTTAATTTAATGTTTTCTTTAACTGCTACGTATTCAACTTGAGTACAAAAACTGTGTTAACACTAAGTAAATCCAAGCAAAATGTGTATACGAAGGCACCAGCTGTGATATAAATCGTGTTCCAGAAATTGTAAATCAAATCTGTGGAGTTTCTGGGAGCAAAATGAGAAGTGCTGTTTAATCGACCATCTCTCTCTCTCTCTCTCTCTCTCTCTCTCTCTCTCTCTCTCTCTCTCTCTCTCTCTGATAAAAGTGGATACTTATGAATAGTGAATATGGACATATGGGCTAAAGGGCAACTGGTTCAACCAATATTATATATCATATACTGTATATATATCATATATTACCTGTTGAATACCACACAGTGAATGAAACAGTACCTGCATGTGTAGTGCATTAGATCCTGTGAAGTCAAAGGTGTGTTTGGAGTTTATTCAAACTCATCACTGTGAATGGTACATCTGTCTGGGATCTTGGATCAAGCTATCCATCTGATAAAGGTTTCCATTTTTCATCTTTTAAACCTGACTGCAGGCAAAACCTTGGGGGCAGTTAAAATCGGTGTCTTCTTTAAGGCTCCTGCGGTGATAACGGTAAGTGATACATGGTTACCGCGAGGAGAATAGTTATAAAAAGTGTTACTGTAAGTTTTGTCTTCATAATATTTGAAAAATCTTCTCTATCAACTTAAGAGCTGCATTGAAATGAATATTTCAAACAACTGTGTAATGTGGAAGGGCTCACTTGTATGAATCCACAGAAAATTATCACTCAAGTCTGCAGGTCCCCTCAGCACTACAGAGCCTTTTAACATCTCTGTGATTCAGCACCTCCTGAAAATCTTGCTTTTGCTGACCTCCAGTGGATGAACTCTTCACCTTGCTGCAGTGACATGCAGGTGGTTTTTATGGAGCTCTGACCCCAAGTGGCCAAAAAACACAACAACAAAAAACTGTTATGTGCTGCTTAAACATACAACTGTGTACTATCAGCAGTAATTAAGTATATTTACCACTTTAATGTCGCAAAATGATCTAAATGAGACAGCAGGAGTTTCTCTGGTGACTCACTCTGGTAAACAACAGACAGTCAGTGGCCACAAGCTCGTACGTATTGGTAGTAGGTGGGAACCTCGTCATAAATATGTCAGCCATGCAGAGTGCTGTGCTGTGCAGTCAGCTGCCTTGAAGCATTGGATGGGAGGTTCACACCAGGTGAACTGCGTCCCTGAGGGAACACTTATGTGAATCAGTAGTCTTGTGTTTGGACCCAATCTCTATTCTCCATCTGGCCTAATTGCCCTACTTGGCCTAATCACACAAACATGGATGAATACTAAACATTAGACCCCTCCTTTTCTGTCTTTACCCCTTCTTGCTGTCCCTTTTTTTTTAGCTTACACATTCAATCTGTTTCCTCACCAGCACCTTTTATGCTCTTACCCACTCAACGCTCCGCTCTTCCTCTCTTTCGGATGCTTTCTCCTTTCCAACCTTACTTACTCACACTCCTTGCTTGTATTTTAAGAGGGAGGAGAGAGAGACTGACTGGCCACTTCAGGGACCAAAGGCATGAGGTAATCCAGGCAGGATTGTAGGCCTCTTTTGTCCCACATCTCAAGACTTCCCACAGATGCATGTGGGAAAGTAAGACCACCAGTCTACTTTCAGCGGGAAACACTGGACTGGATAATCATGTTGACAGGTGAAGAGGAACTCTTTTGTATTTACAGAGGAAAACATGGTATAAAAATGTTTTGTTGTTGAGTACCCTTGAAGGAGCTGCTGCTTGCCAGTCCTGCCACAGCTAGTATGTGAGTGATGAGAACTCCAGAGGGCATGTTTTTAGCTTGGCTACAGCAACACAAGACAAATGTAACGTGAAAAGGAACAATCTTTAATGAGAACCACTAACTGTTGCCCAGTAGCCTCGCTTGTAAGCAGTGTCAAATAAAACAAATTGAGCTCACGGTTTGAGAGGAGATCTGCATGTAGATTTCTTTTCCAGCTTTCAAAAATGAAAGTGTCTTTCGAATACATAATGTGTTTACCGTCAAATCTGCCTTAGGAGTACTCTCTTTGTATTTTTACTCCCATACAGTGCAGCACGTTATGAGCGCTGTAGTTTACTAATATACCTTGATGCAGATGCCAGTATTTGGAGCTCTGAGTTGAAACTTTTTGGGCTTCATTCATAGACTTCATTCATATAAGTATACCAAAACAAATTCACTGGCGACAATCAAATGAGGTCTTCAGAAAGAAGTAAATAAAATGCACCATGTGTTTGCTGTAGCTGCTAAAGCATGTGCTCACACCCTGAAGTGCAGCACAGAGGTGCTGCTGACAGCTCTCAGCTGTGCCTTACGCCTATTGCATCACTTCTGTTATGAGCTGGTTTCATCTTCATTAAAAGTAAATAAAAACAGCAAGCATCTGGTCAGCAGGTCCGTGTTGAGACAATAGCTTCGCTCAGACACAACTCAGAGAGTTTAATCGATTGGGGAAACACGAGAGAGACTGCTGAACCCAGAACTGGATAAGAGGAGAATAGACAGATATGTGATATTGACTGCTCAGTATTCTGAATATGAGATAAATTAAACACCAAGGAATACACTTGGTTGGGAGAGGCTGAAACTAGGAGAATTTGATATAGGCATGATAAACTGCATGTGTTCATTTAATCCATAGCCTAAATATAAACATTATGTCTGCCTTATGAGATCATCTACGCATGTCCTTCTCTTTACTTCATCTATAGTTATTCACTGTGCCTCCATCCACAGCCTTAGCCAGAGGAGTCACTGAGCCCCATTTTCACTGATTGCAATACACCAGAGTCCAATCATTGCCATGCATGACATAATATTTTCCCTAAGCGTAATTATACTATTGATGAAGCCACAGAGCTTCCTTTAACAGTCAGCTGGTATTATTCTCATCCAGAACATGAAACATCCATGTTTTTCTGTTGACAGAGCAGAGGTCTGATGTGTCTGGGTCCATGTCCCTCAGAGCTGCAGGACTGATGGTGGGCTGGTTCACAGCCACAGGGCAGCGGAAGCCAAAGAAACCAAAGGAGACAAAGATATTGGCTCAATCTAGTATAAGACAGACGAGAAAAGAGCAGAGGACAAGATTCATATCAGAATTCTGTAGGGTTTTGTTATTACAGCGTCGAGCATTGCTTCACACTGTAAGATGGTAGATTTGGTGTTGTCTTCATATCATATCTTGTAAAAGTCTGCAGATATCTTGCAGATATCTTGCAGTCAAGGGGTCGCAAGATAATAACCATCTTAGGAAATAAGGGAGAGATTTTCCTCTAAAGTTGGCCTCTAAAGTTAATAAAATTCAGTCAGTCTGAGAGCAGTAAATCAGTTGATTGAGCTACACACAAGACAGTAGTGACATGCACATGATGACAAGGGCTCACGAGATTGCTTTATAGTGAGGGGTCACAGGCAGGAAACTGTAAAGTATTCCTCTAATATCTCTTACTTCTGTAACAGAAAGAGCAGAGTAAGACTTTCATCTTTGATGATCTTCCACATACTGTTAATGAGAGAAATATAAAGTTAAACTTGTGGCCTCAAGTGACACGTTGAAGGAAGCCTTTAATGGTGTTTCTGCATTAGGCAGATTAAACCATCTTTTTTCTGCCTTCATTCTTCACCTAGCTTAAATGGCCCACCAGTGACAAATGGAACATACTATAACCCCAAGTAAATCACATGAAAATAGATGCTTCAGCTGCTGCTGACCAAACGTCTTCATCTTTATCATGCATGTGAATGTGTGCATGAGCACATGTGCATCTTGCATCTCCTCTCTCTTAATCCGCCGTATCGCCGAATGATGGTTTCATCCCCCTGAGTCTCAACTGTTAATCTGGAGCCTTATCATCATGTTCCAGCAAGAGCGCTGACACAGTAAGTCCCACTCAAGGTCACTTTAATGTCAATTTGAGGTCATTTTGCCTGGTATGGTGCCTTGGAACTCCTGCTTGCCCAGTAGGGGCCTGGCGTTACTCCCCTCAATCATGGACGAATTTACGATCCGAGCAGGAACCGTCTCCCATATGCTACTGAGCCTCTCCCTGTGTTTAGCCTGCTAATCCCCACAGGAGATGGGGAGCAGCAGACCATGGTAATATGGATGGAGAGAAGGAAAGGAGGAGAAGCTTTGGGAGGAGGGAGGGGATGAGATAGACAACTCTAAGGAGGAGAGGAGAGGAGAGTATCAGTGTCAGCAGCGAAGGTGGCCCTAACAAATCAGTGACAGTGGGGATGAAAACTCATAGCCACAGCACTTTCCCTGAAGTGTCTGCTATCAGATAAGCTGAGAGATTTAGTTAAGACTTCATATTTAGAGCATGGCTTAAGCTGTGAGACGATGTCTTAACTGTGGCGATGCCAATGTCACATTGTGCCTGCTATGCTCCATTTGTCAAATAGGATTTTATCTGCTTTTTCATAGCCGTAATGCTGCATGCCTTCGCCGAATTACCCAAGACCACATGCAAGTACAACACCTATTTGATGATCCCACTTCTACGTGTGGCTGATGCAACTCACATCAAGAAGCCCTCCCTAAGATATCTACAATTATCATTAATATTCAACTGGTGACAGAGGCAAGTGAAGAGCGCACTGTTCCCACCCACACGAAGATGTCACTTTGTATCACTGTAGCAGGGCCAGAGCACATTCAAATTAAGTCAAGCACATATCACATCCTTGCATGACTCCAATTCACTTTTCTCCCATTATACTTCTCATCATCGTTAACAACAATAGCTGTAGATTGTCATAAAGAGGTTTCAGAGAGAGACATCAAGCAAAGCTTTCATTATTCTCCACATGTCAGTTAGTAATAATGCTGCCTATAAACAGCCACATTATAATCATCATCACCCACCCCTTGAATGTAGCTTCTGTGGCTCAGGATTATGAGCACTATTAGACGGTGCATAATGCTGTCTTCACGGCTAAAACAGAGAGAGAGAGAGAGAGAGAGAGAGAGAGAGAGAGAGAGAGAGAGAGAGAGAGAGAGAGAGAGAGAGAGGGTGCTTGGGAGGTCATCATGTGATTCAGGTCCAGGTGCAGGAAGAGAACATAGTTGTGGTCAGCCAGGTCAGTGTCTTATCAGTGAAACTGGAGAGGGATCCATTCCTGTCTGCTGCACGCAATATTTTTAACACCATTGTCCAGATCTGAAAAGACAAAGAAAAAAGAAAAAACCCTCTTAATTTGAATGATTTATTGCTATGCGCTTTTGTCCACATTAGCAATAACTCACACTGGACTTTTATGCACCCTAATGTGTGATGATTGCTTTATTGTGACATTTTAAAATGGCACTTATTAGCCTAAACACTGATTTGTTGTTGCACTAATTAGGACGAGAAAGTTGCACAGACGACGTTGCACACACACACAAAAAAAGTAAAAAAAAAGTAAAAAGCTAACTTGAAGTGACATTGCATTTACTTCTTTGGTAACTTTAATCAATGTGTACGCAAATTGAGAATAGTGACTGATGGCACAGCAGCACAATAAAGAAAAATGTTTTAATGGCGCTCTAAATTAATTAACTACGCTCCATATCAAATTACAAACATGTGATAATCATGACCCGCAGGAACATTTATTTGTCACATCAGTCTAAAGTGTTGAGTGTCATTTCAAATATATCTCCCCATTTGCAATTAACTTTAATTATGTGTCTAAATTAATGGCTACAAATCCAAGGTATTAAGCAATTAGACTAAATGTCACAGGGTTATAACAGGGCTTGCCATGACTGGTGACTGGAAGTATCGGTGCTCCAGTGGAACGTCAGTGCTAACAGTCACGATGATGAAGAGTTCCCACCTTTTCATTTATGTTGACACCATCATGCAATCTTAGAGTTGGACCTAAATTCTGAAACAATACTGCTGATAAACTATCAGATTGACTTTAATTTAAAATGTATCACAAATTTGCAAATGTTAAACTTTGTTCTTTTTTATATTAACATCACAGCATTGTTTCAAAAAGCTGCATAAGCCCTCATCCTGGGTTTGAGAAACCATGTGCTACATGGAGTACTCCACTAGGATCTGAGATACTGTGCCATTTAAACATCTTATCTAAGTTTCTGAACATTTTTTGTTGGTACTAAAAGTGACTTAGATGGTGATAAATCAAGATAAACACAGATGTTCAGGAACCTGCGTGTTGCTTCAATCATGTATACGGGGAGATGAATAACCAGATTCCTCATTTCCAAGTAAATAATAAGCATCTTGGAGAAAGAGAACACCCTTAGAGACACTTTTTGTAAACCTAAAGAAAGGCTTTTGGGCAAGTGGCCAAGTACATTTTAGTAATACATTCAAAACTTCATTTTGTGGGTTGAACTTCACTTCAAGAGAAAAAGAGTAAACAAGAAGGTGTGTGTAAAAGGTGACATACTAATTGTCCAGCTTTTAAAAGACATGGAGCTATCGTGGGAGTATTATTGCATCAAAAGCACATTTTTAAATTGCTTTTTGCTGTCAACCTGTTGAATTTACTGACCATTTTTGATTGAAATGTACAGCAGCACTCCTTGCAAAATGAGTGTACTTCCACAGATCATCATGAAGGAAAAATAAAGAAAATAGAGTCCACTTTGAAAATCACTGGAGATGTGAGTGTTTATATCACAAGGTCTCAGACAGATATACTCTACTGCTACACTTGCATGCAAACTTTACCCGAATGTTATTTTCTGAACAAGAAGCACTGAGAATTTAAATGTAATGTAAATGTAATTTCTGTGGCACTTGTGTTGCCTGTCAGCTGAGGTTCGCTCTGGTCATCTTTTCTTAAATTGCTCTTTAGCTTGCTGACAACAGTCCACTTCCTCCACATGCTTTAGGCCAGCTGAAGTCTCCTCTGTAAATGAACAAGCAAGCCAGGGCTTCAAGTGACGGATGTGCAGCACACGTCAGAGGTAGACAAATTGATTTTCTTCGGGTGGATAGTTCTGGTATAGTGGCTGCTTTGGGCAAGAGAGGGAACGGGAGATATGTCAGAAGCACTTGGCCGAAAGGGCCCAAGAAACAAGAGGAAATGGAGGTACAGCACTGAGGTACCGAAGCCTCGCTGTGTGTGGCCTTATCTGGAGAAATCTCCCAGTTAGCAATGATAGCTTTTATGTTTTGTACTTGCTCAATTTGCTAATCCACAAACTGTGCATAGAGATATGAGTTGTTGTAGTGAAGCTGTAGAGAGGAGTGGCTTTTCTGGCCACTTGGAGGCAGCACACTACACTGAACTGCAACACGGCCATATTATCACCTTAAAATAAATTAGATAACACATCACAATTACCAGAAAAGTTTATTAACGCATGAAGCAATATTATCATTTATCTGAATTCATGTTTCTGGCCACTTGACAAATACAGGACTGTGAGACTGAGCTGAGAGAGCAAAGATGCAGACACAAACAAAAAGGTTACAGTAATTATCCTCTGTAAGAATGAGGGGAACTGCAGGGTTAGGTGATCCAAGGAGTTACACCTCTCACGTTACACTTAGTCATTTGATTCCTTTTAATACAAATTTATTATTGATTAGTGGAGCTTTAAAGACTATGAAAATAAGGTGCCTATGGGCAGTATAATTCCAGTCTCATAGATTGCGCGGTGCTTTAGATTAGAAGGTTTGATTAGATGGTTTGTGCACTATTGAAAAGTAACTGTGGAGCATGGCTCCAGCCAATTCCACTATGTCACCCTCCCAACAGGATTACGACTGGCTGGCAAGTTTAAAGGTGCAGAAAGTGGAGAGTTCTAAAACTGTCACTCCAGTCGCGATGCTTGGGTAATTAAAGCTAGCAATTAAAGCTTTTATAATCAGCACTGTCAGTGAACTGGTGCACTAGGATTAACGTTCAGAGCTGCACTTAAAACTGCTGGATGCATGCTCTGCCAAGGAATGTTTTTAAATTTAGCTTGAATAGAGATGGAGTGACTTACAGAACAGGGCACAGGGGTGGGTGATGAAGGGTGATGTAGAGGGCAGAAGTTGGGTGTTTGCCTATATGCCTGTGCATAACCATATATGTATAATGTATATGTTTTTGAGTTTGTCCTTGTGCCAGTTTTCCTGTGCCTGCAAGAGATAACATGTAATTCATCATTACGGCGAGCAGAGCATGTCCAAATGTGGCTTCTAAAAACATAACTAATACATCATGATGTATCCAGGCTTTCACCATATGGCTTTGAGGAGCAGTGATGCATCAAGTCACCTCGCTAACAGCACTCCAGTGTGTGTCCAGGCCATGAGAGAGTCCTGCTTAATGGTTAGAGTGATAATGCATAATAAAGACACATAAAAATGAGATTTAACTTTCTCTATATGGTGCATCGTGGATGAATGTGTCTGCAGACCTTGGCCAAGGGGAGTCCTAGCAGAAAATAATGTTGTGTCTCTGTTTCCAATAAAACAAAACAGTAAATTATTTACAGCGGGCCACTGAGTGCGCATCCACCTCATTTGTATTCCCGTCGCCACAGTGATAGATGTGACATCATGGTGATGAATGAAAGCGTAGGGATTTTAAAAAGTGCTTCCTCTGGAAACCAAGGACAGATGGTTATTTTTTATGAGAGCTGCAGAATAATCAAACCAAATGAGCAGGACTATTTTGGTAGACAGATATGCCAGACATGAAGGTGGTTGTGTAAATGTGAAAATGAAGACGTCAGTTTGCAGAGAACTTGTACGACAATTTCTTCACAAGGTACGCAACGCCTCATAATATGATGCAGTCAAACTGTGATAACATTCATGTGGAGGATTGACACAGTGGAAGTACCCACTGCATTAGAAACCAAGCTAAAGTAAATCTGTTTCTCCACCTGCCATGACCAACTTAAACTGCATCTCTGACCTCTGTTTCTTCAGGCAATTAAAATCCCAGACTCAGCTGTTGCACTTGTTCCTGTGAAGGAAAAAAGTAAAAAATCAGCAACACGTAAACACACCAGACCAGACATTCACACACACCCACTCACGCACACACACACACAGAGGGATAAAAACCTGCGATGTAGTTTCATACAAATTTGTTCTTTCACAACCAAGGTCAGCATATGGGTCTTAAAAAATAAATTGCCTCTGAAAGCTTTCCCAGCAGATGGCGGCCATCTTGGCTTATCGGTGCATAGGTGTGATTTTTGAGCCGGGTTGTGCTCCACCACAGCCTCCCCTGACCGGCTGATTGAACACAGGTGTAACGGCTGAATTACAGTCTCACTGTTGGACATTAACCCCCTATATCTGGACTGAAATAGTCATTACTGATGACACCCAATGTAATTGCTAATTTTACGCCTCGGTGGGCACATTTTCCACTCGTCTTCTCCTCATTCAACTCCTCTTTCTTTTCTATACCACTCCAGGCTTAAGTTATTCACCTCTCTTTTCTATCTTTCACTATATCCCAGTCGTAAGAGCAATTTATACCTGTCTCTCTTACCAAGGTGTCAGTCATCACCCTCATGGTTGAAACTGCAAGGAAAATATAAACTCCTCACGCCCTTTTTAGTGCTCTCCTCACATGTTGCTATATCTACATGGCTGTTTGTAAGCATTCATCCACTTTCTGTACTTATCATCAGCATGCATGGCGAAAAACACCCTGGACACTTCATTAGCCTGCTGCTGGGCTCACACATAAACACATACACTCACACTCACAGGACCAATTTAGAGTTTGTGTTCACCAAGACTTCAGCTAAAACACCCTGAGAAAGCCCACATTAAGAGGGAAGGTAGGTCCACGCAAATCTGAACTGCTGAGCCATGCTGCTGAACTTTTTGTCTCTATTTTCGTGCAAAAATCTTTACATTTATCTGTTAATTGCAGAAAAACACAAATTGGTAAGGTTGGAAAAATTGTACCTAAACTAAAAGTCACACTGAAACTGAAAAAGAAACTGAAACCGAGCAGTTCCTCAGATGTGTAAAAGATTATTACAGGCTTCCTCGCAGCCGGAAAGTTAAAGGATTCTAAAATTAGATGTCAGAAACTAGCCATGAGATTACACTCACTTACAGAAGCTATTTGATAAAATGAAGACATTTTACTACCTTTCCAATCCCTTTTTTCTGCTGCAGATTCAGTCAAATAAAAGTCACATTATATTGAAATAGATTGCGACAGTGGGAATCATGTAGCTGACAGTGGTCACACTGATTTCCTGAGGCACACTGAAATAATATGAAGGAATATGCAGTGGGAGAAGCTCAGCTGTTCTAGGTTTTCCTAAAATTAAAGTTACTGTTTACACTGCTGCTTTTTGTTACTGAGAAGCACCGAAAACATCTTCTAAGAAATAATTTGCAATACCTACCATCAGCTAACGTCATTTAACAAGCAAGGCTGTGTTAGATCCACAAATACCTGTCATGTGAACAGCATGTCAACATATCAGCATATATCTGCAGTAACTAGGTAACGTGGAAGAGTAAGGACTGCATAAATGAATGCTTTTTCTTTACACTGCTTCTCACCTGTGATTACATAGGACTTCTGACACCCTTAAATGATATGTACATTGTCAGCTCTGCCATCCGCCTTCACAATCAGCCTCATGTCACTCATAATGGTGCATGGCATAATTATTCCACTTAATCTTTTGTGTAATTCCCACATGATTCGTCTATCTGCCCTCAATAAGCGACAACGTGACATTAAACCCGCCATCATCACACCATGCTGTGAAAGGTTAGTGTGCTTAGCAAAATTAGAGGACGACATGTATTCCACTGAATACAATACGGCCGATGTGCTTTGGGAAAAATTGCTCAGAAAAAGTGGGGAAATAAATATAATCTCTGCTTTTCACACGGCCTGCTGTTAGTGCTGTGGACAGAGACCCTTAATGAGACTCTTAATGAGACTAGCTAAATCCATGTAGCAACACCAAAAGATGTAACCAGATCTAACCTCTAATTTGCCCCTAACAAACTAAGAAGATCATAATGAAAATCTTAAATCTTTTATTGTAATCCTTCTTACACTGCACTGGATATATACTAACCTAATATATAAATAAATATGTTTTAAACACACTTTGCTCATTTATCCAACATTTGTTCTTGTTTTTTTTTTTTTCCAGCCCATCAACACCAGAAAACTGGCCACATATCTCGTTTCTGCAAGTAGATTATTATGACGTGTTTTTATATTTATTATTAGGCAGTGACCTGTAGTGGCCATAGTAATTATGACAGGAGCAAATGAGGAAGTCAGGCGATGTAGTATAAAGAGTAAGAAAGTCCACATATGGAGGACGGTGAGGTGGATGGATGAGTCAGTTTGTGTCCTGTAAGAATTCAGAAGTCACTAATTTTAACTCACATAAAGTACTTAAGTTACATAACCTACCTAACAGTAATGTTTTAAACCCAAAGTATGGTCTTTTACTCAATCTAAACGCGCAGTTTTGGTGCCTCACCCTGAACAAATTGAGAGAATTTCACAACTTTAATCACATAACGATGAAGGTCACGCTGGTCTTTGAGGGTGTGTTGGAGTTTTCACCTCTTATATTGATAAGTATATGTTATTCATAGGAGATATGATTGCATAAATATCCTGCTGGCATCATTCAAGTATTTTCTGCCACTAGATAGCAACCTAACAAACCCTCCAGAATATATTCCCATCTCAGAGCGACAACATAGGGCCATTGGTATGCAGGAGTGTTGGAGAGGACAGCTCTTTTTGCCAAGGTCACTGTGACTTCTGAACTGCTGCATCCATCCAGTGACTGACAGGGTGCTGATAGAAGACAGATGAGAGGCAGAAAACGTATCAACATATTTTCATTCTGGAAAAACAAAAAAACAAAAAAAACAACAACTGTAGGTGCTAAAATAACCCCTCATGTTTGAACCAAAGGGAGCAAAGGTCTTGATCTTGAGTTGGCACCGGCCACATGCTCATCTGCATTTGCACTGAGGTCAGCTCCGCTCACCAGGGGGAATCTACGCTCAAGGATGAAGCACAGGTGAGTGAACTGCCCTTGAACGAGACGGCACGTGGCCATACATAAGAGAGAGCTGTTTAGGGGAAAAAAAAAAAAACGCTGGCACTACAAAGAGATGTGTTTACTTGAACAGATAAAAGAGCGCACGCGTTTGAAAAGGAGTGATAAACAGAACAAATTCAATTTAGATATGGAGAGCAAATCCATCAGCGTTGAAAACAAAATTCTTAAGAGCAAACAAGGTTGAGAATGGCTCAAGAAAATCATTTTATGGGATAAAAAGAGAGTATATTAGTGCTTATTCCCTTTGATACACCATTCTCATGATTTCCTATGTTGATTGCAACAGATTCACAACAGGCATCTTGGCTCGTCTGAGCTTTTGGCCTAATGATGATGTGGAAGCTGACACAACAAATTGAAAATTATGAATTTCTTATGTTCACCTTTAACCGAGTGTCAGTAATGTTTACTCATTTCCAAAGAGATGACAGAACGAACATAAAAAAGCTATCTGGACATGAATGATGTGATGTCGTGTTGGAGGTAAGCAAAGCAAATTAATATAAACACACTTCTAATCAGAAAAAGATTTCAGGTGCTTGGAAACATTCCTGACAGTCTCGTCCCATGCTTGCCACGCGTAATGGGCTCGGATGGTGATACATTAGACACACAACATTTCAATGACTTTGAGGTGGTTGTTTTTCAGTCTCATTTCAGTTTTCCTTTATCATTATGCACAAGCGGCCTACTTATTAAAAAAAAAGTGTCTTCATATATATATGAGACGGGCTTTTTATTGAATAATAATGCAATTTTCAAATGGAACAAGCTAGAAAACAACAAGGTCATATTAGATTGAGACTGAATGATGCTCATTAAAGCCACTATCTATGAACCATGTCCCCCCCCCCCCCACACACACACACACACACAAAATCTGAGCATCCACTCAACATCATTACTCAAGTGACATGTGAACGCCCTTCAAAAAAAAAAAAAAAGTGCATTTATGGAAACAGGTGTTTATTACAATACATAAATAACAAAATGTGACAGTAAAATGAGACAACACCCATGGCAGTCACTGCGTGTTCCTGTCAAGCAATACAGAAGTATCCGCCGTGCCACCAGACGACGGGGCAGCGTCTTTCCTCAGGCTGTGAGACGCTTCTGCTCATCCTCTGCACTCCACCGTAAGAAATCACGGTTTTTGTGTAGCATAAAGGGACAACTGCTTGCTTTTGTTTGGCAACCCTGTGTTATAGAACGACAATTTATAAATGAACAGTGAACCTTGAAAAGGTACAAGAGGATGTGTTGGAGTTCTGTGTGAAATACAGATAAAAACGCGGGACCTTCTTTTTGCGTGAAACCACTGTGCCACCATTTTTCAATTACTTTCACACAGAAGGTATTTCATTCAAGTATTGTACTAATGGTTATGATGCACTTGTGCTTTAAGGCTTTGCTCATTCTCAGGCTCATACCTTTATTTTGGACATACTTTGATATTCAAAAAACGCATTTTCCTCATACTGTCCATTTCTGCAGCACCTCTAGTCGCCCTCTGTCTGAAACGCTGTTTTAGTGGTTTGCTGGTTTAATCCAAGTTCAGTCTGCTCTGATTGGTCAGCCCTCACAGCTCTGAGCAGGCCTGTCCACTGTGTTTCTGCATCGCTTTTGCCTTAGTTTTGGTGACCACGGCTGTGCTGGGGATGTGGCAGAGGGTGGTGACTGTACAGTTGTGACATGACAGCTTTGAGGAAGTCCTGATGACTCTTTTAAGCGTATAAAGGTTTCTGAAGGTCGTGTGCATTTCTCAGTGGATTGAGCATTTTGATGCTTTCACAGTATTTAAATAGCACCTAGACCTGCTTTATAATAGAAAAAACATATATGGAAAAATCACTTTCTACAATACGGGGCTTTTAGCTGAGTATTTCCATGTGTACTTCTACCCTACCACATTCCATCTGGAAATATTGTACTCTTTAATGTTTTTACATTCTTTTCACAGCCAGAGCTATTGGTTACTACGCAGATTCAGATTTCAACACATGACCAGCAAAATGATGCATAAAACAAGATTATTGTCTTGCAGATTTGCAGGTTTTACAATAGAAACTAAATGAAAACAACTGAACACAGCTAAGGGCCTGTTAGAGTATTCAAAGACAGTCAGTGCAGTAACAAAACTTAAAGTGGCATTATGTCACTTTGAGATGGGAACACACAGAACGAATCCAATTGCTCCTCCAGATCTATTATCTTGACCGAACCACCACTCTTTGGAAGCAGACATGTGCCTCTTCTGTAACTGCCTAAATCCACCCCAAGCAGCATTTTTCAGCATTCTCCACTTAATCACTACATTTTACTGATTGCAGAGAGGTGATCGACTGAGGTGATTAACAAGGGAACAAGAGCTGAAATGGCAGCAGCTAATGAGGCACACTGGGACTCAGAGGGTGAGGCTCTGTTGTTACTCCAACAACAACTTCAGTAAACAACATGCTGACTCATCCAGTGACACAGAGAGGTCTTACCACTCTTTTAGCTGCACTCATTGCATTTATACACACAGTAAAGTATTGTATGCATACAGAATATGAACTGTAAACACAAAAGTGATGTACAGACATACACAATTAGGTAGAGATGCAGCTGTCAAACTGATATTTGAAAAATCAACATTTTGCTTTCTCCCTCTGGTCAAAGCTTCTTATCTCCCCGTCTCATCCTTTCCTTTCACCCCTGGACAGATGAGGAACCAGAGGGGGCGGGGGGGGATTGTGCTGACAGACGTCCATACAGCCTGAGGGAGGATGAGGCTCTGAACGAGTCTGGCAGATGTCTGTTTCTCTAGGGTTTCCTGGTGAATCAGTGGTGGTCACTGGTCCCGGTGTTAACCCTTCTTGAGCTAACTACCAACACAAAGACCAATGCAGTAAATACATGGTGTCGTACATTTAGCATCACAACAATGCAACGACTTTCATGCACTCGACCCGCTTTGACATCTCAAGGCTCTCCACACCTCTCATTTAGCTCTGCTGTGTGTCTCCTGGAGGTGTATCTGAGGGAGGACAGGCCTCTCACAATTCCTCCTTCAGCTGGTGCAAATGACAAACAGGTCACATGGTTAACAACACAAAGCTTTGGCTTTGCAATAAGTTGTTAAATGGAGATGAACAGGTTCAGTATTCGATGCGATATGACTCATATGTTTGTTGACGGACACCTGAAGGTATCCGAAGCACATTATTGATCTGCACACGGGCTAGGAACAGATTTATACTTTGATTTCCGAGAGTAAACACGGAGTGTTTGGATAGGGATGTAAACCAAAGCCCAGTCTGTTGACTCCATTTGTCATATATATTCTCTGTTCGATAACTCAATAAAATGTTTGAGACAGCAGCTGCTGAGGGAGGAACTTCAAGGCGAGCGTGTCTCGGTTAATGTATTTCTGTCAGCAGGACGGAGGGACCCTGGAATGGAGGAGGAGAAGGACGCTTTCTCCACCCCTCTCTTTCTCTTTCTTTCTCATCTGTATCTTGTATCCTTTCCCTTTTCACCCATCCATGACAATTTCTTCTATCTGAAGACATCTGTTTATTTCTCTTCAGAGAACATCCTGTATGTACGGTCCTGTCCCAAAGGAACACTAACTGTGGGTACAGTTAAGGCCATAAATTGTGATAAAGTGCCGTTCTCCAATTATGTTATGTTTGTTTTTCATAACCGCTCGTTTCATTGATTGCAGCAAACTATTAGAGTTCTTGTTGACACATGTATACAGCATATCAAACAAGTTCTCCAAATTGGTTTTGTCGCTGTTTCCTTTCTCAAGTTTGTCAATTTCAAAGTTTGCACCCATTGGGTTTTGGAACATCAAACATGAATATTTAGAAGTCTAAAACTTTCTTTTGAGACCCATGACAGGCATACCTGATTTACTTCAAAACATCAATATATTTCTGGTGACAAACAGTTGTCATAAGGTAGAAAACATGTCATCCCTGGCCACAGGATTCATCAAACGGGACTCTTTGTCGCACTTGCAACTTCTGTCATCTGTATGTCACACAGCGTCTCGGCCAATTGTTTCCACAGAGATTATGCAGACATGACAGCCCACCACAGCTGTTTATTACATTACATCACATCTGATCTCTCTAATCTCTCATAGGAGAAAGACAGAGAGAGAGAGAGGGAGAGAGAGAGGTATACGAGATTAATGTACTGACACCATGGCAAACCTCAGATTCTCCGTCCTCATGAATATGGATGAACAAACCCACCAGGAGAGTATACACAAGTAGCATTAATGCTTTAATGCGCATTACGGCAATAATAAGAGAGAAGCTACTTAGATCACATAATTCTCCAGAGTCTCATCATAAATAACAGCTTACATGTAGCTTACTTAGATAAATAGGCAGATGGATGTGAGGGATGGAGCGCCTGCATTCACTCAAGCTTAGGAGATTTTTCCATGCACATGAACTCCAACTGCTCACAAATCTGTACTGTGTGTGCGTGCGCCATGTGCAAGAGCATCTGTATTTCTGTGTGCGCAGGAAAAATAAAAAGCTAGAGCAATCACATCTCCAGAAAATGTCATTGACTCCCATTACACCCACAAAGCCCTCAGTGCCATTATAACACAGGGCAAATTAGTCACTATGAAGATGAATGGGTCCACAAAAACAATAATTTACCATTCGGCATGTAGAATTCCCTTTGAATTATTAACAGAGCTACTCATCAGAGCCACAGGAGAGGAGGCGCAGAGGCCTGGATTCCTGGGTAAAAAATCCTCGATATTTGACAAATATCTTCATAGCGCATCCCTCCTCGCACACATGATCAACCAAGCATGTGGGCACAGGCCGAGACACATAAGCACACACAAACAACAGTATATCACCATCACACACTGCATATCACTCATCACTGTGCACATGCACACATGCTCACGCACACACTGGCCATATCCTATTTATCCAACTGTATGTGGAGCCATACATTATCCATGGCTTGACACCAGGCCATTAGTTTCAGTCTCTCATCCAGCTATCAGACAGTGAATCCCACCTGGAAATCTTCCACTTTACATCGTTCTGACAAATATTGTGCCAACCAATGGGCCCTTTACACACACACAAGCACAAATTCACACCTCAACAACACATTTTAATGGTAACTGAAAAACACGAAGCAAAGCAGAATATGCCATGGGGGTTGGTGTAAACATATGGTGTGTGTGGTTTTTACAGTAGTATTTTTTGGAAGAAAGTAGCTATATCAATATAATTAGGCCTATTGATCATCTCTGTGCTTTGCTCAAAGTTTTAGGTTTGATGGTTTTTGTTTGTTTGATAGTCCATGAGGTTACAAAACATTATCACAGGGATCACCACAGCGCTGAGTTTTGCAGCTTCATTTGCAAGGGTATGGTTAAAGAAGAGAAAAGCCAACATTAGTCACATTAAAAAGCTCTAAATACACAATTGAGATTGATTTCCTTGTAACAGAGAGTGTAGGAGAGGTGTCTCAATGACAATGTGCAGCATTTGCCTGCAGATGCATGCAGTGCTTTGACCGTATGTGGGAGGATGAGGCTTTACTGGTCTTAGCCATGTGCTGCAGAGCTCATATCAGGTTTATGTGAGCGAGGTTTGCAGGGCTATGACCATTCGACTGCCTTCTTCTGCTGCCTGACAGTGAAAGATGTGTCCATAACGAGGTGGCGACGGATAAACTACGTAATGGGAACCCAACCTGCGAGACGAGCTATTAATCTTGGTAAGGCAGAGATGACCGGTGGACCTGGTCTGCTCACTGTAACAGCAACAGTAAAATTTGGATTTCATGCCTCTCTGACTCCTTCCAGGCGTGTCCTGTGTTCTGGCTTTTTGAACAGAACACCACCTGATTTCCCTAAGGATCCAAGCTATAAGATCATCTCTGGTTTTGTATGTATGAAGCCTCTAAAAATAGGGCAACTGATGTAGGTCAGGTCACAGGACCATTAAACAATTCTCTGTGAAGAAATAAATGTATTCGTGTGAGTGTGAAGTTTATGTGGGGTCCACATGTTCACATATATTTCTCTGGCTGTTCCTCCTGCATTCCATAAACAAGTATGTTAGGCAAATTATAAAGTCTGAGTTGTGCATGAGGCATGAATTTGAGTGTTTGTCTGCAGTATGTAACAGACTGATAACCTGTCCATTGTACTGTATCACCCTGTCATCTACAAGGAGTAAATGAATTTGCTATGTTAGGCATATGGAAGTTATTTCTTTAAACAATGCTGGTCAGTCATCCAACTGTAGCCATCTTATGATGTATTTATCCAGAACTGCAATGGACAGATTTAACTGATGCAAAAACTGTGACCAAAACCACTGAATAATAAACTATGAAAATATAGCTCTACTTGTCTCCTTCAGTTTGTACAAATTATGGAGTCCTTTGAGTTGATTAAAACAATTATAGATAAAGGCATTTTGAAGGCTGATTGAAAATTTCCAAGTAAAGGAAAAGATTACTTGTGCTGAGATTGTGGAGAAGTGTGGGCCTGTCTCCGCTCACCTTCAGTCATGTTGGATTCTGCCTCGTCCAAACTCACAGCGTGCATTATATTCATTAAACGGTTAAACTTTCGTCTGCCTCCTGTCATCTGTCTGAGCCCGGTTTTGGGCTAAAAACAAATGAGATGCGCTGACTGTCCTAGTGACTTGTTCTAACGTCTAACATGATATGAGCCGAAACAAAGACTAAATACTTTTGCATAGTTATTGTGAAGGAGGCGCAAGGATGTGTGCTGATAAAGATTAACATTAAAATGTAAACATATCTGTGAAATAAACATTGTAATAGATAAATGAATATCAAATAGGGTAATCAATAACAACAAACACACAAAAATGCATTTTTTTAACAAACTTATATTGTTTAATGTTTCTTTTTTACAATCTTATTATGTGTAAGAAGAAAATAAATGTTGGTAAAAACATAGAAGATGCATCTGACTGCCTGAAAATAAAACCTGTTGCATAAAGGTCTGCCTCACTTAGCTTACCTGAGGTAGGCCTACTTCCGGTTGGCTCATCCCTCACACGTGACCTCATCTACAGTCGCAGTAACGTAGAACCAGCGCACCTTTGCTGTCTCGCGCGCTGTTTAACCTGGCTGACTGCGGCCTGCTCACTGCGTCGCCGCTCACTCCTAAATAACACCGCTGCTTGGAAGGGAGCTTCTCCAAAGCTAACTGGCCTTTCAAAAGTGCGAACATGTGTCTCCAGAAGGCCTTTGAGCAGGAAATAATGATGTTTGGGAAGCATATCCACTGCTGCTGCTGCTGTCGCCAGGATCCCATGCCATGGCGTCCCTCGTCATAACCAGCGGTCACTTCTCTACCGCGGAGGCTTTCCCCAAAGGGTGACAGGCAGAGGATGGCTGCTCCACTTCAGCAAAGCTAAGTACTTGCTTTTTATCCTGACTTCCAGTGCTGAGCAGATGTCATGGCTGTGTGCGGTGTTTGTGTGCTTGGCTGATGCTGCTGGCTGTTTTATGGCTTCCCTGTGAATCTGCCTGTCTTGGTGCTTTTTTTTTGGTCTGCTTCTTTGTGCTGTAATTTACCTGCTTCTAGTACCTGAATGGCCAGTAATTGTGATGTTGTGTTTGATGTTTGGCACTGTGCATTTAGATACTTTCATGCTGAAGAGTCGCTGGTGATGAAACACTCATGTATGACTATTATACTGTAAGTGTTGTGCCTGAATGGGGTTTGTTTGGCATCCTTGGCTGCTGCTTGCTTGTCCGGTGTTTCCTGTAGGCTCAGTGTGATTTTTATTCTCTAGTGGAGGTTAAAGTTATAGGCTATACTTGACTTTAAATATTTCATCCTCACTTATTTGTAACACTTGTTTCTTGAGAAACCTGAATAAGGCTTTTGTAACTCAAAGTCACATTTTCTTTACCCACTCAGTCAGCTAAGCATTAGAATTTGACACGAAAACAGCAGATTTATCCAAAGGCTTTCTTTTCTCTTCTTGATATCATAATTAACTATATTTCATCTGTTCCACTCAGTCACACTCTTTACCAAACTTTATATCCATGCACTGATAATTATCTGCTTATGTAAATCTTATAGGAAGAGATTTTGTGCTCCAAAGTCAGAAATTCCTGGGATTTTTAATATGAGCGAGTTCATATCTGCTACATAGCTGGTGTATCTTCGTCTCATGCTGCCTGTTGATACTAATAAAGGGAATGAATCACAGGTTTCCCTGGTATCTATAGGGAGTGTTTTCCGGAGCTTTGGGGTGTAATTGATAAAGGCTTCATCCCTGATGTTCTTGTGGCTGTGGCTGGGAACCTCCAGTAAACCAGCAGCAGATGATTACAGGGTTCTTAAAGGCAAATAATAAACAAGGGAGTTAGCAATGTAGCTTGGTCATAGCCTTTAATATTTATATATAAATATATAATATATACATATTTTAAATCTAGTTTGTACACGGGGAGGAGGACCCTTTTAAAATCAATGTTACAGGAAACCAGTGCAGAGCAGCTGAAACTGGACTAATGTGCTCTCTGCTCTTGGATCTGGTTAATACCCGAGCTGCAGAGTTTTGAATAAATAGTGCATCACTGTAATCGAGTCAGCTTAAAATAAAGGCAGGAATCAATTTTTCAGCATCTTTTTGATCTGTAAATGGTCATACTTTAGCCATGTTTCAGAGGTGGAAGAATGACCTTGTTGATGTGGGACTCGAAGCTTAGATCTGAATCTTGGATAACACCAAGATTTCACCACATTATGAAACAGCACTTCTCTTTTTGTCGTAGGGCGGTAGAAATCCTTGTAGGATTTCAGTTTTGTCCTAGTTTAGCTTTAAGAAATTATTGCTCATTTGTTTATTTTTTTGCCAAAAGGATTTAAAAACAGCAGTTTTGAAGGCGTCTGGGAAGATGCCTGTTTGAAGAGATGTATTTATGAACCTAAATGATGTTCCTTAACTCTCTGAAATCTTTTGAGATTGTACATCTCTTTTTTATAACTTGAGACATTAAGAAGATCCTGGGGCCTGGAGTTGGTTCCTGGCTGCCGCTCACTGTGCCGCCCACTGCGCCTAATACTTAGGATGGGTTAAATGCAGAGAATGAATTTTCCTATGGGGATCAATAAAGGATAACTGAACTTGAACAACTTAGAACATCATTCATAAGCGTTCCCCTCATAATCAGAAGTTAAATGTCCTTGTTTTGAGACTTTGAAGGGCAGCAGCAAACCACTTACCTTTGAAAGTTTAGTGAGAGTTTCTGAATCAGTCTCGAGGTAAACATTCGTCTGGATCACCGTGGAGGTTTTTATGAGTGCCAAGCCAGCCCATAAGACCTTCAAAACTAAAAATAGAGCTCGTCTAATACAACAAACAAAACAGGACAAAACAATAGCGCACGGCACAGCACCTCTGCCAGCAGGGTGACAGGGCATGGGCTCCGATGATTGATGATGAGAGAGAGGAGTATCCCCTCTGCGCCGTGATAAGAGGCTATAAGAGCGGAGAGAGGTGAATATAAGGATTAAATGAAGCCATGAAGGTGCAGCAGCGTAGCCACCATCTGAGATAGACAATGTTTTATTTACACCTTAGACACGACTCATTAAACATAAAGCACATCTCCTCCACCTCTGCTACTGCACGATGAAGCGGAGGCATATGTTAGCAAATTTAAATATGCCTGCATGGTGTACTGTACACTATACATGCATATGTGAAGTTGGAGGAACAGTAATACCAGAAAAGATGGATGGCTGTTTCCTTTTGATTACTTTTCCACCTTATTTCATTTTCAAGAGAATTTATAACCATATATTTATATCACAGCCAAGTTCTTAAAGTCTTACTGGCATCATATGAACAAATGTTACCCGATGAAGGTTTGAGGACTCATAAAGTGACAATCTGATTCATGACTTTATTCATTTGAATGGCAGAAGAATGCTGTTTTTTAGAGGGAAGAATTATAGAATTATTATAGAAAGTTTATCAGCTGCTTGGAAAATCTCAAACACTTAAACTTAAACTACATTTTAGTTGTGTAGTCACACCCTTTGCTTCTGCAGTAAATAACAGTGGTAAAAATGTTTACATTTTATTGTAAAAGTTAATGCAAACAGCACACATGTCAATGCTCAAGGTCTTTTCCTGTGGTTAAATGATCCTCGTCATCTGTATATGCCTCCAAATTTTAATGACAATGCATGTGTGCTTATACCCTAATAATAGGGTAATATTAGGGCTAATGCACGCAGCATACGTGTGTGAGTCTGGCTAAGCAGTGCGACAAGTTGATTAGTATCTTCCTTCACTACTCAGCAGTATCCTGCTGCTTTCACCCTTCTTCCACTGTGAGTATGATATTATCATAGACCGTGGATATTTCCTTCCATTGTGTAATCTCTGTCACTAAGCTTGCCCATTTTACTCTGTTACTGCTGTTTTGTCAAATTAGATTAATTTCTCCCCTCAGTGTTTAACCGCTAATTATAAACACCAGAACAGATGGGATGCAATTCTTTCATGGAAATGTTGCAACCCGGCCAAAATGATGTGGCGACATCTTGTTCCATGGTTGATCTGAGTTTGATTAGGTGCTTGGTTTGATAGTAATCCACTTTTTTCCCTTTAACCAGGTGTTGGAATGTTGTCACATCCTCATACATTTCTAAGATGCAGTATGTTTTCTTTCTTTTTCCTTGCATTGAACCAGAACGAGGCAGATATGAGTGGAATTTTTCTTTTCCAAATCTCTATCCCAACAATCTTTGAGGAAAAACAATACTTGTTCTCCATGGCGATTTAACTCAATAAACAGACTTGTCAGTTATTTCACAAACACATGTTCAACCCAAACAATAATTTGATTGAAAGTTGGATTTTTCTCAATGATAAGACTCAGTCAAAGTTGAGCTCTGTACGTTGCTGTTGTTTTCCTCCCAAGTTTTCGATTTGTTCAAAGTGCTTTTCTCCGCACCGTTTCTTTGCCATCTCCTTGTGCGTGATTCCCATGTTTCATGTGCATACAGTGCTTGTGTGTTTCTCATTTATGGCACAAAAACATATAGTTGTGCAGCAGTGATCAACACCTGACAGATGGCAGGTCCTCACTTCTAAACTGGTTGATATTGGCTGGTGGCTGCGACTGGACAGTCATCGTAAACTCGCCATATGCTGCAATGTGCTGCGCAGATTGAGGTGAGGGCAAGTGTATTTAGGGGCATAGAGTGGCAAGATGAAACATTCATAAAGGGATTGAGCATATGTTCATATGATATCATCGTCACTCACTTTATTCCAGGAACTTATAAGAGCCGGCTTTGATGCTGCATTGCCGAACTTTCATATACAAAGAAATGTCTGTGGCATTCAAGCCCTTGGCAAACAAATCTGGTGTCTGTTGGCGACAGAGTAGGCTGCAGTGACTAGGAGTATGGCGGAGCCTATGGCTTCGTAAGCAGGCTGACAGTGTTTGTGTAATCACCATCGCTGCCAGAAGGGGGAGACAAAAGGTCCGAACTCCAGGTTTAAGCTGCCAATGACAAAACATTTGTTTTAGTGCAACTCTATAAAACATAAAGTTACTCAAATGAGACAGATTCAGTAATTAAAAGCTTCAGTCCCTTACCAGTTAATAGTAAAAACATAATTTATGCGTCATTTCAATTACAAGCAGTTGTTATCAACCTCTAAGTGTGTCCTTCCAATGTGAGTCATAGTTGATTTCTAACTTCGAAAGGCTACTGTTGACCGTTTCCCTCAAGGGCAGACTGTAACCAGGACAGGATCTTCTCTCCAGACCTGCGAATGGTTCCTTTCCTCACTGTGAATGAATTTTTCTCTGTGGCTTGACAGTTGAGGCAGCTGAGGAGAGCAAGCGATAGAGAGATGGGGGTGCAGAGAGGGAAAAGGATGGAGAGAGAGAGAGAAGGGGAAAGTGGCTGCAGGTGTCAAGCCTCTTGAAATTGGTTACCTTCCCTCCTGGAGATGGTGTGTGTGTATGTGTGTGTGTCTGCAAGTGCATGTAGAGGCACATGCTTGCTTGAGCTTTTGTGTCTATGTGTGCATGTGACTGACTGAGGGCAGTAGTGTAATGATTTGTCTTTGGCATCCCTTGAGTGAATACAGACCCTCACCCACCTAACCACAGGAATAACACATTAAAGGAGATAGGTGAATAAGATCTGAATGTGAGATGGAGGGAGAATAGCCTTTCTGACACCACACTGTATGAAACTTGCAGCTGTAGCCTGGGGACAAAGCTAGTCCTGCAGTGACAAGTGCTTGCAGAAAGTAAAAGTGACATTTCAGTTTGGTGGTTTGACGTTGAAGCAAGTGCCAGGGCAAGGATGGATCAGTGCCTCCCACCAGGGCAGATGGACAATCCTTCAAAGGAAGGTAGAAAATAGAGAAGAGGCTGGTTATTCCACCCACGACAAGACCTCTGTGTACAAAAAGTGTAATAACTCAACTGCAGCTCCTGCAGTGAACTAATACTTTTTGTGTTTTATGCGAACAGGCCACATAGCTTTTGCCCAGACAGCCAGTCCAGAACTATAAATGTCATTCAGTCTCTCTCTGTCTCTGCCTGAGTTGAAACATCACTCAGGAACGAATGCTCGTGGCAACACTGAGTGCCTGTCACTCAAACTCTTTTTGACCAGTGATCCATAGCCTTGTTGCTGTTAGGCAAGCGCACCACTAAATCGTGACATATGGCACATCCTAAGTTTTGTCACAGGAAATTTTCTTTTGGAGTAACTGATTGTGCTGACCGGACAATGTGATGTCATTGTGTAAAGCTAGAACTATTCTTGCTGAAGAACAATGACAGTGGGATGAAAGTAGAGCTGCAGTGACCATTTCTTTTTATTATTGATTAATCTGCTTATCGTCATTAATTAATCGAATAGTTGTGGATGCATTTTAGTCAAGAGTCATTTTAACCCAAACCATTTTCTTTTTCAAAGTCATTTTGGTGCATAAGCCAAACCCAACAGTGACCATCATCTGACATGTTTCTCAGCAAGCTTTATTTTGAAAGTCTCACTCAACATTGCATTTTATTTCTAGCACGACCTTGGAATGAGAACGAGTTGAACGTGGTCCAGGCACGAAAGATGCTTCCAATTGAAATGTGTTAGTTTGACAGTCATGCTGAGTGTCATGAAAAAAGGAAAATTCGAGTCCATGTACAAGAATCCTAAAGATTAAATTTCATGACTATATCATGAACTGCTGTCAGACTGTGTTGAATTACCAGCTGTCCACCTTCTTCTGCTTACAGTCTAAAACTGTGCTTCTTTTTCTGAGTTTATGTTGTATGAGTCAGTCAAAGTCCCTCTGCTGTACAGACTGAATGATATAGCCCTTTTGGCTGATAGCCAAAATCCAAGTAAATAAATGATACTGGTTTATCTTACTCAGTTGCCCACAAAATCAGTTTGGGTGATGAGAACAGATCTTATGTAAATCTTCTCCCCCTGGAGAAAATATTTGAAAACCACAGCAGCAAGTATTACTTCCATTGACCCAGACAGACCCTCTGAGTTCTGGCCACGTGCCATGCATTACTGCTTCTCCATCACCAAACAGAGCACTGCTGGGAGGTACTTGTTGTTCACCCATCCTGGCAACCAATTAAAAAACAGCTGGAGTTTTGCAGAGCCATTGAAGATAAGAGCCATTCTCCAGGGTGCAACATTCGCACAACTGCACCACATTATCCTCAAGGAATAATCAACAGCCAACAGCAATACCATACAAATCAGAATGAGCGGAAGAGCTCTCCTCAAGCTGGTGTGTGCTTTCAAAGATCAAATAGGGCCAGAGCCCGACCTTTATTTTTGTTGTCGTAGACTCGATTAATAGGCGCAATACTTCAGTGTATTAGCATGCCATTACAATATGTAATCCCAAAATCCAAACAGTATGTACACATCACATTTGATTTTAGTCAAGCATATAAAGAAGTGCAGTATGTGTATCTGAACAAAACATACTGCACCGGGGAGCCTGAGCCATAAAAATGTCCTAGTGTACTTGTTCTGTGAGGTCCCAACTTTAACGGGCTCACAATCCATTTTGGACCTAGATTAATGGTTAAAGAGACCCTGCAAGACAAGCCATCAGGCAAACTATCATACGACCGGCAGCTGGCTCAGCAGTATGCACTGGTGATTTAATTAGAACAACCGCATTAATGATGATTGCGTCTCTCGTGGGCCCGTGGTGTTTGCATTACATCTGTAGAGCTTTGTGTGCACAGCCACCTCATAGGTCTTATAACAAGACCATATATTGGAGGAAATAGGGTACTTTTAATGTTTTATGTATGCTGCTGTAATGGCATACTTCAGTTAAGGCCAGTTAGGTTTAGCTCAGTTCATACTGTTGGAGGTTGCTGACTGTCAGGATTCTGTTATTTAAGGAGAACAGTGTTTAGTCTATCTGTGCTTAAAGATTAATTGTGTGATTCCTTGGTGTTCTTTTTTTTATTTCATGCCTTTCATGCCCATAGTGGTGTCCTCATTTTTGTAAATCATGAAAACGGACTTAAGTTTCATATACGTAAATCATATTTCTGTATCTGTTTGACAGTAAAAAGTTTGTTTACATAGTATTTAAATGACTAATTTCCTCAATGTGTGCTGGGACTTTGGATGCATGAATATTTACATGTTAATCAAGTGACTATAATTTTTTCTCTGTATTTCTTTGGATCTTGGATGCTGGAATGAATCTGAATTAAGGAGCCAAAAAGTTAATCTTGAGTTTTTGGTCCAAGAAAATGTCTGCTCAAAATGTTGGACTATCCTGTTTCATATGGCAGTACATTATCTATAGGACTGGCCTGTAGCATTCTGTGTCTCTGTGTACATAGGAAACAGGTGCATGCATTATGAAGTTGTTCAAGGGCTTTATCTCCTCTTGGATGTCTTTCCTCCAGCCAGAGACAGACTGGAATCATTTCAGGTCAGGCCGCCAGGAGTTCACAACGCAGAGAGGTCCGCAGCTCAGACAGAATCTCTGATCCCCGATAACATCTCTCCACTCTCTGCTCTGGCGTTCCCTTCATCTTTCCCTTTCTATTTTCTCTCTCTTCTTCTTCTCCTCTGGCTTCACCCGAGCCTTTTAGCAGCCTAACATTTCTGATAAATAAAGATTTCTGGGGTGCAGGGGTGGCGAGGGGGCAAAATGGTAGCCAGCTACCACAGAGAGGTGGGTTCAATCCCAGGCAGTGGTACCTCCGGCTTGTGTGTGCATTCCAGCAAACATACATAATTTGCAGTGTTTGCAGGGGGAAGCCAGTGAGGGATCGTGTCCTTGTCGCCTGAGCGGTGACTCCTCCGGTTGCACGGAGGGCTGGGATCATGGGGTAATAGTGTGAACCATAATTCTGAAGCTGTATTGATTTGATGTGGAATTGACAAAAATGATCACGTGTGTCGCACAACACAAATGTGCTTAAATACCACCATGTGTTTGTATGAATTTGTGAGTGAATGTGGGTTCATGCATTTTCTGCGTGAGCGCGTGCATGTTTGTGTGAGTGTATGTGCATGTGCAGCAGCGTAATAGTGTGTCTCTCTAATCCTGGGTTTATCTGCTGGTCACCGAGGTGGGAACGGCACCAAGACGTCAGTCATCTGGCTGGCCAACCAAAACCTCTTTATTTCCACTGTCACTGGAACCCATTTGGAGGGGTGGAGATTTATTTGGACTCTCTTATCTCTGCAGTCCAGTCAGGAATCATATAGCTGAACTCATGTATCTTTTCCGCCCTCTGGTTAGAGTGAGGGTAAAAGAGCCCTAAAGGCTAAAAGTCCCTCATGAATATGTTCCATGAATCTGCAGCATATGTCTGATAACGTAAAAAAGAATCCACTGCACTCCAGAAGTAAATTCATTCAATAAATAACACATTTCTGTCTGAGAAAATATGTGACATACGAACTTCTGTAAAAGTGTATTTATTTTCAGTAGGGGTGCAAAAGATCGCCCCACTCAAGATTCGGATCTTATCACAATTTTGAGTCACGATCAGATAATTTCATTTCAGAAAAATAAAAATATTTGGGTTAAATTAAATTTAAAATGTGTTACTTAGATCGTGATGAAGTCAACTCTCACTCTGTTGTCACCACTCTGTAGTGTCACTCAAAGTCCTGCCCACAGCACCAGCATCATGTGATTGGTTACGCGTCACGACTAATAGCCTATCACCACTCTGCCTGCCGCAGACAGCCAAAGAGACTGGAGCTGCTTCGGAGAGAGCAGAGCTGTGTGTTGAAAGGGAGGCAGCAGATATTACCAGAGTTGCAATAAACATCACAGTCTTCATCTATTTTTGTGATGACAAGTATTCCCAGTTTCCCAGTCATACCAATGAAAACGCCTGAAGTCGTACAGATTTCTCTCAATAGAGGGGAAAGTGACGGCTTTTAAATCAGTCGCTCTTCCCTAACCCAATCACTGTGCTTCAGAGTAAAACACAGCACACATCTTGTCACTGAACAGGACAATCTTATTATCTCTTGTCTGACAGGACTCTGAGTATCCTGAGAAAAAAAAATAGATTTGTTGAGGTATGATTGAATTAATGTTAACAAAAAAAGGGTTTTTTAGCTGTCTTTATCCATACTGACGTAGTAATTTTATAAAGTAGCCTTCTCCCCTCGGTGCTCAATTGGGTTGTGAGCATGGGACCATGGAGAACGTCTGAATTAACTGTGAGATCATGAGAAACTAATTTGTGACTCATTTTGACCTGTTTGCATAAACCCCAGTAAAATTGTGACCAGCTACACAGACACTGCACAAAATGCTTACAAAAAAGAACGAAGGCTTTGACTGTTTGGGAGAAGTCTGCACATTTAGATCGGCAGCACATACATCCAGTTTCTAGAATTACTATGTTTGCCACATGCTCATTCAAAAAAACAAAACAAAAAACCCCCCAAAAAACCCCAAAACAACAATAATAAAACAAATAATAATATACACTGCCACATCTTGCTGGAAAGTTTAATTAATTAATGCCTGAAATTTGACTGAATAGCCCTTTTTGGTTTGAAATAAAAGGAAGGAAATGAAGAGAGGGAGGGGGAATGGAGGAAAAAAGTAAAACACTGAGCCGGCATGTTTCCATTTTAGCTGGGCAGCGAGAGTGGGTTTGCCACAAGCATGCATCAGACCAGTTAAGAGGTTAGGCCTGGCAAGTCATTACTGTCAGAGCTAATGTAGAGAGATGAGGAGAGGGACCAGGAGGTAAGCACTCACTAATGAATGAACACACTGCTAAGTTCAACAATTACACGCCCATGTAAATGTAAGGATAACACACCAACACGAGCAGACGGCTGCTGAACTCCCCAAACCAGCTGAGCCTGAGAACAAAGGTAAGGTCTATCCAGATACTTCAGATTTGAACTATTTTTGCAAGCAATGAATGAAAGAGGATACATCTCTCAGCCTGGAAATTGGATGGATAAAGTGCCTTTCAAGGCAGAAATAAGGCAGCATTTTAGGGAAATGCCTCCTAGCATAGATTTCCTTAAGTTGGAATGGTAATTTGAAAGAGTTCACGGAGCTTTGCAAAGTCAGAGGGTGGGAAAATAAACTCTGGGCCTGTTTCGTGCCTATTTAGCCCTGTGCAATTCGGTGAACCATCCCATTAAAAACAAACCTACCACAGCTGCTTAATATACCAGTTTCACCCGAAAAAACTTTAAATACTGTACCATAATATCCACTCTACTGTAATGTATCACACCCTTTTTATCTTGACCAACCAGTTACATGTAGAAATGAGTTATATAAGAGAATAGTGAAACAAGTGAAAACAGTGAACAGTTATTAAACTAGTAACTCAGAAAAGAATTTACAGCGTAATATGCAATGAAAATAATAATTACTGTAGTTGCAGCTTTTCATGTTTCATTTTGAGCCAAATAACAGACTTACTGATTAATTTGTGTCTTTCTGTGGCTGTTTTGACTTGATCAGACTAATAACAGACAGCACTGTTTCAGTAACTGCATTTATCTGTGAGTATGTCTGAGGTAGGAAACCAAAAGTAGAAGAAACGGTGTTGTATCAAGATCTAATGAAAAAGTTAGAATTCAAATGCCAAAAAATAAATATAAATACAGATATATAATATAATACAACCTGAAGATATATCTACATTCAAGAGAAAAATGAGAGAAAAGTCACATCTCAACTTAATGCATTATCCAATTTATTTAACTCCCTGCTATATATTGAACATGATAAACATATACAGTAAATGTGCGTGTTTATACTGTAGTATACTGTGTATGCACAAGTTCTCACAGTGCCTCTCCCACCTTCCCACAGTGCGCCGTATGTAACACCTTCCTTGGCTTTCGTCCAGCACACTAAGCTGCTGCAGGATAAGCTTGTGAAAATGACAACACAATTATACTTTACAGAATTGCAAAAGGCTGAAATCCCAGCTTAAAGAATCCCTTCAACTGTACTAATGTACTGTGCTGACACACGCACATACACACACATTCGCAAACTTAAATTGAAAAAAGCCAATAGAACGGCACACCCTGATGTGTGTGTCACTCTGCAAAGCAAACGTCACTCCACCGTATATTTATGATACATATCCAACCCTACAAGACAAGGTTGTCGTTTAGAAAGGATTTGGGATGTGAGTTGCCTCTGTTCAAACAAACACAACAAGCCCAAATGCTCTAATCAGTCCCAGCGGTCTAACACATGCTTGTTCAACCTCAGCAGAGAGTGAATTGTGCTTATTCACTCTGGTCCCTGTTAGGCAGGACTCTAGCAAGAGGCCGTGGACCACCAACACTGACACCCACTCTCTTGGCAGTGTCAGCTGTCCACCAATCAAGGGTGTTTACCGCCTCCTGCCTCATGATGTCATTCCTGCTCCCAATGCCAAACTAATAACCACCACAGAGCCTGGAATGCACATTTGTGTCTATATGGATGTGTGTGTGAAGAATTCCACATGTCAAAGTAAACCGTTGTTCTAATGAGTCCGGAGTAGAAATGAGGGATAATAAAGTGTGCAAGTCTGCGCAGCGAAAGGTCAGAGCCATAAACGACTCTGATGGCTTTCGTTTTTTCTTTTAGTTTTTTTCATTCTCTTTAAACCCAGCAGTCACTTATCAAAGCTTAGAAAATAATCAGGTTGCTGGAGGAATGCAGAGAAGCGTGCAGGATCTGTCCGTAAAGTCTGCAGAGAACGCAGGATTGACAGCGAGCAGACAGACTGAGATAAAAGTAAAACAAAGGAGCAGTGTCACCAAAACTTTTTTTTTTTTTTCTTATTGCTTTATATCTCATCTTTCAAAGAAAAGGTTCATGATTATATTTCTACTGGGACATATTTTTTGTATCTGCTTGAGGAGATAAGCCTTCTTTAAAATGACATGTTAATCGAATGCCAACAGTACAAACAGTTGCACGCAGTAAAGAATAAAGACCGCTTTCCAGCCCGAGTTCATGCACTGAGTCCCTGTGAGAAGAGGCCTCTAGACAAAATCTACTTTTGCATTCATCGTAATGCCTTTTGACTTACTTTGCTTTGTGTTGTCTCTTGTAGAATTGTCATCTTTTCTAGACATCCAGCTGTTCACTGGAATTTTAAATGCACTGTACTTTACATCCTTTATATATCTGCACATCCTTAAGATCATATTAGTCCTTTTAAAGAAACGTGTGCTAAAACAGCAATTGGTTAAAGTGATTATATAAATAGTCGACAACAAATTTCATCATCACTTGGTTGGGTCTATATTGTGATGCACAACAGGTGCCGTGGCAGCTTCTCCTAAGGTGAGCACAGAAAGCCAGCCAATGCCACACCTTGTGCTCATGTGATGATGGGAATAGTGGCAGTAGAGTGTACAGCAGAGGAATGCTTGATTACAGGTCCCAATTTACAGACAAATGTAACACACAGTCAGCCTTGTCATCTGTCTCTCCATTTTAGCTAATGCCACCAGTGTAGCATTTTTAAAGCTAGAGCTTGATTACTTGGCAAAACTCAGTGTGCACACAGTGAAGCCGGGATGCAGAGACTCGCTACAGAGATCAGTGTAGCAGGTAAAAAATCATGTGTCTGTGTCTCATGTATTTGCAGAGTTCGTCTAAGAATAAGAATTTTCTTTCATTGGTTACATCACCATGATTATTAATCAATGACAAGAGTTTTTACTGTAGGTCAGCTTCAAAACAGAAATCAGGAAGTTCATTGCGGTGCAGGGTAGTGCTGGGAGTAATGAAATGTGCAGGAAAATGAAACAGAGGGACTGCAATGGTGCGGAAATGTTTCAAAAGAAAATCCGACTTTCTGGGATGCCACATCCAGAGAGAGGAGCAGCATTTAGCTACAACTTAAATGAAAGGAAGATCTATCAGTCGAAAACAAGGACGGCCCTCTACTGTTATTTTGTCAGTTGATATTTTGCCATTCTGAATACAAAAGCGACACAAGAGGACAGCCAGTATGATTGGAGAGGAGGATGTCAGATATAGAGAGCAAACGAGAAGGAAAAAGAACAAGAGCAAACTGTTGGACAGTAAAGATGCTAAAGTCTATAGAGAGAGAAAGAGAGAAAATAGATACTATGCCAAAGCTGAAAGTTAAATGACTATCAATAGGAGGAAATAGTCCAAATATAAATCACTTGCTCATATCTGGATGAAGCAGAGAGCGAGGGAGGAAAGAGAGGAGAGAGATAGCCCAGTTGGTGCTCCATCCATCATCTGTTTGGATTGGGTGCCAGCTTGATACTGGGAACATTCACTGATTAATATTCCGTACAGGGTGGAGGGAGTGATGTTGGATGAATTAGCCAGCTTTCCTCTGAGATTCTCAGATTTACTACTTTCTCTAAACAGCCAGCTGATTCTGGTGGAAGTGTTAAAGCACCAAAACCAGTGCGGATATGTTTTGTTCCATCTTGCTGACTAAACATACATGATGAGGTTAATGACTCCTTCCTTGATCACTGGAGATGCGGGTGTTGAATTTGCGCAGCAACCTACAGAAATGGAGGCGTCAGCAGAGCAGTGGTTAGATTGACCAACTGGGTCAGCAGTTCTGTCACATGTGCGTCACCAACAACAGCCATGGGTGACCACTGCTCAGCAGAAATGTCACAGTGCTCCGAGAACGGCACGGCAGACTGCCTCGCTTTGACTCACACACATATTTCTCTCATTCTTTCTGGTTCTTTCTCTCTTTTAAACATACACGCACACAAAAAAAGTACACACACATTTGAAAAGTGTCAGGCTTTGGGGTAAAATTCTTAGACGTACTGTAGAGCAGCAGCAGCAGCAGCAGGCGCAGAGCGGTGATGGAAGACCTTGGGTGTCAGCCTTGGCGTCGGCAGGCTAGATTTGTTTACCTTGTGTTGTCATTATTTGGCTTTGCTGTTAGCCAGTAATGTCTGTGCGGTGAGGAACATGAACTTCCGATATTGTGTGTGACACTTGCGTGCTCGTGGCGGGGCGGAATATGTCATGCACTTCTATACTATGTAAACACACTTTTTTCCAGAGGATTTTTTAGACACCTGTGCCGAGTTTTTCTTTAATCATTTTGAGTGGCTGACCTTTTGTGCCCAAGTGGAGCGGAAAAGTAGACTCCAAATATCTGAGGCATGTTTATACACTGTGAGCAGAAACTATGAGGATATGGCGTAACTCTTGCAAATAATTATCTCTTGCATGTTGTTTGATTTATCACTAATAAACAATTATGAAACTGGGGAAAAACTGCAGGGCCTTGATGAAGATGCAGAGGAGAGTCTGGCTGCAAGGCATGAGGGGATATTTAGATGTTCAGTTCACATACATCACAGATTTTCTCACTTTAGCCCACTGGTATCCAGCCATGCTGTTAGTTTGGGTTTTATTTGCCCTGGTTTTAAGATTTGTGCACCCACCTGAGAACAATGGGAGTGAAAAGACGATCGTTTATCGTGTCACAGCGTTAAATAATAATAATAAAAAAGATACTGTCATCATTTTTCATTTAGACTATTTCTCCTCTAGAAGAACTTTTCACAGTAAGTTATATTAAGTTGAGACGGATATCTCAAACCTGCAGACATTAAACCAAAATGATCGGCATGGGATTCCTTTCTTGTTTTCTTTTCCTTGTGACAGTCTGGTTGAGTCACTCTCACCTAATCCAGTCATGAGCACAGCCATGTTTTATGCCCCACAGTCACTGATTGAATGGAACAGGTAAAGTCAACAGGTCTCCAGGTGACATGCAAAAAAAAAAGGTGAACATGTTTATTTGCGTTCAAACTTTTTCCACCCTGTCACTGTTGAAAACCTTACAGCCTGAGCATCAAGTAATGAATCAACCTGCTGACTATGCCACAAGTTCAGTGAGACAGGAGGAACAGTGTTTGACTCAGTACATGGTGGACAGAGGAGACAAACTGGCACGCGAACGGAGGGGGCAAAGCTGGAGGGAGTGACCGACTCTGCCTTTCCCTGCCATACTTCTAAATGCATACAGCTGGCCTATCTCAGTTTTCAATTCCCATTCGAGGTAAATACAGAGCAAAGCAGATGGAGATATGACTGGCTAAATTGGACTAGGCTGTCCAAATATTACATGACCTCACACAAGCTTTTAGGGGTCATTCGAACTTACGCTAAATGTTGTTGTAGGCAGCTTTGCACCCATTTCCCACATACCGCCAGACACATGGATGTGAATACACAAGGACACACGCTGGAAAACACACAGGCGTGTACTCACACACTGTACTTGCTCTGCCATAAGCTCTGCCAATCTTGTTTTTTTTTTTTTTTTTTATCTCTGTGATACGTACAATACTCTTTAGCTGCAGTGAAATAGTTTTCAGCTGATTTCTAGCTTCATATTGCTGTTGTCCTCTCATGTCTATATAGCATATACCGCCTACTATAGGAAAAGGTCAGGAGTGTTGGATATCATAGCACAGTATCTTTGGCCAATAAATTGCTGCTCGCTAAAGTCTGCTTCCATTGCATAAGACAGTCTAGTGCACACAGAAGTAATATGGCATGCTTCTCCACCTGCCTTTTTTTTTTAAAGCTTGAGAAGCTTGAGGTAACACCTGCCAATACTCCTGTATTTCAGACCATCTCCCAGAACACTTGCATGGCCTTCAAACTTTATCATGAGTAATCGTCATACGCGGATTCATAAGTTTTGCATGATGTCTGACATCACCGGAGTTGTGAGATCGCCTATGAAACACGATCTACACACACAATCCATACATTCCATACAATCTCAACCCTTTTTTTTTACTGCAGGCTAGCAACCCACATGGCGAGGTCAGGGTCAGTGGTGAAAATTTTGGAACCAATAGGATGTAATCTCTGATCGAGGCGTCATCATTTTTCTTGACAGCGGCCCCTGAGCAAGGTGTTTAACCTTCCGACTGCAGCAGCAGAGATGCTCCTAGCTGTTATATTGTTATTGTACCAGGGAGTGCCCAGTGTGAAAGGGCGCATGCTGAGGTGGCCGTATTGGATGGATAAAAGTAGACAGTTTTGATAATGGTACATTCGAGCTGCACCAGATCAGTGAAAAAAGACTATTTTGAAAACCGGGAAGGGGCCCCCTGGTAAATCACCTGGTAGAGTGTGGACCAGGTATCAAGGACTCGCTAACCCAGGCCTTTTCCTTCTTGTCATCCTCTCTCTCTGCCCTGCCTTTCCTGTCTGTCCAATAAAGCAGAAATGCCAAAAAAAGTAATCTTTTTTTTTTTTTTTTTTTTTTAAAAATGGTAAACAGGAAGACAGATGTTGATAAAGACGGGCCGATGTTTTTCCTTTAATAAAGCCAGAGGAAAAAGAAGCCATTATCACTGACTTATTACTCCAAGATGTAAGATATTGCCAAACCTTTATCATAAAGACTTTGAGGAGCTGGGCGCCTCCCCCTACGGTTGTTTGTTCCAGAAGCTTTAAATGGAGGGAGGAAGAATGGCACCTCTTGCTGTTTGGACTGTGATGAGGAAGTGAGCACATCTTATTATGAAGAAGGGACTGAAGCATCGCTTTTCTCTCCATGTTTGTCTGTATCCCCCGCAGCTGTTTGTCTTCCTTATTGTCTATCCACCTGCTGTTGCTGTGCACATTCTGCCTGCCTGTTAGCCTGTTGCTTTCTTTCCTCTGTGGGGTTTCACTACTTGTTTTTTCCCTTTAGAAAAAAATGGTAGACATCGCTATAAATAAAGTACAATTTAAGGAAGGGGAAATCAATAGTGGGACATTAAGCCTTTCATTTGGAGTCTTACAAGGCCATCCTCTCTGTAATGTGCTGAGAAATTAGACATACTGCTGATTCATGGAGTGCAATACTCTCTCTCTTTCTGTGTGTGTGTGTGTGTGTGTGTGTGTGTGTGTGTGGGGGGTCTGTCTTCTCGTGTAAATGCATGCAAAGTATGCGTGTTTAATAAGGTGTATGGTAGACGTCAAAGCTTAAAGCATAAAACAGAAACAGTCCAACTTGCGTCAGAGCGTCATCAACCCTATTCACCCCTTGAAACACACACACACACACACACACACACACACACACACACACACACACACACACACAGTCACAGCTGGTAAGGCAGAGGCAGAGTTATTATATCTAAGACATCCAATTTAAGTGCAGGCTTTGACCTGCATTCATTAAAACAATTTAATGGCTACAGAATGCGAGGGCACCATGTTTCTGGAAAGGCTGTCTCACTTTCTTGCTTCCATAATTTATTAAAGATTTTTTTTTTCTACGACTGTACTGTATGCATGCACATTCGCACGCATGTTGATACACCCATCCATATAAACATACTAGTACCCAGACTTGTTCAAGCTCTATTCTGGAGAGTGCTGTTGATAACTCACAGCTGCAGGCCTCAGGGAGGAGAAATTTACCAGCGCAGGTTAGCACTCTGCTGGCTTTATTTATAGATACTAAATTAGCCTTTAATTACCACAAATAAAATCACCTGGCTTGCAAAGTTTCCCATTGGCTAGTGGGAATGGATAAAAAGTTAACCTCTGGGACAATTCAGAGTAAATGGTTTTCCATGTGTACCTTCACCTGGCTCATAAGCAGCCTAATTAACATTTTTATTCCTCATTGTTTGCAGTTTTAGAGAGCTTGTTGTGATTGTCCTCAGTTAAACGTGATCCATTGTAAGATTGTTATAAGGTCAAAACTATAGGTCGTCATGTCCGCTGATTCATTGGACCATCATCCAGTCATCTCATTTTTGATCCATAAATAATTTTGCCGGTATGATATCCAATAATAGCCCCAAATCATTCGCAGACATCTTCTGTAATGCGGGAATATGATTCCTTATTGTCTTCATGGGACAATCGACTTACCTCGTAAGGGGGTAATTTATAAGCACAGATTCAAAAGTCACACCCAAAAATGTCTGTCTTTAGACATGGAACATCGGTTGTGCTTTCCATTCTGTCAAGGGCATTACGGAAGGATGCAATCACACAGGCAGGAAATTCAGTTTGAAATGAGTTATAACCTGCAGAGCGCTATAAATCATACTCCCCTAAACTCCACACTCCCTCTGTTTCCCACACACACACACACACACACACACACGGCAGCAGCCATCAGAGCACAAGCAGGCACGTATTGAGCATGGGCGTGCTCACACAAAGACAGCTGCATGTACACACACTCACCCACATTGCACATTGAGTGTGCAAAAGTAAGGGAAGAGCGAAGACTACAGTCAAATTATCCTCCGAATAAAGTAATTACTAGCATACAGTAACTTGTGTAATTGACTCGCTTTCCCGTTACCGTTTGCACACCATTTAAAACTGTGGAGAGAAAGTCAATTTCAGAGAAACCACTAAAAGACTGATCAGTGATTAGAGTCAATAACACATCTGCATGGCCACTCGTTTGAAGTGCTTATTGAACGGCTTGTTGGGAAAAGTTGGCAAACAGTACTTTCATTTAAAAAAAGTCGCTTGTGCCGTACTTACTCTCCACGTCCCCTCCTCCCGGCTGTATAGTGAGTGTTTTGTGGTTTCTCTTTGTAATGATAGAGATTTTTGCAATTACTATTTATGGTAGCGGTGACTATAATTGCTTTCCTCAGCTCATATTGTGATCATTATCATCACTCCTCTGTCATTCATACCAGCTATGAATATATATGAGACTGCTCTACTCTATGGGCCTAATTGGAAAAGCATCTATGTGGCCAGGACGAAGAAACAAGGGAGACAGAGGGTGAATGGAGTAGGGAAAGTAATGGCAGTGGTTTTGCTGTGGTCCCCTATTCCTATTCAGTGTTTATTATTTTTCACGCAACAGTGAAATGCAAGCCCATTTAGGTAGCGCAATAAAAGCAAATTAGTAGAACATGTGGATATTTCATTATGTGGTAGGGGGCCCATAGAGGCACAGGTGCCCTTTTTTTAACATTCAGCCCCTCAACAAGCCACTGATTGGCTGAATGCGTGTGAAGTAAGACGCCACACACTGCAATCGTGTCGCCTTTTCTTATCTAATATATGCCGAATGTTCTCCAAGATAAATCATATTTGGTTACTTTGTTCTTGTCCCTTTTTATCTCATTTGCTTGGATCAGTAAGAATGTAAATTTTCCTCGCTATAATACTATGTTTACTGTCACAATAATTACATTGAATATTCAGCTAATTCTGAAAAGTAATCTGGTTAGATATGCTTTGTAAGATAATTTCTTGCTCTCTCAAATTGCCTATAATTAGCTCTAATGGATTCTTTTAAACCTGATGACAGAAGATTAATGAAGTGATGTGCTCCTATGAATACTATATGTGATGTGAATTTAATCTATTACTATGTGATGCAAATACGTAAAAAGGTTTGGGAGGCGCTTTTCCTATAAAACATTTAAAAGAGTTAATAGGTGTTTTTAATACCCGTTTACCACAAATTGCATTACATCACTGCTTTTCCAAAGCGTACCTCCGTGGATTTGTGAATTCCCATACCTCATAAAAGCTAACATTTAAAAACATGAGAACAATAGGTGTGCTGTGAACAATTGTTATAGTGTAATAGTGTGGAACTATGTGTAATTGCTACTAAATTGACTCATTCGGTACCATTAGTATGGTCTTTAACGCCATGAGATATTAAGCTAGATATAGATGTATCGCCATAATAATGTCATTGTTTGGCTGTGCCTTTTCCCAGAGTGTCTACTGTTTACCCCTCCCTTGTTTTCTTGTTTGGTCCCCTGTTTGTTCTCTGTCTGTCTGGGCGTGGCACTCAGTTTCTCTCCTGTGGCCAATCAACCTGCATATCTGCAACCCATCCACTCGTCAAGCTCCCGTAGTGTTTACAGTACACCCCGGCTCTTCACTGCCGTCTCCTCGTGATCGTTCAGTTCTCCCTCAGCGGTCTCTGCTTGCTCTGCTCCACCATAAACCTGGCGCGGCTCTCCAAACCTCCATCTCAACAACTTGTTAATAAATCTGCATTTGAACTATTGTTAGTTGTGTGCCTGAGTCCTGCTTTTGGCTCCAGAATTAGCTAAACATTACGAACAAAGTTAGATTTTCAACACAGCTCCTGGCTTGACTGCCAAGACACTCTTGTACAACAGCTCCAATTAGGCTTCCTGCTGGGGGCTTAATATGAACCCGTAATTGAAACTGGATGTTGTCTGTCAGTGGTTAGACAGTTGGTGTTAAAACGTGCATTGTTGTTGAAGGTTGTTTCAGTGAGGTTCAGAAAAAAAACATTCTTTATACAGTATACAAGTACGTGCAAGGACACCACACACACAAACACACTCACTGATACATGTGCACAGAGAGGGCAGAGCACATTCACTGTGTTATCAGCAGAACACACAATGCACATAATCAGCAGTAACACCATACCGCTTACATATAAATCCCTAATCACAAGCAGTACTCTGTTTTATGAGTCATACCCAGATCCAGTATGCTGTGCAACGAGCACCTTTATTTTTCCAAGAACAAAATATTCGAGCTTTTATTTGGACTTTAACAAGGCACGACAACAAATTAGGTTTATTACAGAAACCGAACCGAGGCAACTTTGGAAAATTCAGCCTAGGGAGTCTTTTGTTTTGCCAGCGGGCTGTGGATGCAGGATGAATCTGATGATCACACATGCTTTTAAAGTAAGAAAGCTAATTACTGATAGTTATGGTCCTCAACTCTCTGGAATTATCAGAGTCACTGTAGAAGATGGGAGCTGTGGCAGAAGCACTGGGGCTCCCTGCTGAGCCTGCAGCATATATGTTATTAATATATATGTACTGTACACTCATTATTTT
Organism: Chaetodon auriga; assembly: GCF_051107435.1. Classification (NCBI taxonomy): domain Eukaryota; kingdom Metazoa; phylum Chordata; class Actinopteri; order Chaetodontiformes; family Chaetodontidae; genus Chaetodon; species Chaetodon auriga. The sequence goes on along the minus strand of NC_135078.1, from coordinate 17,263,623 downwards.
GAGCTGGAGTAATCTTTTGCTGCCTTTATTTCTTTAGAGCGCACTGAGATTTTTCCTATGCTGAAAGCTAAATCAAAAGGAGCATTGCTGATGTTGTCAGTTTGGCCTTAATCTGCATATTTCATTTGTGAAGAAATGGACTCTGCCAACACATTTCTGGTGAAATAAATGTCAGGATTGTTGGGCATTTCAGCTGGAGAGAAATATTAACTTTTACGTTACCATTGAGCAGGCAGAGCTGGTGTACATGATGGCTGTGCTGATGAAAAGTGCATCGATTGTCATTATCCTACCCGTGGGACTCTTCGATGGTACAGAGGACCATTTCAGACAAGCACTGAGGGGGACCTGAGAGAAAAGGCTGCCACTAATATCCTGCTATAGCCTTTTTTCTTTTTTCTTTTTTTTTTTTGTTAACCAAAACCCTTGCTCTGAAAAAGTGATCTTGTTGAAAAAGAGCAGATGTAAATCATTGGAAAATAATTTTGGGAATGTCGGAAGGGCCTCTGACACAGGAAGGACCTCGACAGACATAAGTAGGTAAAATTTATGGCTGATTTACAAGGAAAGGTTTGCCCAATGCCTACATAAAATTTGATGTTATCTTCTCCGACTTAACGGCTGTCATAAAAAACTGATTTATTTTAATGTTTGCGGACATACACATGCTGGAGATAAAGAGAAAAACACAAATAGTGCATTCTTCTATTTAAAGTCTCTGTCTCATAGCTCATACATCACCAAACCATGACATGTCAGACATCAGAGGCTGTTTTTCCCCTGATGGAAACTTGTGGAGGAAGCGAGCAACTTTGGTGGCTTGGCAGTTACACACCGCGCAATAGAGTCTGGTCACGTCCTCATCCAAAACTCCATGCAAAAGCCCTGATCTCTCTTCCAGATGTAGAGCCATAATGCAAAGCCCAACACCAGATAAGGTTCAAAGGGGGGCTCTCATCGATCAATTTCAGACTGGAAGCGACTGCCGGGGTCAGGGGAGCATCTCATTATCTGTGATGCAAAACAGCTGAAGACACACCACCTCCACACCTGCAGGACCGACATGGCAGATGAGCTATTAATGCTGATGAATATAGTTACCGATGACTCAATGTTAGGTGATAACATGTATTAATCTTACATCTTGTATTTATTTGTCAGGATTAAAACAGATATTTGAGATCTGTACCTTCTCTCTAAATCAAGCCAGTAATATTTGGGATTTTATTTTGATTTTGTTCTGCATGTTGCAAATTCAGTGCCACTAAATAATGTTAAAAAGACACTTAGAAGTAAACTGAAATAGAGCTGGAGTCAGTCAAAATGAGTGTGCATCACTTCGAATAATCAATTTACGTCTTAAGAGAAATAAAAAAAAAAAAATATATATATATATAAAATCACTGACACCAGAGAAATGTCCTGCTTTCTTCTGTTTTAAATCATTGCGAATTGAATATAATTTGGGATATGGACTGTTGGTTGGACAAAAAAAGAAAAAAACACTTTGAAGACATTTTATTGTCTTTTCTGTAATTTTATTGACAAAATTAATCCATTATGGAAAGGATTGTTAGTTGCAGCCATAAAGTGAGTCAATAAAACTAAAAATGCTCTCACTCTGGCTTTTCTAAAATTAAAAATACTGTTCACACACAAAAAGGCACATTTCATTACCTCAGTAATGTACGGTATGCTCCAAGTTTTCACTGTGACTGTTTTCATTTAGGCTCTGAAAAGTATTCTGTAGTGGTCAATCACAACCATCTATTTCATTTAGCGCCATTAACTATGGTGCACCGTCGGAAAAGTTCAAAGCTTTTAGCTTTTAGAGCATTATTAAATGTGTTCTACATGCCAGTTTACCAGTAATCGTTATAATGCATCCTTGACGTCCATCAGCAGAATATAGAATTCCATTTCTTTGACATCAATCAGACCTCTCAGGATCCATTTGTGCTTACACAAACCTCGCATGTCTAACGTCAAACCAGCGACATGTTTTCTGAGGCGATCAAGTTGAGAAGTATCAAATTAATTTGGAAAGTTTTTCTTTCTGTGGGAGCCCCCTCTGTGGAGTACCAGAAGTATGTGACCTTCCATAGGCAGCGGGGCGGCAGCGGGTTCGGCGTGTTTGTTCAACGGTCTCTTATCTTCTGTCCAAAATGAAAAATAAAAAAGAAGCAGTTCTAAGATCCAAAGTAATCTTGTGGCCTGTCCTCTCTGATACTTATCAGTGGTGGAAACATGTTTCCAGTTAATTCAGACCAGGAAAAGGTGGACAAGGGAGGAGAGAAGTGTGTGTGTGTGTGTGTGTGTGTGTGTGTGTGTGTGTGTGTGTGGGGGCTCAGTTCCCACACATAAATACCGACTCGAAACATGATCTAAATTCTCATTAATTTCTGCGAGCGGATAACTTGTGGGACCAAACATCCAGCTCTGTGTTCATTTAACCGTGAAAGTATAGGAAGAGGATACTCATCTCTTTCTAGCTTAATAAAAGCCGTCTTACTGTAGCTTAAGAGATGCTATCCTCCATTCTGCTTTTTTTTTTTTTTTTTCTTTTTTCAATTTATCATTGACTAAAAACCTTAGGTCGGGGGGAGTCATTGGCTGTGGAGATATGTCTATTCAAAAATTTCATGGCTTTACTGTAGCGTGAAAAAGCAGGCGAGGCATAAATCATAACCATATGGATTGAATTTAACAGGATCTCTGACTGGTGCATTATTTTAGTTGGAATTCATCTGTGGGATGTGCTGTGAAATAAACATATATTGTAGAATTAAATTAACCTTACAACTTGGGCCTATAAAGGCAAATGGAGCATGTTCTGAAAAACCCAACTAGAGCTTGTGCAAGTAGTGATGTTCGTCAAAAGGTCGCCACCACCACATGCGGTGTCTGTTTTGGTTGCGAGATGTGGAATGGAACAGAGGGAAGCAGAAAGGAGGAAGACGCACAGAGGGAGGTCCAGTGAGTGTAAACCGGAGCAGAGAAGTCTCCCGCCTCTTGGGGGAGACAAAACGTGGTGTAACTCCACCACGTCGTCCCTTCCTCCAGTGTGGAAGCAGCAGCAAAATTCAGCTATCGTTCACTTCTTCTGCAGCCGCTCTACCCCTGAGATAGATACTGATGTCAGAAAGAGGCGTGACTCCTAACGCAATCCGTCGTCCGCGGCAGAGTGTGGGATCTGTGAGAGGTCAGTGCCACAGGCTGCCATCCTGCCACCTCAAATGACAATAGATGACGCGGATAGCAGGAGGAACCATAAAGCCTTATCAGATTACAGACACAATGAAGCCTTGACATATTACTGCTGGCTAAACAGCACGATGGGGAAAGTCAGTGATGGTGTTTTGCAAGAGTTTTACTGCTGTTTTATTCCTTGCTGTTGTTTATATTTCACAAGCCCTCTTTGGGCTTCAGCACAGTTCTCCCTATTCTGTGTTTATTCCTTCCCTCCCCGTAGGTTCCTTTTGTTTGCATGATTACTTTGAAATGAGCATGCTTACGTGCTCTTCTGCTGGTTTGCATTTCTCTGCCTGTGTGTGCGAGTTGCCATCCTGGGAAACATAAATGGCATCCCCCCAGTGTTCATGTGTGTTTGATAAAAATCTTCCTGGTCTCTCTCCATTTGTTGGCAGCCGCTAACCAGCTCCAGCTCTGCCTTCAGCTGCCTCCCATTTTATCATGCGGGCTCTAAACAAAACCAGGTCCGCCTGGACAGACACTCTTACACACACATCCACATATGTGCGCACATGCAGACATACAAACGAGAGTGCATCTCTCACGCCCTCTAATATGGTTTCAATTGTCTATTTGAGCCTCAGAAATGGTAACAGTATTCCATTGTGACCAATAAAATGTTTTGCCCACAGGGACGATTATTTGTTTATGTAGAACTGGATGAACAACATGATTTTAGCCTTTACCAAGCGAGCCAAGCGGTGATTGCAGCATTCTTTAACATTTCTGTAAAAGCTGCCCACAGGAAAACTGTTGCAGTGAGCAGCTCCTCCCGTGTGCATTACAAGATTATTTACAAGAAATCTGCCTGGGGTGTCTATGTAATTTTCAGGCTCCATAGTAGGTCGTATATTACAATATGAATTCTAAATTACTGCAGTATGTACACAGGGGGTCTAAAAAAAAAAGGGGGCAACATGTGTTTTCTATTTTGAGTAATTGATGAGAGGCATTTTGGTACATTAACATCTAGCTGCTTATGATTAGATATAAGCTAAATGAACATATCAGGCTTCAACCTGTCTCACGTTTACAAAGGTTTATGATGTGTAAATTTTAGTAAGATAAATTCCAGCACCCCCTCTGCCGCACACGGCTTTCTCTCTCCCTCTGTGAGGGAAGTTTGGGCCATTAAACGCACCGGCCAGGACACAGGTTGTTAGGGTCAACCTCTCTCCTGTTGGCAGATTCAGAGGCCCAACAGGCAGGCAACAGATTTTTATCTTCCCTTCTGGAGAGCACCTGGATTAGTTGTGCACCCACTCTCTCTCTCTCTCACACACACACACACACACACACACACACACACACACACACACACTACTCCACACTGGAGTGAATGACAAGCCAAATCAGACCTTTGACCTCCCAAAGGAAGACTGAGTGGGAGAGCGTGTGTGTTAGTGTGTATGTGCATCCGTGTCTGGGTGGGAGTGTATGTATGTCGGAGCACATGTGCATGGTCTGAAATGGAAAGAAAAAAAAAAAAAAGACGGCGTGAGAAGAGGCGCTTATTTCTCATCTCTCGCTACGCTACGTTTCTCTTAAGTTGGCAACATTTAATTTGGCGATGCTGTATTTTGCAGCTTTGCCAATAAAGCATAACTAAATGAAACTGAATGGAGCGCAAGCGATTACAGAGAGAACAATAAAAGTAGTTCTCACATTTACCGTGGACATAATTTCCAGCAGACAGGTCATTTACAGCTCTCTATTCAGTTCAGCCCACAGGAGCTTTAGACGCTGTTTTAAATTCTCGTCCATTTGATTCAAATTAAAGGAGAATACCATTAAATCTAAGAATGATGTTAGAGATTTAAGGCAGGACACACTCCTCTCCTTATATTGCTGGCCACAGTTGTGGATGTTTTTCTAATACATCCACTGCTTGAAATCTTTCTGGGCAGAGGAGTTCTGTATTTTGATATTGAGATTCACAGATATTTCACCTTAAATATTTATGACTGCATAAACTCTTGCAGCCAGAGATGGTGTTTTTTTTTTTTGTTTTTTTTCTTTTATGGATTTTTGTGCTTGTGTTTATGTTCAGCAGCAAACTCTGGGGACACTCAGACATGTTGCATTGTCCAGACATATTCGTGGTGAAGATAATGTTGGAATGACGTATAAATCATTAAGTGTAAATTCAAATAAATTCGTACATAAATTAATATATACTGAACCAATTCAAGGTTTATATGTTTGAAACTCCACTGAGACGTGCAGTTTCTATGGGTTTCACTACAGTACAAAATGTAACATTTAAGTCATATTTCACCATTCTGTCACGCTCTATTTTATGCTCTCTTTACAGTACATCTGCAGTGTTTTTTGCATTATTCAGCACTGTTTGTGAAGGCTGGTAGTGCTACAGTACAGGTTGAAGGTGCGCTGACAACATAGATTTGCATTTCTACCAAATATTATGCATGCATTTTGAGGAGTAAATGTAGCTCAGTTAATCACAAGGTTTTACGATGCTCTTACTTTTCCCCCCTGTAATTTACTCTCATTCATGGATTGCTTTATTTGTTCAGTGCCTATCAAGTGATTCTGAGATAAAGAGTTGAGAAAAATGCCTCTTGGCTGCGGGGAGGGAAGTGTTGTTTGAATAATAATAACAAGTATTTAAGAGGAGGAGCTGGCACTGGGGAGATCTCACTTTGACAGCCATTAAAAAGACATTAATGTTTATTTATTGGGAGATGTAACCAGCAGATCTTACACTATTAAACTATATTATACATGCATTTTTAGGGCCCTGTGCACCATAGAACATGTACTATGCATGCATAGGTTTCTGTGTTTCAGTGCAAGTGTGTGGGTGTATGTGTTGAATAGTAACTCCAGCTCACCTCCCTACACACACACACACACACACACACACACACACACACACACACACTTAAATTGTAAGACCATAGATCTGGGCCAGGGGTGAGAGAGCCTTAGTTGTTTGCTTAAGCCTTGACTTTATTGGGTGGCAGAGTTGCCTCCCCTTTTCACACCATTAATCTTTTGGAAGGTTTCTTCCTTCTGAGATCCTGTTCTCACAATTCTGATCTAAATTTATTCTCAGGAACATTTTTTGTGGCTGTGATTTGGCAAACAGCAAGGTGTATTGGGAGCTTTCTGAGAAAAATGCTCTTACCACTTTTTTTTTTAACTAAGTAAACAAGGCAATGAACTATTATACCCTATAATGAGTCATATCATATGCTTGAATAGTTTCCACTGGACCCAGGGTCTCACATGCACAGGGATTTCAAGTAATAATTATAAAAAACTGTCTATTTTGCTACTCTAAATCAAGAATCCTCAGACACATGGGAAGTGATGCATTTTACATTACTGGCAGAGGAAACAGTGGCTTGGTTGGATAAACAAGAGAAGAACTATGTACTCATGTATTCAGTGATAAACCAGGGCTGACCACGGTTGGACAGACGGATCACCTCCTGTATAAGCCTTTTGCATGAGACAGCAAACAGTTAAATAGAAAGTTAAATAAACACATGTTTTATAAACGTAAAAACCAGACACACTCCAGATTTCAGTGCTGTTTCAACTGTCCATTCAAATATGATGATGATCAAAATTACTTCCAAACTTTGTCAGTGGATCAAGCTTAGAGGTTCATTGTGAGCTGCAGCAAAGTCTAAAAAGCTGAAAATAGACCAAAAAGACTTACAATTAACTAAGACAGTGCTAACACGATCAAAGTAAAGTCAGGGGATCACCAAATTAATCAGGAGTCATCATCTGGGTGCCATGAAAAAAAAAAAACGTGTTCATCTGTCTAGGACATGTTGAGATATAACAAAGAATAAATGAAAAATGTACCTGCTGATGACACAAGAGGACCATTCAGGGGATCGAAGTCAGTAGCATTCATCATCTGGGGAGGGCAATCCAGTTAATAGTAGTTGAGATACATAATTTCATATTGGACCAAAGTGTCGGACCCTCCAGCAGACAGACCTCCCTCCCTACAGCCATGCCGCTAGCATGGCTACAAACTGTAAGAAAGTTGCCATGCCAGAAAGATTCTGTTCAGCTTGTTGGTTATGAATGTACACTGCATTCAGTGTTCATTCTCTGTTCAGTGCACAGTGGGTGCATTTTGTACCCTGGATGCTGCAGTATTGGTCAAAATTAGAGTAAATGTTTGGAACTGCAGCACAAAACCATAATGGTACTTAGAGGAAAAACACAACCAATTTAACCGATTCTGACAGATGTCCATTTATATGATGCAAAACATGAAATCGGGACTTCTTAAAAGGAAAAGCAGCGAGTGCTGCTCTTGACCCGTACTGTACACTTATCAGTGGAAACATCACTATGTAAGCATGAGTTTAATTCGACAGACATGTTGCACTCAGCCAGATGTATGCCTCTTGTGTATCTCTCAGCATTCAGCGTATTCATTACATTAGTGCTTCATCTGCAGCACAAACAGTGACCCCATCGTTTACCTTCAATTCAAGTCAGACAAGATTCTGGCTGGCCGGTGTGTGTGTGTGTGTCCATGCAGATGTATGTGTTTGTGTGTGTTGTACAGTGCTATTATCATAATTCATACCAATATTAGCATACAGAAGAACACCCGGGGATACCAACTATACTTAACTTGAGGTCTGTATTAAATAATTGTATTATTCTTGGCATACGGATCCCTTAACAGATGCACCTTTTTATAGCATAAAGTGAAAGTATTAAATCATAAAAGATTAATTTTGTGAACTGAGATGGTGCTTATGAGAAGTTAGGACTACACACATATATCTTGACCACAGAAGTAGTGGAGTGGTGGGAGTGCAAGAGAGGATATGAACAGTCTGGCACGGACTGTGCTCAAGGCATCACAGCGAGCTGTCTGTTTGATAACAGATCAGATCTGGAGCCGAAAAATAGAATTTGACAAAAAGAAAAAAAAAAATAGCTGAGCAAACAGCGCTGGCCATACAGTGGAGAGGGAACAGTGTGGAAGGACAATAGTTGGAAAAATCAACCATGTGGAAACGTAGAGGATTACTGTTTTCTTCACTGAAACTGTTTACTGAAATTTCACTTTCATTACAAGCATTATTTAAAAGAGGCCAGATGATGGCAGTTTAAAGCCAGCTGTTTATGATTGTATTCTTGAGGACACAATGGATGAAGAGCACCACAAAGCACACAGTTGTAACCTGTGGATCTGTGGTGCATATTACAGCCTGTTGTCTGTACTCTGTATTGCCATGTGTTTTATGAATTGTCAGCTTGTGTTTACTCCACTTCCTTGCTTTCTAAACATTAAATTTTATCAGCTGTAAACAGAATCACCCCTTGTTTGTGCTTCAAGAGAGCATGCTGTTTGTATATGCAAAGGTTTTTATTGTTTAGTCTGGCTTGTGTTTCAGGTAGTCTTGATTAAAACACAATGGGATCATTATTATGACCTCATTTTTTCTGATAAACTTGTTTCACGGACTGAAATTTCCCTAACAACCTTGTCTTAGTTATTAACAATCTGTAGCTGCAGGATGAAAATGTGGGTGCATCAGTCCAAGTGCAACATGTGAAAGCACTGATGGCGGCATTCTGAACTCAATTCAACTCAAGTGTTTTCCCATAGGTGATCATGACTTTGCCATCAGCTTAATAACTTTATAACTGTGTCTGCTGAGCTGTGGCTCAGCTCCACATTCTGCAGGAAGACTTTTGAGTGGCACGGAGAGCAGGAAATATCCTCACAAACCAGAGAAGTAAGCTCAGCACGGTTTGTGAAACGCAGGATCCTTCCCAATAGTGATTTCACTGCAAGGCGTTGCCACAATGCATTCATAAAATATTCAAACTAATCAGAGTGATTGTCATTTAAACTGCTTGTTTAACAGTGTTATTCTTGGTCTGCCATGAGTGATGTCATCCTCCCGAGTTCGAGAGAGAGATAGACAAGAGAGATAAGACAATAGTCATTTTTCCATCAATGGATTTTCTTGTTCATTTTGAAGTATCGGATGAGAATTGGTTGATGGAAACAGCAGAATAATACAAAAAATACCTCAAGTTCACAAAAACATTATTTACGCTTGTTTAAGGTGGTTTTTGCCTTTTTTGAAAAGACTTAATGCACTTAATGGGAGATGGAATCACCTTTTCTGGATAAGTTGTGACATACATTTAACTCATAGGACTGTTTAAGAAGTAGGAAAAAAAGAAGTCGTCCCTGCTCCCCACTTTTGTCTCATACCTGTTTGTTCTCCTTTGACGTTTGTTCGTGGTTGTTAAACAACAACCTCCACTTCTTCTACTCTGTTTATCACTGCCAACTTCTGACAGAACTGTGCTTTGCGTAACCAACTGTATTCGCCTCAAACCAGTTGATGCAAATTTGCTTTTTTCCTTTTTTTGCAACATCGCAAAAGTTATCTTCAAACCCACTTGACGATTAGATGGAAACACGATGGGTTGCATGTACTGGATTTACATGCGTGCCCTGTTTCACCTCCAGTGGGGATGGTGGGATAACTACTGAATCTGTTCAATGAACAGAGTTCATATCAATGGAAACACCATCCCCTTAATTCCTGAAATGCCTCACCAACAAATTAATATTCTGTCAGTGCTGTTGTTGCCTTTGGTTCTGCTGCTTTGCCTCTTCAGACTTGCACTTGAGTAGCCGGAACGCTACGGGCTGAAATATCTGTACCTGCGTGAGCCCCTCACTGAATTGATGAAACGTCTTTTCATAGATCATTTTCAGAGTCAAAACCTGACACTATTTAAGAGGCTAATTAAACTGAGCGCACTTTGATCAGCCTCTTAAACTGTGATTGCGCCGTCCACTTTGTGACCAAATCACCTCATTCCTGTCCACACATCAGGGAAGGTAGGCTGAGCTCTGAGCTCTGGAGACTTCTGAGGGGATCTTATAGTAGCCCACTTGTATCTTTCCATTTGTTGCCTGATTAAGTTTGCGTTTCTTTTGTCTTTCTTGTCCTTAACTAGGTGTTTTATACCTCATTGGCCACAAGAGGGCATGGTGACATATGGCTGTTTTATATTATAAACTAGGTCTTAAATATGTTTTTTCCACTTGAGTGCTTACTAGTTGAGTTGCTTCTAGTTTTGTTATTACTAGTTTTCCAGTAAATAAAGACCACAATAATTGTCACCAATACACAAGGCAAGCAAACTTAAAAATGCTACGAAAAGCTGACCTCTTCAAGCCCTGTAGGTTTGATATCTACAGGATGCAATACACAGCATTCTAGTACTGGAACTAATCTGTGATCAGCAGCATGCATTAGACGCATGCACGTCCGCAGTCAGCTGGTCGGCAGCTGTATGCTTGTGTACATTTGTCTTAAAGAGCATCACAATATGTACAACATACAGTCCCCCTTATCCATAGACTGTCAAAAGTTTTACAATGTACAGACAACATGCCAGTCTCTGTCAGTGTCTTGTGCTTGTTGTTGAGGTCAGCTTGGTTCCCAGAGTTTGTACGGGTATGGTTAACTGTGAGGGGAAGATGTGTCACCACCCACACTTGTAAATCTACAGTTTAGACAAAGTTTGTAACACCGAATGAAGGTCATAATACTTCTTTGCATTCGCTTTCATTGTAGTTTATACAGACGCCATGGGTAGGCGGGGGAAGGCAAGAGTTGTTGTCATACTCTGAGTAGGAGGCTGCATTAACTGGAAGCAGAGCACACAACTGCTCAACAAGTAATCAGTACCAAAGCATTGCTAGTTGATTTTTGCCCAGCACAAACCCTTTTGACTCTAAGTGCAATCTTAGGTCCTTAGGCAAGGCTCTCTTGGCACTCTTGAGTCTAGGTTAAAGACAGAAATTGATGAGTCTTCTACTGTCAGGGCCCGTTGGCTGTAGGCTGGCTCTGTATGAGGAGTTCACGTCGGCAAAATCAAGATAAGTTAAGGTGTGGAGTGAAGATATGTTTAAATGGTAGTGTGTTGCGCCACATGCATTTCTTTTATACACACATTAACACATACAGTACCTGCCTCATATGGCAAAACCCTCTGTTTAACTTATTGGTCTTTCCAGCTGCAAGCAAAGACTTAAATTAATTACCCCTAATAACTTTTAACTTCATCACATTAACTTATTTGATTAACAAGTTTTACTACTTATTTGACCAATTTAGGAGCAGGATATTCCATTACATTGTGACACTATCCATCAGTTATTAAATTAACATTTGCTGCAGTCCATTAATATTCTAATTAGCAGTTTTATTAACAGTTATCAGATCACAGGTGCTATCTGCTTATGGCTCGTTTGCTGACTGTCATGTACTATGACCTTCAAAGCATCTCCCGTACCTCACTGTCTTAGTCAAGACTGTATCTTTTGAAGGACATGGAAGCCCTTATTCAGTCATGGAATTGAATATTTCCTGCTTATATGTCATTCAAAATGCTTATGCTTCTTTTTTAACTTATATTTGATTGTTGCTTAATAGGGTTGGGCAGTATGATGTATATCCTGTGCGATGGTAGAAATGTGTCCACCACACCAGCTTTCCCTTAAGCTGTATTGACACATTGTCATTCACAGTGAATGCACTGCTACCTGCGAGTGGGCGTGTTGATGACATTGCACGGAGTGTAGCTGCTTCATACTCTTTTCTGCTTGCCTGTATATTGCTTCCTGCTCTTTCGCTGACATTGCGGATATGTCCAAATACATGTAGTATTGATATCAATGCTACAGTCATCATTATGGATGAGCCCTCCTCCTCCTGCTCCACCCCTCACCTAAACCAAACTGAGTATTTCCAGTAAGGGAGAGGTTTTCTGACACGGACAAATGTGCTACATGTGTGAAAGAGCAACTCTGGACAATGTCCACACATGATCCTGCAAACATTGTGTTGCTTCGTGAGGTCACATGATTTAGGCAGCAGGATCGCTTACCATGTTCTCCCATGAGGTGAGTTCATCGGGATATCTTGTGCGGTAGAGCAAGAGGCACCCTGATGAACATTTTATGAGCATATAAGCTACACAATGAACCCCACCTCATTAACTTTGACCCACCAAATTTCCTAATGTAGCTATCAGGGGATTTGAACCTTCTGGTCTCAAGATCACTTCCTAATATAACCATAAGGCTCATGCTGTCTGGGGCCGTTCCCCTGACACCCCTGATAGACACCATGCTTACGCAGTCTGTTAAGCAATTAGAAACACTTAATAGCAGCATGTTTTCTTGAAATCACCAAGAAAGTGTTTAATTCCTTTAATCAAAACAGAATTACAGTTGTAAATTAAATGAATCTTAAGCTGAATTCCGCAGAACCTGCAGTTTTGCAATATGCTTAAGATCTTTTATGCTTGCCATGTCAGACCAGTACCTTTTTTCCCTTTACCGTTTTTCATTTTACCATGATATAAACCTGTAATTCAAAAATATTAAACTGCCAGACTGTTAAAACGCAAGAGTGTAAGCCTCAAGGACATTCACTAGTCTTGTGCAAGCACCATCACACTTCTGGTATGGATTGTACACTGAGGATCTGCGATCTGTGCACTGGTCTATTAGTATTGACCCTGAGAGTGGAAAACAAGACCCCTCATACAGAATATTGATGCCAGTGAGGCAGTATAGAGGATGATTTGTGCTGCACATGCTTCCTCATTGATTGTTTATTACAGCTGCACACTATGAAAAAAGGCTCCATCCATCACCCACCAGTAATGAGTTTTTACATGCAGACTCAATTCGAGGTCTAGGCATCTCAAATGGGTTGTCTCTGAAAAAGACAAAGATTGAGCAGCAATCATAGCTTATTATGTGACTGCACCGCAGGACTGGAGAGAAAACGAGGCTGATGCTAGATGCAGGATGGGAGAAGGAGGGTGGGTGGAGGGGTGACCAGTGTTTGGAGCAGACGGGGACCTTTTGCTTCAAGTCACCGTCTAGCCTTTCTCAACCTGCAGGGCAAATGCTGGATCAATGATAGTGCTTTATCACATGGTGGCACAGACTAATGTGCTTCCGTTAAAATGCAGACAGCAATCCTGGTGTGAGCTATGCATGTACACTAATGAGCTGTGCTGGCGCATGTTGTCGTGGTGATTACCATCTCTTCTGGGCATTGATCCCAGCAGGGTAAAAACAGGAAGGAAAGAGGAAGGCGACCAACAACAACAACAACAACAGAAATCTACTGTAGCATCACACCAGGAAGTTCAAGGTCTTCATAGAGATGTTCTCTCCAACTATGGAGCCTCCCGTGGCCTCTCATTTGAATTACACCAACATATATGTTTTTTCACATTGGATGAATGTAAAGCCTAGCATGGAAATGGGAATTATTCGCAGCTGTTTTTGCTCTGGAAGTTTTGGCTCCTGCCTCTAAGTGAGAAGCCAAAGATGGGTTATGTCCTGACAGCGAATGATAACAAAGCAGAGTGCCCCATGCCCCCTCAGGACCCTCTCTACAGCCAGATGTGTTTTGACTGAGCTAATGAAAATATGTCAGGTAAATCTGATATGTTGGACTTGACGGCTAGACCTGTTGTAGCATAGGTCTGAATCCATAGAGGCTCCATTACAGTGGATACTCTGCCTGTGCTGATCAATACCCCAACATAAATGAGGAGCAGCATAATTTTTATTGATGAGGAGCTACTTGGACCTTATGGGAAAGCTGTCAATAGACACTTGGCGAGAGGTTTGTCCTTATCACATTGTGTGTACTTGTGGTTTGATGTGCCATTGCTTAAATATACAAGCATGACTTCAAGGGATTATGAGGTTCCCAAATGATATCTGATGCAATTACGGAGAAGCTTTCAAGATAAAATAGGAAAAGATAAAACTTTAATCATCTCTGTGGGGAGAGAACAATGAGCACTAGGATGCATTAGTGGTATAATAGTTTATGAAGAGAAAAATAGAGTATCACAGCAAGTGTGGGGCTGTAACACCATAACAACACCATAGCCATACTATAAATTTTCATTTACAGTTTACAAAAAAGAAAAAAAAAAAAAGAAAAATAGGTTTTCCTACAATGTAAATTGCTTTGCCTTCTATTAACAGAAGACATTTACATGCAGGAATGTCCTGTTTGTCTTTGTTATTTCATTTAAGCTGCAAACCAAGACACCAATGACACTGGATTTTTTTATGTGTACTGTATACATTGACAGTAGCGGTGATAGTAAGAAGACAGAGCCGCTGAATTAAATGAGCTTCGCATGTTTTGCTGCGGAGACACAACAGGCCTGTTGTACAAAGTCTGTCATTTGCAATCTGGTCGATCTGCAATGAATAGCCTGTTCCGCGGGGCTGCCTCTGGAGAATGGAAGCCCATACAGCTCTGAAGCCTAAAACAACAGAGAAGAATCTCTCATATTGTATCTCTGGGTATAAATTTACATTTCTAATTTCTCTGGTGTTTAGCAGGCAGCCCCACAGGCCAATACAGATGTCTCTGGCAATGACCTAACTCTTCATTAATATGTATGCTGACAACCAACCAAAAAAGAATAATAAAATTGCTCCTCTCCAGTTACAGTTTCTCTGCGCTCCCAGACTACCAGGGAGAGGGAAAAGCTGTCCAAATGCACATCATGAATTCCCCTCTCCTCTCATCTCCTTGCTTCTTCTCCCCCATCCATCTGGACCAAGTGGGGTGGTCGGCTCTTATTAAGAGACATTTAAAGAGGATCCTTTACCCGCTTCTCCTTTAATGTAATTGTTTAAGTATCAGAGCTCACATCATACCATGTCAGAGTGGAAACCTCTTTTGTTGGAAAAGAGGAAACAGTGATGTGATTGTTCTGTGTTTTTCTTTTTTCTTCGGTCACATCTTAGACAAGTTAACCTCTTTAATTAAGAGTACTTAGCTGTGTGGGCCCGGATGGGGCAGGAAGCGATTGTTGAGACCCTGCCAAGCTGGATCGGGTTTCTCGGTGGCCCATGCCTCTAGCCAAGGCTGAATGGGAGGCTGGCTTGTCAGCAGATGCTGTGCTCAGGGATCAGTGTCTCTCTGTTGGGTTACAAGAGCTCTTTTCCTCAAGACAAGAGAGGGGAAAAAAAACAAAAAAAACAGTGGACGAGTAAAAGGGTAGAGTGGCGAAACAAGGATGAGGGGAAACTTGTATTGTGAGATATGTGCTCTGATGTTCGAAACTGAATCCTTGGCATAGACTGTCAGTTTGTTTCTGGCCCAGCGAGCATGTCAGCACAGCATTGTCCTCTGTAGGGATATCATCAGTAGCAGTGCAGTATATCAAAATCGTCTTAAGAGCACGACACAAGCCCGTCACTTAGCATGGGAGAAGGAATTCGCCCTAATTGCTGCGGTGTTGTACAGCAGCAGAACACAGTTTTAATGCTACTCAAATGGACTCTGGGACAAAATCAAAGAAAACTAAGTCTGTTTGAGAAATGACATGTTTTAGTTTAACACTGCCGCATAATGTGGCTAATATGTGTTGAGTTGATTGCACTTACATGGCTGTCAAAAATAAATATGAATGTGCCACATCCATAAAATACTGTATGTGACGAGCTGTCTTGATTTTTTCATCTCACATAAGTCCCATGTAATGAATCACAGTTCTAAGTCTTCAGTTCCGGCAATAATAAGATCCAGCCTGCTGTGTACGCATGGTAATTTCATCCAGAGTCTAACCCTAAATGAATACATACGTCATGTGGTTTATATACTGTGTCTGTATTAGTTTCTCCAGAGCTCCACGAAAGACGCCTCTAATTTCAGTTTTTGATATCCTAAGTATGCTTTATGCTTGTGGTGACATGGAATGTTCTATGGGGACAACCCCATAATCACCATGTTTATTGGTCTGTTTGCCGAAGACACAAGAGTGAGGCGACTCCACTCAGAAACTTTCCAGTATATAAAGAGACGCAGCATAACACAGTTACAGCTAAAACCTTTCTAAGGTTGCGGTTAAAACCTATTTGATGGCAGAATTTATTTAAGTGTATCAGCTGGTGAGTTTTCTTCAATTCAACACATTTTTGGGACTTTTGTAAGGGAGTCAGAATGCTTGTAATGAAAAAAATTTAAACTTAAAGAAAAACAAAATGAAACAATGTTTATGTAGGATCTATCCTCATTTTCGTGATGTATTTCAGAGTGAAACACGATAGGCAGGTGAGACATAACAATGGGAGGAATAGTACTTTGAACATTAAGCATTGGAGCATTACAGCTGGATGCTAACCTCCATGCAGTCGTTGAGGACCACTCGCCTCCTCCAACACCTTCATCACCCTTTCCTGGAGCAGACAGGCAGACATAGCCCTCATCCGTCTCACAAAACAAGGTTTGACGCGGTGAACACCTGGAGATGCATTGATGTACCCTGCTGTTGCAAGCTAGCTAACTAATCTTAGAAAAAAGCTCAATATCATTTGATGGATGGATGTCATGATACCACTGGTTGAAACTGGTTCAAGCTTACATAAGATTACATAAGTATTGTTTTAAAGGATTGGGTTTTGATATAAGAATGCAGTTTTTAGCATATACTGTTAAATAGCTGCACAGTATCACGAATGTGATCTAAAAGGGTTTAAAAGGGTTTTCATTTCATCTCAACTCTGAGTATAATTTTCATCTTTACATCGAGAGCTGATTGCTTTTTATTTTCTCTTCAGTTTTTATTTTTCTATCTCGTCGTTATATTTTGTAAGTTATTGTATCTGCTAATGTGGGTGTGGGTAATGAAATCCTCTTACAACAGAATATGCAGTCTTTGTGTGCTATATGCAGAGTATCATATACAGAGGTACGTACATTTTCCTGCAAAATCAATTGAGAAACTTTTTATGGATAAAATAACCTAATGGGAGTGTCTGGATTTGGCTAATCCAACAATTTGAATACACCATAGATTAATGGCCCTTATAAACATTCAGTATTGCCATAAAGCACTCCTGCTCATTGTTTTGCTACATTGCCAAAGGCCTAATATACCCAGTAATATTAAACAGAAAGCCACCTCAAAATAAATGGTGTTGTCATGTTTTCCAGTCTTTCTTTAGTCTATTAGAGCACTGTGTGAGTCACTGTATTTACACTTTTTTTTCTGTCTCTGTATGCAGTAACATTTTTAAGAAGGCAAAAAAAAAAAAAAAATGTGTGTGTGTGTGTCTGTATTTATGTATATCTGTGTGTATTATGTGTGTCTGGCACTCATGACTCCCAGGTGCAATGGATTGACAATGTACCTTGTCCATTATCTCCTTAATGGTGACTTCTTCTTTACCTTAGCACACTGTGAACTGAACCTGGCTACCCTGTTAGTGTATCAGTGTCCTGAAACACACCCATATAGAGTTTCCCTGTCATGAACTAACATATACACACCGGGTCTACAAGAGTTCAAAGTTCTTGGGTGTCCTAGGGGACAAACCAGAGTGAAAGCATAGACTTATTTTGGTCTAAATGACTTCAAATGACTTTAAAATTACACCCTCCGATGTCTAGACTCTTTCAAAATGCACTGTAATGCCTACATGGTAATAACATCCATTATAATGAGGCGTACGTCTCCAATGAAATCTCAGTTTGAGCCATATCTTTATATTTTAAAGGGAAAGAGTGTGTTGAGGGTAACATTTAAAATCTGCACCTGCAGATGTCACCTAAGAGTTTCCTGTACAACGTGTTTCAGTGATCCCAGGGATATTGCAAATGAAATGGATGACTGTGTCTAATTGGCTATTCTCTTTGATCTGGGATCAATCTCTACCATATGAGCTGTGGTTTTGGTTGAAAGGAAAATTGAGAGGGATGGCAACCTCATTTCCCAAGTTTACCACAAGGTTCAAGCGTCTATAGCCTGTGGTCAGTTCCTTCTTGTATGTTCTCGTTATGTCTGTCTGCTACCCTCTCCTCCTCCTCCTCCTCTTCCTCTATTCGTTCCTCGTGTTTCTCGCTGC
Organism: Chaetodon auriga; assembly: GCF_051107435.1. Classification (NCBI taxonomy): domain Eukaryota; kingdom Metazoa; phylum Chordata; class Actinopteri; order Chaetodontiformes; family Chaetodontidae; genus Chaetodon; species Chaetodon auriga. Next base: position 17,245,424 of record NC_135078.1, on the reverse strand, counting down.
TCTCTGAGGAATATAGTGACCCTGCAGGGCCATTGAAGTATTCACCTTTAAGACCTTTTCAAGCTAAAGGTGGCTGCCTTGCTCGTATCTCACAGATTAACAACTAACCACATCCAATGTGACACACATGTCCACACTCATCGTGCGCCCAATCCCTTATTCCATACCTGTGCTTGATTTGTATTCATTCAACAATGTGACCTAAGGCTAATGAGCATAGATAGTATAAAAAGCATTTTTTTTTAAGTTCTCTGCACCTACAACAGACCCTTCATTGTTAGAGTTGAGTCCCACTATCCAACATGCACGGAGATATTTTTGCATCTTGAGATGTTTAATGGCAGTGTCAACAGCAGCAGCAGCAGCAGCGGCTCAATTGAAATGGAAAAGTACTCTGAAATCAGAAAGGGGCTCTAGCTAGCTGCCTGTGAAAGCACTCAGGCTCATCTGGAGCTGTGGGCCACAGCGCAGGGGAATTCAAACCCCACCTGTAACTCATTATACCCAGGCCCAGCACTATGCACCATCCACATTTTGATCTTTCTCCATTTCATCTGAAATAAGTTCCATGAAAAAGAGCAGCAGAGTCGGGGCGTTAGTGTGTTAGGCTCGGCGGCCGACACAGCTGCCTACACTGACTTCCTTTCCCCCTAGCTGGCCCCTGACTGTGGAAGATTAGAGACAGATTGCAGCTCGGGACTCTGGCCTCAGTGTATTGAGAAAATGACAAGGAACATTCGCCATCACTAGTCTACAGATTTTGCACTGATTTAGTGTTTATTTTACATGTATAGCAAAGGATTGAAACCATGAAACAGCAGCAGGTTGGTATTTGATGTTTTTTTTTTGTTGTTGTTCAGATGGATGGTATAGCTGCATTTGGCTGCAGATACTTGTATTGAAATTGTGACAATTTAAAATGAACTTGTTCTACCTCTGCAGTGCTGTTTTGTTATGAAACTACACAGACATTTACATTTTTCATAGTACATGCAAAACATGCAGTGCATGTATAATGCAACCATTTAAACAGACAAATTATAAAAGCTGCTCTTAAGACACTTTGCTGTATTATAAACAATGCAATTGCACTGTTCAACGTTTGATTAAGGAGAGCAAGTAAGACGAAAACTCAAAGATCATGTATCCTCTTTAATTATCATTATATCTCTCCCTAACATGCTTACTAAATGTCTTTGGAATGGTGCATTTTACGAATGTATAGAGCCCCACAGCAGGGGTTTCAGGTTTGGCTCTCTTTGTCTGACAGTTATAATGCTCAAAACTTGGCATTGCTGCTGTCTGGGCTTCAGTCCAGAAAGCCCAAAAATGCTCCAAAATTTTCAGTGTCGATCCTTCATTCTCTAGTTTAGACACAACATTAACAAGCGAGCTGCTTGCCACAGAGTCAGATGGATTGAGTTAAATAAAATGAGCAATACTAATATGATTATTATATAAAGCATTTAATGGGGGGATGCTGATAGTATTTTGCTGAATGCACTGCTGTACATGATTCTGGTTGAGTCAGGTATGTTTAACATTCAGCATATTCCTTACTATAAGGCAAATTGTCTTTCGTGTTTTTATGGAAAATTTGTTCTCTGCAACAACTGGCTGACAAAGTAGCAATTTGCCGCTAAAATGGTGCTTGTTTGGTATTTTTGTTTCCCTCATCAGCACAATTAGGCCCATTTATTTGTTCCAGCGTCTGCTAACCAGCCATTTTCCTTTGGAGAGCCAATTCTATCTCAGTATGAGTATGCTATTGAGTCAAGTTTAATAAATACACCAATTCAATAATAAATTCCATATGCTGGAAAGGTCACTACACAACAACTGGGAAAACAATGCTTTCCTATAGTGGGCCAGCACATTTTAATGGAGGACATAAACATTTATACTTTGCATCAGTGAATTCAAAACCACTGAAAACAGAACGTATTTGACGTAAGCTATGGGAGATTGTCCAATTAATTTAACATAAAGTCTACAAGGTTTTAATAGCAGGGGGCTCTGTTGTCTGGCTCACTCTGCATCAGGTGAAAAAAATAAATAAATAAAAGAAATTTCTTGTTAAATTCAACAGAAGAATATGATGCACATGGTGCAGTATAAATATGCATTTTCAAAACGTGTATTGAGAAGCACATCTTAATAAGTCACTGAATCAGGAACTGAGTATTAGAAACATATTTTTCTTGAAACAAATTGAGAAGAAAAATTAGTCAACTGAGTGAGATCACCTCATGTGCTTCCAAAGACAATCACCGAAAGTACTTTCTTTTAGTGTAATGGTAAATTACTTATGATAGTAATATATGACAGAAAATGATTTTCTAAAACGATTGTAACCGGGCCAATTTGAGTTCATTTACTGTCATCTGAAGGACAAAACATGCAGTTATTCATATATACTGTATGGACAGCAGTGATAGCAGGTGTTTGGTTTCTAGCAGGAGGGTTTCCATACATCTTTCTGACCTTGGGCTCATTTCCCTGTTGGCACACCCCTGCAGCATGCAGGAGCCCTCTGTGAGATGACTCATGCTTGACCCAAACATGTGCAGGACATGCTTTGATAGAAAAACATCCTTTCACTGTGTGTAGTAGTCGTTCATTTGTCTGTGCACTCTGTCTTGTTGGAAAAGTTTTGTAGAGGAATTTAAATGGAGTCATAGAGCGTAAAGTTGGAGAGCTTCAGTATCAAATTTATGCAAAAATTGAAGCTTCTTTGGTGGATTAATCAGCAGCATATTGTAACTAGTCTATGTCAGAGCTGCATATTAACTTTGTATGCAGCAAAAATGCAGCTGGTGTAAAAACAGTGACTAAACAACTAAGAGAACATCAGTCCAGTGTTTTATATCTTTCTATCTTTCTTTAATTTCTCCTCATTTGTATGAAGCACCTGCCCGGTACTTTAGATGTGTTGACGCTGTCTCATCGCTGAAAATCAAAATTAAACAGACATACCAGTGTTCCTTCCAGACACCTTGTGCGAGTGCCTTTCCAAGGCAGGAGAGAGTCTGAATGAACTCCCTGTGGAGTTGCCAGAAGGAGAGTTCGGCTCAGCAAGGCCAGGTGATCTTACCTGCCGACAGATGATAGCTGCATTGTTCTCTCTGACTCCTCTGTTTGAAAAGTCCTCTGGATTCAATCGCAAATGCCCCCGCTGCTTTGATACAGTTGCCTGGATACCAAGTCCACCTGGACTAGCATATGGTCACAGCATGCCGCTCTTCATGTGAGACAACCGCTCAGCCAAAACAGTCTTTTCCTCTCTCTCTCTCTCCGTCCTTCCTTCTCTCTATCTCTCTCTACCTTTCCATTGATATCTTACTTTTTTTTTGTCCCGCTGAAAATGACTTTCCTGTGCTATAAACATAGGCAAAAATAACAAGATTATACAGCAACAACATAGTTTTACAGGTAGAGGAAACAAATACGGACAAAAAACCTTCACCCAACAGCCTCCAGCCAGGAGGTGATACACCTCAAGCTGTCTCAGAGGTCTTAATTCTGTCACTGATGAGGTTGGCCTGCATGTCTACAGCTCTAATCACTTCTGCAGATAGTCTGAGAAAAGACATGTGCGGGGGTTCGCCCTTCTCCTGAACACAGTCTGTGAAAGTTACAGTGACAGGCGGAGAGGTAGCTGTACAGAGTAATTATACAGCGGATGATGGATGGGTCATAGCCAGAGACTGACAGGAGGGATATGGGCTAAGGTTACATTGCACGGCCCCTTGGAGACCGGCTTAAAGAAGCAAGGAACCAGGCAACTGAGATGAAAATCATTAGATGTTCTGCAGACTGTCGGTGGATGACATGGAGCAGACAGAGACTGCGTCGTCCCCGGAGGGAGTTTGATCGTCAAACAATAAGCAGCTAGTCACAGTAGAATGCATAACAATTCCTCTGACTGACTTGGTGATGGAGATAACAGCTTGTGCCTGTATATGACAAAGTGCTTTATGTAACTCTATAAAAATGCCTTTTATAGATTCCGGACAAGCAACTTGTTGTATCCTGAGAAATGTCTGCAGTAGGTGGTAAATTGTAAAGTCTAAGAGTCTTTAGCATTTTCGATTTTAGTAGAAAAGGACAGAATCAGCCAATTATAGGATCTAATCTATTGTCATGATCAGCCATAGCTCTACATGAAACTTGGCTGTGCATACTCATCAAATATGAATGGAGACGAAAAGCACATTCAGACGCCAGCTGTTTTATCAAAAGCATGTATTCAGAGAGTTTCTCCCTTATGTCAAGTTCTAACACAGTGTGAACGAATGAACGAGCACATTTAATACTGCACGACGAGCACAAATGACTGTGATACGACATGTACGATTATGTGACTTCAAAGACATCTTCATACACTGACGTCTTCCTCTTTGAACTGTCTCATTAAATTTAGTAATAAAGAACAGCAGTGTCCAGACAATCACATTATTAGCTCAACGTGTAGATTATGAATACGAAATAGATTTTGAGTTGAACAATTCCGTTGTTGCTTTTCCTTTGGTCAAAGCAAATTCCAACTGAACTGCGATGAAAGCAAACAACTAATTTCTAAAGAATTTGACTTTTCTATTTGAACTTGCCTTTTATGAGACTTGGACACATGAACACACACGGACATGAACTCAACCCTCAGTTTAGTGAGTGCTATGCAGGGAGTGATGAGAGATGAGATCAGAGGTCAGCAGTACATATGGTGAACGGCGTGCATGGCTCAGGTTAGACAACAGATGCAAACACCTGCAGCTTTAACACACTCACCTCTGTCAGGCTGCTGTTGGCACAACCACACACTGATCATTTGTGGAAAAAAGAAAAAAAAATATCTGTGGCTTTATATACCAGTTTCATGAAGAAGTCAGTGTTTGTTGGCAGTGACAACGTTTCATAAAGGTACATGGGATTGCTTAGTTTTATACGTGTGTTTTCATTCCAGGGAAAATGTTAATTATGTCATGCTTGCACTGTTTTCAGTTGAATGTATGTTTTATTTAAGTTTTACAAAGCATCTGAACTTTTTCGGAATCTGGCTTGTATTACAGCTGAACTTCAGTGAGACGTATCTGAATCTGTGTTCGTCGAGTGTTTTGACTCAGAGTTCTCCTGTTGTTCTTCTCTCATCTTGTGTTTTCCGGCTTCCAGGAGTGACTTTAATGCATTAGTTTACCTTTTTAAGATAACATGCTGTACATGGGTTATTAGCTCTGTGCAGAGTTGATTTTTACTTGAACGATTACCCCATTGCTGAAAAGCTTAAATCACTTACAATTTTTGACCTAATGCACCTACTGTGTAATGACAGTGTTGGCTAATTGTGGCTGAAAAGGCTTTCAAAGAAATGAAAAAATAAAACAAGCAAAATATGTAACACATTCACACACACAGACACACAGTTTGCATAAAATTGCAAAAAGCACACCATTGCCACACCACAAAGAACACCCCCCACCCCCTTTAAAAATGCACTGCAGTTGACTGAACCCAGTTTAAACACCTTGTCAGTCACAGTCATTTGTAATGGATTATATTCTGAAAGTACAGTAATTTTTTCAACCATGTGTGTACAGTCAGCTCTCCTCAAAGCATCAGTTATGACAAAAAAAAAGGAGTTTCATCTGTTTCTGGCTCTGCTAAAGTTTCTGCATAACAAGTGATGCTGGGATTTTTATTTTTAAATCCTTTTAATGTTTCCTTGTCACTTGAATACGCTCATAGATTAGAGAGGATTTTTATGCACCTTTTTTTTCAAAGTGGATCATTTTAGGGAGAAGTAGTCTGAAACTGTTAAATAATTCAGTGGCGACAATGACAATTTATTTAAGATTATTGCTTTATTTTAAACTGCAGTTTTATCTTAGTGTTTCCACAAAAACCTCCCAACATTTGTCTTTTGGTGGTTGCAGCTCATGAAGCAGCCGGATGAATAAAACATGACTCGGGTGCATCGTTTAGCCGATTCCACATCAAATCTGGTCTGTGCTCAGCTTGAATAATGTAGATAGGTCCCACCGAAAAGGTCATTGGATATTACCTTTCATTCTGAGCTTTAATGTGTTTTCTCCAAACAGGTGGTATCTATTGCAAACAATGTAAAGTCAGCAGGATTCTCCAGAGCCACTCAGGCAGAACTGAAAACAGAGAGTTGGTAGAATCTGAGCACAGTGACTGGTAGGTTTTCTTTATTCATATCATTAAAACAAAGACGGGAGAGGGAGCTGCATTTGCATACAAAAGCTAAATACTCAAAGACCTCAGTGTTCCTTTAATTACAAATAACACAGGCGATGATTACAAGTTGTCACACAGTGCAGAGCTTTCTGTATTTAGCAATCATCAAGTTTTCTCCTCAATGGCTCCGAGCAACAGATCTCATCAATGATAATGGCAGCTGATAGTGTCCTAAAAGGATTATATAACAGTTATGTCTAAATAATTTTTGTCACTCTTACTTATTTCAGATAATGGGTCCCTGCGCGCCCCGTCATCTTCATGAACTTCTGCCACAGGTGCTAACAACACCATTCTCATTGCACTAAATTAAACAATCATTTCTAAAATCATAACGGGCTGCAATTAGTTAATTACACAGGCAAGAGCAATTAGGAGGTGAGGCAAACAAAGCGTCGTGACTGGAGACAGCCAAGGGAGTTCTCCTCCTGTCAACACTGATTAATTCAGCCGAACACTAAACTTATTTGTCCCACAGAGAACAGCGCCAACGACAGCTCACGTGTCACTTACAATTGGCGTCACATCCAACCAGGCGATGATACGTTATGATATTGACAGATTCTCCGGGTGGGGAAAAGAGGCAGGGGGTCATTAAGTAGTGATTTCTGGTCAAATGGAAATGCCCCCTTCTTGTCTCTTTCTACCAGCTGTTCTTTGGTAAGCGGAGACTCTCAACATCTTCACCAGCAGGTGTTTGACAGGTAATTTGCTGCTAATTTATTTGCTGCTTTAAATCATGTGACAGTTTTGGGCAAGGCTGGCTCCTGGGTCATAGTTCAACCTGGACATCCTGTAAAAGTGTCAGCGAAGCAGATTGGCTTGACGGTCTCCACTGAGAGGGATAGAATAGCTGGAGGGGGATGAGAGAGGGAGAGGAGTCGATGTAGTCAAAGGGACAGAAAGGGAGACAGATAAGAGCGGCAGAGCGAAGAGCGAAGAGATCGCCCATGGGCAAATTCACGCCAGCCTCAGGCTTCCAGACAAAGCGTCAAAGCTCTGCGGAAATGTGTAAAAAATGCATTTGTAGCTGCAGCTATGCTAGAAGTGGACTGGAGTTTTACTGATAGCGATTTCTCACAGGTTTTTTTTAGCGGAGAACAGCCACAGCACCTCGACGCCGCTGCACAGCTGGCACAGAAGTGCCTTAAATGAGGCATTTCTGGCAAAGAGGCGAGAGAGGAAACAGATCAGACCCGGGCAAGTTTTGTACTCTTCAGTTAACATATGTCTAATTATGAGGATTGATACTACACCAGTATAAGCTTCACTTCTTTACATTCCCATACTCCTCCAGCCATCCATCTCTGATACACACACACACACACACACACACACACACACACACACACAGTTTTAATTTGATTCTATATATTAATCTCCCTTTTTTCCAAAAGCCAATAGAAGTTCACAGTATTAATTTGTTTCAGGTAATTTAAAAGGATGTGATTAAACCAGCCCAATATCAGACACTGGGCCTCGAAAGGAAGTTTGCTTCTCTAGCCACTTAACAGTCTTCCTATTGATCTCTTTTTTTTTTTCTTTTTTTGACTAATGCTGATCGATCTTACCTCTGGGTCTATAACCCGCTCTCTGTGCAGATGGCTGGAGTCTTGTCAGTTGTCTGTTTCCTCTCCATTGGGTTGTCCTGTCAGCTTTTAGCAAACCTCTGTCACCAGCATTATCTTTGCCTCTCCCCTTCAATATTCATCTCTTCCTTTCACACCCCATAATACTGGACAGGATGGCCCCTCTGCTGAATGGCCAATACAGTGGCTGTCTCAACCAATTAGAGTTCAATAAAAAGTCCTGTTAGAGCAGAGAGAGCAGTGCATTTGTCAAATCAGAGTTATCATTTGGGGCTATATCTTGGCTCATAATGAGCCGGTGCCTGTGTAATTGGCTGCACCTGCGTGTACACTGTTTGTTAACTGCATTCTTCTGCATAACAATTCACATATTCCTGTGACTGATTAAACACAATCAAATGTAAAAACAATAAAGGGGATGTTTGGTCCGAGGTTTACACAAGTTTTAAACATCACAAGGCTGTAAAATATATAATTTTAAGGATACTTTGACATTGTTTAGATGCACAATAATGTAGTATTGCATGTACTGAACAACTGAGTACAAAATAATGCTTCTACCCAAATAACAGAGATAACTGTCTGAGTTGTATGTAGTGTGTAGAGTGCTCTGCCATCGTCTGGTCTGTGAACTTTACTTACTCTGGTCATGTGATGAGTGAAGTCTGACGCCTGATACCGTGCTGTGACTCTGATGCTGCACAGAGCAGACAATTTCAGTTTGTAATGGTAACGTCCGACTAATTATTGCCAACATATACACGTTTTTTTAATTTAATGAGCGTGGGCACCGATTGGCGAAAATGAACTAAATGGGTTTTCTTTCTGTTTTAACACCATGTAACACTGGCTGCTGTAGCAACCCTAGCAAATATATGAGTCAAAGGACCAGAGTAATACAGATTGTCCCATTTTGTGTTTCACCTCTGACAACCAATATGTAAGCTGTTAACCTGAGGAGACCTGTCACACTAAAGGGAAAACAGTTCATCCGCTGTGAGGTCCTTGACCTCAGAGTGAACAATGATGAGTTGCTGCTGTATATAATTACTCCCACACACATACAGACGTGTACTTAAATATGACCCTAATTGAAATAAGGCATCTCCAAGCCCCTGACCCTAACCTTCGCCATTACAATTACCTGCCTAACCTTAATAATCCTAAGCTTAAACTAAACTCAATTCAACTCTTAACCATCAAACAAAGAGACTGTCCTCCCAAGAAAAAAGACCATCAGCTGTTGTTACAGTATGTTTACGTTCCAACTTTCCAATGACATCGCCCTCTAGTGGCCGACTCATACTGACAGAGGTCGCTAACCTAAAATATATTTTTCTCACAGTGATTTATAACTTTTTTTGAAGGCACAGACAAGTGATGGTGTCATTCTGGAGTGCAGGAAAGGGGGAAATACTGTGACATTACCATGGAGCCCTAAAGTCCACAGAGGGAGGAGGTCAGGGGGTTGGATGGGTCAGCAAAACTTCCTACCTACCATCAGTCAAAGCTGTTTTCATTTTAAATCATGGTCATCATTACCCTAGCTGTAAATATCTTGTTTTTGTGCATAAACGTAACCAAACTGGAAAAATGTTTTCTTATTGTAATGGTAATTAGTAACATTAACTACACTAATAAATGACATTAATAAATGAAGTTGTCCTGCTGATGGCTGTCAGATCAGAAAACATGCTGTTCTGGTGGACCACTCTTCTCATTTAATCTGAAGGACTTGTTGCTAACAAAACCCTTTGACAAGCCAAAATATCCACACTCCCATGGTCTAAACTCAAGTATGAAAAATCAAAGATAACAGCACAAGAGAAAACACACATACTGTCCACTTCAGCCCGTCTCATCCCTAGCTGTCTGTATGATGGAAAAATCAAGTTTTCAGTCCACTTCAGCTTTTAATCAGCATATTTTAAACACGACCAAGGACTGCACAATTCATTTCATACTGTATTTTTGGATTAGCCTCCTTTTAAACCTTGGTCAGTGGAGAGAAATTACTGATGAAGTTCCATACTTGGTGCTGTATTGTGGCCATTAGGACTTGTTAATATGTCCCATTGTCAGTACATTCATGTAATAGAAAACACTTAACACTGCATAAATATACAATGGCTTAGATAAACACACACACAAGTTGACACACAATGCCTAGTAAGCCCATGCATTCAAACATGTGAACAAATAGACGTAAACCTTCAATACACACAAGCGCTCACATGTGCACGTTCACACAAAGCTGGGAGGTGAATAACCATCTGGCTTCTGTTTCCCTGCACTGTGTGATTTACACTCTGTGGCAGAAGGCTGAAACTTTAGCTTGACGTTGCACAGTGTGCTGCTCCAATCAGGGCCTCCATCTTCTGTTTATGGATCGCAGCTACCAGCTGTTAAGCACTTCCACTTGAACTGTAGTCATTTCCTGGCAAAGACGGAGGAGGCCAGCTAGTCAAAGGTTCACCCTGACCCCAGAGAAACAAGGAATGCTCGATTCAAAGTTCAGCGGCGAGAGAAGTTTCTTTCAGGTACTCCAAGAGTCAAGAAATGATGTGAGGAGATGTAGCTCACCTAATATAAAGTGCAGCATTTCAGTTTTAAACTTTACTGTTGAACTTGCAGCTTTTTCTTTTGCTCAAAGGCGAGAGGGCGTCTAATATTTCACAATTGAAAGCTGAGACGAGCAGTTGTGTGGTTTTACTCCAAGTTAACTTATAAGCAGAATTGTATTTAAGTGCATTATTTACATTAAAAGTAAATATCTGTCTGTCTGTCGTGGCTTTATTGCTTTTTATTTAAGATTAAATGATGATATTGATATATGGGAAATTATCTTAATAAACAGTACTACAACTATCAACAAAAAACACTCTTTAAGTTGAACTTTTGTGTATGTGTGACTTTCCATGTGCTGTTTTGCTTCATTTATTTTCTTAAAGTACTGTAAAAACATATTGATTCAAGCTTTGCTCTAAACGTAACCAATTAGAGTCACCTTTCCTATATTGAAAGAAACCTTCTTAAGGAGATTTGCTTGTTTCTTGTGATACTCATCACATTTCCCTCTCACTGAAACCTAATTAAATCTCCTCAAGAAAGATTGGTGTCATATTTTAAATTGTGGTTCAGCAATAATGTTTTTAATTTATTTTAACTAACTTGGAGAGCTTTTTTTTTTTTTTTTTTTTTTTAATTAAGAAATCACAATAGCATGGTGAACTCGCTCTACCATCAGTTTCCATGAGCACATGTAATAGATGAGGGGGAAGGAACCATCATCTATATGAATGCAACACAGCAAAAGGAAAACATGGTGATAACCCGACCCTGTCTCCTGTAATTACATTTATACTGCACTAAATTGTTTTCCCAGTTATATTGTGGTTGCAAAAGTGATTGCTGCCTGAATTATGTTCAGAGCCGCAACGGATTCACAGGAAGGTGGATGGTGGTGGGCGAAATACAGGACTTTTTTTTTTTTTTTTTGATTTCACATCCTGACTCCGTCTGTCATTATTTTTGGGCAACAGACGCACTTTGGTGAAGGTTCAGGAAAGATTGTGGATGGACTAATTATTTACAAAGATGTTGTGTCTCAAGATTTTTTCTGTACAGTATCAAACCAAGATCTTTTCTGAACATTAACCAAGTGCTGCTCAGATAATGCTGTGGTCACTACGAGTAGATATTGTATTACAGGATCGTATTTTTGCTTCAATCAAATTGTGTTGTCAGTGAACATTTTATTGATCCAGTCAGTATCGACCTTTTTTCAGCTCGCCAGACGTGAATTAATAATATTTCCTCATCATGTTAAGAGAAATGTAATTACTTTTCCTTCAAATGTGTTTGCCTTTTACCAAGTGGTTACCGCATGTCAGAGGTGTGGGCGGCTCAAGTCACTTGACTTGAGTTGTTGTGGCACTAACTGCAGACATGGCTGCAAACAACCTATACTAGCTCAGATATGATGTCTGCTGTAGTTCTCGTGACTAATAGCAAAATGCTCCTTTTTTCATACCTTACTTTGAGGTTTATTAACATGCTTTTCCAAGAAACCTTTATTTTTCATTTACCAGAATTAAAGCAAGCCAAACATATTGAATGTCAAATTTTGTCTAAACACAAGCAGCTCTACAGAAACTCTGCCAAAACTAAAATCCAGTCTGAAGTTTTGATTTTAAAAGGTGAATATCTAATTAAAGAACGCGTTGCCTCCTCTTGGTGCTCAGCAGTTTTTGATAAAGCTCCTGACACATTTTGCTTGGCACGAATATATTAGGGTTCCCTACACGTGAATCAGTCTTGCTTCTCATCATGTGCACCTAAGGCTGGAACGTTTTTAGCTCAGTATTTCAGCGATTGAAGCTTTCAAAAGAGATGAACATATGCAACCATCATGGAGCTCTCACTATATACTGTATGCCCTTTGGTTTCTGCACACTCTTTCATAAGTAGCATGTGTGAATTTCCACAACAATACATACTCTGAACATGCTTTTCTGTTAGAGCAAAGGAGTTCATTCTGAGACGCTCCAAGACATCCTGGATTTAGTTTTCTTTTTTCTGTATGAATGTTAAGAGTCACCTTTTGTTTGTAACCTTAAGGCAACCTGGAGCTGCACAATTATCTCCAAAATTAGTAATATTGGTCATGGGTTGCTAGGTAACCAGTCATTGTGTTGGTGTTGTATCTCTGACAGTTCTACTTGAGACCAATCAGAGCTCTGGCTGGCTGCATAAGAAGCACTTCCACTCACATTCACACAGAATGTGCATGATATTTCTGTTTCCCAAATAATTGCCTCTGAAAAGAACCAGATAGGGAGAGAGAAAGCGAGAGCCAAATGAGTGACAGATCCTGACAAGAAAGAGGGGAAAAAAGAAAGGAGAAAAAACGGTATTCTAAAAATCCCAGTGCATTTTCACATGCAGTACATGAGTGACGCAATGCACTGTAATGAATGTTTTGTTTAAAATTCTTACATGTGCAATTCCCCTGAATGATCCTGATTAGGCGGATGTGAGATTAATAACATGAAGAGACGTCATGATTTGGAATGCATTGTGCAGCGTCTGGCTCCTGGTCAGGTTTACACGCCACAGGCGGTCCTGAGGAGCCAGGCCAGTTGTGGATAAACCTCTAACACTGTGGTTCTGCATGTACTGTCAAATCAAAGGCAACTCCTAACCTAACCCCGCCTCTGATCTTCAGTTGCGATTAGCACTACTCATTTACAATTTTCTTCTCACTCAACTTTATATTTATATATTCTTTATATATTCTACTCCGCCACATTTCAGACTGAAATATTGTACTTTCTACTTTTCTACATTAATTTGGCACCTTTAGCTACTAATTTCTTTACAAACAGCTAAAACAATTGAGTCGATTAACCTGGTGACAAGAATAATTAATTGGGAACTATTTTGGTTTTTGCTATGTAAAAACATTTCATGGTCTCAGCTTCACAAATGGAAAGATTTACTTTGGACTTTTGGGTAATTGTGACGGCATTTCTCACTATTTTCAGAATTTTTACAAACTATACAGTCAGTTGATTAATGGAGAAAATAATCAGCAAAATAATCATGATTATAATCATTAGTTGAAGAGTAATTACATTTTATGATATATAAAAGCATAACAATCACAGAGTACTTTTGATATTTTGTGATTATACTTATATACTCATAGTGAAGTAACATTTTCAATGCAGGACTTTTACTTGTACTGGACTATTTCTGCCGTGTGGTATTTGTACTTTTACTGAAGTAAAGGATCTGAATGCTTCCTCCACCACTGCTCATTTATGAGAGCTGTGTATGTTTGCTTTGATGGCAGGAGCCACTTGCAAGTGTTTCAAGGTTAATGCTGAGATATTAAAAGCATAAAGTCGACAACATATATCTCTACAGTGACCAGATTTCTAACCAGAACTCAACACAAACTAAATGGTGGCATTTTTTTAGGGTCTACGCAGAAGGAGAAAGTGCTTCAACCTGGGATGCGCACATACAAATCAGTTGCAGAACCACCATTCTTTTGATGCTGATTAGCATGTAAATGCCCTCAAGTTGTACCAGGGTAGCTAAACACTCTGAAATGAAAACCTTGTGTTATGCTGCAAGTACTGATGTCTTGTGTTTCAAACAGCAGTGCCATAATTGCCATAGTCTAACATAACTGCAGTCAAGTATTCAACAGCACAAATCCTCAACCCACACAGTAAGTACACAGTCTTAAATTAATTCAATTTAAGACTGTGTATCCTTCAGGGAGTAAAGCTAAAGATTCTGTGATGGATTTGTAAACTAATCAGACAGAAACATCAGCAAAACTCAAGGGGACTCATAAAGGTGTTTCAGATATTCACATCTGTCCATGACATTCACATGACAGGACTTTTACCGGCAAACGCGAAATCCGAAAACATGGGGCATATAAATGATTTGAACAGGAAAATGAATGGGAAGGAGGAGACGGTCAACGCAGCACAGAGGGAAGATGCAAGAGAGGGAAAGAGAAAGAGGCAGGGAATGAGAAAGCAATGACGGTGTAAATCTCTCTGTGAGCATGTAGTCTCCTCCATAATGGAAATGGGAAAATGCATTTTCATGATTCATGGTGGGCATTTCCACTTATGGTCTGCAAATCATTAGAGCACCAGACGTCATATTTCTGTGACCTAAATGGCAGCTGAGATGCTCGAATGCTGGCGAAGAAAAAAATCACAGAGAGAGAGAGAGAGAGAGAGAGAGAGAGAGAGAGAGAGAGTCAGATAACGGGTGTAAGAGGAAATAGGCTGGGATGGATGGATGACGCAGGAGTGGACGCAAGCTCTGGATTTGCCCACTGGCTCCTGTCTGGTAACTAGTAAATACAGCATTTTACCACATAACCACTGGGAACCACAAATTTTAATGGCTTCCAAAGACAGAGGTAGGTGTATTTAAAGCTGAGGATGTGTTTTGGTTTGGTTTAGTGTATCAGAAACAGGCTTCACAACAAGGACCCTGGTGAGAGCATGGATTTACTGCAGTTGGAAAAGTATTCAACACCAACATAGTTTTTGAGCTAGCTTTTCTTTTCATGTCATAGACTGAAACTGCTGTGGTTACCTCCTGTGAGCCCATCTCTCCAAGCTGCCACATCAGCACAGTATTTTATTCAAATGCCTGGCAAAGACTTAGTAACATTAGGAAACACACAAGTCATAACCACAAGCATATGGATGCACACAAAAAACACGGACGATCACATACTAACTTAATTCCAACAGATGGGCACATAGAGTGAGAGGGAGGGAGAGAGACTTCGACTGAAAAGGGAAAAGTAACATTACACTGGGTAACATAAGAGATTCATGTGTTCCACTTCCAAAAGAAATTAAATGTGTCCAAATTGTTGCAAAATAGTTTGCTTTTTCAACAAGATGAAGAAAAACGAGCTGGAAGAAAAAAATATGTATGAGACAAAAATGGGTAAAAGGTCAAACTCCTGTTCAGCCCAAACCGTTTTAAAATCATATAATTAAAACAAGTGACTATACTTGTTCATCAGAACCTTATAGGAAAGTGTGTTGGCCTCTGTGCATGAGAAGAACTCCTAATATATTGTCGGGATCATTCATGAAATGGCCCATTTGTTTTGATCCCAAGGTCCTGTGGGTTAAATTCAGGCCTGAGCAACTGTGAAATTGTAGTTATCAAAAACATGTCATTATAATGGGCCGTGAAATTTTAATATTTCCACAGGATTCGCAGATGCCAACAGACTCACAGTGTATTTTATTTCTTTTTATTGTGCCCAGTACATTCAGTCATACAAGGGACTTTATTAACAACCTTGTGAAAACGGTTCTTAATTTGCAAGAGTTCTCTGACAAGAACAACTCAATGATCCTTAAAGGTCTCAGTACTCTCTCTCACACATACACACACACCGAGGAAAAAAGGAGAAAGTTACAAATGTGCTTTGTTAGGCTCTAAACATTTTTAAATATTAAGGTTAATTATAGTGCAACATCATCAGGTTTACAATAAGAATTTGCATATTTCATTAAAGCCATTTGGTTGTATACTGCAACTTACATGACACCTTCAAAAAGCTGCCTATTAAACTGACAGCCTCCGTTGGTCGCCAGCTATTTGGGACAATTTGTATCTGCATGGCTGGGGTTTAATTGAGCTGCGATTGCTCCCACGGAGTACAGAGGGAGGCAAGGTCAGAATGCTAATATGCACACTCATTGTAGCACATAAAGGGGAGCATAAATCATATTTTCTTAAGAAAAAACACTCACACACTAAGATGTGAATGAGGCAGTCGCTTTGAGTTCACACACTTCTTTGTTTTTATCAATCATTGCCTTCCTGTCTCCACTCCACTCTTTGAACTTGTCTATCTCTGGAATTGAATGAATGTCTTTCTCTCATTCACCTCCATTTCCTGTATTTCCCATTGAGCTCACCCTCTGCACTTTCTCAGCCCTGATTGGCGGAGAGCTCTGCGCTGCCTGATCCTGACAGAGGACGTTTTCCACTCCTTCGTCTTGAGGACGACAATTAATTGCCCTGACATATCTCATGTGTAAAATCAAAGCCCAAGACAGTCAAACTGAAGATAAAAGGAGCAAAGAATCATGTTGCCACATAATTGACAGAGGAAAAAAAAATGCACATTAATGCACTAAAATGTTATCAGAGCCAAAAAGTGGGACACGCTGTTCCAGTACAATCACATAATTTCTCCTTTGTTGGGCCAAAGGAGGAAAAATCTAGACAAAAACATTAGACAAAAAAATTAAGACCCTTTTTTTTTTTTTTTTTTAAATCTCATAGGCTTACACGCCTTTGCTGTGTGTGAACTTCTTGGGCCTGTGCTGCTAAGTGATGTTTAAAATCCCACTTATGTGACTGCATGGTCTTAGCTATACAATCTCATGTCCTCTATCATCTCTTGCATTAGAGCAGAGTCACAACCCCGGCTCTCTTTGCTCACTGTGTAGGTCCGACTCGCAGTTAGTCTGCCGCCAGTCCTATATATAAAAACACAGGTCTGCTCTTCTCCGCCTCCTGTCTCAAGAGGCTCTTCTCTCTCCGCCTTGGCTGCTTGTTCTCCGTGATTGCGATCTCCGTGCCTTCAGTGGTGCCCTCCATATCCTGTGCTCCCCCGTTTTCAGAGGAGTTTTATCACCCACCACACACACCGTGTCCCAGGACAAATATTCAGGTGGCTGACTTGTTACTGTTTCCCTCAGGGTGGTGTGTGGCAGATGGAGATAGACACACACACACAGAAACACATGCGCAGCAGAAGACACGTGCAGCTGTGAATTTGTGTGTTCACAAAATACAGGCATTGTCGACAGCCAGATCTAAACAAGTCACTCATAGTGGAATAACCACAGAGAGGAGCTTGTTTAATTCCCACTTTAATATCTGTCTTAGCTTTCATGAGCACATCTCAAAAACATCCACAGAGACACCGCTCCGCTGATAGCTGCACGAGAAGGCAGAGAATAGGAGCTGCAGCGTCCCCGAGCA
The DNA here is from genome assembly GCF_051107435.1 of Chaetodon auriga. Lineage (NCBI taxonomy): Eukaryota > Metazoa > Chordata > Actinopteri > Chaetodontiformes > Chaetodontidae > Chaetodon > Chaetodon auriga. The sequence continues at coordinate 17,228,019 of NC_135078.1, read as the reverse complement.
GCATTATCACAGCGCTCCTGCTAGAGGCCTGCTCAGTATGGGGTGCAGAGATGACTACTGTGGAAACACCATCATACTTGGAAAAGGAATTCATTGAAAAATGAGAAAGTTAATTGCTCGGTGAGAGAGAATAAGGCTTGACAAAATTACAGACACTTGGTTCGTTCGCAGATTCTTCCAGGAGCAGGTTGTGTTTAGATGTGAGTTTGAGGCTGCCTCGTGGTGGTGTTCTATTGTTAGGCACTGGGGTGTGTTTCATATTGTGGTGTGCAAAAAATGTGATGGGATTCACTCACACAGGTTGGCAGTGATGACCAGAATCCTGCTCGGAGAACAGACCAATATCCAACAGCCTGGGAAGCACGCAAACACACACATGAACACAAACAGAACCAGGCAGCTGTAGACTAACTAAGCTTCGTGCCAGCTCGTCCTCCAGAGCCCAGCTCGAGATAGCGGTAACAAATCTGCTCCAGCATTATGACTTTATTCAGTATGCACTGTTAGATTCACGGCTTTTAATCTTTTTTGGAAGCAAAGTCTGCAAATAAGTGGACAATGGGGCCCAGTGGGAAAGCATCAAAATGACCCATGGGCAGTGACGGATCATCCATTCAGGCAGCGGTCGTCCGTTCCATTTGTTTTATTGCAATACCTACAGTTAAATTCAAATATGTCCACTAATGCAGCGCTGTAACTACCAATGGACCGTTTCGCTCATCCTGACTGCCGTGCGAGGGAGGGGGGATCAATAGTGACTCCCTTCAACTTCCACTGATTGCACACAGTCATTGCTTTTATTACAGTAGATACAGTGGGAGACATGGTAGAAGTCCGCCCACTAATGAATCTGTCCCAAAGTGTTGCAGAATTTTCCAAAAAGATCCTTTTGGGAGTTTAGTAACAGTGCAACAGAGAGAGATGTATCAGGTGGTAATTGTACGATGAGTCAATAAGTCAGTATTAATCCAGGAGTAACTACACTACTGCTAAATCGACGCGCGTGAGCAGGTTGCAGTTATCATGATATACGTGACAGCTGCCTATTTCACAATCAGCAGTCGAAGCTGGTGCAAAGCAAATCACTCACTAAGGCTCATCAGAAAATGGTATCATCTCATTTGTTGTGGTTTTTAGCCCAAATTAGTTAAGGGATTCTGGGATTAGATGAGAATGGGGATTATAGCAACTACAACATGGGGATGTAGGAGTGTGCGTGCGTGCGTGCGTGCGTGCGTGCGTGGTGGAATGGAGCTGCTCTGACTCAAAGAAGGAGAGTGTGTTTGCGAGCTTGTGTGTTTGTGTGATGGAAATAAGATGATTGTTTCTGTGTCTGTGTATATGTTAGTGTGTGTGTACACACACATATATATGTGTGTGTTCATATATGTGCGTGTACACACACATATATATAAGTGTGTTCATATATGTGTGTTTCTCTACATACATACATATGTGTGTGTGTGTGTGTGTGTGTGTATGTGTGTGTACCTACATATATATGTGTATATACTGTATATATATATATAAAGAGAGAGAGAAAGAGATATAAATATAGTTGTGTGTGTGTGTTTGAGTGTGTGTGATTGATCTATAACCACAGAGCTCTCTCCATCACAGATGGTGCAAATATGGATGCCAGCGTGATGATTCTTCCAACCCCAGTGGGGGCCAGAATGATTGTCTGAGATCTTGGAAGAGCTGGGAGACAGAATGAGCCACAAATTAGACTTGTTAACGAAGGACAATGAGTCTGACATGCAGCTGTCTAATCTCATATTTTTGAAGCATGCAGAGAACATTCAGAGGAGAGCTGCATCTCAGACAGAGGCCAAGAACATGTTCTGTCTGTAGCAAAAGGCACTTGCCGAGCCATATTCTGTCTGAAGATCTGGCATGACATGTCGGATATTGCACAATGGGGAAAAGCACTTTATTCATTCTCCATGTTCAGATCATAAATCAGCCACTGTGTTACTGCGTCTGGTCTCAAAGGTTTCACTTATTTGACTGCGGTAAGAAGCGCATTCAGATCCCACTAAGAAATCAACACTGATCCGTTGGAAATGTCACTGGATTAAGAGATACCATATTTATTGATTGTTACCGAGCAAGAACAAAATGTGAGGTTATAGTGCTAAATCACAATGTCTGTCCTTGTAAAAAGCATCTAACAACAGTGTTTGTGTGGGTTTTTTCTCGACCGCTGACAGTGTCGGAAAGGTTTTGAAATGTAATAGGTTATAGATTACTAGTTACTCTTAAATATGTAATAAGTAATGTTACTATTTCAATTACTTCATCACATTACTTTTCTAACAAATGCTTGAAACTGAGCAATAAAGCTGAAAAATAACATGATGGGACAGGAGGTACTCTACGTTATGTGACTGATTGCAGTTACATTAACGTAGCTGTAGGTGTTTCTTTGCATTGGACATGGAGTAATTCGGTGTTGACAGCATGCTTTACATTAAAGCCTGTTTCTGACTTCATTAAGAAAATATTTTTGAGTTTCCAACACTGAAAGGCGTTCTTGTCTGACAGCATGCCCACCCACCTTGAGGCTGTCGGCTGTTAGCAGGCATCGCAGACCGATGCCCAAAGCAATGGCATTGATTTGATTGGCAGACGAGAGGTGGTGCCAATTCAAACAGGTGAACCAATCAAAAACAGTGCTCAAAGTTTGAGCGCATACTGCCCAATGAATGGTGCTTGTCTAGACACAGCTCCTTGTAAGCTGTCGTACCCTTGATCCCAACGGCCGTGCTGACCCACGTTGTCCGTACGGGCATTCCTGAATGGCGAAAAGGCGCCAAGCAACAGAATGAATGTAATGTTACATTCTAGATTTTTACCAAAAAATAATATATTCAGATGTAACCTTGAAAAGTAATGCAATTGCATATTTTTCTCAGCACCTGTACCAGATTACAATTGTCCATTAATTCAGTCACATATAGTTACTGCTGCTGCTGGGTGACTTGGCCATTCTGAGATAGCTGCCTGCCAAGAACTGGCCACTATCACTTAACATTTATGGCTAGGATATAAACTCTGAGAGATGCAACCATATCTCCTACCAAATGAAAAATGAAGAAGGACAGCATGAGTCTCCTTTTGCCTCTTCTTCTCTTTCTAATGCATTCTCACGCTCTCTATCACCCTTAAAATGGTTTCAGAGTCATATGAAGGGTCAGTGCGTAATTATGGTGCAGCACTCATACCATTAATGTAGAAATTATATATTGTATTTAGAGAGAAACCAAAATGATCACTGTTGATGTTACAAGATATTCTACGCAATACGTAACATTTATCATTATACATCATATTAGAGCTCATAAAGTTAGCGAATCCAGAAGTGGAGTGTGGGATTTGGATTTCACCACACACTTCTTGGCCCAATGTTTACTTTCTTTGGCATGAGTGGAAGGTGAACCTTGAACCTAAAGTCTTCAGGGTTTTCCAGTGTTCATGGACCAATCACAGTGGAGGAGGACATGAGATGTTAAAATTTCAGCACTGTATGCGTAGCCAAGAGCACTTAATGTTATTTCTTCCCCTCTGTCAGGGATTACAAGGAGACAAGTTTAAGAGTTATAATGTTCTCTTACATGACCTTACCAGACCAAACTGAATGATTTTAATGTGGCTGCTTATGTGAGTTATATTATTCTTCTGCTCCCTCATAGGGGGATTCATCCCCTCTACTCTTCATAGCTGATGTGGTTGTGGCCAGCTGTTAGACAGGCCTTGTCAACAACACTGTGGGACCATGACTTTAATGTCTTTTCATCTAAAACAGGGCAAAAATTGCTGTAAAGTATAAATTAGCTGAACTGTAGTAATGAATGAGGGGCATAATGAGATGCTACAAATTGCCTTTCATTGTGTTCTCCCTTTTGGATCATTAGCTGCAGTCCCACATGACGCTGCAGATCAGGAAACTACATGTAACCGTTAGAAGAGCAGTCAAGCACATTTTAGGGCTCATTTGCGCAGCGTGTGAGGAATGCGGAGCTAAGAGCTCGCAATACTGGTGATTAACGCCTGCCTCCATTTTATTCTTCATGAAAATGGATTACTTCAAAATAATCCCATTTATGGGATCATAAATATCTTGACTCTGAATTCATTCGCCTTGGAGCCTTCGCATGTTTGTAGCAGTCAAATGTTAATTCACATCCGAAATTATGAAAGCACATGCGCACATACACACATGCGTACGCTCATTATGTTGATAATGCTAAAACAATACTCACTGTTTTAGTATTTGACTGGGAAACTGGGACATTGTCTCAACTAGCCAGGTCTTGTTTAAAAAAATGTGCAAATGGAAGCGGCAGCAGCGTGAGCCTGCGCCGAAACCATTCCTTTAGACTGGGCTGGGTATCAGAGCTGACCCTACAGTCCCCAGTCACATTTAATTACCACTATGACTCAGTGAGCTGGACAGCCAGCCAGTCAGCTCGCCTGCCTGCATGGTCCAACCTGGAGCCACAGCAGAACAGAGGAGACTTAGAGACCAAAGCTTTGACATTTTGAGAGATAGCAGCCGCACAGCAGTCTGGGGTTTGCACCAACTGTCTTTCTTGGCCCTGGATAGTGGGGCCTATAATATTCAGCACATTTCCTACACGGCTAATATCTTCTGGACAGTGCCTGAGCCAGTAAAAATACACTCATTTCCAGGCCTTGAAGCTGGTTTGCATCCAGGTCTCCTTGACAATTTATGGAAAAATATGAGAGAAGGAAGGAGGGTGAAAGGGAAGTTTCATTGCTTGCGTAGGGTGATGTTGTTTGACTGCCACAAAGGAAAACAGTAGCATACAACATTTAGTGCAATAAGTCATGAGATAGAAAAGAAAGGACGGCTGTTGAATATGTTCTGTCTTCCTGCGAAAATAATGAAATGAACAATTCACATAACAAACAAACATATTTTCAAAATGTATATATATTTTTTAAAGAAAATGACAAACAATGTGGACTCATTTGACAACCTTAGTTGAGTCCTCATTTTGACATGTTACAACTGTATTATAGAGCTATATACAGATAAACAGTGTTGATACTGAACAAGCTGCATTATCACTGTAGGCTATTGTCTGACTGGCCTTGCCAAGTGCAGCGGCGTGCACAGACGCAGACATGCACATGCACAGTTAAACACACTGAAGTACACACAAAATCCAAACAATATGTTGGCAATACAATTTTGATGGTTCTCATTGAAAGATGTTTGCTATTACTAATCTGCTGGATTGAACCAATATGAACTCGTCTCAGCCTGTTTCCCAGCTTGCAGCCAAACTTGGCTTCGCTTCAAACTGCTGCGGTTTGCATTCTTGTGGAAGATTTTGGACATGATGGTGGACAGTTTGAGTTGTACCAACATTCTCTGTATATTTCCCCAAATCTTTTGGTCATCAGAAAACACTTAGGCTGAATCTGCTCAGTTGTTTTTGGACACACTTGGTCATCCCACATGAAACGGGAAAAGTTTCAATGATCAATATCACGGCATCTGCTTGTCAGCATGATATAATCAATTATGTCTGCTGAAATATCAGTTTATGGATTCAAAGGCATTCATTGGTGGTGTTCCTGTTACGCGCCTCATGATGTTTTGACATTAGAGCGCTGTTAAAGGAAACCAATCTCTTGCTTGCCTCAGGTCAAGATGGATGTGTTGAGAGCCACAGCCCAGACCAGATTCCCCATGGTCGTTGAGCAACTGGCCCGTTTTGGGCTCCGCTCCCCTCTTCCTGCCTTTCCCTTCCCCTCATCCATCCCCTCCACTTCCCCTCCTAGGGACGGCTCCACCTCGAGCTGCTGGAAATCCCCCTGTCTGTTGACAGGCATCCTTCACTGGCACTCAGCAGCCATTTCAGACAGACACGTGATTCGGCCCAGAATGAATACGACAAGCATCTCAATCTTTCAGGCGCTGCAAAATCGCTTGTGACTGGTTTAGGGGAAGGAAATACTGTGTATGCCTTGACGACACAAGACATGTAAGTGTGGATTAGGGACAATATTTCATGGGTTGAGCAGTCAAACTGAACAGGAGTGTGTTTGCTTATCTTGACAGGCTGGACAAGGGTTAAGCAGCATGTTTTCTATCCAAATAACCATCATGTTTAGCCACCAAACAGCTATATTGTTTTAGGAACAATGAACAATGTACTGTAATGCTGCATTGAGGTAAATGGTACAGCAGTGGAGGACTACTCTCTGCCAATAAACGGCAGGGAGTATTTTGCACATTTTTACTATATAATAAACTGAGCTAATGGTGGTTCAGGGTACATTTCAAATAATTAAGACAGCTTTGCCTTGGAAATACACCAAATAGTGCCAAGGCATTTAATTTGTTATAAAAGAAGCAGTTTTTCTTTGTACGTGGTTCTAAAGTGGAACTGGCATAAGGTCTAAAAATATGACTATATTATATAATGTTATTTAAAGTCCAGCCTCCCTTTATTTTACTAGGTTCAGTGTTATATGGCTCTAGTTGCTCGTCTCCATCCTCCAGATTCAGCTTTATGATTCTACCTTTCGTACCCCAGAGGTGTGTTTTGTCCCAGCATCTATCCCCATTTCACTTTTTAACACTCCTTGTCAGAAAGGGGATATGTCATTTCCCTCTGTAAATCTGAGTGGAACGTATGCTTCCCCTGGAAACACATGTTTTACCTTCACAGACGTGATGAAGGTTATAGCCTCTCAGACATCGTAATATCGTACTCTGACATTCAAGCGAGCAAGAATGCAATTTCACATGCACAAGCTCTCACACAGACGCACACACTTACACGTTCACACACACTCTTAAGGCGCACAGCAGCCTTGTGCCCGGCAAGAGTGATATCATGTGACAGTGCTACAGGCCTTAGATGGCGCCCCATAGTGAAACTGTGAAATGTTATTATTTAGTTCCTTGCCAGTGGTCTGTGACGCTATGAAGGACGGCAGGGCATACAGAGGAGGGGCCCTGGGTTAAACACACGGCGATAAACACTGTAAAGCTCCAGCTATGCTCAGAGTCCAGCTTTATTCTACTTGTGCGCTGTGTTTCAACTGTGGACCAGATTTACATGTTTTTATTCCTCTGCTAAAAACTGCATAACTACACACACAGTGTGGCCTGATATACAGCCCATGAGTTTCTTTTTAGCTGCAAAATAATACAATTATCAAGTTTTTGTTTTTTCCTGACTTCCTTTCCCATTATCATTTTCCCAGTGACCTCCGTGGTAATTGCTCGAATAATTTCCCATTAGCCACAAGTGTTAGCTTGAGTTCAATGGCCTTGACTAACTGAATCTCAAGGTGGAACTTCAGTTTGAGGACAGACTTCGGATGGATAATGTCTGTGGGAGAGCACACTGACACAATTACTTTAACCATTAAGGTTGGTATAGGCTTACACTAGACCAGTGATTAAATTAATGCTCAGAAGAGGAGGGGTAGATGGCCCAGCAGCCAATTACGCCAACCCTGAACCACTGGACCGCATTATCTAATGAGCACTTACTCACAAATTACACAACAAAGGAGGAGGTGAGAGGAAGGCATGTGCTGTAGGAAACTTTAACCCCCCGTCGCTACAATTTGTGTGAAAATTCTGCAACTTGGAGTGGATGTCTTATAGTTTCATAGTTTCTTCCTGTGGTGTATGAAGCAACATCCCCTCTCTCTGTACTTCTCTCACGCACACACCACATAGGGGAATGTCTAATTGATAAAATATGGTATTCATTAAGCCTAATGGGCCCTCCTTTCAGCTGCTCACATGATATGGAGAGGCAAAATGACTTCACCTGTGCCCTGCTCTACACAGAGTTCACCATAATGGAAGCAGGGCGCTAGTTACAGGAGACATTTTAAGTGCACAATTTAAACATCTGTAACCTGATAGGGTACGAGGAAACACTCAGCGCTCTTCCGAAGAGCAGTTCTGAAAACTCCAATAACTTTTTACATCAGCAAATCAACAAAACCTGTTTCCTCTGTAAATCCATTTGGATAGATTTGTGTGTGAGAGATTAGATTCTCTACATGAGTAATCTGTTAAAATGCAATTGAAAAATCAGTGTATAGAAGCATGAAAGATTTTATTGTACTCTAATTGTATTTTATACTTGTTTTTGTTTCAGTTTCTCTGTGTAGATTTAAGGTTGTATACATTAACATGCGCACAATCATTAATGTATCATTTAATTTGCATGAATATGAACCTCCTCAGTGTGACTTTTCCTCCTTGGGGTTGTAGAAGAACAGAATTAGCGGACCACCATGTCTCTTGTTATAGTTGGCAGCAGAGACAATAAGTGATCATTGAGCTAATGATGTGCAAACCAGCTCCTCTCCCTGTTAGTCTGCCTGCCTGACCTGGCTCAGGGCACTGCAGCTGCGGACAGAAACTGTGCCAAAACGCCAGTGTTAAGGATGGTGCATGAAATAGAGGGTAGTGGGGGTGTGAAAATAATACCAAAATTAACACAGCATTCTAATATGTGACAACAGTTCTCTTTTGTTGAAAGGAAATAAGTGAGTTATCACATAAACTGTCGGAGTGTGGCTGTTTTCAAGGTTGTTTTGTGACAAAATCAGAAATAAACTGTCTCTAATTCACAGTAATGTTCCATCATATTTAGCCATACGTGCAGTCAGAGGCCACAAAACAGCAGCAGATAGTATTTGTATAGCTACTGGGTGTGTTAATTAATGTTTATGCAAGCCAAGTGAGAGAAGTGCAATTCTACCACACCAGTGCCGATCCACCACATACAGCGACTGACTTATTTCACACAGCGCCTCCATAGATGTATGATGAATGGAGTTAATTTATTTCTAATCTGTTACAGATTTAGCTGGGGAGGAATAATGAAAAGTGATCATGCGAACTAGTCCAGCCAACCACATCAGTTAACATGGAGGTCGGCAGCCTTTGTACCGCTGACAAATGTATAACACCTTCTTTGGTTTGTGGTGCACAATGCTCCTGCATGAGAAAATGAAGAAATGCGCCCATGCACGATCAATTTTAACATTTTGGAGAAATTCAAAGTAAGACTGATAAGAAAAGCGAAAAACATCAGTGATCAATCATGTGCAACCGCAGTGATGATAACTTCTATGTGTCATTTGATTAATTTGGACCACTAGAAATCAGGATGTGAAACAGATTTGCCATGATTGAAGCATGTGAGGACGAATGTGTTAGTGCTGTGTGTGTGTGCCGTTATCTATTACCCCACAGCACAATTAATGATTTTCCAACCACAAGATGGGATTATACATCAGAGAGCAGACAAACCACGATAACCACCTTATCTCATAGAAACCATACAGTAAATGTACTGTCAATAAATGCTATTGGCATGTTTTCATTGATCAGATGAAGACACACTATCCCAATAAGAAATAGCAAAGAAGTCTGGGGGGCAAAATCCATAGTTGGGATACACTGTTACACGGACTACAGATTCAAGATGAGGAAAAACAGGAAGTTGCAGCCCATAAATGAGGACATCCATGTACTACGAGGAGAAAGAAGCAAAAAGAAACTCTATCCCCTGCTTGGTAGTGCTCTCGTTTTGTGGTGATGTATTCAGCACAGTGATGTGATTGCAAAATCCCATCTCGTTCTTCCAGAACCTATAAAAAGCAAGTATGACGGCGGCAATACTGATGTGTGACTGTATGGCCCTGAGCGCACCGCCAGGTGAATGTCCCAGAAAAGCCAGAAAACACAATTTTGCTCTGAACTGGGGATTCTGTGGCCTCTTTCCGAGAAGGGAAGAGAAAACCTACAATTTCATTCATGCCAGTGGAATTCCACACATATTTCCTTTTGGTTTAAAAGAAAGGAGGATGAATCATTTGGCACCATGGAGCTGGAAATGAAGTGTGAGGCATAATATTGACCTGTCTAGGTATTTTTTTTTGAGATATGAAAAGCTTCTTTTTACAGTGTTTTACACTGTACCTTTGTTTGAAATGTATTGGATTTGTTTTTAAAGGAGACGGATACACACAAGGTGAATGGAAAGAGACAGCATGACATTACTGGGAGCGAATCCACAACAAAAGCACCGGTCTGTGACCTTGAGATGAGCGGCTGTACTGTGCGGAGCAGGGCCACAAGAGAGTGAGGGGGAAGATATAACAAAGAAAGAAAATAAAGGCATGAAATGTCCAGAAGAGCGAGTATGAGGGTTCAAATGTGAATGCATTTGTGTGTGTTTTCCTGGAAGGCTGGAAGGGGGTTGAGGGACTTGAGTGGTGCCCCTCATGGATGAAAAAAACAAAACAAAACAAAACAAGAAAACTCAACACACCTCAATTAGTGGTACTTAGCAGAGACCTGAAGAACCAGCCTGAAAGCAGTTGAAGTGGTTCAAGTGAGGAGGAACTGGGGTAAAATCAAAGAGATTTTTTTTGAGGAAGGGGGCCGTATATGCTTTAATAGCCAGACCTGGGTTTTGTAGTTAGTAGGAGGGCTGTGTAATGCTCGGAGTAAAGCTTGATACCGGCTCTGAAAGCTTTTTACGATGACATGGAAAGTAGATTCTATCATACGAGTGTGTTCTAATAGGACCCACATTACTGCCATGGCAACGGAGACACCAAAAATAAAGTCACAAAACAATACGAGAGGAATATAATTGAGATCAGGAGAAGAGGAAAAAACGTCTTCCCTGGATGAAGTGTATCATCTGAAGTAAAAGACTAGTTTGTGGTCTACAGTGGGAGAGAGTTCTCCCCCAAAGGAGCTTATTATCCACATATAGACACATCACTTTCCTTCTGAATGACATAGAAGATTGGGTAAAGCTACAGTAGATCTCTCTCTCTCTCACACACACACACACACGCACGAAGACTGGTTTTAAAGCAGACATACTGCAGAGAGAGTTTCCACCATGTTTGACCACCCTGCTAATCTAAGATGATGAAGTGTCGGCGGCTCTCTGCTGTGGGAAACGCATGTGTGCATGTCTGTGTGTGTATTTCTGGGCGTGTTTGTATGACTACATATGTGTGTGTGTGAGTTTCTTCATCTGTTTGAATCTTGTTTCTTCACTGTAAATAATTGCTTGCCAAGAGAGGTTGGTTTTGGGGTGTTTTCCTTCTTTCTTTTTTGTAGATTTAGTGACAGGGTTCAAATGGACCTCAAACTGCTTCCGTTGGAATGTTGGATCCAGAGTTTTATTGCATCTACGGGAATGGCTGTTTGGGGGAATGACCTTAGATACGACCTCTAGTGCGAAGGATCAACAGGTACTTTCCCGCTGCATCACTGGCCGCAGTAGATTTGTGTGCAGGGAAAGCTCTGTTCTTGACCCAATAATTCAAGTATGGTGGTTTTAAGTTGATGCAGTTCATTGCAGCTCGGGTCAGCGTGAAGTCACACCATCACTATGAAACGTTCGATGCTGAGGCTTTGACAAAGGCTGACTCGGTTACTGCTGCCAGCAAAAATGTCATGCATTTCAATTTGGGTTTTATATTTTTTGTATTTGGTACAAACTCAAGCCCAGTCCACATGTGCATGGGTATTTTTTTAAAATGCAGTTTTTTCTAGGTGTTTTGTCTTTTCATCCACACATAAACACAGTTTTAACTCACTGAAGAAAACTCCTTTCAGGATGAAGAAACTCTCTTTGGAGTGTGTGCGATCTTTTGTTAACATGAGGCCATTTTGTACAGTGGCGGACTTATGCTAACCTTGCTAAGAGGACTTTCTGCATGTTTACACATAAATGTAAAATTGCTCTTCTGCTATATTGAGGAATAGAGGCGTCAGAGTGCACTACAGAGGTCACTGCTACATAATCCAACACTCTCAGGGCACAGACGGTTTTGAACGAGACCTGGTCAGACCTCTAGTTAAAGGCAGCCTACCAGTAAGAGCTTTTTTTCAGGCTTCTGATTGGCCAGCATGGTTTGGCATGCTGCTGTCAGTGCCTCATTTGTGTTTTTGTGTTTTTCATATAGACAGAGATCTTTTTAAACAGTGTGTTTGTGGACAGATTTTTTTTTTTTTTTTTTTAAATGAAGGAGGAAAAACAGAGTTATAAAAATACCTGTTTGCATGCAGCCTCAGAGTCACACGGGGTTATGGGAACATTTGAATCTCAACAAAAACAAAACCACTGTTAATCAGATCATGTCATTTCTTTGTCATGACTGGAAGGAGCCTTCAGTTGACCGGTGGAGCTCAGAGTCACCCCTCCTCATTCTTTCTGCCTGGGTGATCATTCGGTGTATGGACACATATTCAAGTGATTTAGTTATAGCAACAGGGATAATGCTAGAGATCTGCAGGTTATTAAAAACTGTTTTTGAAGCTGATCTCAGACATCACCATAACCAGATTATGACCAACAGCTGCATTCCTCTGTACATGTAAACATAACCATGCATCCACACCCTCTTGAACTGCAATTTCCCAGCAGTGGAGCTGGCACGGTTCTTCGGAAATCAAATCTGAAGAGAGGAATATGATCATTTTCATTAAATCAAAAGGCTTATCAAAGCGACATGCTCTAAACATAGCTTTCCCATTGCCATGTAATCACCTAAAGCAAAGAAAATCTGATTTGTGTTTCAAATATGATATTTCAAGCTTATTCTCCACACTGTTATGTACAAGTGAGCAGAATTAATATGGCGTCATTTTGCAAGTCTTTTCCTGCTGCATCCACATTTGTTATTATGGGCACTACGTGCATCATTCTGCGGAATAGATTTTAATGTCACTCTGAATCCAAACACAGCCTGGTTTCACTTCTGTTACACTCAGAGTTTCATAAATTGCGTTTTGGGCAGCGTGCATTGGAGGAGGTTGATGTTCACCTGCGTTGTTTTGGTGCAAGATGATTAAATTATGTTGCCATATTTATTTGTTTATCAGTCAAATCTCAAATTATGACCAAGCATATGAACCAGGCATCACAAGACTAGAAACATTTCCACATTGCCACAAATGTGACTTGTATTACATCTGAAACCAGATAGAAATGATTGATATGACTGTTTACTATTGTGAAATGAGAAAACTGTAAGTGTAGCAGTGCAGTTTATTTATGTAGCACATGACAACAGGTGTGGACTCACTGTGTTTCAAAAAGCAAGTTGTCGTTAAAACCGCAGTTGAGGAGTTGCCTGTAGAATGTGAATATCATGTTACATTTGGGCAGCAAGGTGGCTAAACGGTTAGCACTGTTGCCTCTCAGCAAGAGCGTCCTGTGTCCAAATCTCAGAGTGCAGTTTGCATGTTCTCCCCGTCTTCACATGGATTTCTTCCAGGTGCTGGACTGACAATCTGTTCATGATATTTCCAAGCCTTTAGCCCGGCGCTGGATCTGCTCCATGCCACCTGTGAACCTCAATAAGCAGGAGTAGAAACTGGATGAATGAACAATTAATTTATCTGCACACCCCTGATGAACCAGCTCCTTTCGAGAAAATGCTGTTTTAGAACGTATTATTAGCTTTCTGCTGTTCTCAAAAGACACTGCATCCCCTTTTTGTCTTTGAGCGTCTTCTGGTCTGTTTGGTTTAGTTGTGCCATCAATCTCCATCAGGAGACTCTCTCCACTTGTTTCATTGGAAATGCTGCATACGTAATGAGCATTATTTGAAGACTAAAGGGTTACATTATTCTAAGTGGCCAAGATAGAAATAAATGAAGTGAAAACGCCATTATCTGGAGGAAGAGATTAAAATGCTTATAGGCTGTTAGGCCAAAATAAAGCAGGGGAAAAAAACACATTATGTGACTTTATTTCTTTCTCTATGCATTTTGTAATGGTGCACATAAACTGATTATTTCTCCGTAATCCTTTCAGGATTAGGGCTCTTTTAAGACTTGACTGTTTGTGATTATACCCCACACAGTCCGCTCTGCCTGGCTCAGCCCAGAACATGTGTTTAAACACTTCATTGAGAGTTTCCGTGGTCGCTCTGGCTTCCAAGATGAACTGCGATTCTGGCTTTTTTTTTTTTTTTAATGTCCCCTAATAAAATTTCACAGTAGTCCATTTATCTCAGATGCTGGTGTGTGTGATGTGTGCCACAGCACTGTGGCGAAATACAGGGAGGTATTTTTTTTTTCTTGTCAGGCTTTGACAATACTTTCATCCCAGGTGACCTACAACTTAGTCAAAATTTCTGCGCATGCACATCAAGGGAGAGACTCGTGCACCCTTTTGTAAGGGGCCGCACACACCGTTGTTGTTTTTTACTGTTCGCTTGTGCCCACGTTCCCAACATCACCATATTCATGTTCATTGATTTGGCAGTATTAACAAGACGTCTGCAATAGAAAAAAATCAAAGCCATCTAATAAAACCAGTCCAGTGATGTAAGTGTGATCAATACTGTCGAGACAGTGGGATCACAGACGACTCAACTAAACAGCTTTAATGGTGTTTAGGGAGAAAGTACATCTAAGGGCACTTTGCTTTTGACATATGGCTGTTATTCATGGTTATTACACTGTGTCATCAAATCAGTTTCTGACTAAACTTTTAGACACATGCACTACTAGAAATAAATACAGAGCCCTTTCTTTGCTGCATCAGTAGATTTATATGTGGCATATGGATTCTCACTTACAGTCAAAGGTAACAAGAAGTCAGCCCTTTGTTATGCAATTAAAGTGACACCAAATATATATTTTCTCTTTTGTCACCTCTGAGATAAATAATAGGATAAATGAGTGTGGCTGGGTTTGGGGGTGAAATAAGGGAAAATCAATAAGACTATTATAATTCAGGGAATGAGCATTATTTAGAGGAAGAGATGAATATAAGTCACCCACCCTCAGGGACCAAAGCCAGATGATATCATTGAGAGTCTGTTGACGTCAAAGCGTCAACCTCAGTAATATAACAAGCAGGATAAGTAGCATGAACTGTCAGAGTTCATTTGTACAGTCTATCTCTGTTTACATTATGCAAGTAAGGGAGTGAACTTGGCGACATGCAGTTCAGTCTTCCTCTTTCCTACAAATCATTCCTTTCTTTCATACATTTTGCCAAGTTATTGTTCTTCTCGTGGCACCTGCTGTTGCTGGAGTGTTGCCTGCAGAAGCCCAGAGATAACCTCAGCATTGAGCCTGGTCAAGTTGACCAAAGCCAAGCCTATGATGTTTAGTCTCTCACATAATCCACATTACACAGCTCTCAGCAGAACATGCAGCTCACACAATGACAATAAGCTTGTTCAATTTCACCGAACATGGAGGGTCATACTGACTCAATTTAACTACGGTGCTGCGCGGTGGCCATCCGGGGGGGCAGAAACACAGCAGAGTGGTTATTGGATTGTTTGGTATCTGGTTTCAGTGATAGATGTGAGTTATAAATTATTGTGTGAAACAGGCCTTGACATTGGTGCCATGATTTTGATTAATACTCCTTCCATATATTACTAGTTTCTGATTCAAGGTAGGCCAGAAAGTGATGTAAAAAAAAAAAATATTTGGAAAAAAATGATACACTCTCTGCCCAGCTGTTGTCCAATCACATGAATTTTGTGATGAATGCCGCAGGGCAGAAGGGACAGAGAGGAAATATTTTCGTCATTCCCTCATCCGTCCTTCACGCATACAAAATATTATAGAAACCACTGCCTGAATTTTACCTCATCACACTAATATTTAGCACTTAATTTTACAGGTCCATTATTTCCTAAGAATCTTCCTGGACAGCATTATGCAATTTGGTCGTAATTATGTGTAAAAATGGAGACAGTGTTTAATAAGTACACTGCCAATTAATTAATTCCAGTTAATGGCCAATGTAACCTAGAGAGTCTCTTTGGCAGTGCACAGCAGGTCAGCTCAAGAATAAAGTCCCCACTGAATGAATGGGTTTACATGGACATTTATTCAACATGTATTCATAAACTAACCCAACTAAAATCCAGCTGTGCCATAACTATCTCCATGTCACCTGCAATTAGCATCAAATTGCGTAGTCCTTTTCAGAAAACATCTTTAGAAATAAGCAAATAGAAACTAAAGTGCTGCCCATAATTTCATTACCTTCACCAAGAAGGTTACACTTTCAGTTTGTAGGTTGGTTTCATTGTTTGTCAGCAGGATTATGAAAAATCTACCAGCCTCATTTTCATGAAACTTGATAGAAGGGTGAAGCATGGGTGAAGGAAGAAGGCCTTACATTATGGAGCTGATCCAAATCACAGAGTTCAGTCCTGTTCAGTAGAGTTCACCAGTGACAAAACATAGTTAATTAAAGAAATATGATGACACAAACCACCCTCACAGACATGTAGTTCCTCAAACTTCATACAGAAAGCAGTCACTCGGGAACAGTTGTTTCATGGGAGAACTGGTATGCTTTTTTTAAATTACCTTGTGGCTATGGAAACACAAATACACACATATCATTCAACTAATTATATTCATGCTCACATTTAAGTGTGAATTGTCTGCAATAAACTCCAGAGATATTAGAGAAAAATGTTTGGGACTTTAAGGTTCATGAGAACAAGCCACAAGTAATATCAACCTTGATGTTTGCGCTTGCAGATTTGCTTATTGTAGAACAGTGAACTGTTGGCATCCCAAGGAAGGCGCCATAATTGCAGGTGGATACAATTGTAGATATGTAGCATTTTTTTGTCTTGAGAGTCTATTAATATGATATATGGTATTAATATGATGTAATACATGCTGTGCATTAAAAAAACTAGTTGCATGTTTACTGGCTGCAGTTTTGCAGGGAGGTGGCAGCTCTTTTCATGACATGTTTATATGAAAAAGGAGGATAAAAGTGTTTTGTTGCAAGTTTCTGGGCTTCTGGGATTTATCTTTGAAATATCATGTCTCTGATCTCCGCATACTCTTCTACACCCTCAGATCCTGGTATGGGTTTGTGGTTTTAGCCTCACATTACCACAGTTCACTGTGCTTTTATCTGGAATTAGTAGCTAAGCCTACCTAAGAGGTGCCCACCCGCCTGCGTAAAGCATATCACACTGTACACCTTTGCTCTGTCATCATCCACCTGCCCACCAAACCCACAACCATCCCAACGCATTCTCAATCACTCACCCAAAAGCTTGAAAACACACACACACACACACACACACACACACACACACACACACACACACACAGGCTTTAAGTGCACACAGTCTGATGCACACACAAGCATGCACACTCACTTCACTCAACAGCTACATTCCAGGTGGGTTACCTAATTTAATTTTCTGCATCTAGTGGCTTCCTTTGTCCTTGACCCCATTGCTGCTGGTCACCACCCCCCCTGCCAGGGGGCCTGCCTGCCTGCCTGGCATATTTATAACTAGGCTGGAGAGGGACAACAACACTCACACCAAGTGCTAGAAAAACACACGCCCCAGATCTGGGCATCTGCCAGTCATCGTTCCATTTTCAATAATTACACCAAATCAACGCACACAGGCACAGATAGCCACTCTATTGACGGGCTAATGGAGGAGGAGTGCTGCAGGTTAAACAATGCATTGCGGATCCAGCTGAAGAGAGTTTTGCGATGTTGTTGACACACGCAAATACATCAACTCTCCTTGATTTTTGTCACAGTAGTCATGTCCTTGCAAGTGTCATTACATAGAGCCCCCTCATAAACAGCAAATGGCATTTCTATAGGAAAAACGTTCAAAACAGCACATCCTGTCTGTGTGTTTTTACTGTTCTCACACTGCAAACCAGGCTAGTCCAAGTTGTTGATCTTATCACGTTACATCAACACTGTGCAACACCGACATGACTAATCCTCCTACACCCCATCCCAAACTTTTGTATCTGACCATAAGGTTATAGTCATGACAGGCACTGAAGTGCACAGCATTAGTTCACACAGTGTATGCAAAATCCCTGTCATATCTGCTGCCCACACACCAAGCCGGGCCTACTGCACCTGTCAGATAACATCTGTTCATCTGTCCTCTGTCTTTCTGTACTCTCCCTCTCTCTCTCTCTCTCTCTCTCTCTCTCTCTCTCTCTCTCTCTCTCTCTCTCTCTCTCTCTCTCCCCACCTCCATGTCAATAACTTTTTACAGTTTTTATACTATCGTACAAAACACAATCCAGGCTATTAAAATATTTGTGACGCACACCCTGTTTGCATTTCCTTGTACATGCGCTACTTTACATGAGTAGGGCCCTCAGTAAACTAAATAATGCAGTGTGATGTGAGATGATAATTGCTCTGTTTCAACAACCTGCGCAGAGGCTTGCACGAGTGTCCAGACGTAAAATGCTGATAATTAAATCCCCACAACAGCAGGACAGGACCTCATGAAAACAACAGCTGCTTTAAAGTTACATGAGATTCAGTTGAAATTGCTCCCTCAGTAGTGTCATGCAGTGTACAGAGCTACATAATGACTGCTCTAAAGGACCATTTTAGAAATACTTAAAGACTTTAAACTTTGTGAAGTCCCTGTGGTACCAAAAGGATGTTAATGCCTTGCTGTTGCCATTGGTTTCATCAGCTTTACCTTCCCCAGTGAAGAAAGAGATTTTCAACACTTCATGAGAAACATTTCACAGAAAAAAAATGCACTGATGCATGTGTGCTTGATCTATCTTGCACAACATTCAAAGAGCAGGGCTAGATAAAACACATCCAGCATTCAGTATTGAAAAAATATACTCAGCTTTTATACTTTTTATACTTTTATATGACTCCACCACTGCATTCTCACAGACATCCTGTACTTCATTATCCCCACTGCTGCTGAATGGCTTTGCATTCCTTTAGTGTTTGTACTGATGTCAGGTCACATATACCATCCACATATTTGCATGTGTGAGTGTATATGACTGCACCAGAGCGCGGTGACATAGTGTGACGGCACATCCATTGGAGCCGCTTATGCAGCATACTTTGGCAGTTAATGTACAGGCAGGCATTGAAGGCCATGTGTGAATGTTGGCCTTGTGACCCCCGACATTTAGGATTGACCTTCAGGGGTAATACAGGAGCGGTTAGCAACCAGTCTAAAAAGTCAGGGGTCAGCAAAGACGCCAGTCATGTAAGGATCTGACTTCATTGACTTGACACAACTTGCAGTTGGGAGTGTCTACAAAGCTGAGGAAGGCAGTGTAATACGACTGCCATTCCAAAAAAGTTGGGACGCCGTGTAAAAGGTAACTGAAAACAGAAAGCAATCATTCGCAAAAGAACTGTGTTTACCCACAGCCCATGTGTTCCTAATACCATGCAGTGATATCCTTTATACAATCATGATACTATCACCTGTTACCAATGAACCTGTTTACCTCTGGAATGTTCCAAACAGGTGTTTGTGGAGCATTCCACATCTTTCCCTCCCTTTCCTTTTGTTGTTCCTGTCCCAACTTGTTTGAAACATGCAACCTGCATCAGATTCAAAAAAAGCAGATATTTACAAAAATCAGTGAGGTTAATGAGGTAAAACATTGAATATATTGTCTCTGGACTGTTTTCAATTGAGTGTATGTCAAAAGGGATTAGCAAATTATCACATTTTTTATTTATGTTTCACACTGCGTCCCAGCTGTTTTAGAATCTGGGTTGTTTGTTTGTTTGTCTTTATTATAACTGAATATTCGGTTGATGTTGTGTCATACTAATGATGAACTACTCTCTTAATCTGTGCATTTTGTTAGTTTGTGTGTGTGTGAAAGAGAGAGAGAAACAGAAAATGCACATGCTTGTGTGTGTAGGTGAAAAGGGGGGGCGGGAGGACAGCAGGGAGGAACAGGGAGAGGCGGAAGTTAGAAGGGTCATTTGCATGATCTTTGGAAATATTGCCATAGCCTCAGGCTTTTACTAAGAATACTGAGCTGAGAGAAAACTGAGTTATTTCCCATATTGTGCTCACGCTGCCAGTTCGAGATAAATAAATGCACTTCCATGGTGCATTAAAACAAACACAGAAGGTAGAGCTCTCACAATTAGCTTAGGCTTTTCCCTTAATTAATGTTATTCGGTAACACTTCAGAATAATGACATTTAATAAGATCCACCAGTGAATAACATGATTCTAATGCATAATTTGGACAGCATTAGCATAACAGATTCATTTAAATTTTTATTACAGACCTTCATTCCCTTCTTTGGGGACTTCTCCAATTGTCAGTTTTGCAAGTGGTGTATGAGATCATTATATAAGAAGTAACAGTTCAATGTGAAATATGTACATGTATGTTGCATGGCTCTAATGGAACGTATCGTGAAGCATTTGTTAGTCCATTTGTTGAACGTGCAGCATGTCGAACAGTTTAATAAGCTTTAGCAGTCCTCTTGAAGTTATTCTGTGAATAATAGAAGGTCACCCAATCGTTAATTTTAATTGCTGATCTGCTCACTTATCACTTATTTAGAGGCATCATGTGTTGCACCAGCAAACAATCTGATCCTCAGGTCAAAACATAGAGAGAGGATGGACTAACCTTCATTCGCTTGTTCTTCCATGTATGCTGCTTAGAAAAGTTCAATACCTGTACAAGGAGCCTGTCCGCCTGTGGTTGCCAGATGTGTAAAATGGAATTTGTGCTCGTTAGGTTTGGAGGATGAATGTGCTATTTCACAGGAATACTACTGCACTGTCATTTCGACCTCCTGTCCATATCTATAAATTTTGCACAACACATTAAAATGTTTGCTGCCTTCCGCCCAATTGCAACTAATGACAGCTAAAATATTTATCAAAGCTAATAATACACGTGTTACAATCAGGATGAAAAATGGGATGAAAATACAGTGACCGAGAAATAAATCAGTGTAAGAAACCATGTGGCACCAGAAGTGGAAATATTCAGTGTGTCCGTTGATAGAGCGCCAGTTCAGATCCATCCATGAAATATTAAACAGTACTGCTTGTGTATGTTCATTATTTTAAAGTGAAAAGGCTTAATTATAAGATGGTTGAAAGTAATAAGTTAGCTGTGCAGTAGTGCAGTAGAATGAGTTTGTATATATCTATGTAATATAATGTATGAATATTACTGAAGATGTAGGCCAAATGTAAGATGGTAATTATAATGTGTTGGTGTCTGATTTTTTTTATTGTTGTTATTATTGTCTCAGTGTCTTGGTACAGACTGAACCTTCAATACCTGGCTGAAAATGAAAGGCTGGAACACTAAATGGAGCTGTCTAGCTAGCTGCTAATCTGATCTCAGACATGCATTCTCATTTGAAACACAATATGATGCTATCACGGGCAAGAGTGATAATCCACCTGAAGACACATTTGCAGAGATGACGGCTTCAAAGAAATTGTGCAACAGTGACGTGAAATATTGTCAGAGGAGGAAAGTCTTGAATTAAGAATCAGATTAAAGTTATGGCGAGCTTCATGAATAATGCAGCCGACGTTTATTTCCCAGGAAGTCAACTGTAAAACATAGTCCTCTCACCAAGTCTCCCTGCTCTCAGACTCTCTGCAATTCAGCCACACTGGTAATGATGGATGGACAGTTTAAAGTAAACCAATTAAACCAGAAAAAGAAAATGAATTGTGACAATATTTCATCCCATCAGCATCGTAATGCCGCAAGTGTTGGACTATTTCTTGCCATCAAAAAATTAAAAGCATAAATCAAAGGTTATGAGGAGGTTTGGTTTGAAAGTTATTGTTTTAACGGGATGACAAAATCATTAGAATCTAATTTATGAGCCCCAGGGCAAAGAGTTTTCTATGATCTTGTGTTGGCATGTTGTATAATATCCCTGTCATTGCGTTTGCTCATTCATTCAGTGGGCACTGGCAGGAAATACTCATGTCAATGGCACACTTATGGAACAAGTTGCTCAGGAGATGACCAAGCCCCTTTCTCCCTTCTGGCAAAGCTGGTAAATTGGTGTGCTCAAATTCCACAGTAGCGCCCCACAAATATAACACATCCATTCTTTGTTGGAGGAAGCGGATAGACATGCAGCGTGTGGCTCTGACTCTAATATCTGATTTCTGCATCACAGTCATCATCCATAATTAAATCCTGCCACTGTAGAAACAAACAAAACTCAACTCAGTTGTGCTTTTTGTGTGTCCCCACCCATAAAGTTTACTTAACGGTGCTTTTGAGCAGCAGGATTAAGTGATATCAGCTTCACCAGTGGAAAAAAACCCTCTGATCAACACTTTTAATAGATGTTATTGCAAGAGTTAACAGTTACTGACAGCAGACAACACAAGCTAATTTGTTTTATTGTAACCAGTTTCGCGTCTTGTTTCTAAGCAAACAAGCCGCACACTTTTCATGCTATTTTGGGTCACATTTATTTTGTCACATCTCCCTGTGAAATTAGTTGTCCTCTCAGAGGAGGAAATAGGCATTTGTGCATGTGTAAATACTTAATGTAACACATCAGACATGGTGTGTGAAAACCTGCTGTTTTTGGAGCTCTTCATAGCATCCGAGCGCCTGCACACAACACTGAAAACAATCCATGCCACCCTAGTTCACACGGACATAAAGACCTTTTCTTTGCCGTTTTAATTGAGATTTGAAAATGAGACATCAGACACACAAGCTGGATACATAAAAACGTGGTCCTCAGCGTCGGTCCTCACCTTCCATCCCTCCTCTTTCAGTCTCCCTGAAGTTGATATTTTGTAGTGGCGTCACATCTTCCCATAATCCTCCTCTGGATTGGCTGCAGCCCCTCATCTCTCAGCCCTGAAGGTCAACATGTGAGAGGCATCAGTAAAAGAAAATGACCTGCGCGAAACCCATTGCGGTAACCTCCACCCGAGCTGGTGGAGCCTACCTTGGATCTATAGAAGGACGAGTGGGGAGAGAAGCCTTGGTGATCTGAGGCTGATGGGTGATTAAAAAAACACTCGTACGAATAAAACATCTTTATAACCCACTGCAGACCACTCCCCGTAAGATCTTAGCGACAAAAGCGTTTCATGTTATATTTTAAAGGATGCTGCTTCCTGGCAGTTTATTTTCCTGCCTCGTTTAGTGGAAACTACGCTCCGCAACTCGTTTGCTCGTTCTGCGAGATCTGTGAGCTTCTGTTTTCTCTGAGGTTCTGAGTCTGCAAGTACAATGAAAGAAAGTAAGACATTTTATTTTGATGGGTATTGATCAAACACAGCTGAGTGGAAAGATGCATTGCACCTGCTTTGACAGAGACAAGGTGTTTCAAATAAATATCTTGCTTTGCTGATAAATCTGCTGTAAAACAATGTGCTGATGGCTTTGTTCAAAGATCTCCTTTTTTTCTCTCTACCCAGCACTTTCCGCTCTATTTTCACTTCCTCTCTCTGTAATTATTTCTATTCTTCTTTCTGAACTTGCTCTTGAAACATGTCAAAGCTGTCATAAATCATAAATCCTGACCTTGAATGCAATTCCAACTTTCTAACCCATCAACAGTGTGACATTCCACAGTGTGACTGAGACTCTAAAATATATTCAGCTTATCAGTTATTTCTGGCACAAACAGCCACCCCCCAACTCCCTCTCAATAAATATGGGGTTGACTAAGTTGATATGCCTCGGAGGGGTTTTAAATATTCCCCCCCAAAAATATCTATTCATAAAGCGGGGCAACATAATTGGGTGATTTATGACCTTTTCAAACCACTGGAGCGATTAACTGAAGACATCATTCAGAGCTGTCAATCAAACTGATTGTTCACATGGAAACGGAACACCATGCAGCCAATAAGGGAGCCAGCTGACTTAAGAATGATGCCTTCAAGAGCCTTTCACTAAAGTGGCCTCTTCAGGACTGTCAGCTGTTATTGTGTTAGGATAGAACTTCTATCAGAAAGCGACGCTGGCAGAAGGAGAAGTGAGATCAAAGGCGCAGGTAAATCTGTGCACATTCATGTTTCCGTCTCAAAGGTGACACGGTTTCTGTGGAACGCCATCTCATCCGAGCGCACTCCTCTCACTCACTGCTGGTCACAGACCTTGACTATGTTCATAGCTTAATAGTACATCTGGGACACATCTTCACATAAAGCTATCATTACCTCAGATTTAATGATCAGGCGCAGTGATTTGTCTTTATTGGCCTTCATAGACACACACCTGCATCTCCGGAGCCTTCCTTTGGTAATAACACCCGCAAGAACAACTTGACACTAATTGGCTCATCATGTCAAGCATGTTCATGTGTAAAGCTTTTTTTCATCTGATGCTTAAAAAAGTACCAGCTTTGGAAAAGGATGAGATTGGAGAGGATTGCATCCTGGATGAGATTTCATGTCTTTGGCGTCAGTGTGTTTTACTCAAGCCTGCAAAGCGATGTCTTCTTAATCTTCACTGTGACCCACCGTGGTGCTGAAAAAGCCTTTAATACCAAAGACATGCTGGCAGCACAACTATCCTCCAAGAATCCTTAATTTTTTTTATTTATTTTTTATTTTTTTACCACATTCTCTTTCAAAACTGTTTATATGTACCTCCCATGTAAAGAGTAGTATTTCCACTCTCATATGTCAAATTTGACTCGTTTTCATAACAGCACTCCAATTGGCTTATCAGGAGGCCTTTTCCCCTCCTTTGGTCCTCAGGGGTTGGTTGGCTCTCAGTCTAATTACCAGAGATAATGGAGGGTGAAGCTAAATGGCACTGATGGGGTCCAGCAGAAGGTTATTAGGTGTCCTCATTAGTGCCCGACTGAAGTGAAAGGAGGTTTAAGGTCTTATTCTGATCCTGATGGATGGTGTTCCTCTCAGTCTGTCTTCAGAGGGGGTTGTTCCACCGTGTAGACACCAAGGCAGAGGCACAGATAGGCAGATGTATAAAGATGGGAGTGTGTGTGTGTGTGTGTGTGTGTGTGTGTGTGTGTGTATGGTGATGGCATCCAATTTGGCTCATGATGAGACATGATGCTACTTGAGTGAGAGGATTATGTTCATTTGCTCTATTAGTAACAGTAGGAGTGTTTAATGCAGTAAACATCCCTAATGCATGGACAAATTTGACAGTGCTTCTGATTGCATGACACCGTCATCGCTGTGCATCTCCGTTGTACGGTAAATGGGTCAAAGAAGAGAAAAAAAAAGAGTAGCACAATGATCAAAGCAATGTATTTCCGTTTTATTGTATTACTCATAGTTGCTCAGACACGTGTATATACAAATACAGATAATTTTTTTTGTCAAATTTTTTGTTGTTGTTTATATACTGTAAAAGAGCAGGTTGGAAATATTCCCCACTGATGGCAAAGTGGGAGCGGGGTTTAAAGGTGAGGGAAGAAGGTGGTGTGGTGGAGGTTACACAAGCACAAGAAGAATGGGACAGGACAGGTGCACAAAATGAACAAGTGGCTCATCAGCAAGAGGGGGAGCTGACGAAAAGAGGCTTTGGCCCTGGTCGCACGGAGCCTGGATCGATGACAGGCTTTACCCCGCTAACAATCCAGTTCGGGATTTGGTGGAGGGGGTGCACTAATCCTTGAACTGTGCCCAGGACCAACGTCTACCATAGGGACAAGTGATTCAGGGTTGTTAAAAAGGGAGAGAAAGTGAAGGGCCCCAGTTGTAGTCTCTTCAACGCCAGCAGCCGTTCCGTGTAAAAGCACAATGGAAAAAAGCATCTTCTACACAGACAGGGCTGCGAGGGCAGAGGCTGAAGGGCTAAGGCATGGGAAACACTCTTCGTTGCCAAAGAGGGTTGCCGCTTCCCATTCACTGCGGCAACAGCAAATGAGACACGCACACACACAAACTCAAAGGTCTCACACATTTTTTTCACACTGAAAAACGTCCACACACTGATGTATACACTCCCAAACGCCTCCTCTCGGGAGAGCAGAAAGAGGATGAATAGTCAGAAGAGACAGACTGCAACTACATGGGATGAATTCAGTAGATGGGTACAGAAAGAGTCATTCTTAGGAAAAAAAAAAAAAAAAGGAGTTGCTTTTGAACTACAAAATGACCGATCCCCTCCCTCCCCCCACTGTAACTTCACAACAATGGTTTGTGTTATGTACATTTGTCATCTGTCACTACACAGCTTAATGATATCACTCAGATGGGGATGCAAAAACACACAACATGAAAGTGATCCGAAAATCTAACACGTCTTAAAGGAAAAAAGAAAAATAAGAGCAAAAGAAAAACTATCCTTTTCAAACTTTTTTTTGATTTTTTTCTTCTTTTTTTTTTTTTTAACATGTCATCAAGTTCATGCGCATGCCACATAATGAATCTGACGAGATCCTTCCATTAAAAAGCAACAGTCCACTGATGGCAGATTGGAGCTGACCAACATGCTCTCAAACACTGAAGGCAAAAAAGTACAAAGAAGCCGTCCGTTAAGTCCCAAGTGTTTCTTTCCAAGGCAGGATCCGTGTGTGAGGAGATGGTGAAGGTTGGTGACTGGTTTGAAACATGTAACGGGTGAGCCACTCGTTTGGCTAATGTCCAGCCTTCTGTACACTGGTGTACAGCTCCCACAGGTTTCCCCTTCATATTAGCTCAAAGGTTCATTAGGCATTGAGGATCAAAGCACACAATGCGTTGTTTGAGGACAGTACACACTCCGCAAAACCCAGAGATAATACCGTATTCATTTTTTAGAAAAGACATAAGAACCAAATTAATACTTTAATATCAAACACTATTTACATCAAGAAGTTTTCCTAATAATAATAGTCATAATCATCATCATCATAACAATAATAATAATTATACAGTTTTAACAATGATGTATCTCATTTTTTTCTTTTGTCCTCCAGAAAGGTACAAAACAGATACTAACCTAACACTACATGTTTTATGGTTGACTACCTCAGGATACACAGTATCCAGTTTATAAGTTGATCCTCATTTCCCAGGTTAAGGTGTGTACAGAATAAACCATGGTAATAATAGCAATAATGACAAATAGTAGTATTGGTAATTAGAAGAGAGTACAGTTGAAGCTGGTTTCTGATAAAAGTCTAGTGTTAATCTGCTGACAGGCGTCCGTTCTGAATCTTATGCGGTGCTCATTCCCTGTGGTGTTCTCCTGAAAATTAGTACCTCATTAAATGGCCTCGTCTCGTATTACCCCCCATAGCTGAGCAGCTATTCCGCCATAATAGCATTGTTACCGTGGCGCAAAAACACAAATGGCAAAGGCAAAAGGCAAAGGCAGTCTTTCTGGGGGGAAAAAAAAACAGAAAAAAGGCAGCCATAAAAATGAAAACAGCAACAAATAAAACAGTGCATGCCTTTTGAGACAGAATGATACCGAACAATAAGTTTGTCATTGAATCCGGTGGGGTTTTTTTCCAGTAGTGTTGCATGGATTTTTAGTTCTTTTGTTTTGTTCTGTTAGGCACTCTAGTCACACTACCTTCGGCTACCTCCCATGTCTTTTCTATCTGTTCCTGTGTTTGTGTCTCTGCCTTTAATTCTCTCCGTCTCCTTCACTCACCGATTCTCTCAAACTGCAAGGTCATTGGTGCTTTAAACCCCCCCATGGTGGAAATCTACACCCCCCCTCCCGAGACCCCCCAAGCCTTCCACCATCTATTTTTAATACCAGAAATAACTTCCCTTGCCACAACATGGGGTCCACATGCCTGTCATTTTGAACCTCATTAAAGAGTCACTTAAACCAGTAACACTAGGAGCTGTAGGTGGACATGCAATTGCTCCTGTGCTCCCCTTTCTTGCTCTATCTCTCTCTTTCTATCTGTCTTTCTAAACCAATTGGTGCCCCATTTCCCATACAAAAACCTGGCACTGAAAGGACGTCAGCTTCAGCAGAGTTAATTTCTCTCTCTGTCCATATGTCTTTGAAAGCGAAGAAACGAGTCCCTTGCATTTGAAAAAAGACATGATAGTGTTTGTATGCGAACTCACCATGTGCATCTGTGGGAGCTGAATATAATTATATCGCCGTGAATTCATTTGAATGTAAGTGCTAACATAAACCTGGCTCTACTAAACAGAGCTGTGCATTGCCTTGAATTAAATGGATAGTGTCTCTCTGTTCACGCAGTGTGTTTTCAGCTAATTGGAGCTATGCATCAGTCCTGTAAACACTGCACTAACTGCTGCAATGAACTGAATGTGAGAACAAGCCAACTAATATTTTGATGAGCATGAGCCAAAGCTGTGGTTATGTTTAAGTGACAAAGACACGAGGAGAAAGTATGGCACTGTGACCTGAAGTGTCTTTCCAATGACCTCTCATTGCAGTGGAGTTCAGAAATACAAAGTTTACAGTGTCTGCCATGTGAGAGGCAATGCTTGGAGACAACACAGGCAAAGTAAAATAACTTGACAGTTTAGAAAAAATATAAAGTGTCCAATTTAGCTGTGAATCATTTTTAAACAATCAGAATCAGAGGGGAAAAAAAGCCATGGATTCAAATGTTTATGTGGGTGTTAATATCGACTAATACTCAAATGGAACAGAGAGAACAATTGCTGCCCAGCTCAGTAAACATTGCATAAAACGACTGTGACTGTTGCCGTGAAATTGTGTGATCAACTTTCAAAAGATATCGATCCTCGATCTTAATAGCAGTCCACAATGTGTCTGGAGAGAAAGTTTCAATTTAGCTGTTTTGTGAGTCAGAGTGAACCAAATGCTTTGAGAGGTGTTTTATTGAGCGGGCTGCCATGGGCTTATTCAAAGGAGGACAAGAAAAAGTTGCCTCATGGTTCCGTGGGTTTTACACTCACTCAGCTCTAAGTAGCTTATCCACCTATAGGCACACTTTGTATTCAGGAGAGAATTGGACACTATCTTTAAAGCAGGACAGTCTGGAGATCAGCAGGCTAAGGTGCATGCCATGTACGTATTTCTCAGTGCTGTGGTTTCTACTCTGACCTCTGCTTAAAACCATTACTCCCTCTACTTCATCTTTCAGCTTTGTACTGCACTTCCCAGTAAAATGAAGGTGCAGCAGAACTCCATCTAAATATTTTCTGAAAGGCTTCTTGAGAGGTCTCGGGACAGCTATTTACTCGTGTATGTACAGTCCTTTCTAAGTCCTAGAGTCTTCACTTTCCTACTGTGTAATGCTGCTACTGCGTACAACTAAAAAACCCTACCGCTATTGACTGTTAGTGTAGAGGCATTTTTGTATTTGACTCTCTAAGCATGTGTATGTGTATATGTGCGTGGGTGAACATCAGTGCTGCAATGACATAAACATGATGTAAAGGGATGTCACAAAAAAGTCACGGGAAAATAAGAATCACTAAGTGTCAAAAAACGGGATTTGGCATCTTAGGTGAAGGTTTAAGAGGGGGAACTGTCTCTCCCACTTCCAACATCAACGTTTTTCACTCACAGACAGAGAAAGACCACTTAAATATATTTCTGAAAAAAATAGAGGGTTCCTTGAGAAGCCTGCTCTGATGCCCAATCAAGCAAACACGCTCCACCCAAATCCCGCCCCTTCCCTGCAGCCTCGGGCAGATTCAGGCCACGCTAGGTGTAAATGCCCTCCGAGACAGAGGGAGGCGCTATAAAGTGAAGAGTGCTGGTAGGCAGACCAGCAACAAAGCCAGGAGTGGACTTGTTTTCTGCAAGTGCGTCGCAGCATTTGTTTCGTCACTTCGGGAAGGCTCAGCCGGTTCGTGGCTGGTATCATCTGAAGGATAAGAAAGAAGAAAGAGGTGAATTGCTACTTATGGTACAAACTGCTCTTCTGCAACAGCGCATCACAGACAACGTTATCAATATATCCTCGTATTTTTTAAAAGCCATAAGCTGACCGTATTTTGTTAATTCATAACATTAGTGGAGACATCAGTTCATTGCTGAGATGTTTGGGCTCATGTTCATAACGGTGGAAGTTGTAATAGTGAAGTCTGAGTTGCCATATGAACTTCGGTTGCTATATCATGCTTCGAATGTTGTCAGAAGCATTTTTAATCCATCTCCCAGGTGAGGTGCCTCTTGTGTCTGTTTGGCAGTGGCATCAATATCTGTGAGCAGCCATGTGCCCCGCTGCACCATGGGAAAGTAGCTGAACCATGCACAGCAAAAGGACAGATGGACAGAACAGAAGACCGGACGGTTACATAACTATACGTGTGTGTGTGTGTGTGTGTGTGTGTGTGTGTGTGTGTGTGTGTGTGTGTGTTTGTGGACGTGTATTACTCATATTGAGGAAACATAAATCTGTTCACACACTCACATTGTGGGGACTTGCCTTCCTTATGGGGACAAGTCCCCACAATGTAAATCATTAAATTTAGGGTGAAGACTTGGGTTAGGGCGAGTCTCCAGGAAATTAATACAAGTCCATGTAATGTCCTTTGAAGTGATGGAAACGCGACTGTGTGCGTGTGTGTGTGTGTGTGTGTGTAGGGGGTGCGGGGACGTGGCAACAGTGGATGACGGATGAATGTTTTAATTTCCCTCCTTTGGAGAGCGTGACAGGGGGATGAGCCAGAAGAAGCATGCAAGGTTAGAGGCAGCCATCAAACATGCAGCAGGATGGTGAGGCGGACAAGTGGGCAGATAGAAAATCAGGCATGAGGAGAGGCAGGTGGGCATCACATGTCTGAGGGCTTGGCCTTGTGTATGCGTGTGGGCGTCCCATTAAGATACCAGTTTATTTCTTTCTTTCTTTCTTTCTTTTCTTTTTTTTTTACTTTTTCGTCAAGCGTGATAGATTTCATTGTCAAATTCATAACATTCGATTATAGTTTGTTATATACATTCCCAGTGGGGCGGTCTTTGTGTTGTTTCAGACCTTGAGGTGAGCTGGTGCTGGGAATGAGACAGCAGCATGTGGGTGATGTGAAGTGTTTCAGTTCAGTGGCTGGGTTCGACTCATGTATGAAGATGTAAAAATGCTGTGCATTCTGAGCACAGAAAATAATCAGTGCTGCACTACAGAGCCAAACAGCAGCTCAGCGAGGAGGGAAACTGAGCATTAAAACTTGCCAAATGTATTGTTGACGTGCACTTGTATGTGTAGATGCATACATATTATTTAATTGATGACATTTATTGATTTTGATGTATTAGGGCAGAATGATTGTAGTGAAAGACAAACGTTAGGGAGCACAGCATGCAGCCGGAAGTGACATTGTGTGTTGAATTAGTGAAAAGGTTCGTGTGAGAAACACACTGTTAAGTGACACCTCTGTGTATATGATATATATATGTAATTAATTATATACACTACATATACAGTGTATATACCAATATACAGTATATATCAACATGCAATATAGTCCATCAGTAGAATATGCGAGCGACAGTAGCATGGCACAACTTTGGTACTCTGGAGAGGATTCAGTTCGAGAGAAGCAACAGGCAGGGATGTTGAGGGACAGATCAGCTTCCAGACAAACAGCAGGAAAGGAAAGAGGCACAGAACAAGAGACACATGTACAGATGTATGGAGGTCATACCCAAGACAATCAAAAAAGCAGGAAGCCATACTAACCTCGTGGTTCTAATGTATTGTCTACTTTGTCGTTTACATCAAAAACGCGGTCATGTACGCCTATAGTTTTCACACAGCTGTCTATAACAGAAAATAGGGAGAATGAGAGATCATTAGAGGTATATGCCAAATAGGTTAGTGACATTTGAAGCCCCCCTCTCAGCCCTGAAATTAAACATCCCAAGCAACAAAGCTCATGGCAACATTCAGGTGAGGTATGAAGTGACCTGGATTTCACTTGGTGTGATCATTTTATCATCCTTTTCACGTTACAAAAAAACATTTCCTTAGCAAGTAAAGCAGTTTTGTGATAAATGAAAGTGGTATGTTGGACAATGAGCAAAAGGTAAGTGAAGAGGAAGTGAGGTAACCAGAGAAGTAGGCATAAATTGTTTTGATTTTGAATCCAAATGTGTACTTCAACAAGCTCTATTACAAAGCCTTGTGTTGCATGCAAACACTTACTTGATGGTCGGACGAAAACTTTGAGCTTCAGGCATGTTTTCCTCCCATTCTCGGCAATGGTGGATGCTGAAAAAAATAGATATAGGTAAATAGGGCGTTAATATACAGTACATAGTATCACATGTGCTCTGAACAGTCAGGAAACTAGTTTCGGACGGAGTTTTTCCCTCATATAAAAGTCTGCATGAATATTTTTCATCATAAATATGTATAGACAACTATTAAAACTGAGGTTGTTTATTTAGAAGAAAATAAACTTTCAGATAGTTAATGTTGACTCTTAAGTGGATTTTGTCGGGTTAGTCATGGTTCTTGTGAAATTATAGCCACAAAGTATTTACAGATGTGCTAGGGAAAGTGGAGTGCTCTGCTCACAGTTTAATTGTCTCATTTCAGATTCTAGAACTGGCAGCAGCTTAGTGAGGATCAAGGAATTTTCAACATTTTGGCTCTTTGACAAATGCTCAAAACTGGAAGAAATCATGTCACGCTAATACTATGTATGTCTACATGTATGTATTTTCGTGTCTAAAAGCCTCCACGCTTTCCTAGCGGTACAAAGTCCGCACACTGAGGATGTATGTGCTGCATGTGTGGATGGTTTGCGGTTGCTGTCAGGAAATGGATCCCTTCCTGTCAAGCCCATGGGGTGTGAATCTCTGAGCGTTAGCTACCATAGTGGTTGTATCACATGCCCTAAAAATATCTTGTGTGCGAGTGTGTGCATGCGTGTGTGTGCGCGGTTGACCACTAATGGTGTTGTGGTGAGGCACCAGGTGCTGTCTCCTGGATAGGGGTCAAACACATGTCAGTTGGAGCATGGTGGGTGCACGCTGCGTGCATCCATCATGGGAGGAAATCGTACAGTAGTTTAAAAATATATGCTGTTGTCTCGTGTCAGAACCTCTAATCAAAAGGTGAATATTGCAGGCTTTTCCCCACTATTGTGATATATTAATGCTCTTTACGATAAACTAGTTTTCATTTCGACTATCCCCTTCAGCTCCAGAGAGACCATATTGTCTGCAAAGGTGTCTTTCGGGCATCGTTTTATGTCTTCTGTGGATCATTCCACAGCTGATGCAATGAAGCCAAGCATTTCCAAAGGCTACCATTTGGGATCTGTCAACTCCTCTCTAGTGAACCTTTACCTAACAGCTCCCCTCCCTCTCTCGCAGCTGTGTCACCCTCTCTCCTCGTCTGTCAGCGTGGCCATATACATTCATCATAGCTCAACTGACTGGCCTTCATCATATTTACAGTACACAGACCAACCAATGTGTGCACACGCACACAAGAGACCGATTTTCATATCTGTTGCTCTGCGTCCTCTTAAATAACAATTTTTACATTTCTCTGATCTCCCCTCGTGTGCAGAATGTTTGGCATTCAGGGATGTTTACATACACATCACTGCAAACGATGTTTTAGCATTTATTTTATATTGAAGCTGTGGGAAAAGCAGTGAGCTGAGTCTGTGGCGTGATGTCCGATGTGTTCATTAAGAGAATTACTGTGTAATAACTATGGGAAAGGGTCAGAGATGCAAATCTACTCCATTTTGCAGGTTCGGGTGTTTTGACGGTATAAGCCATGGTATGGATGTGTCCACCGGTAGAGATTTGGCAATACCGTTTCCACCATGATAGCTATCCTGCCTGTCTCTGCTGTATATCGGGGACAGGTCTGTGAAACAAATCAGGACTGGATTCTTGTATGATCTTGCGAATCCAGAGTCCACAAGTTACTGTGTTTGGGCAGCAGGACTACTTGTTCTCATGTGATGTTGATGATGCCAGTGCACCTCTTAACTGGTTTGGCAATTGGCTGGTTTGCTGTAATTTACAGAAGATTTACTCTTTTGTGATATAATTGACACCATAATAAAAAAAAATGACATATACACTGGTAGGAGATTGTGTCCATATCGACCACCCCTACTTTCTACTACTACTATGCATTTCGCACGCTCTCTACTCCTGATTTATCCAGAGATCCAGATTCCATTTTTTTTTAAACTGCACACTCTTTCAATCACTTTCATTTTGCGAAGGCTTCTTTACAGCTCATCAAGCTCTCTCTCCGTGCCTCTCGCCTCTCGACCTTGCTGTTACCATTTTAATGTTGTCGCTTCATCAGCTGTTATCTGTTTTTTAGTCATGTGTCAGTGTGCAGGAGAGGTGACATGAGATCAGATGCCCTTTTTCACTGCTCAGTTCATATTCAGCAGATGCAGATGGGGAAGAAAGTGGAAGGAAGAGAGAGACAAGGCCTTATTATTTCTGTGTGGAGGCAGCCGATGACACCCTAATGAACCTTGACCACTGCTGCTCACCCACTCAGTCATATATACACACCAGTACCCACACAATTTATGCCACTCTTCTTATTGCTCCACTTCTCTTTCCCACCACTGCTTTATGCTCCCATTTCCAACGTGTGCACATACACAGGCAAACACGTACACACACGCACGCATCGTCTCCAGATGTCTTATCTTCATCATTGTTGTGGGCAGAGCTGAGTCACAGCCATCGACACCAGCCACTTAGCAAAGGCAGCTGATCATGAGAGAAGTATGGCCCTGATGAAAATGGCAAAAGGCATGTGGGAGTCTCTGTCATGATGACAGTTTGTGAAGCTGCTGCGGTGTTTATAGATTTGGCCATAACACGTTATCCACCTCCTACGCGAGGAGAATCGCGGACATAAGGTGCAAGAGAGAGCAGATATCACAATTACAGTGATCAAAGTAGCTTTAGCTACAGTGGAATTCATTACTTCTGTTAACTTGAGCAGTTTGCAGCAAGTCTATAAAAAACCTGTCATATCTTTGCTTTTTATAAATGCAACACATTACAATGTCCAGCCACACTTTTGCTTTGCTCTGCAAATGTGACAAAAGTCAACTAAATGAGTTCAGCTGAGTTTGGATGAGACCATCGTGTTGACATGCTGCAGATAACTGAGGTGTGTTGCTGGACATTCTTGACTTCAAAGGAAAGATTAAGCTTTGGCTCTACATTCCTTTCTTGGTGGCAGCTCTTCACACGCTGTGTTGATGAGGATCCCTCCACCCAGACCCGAACCGTCCACGCCAGCACCTGTTTATTTTGGATTAACATGCTGCTGAGGGCCAGCTCATTGTTCTTCTAGGCAGTAACATCAACACCTGCTATTCTGGTTCCCATCAGGCCTACAGCCTCAACCATCAATCCATCCAGCCCGAGCAAGTGGCTGCTTTGAAGGACAGAGGCCTTGAAAAGATGTCCCAGAGACGAGAGGGGGAGGAAGGGACGAGATCGGGTTACTCCTCCAAGCCATGTCCCCTGGCTGGTAATGGCTGGTCCCTCAGTACACTGCATTATGCATCAGCATTAAGGCAAATGGAATGAAGCAGAATCCAATTACGGAAGAACAAACAGGTGGGCTCAGTGCGGCTTAGGCGCAGTATTGTTTCAATCACAGCCCAAGCCAAGCTTTATTGCAACTGTAATGTTATCTGGAAAACACATTTCCTTTGCCTTTCAATGAATGAGCCAACAGCGCATTCCAGACATGAGGACATAAAACCATGTGTCTGTAATGATAGGAGGCTAAAAGCAAAGTTTCTGCTGGCTAGATCCAGTAGATAATATCATGGTAGGATATTGATTTCTTATCCATCATTTACGAGGCGTAATGGCTCAGTCGTAAAAGAATATTGCAGGGTGAGTCAATCAAACTGCTATATAAGGCTTTGTTTGCGTCATTTTTTTATTTTTATTTTTTACATTAAACCAGGTGTCATCTGGGGTCTTCTCTTAGCCAGTGAACCATTGCCAAGATGTGGACATTTGGCGGTATCAGCACAACCACAAGACTTAATGCAATATGGCAGATTAGCAAGCAATGTGGCATAAATGGCTTCAAATCATTCGTAGAGTCAGAGTTTGGAGTTTCCTCTTTTGACAACTTTGTTTAAGATGCCCTTGTTTGTAGTGGTCCACCACCATCAATAAACACTCCAGACTATGCATTCTGAATTTCCACAAATCTAAACATACTGTGACAAACTGTTTTGACACTTTATATGAAACAGTGTTTTTACAACAAAGATCTTAAGTTTGAAAAGCCGAGTCTTGCATAGATTTGTATACTATTGTGTGAGCATATACCATTAATAGCATCGTGTTAGCATGCCTCTTGTCTGCGTCAGGTCTCCAGCTGGCTTTAATAATGATGCTCTAATCCTTTGATCCTTGCTTATTTGTTCGGATGGGGCAGGTTAAACAGAATGCCCTGTAATGTTGTGTACAGCACTGAGCATTCCTAGCGAGCTAATTCTGCCAGATCTCGGAGAAAAAATGCTGCTGGCATTGTCTTTGATTCACTGGGATTACTCATGCGGCTTACAGCATACAAACCTAGTCAGAGTTTAGGTCCAGGCGTCTGAGTTTAGGATTACTTTCTAGAACCTTTGTGCATTCTTCTTCCCACGTCTCCATCGTAATTAGACAGTTTGCGGCCAGAATACATTTCCTCTATTCCATGTGCAAAAACCACTGCTGGGATTCATTAACGTTTGTCCTTTGGTTTCAGGGTGTGGAATCAGTCAAAGGAGGACAACGCTGAACTCAGCAGATGGAAGAAAACCTTGGATTCAAGATAGTACACCCACTAGAGTGAATTTCAGACAGAGAAAGAGAGAGAGAATGTTTGTAGGACCCCTACAATGGGTAATATCAAGTGCTGCGCTGCCCAAACATAATCTCTTCAGTGCCTACAATAACACACACAGTACAAAACCATGTGCAATAAAATGTTGTGTGTGCATGGAGACACATTCAAAATTACGAAATGTCTTTCACAAAATGCCTTTCCCACATTCAGCCAGTTCTAAAGCAGCATACTCTTGTGTTAAGATATTTTAAAAAGAGGGAGACAATATGCTAAAAAGATTTAAAAAACAAACAAGCACATAGAATCTATCTGTACCGTGTGTGTGTGTGTGTGTGTGTATGTGTGTGTGTGTGTGTGTGTGTGTATATGGCTACACAAAATGTGTGTGTGTGAGAAGATGGAAGAGACTATCCACTGAAGAGGCCCATTAACCAGATGCTATACAGCGAACACACAATAGGAGGGAATGAGGGAGCTGGGAGGAGCGGTGAAAGAGTCCGTTGATAGCTGGCCTTTTGCTCTTTCCTTGCATCTTTCAACCTCTGCCAAAAGTGAACCAAAGTCATTCCTCATGCCACTTACGCCGAGGTGACGAGGTCACAGGCAATGAGGAGAAGATAGAGAGAAAGAAGGCCTAATTAAACAGCCACTAGTTCTCTCACACTATTATGCAATAGTGTGATACAGTTATTTCCCTTTGCTATTATGCCAATGTACAATAAGTGTCATAATTTTGTGAAAGATCGCATAATGATTGCCTAACAAATTACTCTGTCTTCTTGAAAATGAAAAGCGAGTGATTGAAAGTCTGAAAACCCTTGAGTTTCATCAACTCATTCATGTCTTCATACTCAAATGACAATAAATGTGGTGATTTATTAATCTAAGGGGGAGTTCAGCTTTTTAAAGCAGCCACAGAATAATAAATCACAGTACATAATAATGTTTCATTACTGCACTTAGTGTATCCAGTACAATCACAATATTATTGTTATGGCCTAAGTATCCACCCACTGAATAAATGAGGAAAACTGCATGAGGGTGTGTGTATGTGTGCGTAAGTAAATGCGTGTATTACAACAGAGGAAGAATGAAAAAGAACAAATAACTGAACAAAAACCAATTAAACATAATGACTAATGCACTGGTTTAATAATATATGTGTTAATGGTTTAATGGCCAAGGATAAAATGTCCTTGTCTTGTGATAGTGAATCATAATCAGCTCCTGAAGACGGCTTTTAGATGCATGAATCATATTCGGCTGAGAGGAACCTCGTGCCCTCTGAATCACAGCCCTTGCATGCCCTACTTTTCCTCTGATCTCTTGGCTTTTCTCAGACTTTCTGTGTTTTTTCGTCAGTCAAAGTGATGACTACCGTATTGCCGGTCAAACTCAAATAACTTGATTAGAGACTTTCTCGCTGTGCCTTTCTCTGGGCTGTCAACAAGTGTGCCACGACTTGGTTTATTATTAGCCAAGTCTGGCCAATGGGTTGGCTCACTGGCGGACTGTTTTCAGTTTATTTTTGAAAGAGGAGTCCTGAAACTCCAACGCTGCCACAGCTAGACCTTTATCGCTTTATTCTTATGTTATTAGATCTTCTCAGGAGGCAACAGACAGAACTGATTGATTTGTTACCATTTTCATATGCATTAATGCATATTAAGATAGGTGACTTTTTTTTTTTTTTTTGGAAAGAAATTTCAAAATAAAATGAGGTGTAATGTCTTCAATATAGCTTGGCAAAGTTTCCGCAAGTTTTGTGTATGCATCCTTCCAAATGATATTCCCTCATTTAGAGTTTACATATGATTTACTCTCATACTCAGCAGACTTTCCACTGGTGGAAGAACCTGCACCAGTCTGGATGCATGCGTCTGAAATGTGCAATCTGGAGGTCAAAAACACACATCTGGCAAGTGCAACAGAGGCTAGGGATGCACAATGTATATCGACAAACAATAAGGTATTTATAATAGGTATTATTTCAATAATGAAATTGTATCTGCTAAATCAAGCCGACAATATGAAGTCAAATTGGTTTCATTGACTTCGCAAGCACAGCATCTGCACACTTTGATACAGTGGGTGGTGATATGCACCTTTAAAGTTGGTTTGCAATCCACCAATAAATACAGAGGAGGAGGATGAGAAGATGACATGCAGCACACTATGGTAACACCCATGATGTCAAACTGCTGCACTTTTTTGCAGAGAGCCAAACATGTCATCTCCAGTGTGGACGTTTTTCAAAGTTCCAGAGGAAGACAACACAATTGCAATTTACAATACGCGTTCTGCAAGAGGAAGCAAAAAGTCTATGAGTTTTAACACAAAAAAACCTTGTATAGTGATGTCAGTTGCATGGGGCTAGGTCATAGCTATGGAATATTAAACTTTTTAAGATACAAAAATGTGAAATCTTATCGGTATCGCTCATGTGAAGCAGGTAATTGTTATTGGTATTGGATGAATTATGTATCCCTAAAAGAGACACAGGGAGGTTTAGTTACTGTAGGTGGTTCTGTCCAGAGAGGGAGATGAGATTAAAAGGGGAGACAAGAAATAATGCAGTAACCAGAGGAGACGGTGGTGGTGGAAGGACTATCCATCTATCAGGATTATAATAATGCATTCCAGACATCTGTGTGGCTTTTCTGTGTATCTGCTCATGCGTGTGTATGCATATTGTACACAGTGTGTATGTGTATCCATGCCAGTGTGTGTGTGTAGCTGTCACATTACTCCATGTTGTCATATCATTTCTGAATACTGATGACAGGGCTGATTTTTCATGTGAGTGAATGAAGGGGGCTGAGTTATGATGGTGTCCGTATGCAGGTTCCCTCCTTGTACCACAAATGGAACAGCACCAGCTCTCTGTCATTATTAGCAGACCTCCCATGGCTCTAACAAAATACAGGCTGCGTACATCGTCCCCTGCCTCTATTTCATTTGTCCATTAATGCCATTTTCTTTCTGCTGCTCCCGCTGCCTCTTCTACAGTCTCTCCTCTTCTCACCTCCTAAGAGCAGCTTGAAGGAGCACGCTGCATCACAGGATTTGTGATCAATCAGAAGACAGTTGTAGTCCATGTTTTGGATCTGTTTGAGCTTCGCATGCATGTAGCCGTCCAGTAAAGATGAATAAGACTTTATGAGATCTTGTGAAAAAGCCTTGTGAATATCAAAAGGTTTTCTTGTGTGTTAGCTTATGATCAATCTTAGTCTTGTGTTGCATTTTGCATATTGGCCTGTAGGCATCTGCAGAGTGACTGAAGCCTCACCAACTGTTTTTCATTTTGTAATCTAACATGGGTAGGATCATCGCACACCCTCTGGGTTTTGTTGGCCATTTAGCGTGTGTTCATTTGCTATCAGCCGCATACTCTCACAAGGTCTGTGTTGCTTTAATATCCTTCTTTTTCTTGCAGCGTCAACCACAGAAATATCTATAAAATAACTGCATCCACAAGTGAGAGGCAAAAGGTGTTATTGATTGTGTTTTCCGTGAGAAGCAGTACCAGACCACGCAGGTGAACAAGTCAGACGGCAAGAAAATGAAAATGTTTTCTGCCGACAGTCTGCAACTGCATGATCACACCAAGCGCTTTCCTTTTTGCCACACATCTTACACGCCTAAAAACACCATAACTCGGCTCACTCATCTCTTGCTGGGAGCTGCCACTGATATTGGATTACTGCCCTTTTCCGATTAAAATCCCTCAAATACAAGGTTGTGTCCATATAAGAAAAACGTGCTTGCATCAGCATTCTGCCAGATGGGTTTCACTTAAACCACGAATGCGCTGTGAACTCTGACCCGAGAAGAGCTCCAACCGTACGCTTATCGCTTCTGTCTGTCACAGGGGCAGACACTTCGGAGCTGTAACTCACTCACTGCAACACTGCAGTTTGTTGAATTGCGTGCATATGTGGGATCTCCCAGAGTTCGGTAAATTTTACATGTTTGATGCATCTCACTTTGATTTATTTCCATCTTCTGTTGACCTGCAGAGAAAACACAGCTGTGCGTTGTCTACCAAAGGATCAGGCTCCTGACTGACTCCAGCTTTCGTCTTGTCTCCAATTACCTGCCTCTGACAGAGCGGAGAGGCTGACACTAACAAAAATGAAGAATTATGACCTCCACTTGAGTAAATTCCCTCTGTCTTGCTAGCGTTGATTAAGCTGTTTCTGTTGTTGAAGCAGATGACAGCAGAACCCTGTCTCCTCTCTCTAATTTTATCAGAGATGCAACAAATCAACCCTCGACCCGCATCGAACTCATAGGGCGAAAACACCATTAACAGGCATTTTCTCGGCAGGAATATGATCTGACAGCTTCATTTTCATCTACAAACAAGAAAGCTAATCAATCACGTCACTGAGGGCGGATTTTTCATCCCCCATTCCCTCAGGTCATTTGGTTACAGAAAGTTATTAGAGATGAGGAAATGATTAATATTCTCATACTGTGTATATGAGAAATGTTTATGAGGTCTCCTGCTGTTCTGTATGTAGTTAAACATTGGTCATTTTACATGAATACTTTGGTGAAATTAGTGAAATATTGATTGTGGATAAATATTCTGTCTTCATTAAGGCAGTGCACTCCTATAGCGGTGCTATAAAACCAAAGAAGTGATGCATTTCATGAGTTCCAACGATGATCTACTGTTATGTCTCATGTTCATGAGTCCATTCACTGTTAACTATTGCTAACCTCTGGCTCATCTGCTCATGGATAGTGACCTCTGCCTCGGGGCACATTGACAATTCTGTTTAGTGCAGGTGTGCATTATAGCCAGCTTCAGTGGCTAATGATGCATAAGATTTTCTCTGTTAGCTACGCTACACTTTGCATTCACACCATGTAGGAAAATGGGCTACAAGGGCAAAGTCTGACCAGTGACTTTGTGCTGAACTGCAGATATCATCATATCTTATACAATAGAAATGTCATCGCTATGTCGAAGCTAGTCGGCACTGTGTGTGGTGTAATGTCCAAACTCACAACTGAATTTTAAAAATTTGACTAATTACAGACTTTGTGTCAATAAAAATTAATAAGTTACTAAGAATTTTAAACTGTTTGAGATCCATTATTTAGACATTTGGCCTTGGGTATTTAAGCATTGCTATGCACAGTAGGAGAGGCGATGAACATTTAATGATCCCTGTGGAAAAACTGGGAAAAATCAGGCTGTGCACCAGAGCAAGCAAGGCCGTTTAGGACTTTTGGGACAGTAAAATATTCTCAATTCAATTAATTCAAAAGTGATATCTTCATTTCTTTTAGCCTCACTGCACAAGTTCAAGTACACGTCTAACTTCATGTGATCATATTTTCAAGTGGGAAAGATCATGAACATTATTTGACTCTACTGTCTTACCTCATGGAAAAACTGACAGCTACCTCAGTTTGACCTATGTAGTGCATCCATGCAGTGATAGAACATGTAGAACAAAGTACTAGTTTACCACCTTGTTGATGCCTTGAGTCAAAAATAAACCATAAAACAACCGATACTGACTAGTGTCCATGAAAATATCCAGCCTGAGCCAATAGCTAGAGTTTAATCAGTGTTTACTCACGGCTGCAGGGCGGTACACATTGATAACTTCAAATCTGACAACAGTCTTTATTCTCATTGGCAACATTAATGAGACTGGATATCATCACAAGGTTGCTGGCAAACTGCTATCATAATAACAGTCTAAGTTAAATATCTGTTTCATAGTTCAATAGGCATCCACATCTCAGAAATCAACCTGGGCACATAACGTTATGATTATCATTAAAAAGAGCTAAGCAATGCTTTCACTTCATTAAGCAGGTGTAGCGTTATCAGACACTGACAAACTGCAGGCGCTATACCTCTGAAAATGTTGCAGCAGGAAGAATTTGAGTCCTTTATGGCAGGAAAGGACGGCACTAAAGGTTGTTAAAAACACACCTGCCCAACACTTTTGTTTGTTACAGAAATCCCATGCATGCAATCGTCTCAGGCTTATTGTTGACACAGACACTGCTTTCTATTTTGGGTCTGGCTGTATATCGTAAGCTCCGACTGACTGAGTATCTGTACCACTGTGAGGTTATCAGTCCCCACACTGGACATTATCTGAATATAAGTCAACTCATCTGACACATTTATCGCTATAATCCTGAAAGATTCAGCATCTTATTCAAGAACACTTCACAGGGACAAATGCAAATGCAAACACATCTTTTCATAAAGGGGCTGTTTGCATTTTGTAAGCAAGTACTGGAATTCAACAACGAGCATGAGAACAGGACTCTGTAAGTGATATTATACGAATTACTTCGTTGACACATCAGTCAAAAGAACTGAATAAGCTGATAAATATACATCTTTTTAATTTTCACCATCTAATTGAATGGAGTTATTGTGAGACAACAAACTACAGGCAAAACTTGACCAGCAGTTGAACTTAGTTTGGGGCATGTAAGCATACAGTACACAGGGGGGGACAGATCTTTCCAAAAAGTTTACTCCTACTTAAGTGACCACAAGCTGCCACAATTGCATTTAGTTTTGCTCTTTTAAAAAGATTAGAGATAAAAAGATTAGAGATAATGAAGTCTGAGCCAATGTTTTTCACCGTCTTTAACTCCTGAATATTTATAATAATGGTATGTTAAGCCAAAATGTAATCCCTGAGAAAATTACAGTAATTAGGTTAGACTCTTGAAAAATTCCCTGTTGTCATTTAATTTTGCAGTCTGTTTGCGTTTTACCCAGTTAGAAAGTTGTATTTAGCGCTGAATTCTTAAGATTAAAGGAGAATAAAAGTGATGTAACCCAGCGTAACCTGAGTGGTCTTGGTATGTTTCTGCAGACCTGACTCAGAAGCAGATGTTGCAGGTGAACTGGCAGGTGCGCTAATGTAACTACCACTCAGCATCTTCCTCCTTCAGCTGTACGTTCTGTCCGCTGGATTGATTCTGTCCGATCCATCAGCGGCCCATCTCCGCTGCTACTTATTGACATCGAAGCCGGACACAATGGCAGAGGGAAATCACATGTCAGATGACTTCATGGTAGATGACTTTAATATCCGCCACAGTAGCCAGAGAGGCTATACGCTGGAATCATTCAATAGCCAATGAAGCCGCGGGCCACTAAACCAATATGGCGTGCTACAGCAGAATGGATGTGTTCCATGGAAGCCCTGTCGG
Source organism: Chaetodon auriga (assembly GCF_051107435.1). Taxonomy (NCBI): domain Eukaryota; kingdom Metazoa; phylum Chordata; class Actinopteri; order Chaetodontiformes; family Chaetodontidae; genus Chaetodon; species Chaetodon auriga. Next base: position 17,184,277 of record NC_135078.1, on the reverse strand, counting down.
TCGCAGTGTAATTTAATCCAGCCCTTAGGACAAGCATCTCTCAACAGAAATGTGGAAAAAAAAAATGTTAGAAATAGAGACTTGAGGGAGTGGATGAATTGTATAACCCCTCGCTAACCCCCATCTACGCTCCCAACTTCGGAGACTTCCATTTTTCCCTCGTCTCATTTAATATGACTGTCAATGCAAATTGGCTATAAAAGCAAAGGAAAATCTGGTTACTTTTTTAAACAGACGAATGGCCAAACACCTGGTTGTTGAAAGGCCTCTGGAAAGGATTTCAGGCTATTTGTTTTGTGGACAAGCTTGAGAGAGAAAACACCCATTTACCACAGAAACAACAGCAAACATTAGGGAGGCACTTTTGACTCCAGTCTCTAACTCACACTAAAGTGTTACAGCGCAGGGAGGGAGAGAAAACACGTGAAACGAATAAGGGACAGAAGTCTTGGCTGGCTGTCGGGTTAACTGCTTCATAAAAAGGTGCCAATTTAGAAAACAGATCTCAGCGTGTGGAGCTCGCCTCAGCTGCGCTCCTGACTCTTTAAACGGCGTCTTGGAGAAGGAGAAAACACAAAGACACAGAGGTTTGACAGCCACCTAGAGCTGCATTAACACCACAGGCCAAATTGTACAGATAAACAGAAACGAGTACGGCATAACCAGCAGCGTTTAGCAGGAGGGTGTTAACTGTCAAACCTGCCACCCCCCTCGCTGAGAGGGAATGTGTGCAGGGTTTTCTCATACATTAGCCCACAAAGTGCTCAAATCTTTCAACTTTTCCTTCAACAGCTGAACCAATAATGCATTACACTGCATGATATTGCACTAATGCCACCCATATGAGAACATAACCGTGCTTCCTATTTTGTAATATCAGCGTATCCCTGTGACAAATGTGTTTGGAGCGAGCGGCGGTGGCTGCGCCTACTGACAGTGACTCCTCCGTCTCCCATGTGCTGAACAGTCTGTGGTGGGAGGACAAACTCAACTCAATTCCACTCTATCACCTTGCTTTGATAAAACCTAATTTCCCAGGGGCTTCAACTTCAGATGAACTCAGTTCCTATGCCAAGAAGCAGACAACTTAACAACTAACGCGAGCTGAATGGGAACATAACATAATGCAGAGAGCAGGGCACTCCTTTTTGAAGGATACAGCATTATGCAGCTGGGTTTGTGAGCTATAACTTTCAAACTGTCTCAATTTAACTCCCCGGTGAATTCCATTGCCATTTTAGGGAAGAGTTTGCCACGAGTGATGAGAGCGGTGTGAAAAGCTTGGCTGAAAGCAGAGCATGAAAGCGTCGAGTCGGATCACTGTAATGCCACTCTCAAAGCCGTGTGCTGAAGTTATGAAAACATGGGCGAGGGATTCTGTGTGTCTCCCTCTTTTGCTCTGCTGTATTAAAAGAAAAACATTTGGTCAGGAAAGGGCCATCCAGGTCTGCAATTCGTGTCGAATTAGGTCATTTGGCTTCAGGTTTTTTTTTCAGTGAATTCACGTGGATTTTTGTGCAGCTTTCAAAAACATATCACACAACACTGAGATGAGCTGAAATCGTCTCATCAGTGTAACTGCAGCTCTGTGATATGTCACTACTGTTACTGCATGCTGTTGTCTTTACAGACGGGTGTTGAATTAAAGGAAAAGTCCAAATAAATGAGAGGAGAAACGTAACGAATGCAGACGCTTGGATACACAAAGGCGCCCTTTCCTGCTGCGGTTTGCGTCACTGCAAATCAATGCAATACTATTCTGAGTGAGAACATTTATCAAAGCAATGGTGACTCACAGATGTAGTAGTATTCTCTGCCCGGTCTGAACTCAAAGCCCAAGGAGAAGGGAGTGAAGAGCTGGAACTTCTCTGAAAACTTGAGCGGTCCGTTCGGGGAGTGCGGCCTGTTGCACTCCCAGCGTTTGAAGCCCTTGGCGGTGTGGTCGCACGTGCTGTAGCCATCGTAGTTAACCATGTAGAGGACATAGCGCTCCGTCCGCTCCTCAGGCACTGTGTCTTCATAGTGAGGACAGTAGACGTCCAGGTAGTCGTTTATGCACACGTCGATGTGGTAGTCACCACGATGGAACCTGGTTGTCAAAAAGAAGAGAGGAGAGATGGGGAAAGGTTAACTTTTTGATCATTATATGAAGAATAAATCCAGACCACCTAATTTCAAAGATACACATGCGACTGTAGTATATTCTTAATAGATCTGTGTGTCGATGCATCAATCCTGCTTCAGTTACTCTGGATAAAAGTTTGCTTATGCAGAGAATGCTGGTTTGATCTCTCAGCACTCTTTCAATGTTGCGCGGAAATTTACAAGCACCAGCGCTCTCATCTCCTGGCTTCAATAAATTTGGATGGGTTGGTTTATCTATAAATCTATCACTGCAACAGATATTTACTCACACATACGCACATCTGCCTTCTGAATGATAGCAAACTGAAATGTTCAAGCCTGAGAAAGTATGCTTCAAAGAAAACAGTTTAAGGTGTCTTAAGGAAAAAGAAAAAAAAAAAACACATTTTCTCTTTTAAAAAGAAAACAAAAAAAAAACAACATACGGGCTGAGTGCAAAGTAGAAATGATCACGGTGATACAGGATGGTCCAGACAGTAAATGTCATGGTAGGAAAAATACAGAGCCGGGCTGTCTCTGAGGGCTGTGCGATGAGGCATCTTTACAACTGCAGTGATCTAGAACAGGCCACGCGGGGTCAGAGGGCTTCAATACATACAGGCAGATTCATCAAAAGGCCATACAATGTCACAAGCTTGCATCTACACACAAACACGCACGCACACACACACACACACACACACACACACACAAACACACAAACACAATTTTATTCTCCGTTGCCCACAAAATAAGTTTCTCCCTGTGGAATTTTCACAGCTACTGAAATGAGAGAGCAATTCCCGTGTTGTGAGATTCTATCTGGGTCTAGGATGGTATGACCCTAACCTTGGGGGGTCACGGGGGGCCTCGCAGAGAAAACACTGACCACCTGTAAACTTGCTAAGGATGCCCTCAATTTAGCACACACACTTGAAGTACACATGCACAGCTGGTGCCACTGACTCATTTCACCCGTGAGCCAGGTGGTGTGGGCTTATAAATGAGATCCAGTCTTTAATGTTGTAAGAGCACAACCTGACAAGAGTTTTGACAAAACTTTTAATTGAAAACCGCCACTGGTGTCTATAAGAAGGGCTCTTCAAGTCCCAGAACGCACAAGGGGCAGAGCGTGTAACAGGCTAAAGCTATTTTATCCTGAGGACTCTGGAGCTTCAGGATTAACATACTGAAGCAGTACACACACAGCATGGTGACCTCTTTCTCTCAACATGCAGCCCTGTGTGCTTGTGCAGTTTGTCTTCAGTGTGTCACACAGAAGTTACTCAACACCCTCTCAAATCTATATTCTTAAGATATGTTTAGAATCTATCTGTAATTTTGTTATCCTTATTGTCTGTGTACTTTACTATGTAGGTCCGTTCTGCACATGTCCGCCCTGGAGGAGGGATCTCACCTTTCTTTCTCTACCTGGGATTTCTTCTTGACTCGATGCAAATATGACGTGGACGGGATATTTGTCTAAAATTTGACTTGACCTTTCTGTTGCTTTTCCCTTGTGCAAAATGTCCATTGCATCTTAAAGATTTTGGACGCAGAGCAACGACTCATCAAGAGAGCTTGGTCTAGAAATACCGGTGGAAAAAAATCTGTTCTTTTCATTGATTGGCACTTGATGTCTCAAACACCTCAGATGCTGATAAAAATACCATACTGCACAGTAGTATAAAATGTCAGTACTTTCCTCCATGACTTTGTCATCCTCCTTTTCCCCCGTCACTCTCTTTCCACCCACTTACTCGCTCTCTGTATTCAAAGCTACTGCTCCACTCGTTATTTCAATGTAATGTTTGAGTTCTGACTCTAAAGAATGGATTTTCTAAGATCAAATCGCTGTATATGCACTGAAGACACTTATCCTGCTTGGCTGCGTTCACTCCAATCTGCAGGATGCCTAGACAAACTATACAGAATTACAATAACAATGCAAACCAGACCACTTGTTTTGAAGATCAAATAGCAATTTGAGCAAAAATCTGGTTGCGGCGCTTTCACTTGTGACTGAATTCATTCTGGTATAATGGAATGATTAATGTAACAACAATCAAGCTACAAATCGAACCGCAGCCATTTCTCCTTTATGTGACCACGTGTGTCTGCTCTGTGCATTTATTTCTGTGCATGTGTGTGTATGTGAGCATGAGCTCCCATGAAATGTTGCTTTTCTGTGTTTACCCGTGTAGGGTAAATACCAATGTGAGGGTGTTTACAACCAAGGCTTGGAGTAGCTCATCTGTAACATCTCATTTAAAACATGTCTGTGGAGGTCCAGGAAGAGCCATGCATCTCCCTCACTGCTTTAAAATGTCACTGACTTAATGGTCACATCCTCCCATCCGCTCGCCCAGCTTGTGTGTCCGTGTGTGTGTGTGTATACAGTATGTGTACTGTGTGTGCGTGTGAGATGGAGAAAGAGAGAGAGAGAGAATGTGTGTGTGTGTGTGTGTGTGTGTGTGTGTGTGTGTGTGTGTGTGTGTGTGTGTGTGTGTGTGTGTGTGTGATGTTTCAGCTGCCCTTCTCTCCCTGCCTCAGCAGTCAGAATAGTGGCTCGTGGCCCTGACTGCAAATGAAGCAGAGGATGTTTGGGTGAGTGAGCACATAAAAAGGGACAGGACAGGCATTTGTAACATGTAACACACCCACTCACACATACACACACACACACACACACACCCACACACCCACACACACATGCAACAAACGTACACCTAGTGCGCACCTCCACGCGCATACACACCCACGCACATACATTAGGTTTGTGTTATCAGTTCAGTGAGCTCCCTGGCACATTGGCAAAGGAACAGCAGTGAGACAGCCAGAAGCTGCTAATGGCAGCGAGTGAGAAAGAGAGTGAGGGTGAGAAACAGACAGGGTGAGAGAGAGAAAGGACCTGGTTCCAAAAGAGGGTGAGGTAATGAAAAAAAAAAAAAAAAAAAAAAAAGAGGCAGCAGGACTGAACGATGCAGATAGTATTGCCAGGCTCCCACTGAATCCAAGTCTTTGCAGGAGTCATTCAACCATGCATTTATCATTAAAGGAGATTCTGCTAAAACTGCATCTGCATGACATGACTGTGTGTGCAGCCAAAGCTGTAAATGTTTCCCCAAGTCTATTCAGTGTGGGATTATCATGACGAGGTCTCCCGGAAAACTTCTTGTATTTAGTCGAAAGCTGTGTTTATTGTCCTTATAAAACCCCTGTTATCGAGGGACTAATGTGGGAGTTTTAGATGCTGCCAGTGTCTTGTTTATAGCGATGGCAGCTTTAATCGGCTGCTGCTGTTCTATAAACAGTTCCCGCTTTTCAGCAGAAAGAGGGAAACTGTTCTTCACTGTGGAATGGACATGTTGTTCAGTCTCTGTATCGGACACACAGCACCAAAAGGTTGCACCACTGGGATGTAAAATCAAGGCTGGTAGAATCCTAAAGAGTGAAATATAGATAGGAGAGACAGTGCAGTTACATTGGGGTCAATAGAAGAGAGTAATTGCAAAGATGCTGCAGGATCAACTAATCCAGTGGGCACAAAAGACTATGCCAATTAAAGCTGAATCAAAATTGGATGTTTTGTGCTTGTCTGCGGCGTAGTGTCTGGAGTGTGCTACCAGAATAATTATAGATCCTCTCAGTGTTTAATGATAACCAATTACTAAATTAATTGATGAATTTCAAAATGCAGTAATGTGTTGAGCAAATAAATTCATATTTAAATAATGCGTTAAAATACTGTTATATAAAATGTATGCGTATGAAGAAATAATAATAAAATGAACAGCTGTTGACACAGTGACTCGTCCACCTGTTACTGTCCAAAAGAAGGTGGCAGCAATGTACACCTGACAACCAGCCAATCAGAGGTCTAGCTGCTGCTCTAAGGGTTGGACCTCATATCATTTATGGCCAACAAACTGCTTAAAAAAACAAACTGAAAAAGTCCAGCGTTTTGCATTTATGGGGATCTAGTTGCAGAAAATGAATATAATATTCATAATTATGTTTTCATTTGTGTATAATCACCTGAAAATAAGAACCACTGTGTTTCCATTAGAATGAGCCTTTTATATCTACAGAGGGAGCGTGTCCTCTACCACAGAGTCCGCCATGATGCAACATGTTTCTACAGTGGCCCAGAAGGGACAAACCAAACACTGGCTCTATGGCCACTATAGGGTTGGAAAGGGAGGGGTGAGGCGAGGGGTTTTCAGTTGGTTGCAGCTTCCTGGCAAGATTCCACTAAATCCTACACACTGGACCTTTATTATTATTATTACAAAATGTAAGCTTTAAATGTTAAAAGCTGGAAGCAAATTAGTTGTGAGACACATTAGTCAATTGAATGAATGCTAATTTAATTGATTAATATACAATGCCTTTTTAAAATTTAATAGGTGTTTTAATTATTACATGTTATAATTAAACAGTAAAAACGTCAAATGATTTGGCTGGCACACTCGACAATCCTTACAGTGATAACCTCCATGTTTATTAATATTCCTAAGATGAGAGCTAAAAGCTGGTGCAAATCACATTCCTCCACAGTGCCACACACATGCACACACACTCCACCCAGCCACCACAATCCCTCCCTATTTTACGACACACTCATGGCAACATTCTGAGCGACTTTTCCGTTCTTGTGAGAAAAGAGCAGCGGCAGCAGAGAGTAGCGGCACAGGCCTTCTTGCAGTAAAATAGGTAATTGAGGAGCAAAGTTGGATGGTAGGCTAATTGTCAAATGGTGATAATTACACGTCTTTGTCATGCCACAGCTGTCCCACTGAGCTGTGGGTCACAAAACAAAGCCAGCGAAATCAGCTGGACACAGAGCGCGGGTGCATATGTGTGAGTGTGTGTTAGTGAGAGAGGGGGAGATAATCTTTATTACCAACTGATTACATTTTCACACCACCTCCTCAGGCCCTCAGGGCTGAAACTGAAGGGCCAAGTATTGTCAGCACAAGCACACACACACACACACAGATACAGAGAGACACTCGCAAACACAGTCACAAGCAGAGAGAGTGAGTTTGGGAGAGCTGGAACAGTGAAGTGAATGCAGGGTAAGGTGGCACACCACTGCAGTCGCTGATTGGCTCATTTCCATTTCAATTACACAGCCCAGTGACATTGCTGTGCACACACTCGGGCACACACATACAGACAAACACGCACACAACTACACTTACGCGCACAGGCCCTGCGCGCACGCACACACTGTACCCAATGAACTCCCATCAGCCACTTCTCTGAGCTGTGCACCGGTGGCTGCAGACAGAAAGCAAGAAGGACAGGGAGAGATAGCTAACCTGAGTGAAAAAGAAAGACAGAGAAAAGGAGGAGAGCAAGAGCTCAGTGGCAGGCAGAGGCAGAGAGCAATCCGAGTCATCTAACCAGTTGAATAAGTGAGATTCAATAGAAAGAGGAACTTTTCAATGTGCCGCCATAGCAGCGCTTTGCTCTTAAATACCACAGCTCAAAGGTGAGACCCAGAGGGAGTGTTGGAGAGTGAATACTAACACGGGATATCAGAGGATTTAAAAGATTTGGTATGAAATGTTTTGCTTGTTTCGGAAGGGAAGAGCTACTCTAAAAAAACATTCTCACTCTTCAATGTTCGTCTTCTGTCTCCAATATTGTTTCTTCTCTGAGACGTAAAGAGCAGCACACTATGAAATCACAGCGATACCATGAAAGACAATGTGCACTTCTCAAAGCGAAACTTCAGGGCATCTGCAGATGAAAGACGGTGTCACTGCAAAACTGTGATGACAACATTTTGACTTTAAGGATGGACAATTAATAAATGCGCCGTGACAAAACACTGCAAAGAGGTGCTTGAAACAGTCCTCCTTCTTGTTCTTGAGCTGCAGAGACTCTGACAAGAACTGTCAAAACTGTAGTGCTTACACACTGCCGACAGCTGCATGCATTACAAAGTCAGAGCCCCCTCTACCTCAGCATAAAAGATCATCTCTGTTTGTCTTTTCCCCTCTGTTCTCTCTCTGTATTTTCTCTTTCTTGATTTTTCCGCCTGCCTGAGTTTCTTGCTCGGCCCAGCCCCGCTCGTGACCCCAAATCAGATCTATTTACATTATTTCACCTCTCCCTGTTGAAATTCATACATCTGATATATTTTCAATTCAATATCCTCAGGCAATGTTCCGCTGCCTGATAAATCAAATCACAGTAACCTAGAAACAAAAAAAAAAAAAAAATGCACTGGGACCTTAAAAGGCAAACCTGTGATATCCTGTTGAGTGTGTGTATGCTTATGTGGGTGTGTGCGTGTGCATGTTCCCAAAGTGACAGATCATTTGTTGATTCTGGTCCAGAGGGAAAATATGTTTAGCCAAGAGGAGATGACCTGTGACTGAACTCCGACTAGAGAACACATGCAAATGCGTATTCAAGACCTCTCAACACATACGCCACAAACGCACATCGCAAACACTTCTCGGTATAGTTTGTGCAGTTGTCTAATTGCACATGATTGGTTTGGGGTCACAGGATGAAAGGGAGAGGATGGCAGGAAGAAGGAGAGAGAAGTGAAGGATTGGCAGAGACAGAGGGAAATAAGAGACAGAGGCTGATGCAATTGATCATACTTGTTCTTCGCAGCCGGAAAGGACTTCTATCCAGAGAGGTATTCACCTTGTTATTACTGATGGCAAAGGAGTGTAATGGAGAGCGGGGAGCGGGGTGAGGAACAGATAACTGCATCCAATATTTCCACTCCACAATCATCTTGACTGTAAAATTAAATTCCTGACCAGACCACCATTTGAGCAATTCTCTTTTCTTTGGGGCCTGGAGATGGAAAACATTTTTTTCTTTGTGTCTGAGGGACTGCAGAGAAATGACAATACCAGCTTCTGAGATGCTCATATTACAGCTCATAGTACACAACAGGCTGCTTCTCCACCAGTGTAACAATCACATGAACCAGGCAGCAACAACCATGGCTGTAACTGGGCTCTGCTCTAAAAGATGACATGTCAAAAAAGGGGAGAGGCAGCTTCAAAGGATCATTTTGGTTTATTGTGATACAGTATAATATGGAACACCGGTGCGACTTGGTCTGATGGGGTCTAGAAAGTGTTCACACAGGGTGTAAACAAGCCAGATTATCTGAGCCGACTGAAATGTTGGTAATAATCTCAAATTGCACAGTGAAACCGTGTGTGTGTATAATACAGTAAGTATAGGAGGTTATAGGTGAACCAGAAAGTAGGTCTCTATGCGCATTTGGGCAGTAATTTCACAGCTCACCCTCCAAAACCTGCATCATCTGACTGCTTGCATTTCTTGCCCTGACAGACTTGATTGTGGTGAAGCAAGTTTCTTGATTTCAGAATTTCACTTGGTTACTACAATGCACATTTACAACCCTGATGTGTGCTGTTTTCAGCTGAGTATATGATCAGCAAATGAACACTTTCTGAATCCCAACTTTTTCGGAGTCAGGGTTGTAGTACTGACAGGAATGACGGAACGAAAACAAGAGTTATCCTTGAAGATCTTGTTTCATGTTCTCGCCCTACTCTGATTTGATTGTAGCACCTTTAATCAAAGAACATGATACTGTGAGGAGAATAAATGCAACCCCCAAAACACTAGTATTGATGTAGAGAGAAACAGCTACGGAGACAGAGAGAGCAGTGAAGTCAGAGGAAGAGCATGTGAGAGTGTTGCTTGTTATACGAGTTGACAGCCACATTCCTTGCTGGCTAACTGGCTGATAGGCTTACAGCACTGGGAGGGGAGATGGGGAGCAGACACGGAGACATCAGACCTATAGAGTATCACATATTTCTGGTATTGCCTCAGGGACGCTGTGGAGGGGCTGGGGCGTGTGTGCATGTAGGCATATTTTAATATATTTCTATGAGATATCTGTTGTAATGGACAGACACGCACACATATGACTGCATAGCTGCTGGTCATGGTGCATTTTATTGTGTCCATCTGCTGGAGCTTTATGGAGGGTGTACTGCAGGCTCAGAGCAGGTGGTCAGTGCAGTATAATATACTGACTGTCAGCAGTGAGGGACACAGGGACATGTACCAATGCATTCCTTCCATATTCCTTTAATTCTTCCTCCATTTTCCACATCTCTCCATCCCCCTGCTTTCTCCATCTTTTTCACCCCCCTCCTCGACCACCACCACCAGCACCACCACCACCACCCTTGACTGTGATCTTACGATATTCATTTCTGCCATTTATGTCCGTCAGCGCTCATTTTGCCCCAGGGAGACAATGAATTAAGAGCAGTGACAGACAAGTTCTTGTTCTGTTCTTGGTGCTGAGTGAAGCAGCGAGATGTAGGGCTCCAGTGAGTGTTTGATGTAGTCTGCATTACCATGCTGCAACTCAAGTCCAAAACAGAGAAGGAAAAAAATAAGAGACAGACAGATACTTCCTCTGAGCTCATCTACTCACTACCCTGCCAAACAACCATTTTTATGGGTGTATAACACTGATGTGTGTAGGCTATATATGTGAGTGAATGGCTGAGTGTGTGTGTATGTGGGTCTGTGTATATCTCTCCCTGTGTGTGTAAAAGGATTTCTTTATGTCTCTGCTCGTCACCAAGGGAGTCGGGGAAAAATGACACATCCCCCAACATCCTGTCAGACCCTGGGGCCATTCTCCTGAATCATTGCTGCCCCAAACCCACTTCAGTCCCTTTGTAAATACAGTGCGCTCTGACATGTTTACCGGGACCAGAGTGGATGTGTGCACGCCCGCAGATGCGTGTGAGCTTATGCACGGTCACACATGGGCATTTACTGTCAATTAATAGCCATACATCATCGAGTGGGAGACGTGTTAGCCATTAATCATAAGTCATTGTTTTATAGTGACAAGGTATTTGGCAGCTGAGACACAACAGGAGCAATGAAATGGCTCTAACCAGTGTAACACGTCCTTCTGATGTGTGTGTGTGTGTGTGTGTGTGTGTATGAGAGAGAGAGAGAGAGAGAGAGAGAAGGACATCTTGTGCAGATAGGGACAGGGCTGAAACCTTGGTCGGTTGCGTACTCCATTACCTGCACTTAGCTCTGAATAGCCAGCTAGCTGTGACTGGATTCCAGGTTAGATAAACACAAACACCCCACACGGCTGCTAAAAGTTGTGTAAATTAATGCTTACATAAGTATAAGTGACATAACTAAACATTTTGATAAGTGAGGTAACATGCATTTGTAAACAGAGACGCAAGCAAACATGCTTGCATTGTAAACAGCACGCATCATTGCATAACATCCCTGATGCACACCTTAAATGGAGACTGAAAGGGTCTCTTCATAGCAGATGACGCAGTCACTGGATGGCAAGTTGAATCATAGTTGTTGAAATTAAAATGTGCACCATTTTCCTTTTGTTCTCATACAATTCAGAAGATCATCGCACTCATAATACAATGCTTAGTAACATTGCATGATGTCCATTGTGAAGACCTTAAACTTAAACTAGAGCTAAAAGAGTCTCATCAAACTGTGGCTGAATGAAACATTTTTAAATTAAAATGTACAATATTTTACCATCACTTTCTCTCATACTTTAGAGAAGATCACTGCACCCTGGAAACAAGACCAAAAACTCCAGTATGAATAGTCTGCACCCTTAAATCCAGAGCCCAGATGAAGGTCTAGGTGTCATTAATTTCTTGCACAACATGCACAACAGCACAGTTAGTTCTGAACAATTTACTCCTTAGAACATCTGTAGATAAACATCTTTTTACATTTTGAAGAGCTCTAATTAAACACGATGATCTCCTTAACTGCACACCCACACTAACACACCCCTTTCAGACTGACACAATAGCAGCTGATCTGAATGGGCTGACACGTCAACTAACCTCATTTCACAGACTGGACACTACTGTGCTTTTGTGGACAGGCACTTCTATTTCTGTTTGTAAGCACGTCCTGATTTGTCTGACAAAGACACAGAAACAGAGCGTGCATGTGTTCAGCAGATCTACGCCATATCCCCTGCATGAAGGGGCTGGTAGACATATTCCTCTCTCCCCTACCTTCTTTTTCTCCAACTGCCTCCTGTGGCCCACCTGTATATAAGGCACATTACAGAAGAATGTCAGCCCACTTTTCTTCTGTTGTTTCCATGTAAGCCCACCTCACTCTGTCTCTAAGGACAAATGATCAGCAGATGGATGGAGGAGTGAAATGAGTAAGAAAGCTGGTTTAGGGCAGCGATGGATGAAAAAAATAAAGGGTGCATACCATGTGGGAGAGGTCCAGGGTGGGAAGAGGGAAAAAGAAGAAAGGCATGTATGAAGGTTTAAAGGCTGCAAAAGATGGCGGGGAACATAAAGGGAAAGGGTGGGTAGAAGAAAACATAGAAGCAAGGGTGACAAGAGAAACAAGAAGTGATGAAAAGAGACACACACTGACATGTATGTGCCCTGCTTGTTTCATCTCAGGAGGTCTGTGTGTTCAGCCATTGTACTGATCATTAGGGCTCACATCACAGGGTCCTATGAAATCCGTTGAAACTCTATTTTTTCCTAAATTCTGTGTTGAATGAATGAATGAATGATGAATGAATAAAATTTCAACGATTCAATTAGAAAATATTCAAAATTTAATGAAAATCAATGAATTTGATGGAATTAGGGATGTACCAAATGTATTTTTTTTTCTAACATTCAAAGCTTCTTCTTTCCAATGAAGCTTCAAATGTGTTGTCATATTTATGACATCAACACCCATCATCTTCCTCCAGAAGCTCTGATCTGCCCCCAGTTCTCTCCTCTGGAGCTCCTCGGCTCTCAGCAGCTGCCTGCCAGCGTCTAACGCTCTACTCTGCAAAGCCCCATGATACGAATTTGAATGAAGCATTGAACTCTTCCATACAGCCCTAGATGTAACACGACATTGCACTATTTTTTCATCTGCAGGACAGCCTCCATACGGAGCTCAAAACACAACAGATAAGTCATTCTGACAGAGGCTGCTCACATTCGGGCAACAGTCCTTATTTACAAAGCTTGACCAGAAACAGACATAGGTTTTTAATTCTTTCCAACTGGCTCCGAGCACACAGCCACAGAGTCTTCAACGAATTTGCGTCTTGCATCTGTCGATGTGGTTGAACTTCTGAGAGTTTCTCTGTGTTCTTGCTTGCGTGCTGCCTCTGTCTCAGAAGACCTCTTTGACTTGATTCTGTGTGTGTGTGCGAGAGAGAAACACAAAAACCAAGCAGCATATTTTTTTTGTTGTTGTTCATTCAGCTAAGGCACCGTGAACAAAATGCTTATAATGGTAGTAAAAAACCATAGGGCCCTACATGCACATGCTGAAGCCCTTAAACGCTATATCCCTAAACTAAATGCACACTGACCTTCAGGGTAGGTTGCCATGGAGCTGTGTCAGGATGTTATAATGTCACCACTTTCATAAAACCCTCGGCCCTTTCACAGTTCACAAACCACCGGGTGCATACTACTGTATGTGCTACTGTGTGCATGCGTGTGTGAGTGTACACGCATGCACAGGCTGACTGCAGCAGATCTAGGCAGCACTTAAAGAGGGGACCATGGGAAGCCAATGGTGACTGCTTATAAATGTGTTTGTCTGTGGGATGTAATTGCATTACTGACAGATTGTAGCCATAGTTGTGCCTGTCTATACATCACTGTTGTCATGTGAAAACCTTGTAGGACTACAGCTAAAAATGACCCTTTCAAATCCCCTCGGATAACATCAATCCAATCTAGACGTTTTTTTGTTTGTTTGGTTTTTTTTTTTACCCAGACTAAGCTCAGCACAAAGGTATGTTTGCTGTCCTTTTGAGAAGCAGTTTACGTGAGCAGCTGAAGAAAAATGTACCATTCTTTCTTCCTTTACATAAACATTTTCATTACTGTTTCATTACTGTGCAAACATATTGTAATGTGATGTGACATTATTAGAAAGGTAACCGTGTGGTCATTTCATTCGGAATTGTATATGTAAGTGAACTCAGCCTGGCATGCGGCCATTTTATATTTGTTTTATGAAATGTATTGATCTGCTCTATATGAAAATGTATAGCTGCTTTTAAAGAGGTGAGCAAGTGCAGCCAGGAGTCTCGTGGACGTAAACAGTCTTGTTAAGTGAGAGGTCTCTCCATTGGTCAATACTCTGTCTCTCATATTTCCAGGGGTCATTCCTAGATTCCAGTCTTGATTACTCCTGAAAAGCTTCACATTACATGAGCCTGAGCAGACTGGTTTACAACCCAGATTCCAAAAATGTTTGGACGCTGTGTGAAACGTAAAAATAAAAACAGAATGCAATCATTTGCAAACAAACTGTGTTTACCGGCAACGGTTTCACAAAGTGTCCCTGAGCCCATGTAGCAATATCCTTCATACAATCATGCGTTCACAAAGTGGTGAACCTCACTCCATCCTCACTCGTGGTCGACTGAGCCTTTCAAGGATGCCCCTTTCATGATGCTATCACCTGTTACCATCAACCTGTTTACCTGTGGGATGTTCCAAACAGGTGTTTTTGGAGCGTTCCACAACCCGTTTTAGTTATGTTTTATACAGCATCCCTACATTTTCAAATCAGCGTTGTAGATAAAACGGTAGGCATCAAGCAGCCATCCTGTTGAGTTAAAACTGTATGACAAAGCTCCTTGAGATTTCTATCGCAAATGTTTTGCTCTGGTTTGACATTCTCACGGTTTCCACAACAATCTATATCTTCCTCTGGTTCTCCCACGCTTGTACTCCTCGTAAAAGTTTCATTTAATGGATCCAGCTTGTTCACATAATGAGATGATATGTCAACCATTCATTTTTACACTAATTACTGTCTTAAGGCGATACAAGTGGGCTGTGAAGTGAAATGCAGTACAACATTGGCATCTCACATTCGAAGAAACCATGATCTTAACTCTAGCCAGGTAATTTCAGACTCAGCAGAAGGCTTGAACTCTGCAGGCTTTTTCTGTCAGGAACCCTCATCATAAAAGTGTATTATCTCACTGTACTGAAGGAGTCTTTGAATAAATACTCATGCCAACAGCTTGTGTTATGTGATGACATGTTTTGTCACATCACGCCATGTTTTGCCCTCTCTATTATCTGCATCAGTCTAGACACCTGTCTTAGTCATACCGCTGTCTACACAATACAGCCTTAAGAGACAGTGTTGACACATACATCAGATAGCAGAAACACAGCAATATTCCCTGATAACTATCACCGTGGCAGCTATCCAAATCAAGTTTTAAGTTTTGAAACTCGGCTCTATAAAAGGGCTAATAAATACTTTCATCTTAACAGTGAAAATCTATCACAGCGATAACAGTCAGATGACAGGAGCTGCACAGCCCTGTCTTCTCTCAGTCCGATAAAAACTTTCAAGTTCAATCATAACTTTTAAGAACAATCGAAATGCACCACCGTCCTCAGTGTTATGACTCTGTTATTGAGCCGGAGATGGGGCAGACAGGAGATGTGGTAGCGGAGGGGAAAGAGGTGGTAATTTCCAGAGCATCTGCTGATTGTAAAAGGCAGAGTGTTTTAAGAGCAGATGGTTATGAGGAGATGATGAAAGTCCTTCATAACCAGCCTCAGCACAAGGCAACAGCAGCAATGTTTTCTAACAAGGGGCTGCTGTTTCTAGAGGCGAGGGTGATTTTTTTTTTTTTTTATAAAATCATTTGCTCAGCTGCAAAACAAGCATGCATGCGTACATGCACCGCAAATCAGGAATCATTTATGTAGGCTATGAATGCTTTAAGGCACACCGGCTGTGGGACACTTAAAGTGTCAATAATTTTTTTGGTTAAAAATTAATTGATTATGTATTTTATTGACTGTGAGGAAAAGAGAGAAAAATCAATAACATTTTCCCCGAGGTGATGTCTTCATATTGTTTTGTTCAAACAGTCCGAAATATTGAATTTACAGTGATTAAAAATAGATTAATGCAGCAAGTCCTAATATCTGAGAGTGATATCTTAGCTTGATAAAAGTGAAACAGCTCTGTGGCTCAGTGTCTGTTATTGCATGTGTGTACAGTACGTGTGTGTGTCAGACGTATAGGGGCAGAGAGCTGTATCGAGGCGGTCAGGAGGACAGAGCAGTAGCTGTAATTCCAGGGGGATCAACAGTGTTTGTGTCAGTGGGGGGGCTGACACATGGGCCTCTCTGCTAATTCCTCATGCCTGTTTAAAAGCTATATGGTCCTTTAGCTCCTACACTGTATATGCATGTGTGTGCATGCACGTGCAGAGTGAAAGTCTATATTAATGCGGAGAGCTTGCTTGTGTGTGTGTGTTTGGTACGAACAAAGCATTTTCCAGGACCTTCAGGGTCAGCCTCCCATGGAGAAACTGTCAAGGTCCCAGGCAGGGGGTTAAGTGGTGTGTCGGATACTTGGGCTGTGTGTCTTATTGTGGCCAATGCCTGCCTTACATGGGGCAGCAAAGGTCAGTATATAATATAGATGTGAGAATGCACACACTCGCATACACACACACACACACACACACACACACAAATCTGAATGTATACATGTACATGACATGCATGTGCACACATAAATCCCTAAAAGCTAAACTGTATAGTTCAGGGCCAGTTTGCAGTTATCCTTCTATTGCTCTCATTATAAATGGCTTACATTACAGAGGCCTTGGTCTGGCTATGTTTTATCTATTTAATTCAGACATGCTTTGTTCAGTGTTCAAGCAGTTCGGTGTATCTGGCAGATAACTATATTCAACAGTCATGAATAAGAAAGGGAAAATGTTTTGAAAAGCATGAACTACTACTTTATTAAGGACTTTGTCAGGTTACATGTTGTTTGTTGCTGGCTCGCTGTATATTTGAAGTCCTGCTCTGTAATGTATTTTATACAGTAGCATATTCTGCATCACCGCCATCTGAAAGTGTCACCAGCGTGAGTGACCTCCAAGTGAAAATGTTACACACTGCAAAGGTTTCTTTCCTTGTTGTGACGCCACCTGCTTATGAATACTTTGCACGGACAGCGGAACTTTCCTCCCCTTGTCTGCTTCCCTCTGAAGAGACTAAGTGTGTTTCTCTTTGCGAAGAGCAGCAAACAGGATCAAACCGTGCAAAGTGGGAGCAGTCAGTCCTGTCCTTGCCTTTGATCCTTACTCAGCCCTGTTTAAAAGACCCAGTTTGACGGAGCGGGAACTCTGTCAGTTTAACGGAGCTTTGTGTCACGTCAAACAAGCTAAAAGATGCTCAGCGCGCCTTTGTTCTGCTGTCCTGGAGAGCAGGCTGCAGGCGATTAGCGTTGCAAACACTGCTTATGTGTGCGTGTGTGTGTGTGTTGGGGGGTGACCTTACTGTATGTGCATGTGCATGTCTGTGCATTCGTGTTGATATCTGTGTGTGTTTGTTAATGACTGTCTCTGTTTACCTCTCATTTCTAGTATTTGTATGAGCTTCACAACAGGAAAAAACACTTCTTATCCAGACCATCCACTTGGAAGCAGAGAAGGAAAACGATTTGTGCGTCCACGTGTCTTTCAACCAAACATATGCACACACGCCCCCACACTCAAACCGCTTCCCAGAACACTCCTCTGATGATAGAGATTCTGATTGATTCTCGCTGAACCAAAACTAGTTCTGCATTCAAACTAATTGGCCTAGTTGAGTTTCCCCTGTGGTGGGGAAACGGGAGGTTTTTGGCACTGAAACAAGGTCTGCAGGTCATGTCTTGGTGGGCACAAGCTACACTCTGTTCACACTTCCAACTGTGAGTTCATGAACTTTTGAACTCACTTCGCAGAACAGGAAATTGAAACAATAAGCTTCTGGAGAGAAAATGAAATTTCAACACAGTGCAAAGATTTGTTAGACTAGCAAATGATTTGACCCCTTTTGTGCTGTTTATTTATGCACTCTAGTTGGTTTGGGCAAACAGAGAAATGCTCCCCAATACACACACATGCGCACACACACGCACTCTCACAAAGGGGGTTTTATGGAAGCAAGTGGTGACACGCTGTGGACAGGTTTTGGGAGGTTTACCGACATGTGTGGTCTAAAGTTAGCACAGTTGGAGAATGCCTTCCATCCTTGCGTCCATCCATCCCTGAACATACACTCCTCCCCAGCTGTCTCCTCCATCTCATCCTCTGACCTGAGCTGGCTGTCAGGGCCTCCTGCTTCAACACAGCATACTGCACGTTCACCACATACCACAGCTGCGTACTGCAAGACCTCATATAATAAAATTGCTATCAGTCAGAATTATAAAAGAGAGTCCAATTATTACTTAATGGCTACAACCAGGGCCATATGTCGTACTGCACATGGTACATATGGTGTATTATTACAACAATCTTTAATAGTTTGGGCTGAATTGATTTCATAGTTGCAACACTGAGATAATGTAAGCCATTAAAATGTATTTTTTTCAGCCTCCTTGCAAGTTTACTGCAGCAATGTTGTTCACATTTACAGCAAAATAATCATCTGTTCACTATATCCCTTTTGAGTGCCCTCCATTTTGTGCCTGTCTCACTCCACCTGCTGCTCTCTTTCCACACTGATGCTAGTGTGTCGAAAGCCTAAACCGCCTGGTATTGATGTCCCCATCAGGGCACAGCAGGGGCCCCTTCATCGCGGACACACATGTAGACACACAGTTGCCTGGGTGAGATGTCCCAGTAGAGCCATTAGTAAAATGTGTGTGTGTGTGTGTGTGTGTGTGTGTGTATATATGTGCGAGGAGATGGTACATATCAAGTCAGCAGTGTAGGATTAGTGGGGCTGGCTGAAACCTCCCACAGGTGTTAGGGATCAATTCAAGCACAAACCATTTCATAGACTGATCCCTACTCACGCCCTCACCTGCGTGCTTTCCAGTGTCTGACGTTACACAGCTGTTAACAGATCCAGATGTATCTCCTCTTGTTTTACCAGCGAAAAGTCAGCCTTTTTCAAGCAATGAGATAAAAACATCAATTCCCATAAATACTGCTGACCTTTTGTTTCTGTTACAAGGAAAAGACACACAAGGCGGATATTTGGGGAGTGAGCCAAAAAAAAGATCAAGATCAAGATAAGGAAAAGAAGAAAAAGATGACATGATCCAAGACAAACTTTTTTTTTTTTTTTAATATTTCTGACAAGGAAAAAAACTTATTATTTCAAAGAATACCAGGGATGTGAGCAGAAGAAATATGATTATAGAAGAGTGAGAATGTCACAAGGTAACAGACAAAAGAAGAAACGGGAAGGAGATTATCAAAGTATTCGAATGAAAATCATATGTTGGTATCTAATGACCATCTCTGCAGTTCAGCACATCAGCTTGCAGTATGAGGCTTACACAGGAATTGGTTTAATATCGGACTGTGGTTTCATGCTGTTTGACTGAAATGGGCTCATGTGAAACGCTAAGTTATGCAGACAGAGAGTGAGGCAGAGAAAGGAGGTATCTGTTAAAGTACAGACAGAACCTGCACAAAGTAAAACCAGAAACAATCAGTATTTCACAAAATACTACAAAAGCCGAGGCTGCCCTTAAACTGACTGGCTGATCATACAGCTGGTTTTTGAGACACACACACACACACACACACAACGTAACGTCACAGACCCTTTCATAATTCATCAACCCCGACTCAATATATTTCCCAATGATTGGTGAAATATTTGAAGTGGATGCATCCTGAATAAACAGCGGAGGGAATGATTGGCTGGAAACGCTTATTTATCGTGAGGATGCTGTGTGGGTTGGGAGGCAATGGGGATGGCGAGGGGAAACCAGGGATTTAGTGAGAGGGATTGTGGGTAATATTTCCATGTGCTTCCCGGTCACAGTTGGCTGGCCTTAAATTAAACCGGCACACAGGAGGGACCGCCAGCGCTTTTGAACATGTATGCATGTACACAAACACAAAAATAACTTGCATATACTGCGCAAACAAGAATTTAAACACACACAGACAAGCAAGGGACTTGCACAAGGAGTGAATCAACAGAAGTGTTTATATACCTCCATCCGATTGAGCTGCTCAGATGTTCATCATCACCATCTACACTAAACAAATACTCACATTAAAAACAAACTGATGGCCAACCACCAAGAAGCAGCGTGAGGAAAAACACACTCAAATGCATACACTTAGGGAACGCTGTAATACAGCAGACGTACACTTCTGAAGCTGAGCGTGCTCTTGCATAAAACATCAGGCGTTGAGCATTTTAAGTGCTTCCATTGTAATCAGGCCAAAGCCGTAACAGCTCCCATAAAGGCCTGGTGAGAGTGGCTGAAGGTCCATTTAGGCGTCCAGAACAAAGAGCATCACTTGATCAATAGACAACCTCGTTAGGGCAATATGCTGTTGCGGGCACATTCTGAGGCGTGGGAGGGGGGGCATGATGGGGGGGTGGGTGTGACGGGGGAGAGGGTGGATGGTCTCTGTGGTGCTCCCCCATGCACACATGGCTTTGAGCAGAAAAGCAACAGTGTGCAAAATTAATACACAGACATGAACCAACATGCATGAAAGACTGTCCGACAATCACTAACCAAGTGCTGTGAGCTGGTGAAAAACTCTAATGAAGCCTGTGTGTGTTTGTGTGTGTGTTTGTGTGTGTGTGCGTGTGTGTGCGCGTGTGTGTGTGTGTGTGTGTGTGTGTGTGTGTGTGTGTGTGTGTGTGTGTGTGTGTGTGTGTGTGTGTGATCGAAAGCCACTAAAAGCTCTTTAGGGGCACCTTAGGGAACTATCCTTCATGACTTATCAACTAGGCAGACAGGCAAAAGTGTGTGTACACATACGCACACACTTACATGCACTTATACGCACAAAGTGGATCCTTAATGAACCCTTGTCAGTTTGAAGGGAACAAAGGTTAGAGGGAAAGAAGAGAGGGAAGAGGAGTGGAGAGTGGAAAAAAGAAGAATAGAGTGGAGGTGAGGAGGGAAGGTGGAGGGGGGAGGGGGATCCTCTCTGGGCTGTTTGGCCTTGAGATCGATCGCTTATCACTGTCACCTAATCTGTCCATCTCTTCTCTCTCTCTGTCTCTCTCTCTCTCTCTTTCTTTCTCCCTCCCTCCATCTCGCTCTGCTGCAGAAAGGTGTAGAGAAAATGAAGGGCAGACAGAGATACAGGCAGACAGAATGATGGAGTGTGCACCTCTCATGAATAGAATTAGAGAGGAGAAAGAGCGAGAGGAAGTCAGTGCGGAGATGGAGTAAAAAACAAAGGCAAATAAAGACCAACAGAGAGTGAGGTAGAATGACAGTAAGCACCAAGTGACAGAGGAACAGAGCGCGAGGAAGACGACGTGCTGTGCAGTCTAGCAATAAATCTACAGTAACTCTTCCGAATCGCGCAAGCACATTGCAGATACATGAAACAACAAGACTAAACAGAAACATTAAATGTATTTAGTTGGAAGTATCGCACAAAGCCACCCAAGTCTGAACTATTAAGCATGGGTAAATAAAATAACAGTAATCATAATGACAGCAGCAACGATAAATTTATTAGTCATCAACTATTTGACCATTTTCACCATTTTCAGACCAAAGAGCTAATCGATTCATCGAGAAAACAATCTACAATGAAAATAATATGTAGCTGCAGCTGTATTTATAATAATGAACTTTATTTATACTAAAGCATTTTTGAGAAATTGTTCTATCAACCATCAAGCAAGAAACCATTGAAACTGGAGAAAAACGTAGAAGAAAACCTTAAAAGGTCTCGCACAAGAACAATCCCCCGACGTAGCTGTTGGTTCGTAACAAGCAGCACAACCAAGAGCCAATTGCCAACATACTGTAAATGAATCACTGACAAATACGTAAAGCCAACAGCAAGGCCAAACCAAAAAGATCAAAGAGGCAAAACATTAGAGAAACTTCTTCATCCTGCATGTCTTCCTCGAATCAACAAAAGTGGGGCGACAAGCAGCACTTTCACAGGCTTCAGCAAATGATGTAAAGCACGTAGAGTTTTTAATCTGCTTTCCTGACATTTACATGATTGCATTGGCAGAAATCTACACATTCAGAGAAGAGCAGAAATGACACGTATACACACACAGTATGTACCTGTTGTACATGTACCTACACACAAAGGTAGCACAGGTGTTGCATAAAACTGGATAAGACCAAAACTCCATCAACCCTAAAATAAAACACAGACATTAATTATACATGATGTCCTTTTTCCACCATAATTCAAAATTTAAGAACGTCTAAAACTACACCTGAGCTCTCTGGACGGCCACAGCACGGCAGGTGAAAACCATCGCTCTGTACTTTTCTCAGCTCCCCTCTATCGCACAATTATTACACACTGCTTCCCCTTTTCTCCCTCTCTATCTCTCTTTCTGTCCTTCCTTCCTTCCTTCCCTCCCTGTTATTACCCCTGCTCCCATTCCCTGCCTCCTGGCTGTCTTTTGGCAGCACAGGATGGATGACAGATGAGTGGGAAGAAACAAGATACGGAGACATCAAGGAGAGAAAGAATGGGCTGTTGTTTGGTGTTGCACCTCGAACGTCGTACTGTGAGCTATGAAGATTTTACTCCCATGCTCACAGTCAAAGTACTGTAAACAACAGTAATGACACAGCTCTGTGTGCAATTTTCAAGATTTCCTCAATAGTCGCCAGCTTTAGAAAACTGATACGTATCGCAGCAAATGTGCCAATAACCTCATGTGAGAGAGAGAGAGAGAGAGAGAGAGAGACGGTGAGACAGGAACGGACGGAGATTTGAAGTGGCCCGCTGTATTTCCCAAAGGGTCGCTTTGAAACAATAGAGGACAGATGATGGCGTGAGAGAAAGACATTAAGGTTTGTGTGAAAATTCCCTCTTTAGCTGCAGTGGAGGCTCCACTTAGGGCTGCAATTAACCTGAACACTTAACCCCCATCAGGGAGAGACAGACAGAGAGATGGGGGGCAGAGAGAGAGAGAGAGACAGGCAAAAACTAAGAAGGAGCGAAAAAGTTTCCCATTTTTCTCAGATGGCACAGGATGAATGGAAACTTTGTACACACTTAGCATGCATCATCCCATTAAAGACGGAAAGAGCAGACACAGAGCATCAAATGAAAAGAAGATATCTAATGAATTGAACGGCGAAATTACACAAACTGCATCCACAGCGAGCGAGCACTTTTGTCTTCTCTCTCGAGTGTGTTTCTCAACATGCTGCATTAGGAGCACACAATGCCAAACTGCCAAGCCCACAGTGGGTCTCCACTTCAGACACAACCAATTTCTGCTCTGTGGTTGAATTTGTTATGACTCTGCTGTGGTTTTATTAGGCATCTTCCTTTCACTCCTCCTCCCTCACAGAGAAGATTTGTTACTTCTTTTTTTAGTGATATCTTTTTAAATCCTCACATTGATCTGAGGGAAAAATCGAAGAATAAATTCCTCTGGCAGGGTGATAAGCAGCTGAAGTATTGCCTTGACAGCAAGAAAGGAAGCCGAGTTTGAGTCTCTCCCTTTTGTTTTCTGGCACTCGGTTCTGTTCCGTTGAGTGAAGCCTTAATGACGTGACCACTGGCTGAAAGTATTGCCAAAATGCACGACACAGAGCAGTACAGAGAGGACACAGATAGACAGAAACCATGAGCACACTGTGAGTGTGATGTTTGATGTCAGGAGACTTGAAGAAGAGACAAGAAAGTAAAGGTGGACACTGTGATACAGTGTAGTTGTGTTTGTGTATACACACCCATGCATACACACTCACACACCCAGCACAAGTTACAGGACCACTGCTGACTGCACACACACACACACACACACACACACACACACACACACACACACACCCAGTGGGAAGCCCTCCCAGCTGTGGTTTCTAAGGGATTTGCGAGAGAAAACATTGGAGAAAACAACATGTTTAGTATCGTTACGTACAAATGCACATTTAGCTCAAAAGCACTGAGAAAGTATCGACTAAGGTTCTGTCCTCTTGTTGAAGTGCCAGCTAGGCAGTGCTGGACCTGTTTAACTGCCTTCCCATGGCCCTGACCTCATCTGGGACATCACAATCATTAACAAACATCCCTGACATTTTCATCCTCTCGCCTTGTATTTTCAGCAGTACAAAGAGCTCCATTAACGCTCACTCACACCACAACATCAAGACCAAAATTATGCTGGAAGATGTGTTGTGAGATGTGTTCTGATGAAACAACATAGTGAATGTCTGAATTAAGACACTGTAAATGTAAGATAATTACACGCAACTACATTTAGTTAAACACTGTTCCTCAGAGCAATGACTACTGGTAATTTCACCGGGTCATTAGGTATCATTATCATTAAGTTTTGAATTTGTGAGACTTTTATTCAGAGATACACACTGCGGCACTAGCTATTATTCTATTATATTCTTGTTACTAGTTACTCTGCAGGCACCAGCACAGGTCCGATTCAGGTCAATTCTTTTTGACCAATCAACGGACTGCTGTGCTTCTAGTTTAACTTTAAGGTAGCAGATCAGTGTGCTATAGATACCTCAACAGAGGAGAACAAAAAAAAAAAGAGAGGAAAACAGGACAGAATGGGATGATACCATCCACAACTTTGGAAATGTGAAGTTAACTGTTCTAATGTGTAATGAACTGAACTAATAATGAATAATAGGTGACAGTGCAGAAAAACAACAGATCAGACATAATCTAAAAATGATCAGTACACTACAGTCTAAAACAAAGCCGTACGCTATAACAACAATGTTTGAGAAACTGTAAAAGGGGAAGATTTAAGGGGAAAACTAAAGTGAAGAGAAATCTAAAGAGTTCTTCAAGGTAATCTGACTGAAAACTGGACCATTTTCTAATCTGGGATGGATTCATCATGTAGTAAATTAGTAAAGAGTAATCTGAGAGAGCTCATCGCTGTGATATATTACCAAATACCATCTGGCAGGGAGGACCACAGTTAAATGTTGACAGTAATGACAATTTAGTTCACCGGCCTTATTAAATAAAGAGCTCATTTGTGCAGACATATGGCCAATCAACTCATTGCCTGGCACTTCATCATGCACACACGCATACACACACAGACGTGCATGCAGACACACACAACGAAACAGACATTAATTGCATGCACGCACACACATAAATGTGCAGATGACAAGATATCAAGATGCGCCTTGGGCCAAGCTCCTACTATGACATGTTTCGTCTGAAGCCAAGTCCCGTTTGCTGAACATAATTCACACTTTGACACCAGAACTGTAGGCGCACCAGAAGATTAGTTAAAGATGCAGGCTGGTACAGGGAAACACGCAGTTTGTGGGCTCTGATTCTTGTTAAAAAAAAGCATATATTTTTTGCTTTAGAAGTGATCTTTCTCCATTGCTAACCTCACCCAACACATAAATTAAGCATTTGCCCATTTTGCTACCAAGCTGAAGCCAGAGATGGGTTTATTATTTACAAAAAAACAAAGGAATATGCTGGAGGAATGCTGTCACGTGGGTCTCACACCCAAGAATTAAGAATAAATTGTAACACTCATGCAAGGATTTTACTATAGATTTGAGAGTCTGTGGAAGTAAGAAGAAGAGAGTTTTGTGATTTTTGGTGTGGGGACCAGACAGACAGACAGCTGCGGCTATCTTTATTGGATTCCATGTAAACGCTCAGAGTGTTTGTCTGTCTTCCACATGCCTGGTTTGTGGGGTGTGTGCAGGTGTTGATCTGTGTGAAATGCCCATGACGCAGCTCCTGTTTTCCACACTTGCAAGCGGCATTCAGCTCTCAATGAGTGAACAAACACACACACACACACACACACACACACACAGGAATGAGTGGAAGAACATGAGAGACAGGAGGGAGGGAGATAATTCTTCTCTGTGTTCTCCCAACACAACTGACTGCATCATCCATCTAATCTTTTGCCTTTTTCTGCCGTTCTATCCATCCTCTGCTCCTCTTTAGCCTTCAGCAGCCTCTAGGAACACAATGTGATAATCTATTAGCTTGTTGTGTCTGTGACAGGAGGGAGCAGGTTAGCACGTTGGATGGAAAAAACAATACAATACGAGACTCCAGTAAAACCAGATTTAGATCAGGCTGAAACCATCAATAATGTTGTCAGAGATTTCCACTCCGTACCCTCTGTTCAGACTAACATGACTGCTTTAGCATTTGACTGAAGCCTTATCGCAGCAGCTGAGAAAATCCTGCATCCCGCGTCTCTCAAACAAAAGGAGATGTTACACTTAAGCGGTTCAAGAAATTGGCAAGAAACGTTGCCATGTTTACCCAGCCTTCTTTGCTCATCTCGATCTAAATACTGACTCATATTTTTCACTGCTGATTCACAAGGATAAAACCTGTTCTATCTCGTGTTACCATCACAGGCCTGGCAGCAGTGCCGGTAAACGTGGTGGCACAGGACAGTAATCAATATGATAATTCATCTCTATGAACGTCAGTAGGGTGTAATAATGACAGTTGCTGTGCTGTTTGCTTTCTGTTGAACCTCAAAGTTTTTACAGCAGCACATTTGAACTTGTGATGAAAAGCCAACAGCCGTGCCACACCCTTTGACTCACCACTTGATCAATATACTAATCACTGAGTTATGGCATTGCTCTTTCTATTGGTGATTCACTTAAGTGACGGTTCTTTGGTGAAAAAAGCAAGTTATATTTGCATGATTTCCATAAAGATACAGACAAGAATAGTTAGTTTGAGGGAGTTCCCGTTTGTAGACACTGCATTTTGCATCCTGTGTTGGATATAGTGAAATGTTAAATGGACTGAGATGAAGCAGAGTATTAAGTTGTCTGTTTTCTTGATGTCCACATGTAGACACCAATTAGAATTTGTTTAGCCTGATTAAACTTGCAAGGCTGCAGAACTTATGAGGCCTAATATAGCTTTCCTTGAAACCTTGTTGTGACAGTCAGAAAACATCTTGCGTGATGTTACGTTTCTGATAACATCCAGTATAACTACTACTAAGCTTTCAGTTATTCTTACTACACAATGTATTCTGTTATTTCAGTCCCGGTTTCTGTCATTCGATAACTCTCTTCTTTTTTCTCATACTTGTCTTCACACCTCTTATATCTCTTATCATTTCCCATCAGCATGTCATTCACTCTTCCTTCCATTCTTCCTGTGCTCTTTCTTCATCTATCCCATTTATTTTTTACTTTTTCCTCTTTCTCCGTCTGCTCATACCTCTTTCTCCCTTCTCCTCGCCTCCCTTTCTTCTCCCCTCTCCTTTGCTCTCAGGTGTAGTTTAGATAAGGCTAGAGGAGGGGATTAGTGAGAGCTCTCTGCCATGTTTGCCTTTGGCACAGAGGACAAAAGGACTGGGACGTTTTCTCTGCTCCGCCATCTCCGTTCACCTGCCTGTGTGTGGAAAACAGCCATGCAAGGACAGACACACACGAGAACACACACTCACACTCACCTGTGTAATGACTGTGTCACTGTGCCCCAGTTATGAACTGAATCAGCATAATCCCTTCACACTCCATTAATCAAGAAAAGGCAGGGTGTAGTCTCACAAAAATGCACAAACACACACACAGAAATACAGTGCTGACACATATCCTCACCCTGTGTGGTCTGCCAATTTTAGCTGGTCCCATGGGCTGATATTACTGGTCTACTGAACCAAGTCAGACACAATAGCATGCACAGTCAACAGGTGTGTACATGGGTGTGTGTAAGCCTATATTTTTTTTTTTCAAAGGAATATGATTCAGGCTACTAAAGACGACATACCGTGCAGGGATATTACAATGTGATTGGCCTTGTTTCCACCTAAGGGCCTTGCAGAGCTAAGCAGGTGGTTCTCATTACAGTAATATTAGATATCTCTCAGCATTTCTCTGTGATTCTCTTTTCATCTTGTTTCCTGCAGAGATGATTAGTCAGCTCACACTTCAGCCTTTAATGAGGAAATTTGACTTTTGATCATGTGCTATAAACATCTGATAAACACAAGCACTGGCACTGGCTGCGGTGAAGACCGGTCATGTTCACGGCGACAGTTCCCACATAGTACCTATCATCCACATCACTCTCCAGTCTGCAGCTCAATGCTGCAACTGCTCAAGCATGCGTGTGTAGCAGAAAACCATGTATCTCAAGAATGTGAACTTTTCAGCAATGACGAAACGCTGATTTCAGCTTTGTGGTAATGCTTTTCAAGTAGTCTAAGAAGGATTTTCATTAGCCTTAAGACATACTGAGACTGACCACTAAGCAGATTTTGGAGTAGGTGCAAAGTCAATGCAAAGACACGTGGACACAAACAGACAGTAAAATTCACTCTGGGTGGTGTAAATGAGGAGACGACTCATGCCAAGGCTTTACGACACCACTTCATGCACACGCAGGGAGGGAAAAGCAGGAATCTTGAAGGAAACAACAGGAAGAATAGGAATTTGTGGTAAGTTTTCAGATCAGCCAACGTCTCGGTAGGCTCACTAACACGAATGTATTGCTCGTTAGCCACAGTGGTGAAAATTCACATGAGCGAAGCGAGCTATAATGTTAGCTTTGCATGCAATCTGAACACTTTTAGAAGCAGGAATGCTCAAACGTTAAAAAACTTCTGAAGCAACAACACTGGAATTGAAGAGAGAAGCAGCGAGATCATTTGTTATGATCACTGTTCCTTTTTCATCATTTGCAGCATTTTCCATTTCCCATCCTACATGTTTAAAGGAACAACAAAGCCAGTGCAGCATGGTTCTATATTAGGCCAATGATGACTAATCCTCTACCAATGGCAAATGGGACTACATCTCACTTAGCAGGTCAAGAGAATGCTGAGGCTAAACATCCATATCGCGGTGCTAATTTATATTGGCTTATTTTTTCAATCCAATGATACCGCCCACATTCTTAACTATCTACTAACTGTCCATCTATCCACGGGTCCCAGCTGTGCAGAGCCTCAGGCCTGAATTGGGCGGTGGTCCAGAGCAGACTGTAATCTGGAGCTCCTATCATCGGGGATCCGCTCTTCTGCCTGTGTGATCAGGCAGACAGAGTGCTGAGCATTTGATCAGCCTGATACTGAGCCCAGTGGGCGACAAGCCACCACGGAGAGACGCGACAATCAGTGAAATTTTACACACATACACACACATGTGAGCCACGAGAAACATATACATGAAAATAGACTGATCCAGTGAGTGGGCAGAAAAAATATTGAGTTAGTGAGAGACAAACAAAGACAGAGAAAAAGAAAATAAGCACGAGAGGAGGACGAGTGTGTGTGTGTGTGTGTGTGTGTGTGTGTGTGTGTGTGTGTGTGTGTGTGTGTGTGCATGCAAGAGAAAGAGACCTTGTATTTTGGTTTTCTATCAGGCTAGAGTGTGTGTTGTTTTTCTAGCACCCACCTATCAGTCAGGGCCTGCAGGCTGGGAGCAGAGCAGTGTGGGTAGGAGAGGTGTCAGCTAATCTGCTGTGATTGATGTGTGAGCCCAAAACTGATGAAACTTTACTGTACGCTGCAATGGTCTATGTGGCATCTCACACACACACACACACACACACACACACACAAACATATCTCCATGACGTGAACAGTGAATGACTGTTCCTGAGGGATGCACAAAAGCATGCATACATGATAATTGCACATGCACCCTGATCTACTACACTCCCAGCTCATCCCTAAGCCTGTGCATCCTCCAAAGCCTGAGATTTCCTGCCATAGCTGAGGTTTCAGTGAGACATGCTCTCCATTTCACCTAATTGGCCATGAAAAATGGATGACAAACATAAACAGTGACTGTCATTATGTGTGTGTGTGTGTGTGTGTGTGTGTGTGTGTGTGTGAGTGTGAGTGAGTGACCTGCATGATGAGACAGAGGGTTTGTGCGTGTGTGCACTGGCATTTATATATGGAGACTGGTAAGCGTAAACTGAAGGTATTCTATTTGTTTTTAAGCCTAATTGCCGAAATAACAGTGTACTTTCAAACAGCGCCCAGATGTGGTGAGCTGGCCCAGCTATCAGAACACCCACACAGAACAGAGGGAGAATGGGTGGAGAGAGAGAGAGAGACAGAGGAATAAACAGGGGAGGAAAAAGAGAAAGTGAATTTTCTTGTTGTCTGTCAGAAGCTAGTTTTCAAAGAATAAATACTGAAAATGAACAAAGAAAGATGGAAAACAAAAGACGCAGCTACATCGACATCGTCTCGGCCTTCTTTTGTCATATCCTCAACATCTTATCCTCCATAAAATGACTCATGAGCTACAATTTCATGCATACCACACACACAGACACACACACAAACACACAAACTTTACATGCATAAAATAAGACCCCTTAAGCGGTGATGTCATCTGTGTGAGAAGTGAGCTGAAAGGACTGCAGACAGAAGTTTCTTTTTCCTTTGTTTACAATGATTCATCCGGGTGGCTCTCAATCAGTGTATAAAAAGGAAAGAATCATCCCTAAATATGCTAAATGCTTCTGCTTTGAAGCAAAAAAAAAGGCAGTTTAAACAAGTGAACAAATATCTTAAATGTAACTATTTACATAATGACTCATTCCTTGAGCACTTTTCAAAATCACCATTGCGGTCTTCTGCAGCACTCTATTTCTTGTTAATTCTTCTCTTCCCTTGAGGCTTTGGATCATAAGCAGACTTTCTGCTGGATTGTGGTCAACCGCTGTACTGCACAGATACAGGGTCCTCTGTTCAAACACTCAGTATATATACAGTGGTGTGAGGGTGTAGGTGTTGCTGTCTGAACACAGTCTGTGTGGGACAAAGAAGGATTCTGTGTTCTGTGCAGTACAAATACAGGTGCAAAGAACAAGAAACACGCGCCTTAGAGCATCGACGCTCAAGTGATGCTTTCATTTTCCATTTTTCCATATTATTGTACCCTTGTTGCTGACAACATAACTGACGTTTCATGCAAAGAAACCAACAAGTCCTCGTATGCTATTGATACAATGTGGGCTTTGTCTTTGCCTTCTTAATGAGCATTACAAAAATGATTCATGCAGCTGTCTTCTGATGTCCCACCACCACCGTAAAAGTGCAGTTAAGGCAACCAAAACTACTTTTTTGAGTTGAAGTGGAGTTAGCGATTACGGTTACAAGTAAAACAAATCAAAGTTAACTGAGGAAACAAAGCAGACGATGGCTCATCCATTAATCACTGGGTTGTCGGTTCGATTCCTGCACCTCCTGTCCTTGTGTCGAAGTGTTCTTGGGCCCCTTACACAGCAGCTCTGCCGCCATCAGTGTGTGAATAGGTGAATGAGAGGCAAAATTGTAAAGCGCTATACAATCAATTTACTTCACACTTGTCTCTACAAATGTAATAACATCACGCTATGTACATCTTAGCCTCTGGTCATTACATCACACCATCACAAAAACATGAACACGGGTTATTTTAAGTGTTTGAGACAATGACCAACCAGTTAAGTTACGTGTTGCATTGCATCAGAAATGGCTAAGCCCTAAAACAAACTACCAAGGACAGGCCATAAACCCATGCAAACTTTGTCCCACCTCTTACCCCATTTGCTGCCTGAAGTGTGTGTGTGTGTGTGTGTGTGTGTGTGTGTGTGTGTGTGTGTGAGAGAGAGAGAGAGAGAGAGCGTTGAGTGGTGATGCTAAGAAGTGAACATTATGCAGGAATGTTTTTGTTCTCAATTAGACCAAATCCAAATTCCCACCAGTACTTACAAATACTGTCTCACACACGTTTGAACACATGGGACGCATGCATAGGCGCACAATGAAACTGCACAGGTCCTCTCTCTTTCTGTACCCACTGCAATTAAAACTTAGAACACCAGGCAGGCTCAAAACAAGGAGCCAAATGTAGAGGTCCTGCAAAATTCAAAAGCCTCCCAAACAAATCTTTAGTAGGTCCCCAGAGCGAAGGGGCCTTGGTTAGGATTAGAATCAGAATCAGTAGTAAGGGACATTGACATTCTACACAAGGTTTAGTGATGGGAAACTTTGGCAGGCTTGTTCGGTCGTGCCGGGCTGGAATTCCTGATGAGTTGATGTTTATCTTATCTGGGGGAGATAGTAATTTCTGAAGTGTTTTACATCAATTCAGCTAATTCAGATGAGGTCTGGACAAACAGCAGTGCCACATCCCATCAGACAGGGAATGTTGTCACACACGTCCCCCAAAGCAGCCTCGCATATGCACTCGCATGCACGCAAACACATGTCCTTAATGGCCAGAACCTAGCAAACCGTGTTCCCGCTCCGAGTGAGATGCAGAGTGAGAGCAATGGTCCTGCTGCAGGACAGGAATGAGAAGAAAGTGTCCTCCTTGTGAGTCTCTTGAGGGCCAATTAGTCAGAGGAGCCATGGTTAATGTTACACAACCCTCTTCTCTGCTTTATTTCCTTTGATGCCTCCTTTACCCACTACTAAAACATTGTATAACAAAGCAGAGCAAATTGGGGAAGACAGTCATTCAGAAATGTCAGCATTTCACACACACTAAAACGTGCACCAATTCCTAAGACGTGATCTGGCTGCAGATATTGTTCTGTGGATGCTATGCAAATGTGCATTGTTTTTCTGAATAAAGATTGTGCTTAAATTACTCAGCGTGTATTCAAAGTATGCTCATGTCTATCCTCCAAACTGTGTATATTGATACATCTGGAGAAGCTTTAATCAAGGGTCTAACACCTGATTGGTTCTTGCTGGCTTCCTTCCTGCTCCCTACCGACATTCTTTCCTGGTGCAACAAAAGTAATTACCAGAGACCTCTACCTCGCCCTAGGGACAGAGAGGAGAGCATATGCTATCACGCACACACACCCACATCCCTGCACACACACTCAGAGTAATACTGTCCAATAGGTGTTCACCATCTCCAGCTCCCTGGCCACTGAATGACAGCCAAGCTAATTAGAATCTGATTTACCCATTTAATGAAAAAAGGAATAATTAGATAGCTAGATATCAGCCAGGAGACGCTTTGTTCTGTATGCGTTCAGAGTCACGGAGTTGCTGTGTGTGTGTGTGTGTGTGTGTGTGTGTGTGTGTGTGTGTGTGTGTGTGAGAGAGAGTGACAGACCTGGGGGGGATAGAGTTTTGAAATGGGATGCCTGATTGCACCACCCATCTAACTGCTTTCTAAATGAAATTACTGCTCATTAGATACACATATGTAAACGCTCATGAGCACTGTCTCCCTGTCAGATGCACTCTCTCACACACACACACACACACACACACACACACACACACACACTTACAGTACGTACAGTATATGCACAGATAAAAGTAGCAGAGGGCTATTTAAACATGGAACGGTTTTCCTCGGCACACAACAGTTCCACTCCAGCCTCTGCTGTGTGAAAATGACAAGATGTTCTCCTTCATTGTCCATGTGTTATTTCCATGTGGCTTTCTCTTCAAATTGGTGTGCATTCCATATCAGATCGTGATTGGACACAGACTAATTTGATTTAGGCATTGGGAATTCATTTTGTCTTGCCACAACTCCCATTAGAATTGTTCCTAAAGAGGCTGTACGCCGTTTGCAGCTTTCTGCTTCAGGCGCTGAGAGTTGCCTCCGAGATGCATGCTGTGTGTGAGGTTTTTGTCATTACAAGCAGGGATTGCCTAAATCCATAGCTGGAATTGAGTATCTCTCAAGGGAATGACGCATCTTTTTGAGGAAAAGACGATGGGCTTTATTGTCTTAAATTCAGAGGGGAATGGTGGATGGAACGAAGGCCGTGTGGATATTATAGTGCAAGATCGTTAAATTGTTAATCCTGAGTGGATTTGAAATTATGTGTGTAGTCTTAAAGGATTATACTAAACTGTAGCCTTGTGTTTAAAGCACTGAAAGGATAGTCAGAACCTTTAGAGGGGAGGATGAAATTAAAAAATCGTCAAGAAGCATCCAAGTTTTTTTCCATTATCAAATGACAGCTCATGAGAGTCATCCAATACGCAAAGCACGTCGGTTATTGGATGGACTTGGTGCGTTTCCTTGCTTGAAGCAAACTTCAACATCCAAGATTCAAGAGTCAGCTGCCAAAAAAGCACCACATTCACAAGCTCTGCTGTCAGAAAATCAATTCCGGAGAAAAAACATACATGATGTGGAAAGGATAATGAGAAATTGGTTGTTTCTTGCACAGGAAAGATTGCTGTTTAGCAGTACACTCTTAAATCTTGGATGTGAGTTTCCAGCTGAGCAAACCAAGGGAAAGGTTTGAAAACAGATTCCCAAATTGTAACTGTACCATCTGGATATTATGTAGCCTATAAGTACAAAAATCTGTCAAAAAACTTGTAGTGTGTGTTTAGAGAATCTTTGGCAGTGACTTCCAGCCATGCATGATTTGCATAATTGTCTGAAGCATGCAAAAACCAGTGCAGCCCTTTACAGTGATAGAAGCCATGGGCAATTTATGACATTTGTATAGATAAATGTTTTGCATTTATTTGTTTAACTACAAAAATCTGCACACAGATGGACTGACAGGCGCCTGCCCCTTGTCCTTGAGCACGCTGTTTAGGTAAATACTCATCATAGGCAGCTTCCAGGTGTGAGTATATGTTTGGGTCTAATCCTTCCTCCCTTTGCACCTCTTCTCTTGGCATTTTGCTGCACATACTAATGTGAACCAGAGAAGCTACTAGCACGAATAAGAGCTAAGATTTTTAAAATTAAATTTCAATGAGAAGGTCAAAACTATTTGGGATGTAAAATGAGTCAAAACCTTCTTTTACCCTTCTGGCTTCAAACTCTCCATATGGTGTAAACAAACACAAAGAAGGGCATTTGATAATGAGATGGCATTGTTACAGTTTCTCAAGTAGTGGGCATTAGAGGACTCTCTCTCTTTCAGGGCCACACACAACCTAACATAACAGATTATAACTAATGTGTGATCGCATGGGGATGAGAAACAAACAGGCAGCCAAAAAGAAACACAGACATTTGCTGTTGTACACCACAATGCAGCTTTGCTTCACAGGCTTTGGTTCATGTCTGTTGCCAGATTAATTACCTGTTGCGTTCGAAACTGTGTCAGGATTGTCAATGTGGCACACTGTGGCTCCTGTTTTTTTGTTTGTTGAATCTCAGCATTGTGGAGAGAAAGAGAACTGGACAGCGACTCAAAAGAGCAACACAAGTCCACTGGCCTGAAGTGAAATGCCAAAAAAGCTTTGTTCCCATCCAAAACCTTCCAAAGGACCACTTTCTATGCTGGAAGTTCGAGTAAGCTGCTCTTGAGGCAGAAATGCCCGCCCATCCTCAGAGAGTTGATGGAGCATTCACCTTATGCCTCATTGAGCTGACTCACTGTAGCATTGCAGAGGATACAGCATATGGGAGGAAATAAATAAACAAATGCCCCAAGTGTCCTCTCTCCATCTTGGCTCTGTGTCGACTCGCAGCCAGGGGCTGTTTCCCCTCCCTTCACTCAGCTCTAGTGAGAGCAGCCCCAAGCGGCTACTGGGCCCTGTGTTGATCCATCATGGTTCATCATCATGCTGGTTCAACCACCATCCCGATGCCTCAGCAGCTGCGTGCCTTGCAGAGAAATCTGTCACACTCGTCCTTCTACTCCTGTCTAACTGTCACTGTCTTCTCTCTCTCTTCCTGTCTTGTTCTGTCTTTTCCTCCCTCACACACACCTCTATACACACCTGGTCAAACAATGCATCCGTTCTTTGCCATGCCCTCCAGCATGCTTGGGCTGTCTGTCAGGAAACCGTCTCACACTTCCAAGACAGCACACCAACACCTTGGAAATATCCAAATACACACAACGGAACTGGTAAGCCAGCTGAAAGACAGGTTGATACTCTGGTACGTGGCAGGACAGGTAGATAGACAGTTGTGTCCTCAGGGCCACTGATTAGGTGACTTACTGCTGGCAAGGATTGCAGCATGTACGCATCAGATCATGTATCTTCCGATCATAAGTCCTTCGTTGTTCCCGCACGGGCTTCAAAAACACCTCATCATGATGCGACTACAAGAAATAGGACAATTTGCGTGGGAGTAAAAAGAATTGTCTACGTGCGTGTGAGAGCGTACACGAGTGAGACCTGTCTGCGTACAGTGACAAATGTTCCTGCATGTGTGTGCAAGCTTCACCACAAAAGTCTGAAACTTGCCCAGGGCAACATGCTGGCTTGGAGTCACAGCACTGAAAGGGAGAGAGAGATAGAGTGATTGGCATGAGGGTGTTTACGGTAAACAAGAACAAGGGCTGGCAGGCTGGATGGCTTTTATGCAGGAATGCACCCTGCACTCATCTTCATTCTTCTCTGTGTCTTTTGGCTATCCACCCTCTGAAACACCAACACAGCAGCATATTGTCTCTCTGACATACGTGTGAATTATCTACTTGGTGCACACATGCGACAAGGCTGACCACAACAGTGTGTGTGGCTGCATGCTGAACATATAGTATGTGTTTAATTAGTAGGAGAGCTGGCCAAGTCAAGGTTATCCATCTTTGTCAATTGACAGCAAAACATACTTGGATAAACTGATCTGGAAGCAGTTTATACAACCTTGATTCCAAAAAAAAGTTTGGATGCTGTAAAACATAAACAAAAGCAGAATGCAATCATTTGCAAACAAACTGTGTTTACAGGCAACGGTTTTCCAAAGCGTTTCTGAGCCCACGTAGTCGTATCCTTCATACGATCATGTGTTCACAAACTGGTGAACCTCGCTCCAGCCTTGCTTGCGAACGACTGAGCCTTTCCAGGATGCCCCTTTCATACCCAATCATGATACTATCACCTGTTTACCTGCGGAATGCTCCAAAACACCTGTTTCCTTTCCCAGTCTTTTGCTGCTCCTGTCCCAACTTGTTTGAAACGTGTTGCTGGCATCAAATTCAGGATAAGCAGATATTTACAAAAATCAATGAAGCTGATGATGAAACGGTAAATATATGGTCTTTGTACTGTTTTCAGTCGAGCATGTGTCGAAAAGGATTAGAACTTTTTCTGTTTTATTTCTGTTTGCATTGATATTTTTATTTACTTTTTTGGAATTGGGGTTGTATTAGGTCGAATGACTTGGCTCTGAATTAGAAAGCAGGAACACAAATCTTGAGAGAGTAAAGTCTCGCTGAGAATTTCTCTGCATGTGTGTTTCAGCAATGTATCTATATTTTCATAGACTATGTCAACCGCACTCTGCGTGACTGTTACTAATAAATATCCTTCTGATGTCTCTTGTCTCCTCTGCAACTGACAAACAGACTGTACCGCTGGCATTTGTACTCATTATCTCCTCTTCTTTGACAAGTGGCTCTCAATCAAACAAATTCACAGACACATTTATGTATAGGTGTACGTTCACACACACGCACCCGTTGACTGCCTTTCATTCGGCTTCCTCAAATCCATCTGCCAAGTCACTTTTTTTCTCTCCATCTGTCTGCAGGTAGGGATGTTAATTATCTTAAGTCAAGGGTGGCACCACCAAGTCAATTTTGAGATACGATCTAATCTCTCCTCCTTTGATCTCCTTCCTTCTCTTCCTGTCTACTTCTGCTCCACGCCAACTGCAACTTTGCCATCTTCATCAACACATGACATACTGTTTTTGAACGACGACTTGGGGCGTCATTGATATAAAGTGTTATTTATACTGAGCTGTATTTGCCATGTAATTTTTGACTCTCTGTAATTCTTCCAAAAACCGTCTTCTGTGTTTATTAACTGCTGTTTACTGTATATTTCTGATCCTATTATCTATTGTTCTTCCAGGAAACAGTCCTCCACTTATCTACACTATTGCTTCATGCTAGATGAGATGAATACTTAAACACACAAAGTGATTACACATAAGCTTGCTCATATATACAGATGGTTTTCCTCTGATCTCGGAGTTCGTGGTGTCCCAGATGAGTTCCCTCACTCGCAGTTTGTATTACAGAAATTGCTATTGTAACAAAAGCCAAAACTTGCACGTCTGTATGTACACATTGCATATTGTCCGAATACAAAGGCATGCAACTAAAACAAAACTGCTGACATATGCACATACACGCACAGCCATTTATCCTCCCTTTCCTTGCTGGACACACAGTGGTTTTGTCAACATGGCAAATCGATAGGAAGGCAAACAAAACTTTCTTTTGCTGATTGTCATGCCACAGCAGCGGAGCGGCTGCTCTCCGCGGTCACCACATACACGTGTGTGCAACATGTGCCCTGTGTGTGGTGCATATCACAAAAAGCACAGATAAGGGAAGTTGGTGCAAGTTGAGGGGAAACTGAAAAGAGTGATCAGCCTTGTTTTGTCCCATCGTTTCTGAATCTATTCCCATTTCTGTTTCTTTCCCCTTCTTGACCCCTTCATCTCAGCCCTCACCCACTCTCACTTCCACCCTTTTCCCCACTCAACCTGCAACATCTTTCCAATTCGACCCCTCCACCTCTTTCCCCATTATCGGTGTTATCAGCTGCTATAGTGGCCTGACATTGTGTTGGGAGCTCCGAGCTCAATTGGATCGCACAAAGATCATTAGCTGACATTTCTCACTCTCCTTCCACCTCCGCTCTTTCCTCGTCGCCCTTTGTTCCAAAATGTCTGTTCTGGTTTACAGTCTGGCCTACATTCTTTTGCTCTGCCTCAGCTCTCACATCATCCCGAGACAGATCCAGCTCCTCTCTCATAACAGGGTGTGTCCTTATGTCCTGGTTTCGGGCCAACCCTTTTCATCACTTTTCTACTTTTTTTCATTATTAGTCCCTTTTCTGGATACACTTCCAGTCCTCTCCCGCTCTTCCCCTCATCACATTTCCCCTGCAGCCCAGCCCTCTAAGAAGTACTAAATCCCTGTTGTCCCTTTGCTGGTCCATAGAGAACGAAACCACAGTACCCTTCTCCTAATCAAAGTGCATTTTCTCCTTTCAGTCTTTTAAAGGAAATCAAACAAAGAGAGAAGAAATGCATAGCTGGTCCTGGTTGCTAGGAGACCCTGTGTCCACGCTTCAAGCAGCTATTCACGAGCTTTTATTTACTCCTCTCTCTCTCCTGCTCCCTCTTTTCGTCCTCTTTCTCTGATTCACTGTACCTGTTTATTGTCCTTTGACTTCATCTCTCACTATCTGGCAAACAGAGGCCCAAAAAAAAGAGAGATGAAGTTAGATAGAGGCAGTATGAGGGAGAGATGGCTCCAGAGGGGTTTTTCTTGTATGTTGCGGAAAGATGAAGAGAACCTTGAAGAGGAGGAAAAGAAAGTCAGACTATTGATTTTTCCTCTCTTGTCCTCCCATCTCCTGTTTTTTGTCACTCAGACGGGACAGTCGTGAAATCAAAAGGCCTCTCTTTTTCTTTCTCATTTTCCACTCACACTTCTGTTTCTTTTCCCCCAAACTCGCTTGTTCTTCTTACGTTCTTTTCTTCTTTCTCTCCACTCTCCAGTATCAGTGTCCCTTTGCTCTGCCAGATTTCTAACCTCATCTGTCTCCACTCCCCTCCCCTCCAGTCAACCACGACTCCACCTCCCTATATATTTTTCTGTCTGACAGCAGCGCCGGGGGCCTGGGCCAGTTGAAAGGAGGTGTGGCAGCCATTAGCCAGGCCCCTCCAGTCTGCTACAGGGTGAGAGGATGAAGGAGGAAAAGAGGAAGAGGAGGAGGATGTAGTGTGGCTGATCCAAGATGATCTCAGTTGCATGTTTCCTCCTCTGTTCTGTTCAGTCTCGTTTTGTCCTTCCCCTGCATGCTCCTAATGGCTTCCTAATGACAGCTTGCAGGCACCACACACCCAGCCATTTATAACCATCTAGACAGAGAGACTGTGTATGTGGAGTGTTTAGAAGACGGGGGGGGACATTAAAAAGCAGATGCACCTCATCTGCAACACACACATGCTGTTAGCCATCAGCCTGTTTAAACAACAGCAGCCCGAGGCGGCTCTACATGAAGCTGGAGGTGACAGAAAGAGCTTTAGTGTCTTACTAGGAGTCGTTCTAGCCACATGTGTGAAAACCACCATTAACAAAGGCTAGTTTGTCTAAATACCTGCAGGCTGTTTTTCATCGCATTTCCCAATCTGGCTCTATTTCTCTTTCTGTCGCAACAGACAACTCACACAGAGGTGCAAACAAACCAACAACTCGGCACCAAACTGTCAGATTTTTCACTACTGGTTGTTAAAGTAAATGTTGACCTGTGTAATTAAGCAAGAGGTGTGAAACAGCTCCTACTTTTGCTGTAAATCCACAGTTAAGAAGACGATTAATGTGGTTGCATTTGACACTAAAGGCTCTGCTGTCTAGGGTAGGGACTGCATTAGCAGCTGCATGCTAAAGATTTAAGGCTATAATCAGATTTCTTTTATTTAAATAAATGTTTGTTAAGTTACCAACTATTGTCAAATGAGTTATGGTGATTGAGCCTGTGGCCCACTGAATAAAGGATTGCAATATTTATTTATTAGCAGTATTACGAAGTGGATGTTGGAGAACAGTAACGGTCATTTTCTGTATTTTTTGACAGCAGATCAGTTTGAAATATTGCAGTAAGTAATGGAACAAGAATGAGCAGCCACACTGAGCTGCTAGATGAAGAGCAGCAGGCGACAAACTGCACAGCAACTTCAACTTCTCAGTGAGGTGACAAACTCTTCACAGACTCATGCCACATGCAGCATAAAATCAGATCACAGCTGCTCACAGAATGATGGAAAAAAGCCAATTATTGCCTGACTTCTTGATTAATATGACAATAGTTTGTTTTGCTGTCCCCAGAATTCTGTCATCTGTAGTACTAAACCGCATTTGCTGTTACCACCAGTCACTACTGGTGTCGCCAAATCGATCCTCTAGATCGCCACTTTAACTCACCGCCCGAGGGTAGGAGAAGACAACACACCAAACCCTTTCTATTGACATATGGATTACATAACTTCCAGAGACGAGTTGCGCCACGGCAAGTATAGTGTTTCATTCAGAAACGGACAAGAGGAAGCTGAGGAAGTGGAGGCAGTTACAGGCAACAGCAGCAGTGTCTGTCAAGTAAGAACCACAGGGATGAATGAAGAGCTGAGAGATTCAGGGGACCACCTGATTTAAAGTGGGGGTTTTTTTGTCAATCAGCTGACGAGTGTGCATGACTTGAGCATTTCGTCTGAATTTACAGCGTTTCACTGACTGAAGACCGCTTGTTGTTGAGGTTCATTTCAGGGAAAGATGTTTGTGGAACTCTTGGGCTTTGATTCACCGAATGTGCATTGACCTGGCTGAGAAAGTCTCTGTGAATGTCAGTGATGGGTTGTGTGCCTTTGAGTACATCTTTCTTTAACCCTAGAAACATGTCAAATTTCAAACTGGAAGGTTGAAATCAACAAATACAACCCTAGTCTAAGAAACAGGCACGTATACAAATACAAACGCACAGAAATGGAGCTATATATTAACATCTTACCTGCATGGTGTGTGTGAGACAAGTGAGATCCTATCTGTGTCTGAAAATCATTAAGTACATTCCTCCTGGGCTGAAAGGGAAATCCCCCAGCAGATAAAGAGTATGTCTGTGTGTGTGTGTGTGTGTGTGTGTGTGTGTGTGTGTGTGTGTGTGTGTTGGTTTTGCGACTGTGGGATCAAATCAACACCTTCTCACAGGGTGATGTCTCTGATGTCTCAGCATGTGTTGAAAAGGTTCGCCACCCCAGTCAGACAAACTGTGACCACACACGCAACCAGACACACCAGCTATCTGAGAGAAGGATGAAGGAGGTTTTAAGAGAAGATCAGTTCAGTGTTTGTTTAAGACCTCAAATGTTTTGTTTGTTTCTATTCTTACATTCACATTCCTGATACAAAACAATATCAGTTTGTCTCACCTCCTGTCCTTCCGTATGCCTGCCCTTATTTCCAGCAAATTAATCTCTCAATTTTCTCCTGAGATTACAAAACACAGAGTTGAAAGCGCATCCTCAGCTGTTAGCAGAGCCGGTAGCAGCTATATGATCATAGTGTTGACAGCTCTCCATGACCTCATCCATTTAGGTCAGTTTTCGGCTCAGAGGCAAAAAAAAAGAAAGAACGAAGAGAGTGAATGGAGGAATTGAAAATAATGAAGAAAAGGCTGGAAGACAAATGGGGAGAAAGAGAAAAGGTAAAGAGCGTCAGAGAGATACAAGGAGAAAGATTCAGAGCAAACGCAGAAGAGAACAAAGGTGAGAGGGAGCGAAGAGGAGAAGAATCGAGAGAGACAGAGGAGGAAAAGAAAGCACCTGGCAGCCAGTCACAATGCAAACACACTTCAAAGCATCGCTACAAAAGGTGGGATCAGTTAGCGAATTCTGCAGAGAGATGGGGTTCTAAGAGGTGGCTCGGAAATTTAACCTGCATCTTCAAAACACATGCAAATGCTCCTGTGCACCTGAACAAGCACACAGAAAGTAAAAGGAAAGAGAAAAGGAAGTGAAGGAGAGCAAGTGTGCATGTGCTGTGAGAGTATGATGAAGCAGTGACGGTTCAAGCAAGGTAACCTAATCAGACGCATGGATCCAGAGTGTTTTTGTTATTATTTTGTGGACGTTTGATAAACACCATCTTAATGCTCTCTTTAAAGCTGTGTCAGCTTCTCACGCTGCCTGTCTAATCAGCCTCTTCTCTTTCGGTTCTAATTCGCTTAACATGGCCCAGATGAGAAAAAAGAGCTGATGGGTGAGATAATGGAGCTGGCTCGCAACCTGTGTGGCCATCACACACACACACACGCATACACGCACATTCTCTCCAAGATGCACACGCACTTGTGCATACACCTGCACGCGCACGGGCAGATGCGCGCGGCCACAAGACGGAGATCAGGATGGAGTGGATAATGAAACTGCTTCTGACCCTGCTCGCTTATGATCCTCTGTCCATTACCCAAATGGACACCACTCTCTCCTATTGATCACAGCCCCTTCTCTTTCACTTCTCCATTGCTCTTGTCGTTTTTCATCTCGTTACCTCTCCGCTCATCTGCATCGCTCCGCTGATGGTTTCCGTGGCCGTTGATGGGACAATAAATCAGAGGCCGCGCCTAGCAATTATCACCACAGAGACCAACTGAGCACACACTCCACGACCCTGAAAACCCCCAAATGTCCTCACTGGGAATGATACACACCTCCTCAGATATGCACAATGGGTGTCCAACAGGCGGGTGTCCTCTGGTTCAAGTCTACCTTTTTTTTTTTCCCCCTTTTTTTGT
This sequence comes from Chaetodon auriga, assembly GCF_051107435.1. Classification (NCBI taxonomy): domain Eukaryota; kingdom Metazoa; phylum Chordata; class Actinopteri; order Chaetodontiformes; family Chaetodontidae; genus Chaetodon; species Chaetodon auriga. The sequence continues at coordinate 17,140,937 of NC_135078.1, read as the reverse complement.
GAGTAGCTGTGAGACAATGTGTGTGTATGTGTGCGAGAGAGAGTTATGAGTTACGAGAGTAGTAATGGAATCCCTTCCTTGATGCGAGGCGCTCGGCCCATTCGAAGTCCCGTCAACCGTGAAAATGTCAGCCATGATGTAGAGGGGCTGGAGCAGGTTTATGACATCATCAGAGTGCTGCCACAGCAGAGATATGGCACAGAGAGCCCCGACAGTCTGATCTATCCACAAGGTCTCGAGTCGTGCAAACAGTCACAAAACGATGGAACAGGACTTGTCCCTAAGTGCTTCATTCTTTCCCAAACAGAATGAGACACTTCAGATAGCGAGGCAGCATGCAGAGTGGTTTAAACTCAATCAAAACGGTACACACTGAAAGCCAAACCGGAAACCCTACAAGTGTGTTGTGGGTGAGACAGAGAGACACTGGATATAGGTATTTTAGCCTGTTATTTAGTCTGTGGCAGGGGCTTTGCTCCTCATCTGGTGTCTGCCTCTGCCACTTTTGGTGCCAATCCAAGCAAACTAGCAAGGCTGCAATCAGAACAGCACAATCACAGGGGATTAATACTGGCATACACCCTTCACCGCAAATGCACTTTAAGATACTTAAAAATATTCAAGTACATACACAAGCATGCACGTGCACACATTGGGCGTACACACAAGAGGAGCCCGCAGATGTACACAGCGGGCACTCTGACCTCGAGTCTTGCTGCTGATGTCTAAACATATGGTTGTCTCCATCATGCCTGTGGAAATGCGAGGGGCTGAGCTTGTGGAAATGATGTTTCCCTCACTGTCAGGGGACTAATGTAAATACGTATTCTCACAACAAGGCCTCACACCCACAGTGGGTTTGAATGGAACATGTGGAGAAAGCATCTCTTCTCGGTCCATCTTGTGATAGACAGATGATGTCAGTTTCTCTCCAAGGCCTCCGCCTCGATGGTTGTTTTGCACTGAGTCCACGCTGCTATTGGTGCCAAAGATCACGGTCATACATTTTTTCATAGCAGTAAAATGAACACAAACGCAGGCATACGAGTTTCTTCGTGTGTGTAGGTGTGTTACCTTTCACGAGAATGCAGCCCGGGGTAACACCCGGGACCCTTACAAGGATGCAACACAACAACGAAAGCCTCAGCAGAACCACAGGTGGAGAAATGGAGAGACATGAATGAGCAGAAATGAGACAGAAAGCAGAGAAGGGGGGGGAAAAAAAGGGACGAAAAGGGAGCACGAATGAGCAGGACAGAGAGGAGGAGGAGTAAAACGAGCTCTATGTGGATAGTGGTAAATGATAGGGTACAACTAAATGAGGGTATGTAATTTGGGGTGTTTAGTAATTACACTGGTTTGACAGAGCCATGTCAAACCATCCCTTTGTTGATCCCCCACAGCTCGACTGCCTGCTTTTCTGCCAGCATCCTCATGTTTTCCACATTTAGCTCCTCGCACTCTCTTTTTCCCGCTCTCCCTCCCACTTGTTCTAGCTTTAAATGCTCCACTCCAGCCAGCGAGCATCAGTCAAAAAGTTTTTACCAGCTGTATATTCTGTCTACTCCCATCTTCATTTGACAAGCTTGAAATATAGAGGAAAATGTTAATATATGTTTTCTAGTCACTGGCCAGGACTATGAAATTCATTTATATTGGCGGAAGCTGTGCCAAGGAGTTGACGTTGGGTGCGTGTGATCTTGTGGTGATTTATTTTATCCCAAAAGCATATTATTCTGAAGTGTGAATGTGTGTGTGTGTGTGTGTGTGAAAGGCAGAGAGAGAGAGAGAGAGAGAGAGAGAGAGAGAGAGAGAGAGAGAACCCATGTTTATGTGTTTATATGGTACTGGACTTCAGTCCATGTGTGTCCAAGAACTTAACTCCTAAAGCTCGAGAACCCACTGTGTCACCGAGGGTTTGGTTGGAAAGTTTCAAAAAGGGAAACGTTACTTTTCTCTCAAACATCAATATCCACATGCTGAGTCGATAAAATCCACATTAGTGAGGCAGGAAACCGGCAATAAAACCCAACACATGGAAACAGTCAGGCTCCTGTGATTTTGCAGTAGTATATGGGCTCTCCAATGAATATAAACTACGATATACCAATGATGAAAAGACTAAACAGAATAAAGTGCGGTATAGAGGGATAAAGAAATAAAGAAGGAGAAATATTGTGTGAATGTGTGTGTCTGATTATCTTGGATACAGTTAACAGTGCTTGATATCACCCAGGACTGAAAACACAAAACTTTTTCTTCCTTGTGAATGGTAAACACATTTAAGTTTGTTTGGCTGTCTCCATAAGCTGAAACCAAAGGACAAATGATAATGAATCCCTGCAGCAATCTGGAACCCAAGTAACCACGCACACACACACACACACACACACACACACACACACACACTCACACTAACACACACACACACACAGGTAGAAAAGGACTGAAAGGGTGTTGAAACGAACATAAAGCCGGCATTAGTTTAACCGCTCCAAAACCCTGGGAGAGCCGTTCTTTTCAACACGCCCCCTTATTACATTACATGACCACAGATTTTTAACAACTGCACACACAAGCATATAAACACATATCCAGGCACACACACACAGGCAAGTTCACACACATATGCACTATGCCGCTTCCCAGTTCTATTTGACTGCCCCGGGCCCCTGACAGTGATTGAACCCTGACCTTGTCACATTCGAGTGGGTCCAAGGGGGAAGGGGAGGATTGCCGGGGTTTCGATTTTTACATGGAGGAGGTCGCGGAAAGCTCCCTCCTCAGACAAAAGCCCCGGTTGTGGCGGGTGTCTGCGGGTCAGGGTGGGTCATGGGTCAGCCCCGCACCCTAACCCTCTTTCTGTCTTTCTCCTTCTTCTCTTCCTCTCTTCCATCCATCTCTCTTTTCAATGGAGAGGAAGATCCGAGAGAAACAATGGCCTTCTTCTGCCCTCACTATCATCCAAACAGTGGGGATGCATACTGAACAGGGGCCACGGCAAGCCGGGGGGTTCCTCTCGCTGCTTAGCCTATTTTCTCTCCTCTTCTCCATGCTTTCACCTCCCCTTACCCATTTAAATCCTCCTCCCTCCATCTCCTCCTCCTTCCCATGATACCCTCATTCTGCCTCTGCTTGTTACAATCTCAAACAAACTAACCAGTGTTGTTCTCCTTTTCTGAAAGCATCACCTGCTTCTTTATGTGCTCTGATGATCAGACAGTAAATGTGTGTTGTAAGCTACCTGCCTCTGCATCATTCCTCCAACCCACTGTGACCACCACCTCCCCCAACCTTTCATTCATTCGCTGACCCTCTTTTTCTTCCAAGTCTGCCTATCCAGTGGGCCTCACAGGCCTCTCTCCAGCTGGCACTACAAGCTGACCTTTGCCACAACAAAACAGCAAGAACGCTCTCCGTCCCTGCCTGTACACGCACGCAAACACACACTAATGCTGCACACAAAGACACGTGGAGCCACTACTACAAATGCAGCAGGAACGCCAGCAGGAGCGCAAAAGTGGCCATGCTAGAATACAAAATGACAGCCTTGTTCATCTTTCAGCTCAGGGCTTAACTAAAGAGTTCCCCCTGTTCTTCCCTCGGCCCTCCATTTTGTGCTTGTCTGACCCCTGTAGTCCTTCTAGTTGCACCTTAGCAAGGGGGCTCACAGTGAAAAGTGGCAGCCAGTCCGGGTCCAAATGTGATTAATTTGCTGCATTCACCCGGGTTGTTCTCCACACACAATAGAAATGGACTGTCTAGGAGTCCATTAAAAAGCCTCACAAGCCAGAGGGCCCCCGTCCCAGGCACTTGGCAACGACCAGAAGGTCACACACTGCAGTCAAGAAGTTTTTAAAGGTGTGTGTGTGTGTGTGTGTGAGAGAGAGAGAGAGAGAGAGAGAGAGAGAGAGAGAGAGAGAGAGAGAGAGCATGGCAGGGTGCTCATGTGTGTGTACTTTACACTTTCTTTAAACAGAAATAATATTTTGATAGCCCTGCACATCCCAATACCTGACAATAATTCAGCGTAACAGGAGGTGATGGGAGCACACTGAATGGAATTCCTGAGCTAATCAATCATGAAAGGCAATTAATGCCCCAGCCATTGAAGTGATGTACCATATTTGGAGACAACTCACAGGAAGAGCTCGTTAAGCCACATTTTAATATTTGCACTGTGCATTTTGCAGGCCTGCATGTAATTGGAGCTCCTGCTCAGTCGGAGATGATCATCTCCGTTCTTGAAAGCAATGCATTTAATTCCAATTTCATCCTAGAGAGAATGCGCTGGGAAGTAAATGCACATTAAAATAGAAAGTTCAGTGGAAATAACAGTAGGCTGATCATAACGCAGGAATTCCCCCGAGGCTTCGAGAACTACACAGGGAGGAGATATACACTGTTTTTAATACACTGCACATCTTCAGTTGCATTTGTATTTGTGTTCTGCTCTGCTTATGAAACGTCTCTCTGTCTTTGTTTCCCGTCTCTCTCACCCACTCGGTCTCATTTGCTGAAACAACGCTGAGTGCTGAAACAATGTCATAATTAGTCCTGATTGATGTAGCATATTAAGCAGCAAACAATTAGCATACAGTATATTGCTACTCTGGCCATCTGAGAATGACTGATGTGACTGACCCGCACTAAGCACAAGCTCGATAATACAATGAGGGAGACGCACACACACACAGAGGGGGAGAGAAGGAGAGCGTTGCTTCATAAGCAGGGCCACAGATTCAAGCAAATTATGCTGCAAACTTTTTTTGTTCTGTTATTTCTCTCACAAACAAATCAATTCAATTTGTGAGAGGAAAGGTTGGAAGCCCACATGAGTAATTTTAATGCTGTATTGAATACCAAATAAGAGTTTTTTTTGCCTCAGTATGCCAGAGAGGTAACATCTTTTTTTCTTCTTCCCCTCTGCGTAGGCTGCAAATGGTGACTGGAGGGTAAACGCCTCAGATTTCAAGCATGATGTTCACAGTTCATTATGTACTTACATTGTACATACAGAGCGAGAAGCACTGGGATTTAAGAGACAAAGATGTAGAGATTAGGAGCAACAAGGTATGTTTCCACTGTAACCAAGCATGTTTAATATTGCTTATTGTTCTGTCACAGTTAAGTGCGGTCCATCATTGAGCACCAAGAATGCTGCACTCACACAGAGGAATGGGAAAAGCCTGCCTATTGCAAAGATGTCAATCAAAGCTGAAAGTTTACACCTAGGCTGTATAACAAAGCAGAAAAGATTACAGGGTGTATACACGTTCAGCTACTGAAAGGCACTCAGCAGATCGGTGAAAACGCGCCATGTAGGCAGAAATGACATATAGCTTACATTTACTCACGTGCTGTTTTAGTTCAATCAAAGTGAAGCCAGCGTGGAACGGCGCGAGACGTTTTGTTTGCATTTTCTGCCCGTTCGAATGCCTGTGTGTGAGCGTGATTATGTTTGTCAGTGCATTCATGTGTACACATATGTGTGCACAGGAAGCTGCCTGTGTCCGGCAGGCTGCATGAGCCAAGCTAGCGCCACTGAAGGGGGTCAATTATCCGGCTTTGTTCTTAGCATGGGACATCATCTTATCCTTGCACAAAGCAGAGACTGAGACGGGGCCTCTGGAACCACTGCGACCAATTGTTCTCTCTCCGTCAGACAAATGGTAGGCAGGGGTTCACGTTGGAGGAGTTAAGGCATGCATGCCGAGGGCCTTTACATTTCCATTCCAGCAGTGTAGATTTACAATGAAGCACAAATGTTTATAATCCTAAATGTGCACAAGAAAACCACTCATTCCCTGGTTTTCCTTTCTGACTATTTTTTCCCTCTGTCTGTCTTGCACTCTATTTATGCCCGCTCTCCTTCCTCATCTCTCTCTGGTGCAACACAAGACCTTGTGCAGCTACTACGGGGTCTCTGGAGCTCACAAATCCCTGTGAGGGCTCCCCTGGCAGCTACAAGCCCAGCCTGGGGCTCCCTACCTGGGGCTCTGTGCTTTGGATGTTTCCTTGGGGACCTGGAGACATGGGGGAGGCAGGCTGGAGGGATAAACACAAATTTAATACTACTGGGAGGATTTAAGAGGCGAGAGTAAGGGAGAGAGCATGGGAGGTTATGAAAGCAGATGAAGTCAGAGAATAACTGAACCAGAGAAGTGGAGAAAGGCTAGGATGAGAAAAGGATAAGTGAAGTAGTCGCTAGCAAGCAAAGTAGTCCTCTGTGATCAAAGCACCCAGCTATTTCCCCTGGGCATGGGAAGGTATGACTGGGCAGGTTTCCCAAATGCAAATGAAACTACAGATGAGAGCGAGTAAAAAAGGTGTCTTTCCTCAAGAGAACAATGGCTTGCCTAGAACACCCAACAAGTTTTCCTCCGCATTTTTTTTCCTGTATTTCTCGCACACCTTTGAAGTTTACAGAACCATCCAGCCTGTTTCTAGTTTCAGCTACAACAGAAGATGTGCAGGACTGACACCTCTGAGAGTTCTCTGTTTTATATACAGTATATATGTGTGGGCGGATTACTGATTCTGACTACCATACATCTGCGAGAACGCTGACTATGCCTGCATACTTTTGTATATGCATGCGTGTGCGCACGTGTGTGTGTGTGTGTGTGTGTGTGTGTGTGTGTGTGTGTGTGTGTGTGTGTGTGTGTGTGTGTGTGCATGCATCTGAAGCACTGTGGTGTTGAAAGAACGCTAGCATAAAGCCACAGGGGATGGAGGGCACCCCTCATCTCCCGCCAACAGAAAAGGTCAATCTCCTCAATATTAACTCTGGTTCAGGTCACCACGCTGATTACACTACAATAACCATTTTACACACTGCATCTATGGATCCCATCCACCCACACACACCCCACATACACACACTTTTTTACTCTCCCACTCCTCACACGTCCGTCTGGAATTAAAACCGACCCCGGGAGAGAGCCCTGTCGGCGCCCCATGCAGACATACATAAACACATTCTCACACAATCGGCCGCAATCACGATCCTTTATAATGGTCTTAGCACAAACCCAGGGCCCCTGGAGACCCCTGCTCCCCATGCTACGCCACACAGTGGAAATAGAAGTTGATATGGTAGAAGTGTGAAAATGCACACGGACACACATGCATGTACACACGCACACACTGCAGGAGGCACGAATGCGATACACCATTATGGCTCAAAGAATGTTGTGGGTTTACATTTGGGACTTGACCTAACCTCCAGCCATGGCCTGATTTCAGCATTTCTTCACACGACACCAGATTGGAGGTAGATTAGGCCAAGACCTAAACCCCTTCACCCCTCTCAGTCCCCAATTCCCCAAAAAACAAAAAACATTTTCCTCACCAAACCTCTTCAGAGACATGTGTGGAATAAGTCACACTGAGAATCTGGATCACAATGAATTACGGCACGCTCTAACATTGTGGAAGACATGATGCAAAACTGTTTTGATTTCACCACAGTGTGTTTGCCGAAATGTTCTGCACGCTTTACAATCTGACCAGTTCTGAAATGTGGTCACCGTTTCACCACATGTGTAAGCTATCTGACATGAAGTAAACTGTCGAGGTGATAGTAAATCATGTCATGGTTTTTTGACAAACCTGTTGACAGAGCAAGCTTCTGCAGGCTTCAAAGAAACCAGTAATGGGCATGTGTGAGTGTTTCAAACACATCCCCACCCTCCCCTCATGTCAATAATTACACATGAAACAGACTAATTTTCTTGCAAATTTGTGGTACTCTGATTGCTGCCACATTGGAAAAAAAAAGACTGGAATTAAATAAACCCATTAGAACTGAGAGGAATGCAAAGAAAAAGAGACAGGGGAACAAATGCAATAAGGGTAAATATATAAATAAAGAAAATGAAAAGAGCAGAAGTCATCATGAGTGAATTAATTTTGGCTCAGCAGTGGAGCTGTATTAAATGACACCTAGTGAAACGTGTGGCTAAAGCTGTCATCTCCGGCGCCTCCTTTCTACACTGAATCATCCTAATCCTGTCTAATACTGTACTGCTAAATGTCTGTCTTTGCTGCCTACAATGTCTCATATTAGCCTAGTGCTGTGTTAAATTATGTGGCTTAGCTTTTCTTCCTATTATGTGACCAGAGAGAAAGAATGCAGTGGTGTGGATACAAACAGAACATGATTATATTTAATACTATTATAAGTGCCATCATGGACATAAGGTGTCCTTTTGAGTAACAGGGCCAAGTCAGAATTTGAAATTTCTTCTGTGTTTCATACATTTTTCTTTAGTATCCTGATCTAGACAATACAATCTGTTTATTAGTGTTTCACATACGGTCACAGACATTATTTCCAAGCACTCCTCAATCAACTTCAACGCTAAGAACTCAACCCAAGTTCGGCCAGAAGCGTCTTCCTTATCGTCACAGCAGAGCGAGCAGATAAATCAGCGTTAATTGTGAGTCTGGCTGCTCCTGTAGCCACACCGGCCACCACCAAGCTACAGCTTAGCGGATAAATCACATTAACCAGTAAGAGACGCCTCACACTCGCCTTTCCAGGAGCTGAAAAATGAGTTCCAGGTAGAAAGGAGAGTCATGACGGATCTCCTCCCTGGTCTCATATCTGCTCCTACTGTGATCTGGGCCATACGTGGGTGAGGGATGAGACTCTGGGAGCACGGGCGAAACACTTTGTCATCTCTGACGATGAGAAGGAGGAACTGTCAGGTATAATCAGCAGGATGACAGGGGTGAAAGCAGAGAGGGGCACAATTTGAGGATGGATGAAAGGAGGCTGGCATCCCTCTTGTTAACACAAATTATTAATCCTGCTCTGTTGGCGGCAGAGTTTAGAGTAAAACAAGAGGGAAAGCAATAATTTATCTGTCACAATCCCTTTTGGGAACCCTTTGAACAAATTGCCCACTGGGTGCAAGCACATTGTCACCCAACAAATTGCAGGGATTGATAATTGTTCTTGTGACCGTGACCTCTGCATGATCACATTAAGCAAATACATGGTCAGGTCAGTTGCATGAGGATCACATTATACAAAACAGTGGATGGAAGTCTGCACAGGACGAATTGTCTTCTACATCTTTGGCTAAACATTCTATTTTCCTATCAAATGAACTGCTGTGAGGCCGTCATTAAGGTTAGCAGGAAGGGATCTATTATGCATCTGTGTGTGTCATTTTGCCATATTTGACAGCAGAACAGATCCTTTGATATTGCCAAAAGTTCATTATCCCCATGGGGAATATGGGTAAATAATCTCTGCTGATAAACAAGCTTTCGCTATAGTGCACAGACAGGGTGAGCTGTGAACAAAAGGAGGAAAGGATCATTTTAAGCAATCAATTACCTTATTTGATTCCCTGGCTGTAACAGAGACAGTGTGAGCCAGGAAGCCCGAGGGCAGACCACAATATGATTCATAACAGTACAAAAAACAAAAGCAACATGGCATCACCACCGCTGAGCAGCTACCGAAGGACTGAATGACAGAATGAAAGGGGCATTACGGACATTCTTTTATCTTTCATTAAACTCGTACACTGATGTAAACAAATTAAACACAAATAAGATTGCACAGAAACTAGTTTTCATCCAATTGAATCATCATATTGAAATTCATTGAGCGTCACAGGCTTCCATTTCTGTTTTATGCACAAAATATTCAAACACGTTCTCAATTGCACTGCCTTCTCTCTTTCATCCCCCATGTCTCTGACTGTCTGTGTGAGTGTGCGCCCCCCCCCCCCCCCCACACACACACACACACACTCACACACACAAACACACAAATACCTGTGTTCTCGTGAGCTCTTGTCTCTATCCTGCTTCTTTGTGTTTAAGCAGAACAAGATCCGTTGACCCTTTCATTAAAAGAAGAGCTCACGATCCGACTAACTGAATTTGCAAAGCAATTCCAAGCTGGACCTTATTTTGCTGTTGCAAAGCACATTTCTTAATTTCTATCGATTGAGGAAGATTGACGAGAAGAGCAGTGCTGCAGATCAAAGTTTTTACCTTACTGTCAGGCTTGAGGCCTTAAAGAGAGTGCAGCGTGGTGTCAGTGTGAAAAGAGAGAGACAGAGAGAGAGAGATCCTTTTTTTTAATCTCTTTTCCACTCTCTGACCTCCAGATGGAATCAGGGAGCTGTTGTGAAGCACAGTGCCCAAAGAGGGCAGAGGTACCTGGGCTACCTTTTCACCGTGTAGACCCTACAACCAGAGTCCCCTCACGGGAATGAAAGGGGAGAGATAGATGAAAGCAGAAAAGAGGGGATGACTCCCCTGATCCTCTCCTGTCTTCTCCGTCACCCACCCGGAGGAAAATTTAATAAAGTCCACATACCAAGAGCCACACAAGAGAGAGATGAGAATACATGAAAGGAAAGATGGAGAGATGGAGAGAGGAGGAGGTGGAGGGGTGGCAGTGATGACTGACCCCTCTCCCACGGTGTCATCTCTGACCTTCAGAATAGCCAGAGAGCATTGAACACCAGGAGGAAGGATGAAACACAGAGATGCCACACACATGCCTGCGAACACACATGAACACAAGCAAAACACAAACAAAGCTGACACAAAAATAGAGCCTGTGCACCAACTCACAAAGACAAATGTGCACACACACACACCACTGACAAAAGCACACTCCCTCGCACACATTTATTTAAGTTCAGCATCACTTCCTGTGAAACTCGTCTGCAGATTATATGCCAATTCCAAAAACAGGATTTGAAAAATATGTCTGTGATTCAGCAGAGAATGAGCCCTTTTCATAAAGGTACAACAAAGCAAGAGTCATGGGATCAGCAACAGACACACACAAACACAGAGTGTGCTCTGAGTGACCTTGAGGGAGGATTTGGTGGGTATGTGAGGAGGGAGTGTTGAGTGAAACAAAGTGGGCCATGTTGGCATCATGGGCCACTCAGACAGTGACACACACACACACATGCACAGGGCAAACAGTGTTCGCTGTGGTAACATTAATGTGTCCTCTTTCATAGATGATTACTCCCAGCAGGAGAGGGGGCATCTCTTTAATGACAGTCTTTCACACCCTAACACTCCCACCAGACAGGAAGGAGGGAACGAGGGATGAAGGAAAGCAAGAGCTGAGGATAAAGGACACATAGAGAGAGGGAAGGCATGAGGAAGTGAGGGAGGAGGATACAGAGAAGGAAGGAAAAGAGAAAGGGCAAATGAACGTACAGTATAGACAAGATCAGGTGAAAACCTAAGGCTAAAAAAACAATGTTAGGAGAGAAGAAACAAAAAAATGTGAAAAGGTGAAGGTGGGAAGAGTTTTGCAGAAAGAAAAGGAGCAAATAATGAAGAAAAGGTGAAAAGTCCAACAGATGTGTAAGATGTGTGTAAGGTTGTCTAAGTGTGTGTGTGTGTGTGTGTGTGTGTGTGTGTGTGTGTGCGCAAAAGAAGGCTATGCGTTTGTCAAGTGCCAGCCAACAGATGGTGTCTAATCTACGGAGGCCACCCCCCCCTTCAGGGCACAGTGGGAGCTAAGGACCCCAAGTGGTGCTCACACAGTCATCAACCATCAGTGGACTCGCTCTCGAAAAAGAACAACACACACAAACACTCACACGACTCGCGCATTCAAAGATATCAGATGACCGGCCGAGTGCAGCGGAAGTGAATTTCTCTGTGACGCTCACAGCCTTGAGAGATTACATTTAAAAACTGCAACATGTGCCCCAGTTACTCTGGATAATCCACCGAACACAATGTTAACAGTTTTTCACTGGAGCTACTTTTCACCAGAGAAATAGTGCCTATGAAAACTGTTAACGGATTTATGGATTATCCAGAGCAACATTGTTGACTTTCTTTAGGGTAATTTTTAAATGCTGTGAGCAACACAAACCAAATTTCGGTGCAAAGGCAGAAATCTCAGAAGAACAACTAAAATGAAAACTTTCCGCATGGCTAGACAGAGCTGGAGGTGAGTAGTGAGGAAATGTGGTTTTTCGTAATTTGGATGAACTGACCCTTTACGTTTGAGGTTAATTCACTTTCCCACTAAGTTAATTCCAGCGGTGAATTTTCCTCTGTATCAAATCACTAAAAACATTTTGTCATCAGTTGGCTGTCATATCCAATCTGTCACAAAATTAGGTGTCTTAGCTGACACTTTTACCCAGGGCAAATTGCGATGAATGAGCAGGTGAGAGTCCAACTTGAAGAGCACTCAGCACTAAATACTGCCTGTCAAATCTGCAACTTCTCCTTTATGGCACCATCTCTCTAACCGCAGGGCCACCCTGTCTGCCTTTGTGAAATAACAGAGACTGCAGTTACAGCATACATTTTGGTTGAATGCAGCATAAAGTGACTTAACCTAAACCACTGATGCATGCTCAGACACATGCACACAAAGCCCCTCACCAACACACACACACACGCAGCATAATGTCTACGTGGCTTTGCATGGTGTCTGTCTGGCGTAGCCCCCACTGCTGATGCTGCTGTGACAGCTGTCTGAATCAGCAGGATCCAGCATTGACTGACTGACTGAGAAAGGTACAGCCAAGGGGGAGCCGAGGGTGAAGGTGTGCGCTCGTATACGCATGTAAATGTGTGTCTGTCTGTGTTCGTACATCTGCACGACCGCTCGGGCTGCGGGTGTGTTCAGCTATAATGTGTGACGTGTGTGCGTGGTATGTGAAAATGAATGAAAAAAAAAAAGGGGGGGGAGAAAATGAGAGAAGGAATAGGGAGGCATGTGGGATGAATTAGGCATTTCTGTTTAAAAAATGGAGGTCTTGAAGGCCTGATGAAAACCTTGGCGTGAACAAAGAGGAACTGTTAGTCGCACCAGCCCCCCTTGGGCTGCCCCGTCCTGTGTGACAAGCAGTGAATCAGAGGCCATTTACTCAGTAATACACAGAAATAATAGCGTCTCCAATCAGCGGCTATTCTAATAGGCCTAAATTACTCAGCAACACCACCCTGTCAATTTTGAAGTTATTTTTCCTTGAGCCAAATGTGTAACGGGAACCTATTGTATTCTTTGTCATGAATATCCAGAGGACTCTGTAGAAATTGTAAATTCAAGCTACAGGGAATGTTCCCTCAGCGCTGCACTGTGATGAGCCTCATTGTGTTCCAATAGGTGTGTGTGTGTGTTTAATTGTGTGTCCTGCACACAGATATGGGTGTATCTCTCAGGCAGTGCCGCTTGATAAATGTTTGCTTACAGCTGATGTTTTAACAACATAATTCACGGTGAAAAATACGCACACTGCGCGTTGCAACGCAAAGTAAAGGTGACTCATTGAACAGAAAGGTGAATGAGGTCCTCGTCGCTTCAAAGAGTCCATTTCTCACAGATATGGGTCATTCTATCTGGTCTTTTTTTTTTCTTTACTGCCTTCCACCGGTGCCTTTTTTAAATTCAGCCCATATAACGGAGCACTTTACACTATTAAACCCTCCCTCACCCCGCCCCCATGGCAGCTCCCAGTGTCTGATCTGGAGACGCAGGTCATTTGTCATCAAAGAGGGGAGCTCGAGGAAACAGCAAGCCCAGCATGGGAGCTCCACACTGGGCCTGGCAGCTCTCAATGCTGCTCCACAGAATCGCTGAATATAGTCAAGCAGTCAAGTAGAGAGACAGGGATGGAGAAGTGGTGTCAGTGTGTTTCCGACTGTGTGTCACTCCTTCTCCCTGACTGCTTTCTCTGTGAAGGATGCGTGTGTGTTTGGGCCTACATGCGCTCGCCCGTCTCTGTTTTCTCGCAGGACGAAGCTCAAATGGGGACAAAGAGAGGGTTAAAGCGGAGAGGACTGCAGATAGAGTCAGCTCTGCATATGTCACATAACCTGCACACACACACACATGCACACACTGATATGCACATACACCAACATACATGTGCACACAGGATAAGGGGTTACAATGGTTAAAAATGCGTTTTCGCTCTCACTCACCCAAGACCAATATGACTCTCATTACTTACACATTCACACACACACACACACACGCATGCATGCATGCATTCAGACTCTCATTACAAGCCATCTTAAAGAGGTGGAGGAGGCAAAGGGGAGCTGAGGGGCACTTTAAATGCATTCTAAGTCCCTCAACTTTCTCACCTTTCTGCATTACATCTTAGCTTCAAGAGGTGAGGTAGCAAAGGGAAGGAGAGGAGGCGTTTCAAGAGCATAAAAAAAACAAGAAGGTGGGAGTAGAGAGTGGACACAATAGAAGAGGAGGTGGAGGAAAGACACAGGGACAGGCAGAGTAAGCGACAGACAGAGAAAACAGGCAAAAGGATGAAGAACAACAGGATGCTGGCTTAAGAATAGCAGACCCCTGCTGTGACAGTTATAGTGTGTGCTTGTATTTTATCCCAGTGTACATGCAGATACTGTATTGATTCGGGCTGCAAGGGGTAGGCGATGGCAGAGGGGTATTAAATAAAAGAAAGGAGGGGAAAGAAAGGATGAGAAAATCAATTCCCTGTGCTTTAATGGCAGACAGCCCTCTGAAAAAAAGAGGAGAGAAAAAGAAATAGTGGAAGGAGAGATAGAGGAGGAGGAGGAGAAGAAGGGAAGAAATAAAATAGAGGAGAGCTGGTCAGCAAGCCAAGCCGGTTCATTTGAGCCAGGCAGTTTATGGTATATCTACTTTCACTGCACCCTTGCCTCAGCCCACACTCTTCACTCCTTTTGTCGCTGGATGCTCTGGTCAGCACATTCTGCCTCTTTGTCTGCAGAACCTTCACCTTTCCTTCTGTTGTCAATAACCGTATTGCTACCAACAGTGGGTGGAAAGGCACTGAGCCACACTTGGATGCACACGCATACACACAGAGGGAGAAAACACCACAGCACACTAATAGACGTGGATACAGACAGGTGCACAAAATGTGCAACACAGCTCACACATGCCCACCTCAATCAGGTTGGAAGCCAGAAAAATACTGTTTATCTGTGTGTGTGTGTGTGTGTGTGTGTGTGTGTGTGTGGGAATGTACAGTAGGAGTCTGTCTACAAGCTGTGTGTGTGTGTGTGTGTGTGTGTGCCTGAGTTCAAAACATTGCGTGCCAAGAATCACCCAGAGAGATCTTTTTTTTTTTTTTTTTTTTTTTTTTGTGGGCCCACCACGTGACCCAGCCTACCCCAGCCTACATCGACAGCGTAAGCCAGACATCGACCACTTATCTACCGGCCGCCACCCTCCTCCTCCCCACGCCCTCCTCACTCCACCCTCCACCCAAACCCCATCAACGACACAGGACCAGGCAAGCGTGAGAGAAGGGCTGGCGATAGACACGAAATGTGGCACGAAATGCAGAAACGGAGCCCCTCACACACACATAGAGTGGAGCACACAGACGTCTCAGCCTTCCAGCCAAGCCTACAGTGTGGTTAACTTCTGGCATGCCATGCAGGACCAGAGGCAGCTGTTCTTAAGAGAGACGCCATGGCTGGATGGAAAAAATCTTCCCGGTGTCAAAGCAACCTAGAGGACTATTTCACTTGCGTTGAAATTTTTCAAAATAGCACATGTACCTATTAAGCTAAAATACCCCTTGTGCATGATAGTACAGTGGGATCTAAACTCTTTGGAAGGACAAATATGTTCGATGAAGTTATTTAAATGATGCTTTTAAGCAAGTTTCGGCCCAATTTTAAAATTCAATTTTTAAATCAGTTCGACATGCAATATTCTCTATCCAGATGGCTAATATAATAACAGGAAAATTACATCTTTATGTCTGCGGGTGGGTTTGGATAACCTTTAAATCTGCAGTATGCGGGTGATCTCCTGCTACTCTGAAACACGTCCCCCTGACCTTCCAATTAGAGCTCACTACCCAACAGCGGAAACACACTAAATCTTCCCCGGGCTGCAGGTTTGGACACCGGTATAAAACAGCCTGCTATAAAATCATTACTAGGCTGTAAAACA